>NC_136063.1:258165464-259365464 GCF_964261635.1 Lissotriton helveticus | reverse complement strand
TTCTTCTGCTTACACGCAGACAATTTGTCCCAGTTTACTCGCATAGCAGGCATTAAAGTCTTCATGTAAGTAACTATCCTACCAGGAAGTTCTGCAACTAAAGGCTCAGGTTTAGCACCACCAACTTGTCGCGCATCTGCAGCACTAATATTAACCCAGGTATCACCTAACTCTTGTGCATGATCCGTGTGACGTATCAATCCCCATAAAGGCTGTGGGACCACGTTTCCAAACAACATGTCTATATCCGCTAAATTCATAACACATGAGTCTGCAGTCTGTGATAATTCCTTATAATACCCTGCAGGATTTTACGGGGGTCAGGTAAGGTCTGTTTAAGAGCCAAAACTTCAGCTCGCTTCCATGGAACATGTACCCAAACACGCTGAAAATGAGGCTGAACAGGTGGATTAGCGGTTAGATCCCCTTCTTTCCAAACCGGGGGAACTTCTCTCATTGGATATTGTCGCGCCTTTCTCCTAACAGAGGGATCAGGTTCAAACAACGACCGAGAGATAGCCTCACTCCTAAATGACAACAATGTCGCAACTGCTCTCTCAACATCGGAACCCACAATCGTGCCTTTCGCAAACTCAAACCGTACACGACACAACTCGGGTGGATTGGGTTCCAAATCATTATCCTCCAATTCTTCATAAAGAAAAACACACATTTTATCAAAAACATATCTCTGCTTCGGTGCTTCCCATTGGCGGAAGACATCCATAACAGACTCTAACTCATATCTTGCATGGTCGGTAACCCATTTATGCGCCAAATGGTCCAATACTCCCTTCTCTCTAGAATCAGGCAGTTGGCTACGCAACTGTGTACGCTCTGAAACGGAGGTCGTGTTTAATGACCCAAAGAAAGGAGACAAAAGACTAGTAACAGTATCCGTCATTCTCTGTCGGACAGAAGGAGAAGTTGACAGAACAGGAGATAAAGCGGATTGAGAAGAAGCTAATGTAGGAGCAGTAGCAGAAGAGGCAGCAAAAACAGGTGGAAAGGTCGTAGGGATTAAAGACGGAACAGGTAGCAAAGTCGGCAGCCCTTGAGAAGGCTGTACCAGAGGAGTAGGAGCCAGCTGAAGAGGAGCTGGCGGCTGTGCAATAGCAAGAGGCAAAGCAACCAGTGGTTGCGCCGCTAAAGGTTGTGGAGGTGCTGTAGCACTCTGCGCATAAGGGGGTGGCGAACTCAACAAATGTGACATTAAAGGATCTTTCTCAAGTTCCTTTGCTGCATCTTGCTGGACAGGTGGCAAAACTGGATAGCATTTATCGATCGCCATTTTACGTTGCCTGTGCAACTGCTCACTCGCTTGTTCTTCTTCATTGTCTTTATACTGCATAGCAGCTTGCATTATCGAGATACCTTTTTCTCTTTTACTTCTCTTTGCTAATTTAATTTCTTTCTGTTTGGCTTCCTTTCGCCATAGGCGGAAAGAGTCAAACATCGCCGGCCGGGCTTTCTTCTTAAAAAGTTATCTAAAATTTCCTGGTTGAAACTACCATATCCGGGCCATTGTAGGACACCGTCCTTTTTTGTGTAACGAATCCATACTTCGTTATATGCGATGGGGCCCACGCCATGCTTCACATAGAGCTCATAGGTTGGAGTTCCAATCGGAGGAACCGGACACGAGTCCTCCAATCGGGAATCCCTATTATAACCACAACAAAACAAATTTCCAAGTCTGCTAAGGCCAGGCATCTTCGCTCACTAGTCTAGCTTCAAACTTCAAGGAAATTTCGAATACGATAGTCTCGTGAATACACGAGTCCCTCGGCTTTGGTACTTGCAAGTTCCAAATCAAAGATCCCAAGGGGATACCCAAAAACTAAGGACTGGGAGACGCTCCACTCATACTTAACTGAGGTATCGATGTCTGCACCAGAAGACCCGTCTATCGTCTCGCTTTACAAATCATCAAAGGCTCCAAGACAGGGCGATAGTCAGGGCAGCAGTCCTTCGTTGCCGTCGGAAAGCGGGGAACCTCGCAGCAAAGACTTTCAGACCACGACGACATACAGGGGTCGATGTAGTGGTTGGCCTTCCTCCAGAATTTCCACACGAAGCTCCTCACGAACCTCTGGCTTGGACCGGTACCGCTGAAATCGCACCACGTTGGGCGCCAAATGAAGAACCGGGTTATTTAAGACCCAGCGGCGTCAGGGATAACGCCCTAGTCTCCGGGTCCACCTGTCTTAGAGTACAGAGACACGGGATACTTCTTGGTGACGTCAAACATCAAATTTATTGGCTGCAGCCAGTAACCGGTATCCTAGAAGTACAACACGGTGTATGTTCTCAGGAGACTGCTCAACTTTACAAAGCTAGTCATCCCTTTTTATACCAAATATTATGCTTCAGGCAAACATTCCTTATTTACAATTGACTATTCACATGTTTTCACGACAAAAAAAACCAGGATCATGATGACCAGTCCATTTTTCAGTTTGCCCAGCCCATAATCAACTATTGATCAAGCCTAACATTCTTCATCAGATCGGTCGATCGAACCCACCATAAAAACGGGCACATCCTCATCGTAAACGGACCATAAAGAAAGGAGCAGAGACAGGTGTGAGCAAGATAAGACATAGCAGTGCGTAATAAAAGGTTTGATGGTGTCTTGTGTCTTGATCAGCAATCTTGATCAGCTACTGGGAAAGGAACTGGCTTAACAAGTTTGGCTTCAGGCAAGAGGGTCGCTCGCCCAGGTCATTCAGAAGTCAGCTAAAGTGTACGTGTGCTTAGAGACTCGTTCGGCCACTGTCATCGGCCTATGTGAGGGCAACCACAAAATGGCTGCCGTACACAAAATGAAACCCGAGGGTTCAGAACGGAAACTCTGTTTTCATGGTGATCTCGTCACTCGAATATGACGAAAATACTTGTACACCTTACACTCGCCATTTTTGGTCTGATGCTACCAAAATCGTCATGGTATGACGACAGTTCTGAAACGGGTGCAGAATTTCAGTACTTCAGTCTTCGTGACCTCATTGAGCCCACGGTAGTCCACACAAAACCGAAGTTCTGGAGTGGCACTGGGCGCAGCAGCTTTTGGCACTAAGACCACTGGGCCAGCCCAGGGGCTGCTGGAGAGCTCAATCACCCCTAGCGCCAACATCTTGGAAAGTTCTTCTTTGATGCTGGCCCTGACCTTGTCAGCTACCCTGTAAAATTTCTGTTTCACAGGTAAACTATATCCAGTGTACACATCATGGATGCACCAATTGGTGACACCTGGGGTCAGGAAGAACAGTGAGGCAAACTCACCCAACACTTGGCGACAGTCCCTCTGCTGCTCTGGATTCAGGGTGGGCGAGAGGACCACACCATCCACTGACCCGTCTTGATCCTTGGCTGCCAGGAGGTCAGGAAGAGGGTCACTTTCCTCCTCCATTCCAGCATCCGTAACCAGGAGCATTGTCACTTCAGAACTCTCAAAGTGGAGTTTGAGGGGGTTCACATGCAAGACTCTCAGGGGCTGCCTGGGAGTCTTCAAGTTAACCAGATAGGTTACTTTGCTCTTGTGCTCCACCACCTCATATGGCCTAGTTCACTTGTCTTGGAGTGTGCAAGGCTCCACTGGCGCCATCAACCACACTTTCTGCCCAGGTTGAAATTTGAATAAAGTGGTATTTTGATCGTACCATCTTTTCATTTCTTCCTGGCTAGCTTCTAGGTTCTCCTGTGTGAGCGTGATGAAGCATTGTGTCTGGTTGCGGAAGGCCAGCACATAGCTGAACACATCCTGGGGGGTTTTCCCATGGGATTTCTCCCACCCCTCCTTCACCAGTGTGATACGACCTCTAAAAGGGTGGCCATACAGAAGCTCAAAGGGACTGAACCCTAAGGACTTCTGAGGCACCTCCCTGTAGGCTAACAACAGGCATGGTAGAAAGACGTCCCACTTCCGTCTCATGGGCTCCGCTAGGCCCATAATCATACCTTTCAGGGTGCGGTTGAACCTTTCAACCCACCCATTCCCTTGAGGGTGGTAAGGAGTGGTGAACTTATAAGTTACCCCGCACTCCTCCCACAGAGACTTCATGTACCTAGAGATGAAGTTGGTACCCCAGTCGGGGACCACCTCTCTGGGGAACGCCACAAAGGAAAAGATCCCCATAAATGCACGGCCCACCACGGGTGCTGCGATTGTCCTGAAAGGGACAGCTTCCGGGTACCGGATGGCATGGTCCACCAAGACCAGGATGAACCTGTTGCCTAAGGCTGTCTTGGGGTCCAGGGGTGCTCACCACAGGAACGGGTTGGAGGAGTGCCTTGCACTTCCCTCCACTCTTGCCACTGGCCTGACATGTTTGACAAGACCTACAAAAGGTACCGACGTGCTTCTTCATTTGGGGCCAGTAGAAGTGGTTGGCAAGCCTTGTGAAGGTCCTGTCTTGCCCCAGATGTCCTGCGAGAGGCACCTCATGAGGCAGACCTATTAGGAAGTTCCTGAAGCGCTCGGGTACCATCAGCATACAGGCTGCACCAGGCTCAGCGAACTAAGGCTCACTATAGAACAATTCATCTTCCCAGTATATGAGATGATCCTTGGACTCTCCACCTGCTGCCTGGTCTGCAGCCTGTTGCCGCACACTAATGAGGAAAGGGCACTACTTCTGCGCCTTGCAGAATTCCTCCCTGGAGGGGCCACCTTCTTGCTGCCAATGGGTCAGCTCAGGTAGGTCCCTCAGTTTGGCCACTTGTTCCCGGTAGCCTCCAGGGCATCCCCCTCAGGTTCTGCTCCTTCCTGGAACGTGGGAATGGCTGGGCTGGTTTCCCACGCCCCCTGCCCTTTCTTGCCTTGGCAGTCTCCCGTGCCACTGTTTCAGGCTCCAGGTTTGCTGAATCACCCCTACTGGCTGACCTAGCCTGTGTGGTCACACAGATCCACGCAGGCACACCCAACATCTCCAGATGATCCTGGTGTTCCACCTCCTTCCATGGGGAACTCTTCAGGTCATTACCTAGGAGACAGTCTACAGGCAGAGCTTGACTTACAACAACCTCCAAGAGACCTGAGACCCCCTCCACTCAAAGGGAACCTGTGCCACTTTGCAGAGGCGCACTAAGTTGTCCGTTGCAACTACTGAGCTGAGTACATTGACAATGACCTGCTCTTCAGACACCCACTGACACCTCACGGATGTCACGCTGGCTCCTGTGTCTCTCAGAGCCTCCACCCTCTTCCTATTGATGGTCACCCACTGCCCGTATTTCTTAGTGTTCTGGGGCAGAGGGGTGTCCTGGACCATCTCTTAGTCTCCTAACGAGACAAGGGTCATTACTGCTAGTCCCTCCTCCCCACTGGAAATCAAATCCCCTCCCAAAGCTACACTCGCTAACCCTGGGGTAGGAGCACCAGTGGGTGCTGGATTTTTCTTCGGACACCTAGAGGAAAAGTGGCCCACCTCGCTGCAGTGATAGCAGGTTGGAGGACCCCGGTTGTCCCTGTTGTCCTGCCTGCACTGGGGGCCAGGTTGGTTTAGGTTTGGGGGGGTTGAGACTCCTTTCCCTGGTAACTGTTTTGGGGCCCTTGAGAGAACTCCTTTTGGTTACCCTTGTCCCCCCACTCTTCTGCTGGGGACCCTGTCCACTTTTGGCTGTGGTACCCACAATTCCTCTGTGGACCCTGGTACTGGTCCAGAGGTCCGCCTCCTTAGCAAGCTCAATGGGGTCTGTCAGCTTGCTGTCTAAAAGATGCTGGCGCAGCTCTGGAACACATAAACTACTCAAGTGCTCCCAACTAATTAAATGCAACAACCCCTCATAATCCGTTACTTTGCTGCCCTTCATCCAACCTTCCAGTGCACGCAAGTACACATTCACACACTCCATCCAAGTCTCAGACTCTTTCTTTCTGGAGTTCCTAAACTGCAGTCTGTACTGCTCTTGAGTAAGTACATACCTGAGACATAGGGCCTCCTTCATATTGGGATAGGTCATGGTACTTGCTAATTCTAAGGGCTCTAGAGCACTCCTCACAGAAGCCTCAAAATGTTTCCACAGGCCCGCCCCCCAATGCTGTTCAGGCACCCCATTCATTCTCACTGCAATCTCATACGAGGTAAACCAGGCATAGATATCGTCACTCCTATTGTAATTCTGTACAAAATCCTTGGGAATATATACTTTACCCCCCCCCCCTGCACTGGCTGTGCGCTGCCACCATTTCAACTGGAATCCACCTGCTAGGCCTTGATCTCCAGTTCTCTCAGGCTCAACTCATGAGCCAAAAGCAATTTCCTTTCTTCTAGGGCACGAGCATTCTTGCTCTCTTCTGCCTCTCTCTCCATTTTCATTTTCAAAAGCTCCAACTCATGATTCCTCACTCTTTGATTCTCCTCTAACTCTTCTGGATTGAAACCCCTATTGGAATGGTTGCTGCCAGGCCTTAAGCCTGATCTGCTCACAGGCAGATCTTGGGGTTGAAAACCATTCCCTCCACTTGCATCATTTCCTTCTTGTGCCTCCCAGTGGGCCTTCAAGATTCTCTGCAGCTCCTCCTTCCGGTAGCCGCTCTTAGTGGGGCAATCAAACGTTTTGCAGAATTGTCTGAGCTGGTCAACTTTGTAAGAATACAAATCCTCAATGCAAAACTCCAATGCTGCCTCCACACTTGGTGCCTTCCCATTCAGAGACATGATGCTTTGAAGAGTTACTCAAAAATAAAATCAAAAACAATGTAGTATGCGGTGGCGTAGTGGTCTGCACTCACTAGTGATGTACACCAATCACTGTGGGTCTAGTACAAATACAAGTTCAAAATCCCACCGCTGACCAACGATGTTAGAACTGGGGTCTCTAGTTGGCAGAGGTAGGTACCAATGTCCAAAAAGGGACTCTTGCTTCTAGTCAGGGTAAGGAGGAACCACTCTTTAGATAACCCCTGCTCACCCCCTTGGTAGCTTGGCACGAGCAGACAGGCTTATCAAAGGCAATGTGTAAAGTATTTGTACCAACACTCACAGTAACACAGTGAAAACACCACAAATGGACTCCACAACAGTTTAGAAAAATAAAGGTATTTAATCTAAACTAGACAAGACCAAAACGACAAAAATCCAACATACACAGTTCAAGATATGGTTTTTAAAGAGTTCTTAAGTGTTGCGTCAAAATAATCCAGAGTTGCGTTAGAATAGTTCACAGTTGCGTCACGTTTAGCCAACAGTACCTTTACAAGCGACAAAGTTCCCAAGCAGCAGCTGATGCGGTGGAAAACAAGCGATGTGTCACTCTCGAGACCCTGGGGAGGCGATGCGACAGCCCCGCTGGGCGCAGCAGGCATGTTGCGACGAATCCAGTCTGTATGGGGAGGGAGGCGGTAACTTGTATGGATTCCGGTGCGTAGGTTCCGTAGGGAGCGTCTCGCAAAGACACGATGCGACTATCTTCGGGACGGCGACGATCTTGGGTGTGGCCGCGATGTGCGGCGCAGCGTCTATCTCTTCTTGCGGTCCCTCGATGCGATGGCTCTGCGACGATGTTCGCAGCGACGTGATGCGGTCCGCAAGCAAGCGGTGCGGCAATCTCACCCAGCGATGACAGGCTCTGCGACGATACTCGCAGCGATGGTACTTTTCCTGTACCGGAGCGATGCCTTCCGCAAGCGAAGGATGCGTCGGTTCTTGCAGCGGCAACAGGTGCTGCGACGATCTCGATCTTCGCGGTGGCGGGAATTTCCTTGCACTGACGGGGATGCATGAAAAATTGCAGATAGTCTTAGTTTCTTGTTCTCCAGCTTTCCAAACAGCAGGCCACAACTTCCAGATGCCCTTCAGTCGGATTCAGCACTCAGGAAGGGCAGAACTGTCTCAGCAGAGTTCAGGGAAAGCTGGGGGGTGAAGTCCTTTTGTTCCTGGGACTACTTAACAGGAGGACAGCTCACAACAGGGCCTTGGAGATCTCTTCAAGCAAGGGGACAAAGCAACAACAAAGCCCTTCCCCTCTCCTTGGCAGCAAACCAACTGCAGGTCAGTCCAGCCAAGCAACAGCAGGACAGTCTTCCTTCTTCAGTCTTCCAGCTTTCTCCTTGGCAGAGGTTCCTTCTTGATTGCAGGATGATCTAATTTTCTGTAGTCAGGGGTTCTGTACTTATACCCCTAAAGGTCTTTGTTCCGTTTGTGCAGGAGGGCTCTGAGCCCGGTCTGAACCAGTTCTGGGTGTTCCTTGAGCACTTTGTTTTCCTGGTCTCTCCTTTCGTTTCAGAGAGAGGGGCAGGGTTGTCAGCCGTCCAGCAGGAGGTGGAGCCAGCGATTGTGGAAGGCAGGCACAGTCCTATTCAGGCCCAGGTGCTACCCCCTCCCACCACTCTAGATGCAGATGGAAATAGTCAGCCCAGGGATGGCCCACTCAGCCTCTGGGAGCCACCCAGCCCCTGTCACTCACAAACCAGACAGTCAATTCACAAACAGGCCAAGGCACACAGAAAGGTCAGACAAGAGAACAGCAACTTTCTAAAAGTGCTGTTCTCAAACACATCTTTTAGGAAAGGTTGTTTTTAAATCCTGTGTTATTAAATTCTGAGTTCAGGGATACCAGACTTTTATGTCCTACCTTGCTCCTATGGGAAGATATGCTGGTAGCCACTGTAGCCAGCATTCCCAATGATAGCCTAAAGGCAAGGTAGCCTTACAATAGTGAAAAACGAAAATGGCTGTCATTCACTACCAGTGCATGTCACCTGTACTAGTGCATGCTCTACCTTCCACATACACTGCACCCTCCCCAAGGAGGTACCTTGGGCCTTCCATAGGGGTGACCAATGTGCACAGAAAGGGACGGGTTAGGCCGGGTTAGTGGGGGACACTGACCAGGAGGACATGGCAGTTTACAGACTACACCCAGGCACTGCGGTGGCAGGCTTCAGACACCATTTTAGGGCTACTCATGTGGGTGGCACAATCAGTGCTGCAGGCCCACTAGTAGCATTTGGCTCACCAGCCCTGGCACACTCACTGCACTTTACTTGGGACTTTTTGGTGACACAAATATGCCAATCATGGATAACCAATTACCATCATAATTTACACAGGGAGCACTATACCAGCAAAAACGAAATCCAGCACAGCGTCAAAAATACAGGAGGCAGAGGCAAAAAGACTGGGGAGACCACGCCAAAGATGCCAGGTCTAACAGTACATGATTAGGCCTACAGTTGGACAAAACTGTCAGGAAAGGACATCTCCTATGTTGCTGGTCGTGCACCAGTTAATCCCAATAGAACTACATAGATGTACTATGATAAATAACTGCAATTCTAACATGTTGGTCAAAGTTTACAGCATTATCCAATCTCAACCTACTAACAAAATCCATGATATTCTTCCATGGTTGCCAAATGTTATAAAGTTGCTTCAAGCAACTTTGACTTGGTAATGTAACTCATTCAGCCATAATGCACCAATGCATGTTCTCACACCAACTGTTCAAAGTCTGAGCAATTTGCCTACCCGTTAACATTATTATTGTTGGCTCGGAGTGAAACATGTATCCCTTCTATTCCGCACATAATGTACAGCAGACATTCATAAAAAAGCTCTGTGTTTCCTTAGAAAGTTTGTTGATGTGTTGTAATGAGCTGTTTCATACTCAACCCACTCCCAGATCCTACATGTGTTTACACCTCCATGTCCTATGCAGCGCTAGTGCTGCGTTTCATCAAAAAGTACGCTTAGGGGACCCAATTCAAAACAACAGGTTTTTTTTCTAGTAAAGTATTGTATAAACTCACTGGAATAGATTTACACATTTGATATGATTCACCAAGATTCCCATGGTTACTTCCACAAGAGTTGTACATTTCCAGGAGTACTCAAATTCTCACAATTTACTCATGTTGCATTACAGTATATGTAATCTCGGCTTGACTAAATAATGCAGAGTTGTGCATTTGGACATTTTTTTTCTTGACTAAGTCCTATTGCTACACAACTCTGCAAAGGCTTCCCTTTCATTTTCATGAGCACGTCTGCGTGCTTTTCACGACCGAGAACTGCCTGAACGAGATCTGTATGAATGCTTACAGGTTTGTCGGTGCTCGCCTGGTCTGCCTGGTATCTTCCCTCGAAGTGCTGCCTGTGCTCTCATCACCCTTAATACACTATGAGAAATCTGCCCTAGTAGTCAGTGGCTGTTCGCATCGCTTGTAAACATTTATGATCCTAAAAAATCCACAAATCCTTACATTGCTAACCACGATAAGACATTCACAAACGCAAATTGATTATTTTTGTTCACCTCAGTACCACTTTGATGCAGTGACAAATGTGTGAATCTGGCAGTAAATCCGTCCTCGTGCAGGCACTGGAGCAGCAGAGATGGCCCTGGGGAACTCGCTGCTAACAAGCACAGTTTGATCCTAAATATTCAGAGCAGGATCCTTGACCACTCCCTCTCTATGTCCACAGTATTTCGGACAATCGAGAGTCCAGGTTCCGTCCTTTGCATGCGCAATTTGTATAGGAGGAACACAATGAAGGAGACATGTTTCATATAGATTGTACTGCTAAACAAAAGCATAAGTCTATAATTTCCTATCATTAAGTGTCCCAGTGTTCTTTACACAAGGATAGTTTAGTTTCTGGGCCAGCCAACATTTATCCTCACCAGGTAAACTAATCAGTGGTCTACATTTAAAAAAAAAAAATCTTTAAAATGGTGTTTCTGATCTTTTCTTTATTTTTGTTAACGCAAGGTAAACTTTGTCAAAGTTTTAAATCATAATTTCTAACCTAACACAATTAGTTTTTTTGCGGACCGCTAACTGCCTCTGTTCGGTAATTCGATAACGACTCTTAGTCAATACCCAGAGAAAAACATTCCAAGTGATATTTCGTTGAAATGAACAATAGTAAAGACCTGATTGTAATTAACATATCTGTATTTGTGGTTATTTGAACAGTCAATACATCTTTTTTTTTCTCTTAAAAGTGAAAATAGAAATGTACCTTTGTGTCTGAGGAGCCAGCAGGTTTGGGCTGAAATCTCTCGTTGCAATCCAGGCGCCTTTGTGACTTTTCGCAGAGTTAAGTTGACTGCGCGCGCACAGGCAAACGCGACGTTGCAAGCTTAGTCTGTAATTTCATAAGCATGTGTGATTTGTCGTGCTTGAATACCCAAGGGTTTACTTACCCCCTTGAGAATTCTTTGGATAAACAGGGTGCACTCTTTCTTAGTAGGCTTCTTTATTACAAGTTGTCCTATGCTAACAGTGTATTTAGCCTGATGTTACTGATAGGTGTGCCTGCTTGTTTCTTACTATATCTTTGCACCTGCAAATGAACACCGTCAGATTCATTAAGTGGCAGGCGTCTACACTCAAAGGCTGAGCCCTTTTTTATCCCACAGACAGCTAGAGCATGTTACCACACAAACCCATGCATACATACACCCAAATAGC
This sequence comes from Lissotriton helveticus, assembly GCF_964261635.1. NCBI lineage: Eukaryota > Metazoa > Chordata > Amphibia > Caudata > Salamandridae > Lissotriton > Lissotriton helveticus. The sequence continues at coordinate 259,354,042 of NC_136063.1, read as the reverse complement.
TGAATGACTGTTGGTCAGCCCCTTCTGCCATTGGCCTTTTTAGACAGTGCCAGTGGGCTATCCTTAAAGCCATGATACTTTGTTGACTGTTGCATGGAGCTTTAACTCGTCACCTGTGGTAACCTCTCCACTGTTATACCGCCCACCTCCCTGTCAGTGCAGGACTTCAATGCTATCTGCTGGGGGTCATTGAGTAGATAGCTCAAGTTTTTCTCTGAGTGGAATTGTTGACATAAAAAAATAGTGAAAGCAGGTTGAAAATAGAAATAGGAAACTACGTTTTAATATGTAAATTTTTACAGTGAAAGCTTGTCTATGAAAGTAATAAACTGTTACTTCCATCAGGCTCTTCTGGTCTCAGAGATGTAGGGTTTGTTGTGCGTCTAAAAACAGTGTGTGATGCCCAGGGCCATCAAAACAAACCATGACTTACAGTGATTATTTTTTTTTGTATGAAGATTATGTATAACGATACCCTTAGTGAATAATAAGTAAAGGAAAGCTATGCATTTTTTAAATGTGCCCTGTAATTTAAGTTTAGAAATAGTTATATTTATACAACTCCGAATTTTGGATTACCCGGAATGTGTATTTGTGCTTTGACTTGCAATTGGAAGCAAAAATAGAGAGAAGTTCTATAGATAATAACGTTGGTTCCAACATTCTTTGTTTTCAGACTGGACTTCTTTTGGTAAAAATGACCCCCCTCCGTGTGGATGGTTTGCTTCAGATGAAAGTGAAGACCCAAAAATGCGACTGTGTGAAGAAAGGAGCCGATGTTTGGATAAGATAGACTTTGTGGTTGTAGTTGCCTGCCATATTTGGGCTTGTTTTTAGCCCATACCCAAAAAATCCTACCGTCCTAGACATTCCGGAAAACTGGAGGCACAGATGAGTTCAGGTTGCTGTGGCTTGCTTGAACCCTACCACTTTTTTCTACAGTGTATTGATGCCCTGTAAGCATTAAACTCTGCTTAAAAAAAAGACTTCCGCGCATAACGTTCTGAAAGTTGTAGGGAATGTGTGTTCCCAGACTTCATCGGATAAACATGGGATGCAGCCTGTTTAGATGGGTTTATTGTGCGAGACATGCAACCCCCCAAAACAGCATCAGTTTTTTCCAGAAAAGTCATTATTTATGGATGTGGGTAGTTGTGCATGTATCCCCAGGGTCAAACTGGCACCCATAAAAGCTTAGAAATCCCAAACAATTGGAAAACTAGCCACCCGTTAGAGTCCAGGGTGGTGTCATGTGCAAGGATCCTCTTCTCTTTTTTTATATACCCATATTGCCTTCCAAATGGAAAACTAGGCTTCACAAAAATACATTTCTGTGATGAAAAAGCACCATACCCTGTGAAGCAGGCCAGCAGTGTTACCACCCAGCATTACATTCCTTCTGACAAAAGCTATACCTTACTTGTGGTTCAGCATGGGACTAGCGACGGGCAAAGCTCAATAAATGCATTGTGAACACATCAATTTTTTTCATTGAATTTACTTTTATTCTTTGCGTGTCCATTGCTAATGTACGTAGGCCAGTAGTTGGTTGGCACCGAGGTGAGCCACTAAGCCCAGGTGTTTCTCAAAACTAGAAACTGCAAAATCCAGAGTGATACGCCTTGAGTGGATATCAGCAAATGTTCTTACATTGAATGCCCTGTTAGTATCAACAATATGCCCAAAGAAACAAATGAACTCTCGCATTACATTGAGGGTGCTTACAATGTCAGGGCGGCGAATTGGCTGGTACCCAAGGAAACTTACTAAGACATTTCTGAAAATTAGAAAACCCAAGTAGTCCAAGTTAGTGTGGCTTGCATGGATCCTATTACCATTTCTTGCCCTGAATACCCGCAGATGTCAAACCTTTTGGGTGAAAACACAGAAATTACTTGTTTCGGCAAGGGAAGGTTACACAGTCTCTTAAGAAAATGTACTGCGACCCAAACAAGGCACACCCATTTGTACTTCCCTGCCGCTCTAGTTTTCAGGGAAGCCCAAGGTTGGTAGGGTCCTTTAATAAAATTAAATTGAAATAAAGTGCTCCATAGGATGAGGTGTCCACAGGTTTATTCAGGTGTAGATTAAGAAGCTTAACTATAGTTGGTTCTGCTGGTTTCCAAGATTCAGTGAATAACAACATCTTAATTTTACACAAAATCAACAAAAAACTTTACAATAAGAGAAGGAAAACGATGCATAGAGGTAAGTATAGAAGTTAAAACTATTGGGTACGGAAAAGAGAGATACATCTTCTGGACTTTCAGTCCAAAATACAAATTCAAGCCTTCACCTCACATAATCCGTCAAATACCTTAGACTTCTAATCATTTTCTTTTTCACATACCCCTTTATTCTTTTCAGGCACCACAAGTCTTCTCATTACCCTTCTCATTGAGATCCTCACTCTGTAAGGCTTTAGTGCTGTCCCCACTCAGCACGCTCTTGTTGAATGATAATTTTACCACCTTGTTCAAATTCTGTATCTTGTGATATTCCATTCTTATGGCATTATAAAACAGTTTTATTCACTTGCACAGGACATAGACTTGAGATTTTCTTTAGACTGTTTTGAGAAACCACCTACCAAACCTGGATTTATAATTCTCACAAAGTCACCGACTTCCATCTTGGTACATTTCACTGCCTTTCTTTTATCCAATGGTACCTTTCTCTTACTATTTTCTTCTTTGATGCTTTCGCAACATCCTGACCCATACACTTACTCCTCTTATTCACTCAAGATGGGCACATCATAGAATTTACTGTCCTGTTGCTAAATAGCTCTAAGTGTTGTCTTGCCTGTGGTAGAGTAATATGTTAATTTATTTTTCCATTACCTCTTCCCTTGAACAGTGATATATGCCTTAGCTCTCTATACGGTATTGGTATACACCCTACTAATCTTTCCTACATACCATTTGCTTCAGGATGGCATATTTCTTTTGCATGCTATCCTCCTCCTCCTTAATATATCTTCCATTTCTTTCAATATCAACTAAACCCCATTATCTGTTAATATGGTTCTGAGAAAACCATCTCTGCTGAAATTCTAATCCTGGACCTTGAGCACATCCTGCGATTTTATGTTGTTCTCTACCGCTATCTTAAGCCATGTGGAGTACATATCCAACAACACAATAACATATCTGGTTGTGTTATCCACGGAGCTGTTTCCTACAATATCCAATTCAGTCTCTTCACACGGACCACTTGGTAGTTTTCTCATAACCTGGGTTGCATTCTACACTAAAAGACGTAGTCACGGCTCATGTAATCTATAAATGTTCTCACTGATTTCTCAACCTACAGATTCATTCCTGCTCACCAGTAGACACCTTTTAGCTTTTCTTTTGTTCAAGATATTCCCAGATGACTCCCGTGCCCAAGGCCATATATGGATGAAAGTTCAGCTCTGACGCTCCAAAGATGTCAACCGTCTTAATTACGTAAATCTTTACTCTTCTACTCTCCTTATGTTAGTCGTATGGCAATTTGTAAAAGCTGGTTATACTCCATGTCCTTTCATTCCTCTTCTCTTAAGATACCTTCTGTAATAGGACAAACTCTGAAGTCTTCCTCTTTCTTTATTACACTTTCTGCACCATCCTCTTGACCAGTCATTTCACTAACCAAAGCTTTTGAGAACATTCCGATACCAGAACGGGTCGGCCCCATAACTCTCGCTGCCTGGTGTCTTATGGGCTTGCCCACTCTTTCCCCTCATATGAACTTAAGAACTCTCTCTAGGACCTGGATGTGTTGGAGCAGTCTGACGGCAAGACAGGCCAGCCCACCGCCTATTGCTTTTTCCTTGGTGTCTTGTGGTAATCTTTCCTGTCTGCCTATTTTCCTGCCTCCCCCAGGAGGACAGAAAGGCTACAGGGGTGTTGTGGGGGCCACTCTAATCTAGGAAGGGCAAGTTCTCCTTCCCATTGCTTTCTTTTCCCTTTTTCCTTTGTTTTATTTTTACGCTTTCTTCCTGGTAGTCAAGTGTTTTTTTTTTTGCTCCTTGTGGCAAGCTGATCGGGGTTATTGCCTCATCTGCCCGCCTCAAAAACTGCTGGGCCAGGTTGGCAGGGTAGAAGTAGCTGATGGCAGGGACCTACTCCTCACATGAGAATGTCCCTGACTCCGGCTGCTTTCAGTTGTACATTCAATGATGTCCGTTGGCATGAAGCACTGAGCGTCACAAACGCTAAAAATAAATGTATATACATTTCTCAGGATTTCCAGCCCAGGGTGTAAGTACTTGATCTCTATACTCTCCTCATTTTGAAGTTAGTGGGGTGGATGTAGGTGCTACATCCTCTGTACTAAAAGGCCTATTCTTGAAACTCCGTTGTGTGGGGTAATTGGAGGGGGTGGGAATTGGGTAAAGAGCTACAAGTGAGGAGTTCAAAAGGGACAGAGCTAATATGTTACAGTGGCGGGCAGTTTATAAGTTGTCTAGCAAAAATTGGTTCAAGAACCCTACATGTATTTATTCATACCTACCAGCACCTCTCAGCAGGAATGCCACCCATTCATAGGATGATATTCGGCTTCTCTAAAGGAAGCAAATGTTTAATGATTATGTAAGTAGTTTTTTATGTTGCCTGTTTTAAGCTTTTGAAAAGATAAAACCAAATGTATACACATCTTTAAATAGTACATGCCACAATTACATGTTTTAAGAACAAAAGACACACATTGTCAATTGTAACTTTTGAAAAACAAATTGCGTTGGTTTACTCTTAACCCCGATCAAACTAGGGTCAATATCAGTCTTTGCAGGGAACTCACATTGACCTTGATTTGATTTATTCTTTCCGCTGGCATTGGGGCCAGCCACTCCAGTCGGGCAGCATTGTTATCGAGACAAGTGGGGCATCATTGAATGGTAGGAATTTCGTGTATTCCTGCTAATTCTGGAGGTTTTCATCGTAGAACTTTAAGAACAATGCGTGATTTTAGGTGAAGTTTGAGGTTTGCAGGTAATTATAAGTCGGAAAACCTTATGTGACCAATGCAGGCCATTCCACTAAAATTCACAGCTACCCACATTGCAAGAAAAGGGTCCGTTTTCAGTGTAAAAATGTAGTGTGTCCATGCTGCTTTTCGGACCCTTTCCTGTTGAGGGAACAATGCCAACCCACACATGTGAGGTACCATTTATCAGGGGACATGTGGGAACACAGAATTATCTAACATCTATTACAGATTGAATTTCTCTGTATTTTTGCCTTCCAAATATGAGCAAGTATTTCTGAAATGGGTACAAATTATAGAGTTTAGAAACAGTACATATTTGCACATTTTCAAAATTGGGAATACTCATACTAGTATGAGAATTATTGGTCATTTTTCAAAATGACTTCTTTTTTACACCATGTCTTTCATTTGAAAGGCAGAAATGCATCACAACTCAATAGGTAATAACAGTTGCTTTACAGATCTGAATTACCCTAAGTCTCCCGATAAAAATGGTACCTCACATGTGTGGGTAGGCATAGTGTTTACAACCGGAAAGAGCTCAAACCCAACGTGAACACACCACATTTTCACAATTAAAATGTACCCTTTTTTTGCGAAGTGTGTAGCTGTGGTTTTTTAACCCTAGCTCTGCAGGCACCAAGGGAAACCAAGCAAACCTATACATTTTTTTAAACTAGACACCCAGGGGAATCCAGGATGGGGTGACTTGACAGCCTGCCACCAGGTTCTGTTACCCAGAATCCCTTGCAAACCAAACAATTTAAAATAATTCCACATTTTCCCCACATTTCTGTGGTGGAAAGTGTTGGAATCTGCGTGGATCCACACATTTTAACCCACCCTGCGTTCCCCAAAGTCTTACGAGAAAAACGGTACTTCACTTGTGTGGGTCGGCCTTGTGCCCGTGACAGGAAACGGCGCAAAACGCAACGTGGTCACACCTCAATCTCGCAGTGAAAAATGACCCTTTTTTGGAAAAGTGCCTAGCTCTAGTTTTTGTACCCTAGCTCTGCCGGCACCTAGGGAAACCTAGCAATCCTATACATTATTGAAAAGTAGACACTCAGGGCAATCAAGGATGGGGTGACTTGACTGCCTCCCACCAGGTTCTGTTACCCAGAATCCCTTGCAAACCTAAACAATTGTAGAAAAAACACATTTTCCCTACATTTCTGTGGTGGAAAGTACTGGAATCTGCGGGGATCCACAAATTTCCTTCCACCCCGTGTTCCACAAAGTCTTCTGAGAAAAATTGTACCTCACTTGTGTGGGTCGGCCTAGAGCCTGCGACCGGCGAAAAACGCAACGTGGTCACATCTCAGTTTCGGAGTGAAAAATTACCCTTTTTTTGCAATGTGCCTAGCTGTACTTTTTGAACCCTAGCTCTGCGGGCACCTAGGTAAACCTAGCAAACCTATACATTTTCGAAAACTAGACACCCAGGGGAATCCAGGATGGGGTGACTTGACTGCCTCCCACCAGGTTCTCTTACCCAGAATCCCTTTCAAACCTAATAAATTGTCCCAAAAAACACATTTCCCCCACATTTCTGTGGTGGAAAGTTCTGGAATCTGCGTGGATCCACAAATGTCCTTCCACCCCGCGTTCTCCAAAGTCTTCCGAGAAAAATGGTACCTCACTTGTGTGGGTCGACCTAGTGCCTGCGACAGGAAATAGATCAAAACACAACGTGGTCACACCTCAATTTTGCAGTGAAAAATTACCCTTTTTAGGGCTCGCCTTATGTCGCTGATCTGCTTCTTTCCCCAAAGGCTCTATTCAGGCAGCTGATTGACTCTCTTCAAGCCGGATTCCCAACAGTTCACGAGAAATAGAATCATGTGACAAGCTCCTCGTGGACGAGCTTGCACGATCCTTCCCCCTGCCAGCAGCATTTGTCACATCAAAGGCTTCGCTGCCACATCCACAATTGAAGCTACGATCAAAGGCTTCCGCTGCCCCGCCCCCCGCTGTCACTTATTTAGGGCCGCAGGCCCTGCCTCGCTTAATCAGTGCACCCTTTTATTGCCTCGCTTCCCGGCTCTGCTGTAACCACATGCTACTGGACTCCCGTCACTTATTCAGGGCCGCAGGCCCTGCCTCGCTTCCCGGCTCTGCTGTAACCACAGTGCGCACTAATGAAATGCACCTCCAGAGTCACAGTTAGTTCTTTGTCCTCCATTTGCTTCAAGCACCTAAATTAAGTATTTCTTGTTCAAAAACGGCTAATATGAACAAACGCCACTCAGCCATGCAACGCCAATCTCACCCACGCAGCGCCACACTCACCCATGAAGCGCTACTCACCCATGCAGCTTCACTCTCACCCACGCAACCCCACTCAGCCACGCAACGCCACTCATTCACAAAACGCCACTCACTCACACAACCCAACTCATACAGCGCAACTCTCACCCACGCAGCACAATTCTCACCTACGCAGCGCAAATCACACCCACGCAAGTCCACTCAGCCACGCAACGCCACTCAGCCACGCAACGCCAATCTCACCCACGCAGCTCTACTCACCCACGCAGCTCTACTCACCCACGCAGCTCTACTCACCCACGCAGCTCTACTCACCCACGCAGCGCCACTCAGCCACGCAGCGCCACTCAGCCACGCAGCGCCACTCTTAACCACAAGCATGTCTGTGTACTCCCTCCAGCTGGACCCCAGCATATCCGTGTACTCTTTAACAATCACACACACATGCAAATTTGCAACCCCACTCACCCACGCAACGCCACTCAGCCACGCAACGCCACTCATTCACAAAACGCCACTCACGCAATGCAACTCATACAGCGCAACTCTCACCCACAACAGGCACACACACACACACATCAACAGCCATCAGTGCACACTTTCACCAGGCATACACACCACCGGACGACAATTCACACAAGTGTACATCAAAGTCATACAATGTACATGCTGTATTACAATGACCTGTTATCTATCAAAGGTTAATGACATGCACAGTGGTCAGTCTAAAGATAAAAAGTACAAAACAATATCACAATACGTTCAAGTACTGTACTTCAACATAATTTAAGGTATTCGAAAAACTAGGGAAAGGAAGCTGCCCTGTATACTCGCAAACAGGATATGGTTTCAGTGAACAGAAACCACTTCAAAAATATGAAAAGGCAGGAAACGCGCGAACGTAGCGCTCAACCATAAGTGCAAGTTTTTGCAGCCTTCGGTCTACTGTTCAAAGATAGCTAAATAAAAAACAGTGCATTTACTGCCATCTTTAATAGGAAGCAATGTGTGCTCAAGTCCAAACAGAAGGTGTCACATTTCCACTAATTAACACTATTAGCATTGTAAATGCCAAAGTTAGAATTTTCCACTAGTTAAAATTAAAAAAAAAAACTTTGTCATTTACAATAATAATCCCTCAAACTTTACTAATGCGAGCCCTATTGCATTGCAAATGCTTGTTTTGCAAAGTGCCTAGCTGTAGTTTTTTAACCCTACCTCTGCCGGCACCTAGGGAAACCTGGGAAACCTAGCAAACCTATACATTTTAAAAACTAAACACCCAGGGGAATCCAGGATGGGGTGAATTGACTTCCTCCCACCAGGTTCTGTTACCGAGAAACCCTTGCAAACCTAAAAAATTGTCCCCAAAAAAGATTTTCCCCACATTTCTGTGGTGGAAAGTTCTGGGATCGGTGTAAATCCACAAATGTCCTTCCACCACGCGTTCCCCAAAGTCTTCCGAGAAAAATGGTACCTCACTTGTGTGGGTTGGCCCAGTGCCTGCGACAGGAAACGGCGCAAAACGCAACGTGGTCACACCTCAATTTCGCATTGAAAAATTACCCTTTTTTTGCAAAGTGCCTAGCTGTAGTTTTTGAACCTTAGCTCTGCCGGCACCTAGGGAAACCTAGCAAACCTATACATTTTTGAAAACTAGACACCCAGGGGAATCCAGGACGGGGAAACTTGACTGCCTCCCACCAGATTCTGTTACCCAGAAACCCTTACAAACCTAAAAAACTTGTCCAAAAAAACAAATTTTCCCCACATTTCTGTGGTGGAAAGTTCTGGAATCTGCGTGTATCCACAAATTTCCTTCCACCCCGCGTTCCCCAAAGTCTTCCGAGAAAAATGGTACCTCACTTGTGTGGGTCGGCCTAGTGCCTGCGACAGGAAACGGCGCAAAACGCAACGTGGTCACACCTCAATTGTGCAGTGAAAAATGACCCTTTTTTTGTAAAGTGCTTAGCTGTAGTTTTTTAGCCCTAGGCTCTGACGGCACCTAGGGAAACCCCAAGCCCCCCAAAAATCCCTGGCAACTAGTGAGCTCCCCCCCACCCCCGGGGATGCAGATTGGGGGCTAATGCCCCCATCTGTCCCTCAGGGGGGGGGCAGAAAGCCCCCTAGACGCCAGGGATTTTTTGAGCAAATTTCAATTAGGGGGGGGGCTGCCCAAAACGGGCATGCCAATGCTCCCACCCTAAATAAAATTTTCCCCAAAAAATCCCTGGCGTCTAGTGGGCTTTTTTTCCTCCTGGGGGGCATATTGGAGGCTCCTACCCCATCTGCCCCCCAGGGGGTTCAGGAAGGCTGTAATTTTTGCGGGGGAGGGGGTTGGGGGTATCGGCCTGCCCATTTTGGGCAGCCCCACCCTAATTAAAATTTGCCCCAAAAAAATCCCTGTCAACTAGTGAGCTTTCTCCCCCCCCCCCCCCCCCCCACCCCCCGGGTGCAGATTGGGGGCTAATTCCCCCAGCTGCCCCTCGGGGGGGGGGGGCAGAAAGCCCACTAGACGCTAGTCATGGGCACAGAAGGGGTTAAAAAAAGAGGGTTTGGGGGGACCCCCCTCAAAAAAAGATTTAAAAATAGAATATTAAATTAATTCATAGACTATGAGTCAACGTTGGTTCCTTGGTATGCGGATCCAGATCTAGCTTCTAACTAAATCTCAGTTTTACAGTGTACAATGAAACATGTCCCTCCTAAAACTCGGTAATTTAAACTTTTTAGAAACTGTTGTAAACAGGTGTCAGTGACAGATCTGTGTGAGAAGTTGGCCTGATATATGATGCTCACTAGTTCTAGTGATCACCTTGTATCAGTCCAAACAACCCTTATGGTGATTGGTTGTAAGTCAACCTTATAGACCAGCTATCCTAATGGTAGCATGGACAACGCAGTCTTAGGCTAAACTCTTTTGGCATGTGAAGCCAGCTGTTTTACCACACATATTCCCTTGAATACCAGATGAAAGGACACCACACAGGTTGTTATAAAAATAAACAGTATATTTATTAATAACAAACACCTCTGAACTCTTTATGAGATCAGAGGGCTAAGCACATGACAATCTCTTAGGAAAAATACGATAAGTTGCACAAATTACAATGGTGCCCTAGGGACACGGCAAACCATATACTAAGTAAATGGTATAAGTAAAACGATTTAGGAAATGAAGATGACCAGAGGCTGTAGGTTCACTGGGACTACCCTACCCTTAGGTAAGTAAGGGGAGGCCCACGGGACGCGTGTGCAGAGTGTGAACTCACACGCGAGATGCGGAACAAAGTCAATGAGCAGAATAAATTACGAAAAGGTAAGTAACAGACAGTTCCGACTAGTTAGGACTAAAACGACTGGATATCTGGACACTAGGAGAGTCCATCTACCTATGAGCACCGAAATGCTCTTGTTACCTCACCCACGGGCTGCGGGTGCATAGGTGTGAAAGTGTGGCGGGTTTCCGCGTTGAAGTCAATGGAGCCTTGAAGAAAGATGCTGCAGGCGACCAGGAGGAAGATGTCCAGTGCGATCCAAGGGTGGATCGAGGAAGAAGAGGACCTGAAAGCAGAGGGGACAGTGTTCAAAGTCACTAGCCAGTGACCGGTGTGGCACGAGCTGTCCCACGCAGGCTCCCGCTGTCGGCGGTGTCGGATCCGGATTTGGAGTCAACAGGCCTTGGGAAAGGCAACCCACGCGGTGAGTGGAAACGGCGTCTTGAGTGGACCAGGAGGTCCGGGATGCCCCTCTTTTGGAAGGGAGCAAGGGCCAGTCTGGAGCAACCAGACCAGCAGTGTAGATTTCGTGAATCGTCGTCTAGGAGGTCACTAGCCAGCCGGCAAGTGACCAGACAACGCGTCGAGCAGCAATCAAGCAAAAGGGCCCCACGCAGATCTCGTGGATGCTGGAGGGCTGGTCTTTGGTGCAGGAGCTGCTCGGGGCTGGGGCTTCTCAATCCCCAAAGCACTTACTCGAGGATGCCTCAGAAGTCGTGCTGGAAGCGAAGTGCAGTCTCTTCAAGATGGCCGATCCCACGTGTCTCGTCGCACCCACGGGTCTCAGCTGTGCTGCAGATGTGGGTAGAGGTCGGAGAGGTCTGGGAGTCCGGGTCTCGTTGGGCTCTGAAGTCTGGATCCGGCAGGAAGGACGATAAAGTGAACCGCTAGGACGCTTGATGGTGCCTGCAGTTGCAGGGTGGACACTCCTTGCCCACAAGGGAGATTCTTCAGTCTTCTGTGGAGCAGAACGTCGAAGTCCAGAGTTTCTTCTTGTAAAGTTTCAATTCAGGATAATCTAATTTGGAATGGGACCAGCTCCTACCTTTATCCTGCTAAAGGGGGCTGTACTATGACTAGGTCCTTCCTATGGGTGGGACCAGGAAGGGGGGTGGTTACACCCCCTATCCTTTGTTCGGTTTCGCGCCAGAGCTGGGGCTGGAGTGCCCCAGCAACTGGTTTGAACCGGTATATGCACAGGGACACCTTGTGTGCCCAGGCATGTCTCATTCTTTTCAGGCCTGTCCTACCTAATACACAAAATCCTGTCTGGGGTGGTGCTAGCACCTCCCAAGGCAGGAAACCCTTTGTCCAGGCCTCCCTCGCTGGAAGGACTCCCAGCAGCAGGAGGCAGACTTGTCTGTGGTGGCAGCATCCATTTTGTGATGCTGAGGCTGAGTTAACTTTAACCGGGGTTCACAGTTACGTACATGTCGTGTCCCTCTGAAAGGGTGGAATGCTACCCGCGTCGCCAGAACTGGCGAGAGGGTAGTATTCCAATTCGTATGACACCTTACTCGACATGTTTTGATAATGCTATACCAAAGTTAGCAATAACCGCGAGGATTATAATGCACTTAAGAGTATATGGTATAGCGTTATCATGGAACAGCTATAAGGACTTGGTTCTGCAAGCTGCAGACAGGCTCAGCTCATGCTAGAGCACCATCTCACATAATTCCAAGCACTCTGCCTTCAGGATTGATAAGGCCTGCCATAGGAGTGGCTGATAGGAATATATGTGTCCATTTTGGGGTTAGATATAGGTATACTATATCTACAGCAAAGGGTGATTACACCACCTTGCCCCAGCTGTCTTACCAGCCAGTTGTGTCTGTTTAGATGGCCAGCCAGTGGTGGCATAATACATTCTTCAGCCCCTGGTAGGCCTTGGGTTCACCTATGCCCTGGGTACCTAAGGTACACTGTACAGGGGCTGATAAGGGGTCCCAATACCAATTGGTAAATGCACCTAAAGTACATGTGAGTCAATTTAGAGAGCGAACAGCTAGGCTGTGGGTCTGATTAGCGGCCCACAGCCAGGGAAAGTCGTAAACCAGTGAAGCAAAAAGCAAAAATCTGGAGTGACCATAGGATTGCAGACCCTACTCTCCTACAATCTGCACATGGTGTGCCTCTAGTGTTTGGGTTCAGGCCATGTCTCTTGAGTCGTGTGAGAAGTGTGCTCCTATTAATCGGAAGGCAATCCAGGAATGCGAAGACAAGCTGTGCATTGTCGAACACTGAAAAAATTCTCTGAAGCCATACTCTCACTTGAAGACAATGGAATGGACCTGTCCCAGGCCAGGACATCATCATGGTCTAACTCGTTGGGTAAGTCTAAGAGGAAGCAAAAGGAAACCAAGTAGGGCTCTCCCCAGTTGTACCACTCTTGCCCTGAGAAGTCGCAAGGATGTTGAAATCCCTCCCAGTCTCGCAACCGCCCCACATATTTACAGCTGATCCCTATACACCTCCAATTTCTGAGGCTGTTGGCAATCTTGCAGCAAATAGTTGTTTTTACAGAGGCCATATTAAAAAATGTTCATATCCTTCCAGTGCCCACTGGAGTGCGTTCTGGCTCTAAGAATTTGTGGAGGCCTCAAGTTGGTTTGCCATCATAGGTCTGCCCTGGCACTGGCACCAGCTCAGATGCAGCCAATACCCGAGGAAGATATATTTCCTAAAATTCTTTCCGACTCTGTGTTGATTCCATCTCATCCCCAACAGAGGTTGCATCCTCACACTGTTGCGAATTACCCAATCCCAGTTCAATCTGCCTCAGACAGAACCATGCTTTTCTGTCCGAGCCTTACCCAAATGCTCCACCAAGTTTTCTCTTCTGACTGATGAGAGACACCCAGCATATAGAGATGATAGCGGAGATGAGTGAGATTATTAACTGATGAGGACAGTTTATTTATGGACTAGCAAAAAAAAAAACGGTGGGTTAGATACATCCGCGGACATTGGGCTGTGTTCTCCGATATCTTCAACCGAACTTCAATAAAAAAGAATGCCATGGTTATGAAATGGGCGAAGAGGTCTTAGATCTGCAGCTGTCAACTATTGAACTCAAAATTATTGTGTTGACTGAAGTTCTGCAACCTGGGCAAACTTTATCTGAGCCCTTACTTCCATTTAATAAAGCTCTGACTGACACCCTAATGGGCACTTGTTCCTGCTCACCAGTAAACAAGCAGGTCATTAGACGCCACACGCAGTGGTGGACTGGCCTGATTCTTTCTTTTTTTTTTCTTTTTGGGCTTCACACCCTTCACCAGATAGTTTGGTGGTACAGGTTTCCACCAACTCTCTTCAAATGACTCCTGATAGAGAGTCAAAAGAAATTGAGGTATTCAAGAAATTGATGTTTTCCTCAGCCAGTCTAGCCCTCTTATCTGTCAGTCAAAATACATCCTCTGGTCAGGGCTGAACACTACTGACTAATTGGCAGAGTAGTCGGTACTATTGTTCTTCTGCAGCTTGCTTGGATGTGATTCATGGCTCTCTCAGGGTACGTGCAAGCTTCTTTAATGGACATGCTGTTGGATGGGTCTCACTTGTTTGACAAAAAGGCCAGTTTGGTACTGTAACACTTTAAAGACAGCTGTACCAACGTGGGTTTCTAAGACCTTTCCACCCCTGTGAGATAATACCCTCAACATTTGCACCTGTTTGAGACTACTCCACAAGGTTAGAGGGTTAGCGTTCATGCAAGTAAATGCCCACCGCCCACAAGTTGCACCCCAGTCTTTTTGGGGGGCTGTGATCATGCAGACAACACCCAGGCCTGCAGGGGCAAACTAAAACCAGCCTCTAAGCTGCCTCCGTTTACCTTTAGTGGCACACGACCACTGTGAGAAGATAGGATCAGGCATTTCCTCCACGGGTGGCAAAGGATAACATCTGACAGGTCGGTTCTGCAAATTCTTCAGCAGGGTTGTGCTCTGCCATTCCTTTTAGACCCACCACAGCTCCCACCAACATCTGAGCATCTTTCAGAGGAGCACCTGTCTGTCTATCTTGCTCCAAGAAGTTCAGTCTCTTTTGGCCAAATGAGCCATAGAGAGGGTCCTAACCTGGAAATAGGAAATGGTTATTACTCCTGCTATTTCCTTGTGCTAAAGAAGGATGAGGCCTTTGACCTCTATTAGATCGCTATGACTGTATGATGGCTTTATATATGCAGGGCACGTACTTCCATGTACCCGTCCTCCAATCCGACAGACATTACTTGTGGTTCGAAGTGGGCCAGGAGGATTTTCAGTTCGCCGTGCTCTTTTTTGGCTTAACCAGTGCGCCGCTGGTCTTAATGAAAGTGATGGCGGTGGTTGCAGTACACCTTCAGTGGTTGGGGATTCCAGTTGTCCTGTATCTTGATGACTGGCTATTAAAGGTGGCCTAGCTACAGGCAGTCATAGACCACCTTCAGAAAAACACAAACCGCCTGACATTGCTGGGGTTCCCCATCAGCATGCTGAAGTCATAACTGGCTCCCTTTCATTAGAGCTATCCTGGATGTTGTGCAGTTTCATGCTTTCCCACCACCACAACGAGTCCTGGATTTTTAAGCTATAATACAGACATTTTATCCTTGCTCTTGGGTCTCCGTGAGCATGGGTCTGAGGCTTCTAAGCCTCTTTGCAACCTGATCGTCAATTATGCCAGGTGGCATATGCAGGCTCCGCGGTGGAACCTTAAGTCTCAGTGGGCCCAACACCAGTGGAACCCATAGGTTTCAACCTGGTTTCGGAGGAGACTGCAAAAGAGTTGCATTTGCAGCTCATCCGCAGTGGACCTGCGGATCACCACACTCCTTTCCCCACCCATAGCTGACACTGGTTGTAGATGCATCACTGCGGAGGTCTGTCTCCACATCAATCTGTTGGAGTTACGGGCCATCCGCCTGGCGCCAAACCATTCGTATTGTCCATCAGAGGGAGGCTGGCTGGCTGAACCACATGGCAGAATCTTTGAATGCCAGGGTGGATAAGCGCAGTTGGCGGGCCAAGAATGGTTGTTACACCCCAAGGTGGCTCGGGCATCTTATATCCCTGGGGAGAACCCTGGCTAGATCTTTTTGCCACCATTTAATGTGGAATGTTTAAACTTTTGCACTTAGGAGTTTCCAGCAAGGTTCTCTCTTGGAGACGCATAACGGATAAAGCAGAGCATAAAACTCCTATATGCCTTTCTCCTGCTGCCTCTCCTTCCCTGAGTTCTGAAGAAGCTCAGGAATGACTGTGCCCAAGTCTTCCTAGTGGCTCTGGGTTGGGCAAGGACTTTGTGGTTTCCGAAGCTTTTGGGCCTGAGATTGGACATGAACAGGCTACTGCTTTGAAGGGACATTGTGTGGCAGCAGCAGGGCAGGAGTTTGTACACAAACCTGCCTAATATGGATCTCCATGCATGAAGATTGAGTGGCTGTTGGATATCCTTCTATTTATTTCATCTGTTGCCCAGTTTGGACTTGCATTGGCATGTTTGTTTACCAACCATCCCAGTTCAAATCAACGGTTGTGATGAGATTTCAAGAAAGTTTGATTCATTTATTTCTCCCAAAACTATTTGTGAAGCCACAGTAGGTTCTTAATTTGTCCTCATGTTCCTCGTGTGCACTCTTTTCGAACCAATGAACAGCTGACCACTACGTCTCCTGTTTTAGAAGACTGTGTTTCTGGTTGCAGCAATTCGGCTTGATGCGAGATTAAACTCCAAACGCTGAGTGCTGCCATCTTACTGAGGTCAAGGCCAGCTTTTTACCAAATGCTGTGACTGCTTTTCACGTACGTCAATCCATACCTTTTTAACTCTCCTTGCTTCACTGCACCCCTCAATGAGAAGGACTCCATCGACTGAACCTGAAAAAGCTTTCAGGTTTTATACTGATCATACCTCAGAACATTGGGTGGGACGATCCCCTCTCTGTGTTGTTTTCTGGGGTGAAGCAGGGCAAGGCAGTGCAGAAAATTACGCTGTCAAGGTGGCTAGACCTGTGCATTAAGATCTGCTACACATTGGCCAAGAAGCAGCCTCTAGAGGAATTATGTGCCCTCTCCACCAGGGCGAAGGCTACTGCCAGCTCTTTGGCCACGACATGCCATGCGTGCTCCCATTCAAGAGACCTGCCTTCATAGCCAGGTCTGATGGGTAGAGCCTATTGCCCATTCGGTTTGCTGGACTTTTTGATGTGAGCTATTTGCACCGATTCTAAAGCGTTATACCTTTAAACAATGTAGGGTTGCATTGTATTTTTTAAAATCACTGCCTGACCCCCTAGTCTGCTTTTCGGTAGTGTAGTTTTTGTGGGCGTGCATGGAAAAAGAAGTCTCTGGGCTCATAACTGCTTTTGGTATCTAGTGTTTTAGCTTCCCACAATTTATTATTAGATAAAATGTATTTTAGCTCATATTTTAACCTGGCATCTGTCTATGTATATAGTGAATGTTATAAAGAATTTTGCATTTCTTTATTTTTAAATTAGTCTTTCTGTAATTTATGAATTGCTACTGTATGCTGTTCACTATAATAATCTACAGCCTATTGTTTTATGTACTTTTATGATCTTACTTGATAATGATCGAATAACGTTTCTAAAGTAAAGATGTGAGGTATTCCACAGACCCAGTGCCTTGCGAGATACTGCCTCGATATCTATTCTAAACCTAAGGAATCTGCTATTAGAAGCACCATCAGAATAACAAGATACTTACCTTCGCTAATGTTTTTTCTGATGACTAATCTATCTAACAGCAGTGTCCTCCCTGCCCTCCCACCTGTTTTGTGGAATTGTCTCTTTTCCATTTGAAAAGGTCCCAATGTCGAAATCTGCACACTGGTGCCTTTTATTATTGTTTTACTCCTCATTCGAGGGCATGGACAGACTTAAGAAACAAACTTATGTTGACGCCAGTGGCAGCCGGTAAGTTTTGGAGGGAGGGGGGCGGTGGGACACACACACACACACACACACACACACTCACATACACATAACACTCACAACCAGGCGCACACCCACAAACACATTCATTCACAACACTCTTTCCTAAACATGCATGCACGCACGCACCAAACAATGTAAAAAGAACTTAAAACACACACTTGCCTAAGGTCAGCCCATGAGGGAAGGCAGCAGTCCTATCGTCATCACTCGTCATCACAGAGTGGGATGGGGTCAGGGAGACTACTGACCCCACCCCACTCTGTGATGAAGTGTCACTGATTGACACTCGACCCTGGGCGCTTCAGGGCTTAAAACTGAAGCGCCCAGGTGCGAGGCAATCAGTGACGCTATCCCTCGTCACTGAGTGGAGGGCCTCAGCAACCTTTGCTGAGCTGAGAAAGTTTCGCCCAACGGAGCTGTGACTTTCTCAGTCCAGCAAAGTTCAGTTCAGGCAGCCAGGAGCCAGCGTTAAATGTGCATGTGTGTCTCCAGGCTGCTTAAACTGAAAGTGAATAGTGTCTGTCAGGCTGACTTTTGTTCAGCTGACAGACACTGTTCCTACGGGGGAAAAATGGGGCGGGGCCCTTCCGCCCAAATGGACCAGCCACGCCTGGTTGACGCGCAGGTGGTTCCTATATGTGGCTCCATTGTCACTTCGTGGGTGGAACAAAGTCAATACAGAGCCACCTCCCAGCATGCAGGATCATAGCTGTTAAAATCTTCTGGATCTAGCCTAGGGATATTATAAAGGTGAGTAACCTGTAGTTAGGTAGAGTAGACAGCAGAAAGAATGTTTTTAGAATTAAGTAACTTGTACATTTGCACAGGCTCAACTCTTGCTCCAGGCCAGGTTGGCAAATCTTGCAGTTTATTACATTTTTGTTGCTTTTTTAATACTTAATATACCTCATCCACTTTACAGACCATGTATGATACTGACTAAACTCCGCAAACAGATTTTGTAGGGCTTTGTTTCTTTGCCAGTAAATATATAATCCTCTTTGTAAATCACCACAAATTCTTCCAGTCTTTTTCTTTCTCCTCCTTTCGCTCGCAAATCTTGTGGCTTCTTGTCCGTCCATGGTCATTATGCAAGATACATCTTTATATCGGCGTGATCAGTGTTCTAGTTGTTTTTATGTTAGCAGAAGCAAGAGCTTTGACATTTTCATAATGGCACAATTTCTCTATTGCTGCTAGATTTCACTTGTTCCTTTCATTATGAAGCTTAATATTCCAAAATGGTGTTTATTCACTGAAAGGTAAGTGAGCTTTGCGTTGTGTGAGAGGTTAGTTTCCGCTCGAATGCTGTTTTGTAATGTTTGACACTTTACAACCGCTATTGTGGCACAATGTGTTGCGCCTAGTGGGAGAAATCAATGCTGATGTTTAGATCTTCAAATGTAACAAAGGCAGTGCATTCTAAGAAATGATTGCCCACAATTACAACGCAACATCAAGACTACCAAGTCTAGTGTGTAGCATTTCTAGGCTTTTTCTTTTCAACTGGTTCATTCAAGCACACTCCGCTTCATGACCTTTCAAGAAATGATGATTGAAATAATATAATGTCTAAATTTCCCAATCTGTGGGTCCCGTCCCACTGATTGGTCTGAAGCCGATTTGTGGCTGTTCGTGAAAGTCCAAACATTAAATAAAGATGCATTTAAATTCTGTATTTATCTTGTCACTTTTTCTGCTCTTTAAAGACACAGGTCGAACGTCAGTCCATGTCTTCTGACATACTGCTGGTTTTTTTTGTTTTTGTTTTTTAACCCCTTGCCTGCTCATGACGGAACCACACCGTCATGAGCCACGGGTGCTGTGTGCTCATGATGGCTTGGTTCCGTCATGAGCTGGCCGCTCCGCCCAAGCGGCACGGATTCCCCGCCTGTGCGGGTGAATTAGTGAGCAGGCGGGCCGTGACGGAACCACGCAGTCATGAGCACACTCTGCCCACGGCTCATGGCGGCGTGGTTCCATCACGAGCATGGCGGCGCCACGCTCACCCTCCACACCCCCCAGTGCTGCGGCGGAATTCGCGCCGCGGCCAATGGGTTAACATGGGTATTGGTGTTTACAAACTCCTCTCACGGCAGTTAGAGAAAGTAAAGTGAATGATGTGACTGGCTGGAGTACAAGAACTGTGAAAGGAAAGGTTAAAGTTTGTCATTTTTTGTAATCCACAACAGAATGTAAATACCTGAACATGAACTGTACACATTCAGAAATTAGGAAAGCAAAAATGTAGCAGTTTGTAATTCTGAAGTGTGAGGGAAACAGTTTTGAATAGGATTAAAACAAATCAAGACACTCTACTTGGTGATGCTCATATGCCAGATATTCACTGAATCCAGCTTTCTACGCATTAACTTTTGTGTGCAATATAGTTTTATTAGTAAAGCTCTAAACCCCTTCCTCCCTTTGGTTTCCCTCTGCGCCCCTCGTGAGCGCATGGAAAGGGCATCCCCTTGATTACACAGAAGTGGGCGCTGGCGATGTGGATAGCGCATTGCTCTATTTCACGGCCCCAAATTGAGGAGAGCGCTGGCAACCTGTATTTCTCCATTATGCGACAAGGTCAGACATGAAGCATTTGCAGGAGTCACCATATTGGCTTTACCCGGTGCATGGCAGGATGTGGCGCACAGGGGCGTAGTATTTTCAATGTGTGTACTAAATACTGTGAGGCAGCATAGGGGTGAGACGGTACTGCTGTGTTGGCGTAATATTATGTGTGCTGGGTCACTCAGGAGTTTGCGTAGTGTATGATCGTTTGCTTCCTTTTTGTAACAACAACTTTTCTGAATGCAGGAATTTACTCTATAGTAATTATTCAGACTTTTAACACTCCTCTCCCATGGCTTCCTAAATGATGTAATCCTACTACTTGACCCAACAGCTGTTAGGTTTGATTATGTGTGATATTTCCATATTTGTGGGGCACGTAAGCAGGAGCCACTGTGGATAGCAAACCCCGGGTCTCTTTGGCTATCTCTGGCCAAGACGCCATGAGAGAGGAGGAGCCGCACTCTAATTTTCTCAGGATAAGATATTTCAGAAATCCCAGTGTACACTTCGTGTGGCCAGATGTCTTGCTCTGTGAGCTCCTAAGCGTCTTCAACACTTTCAGCGCATTTGGACAGGTGAGCGATGCACTGCCCCAGTGGCTGCCTTGCTGTGCATATTATATTGTTCCTTCTTTAGTAAGTCTTAAGCGCCAGGACGCCTTTTGTTAGCTGCTCGCTCTCATAATGCAAGATGTATTTATTTAGTGGTGAGGGTTTCTTTATGCTGCGCACACTCGGTTTTAAGTTGCTCACAGACACAGGAAATCTAGCAATATTGCAGTCAGATGGTTTAGGGTTAATTATGTTTTTCGTTTGCCGCTGCTTGTTGGGCTCAGTTCAGAAAACCATTGGAGTTTTTTTTTTGCAGTTTTATATAGCCAAACTCGACCTGCTGGACTTTGAGCGCTTTACAGGAGCACCAGTTACATTACACAATGTCACATTTTTTTGGCACAGGAAGTTTAAGTGACGCTGCTCAGTAGGTTAATACACGTACTGCAAAGACTTGTGTGTATAACATTGGTATGAAGTTTGGAGGAAGATGAACCATTACATGTGAAATAATACCAGCTATCAAGCATCTAGAGAAGATTCATGATGCTGTGCTCGCATCATGTACATTAAGAAGCAATTGAATTATCTTTATCACCTGTTCAGAGATGTAGTTTATCTCAGAGTTACATCCTTTATTCTGCTAAGAGTAGGTTTACCATAAGACCTTATGTCCCTGTGTTTTCTCCTGGTATCATCTATAACCGTGGGTCACAAATAAGTGCATTCTTTGAGTTGTAGTCTTCATTCAGCTGAATTCAATTAATTGGACCAGTGGGTATCATTATTTCCATTTCATTACTTTCCGCATAATTCCACAGCACACCATACCACATATTTCCACTACACAACTCTACACCACATCACACAATCCCACACCACGCAATTCCATAACCAACCAATCCAATACAACCCATCTCTACATCGCACTTCCATACACCCTGTCATCTGTCCCCCACACACCCACTGCCCCTCTCATCCTACCCTCACACCCCCACTGCCCCTCTCATCCTACCCTCACACCCCCACTGCCCGCTCTCATCCTACCCTCACACTGCCCCCTTTAATCCCTCCCGGACATGCCCTATCTCCTCTCTATAATGCCTGCTCACACATGCTACCTTCCTGTACCTCCACTGGTCCACCTCACGCCTCCTCCCTCCCCCTCTTGGTACCCCTCCCACTTGACTCTCTCTCTCTCTCTCTCGCTCTCGCATCTCTCTCTCTCGCATCTCTCTCGCTCTCGCATCTCTCTCTCTCGCATCTCTCTCTCTCGCATCTCTCTCTCTCGCATCTCTCTCTCTCGCATCTCTCTCTCGCATCTCTCTCGCATCTCTCTCGCATCTCTCTCTCTCTCGCATCTCTCTCTCTCGCATCTCTCTCTCTCTCGCATCTCTCTCTCTCGCATCTCTCTCTCTCGCATCTCTCTCTCTCGCATCTCTCTCTCTCGCATCTCTCTCTCGCATCTCTCTCTCGCATCTCTCTCTCTCGCATCTCTCTCTCTCGCATCTCTCTCTCTCGCATCTCTCTCTCTCGCATCTCTCTCTCTCGCATCTCTCTCTCTCGCATCTCTCTCTCTCGCATCTCTCTCTCTCTCGCATCTCTCTCTCTCTCGCATCTCTCTCTCTCGCATCTCTCTCTCTCTCAACTTCTGCATCTCTCATATTGATTCACTTCAGGTCTTCAAGCACAGTTTCTTTTTCTGTGCCTTTTCAAGATTTCGGTCTCTCCAATCCACACTCTCCTCCTCTTATTGGGTGTCTTCAGTGTACACAGGTGCACCCTCTTTATGCATCTGTGACCTGCTCTCCCCTTGTTTCTTTCTCTCACACTCTTTCTGCTCCTCTGTCTGGAGTTAACTAACCACTTGGTGCACAAACTACCTATCCCTCTCTATCTTTCCTTCTATCTATTCAGTGCAGCTGTCACCCCTATCTATTCACCATGCCACATATTTCCACTACACAGATACACTACACACCACACAATTCCACCTCTAACAATCCTAATTCAACCCACATAATTCCACTCTGAATCACATACATCCACTCCAAATCAAATCACTGAAGTAAAATACATAGGCATTTATGACGCCAATAACTCTAACAAATGCAAGACCAATTGCATTGCAAATGCTTGTTCTAGCTATTTTCCTACTTGCCATCATAAACCCTTGTGGGCATTCCAGGTCCGAGTCTCAGATTTCCCACACTTATTTCATGACCTCTTTCCAGATTTCAGTAATTTTGGTGCATTGCAAAACATTATGATGAAAAGTACCTGGTTGACTGCAGTTTCTCAAATATTTTTTTATTATTAGTCTCCCCAAATATCTTAATTTGTGTTCTGTATAGTATACTCTGTGTAGTATCTTTAATTGGACCAGTCTGAATTCCTATTTTATTGACACTGTTTTTGGGTGTCCGCACTCCACATCCCATTGTGTATGATAAATCTGCCCTATGCCCTATGTCTTTTGCCTACCGTAACCATAATTTCCCCAGTGAGGTAGCGTTGTTGTTAATGAGCTTCTATATACTTGGGATATTGCCATTTTATGCAGCCTATAGGTTAGTAATGTGTATTCTGTAGTTGAACTAGTTTCCTTGTCTTCCATTTCCTTTTGATACTGTGCTAGTGCATGCTTCGATTGCATTTTTGTGTATGTGAGAGTTTTGTTTCCCCATAGGTGGGCCACATATCCTCATGGGCACATTGCTTCCCTGTCCAGTCTGATTGACTGTTCTTGCTGTGCCAAAAGCATCCTATAATTGATTGATTATTATTAGGAGGAAAGCCCAGTAATATTTTCTCATATCGGATAGTGCTATTCCATCATAATACACTCTCCTTTTCAGTGTCTCCAAGGAGATTTTAGGTGTCCCCTTCCCTAATCCTGTAAGAAATGCACAATATTGCAACTGTGTGGCTAAATACCATTTGAGTGACCCAAAATCTATTTTGCAGCACATACAAAAATTAAGGTTGCGTAATCATTTTGAACATGACTGCTCTGCCTAACAGTGGCAGGAGCAATATTCTCCAATGTGCCCCATCGAATCTGAATTTGATAAGATTGGAAGTTCTAAATGAATCTCTATCTCTAGTATGTTCCTAGATATTTAAATATTGTGTTCACGATCTGTAATGGACAACTCACTTACTTCGTCTCTCAGTAATCTTGTACATAATAGCTTTTTGCCAATTCACTTTGAAACCTGAACATTGGCCATATACTTTGCAGGTATGCAAAAGTCTGTCTAGAAACATTTCTGCATCTGTCATATATAGGAGTTGGCCATCTGCATATAACAATGTACGTACCGTCTCTCCTATAAGGATAGAAAGTTATATAAACAATTAGGTTATGATCTGGTCATTTGTACTTCACAGACAGTATCTCTAAGGGGTGTTAAGCTATCAAAAGATAAATATTCGAAAATTGCTGTACTTAGAACTCTTGCAGATAATCGGGGGGGATGGGCAATTGCGCAGTTCTTGATTTTGGGAAAAAAGATTACAGTCTGTATGTTATACGGTCCTCATGTTGATTGCTCTGAGGTTATTTCTTATTTGAATTTCGAACTTTTAGATTGGGAGGGTGACCTTGTTGTAATGGGCGACTTCAATTTTATTATGGATAGAAAAATTGACACTACTAATTCACGTGCAAGGGCCAGAAAGGTCTAGGTAAAGTCCAGGATGCTTGATTTAATTCACATCCATCAATTAGACGATGCTTGGCGAACTTTATATCCTTTAATACCGGGGTTCACAATCTATTCCCATCCCCATAAACAATACTCCAGGATTGATATGATCTTCATGAATTATGGGTTGTTGGTCGATGCAACAATGATTGTATGTCCAAAGATAACCTCTGACCGCAATCCTATTATGATAGCTCTTGCAGGGTCTAGATCACAACAAGCGAAGGAGTTTTCCTTTCCAAGACATTTGTTAAGTAACCCGGATTATGTTGCCCATATGCATAAGGTTTTAGAGGAATTCATTCTGATTAATCTACATACTTTGTCTACCGCCATGGTATGGGACTGCCTAAAAGCTGGTGTAAGAGGGGCAACTCTTCAGTATATAGTAAAACAGAATAGACAAAATAATATCCAACTTGCTAATGAACACAAGCAGTATATTCAATTAGAGCAGCAACATGCCTCTGCATTAGCAGCTAAAGACAGTGGTAAACAAGAGATTTATGCCCAGATTGAGATTAAAGCCAAACTGCAGAGAAGACTGAAAGATAAAGTGGCTAATAACTTATGTTATGTTAAAATATTTTATACCGCGCACGTTCACCGAAACTGTTTCTTGGCGCTCATAACAAATGCGGAGGGCAAGGGCAGAAGTTTACTCAAATGCCAACTGAAAGAGAAACGTCTTCAGTGTCCTACGAAAGCATTCATAGGTAGGGCAGTGGCGAAAAGAAAACGGGAGGGAGTTCCAAAGTGTGGGGGCTAGAAAAGAGAAGCGAAGACCGCCATGTTTTTTGCGGCGAATTTGAGGGATAAGCAGAAGGTTATCGGCGGAAGAGCGAAGATCTCTCGTGGGTATGTACCGCTTCAGGCTAGAAGAGATGAAGGCAGGCGCGAAATTGTTAAGGACTTTGAATATTGTACAGCCAAGCTTGAAAGTGCAGCGTTTGGCCACCGGGAGCCAGTGCAGGCTCCGTAATAGCGGTGAAACGTGCTGATGCTTAGGCTGATGGTATACTAAGCGAGCAGCCTGGTTTTGTATCAGCTGCAGCCTATGGAGCTGGTAGGCGGGGATCCCTGCATATAGGGTGTTAGCAAAGTCAATTCTAGATATTACAAGAGCCAAGATGACAAGGATAAGTGCATCTCTGGTGAGAAATCTACAGATTTTGCGTATCCTACGCAGGTGGAAGAAGCAGGATGATGTTACAGCGCTAATCTGAGGCTTCATAGAAAGGTCACCAGAGATGACTACACCAAGGCTTTTCACAGAATTGACAGGACGGGGAGGGATCCCAAGTGAATGGGGCCAGAAGCTGTCATTCCATGGATTGGCGGATCCACCCACCAGCACCAGCTCAGTCTTTGTGGGATTTAGTTTGAGCTGGCTGTGAGACATCCAATCTGAGATGTCTAACATGGTGGTTTGAAAACTGATACGGGAGGAAAGGGAGGTGTCTATGGGAAAGATCAACTGCAGATCATCCGCATAGTTGAAAATTGTTGCAGAGGATTTGCGAAGAGAAACTATAAGGGGCTGCATATACAGATTGAAAAGCAAAGGGGATAGGGCGGAGCCCTGAGGGACTCCGCAGAACAGAGAAGAATAAGAAGCAGAAAAAGTGGAGAGATGTACGACTTGGGAACGTTTGTCAAGGAAAGATCTGACCCAATCGAGGGCTACGCCCTGGATGCCGGCATTGTTGACACGGTCGATCAGTATAGTATGATCGACCGTGTCAAAAGCCGCCGACAGATCCAGCAGGACGAGGGTTTGAAAGATGTTATTATCAGCACCTGTTCTTAAAGTGTCCATAACAGCCACGATGACCGCCTCCGTGGAGTGAAGAGGACGGAAACCGGCCTGTTGGGGATCTAAAAAGGACGAGCTCTCGATAAAGGTGCTTAGGCAGCGCGTGACGTAGGTCTCCAAGATCTTTCCTAGATAGGGGAGAAGGGAAATGGGCCTGTAATTACTTAGGACCGTAGGGTCAGCATTAGATTTCTTTAAGATTGGTATTACGACTGCCTGTTTAAAGGAGTCCGGAACTACTCCAGTAGACAGCGAGTTGTTGAGTAATGTCAAGGCAGGGTCGGGACAGGCCAGGAAGATTTCTTTGAGAATCTGGGGAGGGCAGCAATCATTGGGGGAACCAGAACTAACTTTGTGCAGTAACCTATGAAACTCAGTAATAGAGATAGGGGGGAAGGCATCTAGATAGTGCGGGTTATTGGGTGGTAAGGGAAAAGAAGAGGAGGAAGAGGGCATGGGAATATTGTTTTTAATAGTAGTGATTTTATCTAGAAAATAAGTATTTAATGAATCGCACAGAGCCTGAGTAGGTAGGGGTGGAGGAGTGACCCGGTCTAGAAGGGAGAGCTCATTCACTACGGAGAATATGTCTTTTGCTTTGGAGGCAGACTCCATAATTATGTGGGAGAAGTAAGTTGTCTTGGCCGAGAGAATGGAAGATTTGTAGGCTTTTAAGCGGTTCACAAATTCAAGTTTGAGTTGTGGATCGTAGTTGCGTCGCCATCGTCGTTCGGCCTGGCGAAGAGCAAGTGTATCTAGTTTTAGTTGGTCGGTGAACCACCGCTGGGCGTCATGAGGGCGCATGGATTTTATAGTTTTCAGAGGGGCCACAGAGTTACATGCAGACAACAGCCATTGTTCAAGGGTAGAGGCCTGATGAGCTACTGAGCCAATAACTTCCTCAAATACAGAATAAAGCAGTATGAATATGGAGAGAGGGTAGGAAGAGTATTGGCGTACCAATTCGCAGATCAGCGGGCAAATTCTCATATCAAGTCCATAAAGGGAGGCAATTCTAATATTTACACAAAATCAGAAGATATAGCTGAGCAATTTAGGAAATTTTATGGCACTTTATATCCGGAAACAAGATCATATAATCAACAAGCTGTAGAGCGATATTTACAAGACAGTAATCTTCCAACTTTGGATATATCTCAATCTCAGGGTCTAGAGACCTCGGTTGATCTTGAGGAACTGAACTCTGCTGTAGGGGCTCTCCCCAGTGGTAAGGCAGTTGGAGAGGACACCATACCCTTAGAGTTTTATAAAATCTTTAAGGCAGTGTTGTCACCGGTTTTCCTTGTGCTGATTAACGACATATTGGAGGGAGGAGATGCTCCCCCTCCTGGAACAAAACAAACATAGTGGTTTTTCCCAAAAGGGGTAAACCGGTGGGGGAATTAGGGTCCTACAGACCTATTTCACTTATAAATGCCGATGCAAAAAATACTTTCGAAACTGCTTGCTTCTCGTCTAGCTCCAAGTATGTATTTATTGGTCTCAGAAGAGCAACATGGTTTTGTTCCAGGTAGGGATACGGTGGTGCACATAAATACAACCTATGCGGCTTTTGATGTAGCAGGTCAACAAGGGGAGCGGATTGGGATGGTAATGCTGGACGCCGAGAAGGCCTTTGACCAAGTCGCTTGGGGGTTTTTATGGAGCACTATGCAATCACTAGGCCTTGGTCGTAGGTTTATCTCGGCCGTCCAGCGACTGTATCGCAGTCCGTCGGCAGCTATCAAGTTGAATGGCTGTACATCTGGGGTGGTTAATATTCAGCGGGGCACCCGTCAGGGCTGCCCACTCTCCCCATTATTATTTGCCCTTTATATTGAGCCCTATATTAGGCATCTCCTTTATAATAATTCTATTTCTCCTGTTTGTTTTAATGGTATAACCTTAAAAATTACGGCCTATGCAGACTACATTGCAGTATTTACCTCTAGACCTGAAGCTGCGATCGTTGCAATTACACAGGAGGTGCAATATTTTGGTTCCCTCTCTGGATATAAGCTCAATCTTGACAAAACACAATCTATTCTTAACTATGTTCCTGCATCTCCTATATCACAGCTTAGTGTTACTACCACAGCTACTTACCTCGGTATCTGTCTTAGTGAATGTATAAATGATTATATGTCACTGAACTACGAACGTCTACTAAACCAAATTACCGCAGATTTGCGTAGATGGCATAGGCTGCCTCTGACTATTATTGGGAGATGCAATATAGTAAAAATGAATGTCTTGCCCAAACTTCTTTATTTGTTTAGTTCAATTCCTTTTCGGGTCCCAAATTCATTTTTTAAGCGACTTGACTCTGCGATTGGTAGTTTTATATGGGGCTATCGTAAAGCTAGGAGAGCGCTCAGATATATGAAGTTGACTTATGAGCAAGGTGGTTTTCAACTTCCCGATTTTAAAACATATTTTTGGGCTGCCTTCCTTAATCGTATACAGAGTGTACTTTTTGGACCCACGGTGGGTAAAACTTGGCTAGCGTATCAGTTCACATTTGGTCCTAACAGTGGGTTCCTCCTCTACCACATGTCGGACCCAAACTACTTTAAGAGAGTTCCTTTCAAGGTAGCCAGGCACATTTATAATATATGGCACGATATCTGTAAAACTTACTCTTTGCATGACTTACATGTATATACTAATTTTGGGCTGATCCTAGGTTTCCGGGAATATTCTCAGATGCCGTCTGTAGAAAATGGCAACAGGCCAGAATAATACGACTGGGGCAGATTTACGATGAAGGGGGTTTTAGGTCATTTGCTTCTTTAAAAAGTGAGTTTGGGATATTACAGAATACATTTTTTAAATATTTGCAAATCAGAAATTATTTCTTACAAGGGAAGGGATTGTTTGCTCTCCCTCATACTTCTGCCGTACTCCGGGCTATCTTTCTCACTCCTGGTCGGCGTCAGATTGGTAAAGCCTATCAGTGCTTCATGCAAGATGATGGCTTGACAAGGGAAGCTAAGATTAACCATATGTTTGCAACTGGAATTAGTATGGAAGAATTTCATGACTCCCTGGCTACAATCAATTCTGCTGTCTCTTTAATCAATCTGAAGCTGCATCAGCATCGTATTATGTTCATGCTGTATTATACTCCGCAGTTAATTTCAAAATGGGCAAACTCTGTGTTCTTTGAAATCCTTTTGCCCGAAGTGTAATTTGTACGCTGCTGATCTTAGACATATGTTTATTTTATGCCCATGTCTAAATACATTCTGGTTTGAGAGTGCCTCGGTGCTGAGTAGGCTGAGTAGGCTATCGGGTACACCAATTCATATAACGGAAAGAGAAATAATTCTGGGCTCGGTTCGCGAGTCAGGTAAACTATCTAAATCGTTAGTCTCAATTATTATTATTGCGGCATGGCTCTGCATTGCCAGGGCCTGGATTGAGGCAGCTAGTCGCAAGATCAATGACTTCTGGTCGTTACTTAGGGGAGTTTTTGAAATGGAACTGGCGTTAGCAAAAGCACGGGGCCTACGCTCAAGGGTTACATTTGGGAAGGTGTGGTCTAGCTTGCAATGGGATTAATTGCTGCTGTTTGCTTTAATTCTTTTGTAACGTTCTTCATATTTTGGGGGTGTTAATATATAATTTATGTTGGTTCCATGTATTATTCTCATCAATTTGTATGTTTTCTTCTTTTATTATTCCAATCGGCCCTGATTCAGACTATTATTCGCTTAACTGCCGTATTCGATATATGTGAATATTTTTGATTAATTAATTTGAGATGTTCTGGTTATTTCCATCTATACCTGTGCTATATATGTTTGGTTGCTTTTTTTGTTATGTTTGTGACAATAAAAAAATAAATAAAAAAAAAGCAATGTGCCTTCTCCTGTCCATCCAAGTCCTCTCATTTAGGGGTCTCCTTTTATCCAGCAAGCAACCTTTTTCATCACCAGTATCAACAGAGTTGGTGAGGGAGGGCATCCCTGCCTAGTGCAAGTCATCTGTTTCTCTGCATTCAGGATGTCTGTCTCTATCTTCCGGCTAATCTGAAGTATTTTTCTTCCCTACTACCTGTGATTAAAATAGTTTTTTAAATAGTCTTTATTGTGCACAGGTTATTTCACTTCTCACAATGATTATAACACAATTTTAACATATTCATCTGCTTAAAATTAGGACTCTACCAATACTTAATCGATTCCTCCCATAACATTTTATTTTATATTCGTTTTTCCAGTTGTCAGCCAGCTTAACAGAAAAAATATATTTTAGTGATGCAGTATCACCCTGAACTGCTACCACAATATAGCCCTTTCTAAACTTATAATCAAGCAAGCAAAAAAACCCTTTATTTTGGCGGTTGCCAAAAAAGCACATGCAATACAGAACATCTATACAATAGAACCTTTGAAATCCAACCTGATGTTAGTCTTGAAGAAATAAAAGAATGCGAAAATGGCAAGGATAAAACCGACAGTGAAACTTCATTTATTATGCTAATGATTGGTCTATATTTAAAACCACGCAAGGTGCATACAAAGCAATTTTAGAGGATGCGTACCAGGGGTAAAAACCTATAATCACCTGTAGAGTTTTGCTTTTAATCTAAAAAGTAGCCTTTTATTAATCTATGCCCATTCTAAGGAACCTTTGCATCTTTCTTTAGGAGATGTATCCTTTTATATGAATCTAACCTTTCACCTCTCTGTGTTTACATAATACCCCCTGCACTATTTTTACAGTTCCATTCTCTTTAGTTGATTGGATACAGTCTTATATTCCTAATGACCTCCATGCTTAGACTTGTACTCGTAGCTACCTTTGCATCTCCCGTGACCACAGGGTCCTCCATGAAGAGACTTGAACTCTTAGCTGCCTTTGCATCTCCCTTGACTATAGGGTCCTCCATGAAGAGACTTGAACTCTTAGCCTTCTTTGCATCTCCCGTGACCACAAGGCCCTCCATGCAGAGACTTGAACTCTTAGCTGCCTTTGCATCTCCCTTGACCACAAGGTCCTCCATGCAGAGACTTGAACTCTTAGCTGTCTTTGCATCTCCCTTAACCACAAGGTCCTCCATGCAGAGACTTGAACTCTTAGATGCCTTTGCATCTCCCGTGACCACAAGGTCCTCCATGCAGAGACTTGAACTCTTAGATGCCTTTGCTTCTCCCGTGACCATAGGGTCCTCCATGAAGAGACTTGAACTCTTAGCTGCCTTTGCAACTCCCGTGACCACAGGGTCCTCCATGAAGAGACTTGAACTCTTAGCTGCCTTTGCATCTCCCGTGACCACAGGGTCCTCCATGCAGAGACTTGAACTCTTAGCTGTCTTTGCATCTCCCGTGACCACAGGGTCCTCCATGCAGAGACTTGAACTCTTAGCTGCCTTTGCATCTCCCTTGACCGCAAGATCCTCCAAGCAGAGACTTGAACTCTTAGCTGCCTTTGCATCTCCCGTGACCACAAGGTCCTCCATGCAGAGACTTGAACTCTTGGCTGCCTTTGCATCTCCCGTGACCACAGGGTCCTCCATGCAGAGATTTGAACTCCTAGCTGCCTTTGCATCTCCCGTGACCACAAGGTCCTCCATGCAGAGACTTGAACTCTTAGCTGCCTTTGCATCTCCCTTGACCACAAGGTCCTCCATGCAGAGACTTGAGCTCTTAGCTGCCTTTGCATCTCCCTTGACCACAAGGTCCTCCATGCTATGACTTGAGCTCTTAGCTGCCTTTGCATCTCCCTTGACCACAAGGTCCTTCATGCAGAGACTTGAGCTCTTAGCTGCCTTTGCATCTCCCTTGACCACAAGGTCCTTCATGCAGAGACTTGAGCTCTTAGCTGCCTTTGCATCTCCCTTGACCACAAGGTCTTTCATGCTGAGACAAGCACATCTTACTTCCTATAACATACTGTCATTAAAGTACCTTGGCAAACACTCCAGCTACCTCAAACTATTTGCTGACTCCTTTACCTTTTTCTGTATCTTGACTTTTTTTGAAAAACGTTTAAACTTAAAAACAAATCCCGATGTAGTACCACACATTTTTTGTGGGAAAGTAGTTGTTTACAACTTTATTTCTGGTGCGACTATAGTAAAGATATTGCACTTGCCAGTTTTTATTTTAGAACGATGCTGTGAGAATAAGTAAAGATCTGTATGATTTTTTTTAATAATCATTTCTCTAGACAGCAAAGGAGTAAAAAGTTGATGTTTTAGTATATCACAATATATATCTTTATATCTTTATATCTCCACATCACCAAATGCACTTCCACCAAAAGAATAGGTAATGTTATTAATACATTTTATCATAACTGGAGGCAGATACAATATCAATGTAGAAAATAGTTCAGAACGAACTTGAAGCTTCTAAAGAAGCATTAAATATGTAAAATACAACCTGTACAGGCAGCGCAAGCCTGTACGATTAATTCTTCATGCTATAATGGAGTTAGCTAAACACGTAACCTTAATCATTGCTTGACATATGCACGACGGATTACCTTGGATACTAAACATTTCATATGCTGAAACCCTTAGCAGTGCTGGCACATTTGATAAGCATTTCATTTTTTGGACCTAGGCAGTGATTGTTAATTCTGCTTTATGTGTTTGAATGATTACGCATTTAACGTTATTCACTGAGTTAATTCAAGCCATTTAAACTCAAAATATGTTTTGTTTTTGCCCTGTCCATCCTGCCTACCTTTCCTTCACCTATTTCTTTGCACGGTCACTCTATTCCCTTCTTCCCCATCCCAACAAAGCCTCCCCACCACCTATTAGCAACCAAGGATTTAGGTGTTGGCTTGAGGCCGCAGCAGTCCAGAGGCCTGTGTGCATAATGCAAGGTAGGCAGGATTTTCTTTCTATCCCTATCCCACTTCCTTCACTCACAGTTGTAGGAGAGCTCTGAGAGAAATTCTAGACAACTTTACTTTTGTTAATTGAACAGGTTTTACCATCTGTTATTTTTAATAAAACATCATACCAAATAATTGTAAAACGTAATCAAAACAAGATACCGGTTAATAACTCATCATCTTTAAAAATATTAAGGACAATTTCCCCCCCCCCTCCCAATGTCTCAAACATGTCTGTTCCCGATCCTACGATGTCTACCCCCAGTACTTTCTCCCCTCCTTTGTCCAGATAATGTTTCCAAGTATCCATAGACTTCATGATAAACCAAGCTTGATATTGCTGTTTTTGTATAAACATGTTGGCATTGGGTAAGTAGAGTGAGCAGGACTGAATGGATCTGGTGGACATTGTTGATGTGGTTGATAAAGCTACTAAAGCTGTGACACAAAGTAAACAAGATGATGGGAGAGAGTGGAAGAGTAATATAGGGAGAGGAAGAGATGAGGGATAGGATTATATATTTTGGCATTTTACCACTTGTTATATTGGTGAATGCCTGACCGCTCCCCAGAAAACTGAAATTCTACACGAACCAAGCACTGACACAGCCAAAAAGGTGGTAGCAGAGCCAGACATATTGGGTTTGCTAGTGCTCGTTTTAATGTGAAGGGTTTCTCATTTATAAATAAATCGCTAAGAAGTTGGACTTTATCTCACAGGACAAACATAAATTGGGATCATCTCTAACCACAGATATTATGGAGTGCTTTAGCTCAATCCACAGACATCTATGGAAGCTCTAGAACCAGTTTACTAGTTACAAGAATGCCACTTGTACTGTATCTGTACCAATAATGAGCATGACTGTGACAGAACGGATTACGTATGCTTTTCTGATTGGTTAGTTCCTCTCTCATGTTCTGATACATAATGCACTGGATGCGTCAACCATCTATTATGAAGTTATGCGAATGCACCATGATTTCCTAGTGCTGGCCAAAATCGTACCTTTAATTCAGTTACTCATCAGTAATGTACTCAAGGTGGGGAATGTCTGCAACTTGGAACAGTTACATGTACAGATTAATCTCAGCATACAGTATGAGTGACATGGTCATGCAAAACATGATAACACAAAGAAGCTTAAATTTGAACTTTTCGAACTAGCACTTTATTTCAGAAAGCTCTGAATACCAGTCACTAAACATTCACTGCCTGATTTCAGTAGTTGCAAGACGTTTGACAGCAATGCCCAGTGCCTCCTATCACATGCCTAGAGCGGCGGTAGAGTAACTGGACTATGGGTGGAAGAAGTAAACTGCCTACATCAGAAGGAGGTCAGAAAGAGGCTACATGCAAGAGCCCCCATCTATCAGTTCCTGCCTGTCTCAGCTTAACCCGCTTTCCCGGAACTATGCTTCAACCCAAGAATTTCACTTTAAAAAAACAGTAAAAGACAGGTCTTTTCACATTTCTATCTAGGTAGACACCTTTAAGTTGTAATGACCGACAAAGCATCACACAGTAAACCCACACACTGCTTGACTGAGCTTGGCAATTGGGATAGAAACAGCACACAACATGGAAAAGGACACGTGTTCATTAAACACATGCTGCATCGTAGTAATGTCAAATCACGTGCCACTCTGTAAAGTTGACTACACACAAAAGATCAGTTAAGTGTAGTTTATTGGAAGAAGCACAGGAGCAAGGGAGGTCACATCCTACACAGGACTTCTTCCTCAGCAGCTGACAACAGTGCTAGGAAAAGAATCCTGGATACAACAGAACATAGAATCAAAACAATTCCAAGAAATATTTAAAGGGACAACATAACACATCTTCCCCTTTATAAAACAATAAAAAAATAAAAATAAAATAATTAACAAACAAAATCTTGCAACCACTTTGGTTTGGAGCAAACTTGCTCTCTGGAACAGAAAGTGCTCTCGAAGCGAATGCAACAATACGTTCTTTTCCTAAACTATCAATTTGAGAGAGAACACTGCCCAACCCTTTGTTGCTGGCATCAACAGTGATCACAGAATCTAGTTCTAAATCAAAAGGGGACAAAACAGGAGCATTAATGATGTCTAACTTGATACTATTGAATTCATTTTCACAGGAGGCAGACCATTCAAATCTAACCTTACTTTTTAAAAGCTGCCTTATATTAAAAACTTTGCTAGAAAAATTCTTAACGAATTTTGAATAAAATTCAACCATTCGCAGGAATGACCGAATATCATCTTTACTGGTAGGAGGAGGAGCTTCTTTAATGGCATCAACCAATTTAGGTTTGGTAGATACACCGTCACAACATAAAACATGACCAAGGTAAGTCACAGATTTAACTGCAAAATTGCATTTTGAAAATTCAATAGTTAACCCTTTTTCTTCAAGAATACCTAAAACTTCTTCAAGGATAGAAGTGTGTTAATTTTTATCTTCACCATATACAAGGATGTCATCCTGAAAAAATTTAACTTTAGGATGTTTTCCAAACAGATGATGCATAATGCGTTGGAAAATGGCAGCAGCGGATGCTAAACCAAACGGCATTTTTTTGAATTGAAAACAACCCATGGGAGTAATAAATGCTGTAAGTTGCCTACTTTCAATATCAAGAGAAATCTGATGATATGGAGCAGAAAGATCTATTGTTGAAAAAAACTTTGCACCATTAACTGAAGATAACATTTCGGAAATTTTTGGTAAGGGAAATTTATCTATTACAATATTCTCATTCAGATGACGAAGATCAACACAAAGACGGATTTTTCCATTGGTACGCCTTGCGATCACCACTGGTGAAATCCAATTGGAGGACTCAGTGGGCTCAATTATATCTTCTTTAACTAGTTTTTCTAATTCTTTTTCTACATCACTTCGAACTAAAATAGGAATATTCCTAGCTTTGAAAGTTTTAGGATTAGCATTATCTTTTAGAACAATGTGATGAGAAAATCCTTGAAAATTGCCTATTTTACCACTAAAGACTTTAGGAATTTTTTTAAGCATAGATTCTCCAATCTCTACTCCCTCATTGACAACCAAAACAGGATCAGGACTGTTAGGATTCAATATAATATCCAAATCCCTTTGATCTCTCCATCCGAGAACCGAAGGTCCAAGTTTAGCCACATATAATTTGCCAAAAGATTCTCTACCTTTGAACCTAAATTTCAAAGGTTTGAAGCCGATCATGTCAATCTTACCACCGGAAAAACCTTCTGGGGAAATGTCAGGTGTGTAGAGATCATTTCCAAGATAACAGGCAAAATCAGAATTCCAGACATTTTCATTGATGATGGTATATGGGGAACCAGAATCAGCGTACATGTCAATGGGAACCCCACCAATAAGCATATTGCAAATAGGTTTTTTGAGGATATTTCTTTTACAAGAATCATTAATATTAAATATGTAAACTTTTTCGATAGGTCTTGGGATGCATTCATCTTCATTGAACAAGGTATCACATTTTTTACGCAATCAACATAACAATGCATGACTTTGTTAGCTAAATCCTCTTCATCACTTGAAGAAGAATCATAATCCACTTTAACTTTTTTACTTTTGACTCTATTACAAGCTCTGGAATAATGCCCAATTAACCCACAATTCGAGCATTTCTCCTTAATTGCAGGGCAAAGATTATAGTTAGCCAAATGTGAACTGCTACCACATCGGAAACATCTTAAATTATCTTTCTTTTTAACATCACCAGGTTTAATTTTTGTTTGAATTTTTTGTTTATAATTAGATTTGCTTTGAACTTTTGAGACCGTTTGATCAATGGTAGGTTTTTGTTCAATGGTTTTCTCCTCATTTTTAATTGCTTTTGCACTACGGCCTGAGAGTCCAGCCTTCCTGACAATGGCTAAAATATCTTTAAGATGTGAATCACCATTTATCCAAAGTCTGTCTTGAATAGAAGGATCTGAAGTGTGCATAACCACCTGATCTCTTATAACTGTTCCTGGAGATGGTCAAACTTACAATCTTCCGCTATTTTTTTAAGTTCAGCAACATATACATCAATGTTTTCTCCGGGTCGTTGTTTCCTGCGAAAAAATTTATAACGAGTAATACCTATACATACTTTAGGAGAAAAGTGACTGTCAAAGTCTTTTAAAATATTATCAAAAACATTAGAATCACCACCACCGCTACCTTTAGAAATTTCTTCATAAATTTTGAGTCCACCAGCACCTAACGAGTGTAAAAATAGTTTCTTTTTCCTTTCTGGTTTCATTTTACCGTCTTCATCAATGGTATCAATAAAGTTTAGAAAGTAAGCTTTCCATTGAAGCCATTTCATACACGGTTCTATACCTGATGGCCAAAAAGGTTGTGGAGACTGAATAGTGAAGTTTTGTGAGGCCATAGTAAATTGTAGTTTTTTATAACTGTGAGAAAAAAAAACCCTTAAAAGTGAAGAAATGAAGCTTACTTGAAGGTTGACTCGATGACTCACTATAATATCGTCTCCTTAAACACTTTGAACTTGAAGAGAATGAATATAAATTGCACAGGTTAAAATAAACAAACTCTACAAAATCAATTGAAATCAGTGGTGGAATTTGTGTTCACCGCTCGTTCAATCGAAATCAGCGGTAAAATCCGTACTCTGCGCTCGATCATGAAGTTGTAAGCGTTGCCATGGGGATTTAAAATGGCTGCTGCGCGTATATCGTCAATACGCAAGTAAGTGCCGCGTATGAACGTGTAGACGTAATGACATCATAAGCAACAGGAGCGCGTGAAGTAAGAGAGCGCGCTGAAGATAACCGCTTACGATTTTAAAAGATGTGCAGACAATAATATTTTCCTTTTTAAAGTCTTTACGAGCAATTGTGCAACGTGAATTAAAATAGTATCGCTTTAGGAAACGCGCAATAAGGTAGAGTTTGAAATGAGAAAATGAAAGTCTTTTACTCACGACGAGGAGTCCTTTACAAACGATAAGAAGACTCCTCTTAACTGGAAACAACTGAGAAGGAGGTCGAGTAGACTTCTTTAATTATCTAAGATGAAATCTTCTATAATCAATCGTTAGTAATAGAGAGAATTCCTTTTTAATTTTCTTTCCGTTTAGTTAGGAATAAGAAAATGACGAATTCTTTTCAAAAATCAAAATAGGGTTCTTGAGTTTCCTGGTGCTTCTAGATCGTCGCCAAAATTGTAAAGTTGACTACACACAAAAGTGTAGTTTATTGGAAGAAGCACAGGAGCAAGGTAGGTCACATCCTACACAGGACTTCTTCCTCAGCAACTGACAACAGTGCTAGGAAAAGAATCCTGGATACAACAGAACATAGAATCAAAACAATTCCAAGAAATATTTAAAGGGACAACATAACACACTCCCCCCCTCAAAGACGTTATCGCACAACAGACTGCCACTAACGTAATGGAAGCAACGAGAACCGAACGCGTAAAAATAAACCATTTTCTGCCCATTGGCACTACAAAGCACATTTGTACAATAGCAAGTAACATCCGTGAACAATAAAATAACCTGCAGTCCAGTAGTTAACAGGCATCAATTAATCAAAACATTAATCAAACCTGTATAAAGCGCGGCAAATC
The DNA here is from genome assembly GCF_964261635.1 of Lissotriton helveticus. Taxonomy (NCBI): domain Eukaryota; kingdom Metazoa; phylum Chordata; class Amphibia; order Caudata; family Salamandridae; genus Lissotriton; species Lissotriton helveticus. The sequence continues at coordinate 259,315,471 of NC_136063.1, read as the reverse complement.
ACTGGTGGGGGTCTCGAAACGCTGGAGCGATCTGATGTTGCGTGAAGGTTCAGAACACTCCGACATCCAGGTCTTAAGATCGCTTCTAAATTGCTGGAGCGATGGGGCAGCCCTGAGGTGCAGGGGGAGGAACTCCAAGCTATCTCTTACGGCACACCTGTGCAATGTATACTGCTAACGACTACGCAAAAACACTTCCATTTTTATTCATCCCTTGCCCAAAAAATGCATATTAGATATCGTGCCAGCAAGCAGCGCGCAGACAGCTCACCAGAGATCCTCTTCCTCAAAAGTCAGCCCGAAGAACCTGCGCAGCAGGGAGAAAGAACCACCTTTTAAGATCGGGCGCGCGGCCTGCCATTCGTGCGGCTTCGTAGCGCTGGTCCACGGTGAGTACATGCCATTCTAAAGACCGAGTTCAGGCCGCACCTCGCCGCAAGGACGTCCGCCACAACAAACACAGGCCTGGGTCCGAGGTCGCAGAAAGCGCGCACACTTCACTGTACATCATATCCCGCAAGACATCGATGGCAATGCCGTGAGTGTGCACATGTGGTGCGGGCGCACCACAGAGGAGCGGGGGCTGTGGAGCAGATTATTCTATAACCTGCTGGAGCAGGGCACACCGCTTCGCCACGGGTCCGTTGTCAAAATAAGGATGATACGACACTGGAGCAAAATCAATACCATGGGTAGTTTATTCATTCATGAATGGGTCTCCATCCGACCTGTACCATCAAGATACCAAGGACAGAGCACACTGAACTGTGGTTACATGGGTTTATATAGTGAAAACCAAAGACCAGGAACACCCAGAGGTAAATAAGGCTCTGGGAAGAACACACAGATGAGACAATCGGTAACAATCAACAACCTTGGTGTCTTGTGGAACTGTCGCATCTGGAGTCTGCATAACAAGATAGGTTTATCTGAACAAACTTTATCTAAGGCTTTACCATTGTTTAAAACACATACAAAACCTACAGTGCAGACATCAGCTGTTCTTTTGTGCTGACTTTGCATGTTTACGCAGCCTACAATGTCTCAACTTTAGCTTCGTGACCTAATGTTTATGCAGGTGGCATCAGGGACAGAGTTAGGCTGAAAACAGGTCAAAGGTGAGTATAGATGAAGCATAGCTGAATCAGAAAACAAGAGATTCAGATTTTAAGGTTTCACAGAGCGACAAGGCTTGTTTGTTTGATCAAAATATACTATCCAAACGTACGAGGCATCAATCATACCCCAAATATTCACATCCCTCTCAACTCCAAACTGGCCAGGTTGGCACTCACCTAACCAAAAAACAAATATATCAGGGCTTAAGGGACAAAAGGCAGCATATTTTGCTAAAGTACGTGGAGGAAGGCTTTAATCATTTTAAGGACACAAAGGATTAGCTTTGCTTTCCTGTTGGTGGCATTTGGAATACCAGTTTGTTCATCTTTGAGGGTTTATTTTTTCACAGGATGTACATGAGGGCATGTCTTTACGAGTTTATTTACTGGGAGCGAACAGGAACCTCCAGAGGGGACAAATAAAAAGGTACATAATTGACCAATTTAACTCCTTCGGTGCTGATGACTGCTCCCGGTCGTCCTCAGTTACGGTGGGCGTGTGCTTATGACGGCCGGGAGCCGTCATGACCACACCCGCGATTGGAATGTGCCGCACAGGCGCAGAATTTCGGCCTCAGCCAGGGGGTTAAAGGTATGATCAGTTTACTGATCTCGGAAGGACAGAATGCAGAAGTTGACTTTACTGAGATTTGACCTTGTAAGCCATGAATTATTGCACATTTCAATGGTGAGTTATCCTTAAAAGCATGATGTCCGGTTCTGATGCCACATATTACAATAGCACCGAGGTGCTTGCACCAGCATGCACAGACCATCAAATGTTGTCCCCTCGGCGACAGAAGGGTACATTTTGTGAATAAAGCATAAAGCAATCACACACTCGTAAGCCGCAATCCAACATTGATGGCACTGGAAAGTGGAAAGCCGATTTGGTTGTCATACACTTACAACCTGACACTTAAATGCCTAAGAAAGATTTATGGCGATTCCTGTGGTACATATTTCTAACAAAGGCTATACCTAAACAAGGCTCGTATACCAGAACGAGCCATGCAACATAAGCGCCAGAGCACTAGACCCGCCACACCCGCGTGCAATAAATTGAGCACCGCCATAGTGTGGCAGAGTGCGAAGAAGCAAGCCATGCCACAAAAGGGCAAGGTGCTATAGAGCTAGACCCTACACACAAAGCCAGCGCTCTGCAGACCGAGCCTCGCGCCACAGCGCTACAGGAGAACATGTTTGAAGTTTTGGTGCCAGGAGAACATACCTGCAAATAAAAAGTATTACGCCAACACTGAAAGCACAAACCTACCTCCTACACACAGCAGTGGTTTTCGTGAGAAGTAGGAAGGAGGGCAGGTGGAGTGAGTTGCGGGGGCGAGGAGGATTGCGTGGGGAGTCGTGATTGTGGGAGGGAGGGAAAAAAATCCAAACTTACTTACTTAGCCACATTTTTTACTTTTGAAATGTTTCCTCCTGCTGGGAATGAGACCACACTTTCATTCGGAAGAAACCGAACTGAACGTTGCTGCACTGTTAGCAAAAAGAAACGCTGAGAAGTCAAGGTGCGTCACCAGGAAGTCAGTACAAACAGCAGTGGCCGTCATGACTCGTGGGTAGAGGGGAGGTGGAGTCGCGCAGAACACCAGCAAGAACACAGAGGAGCGGGGGCGAGGGAGCGCGGCAGCGAGGCGAATGCGCGCTGCTGCGAGTGTTAAGACGGGAATGGGAGGAGCAAAGGCGGAACATGTGCCCACCTTTGCCCAATTGCGTGGCTTATTTTTGTGGAAAAAAACGCTTAAGGCAATTGCAGCGGGCAAAAGCCTGATCACGAGCGTGTGGTCAGCTTTCAGAACCCCGTACAAGAGGTCTGGCGCTGCGCCACAATACTGCGCACTGCAACGCTAGGCGCGAGACCTAAAAAGGAAAATACATCTGGACCTCAATTGTTCTGCTATTTTGATTTAGACCCCTCTGCAGTATAGTTCTGATATTGTTCTGTGCCCCAAGTTCAATATGAATTGTTCACAGCAGAGTCTGATGAATTGATATGTCGCGAAAATCAACTCCAACTACATAGAATGTTGGTCTATCTTTGTCGGAAAATCACTGTACTTCGGTGATCTAGCAGAGGCCAGAATATTCACTGGTCTGTTTATCCCATTAAAGGGCCAGACATCTCTTTTGTCATCATTTATGTGGCAAAATGGCATACAAGGAAATGCCTTTTACTCCAGTCTTCAGAGGCAAACCAGTTTTAATAAGCGTAAACCCTGTTCACTGAAAGTGATCTGGGTGTGAGTGACAAGGCAACCCTGTTGGGAAAGGTAATTTAAGTTTTTTTCTTCCACAGGCTAGTAAACTCAAGAATATAGTAAGAAACCACACATTTAGCGAGTGTACTGGGACTCGTGCACTTGTATTTCTAGCTTAGGAAGTGCCAGTGGTCGAATAGTGTGTTTTTTGGTTTCTTCAAGTGAATGGCTACCTTCACACTTAAAATTGTGAACATAAATATTTGTCAAACAGGATCTACCTGTGGTCTCTATCCAGATAGTGCTTCAGGGTGTGGCAGTATGTTTTGCGATAGCTGTCGCTTAGTCACACACCTGGTCTAAAAAACTGCAAGGGGTACAGGGTTTCAATAAGATACAGGTGCCTCCCACAATAGAAGTTGTTGGAACTTAAGAAAGATGGATGTGTTGTATCAAGACTTGTTTTGAATACCAGTACCATTCTTGCAGGATTTTGAGATGAACTCTGCAAGCTGTGGCATTTCATGTCACCACAGCTTGAAGCCGGTTTGAAGACTTTGAGGTAATTCCGCCTAACCATTCAACAATAGAGGTCTGAGAAATGACAAATCGTAAACTCTGTTTTACTTCAGCTATAAATTGAAGAAAATCATCTTCCTGCCAGGCCAAGTAACCTAGTTATTTTAGGTGTAAAGTTGTTTGATTTCTCCTCCACTAGAACTACGGTCTCAAATTACTCCCTACGCACCAATTAAGTAATCAACATCTGTGGTGGGAGGCATGTTTTGTTTGTCAAATCCAATTAACACTACCCTCGGCAGCAAGAATTGACGCATCACAGTAGACCTGAGCACTCTACAGCCTATCTGTTCTCCCTACCCACTGGTTCTAGTCCAATCAGATCCCAAAAGCTCAATTATTTTGCAAATCCTTCACATGCCAACAACTTTATTTGATAGTCAGTAACCTAGCACCCATGGTTGTAGTTGACCACACTGGTCCCAGGGTCTTCCCATAAATCAATGAAGGCAGCTCTTCACATTCCTCAAAGTGGAAAAGTGGACCTATCTGTAAACCAGGGGTCATTCCTCAGAACTCGTAGACCTTCAGATACGCTCAGATTTGAAGGTCCTCGGCCTCATGATGCAAACACCCTACTTCCAACATCATATCTGCCATTGTTGGGCTCAAAACCTAAAACAGTACATCTAGCTAAGACACTTCCCCAAAGTATTAGCACTTCTCTGTCACCTATGACTTCCATAACTGGCATACAGCATGAAACCATAAGGTGGCACTCTGTGACATTCAGGAACTCTCCTGCTGTGAGTCATCTGTGACAAGTCTCATTGGCGGGACAGACAGTCCTTCCAGGTCCAAAGTGGAATCTGCATTCTCAGCTTTGGGGTTCTTTCCTATAAGAACATACAGCACTTAAACCCCAGGCGTCAACACTTCAGAATACGTCTACATTGAACAGTACTCGGAGTCCACCTAAAAGGACATAGGCCATCGGTCACAGCCTTGAACCCTGACTAATGCAACTTCTCACCAGGGGTGCTATCTACATCTCTTGAATCATATTTAATTATGTACCTTATGGGACATTCTCATTGCTCCATAGGAACACAAGCGTGGCTTCCACCGTTTTTCAGATTCTCTCGGGGACAGATGATGCCTCATCCAGCAAACTGGGAAGTACCACAGCTTCATCTGTCTCCTCAACAGTTACCTGTATACCACGTGGGGAAATTGGAGAGTACACCAACCCCTCTGTCTCCTCAAGGACACACAATACCACATTCAGGAAACCAGAGAGGAGACCCGCTTGTTTTCTTTGGAGCACACTTCTACACACCACTCCCTACTAGAGCAGCTATCCTCGTCAATGTCATTCAATAACTGTTCTTCTCCCTACAACTTCTGGGCAGTGGTATCTTCCCTATTTAGGACACATTCATACCTCATCTGTGGAACCACATCTTCCGTATGTGAACTTTAGGACTTTAGGCTCTTAGCCACAGTTCTTCCTCTAGCATAGACATCCCCCCCTGTTCTGGCTGTGGGGGACACTACCACACCTACTAGTGCTTATGTTAATTTACAGACACATTAGGTGAAATGTAATCATCAGCCATGATACTATGTTCACTAGACTCAAGGGCACTTTGATTCCACTAGGTTTTGAGTATACGCAGAATCATTTCTCTGTGAACACGTTGTTGCGTGTAGATCACATAATCCCTTGGATATCTCAGCAGTGTACTGTTTGGTTCAAAAGGAAAAGTAGCCTTGTGAACCTCTAATAATAATGTGCACTTGATTACCAAACCCAAATACTCCCTTTTGAAGAGAGACGATCCACAAGGAAGTGCAGACAGCATAAATGACTTAAAAACGTAGTTACTTGTGTCTTAATTCAGACCCACATTCACAGCTTTTATGGATGAGGTTCCAAAACATAGATTCACTTGTCAAGACTTCTTGTCTGCAAACAGGACAGCTTGGTTTTTCAGTGATTACCCACTGGCTAAATACTGGGACCAGTATTTCAGTTTCAAGGGCTTTCTGTTCTGTCTAGAGTTATAGTACATGATAAGGCAGCTTTAAAATCTGGATATTTGCCATTTGTTTCATCTGAGTTTCCATACCAGTTTTCTTTTGCTGGCCAAGGTGATGGGGGCGATGGAGCTTAAAAATGTGTGGAAAGTAATGAGTACACAATTTTGTGCTTACTATTCAATGACCTAATTTGTAGCTCTTGTGCAACATTTTCCCAATTAATTTTCACCAGATCAACATGGTTGTATTTAGTTGTGCCTAGTGGATTTTTGTCATCAACTTTTGTACCTGATGAAGACGCACTATTAAATATCTTGGAAGACCATAGTAAACTGTATTTGTAAAGCTGAGGCGAGTTTCGATAATGGCAATTACTATCTGGAAAAATAAAGTGTGAATCTTCTTCAGGTGCAGATAGCATTATTTACCAACTGTAGTGGCATCCATAGAAAGGGGTTCAGTAGAAAGTGTATGATATGTTATGATTTCTAAACGTTTCATACTACCACTAGAGTAGGGCAATGGGTAGAACTGAAGTGGCTGTTTTTGAAGTCCTGTGGATCAGAAGCTGGATACATGCATGAAAACATAGATCCTGTATTCATGCTTGACATTACTGTAAAACAGAAGGTCAATATTGATGATCCCAGGAGGCGTTGCCACATTTAACTTGCATTGGGCAGGACTTAAATGAAGTGTTAGAGAGAGTTTGGATTCAGTTTGAAAGAAAACTAGCAATCTACCTCAAAGCTGTGCCTTCAATGCTACTTTCTTCAGTCTGTTGAGAAGTAGATCACGCACTAGGTCCAATTATTGCTGATGAATCCTGTGATATTAATGTCTCAGCCCCATGATCTACTCTCCACTCATCTGAGGCTGAGACCACCACATATTCAGTTCTGCTCATTACTTCTCTGTAACAAGGATGATTAGGGATGAAAAAGAGGGTTTCGTCATGTTGTGTCTGCACCTGTGAAATGGCTCTTCCTATGAATTTGGCCAGAAAAAGTATTGGAATTATAACCTCCCAGGCCAGATGAATCCCAGCTTGCTTTCCTGCAGTGCTGTTTTCCAGTCATCTTGGCAGACCCAGAAGTGAAAGAGGTCCTTTATTTCAAAGATTTAACGGACTGGCAATGGGTGCCAGGGCTTGCAAAGTTTAGGACGAGGGTCTTGCTGTGAACATTTTAAACAAGCAGCAACTATTTAGTCACAGGAGTCTGATTTCCAATCCTGATCACACCTTGTTGTAGATTCTACACTATAACTTTGTTTTCCATCTGTTACGTCTTGAAAGGGACCCTATCAGGTGATCGTCCGTATGATTTTGAATGGAGTAGGAAACTTAGTCACTTTCTTCGAGGAGAACACTGAGTCAAATGAATGACCCACTTTGTGGGCAAGCTGTTAGTTTTTAAGATCAAAGTCAAGGGGACTTACAAAGCGCACGGCTACTCAAAGTGTGTCCCGGCGCTACAGGATCGCTAACTACTAATCTCACCGGAAGGAGACCTGCTATAAAAGGCATCATTAAAAAGCTATGCTTCCAGGCTGCGTTTAAAAGAGCTTGCACCCCAAATGGCTCGAAGGTACAAAGGAAGAGCCTTCCAGCTGTGATAACTAGCGCAGAGAAGAAGGAGCCTCCCCATCTCTACCTCTTATTCACTAATGCCAGCAGTGCATCTGCAGACCGTTGTGTTCTTGAGGGATGATAATGAGGAAGTCGTTTAGTTAGATATTTTGGGCCTAGTCCGTAGAAATCTCTCTGGGCTAGGACCAGTCCCTTGAACTTCACTCTTGCGTGGATAGGAAGTCAATGCAGCTCCTTAAGATGGACCCGAACAAAGATGTTCCTCAGAATGTTCAGCAGGACCTGCACAGCAGCATTCTGCACCAGCTGGGGTCTCTTTAGTAGGTACAGATGGAAACCCCAGTATAATGCAGTGGCATAGTCCAGCCGAGATATTATATAGGCATGGATAGAAAGGAACAGGAAAGAAGGAATAGGAACTTCCTCAGGAGCTGAAGAAGGCCGAAATAGGTCTCAACTACACTCTCCACCTGTGATTTGAACAATAAATTACTGTTAAACTTCATTACGAGGTTCTTAACGACTGTAATAGGGGTTGGAGGAGATGGAGCAGAGGTAGGCCAAACGTCACCACCCCACGAGGAGGGGAATCCAAAAATGAGTACCTCTGTCTTACTCGTATTGCACTGGAGATTACTCCAGCACATCCACTTGAACACTGGTGACACACGCTTCAAAATCACTTTGGGCATTAGAGATGATCCTGTCCCAAGCTAGAGTGATCTGTGTGTTCTCAGTGCAGGAGATGACCTGCACCCCAAAGGATACCACTAGGGTTGTCAAAGGATACACACAGATTTTGAACAATGTCCGGTTCAATGGGAACCCTGAACTCAATGGATTTAGTCAGGTACAAATGGCGGCATCCACTTCGACTAACTTCTGCTCAATGGAAAGAAACTTTGCCAAGTCATAGCGGACGCACCTAATCCCAATGTCCCGCAAGTGTTGCAAGAGGATAGGGCAAAAAACAGTGTCAAAAGCTGCCAAGTGGTCCAGTTGCAGCAAGGCCACTTTCTTCCCTCATCCACAGCCATTTTATTAACATCTGAGACCTCTACCAGAGCAGATTCAGTGCTGTATCCAGGACAAAACTAGATTGCGAACAATGCAGCAACTGATTTTCATCAAGATAACTGGAAAGATGAAGGTTAACTGATCTTTTAAGAATCTTGGAAAATGCAGACTACTAAGAAATCGTCCTGTAGTTGGCCAGGACTGTCTTGTGTTCTGAGGGTTTCTTTATGCCGAGGAATTAGCCTAGCATTCTGCCAGCAGCCTGGAACAGTGGCCTGGCGCAATGAGTTGTTTGGCAGCGCGTTGAAGCAGAGATTTATGGGCTCTGCATTGGCGGCTCAAATCTGGGGGGACAGAGGTCGTCTGGAGAACCAGACTGATGAGCTCCAAGGTCTTGCTCGAAATCTTCCAACTAAATGTAGGAGAACTCCGTTAAAAGCATGAGTGTTAGGGAGGAATTGTCTAAGTTAGACCTCCAGACTTATTAAACTCATTGCTCTTAATGGCAATAGGTACCTGTACTCCATCTAACCCATAAGAATCTAAACTGTTGTTTGTGCCTCCTGCCATTACAGACTCAACAATACCCAGAATCTTGTTCTCAAAGAAATCAGAAAGTTGGGAATAGAGTTTCAGAGAGGCTTCCAGAGACTAAGAGAGAGCAGAAGGGTTGACAAATGTCTTAGTGATTTAAAAAATGTCTTTAGATGTATTATTGAACCTACTAATTTCATTAGCAAAATATTTTGCTTGGTTGTTTTTTTATATCTTGGTAATAGATGGACCGCTACTTTTTGTAGCACTCTATGTTCCTTCTGTCTTGGCCCTGGCCCAATTATGATGTGGAAGTGAAGAACTAAGCCCTCTATATATGGGACCTTACTCTAACATCCAGCTAAAGTACACTGTAGTGATCAGACCAGGTGTTACTGAAAACCTCTGCAATCTTGATGCAACCATTTGAAATGATTGGACCAAGCAGCTGACCTGCAGAGTGGGTGGGTTTGTCCACAAATTGCTTCAGGTTTCACGTGGACATTGTGTCAATGGAATGGAACGGGGGCATGCTGATCCTCTGATTTGTCCAAATGAATGTTCAAGTCACCCAAAACCGATAAATTGGAGTACTCTAGCATGTAGCTGGACAGACCATCAAATAACGAAGACCAATAGCTAGTAGTCTGACCGGGGGGGGGGGGGCAATAGATTAATATTCCAGACACTGATTTATTAGACAAAGTGGAAAGGCAGAAATACAGCGATTCAGCCCAACGAAGTTCAGGAATATCGAATGAAGTACATTTCATGGAGTGTTTAGAAATTATAGCAATGCCCCCCTCTCTTTCCCACTCTATCATGCTGGGCGATTGAATAGTTCGAGTGGACAGGGAACGTAATATCTGGCAGAGATGCAAATAATGTGCTGTCAGATCAATAAGAAAAGACTGAATTTAATTGCATTGCAGCTGATCAAGCTAAATGTTTAAATCTCATTGCAATATTAAAGCTCAGAACGAATATTTTCCAGGTAGCATAACAGAGTTATGACAGATAATGAAAAATGTCCTAGCTATCGTAACGGAAAGTTTCAATTCTATTAAGGACTCTGAGGCGAGGATTATGCTTTATCTTTCTTTACTTTAATGACAACAGCCTTTTTAAAGTCATCAAAACAAACAACTATTCCCATGATACATCGAGAATATCACAAGAAAACAAGAGTGTCCCCTGCTCTCTGCTCCAATCACAGGTCCCAGAGTTGATGGTAGTCCTCTTTCACTGTCCAATCTACCTCTTTTGTTGCTGTAAGTCAGCCAGTCCAGAGGCTTCACGAATCTTGTTTTCCAGAATCGCCAGAAACGCAAAGCAGAATATAAGCGACAATCATGGCTAAGGTTTAGCCTGCAAGGCAAACAGAACAAAAGGATGTACGGTAACATTTGATGATATTACCATTAAAACATTTTGCTTGCCCCAGTTTTTGGGAGGGAAGTAATCTAAGAAACTTTGTACCCTGGGTGGGATAATCCTTGTCTCCAAGTCCTTAATAGAATTGAAACTTTCCGTCACGATAGCTAGGACATTTTTCATTCTATGTCAGGACCGGAGGCGGGGATTATGCTAGTTTAAAGCTTGCTCACCACCAACTGAGCCATATCAATAATCAGCTTAAAATAAAACTGCTTAAAAGTGGAGTCTGAAGACCATCGCTCCTCTGGCCGAGTGAGCTCTGAAGATCAATGCCAGCTTCCTGCTTGACCCACGTCACCTAATCGGCCAATGGTGGGGGAAGAAACCGCCTTACGAGGTTTCCTAACTGCAATGAGCAATTGCTGTTCCCCGGAGGACAAAATTCCTCCGACATCTCCTCATATGCCTTGAGGCAAGCCACCACGCACAGCTTCGGGAAATCCGGGAATGCCGGATAAGAAATGGATCGTGCTCCACACTTCGTCCGGCTGTAAAAGTGACCCCCGTGGGGGAAAAAATCAGATTGGTAATATCAAGGGCCCTGACATCCGAAACCCTATTGCACGAGATAAGGCAGAGAAGCATCGCCAATTTTGCCGACAGTTCCTTCCTAGAGAGGAACCTATTCGGTTGCCAAGACAGAAACAAATGTAATACCTGGTTAACATCCCAAAGTTGATAATACCGAGGTTCGGGTGGCAGCGAGAGGCGGATGCCTCGAAAAAGGCGACAGACCAAGGGGTGTTCACCCACCGGGGACCCGTCGACCATGGTGTGACCCACCGAAATGGCAGAACGGAAAGTGTTGATAGTTCTATAAGCCAGGCCTTCTTCCGCCAGAGAGGCCACAAAAATTCAGAATCGAGGTCACATCTGTTGCCACGGGATTGAGACCCTGTCGCACACACCAATGATACCACCTTCTCCAGGTGGAACGGTAGCATTTGACGTTGCTGTCGGCCCAAGCCTTTGACATGAACTTCTCAACCGCTCCCGAAAGGCCTGGGACCACCCAGCGTCCCCTGTAATCCTCCATGCCATTAGGGTGAGACAGCCTTGCTCTATCAATGGATGAGGGACTCTGTCCGGATTGAGCAGAAGCGTCGGAAAGAGGGGGAGTAGGATTAGAAAATCCCAAGAAAGTTCCAGAAGAACCGGAAACCACACTTGAGACCTCCAAATTGGGGAGACGAGAACCACATCAGCATTCTGGCGTCGCACCTGGGCTGAGCATGGCAAACGGGGGAAAGGCATAGCCTTGTTCATTCTGCCAAACCTGCAGAAACACATCTGTTTGCGCTGCCAGGGGATCCGGTCTCCAACTGAAGAACCTGGGCAGCTGATGGTCCAAGCTAGAGGCAAAGAGGACCACTGAAAACAGACCCCAAAGAAACTGTAGATCTGCGAAAACCCCTGGATGCAATCTCCAAAGACTGGTGTCGTGGAAATGACGGGACTGAAAATCCGCCATCTGGTTGTCCCGACCCGGAAGGTACTCTGCCATCACTGACACACGATGGTCCAGGCAATACTTCCAAAAGTTTGTTGCCATGTCCGAGAAAGCCCTTGAGCGCGCGTGCCCTCAAGATGGTTGATCTACCAGACAGCTGATATGTTGTCCATCTTGCGTGGAACACAAGAAGGAACCAAGTCATTGGTCCAACATTGGATCGCAAACGACCCCGCCAATAGTTCCGGACAGTTGATGTGCAACTGTTGCTCCATAGGAGACCACACACCGCCTGTTGTGAACTCACCACATCGTGCGCCCCAGCCTGACCTGCTGGCATCGGACTCGATAACGATATCTGGCGCAGATCTGAAAATTGCACGTCCATTCCAGGCTTCCATGTTGGAAAGCCACCATTGAATCTCCTCCCTGGCCTCCGCAGAGAGAGACACCTTCTGAAAATAGGAGAGGCCTTTGCGAAGATGCTGTGTCTTGAGACGTTGCAAGGCCCTGTAATGGAGAGGGCCTGGGAAAATGGCTTGGATGGACGCTGACAGAAGTCCTACGATGCAGGCTATCTGTCTGAAGGAAAGTTGGTGCTGGGTAAGAGCTCTCCTCAACTCGTGATGGATTTTCGTCAACTTCCGGGACGGAAGGCTGAGAGTAGCGGCGACCGAGTCGATGGAAAACCCAGGAAAACCACTTCTGGGACGGAACGAGCATGGATTTTGCCTCGTTGATCACAAAGCCCAGGCTTTGGAGTAAATTAACTAATGTCTGAAGCTGGTGAGACAGAGCCGTGAGACATTATGCCATGAGCAAAATGTCATCCAAATAAACTGAGTCGCATCCCGGACGCCCGCAGACATTCGATCACAGACGCAAAACCTTGGTGAAGCACGAAGGAGCAGAGGCTAGACCGAAAGGAAGGGTGGCGAATCCGTACGCCTTGTCCCGCCAAAAAACTGCAGGAACCTCCGATGTGGAGGAAAAATTGGTATGGTCAAATACGCGTCTTTTAGGTCTAGGCGCGCCATCCAGTCGTTCGGTCTTAGAAGATTGCGAACAAGATGGATTCCCTCCATCTTCAAGTGGCGGTAAACCAGCCACTCGTTGAACTCATGCAAATTGATCACGGGTCTCTGGCCCCCGTCCGCCTTGTCCACTACCAAAAGATTGCTGATGAAGCTGCGAGCATGGTAAGTGGACTGCACGACTGCCCCTTTGAGTAAAAGAGACTGGACTTGCTGGTCGACCAAAGCGTCGTCCACCGCCGAGAACACCAGAGGACGTGGCGGAGCCTGCTGGAAAGGCTCCCCGTGGAACTCTGTATGGAAGCCTTGGACAGTTTGGAGTACCAATGCGTCGCCCGTGACAGAAGTCCAAGCCTGAAAAAAAACAGCCCCCCCCACTTTTAGAGGAGGGAGAACACTCACCGGAAGAGCTGGAGGTGCTGCCACCTCTGCCCCCACAGTTATTTCCTCGCCGTCCCCTTGTAGGGTAGAAGTTGCTGAATCTGGCTTGATCTTGATAAGCGCTTAGTTGGAGCCTCCTCTCTGCTTGTTAGCGCGGCCGTACAACCGGCCCCTGCCTCGACCGGCCCCTAGGAAAACCCACAGGCAAAAGACCTTCGAATAGAGGTTTGCGCCCTGTCCAAAGACGTGAATGTATTCACGAAGCGCCCTAGTTCTTTCATAAAGAGCTCACTAAAGAGGCCTCCTTGGGCGATGGGACCCGCCTCTGAATCTGCCAAATCCCCCAGTTTGGGGTCCACCTTTATCAATAGGGATCTTCGTCGTTCCGTCAACAGGGCGCAGTTGGCATTTCCCAGAAATACCACCACTCGCTGGGCTCAAGATGAAGAGCTAGCCCACCAAGACCTGTGGATACCTTTTTGGGATCCTTTATGAATTTTTGTAGAAACATTGCCATGCACGGGTCAATTTCGGGGGTTGCCGTCACCTAACCCTCTAAAGAGGGGCGTGGACACTCAGCCCTAAGGCAATTGCGCACTGATGCCTCTAGCGGCCGGCGGATGGCGATGTACTGGGTGACCTTGTCACAGGGCGCCCAGTTTGAGGATCTAGGGTGCAAGATGTCATCTGGGTCCAGCATATCGGCGCAGAGATTCTGCTCATCCGCCCCAGGAACAGAAGTGGCAGATGCTGGTTGGGAAGGCCTGCATCGTTCCCGTGAGCAGAGTCCGCAGGAGTGGCAGTCGTAGGAGGGGGTTTGCTAGCTAAGAAAGCCTGCTTGAGGCGGGCGAAGGCATCAGTGTCAACCCCTGCGTTTTTGGCCCTCTTAGCGGGAGGTGGTTGAGGGTCAGCGGTAGCAGCGCTGGAAGGTAGAGAGGCTGGAATGGTCCGGGCTGCTTTGGCCAGTTTATCGCAGGCTAGCTCGATTTTACGGGAGAGGCGGTCTTCTAATGGGGCCATAGACTGCTCCACCGCCTTATGAATGGAAGAGTCTACTGCATCCGAGAAATCTTCATCCCACTGCAACGCTGTGAGCAGAACTTCCTCCCACTGGTCATCCTGGTCATCCAGGTAAGCATTCTCTTCATAGGACTCCATGAGGGTAGAAGAAAAACGCTACGTAGGTAAGTAAGGGGAAGAGAAACACTACGTAGGTTAGTGGGAATGACTGGTGGAGGGTAACTCCGCAATATGGGGGCTGGGTGCCAGCCTACTTATCTGCAAGCGGAGCTCGCGTTCGGGAACCAAGCCCTGGTGCTAGAATGGAAGGGCAGCCTGTTAAATAAATGGGCCCCAGCAGGACTTAACCTGCAGATACAGACTCCCAAGAGTGTTAGATAGGCCTAAAATTATGGACCCCCCGAGACTGGGTACAATCCTCAGCCTCACAGAATATTACAGACATTATGGAAGGCGTTCAGGGGCGTGAAAACCAACAGCTGCCTAATGGCAGAAACAGACGGTGAACGGTGTCAAGACAGACGGAGGCCTACGGCAAGTGATAGAAAAACTAGTTCACCCCGACCAATCTGGCTTTATGCCACATCGCTAAACCTGAGAAGGCTACACAGTGTACTGGGGTGACACACAACTATCCAAGAAAACGCTGATGTGGTGTCACTCGACGTCACAATGGCTTTTGACACCCTCGAATGGGCGTACCTAAAGGCAGTCCTTCGTAAATTGGGATTCGGGCCCAATTTCATCACCTGGGTACAGCTCCTCTACACTGAACCATTGGCGATAGTGGTGGTAAACAGCAAAATCTCAACCCCCTTTGTGCTAGGAAGAGGGACTAGACAAGGGTGTCCCCTCTCGCTCCTTCTCTTCACGCTTTCCCTTAAACCTTTAGCAGCCTGGATTCGGAGAGACCCGTCCATCAGGCGACTTAGGTGGGCAGCGTACTGGGAAGACAGGATATCCTTGTATGCGGACAACATCCTTCTATATTTGGCCTCCCCCCGAAAATCCTTAAGAGTAGTCCTTGATATTTTTACAAATTTCGGAAGAAACTCTGGTTATAGAATTAATTAGAGCAAATCATTGCTCTACGTATTGCATGGCGACCCACCCACAGTCCCGAAAGACTACCCAATCCCAACGGTAAAAGACAGATTTAAATACTTAGGTATTTTTGTCTTCACAAATGCCAAGATCCGGTATAAACGAAACCTCCTCCCACCCTTACAAAGGTTCAAACGAGACACTGAGGCCTGGAAAGCACTTCCACTATCTCTGCTGGGCCGTGCAGACTCTTCAAAATGATGGTGTTGCCCCGTATTCTTTATACCCTCCAGAATTTTCCAGACCCAATCCCACAAAAAAATTTCAAAGTCGTGGAATCCACTCAGAGAGACCTCCACTGGGAAGGTAAACCGCTCATATCACTTCAAAAATTGACACTCGCCCAGTATGATGGGGGCATAGCACTCCCTGACATTAAAAAATATTACTGGGCAGCCCACCTCTTGGCCATACGCCAATGCCTCTACTGAGGCAGGGATGAACCCGGATGGACAAGTGGTTGCTTCCAGAGGGTTGCTTCACAAGGGCTTTGTACTCCAGGCCTAATAAATTCCACCTGAAAGGCCCCACACGACTTTCAGTGCAGGTTTGGCACACAGTAAACCTTACTTACTTACTAGTGGGAGAGGTGTGGCGCCGCGGCCAGGGCGACTGACGCTGGAATCTGAGGATCAGGGTTCGATCCCCGGCTTCGGCGGCAGGTTAGCCCAGCACCATGTGACTCTGGGCAATAGCTCGCTTAATCTTCCCGACGGCCCCCAGCGCCTAGAGACCCTTACGGGTGATTGTGCGCTTTACAAATGTTGATTATTATTATTATTATTATTATTATTATTATTATTATTATTATTATTATTATTATTATTATTATTATTACTTTAGGATGTGGAAAGCGACTCACACTTGCAACCCCACTGTGGGATTCTGAATCATTGGGTACGCTGGCCGCACTAAAGGATTTGACAAATGGGACCTTATAGGTCTCTCACGAATCGGTGACCTCTGGGGGAAGAACGGGGTGATCACGTTTGCGTCTCTACAACAGACACACGATCTAGCCGCATCGGAATACTTTCTGTACATGCAAGTTAGGCTCTCCCTTCAGGCTAACATCCCGGCTGCGACTCACTTGCCGGATTCCTCCCCGCTCGAGGACAGATTATTGACGGACACCTGCCAGACAAGGCTATCTCCCTCACATACAAGAAGTTAATACGGAATACCCCAGATCCTCTCACTACCTTGCGTAAAAGTAGGGGCGGGACGGTCTAGAATTAGACGACGAGGAATGTGAGGAGGCACTATCCTTCCCTAAGGAAGTTGCCATTTCGGCGAAACTTAGGCTTATTCAACTAAAAATCCTGCATCGGGTATGTCTCTCTGGTCCTAGACTGACCCTGATGGGCAGGAACTAGGAGGGGCTTTGCAGTAGGGGTTGTGGCCTAGAGGGGTCTTTTCTGCATATTATCTGGGTCTGTCCTTTCATCCTCGAAAACTGGAAGGAGATGCACAAATGTAGGAGTAACGTGTCGGTGGTTACAATATGACTTGAAGCCAAAAGGTATCTGCTCAATGTCTGGGAGCCCACGGATCTCAATACGAGAGGTAAACTCTGGTCAGCGTTCGGCCAGATGATCGACAAGCATAATATCGCCCGCTGCTGGGGAGCGCAGTCACCACCAACACTTGCTGCCTGGAAAATCGACATGGACTGGTGCATGGTACGGGAAAAAACTGTTTGTGTTGCGTGGTTGTCCAAAGAAATGTATAGCGCTCTGGACCAAATGGATCGTTTACCGTGGTAATATATGTGAACCCCCATATGTCCCGCCAACGACAAACCAATGACTCTTTGATTTATGCTATTGTTGTCCTGATTCTTTCACACTGTATTATTATTGTAATTACCTTTGTTTTTCGCGTAACTGTGACACATCTGGAATGGCGGATCTAATGTATGCACTGACCAACCACTAATATTGTTTAATAAAAAGAATTAAAAAAAATAAAAAGACAGGCGGAGGCTTCCTCGCTGCTGTGCGTTCCGAGATTCAATACGCGCGGAATCTCAGGAACGTACACAGCACGGAGGACGCAGACACGCGCCCTCCAGAGGTGAAAGCAAACACCGCGAGCCGCACCAAACACGCAGCCGCTAGGGAGGAACACTCTCACGGCTGGAGAACGAGTCAGCCGAGTAGCGGCAGACTCGCGCCTAATTACCTCATAGAAAACACACCATAGAAACGTGGCGAACCGCCAAACAACAAGAAATGACAAGGAAACGGCGCGTGACGGTCAACCGCCGGCGTACGCCGAAAGAACAGATAACAGAGCGCGAAGGCTTCAGAAGAGCTTGTTCCCATGAGGCACAGGGTCAGACTGATTTGCATATGGCCATGTCTGAACTGGGGTGGCAGAGTGGGCTAAAGAACGGTGATGGATTAAACCCAGATCTGTTGACTGGGTGTGAATGTTTGATTGGTTCAGATGCTCCGTCCATCACCACCCCCTTTTGTACCGTCATGAAAGATAAAGCATAATCCTCGCCTCCGGTCCTGACATAGAATCTCTATACCACCTCCATGCTTTGGGCATTTTAAAATTGGATGATGCCAGATGATAAACTATTGGTCAAGTTTCTGTGAGTAGAATTGAGTTGCTTATCTTGCATTACATCATCAATAAAAACAAAGCTTTTTTTAAGGCTGACCAGGAGTTAAAACGTCCTAGCTAAAATGCTTTACTATTGAAGTTTTTTTCTGAGGGGAAAGTATCTCCTAGTGAAACAAAAACGGACCTGCATTAAGCAGGTCTGTAAAGGTCTCTCCTGTGGATAGAAACCTGAATCAAAACCACACTTACAGGTTCCTTGGCAGATGTTTAGCTCCACCTTTCTGCTCTTTTACTAATATACAGTTGCGCTTTGAGCAGTTGCAAATCTCCAAGCTTGACTATTGTTGCAGTCTCTGATGCCGTGAGAATTTAATCTTAGACAGAAAATGCCACTTTGGTACAGATTTTTGACATTCACATTGTTGATGGTGTTTCTGTGGAAGAACATAGATTTACTTACTATAGAATTTCTATTCTCATTGATTGCATTTATCGGGGAATGCTCATGGAATTGGGGTCCTGGTGGCGTGTAGGTGCAAGGGGGTTTACCGGTGGCATGCCTTTAGCATAACCTCCGTTTGCCCATGAAAAATGAATGCCTGATGTCTCTTAAACAGCATCTTCTGCCCCTTTCCGCCTCTCAAAAAGTCAACTGGTCATCAGGCAGGAATCGGAGAGGGAAAAAGAAAACCTATTGCCAAAGTAAGATACTTTTTTAAAATTAACAAACCAACATAATCAATAAAAACTGCAAGGGTAAACAAAACTGGATTATCAGAACTGAAAACACACCAAAGCATTGGCCGTCTTCCAGTCTGTGCAGCCTTCAAGGTAAAAAAGGCAAATATTCATAAAAATATGTTTACATAAAATAAAACAAATAAACAGTGATACACTCTAACCCCCTCCCCCGTTTCCACCCACACCCCAACAAAGTAGCACCATTTTGACAATGAAAGTGCTAGATTCAAAGTTTAACGAGCATTGTTAAAGCCAGTTAGTCTTGCATTGGTTTCCCACCTTTTGGCTTTGTCACTGCTTTTTTTTTTTTACATGTTTTATTTTTGCTAAACATTGTTGTGAGAGCTACCTGGCCCTCCCCAATATTGAAAAGAAAAAAATAGAAACTTGGAAAAATCTTTTTGTGCGAATGTGCTCCTTCCCAAAGGGTAGAATGCAGTCATTCACAGTTACTTTTGTCAATGGCTGAAGTGAGCTGACCTACTGCTCTATGTTGTATGCTGTAGTGGGCAGAAGAAACATATGAATGACACAAAAGTGGATGAATAGGTTACGAGAGCTGGCTCAAAGCTCCTATTAGTAAGTATATTATATTTAAATTTATTAAAGGTCCTGGGCTAAGGTCAGACCTACTTTTTTAAAGAAATCTTCCCACCAGTCCTGAGAGATTCACTCTTGTTTGATGAACATTTATCTTAGCATGTCAGTTAACGGAGTTCTTTCAGGCATCCCTTTATTCGGGTCTTGTAGGGTTCCGAGCACTCTAAACCTCAAGAATTATAATCCGTTTTTCAGCACTCTTTCCAGGCCACTCTCGTATTCTAGCACTTCCATTCTACTTCCACCAAAAGGACACCAGCTCCCTCTGGAATTATTGGCGCCACATCCACATCAATCCATATAGTTAATGGGAAAATGTATTGAGCACAAACAAAAACTGCCCACAGCAGATTCAGGACTCTAAAACCATGGGGACAGATTAGGAAGTGGACAAGTGCTGAAGAAAGTCCTTTTCACCAGTGAAGTAAAAGTTGAAGCTTTGGGAAGCTTCTCTAGGGCATCAGAAATGTATTCAAAACTTCTTGTCTTCGAGGCATGATCTTCCTGAATGGGGAACGAGTTTGAGTATTTACACAGAAATCTAAAAATACCACTGGGAGTAGGTATTAAATAGAACTTACCTCAGTTTCCACAGCTAGCATGTACACATACACTATACTAATAGGTTGCAGCTAACGTGTGTATTTGGCTTTAAGCTGGGCCTTTACTTGTATTTACTGCTTTGTTGATGTCAGAAATGTTCACAAGAATTGTCTTTCAACAAACTTAGTTTAACAGTCGTATCTCGTTTATTAGGTCGAGCTGAAAAAGCATGTGAAGCATGCTTCCAAGCTCGACAACTTATGTTGCTGACTTCTGGGAAAGTGAAACACGAGTCGGCCACACGCTTTTTGTCTCTCAGATTTGTCCTTGTGAGCGCGCTTTTCCTGCTGGCTGCTTGCTGTGTGGGCGTGCTTTCGCTTTCGGTTAACGCGCTCAATTGCCTCTCGGGCTCTAAGCACCAATGCCCTCTTGCCGGAGGAGCCTCGGGGGCTCTAAAAAGGATGTGCCCAGGCGTTGGAGAGAGAGTACACGGGGGGCGGGCACCGGCAGTGTGCCCCGACGCCCCCCTCTGCTACCAGTAACCCCGGGCCCCACTCACCGGTTTCTCCGGGTGCGGCAGAGCTCTTCTCCTTTGCTACCGGCTCCTCTCCACCTCCTCCACGGGACTCTGCTTCTAGGACGGTGGCGGGGCTCCCTCACTCCGGGGAGAGCCTCTCAGGGTAAGCCAGCGTCGCTTCCTGCCTTCCCCCAGCCTTTATCGATGTCCTCCGATCTGGGGAAGCCCTCGCGGTCCAACCAATGGCTACGGGGCTTGTCAATGACGCGACGGAACTGGGGCCAATCACAGCGCGCCGTATGGAGGCGAGGTGGGCTCCCGTCCTCCTTCCTTCTTTCCGGCCTGTTTTGTTTATTGCGTGCTGCCTGGCTCCTGTTTGCCACGTTCATTGGTAACGCCTAAACGCCTCTCGATGCTTATTTTTTAGCGGTAGTTTTGTATAGTGTTCCATCACCCCCCCCCCATTTTTGCTTTCATACACAGCCATCCTTCTTCCCTCATCGTCATCTCCCTCCCCCAGCAGCATGCCTCCAGGACAAGAGACGCAGTAGATCTTGGATTTCGGCAGCACATTAATCATGTGCATCGATGGCTTTGCGCGAAAAGGTGAAAAACAGATAATTGTTACTAGCCACATTATAGGTTTTCCTCGGCATCTGTCATCTAGAAATTGTTATTTCAAATGTGACTTAATCCAGCACTGCTTTTGAAGTAACTGTGCTAAAAAGTGCCAGGCGTTACATTAACGGACTTGTTGCATGGAAGTATAGCGAGCGAGCTTCTAACTGCTGCATTGCCAAGTTAAAGGTACAGGGCTGGCTTTAGGGGTGTGCCTGCACTGATTTTGGTGTGGGCGCTGTCTTTAATAAGCATTTGCAATGCAATAGATCTTGCATTTACGCAAGTTTAAGCTATTGGCATTGTAAATAACAATGCCTTTTATTTTTATTTATGTTTTTAAAACGGAAACAAAAATAAAAGGCATTGTCATTTGCAATGTCAATAGCTCAAACTCACGTAAATGCGAGACCTAGTGTATTGCAAATGCTTGTACTTTATAGTAGACCATTGAATCATGTCTAGAATTGAGTGATCTGATTAGATGTAGTGTAGAAACAGTTTGTATTTTCCAGATTAAAAATTCTGCACAAGTTATTTAAAGAAAGATGCCTAATTGACTGAGGACTTCAGTATAATCTACAAAAGCTTGCCCTGGTAAGAAGAACTTGCTCCTGCCTGAACCCTCTCCTTTTTCTACATTCAAAAACAGCCCAGACATTTCTCATCGCCCCTTAAAAATAGGTACAAATCGATGGAAGCCTCCTCTGTAACAGGAACCCTGAGCATTAAAACCATTATATGTCCCTGGCAGACTTAAATTAATTCATCACAGCTGTGCTCCATCTTCCTGCGATTTGTCCTTCAAGTCCTTTGAAGTCCTTATAATCACAAAACTTTAGGAGTGACTATTAACATGAGTTAATTTTTTGTCTGTTTTGGTCCAATATACTTAAATATTTACAGTAATTGAACTCTGGCTGGGAAAAATATGACAAATACTTTTCTCATACCTCCTTTTTTTGTTTTTTTAAAATTTTTATTTTATTTTCACCTGGTCCGGGACAGACAGTTTCACAATAGTTTCACATCATTCTGTGTTTTGATTTAGATGACCTTATCTTTTTTTACAAGAGTTTCGTTTAGGTACAGAAAATGTTATTGGTAAGATCAGATATGTCTCGTAAATATACAGAAATTCACAAAGCCAAAAAAAACGTAAAAATACAACAACATAATCAATTTGTCAGTCGGAGTTAGCCTTAGCGTTATTCAATTCAATCTAAGTCTCCCCAAATTTTCTCAGATTTCTTAAGCGACCTAGTGCCTCTTAATTCTGCTAGAGTACCCTCCATTGTTTTAATTTCGATAGCTAGATACCACCAGTCCATGACATTAGGTATATTAGGGCTAATCCATGCCCTAGCTTGTATTAGTTTAGCACATGAGATTAATATTGATGCTAACACTGATCACGGTTGATTGGTCAGATATAAACCAAATAGAGCCATAGGCACCGTTATCGGAGAGCTAAGGATATTTTTAACAGCCATTACATTTCCCACTTCTTCCCAATATTTCTCGAGCTTTGGACAGGAGAACAACATGTGCGCTAGGTCAGCCGCATATTTAGCACATTTCGGGCATTTGGTTTTGTCTCCTATAGAGTTGTTTGTAAGCCATTTCGAGAATTTTTCTGGCGTATAATAGAGCATGTAGGTGGTTCTGTATTGTTGTAGTCTTAAACTAGATGACAGTACAGAATTATGTATATTGGTGTAAGATTGTATTGTATGTTTCCCTGTAAAATTAGTTCCCAGTTTAGAATTCCATTTTTGAGCTAGTAGATCGCTGTCGTCAGGTCTAAGGCCTGTGAGAAATTTATACGTCAAACTAATAATTGCTTTCTCTTTTCTAGAATTTAAGTAATCCCAGATACCACCGCTTGACACACTGTTGATTTTATTTTTACGCACTAAAAAATCATATATTTGTAAATATTTAAACCTGTGTATTTCAGAGAGATCATATAAAAGTTTCAGAGTGGGAAAGTCTAGCATGCCTTGGGAGTTGTACAAATCACCCAAAACCTTTATGCCTTTCAGCTGCCATCTGCGGAATTCTCCGTCACTAAAAAAGCTCGGTAGACCGGGGTTGTTCCATAGTATCATCTGAGAATGATATATAGTGGTTTTACAGTATTCAAGAATATCCTTCCATATTCTTATTATATCACGTGCGGTCTTAAACTTGACTCGTTTGTGGTAGTTTGGGTCTGTTATATGTAACAAGAATTGGTTAGAATCTCCTTTTAGCATTAAGTGATGGTAAAATAATGTGTCCTCCATATTTAATAATGACCGCATGCGTCTTACATATGAAGCCCAAAAGTATAGTTTCAAGTCAGGGAAATTTAAGCCGCCAGACTCTATTTGATTTTTCAGTACCTTTATTGATCTTCTAGCCTTCTTATATCCCCAGATAAAGTTACCAAAGATCCCATCTAATTGTTTAAAAAAAGATCTGTTCAAGATCAGAGGGATTGATCTAAACAAATATAAATATTTGGGTATAATTTTCATTTTAATCAGATTCATTCTGCCAATTAAATTTAGCGGTAGTCGATGCCATTTTTTCAGAGTAGAGATAGTATTTTTTGTTAGGTCGTTATAATTAATAGCGTTAAGTTCTTTAATATTTGAAGTAATTTTAACTCCGAGATAAGTAGCAACCTTGCAGATTTCTGGTACCGGTGCAGGGGGAGCAAAGTTAGCTATTATTTGAGTTTTATGTGTGTTCAATTTATACCCTGAAACTGTCCCGAATTTAAGTGCTTCGAGATTAATAGCACTTAGAGACTTAGTTATTTCAGACGTATAAATAGCAATGTCGTCTGCGTATGCAGTAATTTTAAGGCTATGCCGGCCAGACTTGAATGAGGTTATTCCTGATTGGATATCCAGAACCTTTAGGAACGGTTCTAGTGAGAGGGCGAATAGCAAAGGTGATAGAGGGCACCCTTGACGGGTGCCCCTCAAGATTGAGAAACATAACGAGGTAAGCCCTCCATATCTAATGTATGCCGTTGGATTGTCGTAAAGTGCTCGAATCCTATTTAGAAACCCCCCTTCGAGGCCCAAAGAACCAAGTGTGCGCCATAAATAGTCCCATCCCACCCAGTCAAATGCCTTTTCAGCGTCAAGCATTATCATAGCAAGGGGAGTGGCTTCTATCTCAGCTATATCAAATGCTGTTTTTGATGTGTTTACGTGGGCTGATGTGTCTCTCCCTGCTATGAACCCATGCTGTTGAGTGTTTACAATTCTGGGCATTATTGGTGCAAGTTTTTTGGCCAGGCATTTTGCGACAATTTTTGCGTCTGAGTTAATCAGGGATATGGGTCTATATGAACCCATCTCCTCTTTGGGTTTGCCTTTTTTGTGGAAAAATATTATTTTAGCTTTATTCCAAGATCTAGGGGCCAGCCCTGTCCTGCTAATATATGTTATAACTTCTAAAAGAGAAGGTATTAGTTCATCTTAGCATTGTTTATATATTTCTAGTGGAATAGTATCTTCCCCTGCTGCTTTCCCTATAGGCAATGATAGTATAGCCTCTTCTAATTCCTTTCTCGTTATGCCTGTGGCCAAAGCATCTACTTCAGATTCAGTTAACTGTTTCATTGGGTTTTCTCTTAAGTAATCCTCGATTTCAGAGCTGCTGGGCATATTTTCAGGGGTGTACAAAGTTTCATAATATTTAGCGAACTGTTGGATGATATCCTTTGGTTGACTATATTTCGTGTTGTCAAGTCCCGTTATTTGAGTAATCGTGGAGTCTGCTCTATCTTCGGTCACTTTAAAGGCCAGAATTTTGCCTATTTTATCTCCACCCTCATAATTCAAAAATGTATATTTATGTATCTGTGCACTATTTTTTTTTAAAGTTTCTCTTTGGTCTTACATTTTAGCTGGGTAAGATTTGCGCAGATTTCCAGGGTAGGTAGGTTATTTTTTAAAGCTAGTGCTAGCTGAATCTCTCCAGCAGCAATATCAGAAGTCAAAGCTGTATCGTTTTTTCGTTTTTCAGAGGTCTGTCTCAGGACGTAAGATTGCGTAAACCCTCGAATGCCTGCTTTACAAGCGTCCCATACTATTAAGCATGAGGCAGAGTTTTTGTTGATGTCTAGAAATTCTGTTATATGAAGTTTTAGCTGTGAAATATAGGTCGTGTCTGATATTAGATTCCTAGGAAACGTAAAAGGTCTGGGAGGTTTACGATTCGATTAGATAGACAGTTCCACCATGATAGGGTTATGATCAGATGAGATACGGGGATAAATGACCATTGACACAGAGTTAAGCAAAAAATCTGAGGCAAAAGCCATGTCTAGTCGGGAGCATAATTTGTAGGGTGCTGAATAATATGTGTAACCAGGAATATTTGGATGTAAGTACCTCCATATAGCTTTAACATTGTGCGTCTTGCATAGATCTAGGATAGAAGTTCTAGTTTTAGACATACGTTTCCGATTACCTGGCCGTGTGGTGTCTATTTGGCAGTTCAAGATACAATTAAAATCTCCCATCATTATCAATTCTCCCTCCCAGTCTAATAGTGCTATATTTAGTTGATCAAATATTCTGGGTTCATCTATGTTAGAGCCGTATACAACACAGGCTATAAACTTCATATTGTTAATGCAAAGTTGAGTAATTGCCCACCTTCCCCTTTTGTCGTGAGTTGATTTAATTATTTCTGCTTTAAATCTTTTATCTTTCAGAATTGCAACCCCCCTGGTTAGAGATACCACACTTGAACTTACAACCAACTCCAATCCCAGTTGATTCAACAATTTTTCGTCTTTATCTATGATATGTGTTTCCGTCAAGAATACTAAATAGGGGTTATAGAGTCTTAATTCTTCTGCAACTAACCGTCTTTTGCGCTTGTTATTCAACCCTGAGACGTTCCAAGCCAAACATTTAATGTTATGCATCCCTAATATAAAGTAGAATGACAATAAACAACATCTTAATATAAAGTCCTAAATGTAAAAAAAAGTTTTTTACAAAATCAAATGTTACGTTCAGTCCCTTTACCAAATTAAAAATATTTTTCATTTTTTTGTCGCTAAATGGCATCCATTCCATCATTTCTATTGATCCTAGCAATTCATTAAATAAATCAAGGTCAGAAGTATATTTTACAATCTCAGATCTCATGTCATGTCCCTCTGCCAGGTTGAAATGTTTTTTCCTTTTTCTACCCACCCACCCCCCTTCTACCCACTCCTTCCACTCCCTCCCCTCTCTGCGAAGACCCACCCCCACCTCCCCCCCTTACTAACTGCTGCCGTTGGTGAGGCAGCGCCTGCGGCAGTGAAGTAGATTGCCCGCCCTCCACCCACTGGAGCCACACCTATCAAAGATGCAGCATCAGCCCAATCTTATCTTCATATCAATGTGTAATATTTGACTGGGTGAATTATACATCCATTGCTGTCTAGTTGTATTTAATGCTTATTAAATTTTAATGATTAAGTGATTAAGTGTTTGATAATACAGTGCCCCATGTCCCTTCGTAACCCCACTTCTATTTATCTAGGGATGATATAACACGTGTAGGGGTGATCCCCCCTCTTTCCTTCAGTCTTTACTCAGTCTTTGCTCCTATTGACACTAATTAGAAATGCCTGAGCCTCCTGCACATCACTAAAAAAATGTGTGCGCCCATTCATGATCATTTTAAGTCGAGCAGGTTCCTGTAAATATGCTTGACCTCCCATTTTAATGACTGGGTCAATTAATTTACGCATTTCCCATCTTTTATCCATCGTAGTTTTACTAAGGTCTGAGCGAGTAAAGATGGTAAGGTTGTCTATAGTTATTGGAGTGTTAGGTTTGGCTTTTTGCCACACAGCTTGTCGAAGCAGAAAATTGCCAAAATGCACTAAGAGTGGTTGTGGAAATTTACTATTCTGTCGTTTTAGACCAAGTGGGAGTCGGTGTGCTCTTTGAATTTGGGAGTCCCAATCCCAGTCGGAGAGATCCGGAAAGGCACGTGGTAAAAGTTTCACCAAAAAGCCCTTGGGTCCGATCCCTCTAGCCCTTCCGGAATTCCGTAGATTTTACGGTTGGATCTCCTTTGTCGATTTTGGAGGTCCTCGACCTTTCCTTGAAGTTGGGTTAGTTCTACGTCATGGCGCCTCACTGTAGTACCTATCCGCTGGGTCTCTTCTTCTACCACGACAGTACGTTGCTGAAGTTCTGTTATCTCCTGTGTGACACCCTTTAATATAGATGTTAGATCGAATATGGAAGTTTGCAATCTAACATTGTCGCTCTTCAGTTGCTGATAGTGTTCTTCCGATTCTACCCTTTGGCTTATCAAGAGTTTTAATATAGTATCCAGTTGGGAGTGATCGGTGCCCCCCTGCTTGAGCTCTTCTATTGGATTATTATTTTCGACCAAGGATGTATTTAAATCAGTGTTTATACTAACAGATATCAGCTGGTTAGAGCCTGCAGCAGCTGAGGGGAGATCTTTCCCTCCTGCGGCTGTCTCCGAGGAAGCAATTCTGGGGGTTTGTATCATAGGAGGCCCTATTACGGGGACATGGGGCGTCTCATTGTCCGTAGGAGTACCCCCTGAAAGCCATGTTCTTGACTAAGCCCTTGGCCTCAATCCACTTCCTTAACGGGCTCTTATCAACAGCTGGTTTTTTGGTAGCCGGGGGACCTGCTCCCACATGGTGGGCCAAGTTAGATAAAGCTCTCCCTCTCTTCTTGTAGATTGATTTGGCTTTACCTCTGCGTCTCTGTGAGGGTAGCCTGCTTAAAGATTTATCCGTAGACTTATCCGGTTCCTCCTCCGTATCATCCTCGCAATCCTCAAAGGAGTGGTATTCCTCAGCTGGTTCCAGGGCTTGTTCCGGACAGATGTCGTCCGTTATACACGTCACCGGACCATTGTTTTCTTCTGTTAAATGCGTGTCCATGTCTGTTAGGGCCAAGATTGTAGAGGTAGCCGTGGGATTCATAGGCGGAAGTTCTTTAGGGCTACCTGAAGCGGCTGGTAGTAACGTAGGTTTAGTTATTGAAGGGGGCCCCCCATCTACCACATTTACTACTTCTCGTAACACAAACTCGGGATTCTTAAAATTTTCCCGGATCTCATTACCCTTAGACGCGGCAGAGGTAAAGGTATAAGAAGTAGCCGAGATAGCCAAGATAGCAAGATCATCATGGTTAGTGTTATCCAACAGTGGCACGGTTGGGTGAATAGATAATACTGGCCCTAACTTTGTAGGGTTCACGTTTGCACCATTCTGCGTTATAGCTGTAGGTATAGTCCCGCAGTTTACAAGAACAGGGGGGCGCAGGATCGTCTTACCTGTCGCCTTTCTATCAGTCCCTTTCATTGTTGCTGCGCTTGAGGGTGCATTTGAATCTCCTTGGGCTATCACCGCAGCCGTTGCTGCCGCTGTTGTTACCATTGTCTAATTCGCCGCCTCCTCCGGGGTTCTGTCTTCTGAAATGACCGATGTTGTGGCAACCTGAAGGGAGGGGACTGGAGCTGTAGTAGTGGGCAAGGCGGCTGCAGCTGCCGCTGCTGCAGCCGTTGTAGATGTTTTAGTATTCCGTGTGGTGCGTGGGGGGTGTTTGGGCGACATGGCTCTGTAGCACCTCACATTCAGTGGATCAACTTTGCTCCGCGCCCTGTGTATGGCCGGCAGACCAGACAAGTCGACTCTGGATCGAGCGAGCCGTGATTCTAGCCAATTCCTGGCTGCTCGCCAGACAGCCGTGGGCAGCCACAGCATCCGTCACTCAAAGACGGCGTCGAGAGAAAGAGCCGTCCCGAGGGAGCTGCAGATGAGGGAAAACTTCCGAGGTGCGGCTGTGCTTGCCTCTTCCCCTCCTCACCACGCACGTTACCACTGGAGTCCTTGCTCCCCGCCCGTGATCTCCAAGTTCAGCCCATAGGTCTTACAGCCGTCCTGAACAAACTGCAGGTAAAAGAGCTGCCGCAATGCCGGTTTCTTCTTTTCTTCGCCGTACACTTTTGGAATTCAGCTAATAGACAGATTTAACCTGTGTGCTGCATAATCAAAGTGCTAGTCGTCTGTCGGCTCCGGTGTAGAGGGTGAGCTTTCGAACTGCCGCACAGCAGAGCCCTCACTCCGCCATCTTGGACTCCGCCCCCGTGACTCTCACTTTTCTCATACCTCCTAAACAGATTGGGCTATTTAACACCTCCTTTGAGCTAAATATTTCAAACAGAGTTCTTTATATGCTCTGAAAATTCTGTTAATAGCTTCTACCAGCCGTGAGGGAATAATTGAACGCTAAAGTAACATTTTGAGAGAAATGGGCTACAGCTAAAAGTGTGGTTCTAAGCCTACAAGTGGCATTTGATTCACAGACAGAAGACAGGAATGTGAGAATATTATCATATAATGTTGGCTTTCTCCAAACTTGGATTATCAGCCGGTTCTCCTTTTTTTCTAGTAGACACTTGAATCTTGTTTTTTTGTTGTTTTTTGCAGTTTTATATAGGGTGAGCGCGACCTGAAGGTATTAAAGAACTTTACATAAGCGCCTGTTACATTACACAAGGACACACATGAATTTTTTGTAGGCACAGGGAAATTAAGGTATTTGGCCAGAATCAGACTGTTAAGCTGACGCTGAGACTCAGACCTGGTTCCCCAGATCCAAAAGACGGCAGCTCTAGCCGTTACGCCGCGTATTTTAATTTAATTTTAAGTGATCTGATTTGTGATGCTACAGGAGCCTGTAGTCCCCTTATTAAAACCATTCTGTACTAATTCTGAAAAGGAGACGGTTAATTGTTTTTTACTCTGCATAAAGAGAAGTTTTCCCAGCAAATGGTTTGATCAATCCTCTCATTTTGGCTAGTGGTCAAAGTTATTGGTAGATGGGTTTTGTAATGTTTTTGGTTTGAATAAGACTTGCCCCTGATAGTCAAATGTTCACACCAGCTTGATGCTTTACAAAAGGTCTTTTGGAATGTTTTACTTTTCTATTGTTTTTCTTAGCCATTGTCTCAATTTACTCTGCACTTATAGAATAGCATTAGTAAGATTTGCAAAATATTTGTTATGGTCTTTGTACCTTGTTAGATCCAGGTTATCGCTTACTAGTAAGGGCTATCAATATCTTGAAATTTGTGAGGGATCGGCCCCTCTTTTGATGCAGTGGTTGTCTAGATATTTCTAATTAATCAGCTGATTGCATAATGCAGGTGCCAGAACACACACCTTCCTGAAGCACATCTTTGTTCTAATGTGTTCTAATGTGATCTGTTTATGTAAATTAGGTTTTACTGAATTAATGTCAGTTTGTATTTTAAATGGTATGGAAAAATGGAATACGTGTAAGTTTCTTATTTCTTTTGTATGTAAATAAACTAAAATTTCATGGCTATGGCACAGAATTGTAGAGTTGTCAGTCTCTTACTGGCGAACACAGCTCTCCCTGCACAGCATAGAGACATCTAATTAAGTAGAAGCATTGCAGGTATAATTTACATTCTATTCTGGACTCTTAATATAGCCTTATAGCCCGCCGTAGTGGGTTATACCGGTTGTTAAAGGCCCGCTCACCCGTTAAAGGCCCAAGCCGAAGGCGAGGGACTTTTACAAGAAACCAGGACTTTAATAGCCTACTACTAAGGGCTATAAGGCTATTAGAACATTCTGGCACTAGAGGGCAGAATGTCCTAACAAATAAAACAAAGACCTCTCAAAGCTCGAGGGGATTTAAATCCCCTCAAGCTCCGAGAGGCCTTTGTAAAACATTGGAATGTTGCTCTGCGGGCCTTTACCGGCCTGTAGAAGCATGGAGCACTCCATTGTCTACAATGGCGCTCAACACATTCCAATGTTCTAATTATTCTTTCACCCTGTGGAAATGTACCTTATTAGAGGTACACTGGCGCAGGCTCACCCTTTCGTCCACGGGTTCAAAAACCAACAAAGTAGAGATCAGCACGGGAGTAGGAATAAATAACAAGTTTATTAAGCACTCATGAGTGGTACCATGTCCACACAGCACTCTCAAGTGCTGCAAGGAGGTAGTACACTGGCTTCACAAACCAGTGCCCTTTCATACAGGTTTTGTGCAGTGTAAGCATGTGAACAGAAATAGGAAGAAAAAGTTTTAGAAATAGTTATCAGCAAACGTGGGCAGATGAATAACTACATGGTCAGCAAAGTGGTAGGGGGGAGCAGAAATGCTTATGGCAGCAGTAAATGATTGGCAGTTAACAGGTGTTCTGGCAGCTACAAACTCTCAGCACGTACATTGCTTTTAGCTGAGTCAGAAGTTTACTAAAATAGATAACACAAGCATAGTAAAAAGATGAGCAGCAGAAAACTGAAGTATTACGAAGGAAACGAAATGGACACCACAGCCAAAATGGCTGTAGCTTATGCTAAATAAAATATTACACATTTCCAGGGACTACCCTTTTAGCATAAGCTAAGAAATTTTCTTATGCTTCACAACGGGTACGATAAACATCATGGATGTCAATAAGCATCATATTGCTGACTTCTCGGTCTATTGCTAAACGGGCATTTAAATTTTGGACCTTCGTTTTAGATGGTACACAAGTAGTACAAGTGGAAATACAGAGGAAACAAAGCATTGGCCCGCACTGGATACATAAACAACAAGAGAAGAGAATTGCAATAATTATGAACAAGGCCAATAATATTTTAGACCCCATACAGAACCATCAAGCCCAAGACGATGTTCCTGAGTCTTGATGTATCTCAGCAGCTATTTTGTGCAGTTTGGAGATGACTGCATATACAGAAAGTGAAACAACAGCTGGATCCGATGATACAGCATGCTCCTCCTTGATCAGCCAGAATAACATCTAGAACAAGTCTGTTCTGCAAAGCAACCATGCGGATCGATGCTTGTTCTTCTGTCAAGTTCCTTAAGACTGCGGTTGTCTGATTGATCACTGCTACCATTGTACGGGGGAGGCGACGAACCAGCTTACTGTGCTGTACTGGGCCAACAAATAAGAAGAATCCTCTGTTAAAGTCTATATTGTTCCTATGTGGTCTCTGTCTGATCGACTACAGAGACATCAATTGCACGTTTTCCCCTACTACCAGCATGGTGATCAAACAATTGCAAATCTTGATAGTAGGTTGGGGGACCTAAAAACACAGGTGGTAGAAGGAAGGCTATGTAACAGGTACCAGACCAGCCTGGATGTAGGAAGTAGTATGCCTTAGTTCCACAAACAAAGTGTGACGTGATGCAAAGAAGCTGCTTCGGCCTCTCGTAAACATCTGCAACACCGTAGTACAGTTACTGTGGCCCACTGGCACATCGCCTGTACTTTGTACACAAAGGGAGCCACTGGTCATGGCAACAGAGATAACAAGGGGTCCATTTCCTTTAGCCGACCTAGAATTTGAATACACATAGTTTGTTGATGCTCAAAAAGTGTCCCCATCTCTGTTGGGGTAACAGACTTTGTTCATTAGAGGCATATAGAAGTTTGAACCTAGCTGGGCATGACCATTGTGAGAGAATGGCAGCAGTGACAACGTGATTCCTTTTATGTTGTGATGAGGAGAAATCTTGCGAAAAACCCAACAGTTAGTAGCATTGCTTAGCTGATGTGTCTGATGCAACATTTGAAGAAATTAATTGTTTCTCAGATTTTGCCTGTATCCCTGTTCATGTTGCGGCAAACCAAAATGATGGTGCTCTTTTGCAGCAAGCGATGTAACAGTAATGTTAGGTAAGGAGGCTCCAGGCATTACTTCCTCTACTACCCACGTTACAGTAACGATGATGGCAGCAGTCAAAGTCAGACCAAGGATGCAGATTGTACAGCCGTTGCACGTTGTCGCAACGATCCCCTTCATTTTCAACGGCAAACAACAAAATGGATGATTCCCTAAGGTCCTGGGCAGACTTTAGTTTCTTCACTAACGTTGAGACGAGTAGTCACTAATAGGCGACCCCCCTTTGTAGTCAGTCTTTATTCACCCAGGACAGTGGCTCAAACGGTCTCTTTCTTCAATGAAATGTCTCTTCCTGGATCGAAGCAGATATCTAGATGTACCAGGGATCGTGTGGTTCGGGAAGACTTCCTCAGGTCTTTCAGGCGACACAGCTCGTCCTCTCTCGATGACCAGGATGTTGCGATGATCTGTCAGCACGGCAGGGATCACAAAGGAAGAGCTTTCCGCACCAGCTGATAAATAGAAGACAAGCTGTCAGTTAACTGGAACAAATAGTCACTCATCAACATGTCTGGGGTACCTAATTCTGGTGCAGAACAAAGACTTGGCGTAGCTGTTGGAAGGCGCTCTGGCACTCAGCAGTCCATGGGAGGGGTATCGGAGTGTCTTTAGTCAAAAGGGCCAACAAAGATTTAATAATGTGCGAAAAACTGTCTACAAAAAAGAAGTGAGGCCAATCAGTGCACAAACATCCTTCTGAGTGCGGTGTTCAGGAGTATCTAGAATGGTCTGAATGCGGTCTAGTGTGAGTGCACGTCCTTCCTTAGACAGGAGGTGACCTAAATAGGTAACCTGCTGTCTACAAAATTATAATTTCTTTTGCGAGACTTTGAGATGATGGGAGGCAAGAAATGTTATCAATAAGAGTTCCTTCTTCCCACTAGGTAAGGACGCCAGAACGGCATCCACAATGATAAGACAGGATCTCTCAACCATTGAATAATTGTTATTTAAAATAACGCTTACACCTTCCAGAGAACAACGTATTGTGGCACGAAAATATTTAAACATTTGATACCAACAATATTGTCCGGTGTGGTAGGAGAAAGCAAAAATGGACATGCTGCAGTGAATTTATCAAGTCTGAATTCAAGTGGCTGTGAAAGTGGGCTTAGGTGTAGGTGTCCCATCGAATCCTATCAATGTTATCATTGTGCCGGACAGGGGAGCCCTAGGAACCAATTTTTTAGACCGATCACTACGGGTAGCCCCTGTATCATCCAGAAATTGATCAGTAGATCCCAAGACGTTTGCCGGCTCCCCGCCTCCTGCGGGAATCAGCATTGCTTTTGAGCAGAGGGAGCTGCAAACATGCAGCTCTCTCTGCCCAAAAGTAATTCTACTCCGCTTCATGGAAGCGAGAGCATTTTTCCTGCTCTCACTTCCATGAAGCAGACTAGAGTTTGCTATGGGGTTGGCAGGAGCAGTGCTCCTGCCAAGCCATAGCAAACGGCAATGTCCCGGGGTCACCCCGGGACATTGCTGGAGTTGGCCCAGGGCAGTGTCGGTCCCCAGGGCCAGTTACGGCTCCACGAGGGGGGCAGCATGGCCCCCCTACAACAATATTTAAGACCCGGGGAGGTGGTGGCCCACGCTTCGTTTTAATGGCTCCAATGTGAAACCCGACAAGTGTTTTTTTTGGTTTTTTAATGCTTGTCTTGGCCCTGGGGGTCCCTGTTGGCCATCTGAGCTGGCCTAGGGAGTCAGGGTGTTTCTACCCTGATCCTTTTCTTGTTTTTGTAAAAAAACAAATTTCCTTTTTCTTGTAACTCGGTTCAACGGAGTCACAAGATAGCTGCCAACACTTCCTGGTTTGAAGTGTTGGCAGTCCATCCAATTGCAGGCACGAGCTCAGGAGTGTTCGCGGATCCTCCGCGTCCCCAGTTGTATATCTGAGAAATGTTCACATTTCTCAAGAACTACTGAACAGATTTACACCATTTAATGAAAAGAGTGCTTTCAGAACCAAGAGCTACCTTTTCCCAAATTTGGTGCAATTCCGTTCAGCAGTTCAGGCTGTAGCCGTGTGTAAAGTTTCCTTTAAATTAAAATGGAGAAAACACCTTTTGGGACCCTCCCTTTATCTCGGTCGACGCTTGAAGAATCACCCTGCAACTTTAAACACAGCAACTGACCTGATGGCCCCATTAGTTTGGAAAATTCGTGAACTTTCGTCAGACGATGCCAAAGATATTGGCAAATCATAAAAGGCTTTTCCTATGGAAACTAGGTCCTAACTATAACTACCTACTAGCGAATACCAGCAGGTAATTTTTATATAATATATGTTTTTTTCGTGAGTTGTAGGAGGGTTGATAGGAATGCTGTTTCAGATCCTGTCAGCACAAAGAAAGAATGATTGCATTTTGGTACTTTTCCCCTTCTTGCAGTGTTTTTTTCCAGTTGCGTAATAGTCAAGCTCTTGGTCGCCTTATCAGGGATACAAGTATTTTTTTTAAGCCTCATATCTAGACTAAACTGGCCACATTTTCTCTCTAAGATGTTTTCCATATTGCAGGTCTCGGATGCCTGTTATGTTAACTCGTTAGCCAGCAAACTTTGTAACTGAGCTGTGGACCTTCAGAAACCACATGTGCGTTTGCCTGGCTTACATCCGCCAGACCACCACCCACTAGTGTTTCTCCCCTGCCTTTGTTCCTTGGCAAACCTTTTCTGCCATCTGCTCTACCGACGCTTGCCTCCAATATGTCATGCTCCTCACATTCATGCTTGTTTTGTTATGTTAATAAAATGTATCAAGCTCACGAATACCCGGAGATGTCTTGGCGTTAAGACTATAGTAAGCCCTGGAGGAGCATCTAATTCTGAAATAACCATGTTTTGAGACCCTTTCTAAAAAAGGTAAGAGAGCTTGCACTTCTGATATCAATTGGAAGCGTATTCCGTAATTTCCCTGTACCATACGAAATGCTTTGACCTCCCCAGTTTGAGCTCCGGATCCTCTGAACCTTCATAAGTCAGGCACCAGTGGCACGTAACTTTCTGGCAGGGTGGTACCAAGAGAAGAGATTTTTAAGAAACATTTGTCCTGTGTTGTTAAGGGCCTTGTATGCTAGGCATAGCGATTTGAACTTGATATGATGAGCCACCGGAAGCCAGTGGAATCTCTGAGTTTCCTTAGCTACTGACTCGTATTTAGGGACATTCAGTAGTAGCCTTTTTTTGGTATTGTTTCTGCAAATTCAGGTAGTCTGTTGCAGTAGTCTAACTTTGACTGCACAAGTGCAGTCACTACCGTCCTTCTGGAGTTGACTGGGATATAAGGTAGAATCTTCTTCAGTTTCTTGATCAAAAAATGGGAGGCAGACACAATAGCATTGGTCTTCTGAGATAAGGTAGGTTTTTTGCCTTTTGAACTGGTTTTGGCAGTTCCCCCATTTCTGCTGGCCACCAAATGTCATCCCATCTGGGTTGCAGATTCCCAAAAATCACTACTTCGGTTTTCTCAGAGTTGAGTTTGAAACAGTGCTTTCCCATCCATCTCTTAATTTTCATTATACAGTTTTGAAACTGCAGTGTTGGGGAGGCTTGATCTTTATACGCTGCCACCACAATCTGTGTGTCATCGGTGTATTAAGTGAGACTAAAGCCAAAGTCTTGGATCAAAGGAGCCAGTTCTGATACATAAAAGTTAAAAATAGATGGGCTAAGTGATGAGCCCTGTGGGACTCCACATGTTAGGACGTAAGAAGTAGATTTAAACGGGTGCAGTGTCACTGTTTGTCTTCTTTCCTTTAGAAAGGAGGATAGCAGGGCCAGTGCCGTACCCTTAACCCCTGGAGCTTCCAGACGCAATTGCGGTAGGTTATGATCCACAGTGTGAAAAGCAGCCGACAGATCGAGGAGTACGAGGGTGGCAGCGCACCCTCTGTCCATCACAGTCCTAATCTCCTCGGTGGCCCTAATTAATGCT
Source organism: Lissotriton helveticus (assembly GCF_964261635.1). Taxonomy (NCBI): domain Eukaryota; kingdom Metazoa; phylum Chordata; class Amphibia; order Caudata; family Salamandridae; genus Lissotriton; species Lissotriton helveticus. Next base: position 259,278,731 of record NC_136063.1, on the reverse strand, counting down.
GTTTCTGTACTGTGTTCAGGGCGAATTCCCAATTGGGAGGATCGAGTAAATCCTTTTCTTGTATAAAATGAGTTAATTGTTTGTTCATGATTTTCTTCACTATCTTGGCTGGGAGTGGCAACCTGGCTATCGGACAATAGGTGTTTGGGTTAGATACGTCCAGATTGTTTTTTTTTTTATCAATGGAAGTATTGACGCATCCTTCCATGGAGCCGGAAAGATACCAGACGTGAACATGTTATTAAAAATTTCTATGAGCAAAGGGCTCACCTCCTTTGCTATATCTTACAGAAATGCGGGTGGACAAGGGTTTAATGGGGATCCAGAATTAATTTCTCTGTTTTTCCACTAGTTCCGTAGATATCTGTGAGAAGCTGTGAAAAATCTTTCCTTTGAAATCTGAAATTGGGAGTATTTCAGTAGGTACATGAGTGAGAGTGGCTTCAAAGGCGTTCTAGATGTCTTTAACCGCATCGATGCAGCGCATTTTCCCGCTGTGCGCTAAGAAATTCAGAATCCCGCGGTTCATGACGAGCTCAGCTCGTCATGAGCTTACAAGAGGTATACCTCATGACGAGCTGAGCTCGTCATGAGCGTCGAAGGGGTTAACTTTATTTTTAACTGCTTCGACGTGGCTGGATTTCCCCTGCCGTGCGTGCAAATTCCGTGCGTGAGCGGAACGGACGGCCCCCGGCTGTCATCCGCACACGCCCACCGTCGGATGGCCGGGGGTAGTCTGATGCATGGAAGAGGTTAAAGGCCTCGGCAATGTCATCACAAAAGCTTTGGTTGTTCTTCGTGCATTTTTTCTTAGGCAAGGAAGAAAGCTTTTCTACTACCCCAAACAGTTCTTTGGAAGAGTTCTTGGCTCTCTCATCTGCCTGGTAAAAAAGGCCTTTTTTTCTAAAATCAGCAGGGTTTTATATTGAGTCACTGTGGATTTACAGTTGCTTTTGTCTGCTATGTCATATTTTGCTCTCCAGCGTCTTTCGAGTCTGCGGCATTTTTGTTTTTCCTGTCGCAGGACCTCCGTTAACCAGGGGCAGGTGGTAAGTTACGATTCCCTGAAATTTTACCAGTGGGTACCGTGGCCCTAAATGGCCTCATTTAGCCAATCCGTGTATTTGCTGACTGCTAGGTCTGGGAGTACATTTAGATGTGGTCTTGTTCTGTCCAATTAGGATTGAAGCATTGCTTTATCAACCTTGTTCCAGGCATTATAAGTTAATGAATGGGTATTGGCTACCCCTCCCTTCTGGACTTTTGGGATCGTATAATGGAATATGAATAAAGAGTGACCTGACCATATAAGAGGGTGTCCGGCCCGATACAGATGTGAAAATGCTGTCAAGTTTGTGTCCTGCCTTATGTGTAGGCTTGTGCACCATCTGAGAACAGCCAAATGTCCCTAGAGTATCTAGGAGAGAGATTGTGTCTTTTTTCCCCCTATCCTCTAGGTATACATTAAAATCGCCCAGAATAGTAAACTCGATAGTGGAGAAAATAGGCTCCATGAGAGCATCTAATTTAGTAGTGAAAGTACTTCTGGCGCCTGGGGGACAATAGAGAAGTATGCCCCTAAAGGTTTGAGTAACTGAACCACCAACATGGCTCAGGAAGTTAATTATTCAATATTAGTCTCTACTGTGATCTTAAGGTAACACATTTGAATACCAGCATGACCAGTTCAGCCTTTCAGGTTGCTGAATTTGGTACCATTCTCTTACTTACGGCTCTTGGAAAAGGCACCACTGTGGTATGAACTTATATTTATTGAATCCCAATCAAGCCTTTTAGCTAACTGCCTGGCAAAAGGAGGTTGACTCTGGGCTGTAGTGGCCACATGCTTTTCAGGATAGGAGCCACTATTGCCATTCTATGAGAGTAAGCGCCAAAAAGCAGGCCGCTGTTATTTTCTATCTGAACAGCTCCTCACCTCCCTCTTTTAAAGTACTTTTGGAGTATCCACTCGGCAGGGTCCCCGTCTACATCCAGATCTGCTTGCAGCATCCCCAAAAGAGTAACCTGTTGTAGAGTGCAACCAGAAGACAACCTCATCTCCCCTTGATTGGCTTCACCCCTGTTTAAATCGGTTTCAGTTCAGTACAACATACTTGTTGTCAGTTTGGCAACTACATTTGATTCGTACATAATTTTGCTTGTGTTTATCTACATACCTGGTAGATAACTCAGCCGAAGACTTTCATTTTGTGAGCTGAGAATATGTGCGTAATCCACTAATGTGCAATGTAGACACTTTTCACAGAATGTATGTTCCAGTTGAATTGTGCCTGTTAGTTTGACCATTGAAGACGGAGAAACGAAATGTTTCATTATTCTTTTAGATTTGTTGTAATATACCTCTTTATTATGTATGCTGAGTGGGCTGTGGTCAGCCTACATCAGCCATTGGCTGGTTTGAGTCAGACCCCTACAAGCATTGTTTGTCTAATGCAGTGATTCTTAGCCTTTTGACTTCTGTGGACCCACACTTAATCATTCCTGGAATCGGTGGGCCCCCAATGAATCAGTCTTGGAATTCGGGGACCTCCACTGAGTCATCATTGGGAGCGGGGAACCACAGGCTGAGCAATATTGAGTATTAAAACCTCAAAACAATGCTAAAAAATACAAACGAAAGCATTCATCAGACAAAAACACAAATTATGTTTATGCCAGGGTTGGGGCTTTTTCTAAATTCAACTGTGGGCATCCATTGTCCATAATTTATTCTGTTGGATGCACTTGCACTCCTACAATTTACTCTCGGCATATAAACTTAATTTGTAGTCTCAAATTGAAAATTCCTTCACGTTTACAGAAAGTTTTCAATTTTCCTTCTTTATTTCTATACTCTTTATTAATGTGTTCATATTTTATGTTCCAAGCAGTTGCAGACCCCCTGAGTAGGTGTTGCTACCCTTAGGGTCCTCGACCGCACCTTAAGAACCGCTGATCTACTGTGTCCATCACGTTTTGGATCCGCCCATGCAGGCTTGCTATTGATGTGTACCCACATTGCCTTCCCTGTCCCACCGTTGACCGGACGTACCCTCATGAAGGAGTTGCTGAAGGAGGGAGACACGCAGGTTTCGCCTTGTGAGGTGAAGGGTTCTACTGGTGGTTTGGCACATGATTGCTTCCATCTACAGGTTGCTCTCTCAGCGGATGTTCAGTGCTAGGCTTGGTGTCACTGGTATTTAAGGTGCACTGTAGACCACTTCAGGAACTACTTTTAACACTGTAACGTGTGTTGCTTTTCTCTGTATTTTATTATTATACCTGTTCACCAAGCAGAAAAAAGCAACTTCCTGGGTAATAGGGAATCTTTTTGTGGAAGCAGAAGTGATTGCCATCAGGACTGAACTTGCTCCCTAGGTACCCTTTGTTGGGCAGATCCCTACCCCATAGTTGCTTCTCGAGTTGTGTTTGCCCCACTATAGTATTGTGCTGCAGACGTATCAGTTTCGCGTTGATTATTTGCTGTTTCCATCATGTACAACCAAAGGCAACTACATTTATACACCCAAGAATTAGGTAAGTGCGTTTATGAACCTTTACTGGTGCGTTCTTTTAGTACCTTTGGGTTGTGAACTACTGTAAGGGCTGCCTTTTGGTGATGTCAGCATGTCTGTGCCTTTAACTCTATACCATGGCATTCTCTGTAACAGTTTGCTTCGCTTTTTAAAGTGGAAGTTTTGTGGGCGCCATGTCGCAAGCGACCTAAATGTCCGTTTTATTCACTTATTTGATCCCTTTTGCTTGGCAGCTCGGATCATCATTTGCCAGTAACCCTCAGGTGACCTAGAATAGGCATGCTAAATGACTGACACAGAAATATAAATTTAAGACATTCTGTGACTGCTTTATATGTGTAGCAACCCAAAAAGATGAAGGGCGGAATGCTGAACATTGTCAAACATTCACCAGCAGTACAGAGATCTGGACCTAAATCCGTACGTTTTTTTTTGCTCCCCTTGCCATTCTAGTTTGGATCCAACCATATGCAAATCAGTCTTGACCCTGCTCCCCATGGGAACCTTCCAGCCCGAATTGCCAGGCCAGTGCATCTTGTTTTGCTTGCTATGTTCCCCCTAAGTGTCCTAGGGTATGCTCAGACGCGATTCCCTTGCTCCCTGTCACTGGATTCAAGCTGGGCTGGCCTATGAGGGGTGATCTATACCACAAAACCCGTCCCAGGATCCTTGTTTCTGGTCCAGGGAAGACCTGGCAGTTTAGGCTGGACTTGTCCCAGGGAGAGAAGGGTCAAGACTGATTTGCAAATGGCTGTGTCCAAACTGGGGTGGCATGGTGAGCAAAAGAGGGATGGATTTAACCCAGATCTCTTGACTGGGGGTGAGTGAAAAGTGTTAGCACTCCGTCCATCAACTTGTTGTGTTGTCTCAATTTGCAAACATTTGTATGTCCCAGTCCCACCCTGATGGCAGATAGGCATGCACTGAGAATAACAATGCACTGTTACATGCAGTATGTATACTGTTGTTGTGCCTGAAGACATATTTGTGTTGCATGCCCGTAGCTGTTGTTCGGCTGTACACACTCTATACAGGAATTTTAAACATGTTGGATAATGCTTGCTTGAAGTGCATTTGATTCATTACAGTAACGGGGAGTGATGCTTCCCTGGATGCACTATGTCACTACTTTCTGTGTTCTGCTTTGCTGAAGCATTTAGCTTGTGCTAAACATGTCACATATCACATCAGAAACCATGAAACTGATATGCGGAGTCCCACAGGGATTGTCCTTCGGCCCCACCCTTTTCAACATATATACAAGACAACTCTCCTCAACATCAGATTGCAAGACATCACTGTCCTCTCCTATGCTGATGAATCAGAACGTATTCTCTCCCTGATGGCCCAAACCACCACCAGAACCTATTCTATCAATTGCTTGTCCATGCTAGCATACTGAATGCAAACTAACTGCCTGAAGTTCAACTCTGACAAGATGGAAGTATTGGTCTTCAACAACAAGACCTACCCATGAGACTTTGCCTGGTGGCTAGTGGGGCTAGGACCAGCACCCACACTCCAGGCAAGAAATCCAGGGATCTGTTGGGTGACAAGCTCCACATGATGGCTCAAGTCAATGCAGTGTGCACCTTGTGCTTCTACATCCTACCTATGCTGCGAAAGTTCTTCAAATTGTTGCCTTGGAACACCAGACGGACAGTCACATAACACTCCTCACCAGCAGACTTGACTACGGCAACACTCTATGCCAGAATCTCCAAGCAATTCCAACACAGTCTCCAGGCCATTCGAAACTCTGCTGCAAGACTCGTATTCGACCTCCCACGCCACATCGCACTGCACCTCAGGAAGCTTCACTTGCTCCCCATTCAAAATCGCAGCCAATTCAAACTTCTCAAACACACATACAAAGCCCTATGCAACACTAGCAGCATACCTGAACAGCCACATACACTTTGGCAAGCTCACTCCTTGCATCCGCAAAAGCAAAACTGCAAGTCGCTTATTATCTTACATCGCACGCAAGACATGGAACTACCCCCCTCAACACATCAGAGTCTCTTTTGAGTTCTGAAAGAAGCTGAAGTGCTGGATCTTTCTATAAGCACCTTGGTGACAACATACCTACACACTTGCCCTAGCACCTGGATACCGTCTAGAGTGAAAAGTGCACTATACAACTCAACATAACCTTGTGTAGTTTTGCATTCTATTCTTCCATACCAGAGTTTCAGGTGGCAGCAAGGAGCCCTGCTGTGATGTCACCTGAGATCTCTCTCTGGCGCGTTTGATTGTCAGGCAGAAACTCCACATCCCATCACTAGTTATAAAATGTTTTTCATAAAAGGAAAAGTGAAAAAATGTCTTACATTGCTGCCTTTTTTGGCTTTCCTTTTTGTCTTCATTAATACAGTTCTAGTTAGCTGAACTAGGAGGCATTGCCCTCTGCCTTCATGAACGGAGAAGTGCACCCCTACTCGGTGTGCACCCGTGAAAACTAGAGGTATCGAATACCAGGCTTTCCCAGCCTTATCTCGCTTTCTTGCTGTGTTTCATTCAAGGTGACTTTCGACAACTCTCCCTAAAATATCGGCGTGTTTATCGATTAAAATAAATGTGTCTATATTCATATCTTCCTTTCCACACATCACAGCAACCCGCCGCAGCAGGGGGCCCCAGGACTGTAAGCGCATCTCGCTGCCAGTGAGTAGCTTAAGAAACCCTTGAGGACGTGTCTGCTGTTATGGTTACTGTGCAGGGACACTTGTGGTAATCCTCCTAAAGAACGGCGCGTGAACGACACGTTTATGGAAAGCGTGGAAAAGAGCGAGCTTCGGTAATGAGAGCTGAGACTGCTCTTTTTAGTCCCAAGACAAAGGTTTCTATGCTGCCCTTGTTAATAATGTTAGAGTGTATTTTTCAGCTCCCCGGAGCTTTTTATAAGTCCCTGAAGTGCAAGATGTAACTGATGTTATTCTAGTGAGGCATTAATGCGCCACGGACAAGAACGAAAGTTGGTGAAATGCTCTCGAGCTTGTTGCCCTGTTCTACAAACCTTTGTCAGACCTCCCAAGAAACGCCAGCTGCCACATCTCCATACACGACTGTTGTACTGGGCAAACCTCGCTCTGAGAGGACAGTGACAGTACAGCGCATTTCACGTTGACTGCAAAACTGATGGGGCTAACAAGGAATCTGGCAGAAATATTTTTTTTGTCAAATTATGTAGATAAACAGTAGAAATATGTGCTAGTTATGAAGGATCGAGCCACGCGGTTACGGGCAGGTTGTGTGTAGCAGTATTTGTGCGTCAGACCACTCCGCTCGATTATAAGTAACCCACCCTGCGCCCAGATTTTCCTGAGTGCAGGAACACTGAACATCCAGCTGGTAAAGTTGCTGGGGAGGCATCCTTCTCTTGTTTCTTCATCCTTCTCTTGTTTCTTCATCCTTCTCTTTTTCTTCATCCTTCTCTTGTTTCTGCATCCTTCTCTTGTTTCTGCATCCTTCTCTTGTTTTTGCATCCTTCTTTTTCCTGCATCCCTCTCTTTTTTCTGCACCCCTCTCTTTCTTCTGCATCCCTCTCTTTCTTCTGCACCCCTCCCTTTCTTCTGCACCCCTCCCCACTTCCTGCCCCAGCCCCCGCTTACATATACTGCGAGCATTAATTGCAATGGAATGTGAAATTCCTTGTGGTATTTTGACTGGAAAAATTGGTCTTCACAGTTATTCCCCATTTTGCTAGGATGAACCCGCAGTAGGCACAGTGTAATGTGTGGAGATACTGTCTGCAATAGTTGATTTCGGTCCCTGGTATCTTCGCTCCGAACTATGCGTAATTCCAAACCGGGGCCTAGGTGTAGAAAGTAACCGCTCTATTCAAGCGGCACTCGTTTCTGATGGATACTTCTAGCTGCAGATTCCTCACCTTTTGAATTCTCCCAGGAGCCAGACTGGATCCGGAAACCTTCCATGCAATTGTTGTGACATCGAGTAGCCTTTCTAGGGCTACCTGCAGCTTGCACACTATATTATTATTTTGTTTTTATGTAAATATAATTTTTGTTTGAAAATAATCACTTTTACATAGAACCATAAGTACTGTCAATATACAGTTCATGTGGAAGATAAACTGGCAGTTTTTTTTCTCTGAGTTTTACAGTCACAGGGACCACGATGCATTCAAAGGGTGAGAATGTAGAGTCCCTCTTAAGAGGGACTCCAGCTTGTTGATCTATGATGAAAAGTTACCCTCACTCTGTACCTGAGGATTCAAAGTCAAGGCCCATTTAGGCAAGGTGGTGTAGGTGAAGTGTAGAAACACTACAACACAATTCTATCAGTTGCAGCAAATATGTCAGTGTTTATACAACTGTAATATTAACTTCAAAATTTGCACATACATTTACAGCATTATGGCACACAAAGTCATACAACTTATAAAACACTAGTCACAATGAAACTTTATCTTGAGCTACAAAGACTTTTACCGAGGGAGCCAGGAGTCCCCATCCATCAATGTGTAGACAATATGCAACCTTGCCTAAAAAACAGAAAACAAAAAAAGCTTTGATTTAAGACGTATTTGTCAGACTTCTGCCTTAAGACAGTTCTACTTTTCTACTTTGGATGTTAGGCAATCTCATTATGTTTAATCCATAGCAAACTGAATTCTTGCTCAGCACTGTAAGACTCAAAATGGGTTTGACTCAATCCTACTGAATGAACTAAAGTTTGCTATTTTCCACCTAACTCGGCCTCTGTAGGAAAACTAACCAGGCTTCACCTAGGACAGCTTCTTATTGCTATAAACTTTCAATCAATCAGTCAATCAAGAATCTTTATTTCGCAGTGTTTCCAAAGCATATAGAGTACACAAGATAGTAATAACACAAAACATGTGCATATCAAATAAAATAATAGAAACGAGAACAAATTAATATTTAAATTCCAAGGTCAAAAACCAGTGTAAAAACCAAAACGAACATAATCTAACTTTTATAAAGTGCATAGTGCCATAACAATTAATTAATTAATACATACACCACTGGTGTCCTGGGGTCTCCCCTTCTATTTTGGCTCTACTAGGTTTAAGGGAAAACCAGAGAAACGAGGCCGTAGCATAACATCAAAATGGATTACTCTATTTTTTGATAAAATAAAGGGCTGGAGGACATTGCCGAAAATTATATTTGTGCAAAAGAGGGAGACTGAACATCTTCCTTTGGAGATCATAAAAACTGGAAGCTAATAAATGTAAATCAGATTGGCTGAACTTCCATCACAAGGGACAGGCTGGCAACTTATGTGAGTACTTCTTGTTTGGAAAGCCCATCATCAAGGGAATGTAATTCATACATAACCTCACTAAAATGAAACGATGGTGAGGGTTTGTCACAAACACTAAATATGATTCATCGACCTGTGTGATGGGAAGGGACATAAGGTACAGCTTTACCGAGGATTTTAATCTATTTGATACCTCTCTCTCACAAACACACAACTTTCGCTAAAAGGATTTCTTTAATTCTTGTTTTGGACATAGTCAAACAAGTGGACAGATTAGAATATAACTCTGCCAAACCCAAAGCTCCCAAAGTGCACTTCACCTATTGCAACCTTATGTATGTGGTCTAGGGATAGGCAGTCCTTGATGATGTTTTGGGTCCGGTTGACAGTGCCCCTCCTCCAGATCGAATGCCATAGCAGTATGGGGGCTAACCGGAGAACCTCTGAAAGATATGGGGCACCAAGTTCAATACGGCAATTATAATTTGTGCAGCTGCGTGGAAGAGCGAGTAGCTTTTTATAAAAAATCCTTCTCTACGTAACTGATCTATAACCGCCATCCCCATAAAGGATCTATTGCTGCCATCCCCATATCCCTGTACCATATGTCACAGTGAAAATGGTTTTTGCAGACAAATATGTTTTTATTACCTCAATCAGCTTGAACCCAACCTTCTTAATAAAACTAATAATGGCTGTTACACTTTTTGTCATAACAAGAACTCTATTAGCCACCATATTTAGCAAGGAGTGCTTATGTAAATTGTAAATGTAAATTGATACTTGTATAGCGCACTACTCACCCGCAAGGGTCTCAAGGCGCTTGTACGAATACCGCTGTGGAACCCATCCTGGCTTTCCCTGTGAGGTGTCCACTCCTGGGCACCCCCAAGGTGGAGGCCAGGCATCCTTAGCGTTGTGGGGGCCGTTGTAGAGATTAAGCAAGCTATTGCCCAGAGTTGCAGAGTGGGACTCCATGATTGGAATAGGCACCGAGGCGAGAATTATCAGGTCCGTGGAATTTTTAGGCCCAAGACCCGCCGAGGCGGGGAATTGAACCCTGGTCCCGGGCTAGACCTCTGCATCAGGGTCTGCCGCTCTAACCATTGAGCCACACTTCTCCACACAGCTTTTGCTTTTGATTGAAAAGAATCCCCAGGTAAGCTAAGGCGTGCCCCTCCCGCTAACACAAACGATTTTGCCTCATTAACACAGAGGACCAGGCATTTCATACATTTTTAGTAGGCCTCTAGAAGTTTCTGCAGCGCCACCCCAGTTCTTGCTATTAACTCTGCATCATCAGCGACGTGAAGCAGAATTGGGAGGGGTATGCATTGAAAACTGGCACATCTTTCGTAGACTTGTTCGTGGCTGCCTGCACCCCATTAGTGTAGATTGATAATGGAGAAGGGGCGAGGGTGCAGCCCTGTCTTATGCCCCGTTTAATCAAAAAAGGCTTTGTGCACTCCCTATTCCTACCATATCGAGTGTAGGCAGTTGCTTGTGCATACATCTGTTGTATAAAATTAATTATGGCTACCTCGATGCCCATATCTTCCATAATTGACCTGAACTCGGAGTGGGTAACCCCTTTGGAATGCGGGCGATAGATCCATAAAGACCATATATATATATCCAACCAGGCTTCGCTAATGTGTATTTGGCCATAGTAAAGCTCGGATTGAGGCATTCTCTATTGTCCCCTTGCATCAGTGGGAATCATACTGAGATGGTATCAGGATATTCCTCTCTCTAGTCCAATCCTCTAAACTGCTATAAACTAAAAACAAGCTTATTTCAATGTTCGCACTGTGAGAAAATCAGAAACCCCTTATCCTCGCCCCAATTAAAAACGTAAGCTCATACTCTCATCATCTCCTGCTTGGACTCTGACAATACTGTTTTAGGTGGCATTCACCAATCCTCCCTAGCTCCTCTTTAAGCCATTATTCACTTGACAGCCAGACTGGTGTCTGCCGGAGAAAATTTGTTACAATTACTCCAGTCTTGAAGGATCTACACTGGTTTCTACTCGAAGTGAGGATTAAATTCAGAATGTGCCGATTAAACTACAAAGATGTCCTCTTTAAAAGTCCACCCTAACTAGCTAACATGCTAACCATGTTCAAAGGCCTACGAGATCTGTGAAACGTAGACTCACTTCTGTTAAAAAAACACAAAAGCTTGAAAACTCTCAAGCCAGGAAACTGTCCTTCTTACGGTTCACCAATTACCTATGGAATTATCTCCCTGCCTTTCTTGCCATACTACCCAGTCCTTTCCTTCAGTAAATCCCTGAGCCTTTTTCAGAAACATCTAACCCAGGGGTCTCCAACCTTTTCACTTACAAGAGCTACTTATTTTTAATTAAAATCATCCCAAGCTACTAATAGTATTAGTGTTGTACACATCAGACAAGATCGCATAAGAGTGTCCACCCTAATGCTCCCTGCACCAAAGTAATAATATTAGTAACACATCTCCTAATGCTGCATGATTTATCATTCAAATATCAGTTTAAATGTATTTTAGAAAATATGGGTTCTGAAAATGCACACATTTTCATATCAAATGCACACTTTTCAATTTTGGTTTACAGCTATAAATTTACTGAAAGCGAAACCTATGAAACTCACTGTTGTGGTAAGCTATCTCAGGGAACCATTAGGTTTTCTTAAAAGACCCCTCGCACACCAACCTGGTTGGTGTCATGCTTCATCATTGGGCTCCCAACTGGGTGGCCAAATACCCCCTGGTTGTGATACAACGCACGATTACAGGGGAGCAGGAGTGGTGTATTTGTGTGATTTAGTGTGGGTTAGAAAATATCTGTGAATCCTTGCCTGATATGTTTATTAATGACGGCCCAGGATTCCGTTAAAAACACAAGTGGTGCAACCAATGGAGGGATTTGCTCCTAGTTGTCAAATATTGGTCTACATGTTTCAGCCCAGCAAAAAACGTGTTAAAAGGGCTTTCTTCAGGACCGGGTGAGTAGAAAGTGAGTGGCAAAAAATCACTCCATGTGAATGTGGTTGTCCAACACACACGCTAAGGTATGATGTAGTGCTCGACGGTGTCAGTATACTTATGGACACTCAATAAAAACCTGTAAAGGAATAAAGACAAGACACATAAAAATTAAACATAAAATGCAATCTTTTAGTGGTGCCACTATTTAAGTCTTGGGTAAGTGGGCACAACAGTGAGGTAATACATAGTCCTAGCCATAGTCTGCATTTCTTTACAGGCTTTTATTAAGTGTCCATAAGTATACCGACACCGTCAAGCACTACCACACACCTTAGCTCGTGTGTTGGACAATCGCATTCAGTGGCGTGATTTTTTGCCACTTACTTTCTACTCACCCATTCTTAAAGAAAGCCCTTTTAACAAGTTTTTTGCTGGGCTGAAACATGTAGACCATTATTTGATAACTAGGAGCAAATCCCTCCATTGGTTGCACCACTTGTGTTTTTAAAGATATTCTGTGCCGTCTTTATTAAACATATCAGTCAAGGATTCTCAGAGATATTTTTTAACCCACACTAAAACACACAAATACACCACACCCGTTCCGCTGTATTCAGGTGTTGTAGCACAACCGGGGGGCATTCAGCCACCCGGTTGGGACCCCAGTGATGAAGCATGACACCAACTAGGTTGGTGTGTGAGGGGCCTTTTAAGAAAACCTAATGGTTTCCTGAGATAGCTTTCCACAACAGTGAGTTTCAAACGTTTCTCTTTCAGTGGGTTCGTCCACATTGTTTAGCTTATTATTGAACTGGGGACAAGTACGCACCCCTATAATTCCCTTGCTCTTTCCTTGTTTTAAACAGATATAAATTAAACCAAACAAAAGCTTCTAAATTAGTAGGCTGGTCTGCACACAGGAGAGCTACTCGCGGGCAGTCGTAGAGCTACCAATAGCTCATGAGCTACTCATTGGAGAAGCCTGATCTAGCCTATTTTATACCTCTGCCTATAATGTGAACCCATACCCACCTTAGAACTCACTACCTATTCAAGAAGTGCTGTATTATCTCCTTTCATTGCTCGTCTTTTACATATGTTCTATTTCTTTTATGTTCCTTGTTGCAATGTAAGCCACGTTGATACCATGCTGTTCAATTGTGTTACTGAAAAATGTTAAAGTATGATACATTAAAATAAATGATATGAAACAATATAGCAATAAAACACGGGCCGCAGGCTATACACACTACGAGTTATTTGCATTAACTGCTAGATTGTGAACGACGGCACATGCCTTCGACGAAATGTACAGAACCATAAAGAATGCAGTTAATAAACCATTGAAAGTGTTAACCACTATTGACTAAGAATGGATGATTGTGATCACTAGTTGACTGCATTCAGTACATTTCATGATGGAGGATTCACATAGCCTGCTGCCAAAGCAGCTCCTCTATTGCAATTCAGTAACGTCTGCCCTTAATGACAGTAACATTTAGCAAATACGTAAAGCAGAGCATAAAAAAGGACAAACATTATAGCAATCAGTCCACATTGTACTCGGTAACCAGCAAAGGAAGAGAGTGGTGTTCTAAAGTACGTAGAGTGCTTTACCTGGCTCGTAAACGGCATGGGATTGGGATTAGGACTACAGTGTTCAGATACCCAAAATGCAGCTGCCCACCTACCATGTGGCACTTCAACCTGTGGATTAGGGACTTCATATGTAGGAGGGACCAACAGCAATGATGGTGGAAGTCACAGCACAGAGATACAGAAACAGGAGAAAGAAGGAAACATTTTACATTTTGGGCACTCGTTTCCCCCAAACAACAAAGCCACATAGTAGGTAATTTGTTGTGTGTCCCTGATGCTTAAAGGTATACATGAAATCCTTGGCAGTGACGGTCTTTCTCTTGGCGAGCTTGGTGTAGCTTACGGCGTCCAGCATTATATTTTCCAGAAAAACCTTATTGCAGAGCAATTCCAGTGCTGTCAAAATATTGCACTGGAATAGTGATTGTCCCTGTAATAGCGCAATGTATAACATACTCCTGTGCCTTGCGCTTGTGGTGGTGAAATAAACAAAGCGAATAACTACATTGAGTACTGCAGATTTGTGACAGAGATTGGTGTTTTAAACTGAAAACATATTGACAGAGGCAGTAGGTCTTGCCCTAACATACAAATTAATGCAAACAAAGACATGCACAGATCCGCACTCACTATTTTGTTATGTCACTGTTTGCTTGCCGCATACTACCACATGCTTGAGTAATAAGCAACGAGCCACAGACATATGAGTTACAGTAAGACGCAGATTGCACAAAGACTAGGCAAAATTATCTAGATGTGCATGCCTGTATTTACATACTTTATCACATCAAAACTAGAGCCATTGGTTTTACAAATGCTTATTTTTTCTAAGCAAGTGTCCAGAAGTACAAATGAGATACCTAGACATGGCTCCTCTCTGTGATCTGCAGTATGACCACACTGACCTCGATGATGAAGCCCACCAGGCTGGACCTGGTCCATTTGGGACATGGCTTAGCAGTTTGAGCTGGACTCTTTCAATGATACATAATCAAGGATGATTCGCATATGCTGTGTCCCTGTCTGTGGTACCACAGTGAGTCAAAAACAGATGGGCAGCAATGTGGAAATTAGTTCATTACCGGTGGCCGAGATTAATTCAGGCATTCCACTCATCACTTTTTGTTTTTCTCAGTTATTACAACTGTGGTCACTGCTGTTTTACTTACTTTTCTGGCTGTTGCTGTTACTTTTGTTCTGTCAGCTGGTGTGCTACTGTTGTACCTGCTGCGGGTATAGTTTTGGGCAGTGTCTCTACTGTACTCACCCCCTGGTTACTGCTGTTGCCCCTGCCTTGCTGGCAGCTGTTGTTGTTGCAGTAGTTGCAGCAGTGGTTCAAGCTTTGGTCCCTGCTGTACTGGCAGCTGCTAATGCCTCTTCCATTGTGGCAGTTGTGACCACTGCTGTCATGACAGCTGTTTTTGCTGTTCCTATCCCTGCTGTACCACATTTGGTTGCTCCCCTAGAACCCTCTGTGGTTACAGTTGTGGTTGCTTCTGTGCTAAGATATTGTGCCGGTGTTCCTGCCTTGGCGGGACCCTAGGGTCTTTTTAGGTCCGCCTGAACGAGCGCATGCGCTACGAGGCGATGCTTCTAGTAAGGGATTTTTTTTTTCATCACACCTATTGGCCTTTGCGTGCGTCTTTCTAAGAAAGACAGCAGGCAATTGGCCAAAGGCGGGTGCATGGCCCACCTTCTCTCTGCCCTGGCCTAGGCAGCTCGGGAGCGAGCCGCAGCGCCATCTGTTTCCAATTATCTTAATTGGAAACAGATGGTGGTCGCACTGACCCTGGTGCAAATTCCTTTTAGCGCGTGCACCACTTCCGGGCTTATTGAGAGAAGGAAGCAAGTTCGCCCAGGTCCGAAGAAAGATGGCGAGTTGTGTCTTTTTCAGAGACCATGGCAGGCTTTCCACATTGTATAACATTGTGGCAGATGCTTGTGGGGTATGGCAGAAGTTGAAGTCTTTTTAGAGGTGATGACTGACTTTTCCCATGCTGCGCAGAAATATTAAAGACATTCTTACAGTGTTGGGGCAGTAACTAACTCTGATACAGTCGTCTTGCAGAGGAATTAGAAGTTTAAAGTCTAAGATTGAGAGAAATAATTTCAGGAAATATGGCACATCTGGCACTTGTTTTTTATTAACAGCAGCAATCCTTTCTTCAAGATTAGGTGAAGAAGAACTGTGGTACCCAGGTAGAGGTCATCATCATTTCTTTGTGCTTCGGCATAATCTGCTGGGTTTCCAAAACATCTGGTCCTGTTCCTTTGAGCAGGAGCATTGAGGCTTGTGTTTACAACCAGGATCGTAGATCACGGCTTTTGAAGCTGCATCGGGTCCTAACGCCACAGTACTCGGGATAGTGACTTCCATTGAGTTTTATACTGGATAATTAATTTAAGGGCCTGCCTGGCATCCTTAACATGCAACTGGCATCCACGGAGACACAGACTGCAAGTGATCGGCAGCCTGAACCTGAATGGCAGTGGAGCCCTAGCACACGAGGTGACATCATGCAGACTCACTGCCAGGCAGCACTCTCATACAGCGGTGTACACACAGCGTGTGCACACAACTATCTACACCCTCTTACTGCTGCTACACACACAGCGTGTGCACATAACTATCTGCACCCTCTTACTGCTGGTACACACCCAGCATCTGCACAAAACTTTCTGTACCCCCTTACACTGGTACACACACAGCGCGTGCACACAACTATCTGCTCCCTCCCACAATGGTACACACCCAGCATCTGCACACAACTATCTGTACCCTCTTAGAGCAGTACACTTGCCTGAACGCTGCCCCGGCAGGTTGTTAAAGTCGTACATACACAGCGCACACACACACGACTACCTGCACCCTCTTACAATCATCGTACGCACACAGCGCGAGCATACAACTACCTGCACCTTCTTATCGAGGTACACACTCTGCCTGCACACAACCGCTGCATGCTGTTAAAGGGGTACAGACTCACTGCTGCACAAAACCTTTTGCAGCCTTTTACAGCTGCGCACACACACTGCCTTCACACGGCCTTCAAGAGGTAACAGTTCACATGCCACAATCTTGCCAAATCACACTTGCTACTTGTGAATGTCCCCTGCAGCGTCTGTAAAAGGAGGGGGGCTGCTAAACCAGAGAGGACATCTCACAGACGCAGTTTTCCACACTCCAGCATATACCGAGGACATCGACGAGAGACCGCCATCTCACTCTAGCCTTCCCAGCACTCACTGCTGTAGACAACCCCATGCCTGAACAATCTTGCAAGGGTACAACCAGACTGGAGGCAAAAGACACACCCTGGCCTGTCATGCACAAACACTACCCTACATCGACCCTAGAAGAGTCAGAGGGGTAAAACCCACCAGAAATAACACCTTGCGAGGTCCAGGCATCCAAATCACGTTCCCTGCTATTATGAAGTCAGCACCTAGCCCTCTGCAACCTCTTACATGGGCACAGGGATGCAGCAACAATGAAGGCAAAGCTCCCACACGTCCAGTAATTCCAAAACACATGCACTGCCTGCTCACAGACCCAACACACTCACCGCGTGCACACAGACCCAACACAGTAACTGCCCGCACACTGACCAACACACTCACTGCGCGCACACCTACCCAACGCACTCGCTGCCTGCACACCGACCCAACGCACTCGCTGCCCGCACACCGACCCAACGCACTCGCTGCCCGCACACCGACCCAACGCACTCGCTGCCCGCACACTGATCCAACGCACTCACTGCCCGCACACTGACCCAACGCACTCGCTGCCCGCACACTGACCCAACGCACTCGCTGCCCGCACACTGACCCAACGCACTCGCTGCCCGCACACTGACCCAACGCACTCGCTGCCCGCACACTGACCCAACGCACTCGCTGCCCGCACACTGACCCAACGCACTCGCTGCCCGCACACTGACCCAACGCACTCGCTGCCCGCACACTGACCCAACGCACTCGCTGCCCGCACACTGATCCAACGCACTCGCTGCCCGCACACTGACCCAACGCACTTGCTGCCCGCACACTGACCCAACGCACTTGCTGCCCGCACACTGACCCAACGCACTCGCTGCCCGCACACTGACCCAACACACTCGCTGCTGGCACACTTACACAACACACTCACTGCCTGCATACAGACCCAACACACTGCGCTCACACTGACCCAACGCACTCGCTGCCCGCACACTGACCCACCGCCCTCGCTGCCCGCACACTGACCCAACGCACTCGCTGCCCGCACACTGACCCAACGCACTCGCTGCCCGCACACTGACCCAACACACTCGCTGCTGGCACACTGACACAACACACTCACTGCCTGCATACAGACCCAACACACTGCGCTCACACTGACCCAACACACTCACTGCCTGCATACAGACCCAACACACTCACTGACCCAACACACTCACTGACCCAACACACTCACTGCCTGCACACTGACCCAACACACTCACTACCTGCACACTGACCCAACACACCCACTGCTCTTACACAGACCCAACACACTCACTGCCCACACACACAGACCCAACACACTCACTGCCAGCACACAGACCCACACACTCACTGCCAGCACACAGACCCAACACAGTCACTGCCCACACACAGACCCAACACAGTCACTGCCCACACACAGACCCAACACAGTCACTGCCCACACACAGACCCGAACAAACTCACTGCGCGCACACAGACCCAACACACTCACTGCCCGCACACAGGCCCAACACACTCACTGCTTGCAATCTGGCATCTGTTGATCCTCCCCTAGTGTCCTTCCGCTGCTCGTGTTCTAATTAAATTACTGTTTTCTAACCTCCACTCCCCTGTTATTTATGTCCTGCTCCCCCATAACAAAAAAAATTATAACAAACAATCATGAGAACAGACAGGAAAAAGTTGCCAGCATTGTAAGTACATAAAAACTAGAAGACATTTTTTATGTTAAAATCTTTTTTTAATCAGGTTTTTCAGTTGTATGTAATGTTGTCTTTGTTTGTATAAAGGTAACAAAATTCGTGGGCGTTCCCGCGATTTTTACTCATCCTGCCCCCTTGCGCTAGTCATACGGCGGCGGGCGGTTGTTTATTATTTTTTTTTCAAGCTTTGTTTTCGCCATTTTTAAAGTGTCGTTTTCAGGGGTGGGTTGCACGATGTCCCGCCGTCCGTTCCCGCCCCCCCTCCCGCTGTCCGTGTGCCCGTTCCTGCCCCCCCTCCCGCTGTTCGTGTGCCCGTTCCCGCCCCCCCCTCCCGCTGTCCGTTCCCGCCACCCCTCCCGCTGTCCATGCTCCGTGTGACTGCTATTGTCGGCGGTTACTTCCCTGGCTGTTCGTTTGTTTGGAGATTGCATTAGTGCTGTACTCTTAATTCCATCTCAGGGACAGCATAGGTCTATGTTCGTTTATTTACGTTCTTTTTTCGGAATCTGTGTTTCCGAGGTTATTAGCCTTTCCTGTACTCTTCCCCCGCCCTTGTGATCCGCCCGGCGGCCGGGTTTTTTTCCGCCATCCGGCCTCTTCCCCCGCCCTTGTGCTCCGCCTGGCGGCCGGGTTTTGCTCCGCCGTGCGGCCGAGCACAGCCAGCCACTCTTCCCCCGCCCTTGTGCTCCTTGTGCTCCGCCCGGCGGCCGGGCTTTGCTCCGTCGTCCGGCTGGACACAGCCTGGTGTTTTTACCTCCTTGATTCACGGACCGGAGCTGTCTCCCGTTTGGTGAATTCTTTCCCATTAGCAGTGGTACAGATCCAGAGGGGATCTTGCGTGAACCAGAGGTGGTGTGTTTTCAGGACGCTACTACATAGAATCAGGGTAACAGCGTATTACGCTGCCTTAACTTACCTTATGTTGGGGAGATTATTGGGACGTATGACTAATATTACCAATTCTATGTAGATGACCTGAGCGGACAGCAAGATAGAGACTCGCACTTCTCTGCCCTCTGTCTCTACAATCGCGATCTGCCCGCTTTTTCTCTCTCGCCCTCTTTGGTTATTTTACTTCGTCCTTGCCTTCTCTTTATTGCCTTTTTCTCTCCCACTCCTACTTTTCCCTCTTTGTTTGCCTGCAGTCATTCTGTTCTCTTCTCTCTCCTGCCTCCCCTCTCGCGCTTTTCTTTGCCTCCTACTTTATTCCTCTCTTTCTCCCTCTCTCACTGCCACACGGGCCTGTGCCTCCTTGAAGGGCCCTGCTTGACACACGGCTCTTCCGGTTGCAACACACAAAACATCCCCCTTTCAGTGGAAAATACTAAGGTTTTGTTCCTGAAGCAGAAGGGGGGTCTCAAATCTATGATTTCGCTTTTATTTTTTGCAAGCTTAAGATAGTCAACGGGGTGGGGTGACGCCGGCCTCCTAAAAACGGGCCCTGAAATGATAGCTCTGTTCTGTGGCCGAGGCCTCCTGATTTGCATGAAAACGCCTTGTGGGTTTTAATGAGTGTCTGGGCTCGCGGGCCTCAGCCCTGGAAACCCCACAGTGCACATACATCTTGTAAGGAGAGATTAAGCTAATGGCAATGTAAATGACAATGCCATTTATTTATCTGTTTTCAAAACCAACACATAAATACAAATTTTGTCATTTACAATGCCAATAGCTCTAACTTTTCCAAAGGCGAAACCATTGCATTGTAAATGCTTGTTTTTTTTGCTCCCGAGATAGTGGTTATAGTCACACTGTGTTGTCTGTTGCTGCTGTGGTCCTGCTGTCATTACACTTGTGGTCCTGCTGAGCTTACATCTGTTTTTGCAACTGTGGCAACGATTGTGTTTGCTGTGGCAACAGCCTGCTGTAGTGTTGACAGTAGCTACAACTGTGAACACTGCTTTCGATCCTACCTTGCTGCTAGCTGTTGCTGCTCTAGCCACTGCTTTGGTAGCCGTACTAGTTGATATTGTAGTTCCTAGTCTGCTGGCAGCTGCTGTTGCTTGTGCTGTGGTAACAGCTTTGGTTGCTGCTGAGGCCACGACTGTTCCAGCAGCCACGATGGCTGTCATTGTGTTGCCTGCTATGGGTGCTTATCGACGTCAACGTCGCTGCATAAAATAAATGCTAAACAAACACTGAAAGCCACTTTTTGTATTTTTTTGTTTGTTACATGAGTTGTGGCTGACAAATAACGCTTTGATTAGTCAATGCAATTCAATTCAATTTGACTTTATTCGGTTAAAAAGATGATAACCATAAAAAGTACATTTTAAAAACAATTCATAATAATACATTTGTCAAAATCAATACATAAGTTAGACAGAGAGAAAAATTCTGGTAAAACATGAATTAAATTTAAGTACAAATTGATTTACGTAGTCTAAAAACATTGATAAGGAATTCCGAGATGCAGGCAACATTAAAGATAACGTCTAACCTCTGGAGTACCAGGAAGGCATACCTACAACGTCTCACCCCATTTCTCTTAGAGATGGAATAATCAATCTTTTCCTAGGTAAAGTATAGTATTTACAAAAAAAGACGATATGGATGTCAGACTGTTCCGATTGGTCATCACATGGACATTTAATAAGATTACAGGACCAACAATTCATTACGGGGAAGCTTAGGGCCCTGAAGAGGATGCCTAACCTAAATCGGGTCAAAGTGAACCGCGAAAATTCAGACAATGGGAGGGTTAAGTATGGTTGGATTTTCCCTTGAATTGATATAGGTAGATGGGCTAGGACTGTTTTCTTCTTATGTTCCACTGTAGTTCTACATTCTTCCATGTGTTTCATACATTTTATTTTTAAAACTTTTCTCGTAATGTTACACATGGACAGGGGATTGTCATAATAGCCCATACAGCCAATGTTACCAAGGAATTCCCTAATGTATGTAAACCACCTTATCCTCCCAACATAATCCAAACTTAGTCCATCAGTCAAAATAGCACGGTTCAGTACACATCCCACATCCATCACTAGTCCAGGCTCTATGCCACTGCTGTACTGGTTGAATTCTAATTAAGTCTTCAATATAACATTGGCCCAATTCCGTATGGCAAAGGTAACGAGAGGCACTCTCAGGTACAGCTAAGATGTGTCTCAGGAATTTATTTTCGGCCACTTGAATAGAATTGACTTTCTCATACCCCCATAATCCCGCACCGTAGGCTGCAATAGAAACACAGGTAGCATTGTAAATTTTTAAAAGTTCTATTGTGGGTTTTTTCCCCATCTTTTTAGCAAAATTGTTGAGGGCAGTAATAGATTTACAGAATAGGGCTTTCCTTACTTTTATCGCCTCTGTCCAGTTCCCAGCTTCGTGAAATAAAATACCAAGGTAAGAAAAGGTGGCAGTATAGTCTATAGGGCTTGCATTAATAAACATCCGGCTCCTTCTTCTGCTAGCACCAAGGCCACAACCCATAGAGAATGTCTTGGAGCAGTTGATTTTCAAATCCAGATTAGCCATGAATTTATTAAAAGATGTTACAAGACATTGCAGAGCCACCGGGGTGCGAGCCATTAGGACCGCATCATCTGCGTAAAATAACGCAGGGATTGGTCTTTTGGCTACCCTAGGCATATCGCAAGTTGTATCCAGTAGAGCATTCTCTATTCCATTGATATATACCAGGAAAAGAAAAGGAGCTAAAACGCAACCCTGGCGTACCCCGCGCCCAATGTCAAAAGATCTAGTACATTCACCTTTTTTACCATATCGCACTGTTGCGATGGCACCTGAATACAAATCCTTAAGAAAGGCGATTATATTTCCTTCTATACCAAGAGATTCCATGATATCCCATAGTTTGCTGTGTGAAACACAGTCAAAACGCTGACGTCAAGTCAACGAAAGTAAAGTAAATGGGTTCACGTCGTGCCTTGGTATATTTCTGCTGTAGGATAAATAAGTTTAGTCCCTGGTCAACTGTCCCCAGTCCCTTTTGGAACCCGTATTGAAGGTCGCTAATTATAGAGTTATCATCCGACCATTCTTGTAGCCTACCCAGTATTACTCTCCCTAATATCTTTACAGTACTGTCCAGTAGGGAGATGGGGCGATAGCAGGTAGGGTTTTGTCTGTCCCCTTTTTTTAAAATTGGAACGATAACAGACATAAACCATGATGGGGGTAAGTTCGTCTTTAGGGATGCATTAAATAATTTTACTAGAAATGGGGCCCATAAATCAACATTATTTTTAAACAGGTCAGGAGGTA
This sequence comes from Lissotriton helveticus, assembly GCF_964261635.1. Taxonomy (NCBI): domain Eukaryota; kingdom Metazoa; phylum Chordata; class Amphibia; order Caudata; family Salamandridae; genus Lissotriton; species Lissotriton helveticus. The sequence goes on along the minus strand of NC_136063.1, from coordinate 259,256,185 downwards.
TGCCGTCTGGACCTGGGGCTTTACCGCCCCGTGTTGCATTGAGGCTCCCAATAACTTCTTTTAAAATTACTTTTAGTTCCGAGCCATTTACTCTCATTTCCCCCTGGTTAGGCATCAATAATTGCAATGGAGAGACCTGCTCATCCATTGGGGTACTATACAGGCTAGAATAATGGCCCACCCAAGAGTCCTCAGTAATGGCAATTTCAATGCGTGCTTTTCCTGAGTCAAAGAAGGGAGCATTTACTGCTTTCCAAAAAGCGCAAACATCCTTACTTAGAGAGGCCTCACAAAGCTTTTCCCAGGCTTCTGTTTTAATTGCCAATTTTCTTCTTTTTAGTGCATGTTGGTAAGATTTCCTTGCCTCCCTAACCCTTGGGGGATTGCGGGGGACAGCATGTAAAGCTCTCTTTAGCTCAGAATGGGCCTTTGTGCACGTACAATCAAACCATTTTCCCATCTTTTCCTTACTTAATTTAGAAGCAACCCACAAATTGCCCTTAATATGTGTAGCAATAACCTCGAATTGTTTAAGAATCTCCTGACTAGACGCACTTTCATCCAAAATGGACAAGAAACTAGGCAGACACTCGGTTACCAAATTGGATAAAAAGTCACTTGGGACTACCCTGTCCCACTTTAATGCATAGCCATTTTGTTTTGCCATGCTAATGTCAGAAATATTCTGCATAGATCTTCTCTCTATATCCACTGTCTGGAAGGGATTTCTAATCTCCATAATTACCGGGTAATGGTCGCTAAGTGGGGTGTCTAGGGTCCAGCACCTCTTCACCATATGTCTGTGCCTAACAGAAGTTATTATAAAATCTATTGTTGACAAAACACCCCTACCATTAAACGTAGGAGTAAAAGGGAGCTCTGTTTGACCAATTTCATTTGCGTATCCTAGGTCTTCCGAGTGAAGAATCTCGTTTAACAGATCTCCGCAAATGGAGTGTTTAAAATGGGTTAGGTCAATATCCGGATCCAGTGTAAGCCCACATGCTCCTTTCTGGCTTTTATTGCATATGGTACAGTTAAAATCACCCCCCCCCAAACTATCCAAACATCCCTAGCATTTTTATCTGATTCTTTATTTAAATCATTTCCTAGCATCTTTAGGGTCGGTTCCAGGACGGCCGGAGGGATGTTGTTATAAAAATTTATAATTAGGAGACACAATTCCTTACTTGCATCAATCCGCACTAGTTGGTAGTACGGGTTATGGGAAAGTAAGTAGATCTTCTTGCAATTTAGGGAGTTGGATATAAACGTCGTCAGTCCCCCTTTAGCTCTGCCGTGGTGAACCTCCACTGCAGATGTAAAAAAGGTTTTATAACCTGGAAGGTGGAGGGATTCTAGGGTCCAGGTTTCCTGAATACAAAGAATTTCCATCTCTTCAATTGTTTGTAACCAGATGGGATTCGATAATTTGGACCTAAGCCCTGCCACGTTCCAGGACATTATTTTAACAGTTTCCCTATTTGATGAATTAGGTGGTGAGCATTGGACCATATCTGTAACTAAATTATTAATAGTAATTCCTGATCCCTGTAAGGATGGGTGCCCACAAGCTGCAATAGGGGGGAGTTACAAGAGTAGAAATAAAAGGGGAACCAGTGCCAGATGTTACACCAGGACCATTGCAAAAAATGTCTGAGTTAGAATCAGGGGTTGGAAGCAGTCAATCAACCCCATCTAGTCCATTTAGACAATTAAATCGATTGTAGTCATAAAAAGGTGTGTCGGGAGGTCGATAAGTTGATCGTACAGCATACCCCCGATGTCCAGCCCTCCGTTCAACCCTCGTCCAATTCCCTTGGGTCAATTCATGGTGCATACGGGTAGGGGGGACGAAAAAGGACACTGGCAAGGTCTGTATTGTAGAGTCAGGAGATCTATTTGACCCCGAACATATATGTGAAACAGTCCTAGGGTCTCGAAAACTTACCATAATACAGTCCCCAATTATTGATTTTCTGGTTTTCCCCAGCCAGGGTACCCTTCTCACCATAATAATTTCATTGTTAAAATGCACCGGGAGAGGTCTATTCCAGTTCAACCATTTGATAATTTTCCTTTTGAGTAAATGGAAATTCTCGCCTTCACCCACTTAAAGGGGAGGAACACCCGCCATAACCACTGTTAACCGATTAGCCTCAGGTGGCAAGTCAGGTCTCCGCGGTCTAGGGGCGGGCTTCTCAGGAAGTGGGAGAGCAACACTATCTTGGGGTACAACCCCATCAAAAGTAATCAAAGGGGGAACAGGACCTACTGGTTGTAAGAAAGGGATATTAGGTTTGCTAAATTGGCCATGAGAGGTTGTGGAGAGGGAGCAGCAATAGGAACCAGGGGAAGTCCCGCATTTACTAAAACGTTTGGGATATTGGGAGGACAATTAGGGAGGGGAGTAGACTCGGGAGGACTACCCAGTTTAGTAGCCGATGTTTTCAGGCTACTAATGGTTGCCTCCAAAATAGTGAGTCTGATCTCCACTTTCTTCAAACTGTCACTAATAGGCAAAAGTAGTGATCTAAGTAAGAATTCTATATTCCCTATAGAGGTAGCGGGGAGAGGTGTATTGTGTGGATTATCCCCGGGGACATCTACTGGGTCAGTGGAGTTAGTGCCCTTGTCAAGAATAGTTTTATGGGCATCCAGTATAATCCTATCAGAAATGGAAGAGAGCTTAGAGGCTTTTCCAAAATCGGAATGGAGGATTTTAGTTTTACCCTGCCCTCCCCTCAATTTCCTTCTACGCTTGTTTGGTGGTGGACCATGCATCTCAGCCACGACTACTTGCTTTGGCTTAGTTTTCCTTGTTTTTACTACGGTAGGTGTTTGAGTGACTAAGTCGACAGCCATACTGCCAGAACTTGATAGAGGGGTGACACCAGAAGTCTGTTGAATAGTTGGGCAGGGGTTAAGAATATCATCCCGTAATAGAATGGGGACATCCTCCTGAGATGATAAATCATGGCTAATGTTACAGAAACCTCCCTCTTGAGAAGTTGGGTAAGGGAGAATTTCATCAAGAGGTCTAATTTTCATATTTTCAATAGAGCGGCGACGCTCCGCCCTACGCTCTGACAGAGAATTTTCCTTATCCAAATCACCCTGTGCCCGTGAAAAATGGGTATCTAGAGTCCCATTTCTACGTCCCCCCGTCTTCACAGGTGTTACCTCTATAGCCGGTGATGGCATGTCCAGTTCCTATATTAAAGTCCACGAAGAGACCGTAGACGTGCAGACAAAAGGGAGGGGGCCCAGCCCAGCCTACTCCGGCCTACGAGGGCCTTAGAGGGCCCGCTCTTTGCCCGGTCTTCGCCCCGAGCTGCGGGAGTCAAAACCCAAGTTAAAGGGGTGGTTACGGGCAGTGGGCGGAGCAGCAGGGAGAGCGGACCGGAAGATGACTGTCGGTCAAGCAGGGACTCCTGGGCAATGGAGTCCCTGCAGCGCTCGCAGCCCCGTTGTCAACCTCAGCCCGGTACCAAGAATTCACAGCTCCTTTGCTGTAAGTCCGACAGCCCCTGGTTCAAATAGGCGATGCGGCACCCGCGAAGCGGGTGCGGCGAGGTCCGTAGAGCAAGTGGGCAACTTCTCCTCCCTCGGTGGTGGCTCCCAAAACAGGCGGAGTCGTCCGAAATGCGTGATTAGTCATACCTCAAAGATTCAGTATTTGATTTTAGTGGTAACATGACATTTCGAGCTGGTAAAACACTGACTTTTGTCACTGCTAATAGGTTTATTATTTTAGTATAAAAATGTGTCATAATGTGTTGCTAATTAACCCCCAAATACATTTCCAATCAGGCGACAGTGCTGCTGGGAGTGCCTCATGTGATGCTAATCAGCGACTATTGAAACACTACCTAAAAGTGTGAAGTGTGACGTTAGATGCGCTTTTGAATCCAGTTGGGGTTTGCCTGTGAATGTCAGCTGCTCGAGCATATGTTGACATTGGCGGCGTTGCACAGGAAGGCGCCTTCTCCTTTTGATTCACTAATTATAATGCCGGAGTGTGTCATCGCTTTACTGACATTTTCATCTTTTGAGTTGTAGAACCCGAGTTCCCTACCCGTTTGCCTTTTTACAGCTGGTTTTCCTGTGCTGCACTCATGAGACTCTCTTTAAATATCAGTCTCTGGTCTGGGAAAGGAACCGCTCTAATTTCAGTAATGATTACAACTGTAAGAGATCAATGCATGCGTGTGTGGTGCCATTGTCCCTGCCGGAGACTTTTATCTAAACGGTTTTTACGCCTTACTTTTTCGAGGATGAAAATAGTTTTCCTTACAACGCTTGATGTTTGCAACTTGGGTAGAACCGGACTCTTTAATAATGTGCAAGTTGTGAAGGCCTGAAAGTTACTTCTAAGTAGAGGGAGGACGAACTGTGACTGGCCAGCAGTCTCTGACGCAGGGGACCGTTGATTATTTTTATTTTTTTAAATAAAATATTGGTGGGCATGTGTGATTTGCAAGCCAGCAAGATGGCTACATTTTGTTTTCTCTGCTCCGTCGATGGCATTGGCATCTAATGATCTAATTCAGGGCTTTTATTTGTCACTAAATTGCATATTTACTGTCCGATGCCCAAGAAACATCTAAGCAGCAGCTCACTAACTTAAAGGCTCTAAGACAAGGCTTAGAAATCCTCACCGTAAAGTTGTACGGCTCAACGCCCGCCCTAAAACAAGTCTTACTACGTGAAGTACGCTCTCTAACTGCCATTGCTGATAATGTGATAAGCCAGGCAATGTAGCCGTACTGGTTCAACCCTATCTTTTCTGCCTGCCACGGCCATTCAGAAAGGCTTCTTTGCGCAGCTTGCCTGCTTCTTTAAAGCCCTGAGCATTTCGCTAGGACTCTGCCCTAACAAGGAAGGCGCAACACCAGGCTGGTAAAAATCTTTGCACTAATTTAACTGAGGAGGAAGGGGGCATAAAACTGAATTAATGGTCGTAACTTTGCAGAAATCTAATCATAATAACGTAGTAGTCCATCATATGTTGGTGTAGTACTTTATTCAGATAGACTGAGGAAGTGTAACAAAATACAACAGACGAGTGGTGGAGAGGTCGTGAGGAACTGGACTACTATGTCTTGCGTATATAGAATGATTGCCCTGTTTCAAAGTATAGTAGTGAGGAGGCAGCAGTTGCTGTCAAACAGATAATGGTTAAACCTATCCCAAGAGATACAGCTCTAAACATTTTGGTATTTAAGGCAATGCTGTGGAAAAGGACGGACTCCAGGAGATAACTGGTTTCCCTCTGCAGTGGGAGGCGAGTTTGTTCTTACATAAAATTGGAAGAGGGTATAGGCAACAAAGGTGATATTTGGCATCTGATACAATATAGAAATGGCCTGTTGATGGCACAGACAGTTTCTTGGCTGTAAGGCAGCCCCATGTAACTTACAAGGAGAGACAAGATATTGAAGTGACATGTCCCCTTAGACAACGCTAAGGCTATTTGACTTAAGACGCCTCTCTGGACGGTATGAATAGGAAGGTTGAAACTGTTGGGCCATCAAAGTGGTAACCGGAGACTTTTTTATGTTTATCACTCTTGGATGAGGGTGATTGGAGAGGGTTTACTTTTAGCTGAATTTTGGGTCGGATAGAGAAAGTGGGTGTGAAAAGGTGATTTTCTGCTAATAGGGTTTTTGAATTACGGATCGTGCTCCAATGCATTATGCCACTATCAAAATATCAATGCTTTGTACCGCTTTCTGTGATCCAAGAAGTGCAAAAAAAAAAAAAAATTTTGTTTTAAATGATACATGACCAAAGTTCCTTTTTGATTATAGAATGCTTGTACCTGTCACCATCTATTCAACATATTGTACTTTTTCTGTATAACCAACTATCAGTAGACCGTCCTCTGCAATCTTCTCACAGGTTTCAACCAAGTGCGCCTTTTTGTTGCACACTTTTAACCGTATATTCCTGGTGCTGTTACTACTATGGAGTAATTATGTATTATATACTTATTCAGATAAGATCAGCCTAAAAAGCACTACATTGAGGTTGGTTTGCAGAATATTGTAATAATGGACTTACTTTAGTCTTCATTCTGCAGTCCTACAGAAAATATTCAGTTTTGAATATGCAGGAGTTCCTTTGTTAGCTTTTAGATCAACTGATTTAATAGTAAATCACTACACAAACAAATAAGGTTAAACTACATTAATATAATTCCGAAATTGTCAGCAAGCATCTCCATTCCCATAGAGCACAGCGGTGATAATTGAACCCACTAATTATTATTGTTTCAAAATGTTTAATTCATGGGACACCGTCACCTAATGGCACAGCGTTGAGAGCTGGAGAATATGTGGAGCACACGTTGTTGCATCAACCAGGGAAAGGGGTGGATATGATCATCCTGGTGTCAAAGTTGCACTAGTAAGGCTAACATCTTCCTCCTCCACTGGGATTCATCTTTGCTTTGCTACGAGCAAGCCGATGTGAAAGATAGTGAGAGATACTCCTGAGACGCTCTGTTCCTTGCATTCAAACCTGATAACGGACCAGAAACAGAGACAGAAGTAAGGCTTTGTCCGACTGCAGTTATTCAGGTTCTAGACATTAAAATGTACTATCTCCCTGTTTCTCGCTCTAACCTCTGAACATTATATCTGTTTGAGTGGCTAAGCAATGCTAGGGAATGCTAGTACATTATAAAAATGGATAAGGATATGCAACAGTATTTTGATTTAAATTAATGCCATTCATTTTAGAACAACACGCGCAGGAAACGATACAAATGTCCGGGAGCAACACATTTACATTCTGCTCGAGAGGAAAGAGTGGTGTGGAAAGTACAGTGGAATCAGTGCCTAGTGGGAAACTCGCTGGGCAATGCCGTAACTTCCATTGGTTCGGCAGCAAGTGCAGTGGCACCTGGCCCCGAGGCCTGGGAGGCCCACTGAACCCTAAATATTGCCTTATTTCACAACTCAAGCAGTGGCCACGTGGCCCCTTTCTTTCTTTCTTTCTTTCTTTCAACAAGGCCCATGAAACACTGACTATGCCGCTGTTCCTGGGTTTGATTCAAGTCCATGTGCGTAATGGGTTCGAGCAAGGAGGCATCCTGGTTTTATTTGGCAAGGAATAGGTCGGTCATGAATGGGGGGAATAAGGGTTTTAGAGGTGAGGGTCATGTCTGTGCAGGTTCATGTTAATTGAAAAGGATACGGCTTCTTTTATCAATAGGGTTTCAGAACCTCTTCCTTCTTGCCGGACTGTCTACATTCACCCTTGTTGACGGGGGATGATTGCCCATGTACTGGGCAAATGGGGTACAAGTTGAATTCAATCAATTTTGTGACAAAAGCTGTTTGCATTTTTACTGTCGATTCTGTAGTGTTGGCAAATAGAGTTCCACTATTGGTTGTAGGAAGGCTGATCAGTGGCTTCCAGCATGACTTATCCTTCAGTGAGGCTGTCTAGATGTTAGATTTTGATATGAATAATAGCGGTATTTGTAGTGAGAGGAAGGATAAGACGGTCTCCCAGGGATAGCTTGGAGTAAGAGGCAGTAATATTGATGATTACAGATGAGAACTCATTATAATATGTTCTTAGCATGGAAATAACATTAAGCTTTCATTTCTGAGCCATCAGGAGCTAATATTCAGTAGGCTGGCTTTCCGAAGTTTGCTTGTTGGCCACATCGTCCTGGGAGTATGGAATAGATTGTGAGATGGTAGCAGACTTTGAAGAGTTGTAAACTCTCATAGAGATTTGTTGCAATACTTCTAGCTACACCCGCTCTCCAGATCGATGTTCTCCATGTTCATAGCTCCTGGATTTTGGCATCTGGGACCTGCTTGACACATCATCACCGGATGTCGCCTTCCTAACAGAGACCTGGATGAATGACTCCTCCTCACCCGACATCGCCGTAGCCATCCCAGACGGCTATAAGATCACCCGCAGAGACCGCATCAACGGAGTATGAGAAGGAATCGCCATCGTCCACAAGAACACCATCGGGGTCTCGGCCAGCACTGACGACACTCTCTGCACTGCCGAACACATGCACTTCCAGATCCACACGGACCCAAACACCACCCTCAGAGGCATCCTCGTCTACAGACCCCCCGAACCCTGACCCCAGTTCAGCAACTCGATCGCCGACTTCATCAGCATGCACGCCCCGACCTCCACCGACTACATCCTCCTCGGAGACCTGAACTTTCACCTGGAGAACAACAACAACAGCAACTCCACCACTCTGATCGACAACCTCGCCAACCTCGGACTAAGACAGCTCGTCACAACGCCAACCCACTCCGCCGGCCACACACTAGCCCTAATCTTATGCTCAAGCTCCCACATCTCCTTCAACCACACCACCGAACTCCTCTGGACCGACCACCGCTGCGTCCACTTCACCTTCCAGAAACCCACCACCGCACCTAACAGATCCCACGCCGCTGCTGGAACAAAGTCACCGAAGACCAACCACAGACAAACCTCACTCTCAGCCCACCCACTGACCCATACAACACAGACGACGCTGCCCACAACCTCAGACGATGGATAGACAACTGTGCCAACACCCTAGCCCAGCTGAAAAAAAACACCTACAGAGACACCAGCAAGAGAGCAAGCTGGCTCACCTTGGAACTCCTAGCATCCAAGCTGACCTGCCGGAAACTAGAGAAAAGTGGCACAGTGAAAAGGCCCTGGACAGCCACGCAGCACACAGTCGCCTCGACAACAATGCACACAACAGCAAGGAGCTCTTCAACATAGTGAAGGAACTCTCCAACTCCAGCTCCACCACCACCAACGACATCCCGCCATCGCAAGCCCTGTGCGACTCTCTCGCCACCTTCTTCCACAGCATTACCCAGACAGTCCCAACAGACACCGACACACCAGAGGCGGCGCACACCATCAACCACGACCCCCTGACCGCGTGGACCAACGTCAATATCGATGACACCATCAAGACCATGAGCACAATCCACTCCGGTTCCCCGTCAGACCCTTTCCCGCACCTCATCTTCAACAAAGCCAGCAGCTCCATCGCACCCCACCTGCGCAACGTCATCAATCTCTTCTTCGAGACCACGACCTTCCCAGAGAGCTGGAAGCACGCCGAGATCAACGCCCTACTAAAAAAAAAACAAGGCGGATCCGAGGGACCTAAAGAACTTCCGGCCCATCTCCCTGCTCCCGTTCCCAGCCGAGGTCATCAAGAAGATCGTCAACAGACAGCTATCCCGCTGCCTTGAAGAAAACAACATCCTGGACCTTTCCCAGTCAGGGTTCCACAGCAACTACAGCACAGAGACCGCCCTCATCGCAGCCGCCGATGACATCAGGACTCTGCTGGACAACAGCGAGACCGCAGCCCTCATCCTACTGGACCGCTCCGCCGCCTTCGACACCCCTCCATGACGCAGGGATCCGAGACAAGGCCCTGGAATGGACCACCTCCTTCCCCCCCAGGCAGAACACAGAGAGTCTGCCTCCCCCATTCCGATCCAAAGCCTCTGAAATCATCTGCGGCGTACCCCAGAGCTCATCTCTCAGCCCGACACTGTTCAACATTTACATGTCCCCGCTCGCACGCATCGCATGACGGCACAACCTCAACATACTCTCCTACGCCGACGACATTCAACTGATCCTCTCCCGCACCAAGGACCCCCTCACCGCCAAACCCAACCTTCACGAAGGCATGAAGGCCGTCGCGGTTGGATGAAGAGCAGCCAACTAAAGCTGAACATGGACAAGACAGAGGTCCTCATCCTCGGCTCCAATGCATCAGCCTGGGACGACTCCTGGTGGCCAATGGCACTGGGGGCGGCCCGACATACACCGACCACACACGCAATCTGGGAGTCATTCTCGACTCAACGCTATCCATGATCAAGCAAGTCAACGCAGTCTCCTCCTTCTGCTTCAACACCCTCTGCATGCTCCGCAGGATCTACAGGTGGATCCCGACAGATACAACAGTCACTCAGGCCCTCATCAGCAGCAGACTCGACTACGAAATGCCCTCTACGCAGGAGCCCTGGCCAAGCTCATCAAACGACTACAACGCATTCAAAACGCCTCTGCACGCCACAGCCACATCACCCCCACCTGAGAAGCCTGCACTGGCTCCCAGTCGACAGGAGAATCTCCTTCAAACTCTCATCCACGCACACAAGGCACTCCACAAGACCGGCCCAGCCTACCTCAACAGACGACTCCTCTTCTCCTCTTCCACGTCCCCAACCGCAAGCTTCGCTTCGCCGACCTCTCCCTCGCCACCGTCCCGCGCATCCGAAGAACAACGGGTGGCAGATCCTTCTCCCACCTCGCTGCCAAGACCTGGAACACCCTTCCACTCAACCTACGACAGACCCAAGACCTGCTGACCTTCAGGAGGCTACTCGAGACCTGTCTGTTCGACCAGTAGCGCCCCCCCTTTACCCCCAGCGCCTTGAGACCCTCGCGGGTAAGTAGTGCGTTCTACAAATTCTGTGAATGGTTAATTGATTGTACAGCTTCTTTACTTTAGCTGTTAAATAACCCGATATATAACCGAGTCATGCACTCTTCTAAACTGGGCGTATAAATTAATTCATCTATCATTATTTGTATAACACGCTAATTAGGGGTATCCCGGCGCTTTCCGAGTCCTTGATACCTCTTCTTTTGAGTGATTAATGTGGAGTAGTTCTGCTTCATCACTATTAACCTTTAGGCCTGACACAACACAGTATTGGTCCAGTATCCTCTGACATTCCCGATCAGGCCTCTCAGAAGTCACTTCCTTCAGCTGTGATCTTGCTACATCACGAGAGGGGGATTGGGTGAGACCGCTTGCCTTGTCCATTGGCAGTTTTTTGGACTGTCATGCTAATAAAATATTACATACTTTAGGGTATGAACCGGTCTGTATGAAGAAGTAAATTCAAGGGGTTTCCTAGCAACATTTGCTGGCACTGTTTAGGTGCCTGGTTAACAGCGATGGGTAAATCACATAGGCCAGGACGATCACCACCAATTTTACACACCACAAAGGGATAGTGATTTTTTTTGTTTAGATTATCATCCTCTGATTTTTTATTTTTTTAGTAACCACAGGGAATTCTGATTCTGCCTTGCTAGAAATCGACCTGTGAATTGATGTGACCTTCAAGTTCGAAGAAGATAGCCACCGTGGATGCGTAATCCAATCCGCTTTCTTATCAGCCACTTAGCATTGAAGTGCTTGTGGCTCGCTACTCCGGAGCCCAAGGTTAGGTTAATAGTAGATTAGTTATGTAATTTTTTTTCCATTTTGTTTTAGCATTATTTGGGTTAGGTTAGTGCTCTTAGTTTCTTGCGTGTTTACTAGTGTTTGAAGTAGGTATGGAATGATGGGAATAAATTTGAAAGGGGAAGTAGTAAGTTGTTTTTGTAAGTAGTGGCGTCTGTTAGTTGAGTGTCATGGGTAAAAAAAAAATGTGAACTTTGAACATGATGTTTTGGGGGTTCATAGTTGTTCCAAAGAGTTGAGATGAGTCAGTTAGAGGAGGGATGTTAAAAAGGTTGAAAGGAGGATTTTTTTTATCCTAAGAAAACTGATAATATATATAAGGGCACATACACATGTGACACTTGGTGAGGTTGTATCGACTGAAAAGTGCACCGCTAAATAAATACCCATATGTGCACAGAAGGAGTAATATTTAATATGAACTGATGTGCCCAGTTATCTTGTGGTGAGGTCTGCAAAATGTTGTTATGACATGCCTTAAATTTTTAGTAGCAGGCATAAACTCTTCTATTATTTATTTTATACATAGAAGCAGCAATTATGAAATGTTTTAATCTTTACCACAGGATACTTAGTTTATGTCTACCATACATACTACAGTATGGTAAATGTAAACTACGTATCCTGTCGGGTGATACCAGTGTTAGAAGCTGAATCCCTTTTAATGAGAAGTGTTATGCAGTGTTATTTCTTTCTCTAGTGGGGATTGACTGTAACCTATCTTTTCTCATTTTGGGGTATGGCCTTCAAACCTGGACACAGTTCGGAATGTGACGCTTCATCTGTGATTTATTGAGTGTTAGTATGGCATCGTTACCCTGGTAAAGGTTATGTTAAGCAACCGCCATTTTCCTAACCCATCTCGCTGTCTTGCCAGGATGCTAGAATAATTGAAGTCTTTCCCTTAGATAATCTTAAGAGCTTTCTTCTTCCAATGCTCACCATCATCTCTAACCCAAAAGCATGAATTTACAGTTGATTACAATGAATCTCATTTATTTCACTAAGCACTCGTTTGAAGCATGTCTCACGCATTCTCTTTGCAGTGTGAGGTCTGGCAAGCCAAGGTTTGAGTAAAAGCACCTTTGCTTGCAGCTCCTTTGTAGTGCCACTGAATGGCTTTTGAAGTATGGGCCCCAGTCAAGCCACTTTCCTGCAGTGAAATAGTTCTCTAGCATCGTTTTTCGACGTCTCTGAACCGGGACCTTATGCAGTTGATCACATTGGGGGTAGAACATCCAGGTACCTCAGCTTATGATTTTGGTGAACCAAACTGTGGTGTGTTTCAGTGCTGGAGAATAAAAGGCCAGTTTTACTTCTATTTTTGGAGGCAAGCACACATAGGACCTGAGAAGCAGACTTTAAAGGTGAATTGCACGTATTTAGTTTCAGTTCCACACTTTCATGGTTAAATAGTTTCTAGTTTAATGTCATTAAACGACTTCATTGACATCAATTGTTAATTTTTTCAGTGTGTATATTCTCTGCCTTGCTTTCATGATCAAGCATTGTGGTCTCCGCATAGCTGTTCTGAATCTCGAAATGTAGTTTTAGGATATCTGTGCAGCTTCATTTTACTGATAATGTTAAGCGAATCTGAAAGAAATTGTATAGGAAACTATTTTATTGCCCCGAGAAGGGAAGCTTTTTGCTTTTTAAAGGAGATTTCCATAATGGGACGGGCTCATTCATACCAACATACATTCATGTTTTCACTTTTCAATCAATTTCTGTGAATTTTGGAGAGTCATCTTTTCTCATTTCCTTCTCTTAAACGTTCTATTTTTCCCATTATCTATCAATATGCAATGCCTTCTTTTCTATATTTCGCTACCTCCTCTTCTTTTTGTTGGCACCCTTCTTGCCTCTTCTGTTGTGTTAGTTTCTTTCTTCCTTTGGCCTTCCTACAACGTTTAAGTGTCGTCTATGATTAGTTCTGTATAATGTCATATTTAATGAAATTATTTTCATACATCCTATGTTCTCTGTTACAGAACCGTATGTCTTACTGATTCCTCTTTGATGTTGTATAAGAATTGGTTGAATATACCAAAGGACTGGTCTGTGCTGCTATCAACTGCTAAATAAAGTAAATGTTGTTTCCAAATCATATATTTTAACTTCAAAACAATGTTTGCTGGGTTCCACTCTTTTTTGATTGGTTTTGGGGCAGGATGCGAGGAGTAAAGAACCTGAAAGAAATACTCCAACAGTTGGTGATGTTAAAGGTGGATTTATCTTATTTCTCAATCCGATTTTATTGAGGTCCATGGACCAGTCTTAGACCTCTGTGTCACCCGTGAAGGGTCAGTAACATTGGACTGCCATTGCTTTTTTTTTTTTAAATAATGAAGTAGTTGACTCGGTGCACATCAGATTAAGCCCTGCGGGATTCATTGGTAGCAAGAAAGAGGCATGTCTTCAAAGGTCTGAGACCTAATAGGAAGTCTACTTGAAGTTTTGAGTTCTCTTCTACATCCTGTTTTGTTTGATTTCATCATAACTATAATACAGTACATGTAAGGCTCTCATTGGCTAACAGTATCTAGTGCATCACAATGAAATGTTGACAGGGCAAACTGCATGGTATAGCTATACAAGGATGGCATCTGGAGTTTACCATCTTTAGGATTATTTCCGGAAATTGAAAACTTACTGCTGAGTAAACCATAAAATCAACTCAGAGTGTAGGTTAAGTAATCAGTTCTTGTCGGTAAAGATATGGCTGAAGTGTATGAAATAGTTCTGTGGTCAGTTTCTCCATGAGAAGGCAGTGAAGCATCTTTTGGTGAGTCCACAATCTAAACTATCTCTTTGTTCTACATAAAAATAACTCGTGCTATTATGCTGGGAATTCTAGAAGAGAGATGCTCTTTTGATTACATCACTAGACATGCTCATCCAGTTGCTAAACTAAGGTATTAATTAAAGAGCTGGAATCACACTCCAGTCCTTTAAGTGCAGTAGCGCTCTGGAAGAAGAGAAGAGACCCTTGGACACCCATAGGCAAAGAGCAATTGAACAGAAGCTCCAGAAAAATAGAATTAATGGCCAGCAAATTAGCCTGAGAATCAGTTTAGAATTGTGTTTGTGATAGCAAATGAGTACTGCTGGGTATTGTGTGTGCCACATGTTATCCAGAAGTCGAGCAGGCTCAAGGCAAAGGATAAAAGATTCCCATTTAATATGAAGTCGTCCATTTGAAGACTATATAACCTGATTGACGTGCTTTTTGAGAAAGTTAGGTGCAGTTAGATCTTTTGTACAATGATTAATGACAATGATTAAATGCAAAACAGTCAAGCCTATTGCAGATGTACTTAAAGTCTGTGGTTATTCGGAGGGGGATGTGAGAGTCCGCGGTTTCCCCTCTTTAACATGGACAAAACAACAGCTTCTCTGAAGCACGTAGGATAAATGCCTTTAAGAACGGATTGATTGTACTAGGAACTCTGACAGGTGGAACTCTAGAGCCAAAAGACACATCTTTGACCGTCTACGGCTAAAGTGCTCCGTAATTGCAAACAGAATGGATTAGTGCATTGGTTTAGTGCATGAATATTATCTTTATTGTGAGTAGTGAGAGAGAAGTGAGCATCAGAAAGTTAGAGGAGTTTCACTAGATTGGTAGCAGTTCTGTGTAATGTTAGGTTAGGAAGTCAGAAGGATCAGTAAGTGATGATGTTTCAAGAAGCTCAGTGAGTTTATGGTCCAGGCTTGGAACTAGAGAGGTATATATTGAGAGTTGATGTTGTTTTTGTGTTAAGTGTTGGTTTGAAATCTGAGAAGAGAAAACTTGTATCTGTAAAGTGTTTAGAAATACAGCTCTCCTCTTACTTGCCTAGGTGAGCGTACATTTTTGAGCCAAAAACATATGTGCATTACTTTGCCTCCAAAACTCTGCTATCATTGCAGCATGCAAATGCATTTTAATAATAATAGAGTGCTATATTGTGATTGTATTCAGCAGGAATTCACTGTCTCATACTTGTACAGATATAGTGTTACAATACATGGGTACACTCGCCCCCGAAATACCCACTCGCCCCCGAAATACCCACTCGCCCCCGAAATACCCACTCGCTCCCGAAATACCCACTCGCTCCCGAAATACCCACTCGCTCCCGAAATACCCACTCGCCCCCGAAATACCCACTCGCCCCCGAAATACCCACTCGCCCCCGAAATACCCACTTGTCTTGGTCCGCCCCCGAAATACCCACTTGTCTTGGTCCGCCCCCAAAATACCCACTTGTCTTGGTCGCCACCGAAATACCCACTTGTCTTGGTCGCCCCCGAAATACCCACTTGTCTTGGTCCACCCCCGAAATACCCACTTGTCTTGGTCCGCCCCCGAAATACCCACTTGTCATGGTACGCCCCCGAAATACCCACTTGTCTTGGTCCCAGAAAGCGGCAGAAAGGCCACTCGATCGGTCCTACACGGAACGCCCCCGAAATACCCACTTGTCTTGGTCCCAGAAAGCGGCAGAAAGGCCACTCACGGAACAACCAGCCTGGGACCTCCAAATGGAAGCCAGCAGGGCTAAAGGGCTCCAACAGGAATCAGAATTCTATGCCAAAACAACCAACGAGTCATACGAACAATCTCCTCTATCGATGAGCAAAAGGGTTTCGCAAGTAGGAGGTCACAGCATTCCTAACTGCTATAAAAAACAGCCTGCTAGTGGAGAACCCAGGCCCGGATCCACTGTGAAGCCATCACTAACAGTAATCTCCTGGAACATAGCAGGGATTAGCAAAATCTGTAAAAATGAAAATCTAAAGTGGTTTCTGGAAAGCGGAGACATAATCTGTCTGCAAGAAACTTGGGCCTTGACCTCCACCCCTCTGGCCGGGTATTACGAACTTCAAGTACCAGCAACAAAAAGGAACATCTTCGGTCGACCAGCAGGCGGTCTATCAGTCTTTATAAAACATGAGTGTCCCGTCGCCGCCACCACCATAAACGTGAACTCCCTCGGGCTACAAGCTATAAAGATAAGAGGCTTGAGCAACACCAGTCATCCATTTAACCTGCTGGTACTAAATTGCTACATCAATCCCGCACAGACACTAATGAAAGACCAGCTGGAGGCACTGGCACAAAAACTAGAAGATCTGCTAAACAAATATAAAGCACATCAGGTCATTCTAGCTGGGGACTTTAATCTAAAAGACTTAGATAAAGCGGAAACTCTTCCTCGGGGATCGGGCAGAGGGGCCTCTTCTTCAGCTGTAAACTGACTTCAACCCACGCACTGAAAAGCGCCCACACGCCCACTTGGCAGCCCCGGCCCACTTTCCGGAACGTGTCAAGAATCGATTATATTATGATAACTGGAGAGTTGGCAGACAGAATGACTGACTTTGAAATCGAAAACCGGCAAGAAAGTGATCATAGGCCACTAAGAGCAACATTCCAGCTGGACAAACCGACTGCCGCCTTCTATAAATCCATTGGTCAGTCAAGTGGTGAGGAGTTACATAGCGTTACGCGGAGGATCAAGTGGTCAAACAAGACAGAAGAGAAACTCCAAGCTTGGCTGGGCCTGGCACAGGAAGGAAGTCTGCACAGAGAGACACCACCCATAACAGCATGGGAGCAAATCATTGAGGATCTACAAAGTAAACTCGGGAACCCCAAATCACAAAACATAATAACAATTGCACAATCTAGCACTGGAAACACCTGCTCTCAGGATATACGAGAACAAAAAAAACTTCTACGCAAGGCGCTCGTAGCAAAGAAAAGAGGGGGTAGTCAAACTAAGGGGGCATTGATACCTGCACTGAGTGCCTCCGTGAGGAAGAAGCTATGGGAACACAAAAAAGCCACCATGGAAAGCAAATGGCTTAAAGTTTTCTCCCTCCTCAAACAAAAAAACTCAGCACAACTTTGGCGATTCATCAACCAGCTGAGCAATCGAGGATCTACGAGAGAAAACGGGGTACCCGAAAAAGACTGGATCCAACACGTGAAACAGCTATATGTAATAGATCCCACTAATGAAGATCCATCAACAGACAAGGCGGAGCCAGCTGAGGAAGTCCTCCAGATCAGTACAAATCCAGAAGCTACATTCCCGAACCCAGGAAGGAACGCGAGGGGCAAAAGCTCCCAGGCCGCTGCTGAGGTCATAACACCAACCTGGACGGATGTATGACGTTACAACGCATACTTTTACAACGCATACCATTAAAACGAATTTTTTACAACGCAAAAACCATTACAACGCATGTATTTACAACGCATGTTTTTACAACGCAGGTACCTTTACATCGCATACCATTACAACGTAAGTATTGCTAAGTATATATTAATTTTTTTAATTTAAATTTATTAAATTTATTATTATTTAATTTAATTTAATGTAATTTAATTTAATTTAATTTCATTTAATTTAAATTACTTATATTAAATTATATTAAATATATTATTTAATTTAATTTAGTATATATTAATTTTTTTAATTTAAATTAATTAAAACTAATATTATTTATTTTAATTTAATGTAATTTAATTTAATTTAATTTAATTATATTAATTAAATATATTATTTAATTTAATATATATTAATTTTTTTAATTTAAATTTAATTTATTTAATTATTTAATTTAAATATAATTTAATTTTATTTTTACCCTGTATCCCTGTACCCCAAAAACCCCAAATTGACCCTGAACCCTAAAAATACCCCTGTACCCCAAAAACCCAAAACTTACCCTGAACCCTAAAAATACCCCTGTACCCCAAAAACCCAAAACTGACCCTGAACCCTAAAAATACCCCTTAACCCAAAACCCAAAACTGACCCTGAACCCTAAAAATACCCCTTTACCCAAAAACCCAAAACTGTCCCTGAACCCTAAAAATACCCCTGTACCCAAAAACTGAAAACTGACCCTAAACCCTTAAAAATACCCCTTTACCCAAAAACCCAAAACTGACCCTGAACCCTAAAAATACCCCTTTACCCAAAAACTGAAAACTGACCCTGAACCCTAAAAATACCCCTTTACCCAAAAACTGAAAACTGACCCTGAACCCTTGAAAATACCCCTTTACCCAAAAACTGAAAACTGACCCTGAACCCTAAAAATACCCCTAAAAAAAAAACCCAAACATATAACATTTTAAATATAATTATAAAAATACCCCTAAAAAAAACCCCAAACATATAACATTTTAAATATAATGATATACTTACCAATACTTACGTTGTAATGGTATGCGTTGTAAAGGTACCTGCGTTGTAAAAACATGCGTTGTAAATACATGCGTTGTAATGGTTTTTGCGTTGTAAAAAATTCGTTGTAATGGTAGTGCGTTGTAAAAGTTGCGTTGTAAATGTTGTTTTCCACCTGGACAAACACCCAACAGGTTATTAAAACTATCAAGCGCATGAGGAACGACGGCGCCCCAGGGCCCAACGGCATCCCAGCACCGGTCTTCAAAAAGGCACCTGACTTCTGGGCGACTCTTTTAACTCCGCTTTTTAACCATACTTTCTTGTCTGCCACAACCCCTGACTCCTGGAGGGGCTCTATATTGGTTCCAATTTTTAAAAAAGGAGACCGTCTAGAACCATCGAACTACAGGCTCATTGCCCTGCTTGACTTGGAGGCCAAGGCATACGCACGCCTAATACTTAATGATTTAGAAAAATGGGCAGAAAAAGAAAACATAATCCCTATGTACCAGACTGGCTTTAGGTCCCAGGCGTCCACAATGGACAACGTCCTGGTGCTAGCACATCTCTCAGCCCAGGCAACCTCGAAGAACCACCCACCACAATTCTGCTGCTTTGTGGACTATAGCACCGCCTTCGACAAAGTGGACAGAAAACGCCTATGGTGGAAACTGGATAAGTGGGGGATACCATCGAATCTTCTGAAGGCAATTAAGTCACTATATGAGGCCACCTGGGTGCGGGTTAAAACAAGCGCTCGGACGGTTTTTCCCAAGATAGACACAGAAAATGGGCTAAAACAACGGTGCGTGCTGGCCCCCATTCTTTTTAATTTATATACAGCAGACCTGGGGGAGGCCCTAAAAGGAGCCAGCCTAGTAGCCCCCAGACTAGGAGGTGTGAGGATACCAGTCCTACAGTATGCCGATGACACGGCTATAATGGACCACACGAAGACCGGCCTACAAAGAACACTAACTGCTTTAAATAGATTCAACATCGCCAACAGCTTGGCTGTCAATCAAGGGAAAACAAAGGTCATCATCTTTGGGTCCTATCAGCGGAAAAGGCAAGCACAGTGGCAGCTGGGAAATACTCAAATAAACTCGGTGGCCTCTTACAACTACCTGGGTGTTTGGTTCTCGGAACGGGCCAGGGCCAATATACATCTAAATCATCAGGCCTCCAAAGCCAACAAGGTAACACACTTGCTGAAACAACTAAGTCAGAACCTGATCAGTCCATCTGCCAGCCCAATTCTGATAGCCCTACGAGCAAAGCTCCTCCCTGCGATCTCCTATGGTCACATGGCCTTTCCTGGGAAGTTGGATGTCCTTCTCAACTCAGCCCAAGTGAAGGCATACAAGTCGGTGTTACATATACCAAGGACAGCAAGAAGATCCAGGCTGAGACTGGAACTTGGCCTAGCAAGACCAGACTTGATCTGTCAGGGGGAGCTCATAAAGCTATATCTAAGGGTACTAAGGGCCCCGGCTAACTCCCTAAAACACCACTTGAGATCGATCTTCGAAAGGCCAGCCTCGATTTGGCACACCAGGCTGGGACACGCAATCAAAGCTTTGAGGATCGAGGAAGAAAACATTCCGCGGCAGGACATACCACTGAATGCATGGAAGAGAGCCGTCAACAAACAAGTTTATGAAATCTCTTTTGACCTCGACCACAAAACCCTTCGTCGAAGCCCCCATTTGGACCCTTTAAACAACTCGTACACGGTAGGAAAAGCTCAATCATACCTAAGTGAGGCTATAACAACTCATGCCCGAAGCAAAATTCTATACATGAGATTGACCACGCTTGGGATAGCAGACTTCAACCCCGCATGGGCTCAAAGAGGAGAACTCACATCTTGTAGGTTATGCACCTACACCAGGGAATCTTGGCTGCACCTCCTCTGCTGCTGTCCTTTTTTTGACAACGATCGACGGCGACTGTTGAGCCCAATCTGCCTCACTCAGAGCATAAAATGCTGCTCCGAAGCATCAGCCTTGTGTTTCTCAACCACCAACACAATGACCCTACCGAGATTGGCGAAATTTGTCCACCAAATTAGGCTAGCCCTAAAAGCCAATAACGAAATCATCTTAACACCTGGGAAGTCAATGCCCGAAAGCAGCGAACGATAGCTGTAGTAACATTGCCACGTTGTAGCATTGACATTGCCCTCCCATGAAAGAAACGTCCGTCGCCAAGCCTAACGCCAAGGCACACATGATTGGACAACGGCCATCTACATGGGACTTAGATAGGGGCGCCGCACCCCCTCATTTTACTCTGCTTTCTTTTTTAACTCGCTTTTTCTTTTTTAATTGGCACACCAGTGCATTTTTTATCAAGCAAAGAAGCTTACAACCACAGTTTTTCGTATTCTCTTCTTTTACTGTAAAGATTTTAATTAATTGTACAATTAATAAAAATTCTTTTTCATTCTTTTTCATTCTTTCAAATACATGGGTAAGGTAGTGACAGCCAAGAACCTATGGGCATTGTCTAGCTGGAATCTGGCTCCTGATGATCTCTCTCTAGTGTTTTGGTTGAGCACGATGGTCTAATTTCCCAAACTGCCAAGACAACCTAGGGTACTGGACCTATCCAGTTGAGCCCTCCTCCGTTACTTACACAGTGTTGTAGCTCTGTATAGGATATACTCCTCTAGGAAAGTCGTCCTTTTTGCCCTGGTCACACCCATTTTTATGACTGATGCTGTTGGTTACTGACTCTGAAAGTGCCCTGGGCCCTTCTAACCAGGCCCAGAGCGATGTCCTGTCCTCTAAAAGTATATGGTAGTTGGTATAATCCTAATTGACAAGGGCAACCTACCTGTAAGTCCCTAGTATATTGTAGGGTGTGTGGGTTTAGAGACCCCGGTGAACATAATGCAGTTTAGTGTGCACTGCTATGGTGTCCAGTGTCACTTTAGAGGCAGGCCGGCTTTGCAGGAAGGATTTTAAAATAAAACTATGTCACAATTCGACTTTGGAAGTATTTTTATTTCAAAAGTACAAAACTATGGTTTCTATGACTTATAAGTCGCCCGTAAGCTCTGCCCAAGGTGCCCCATGGGTAGGGTGTATTGTCATAAATAGCAGGAACAATATAGATTGTTTTATATGCCCTGGTAAAGAAAAACTGCCAAAGCTGTTTTTCCTTATTGTAGTGCTGCTAGCCCCATTAGCTAACATGAGGAAAGCTTTATTAAGTTTAATAAAGTCTCTCTTTGCACTGGAGCTAGCTAGCAATACCATTCAAGGTATCAAATTTAGTTTCCAAAGTTGAATTTAATGTAACTATTACAGGAAAGTAGTTTTGGAACTTACTATCCTGAAGTTACCTAAAACAACCCTGTAGCAGCCGCTTCTGATTGGTCAAGATTGTCAGTCTGAACCAAGCTCCTCTCTGGGTAGGTTTTAAGCGGCCTGGGTCGGAAACAATGCAATGCAGCCATTTAATCAGGAAGATATTTGCTTCCTGAAGAAGTCGAGGAGAGTAAGGGGGCAGCGAGGGATACGCTGAACTTCAAAAGCAGGAGAACAGATGTCCCAGGACCCTGGCCATCCCCACTTTCCTTGGTCCCCAGCCAGGTGGGAGCCTCTCCCCATAATTCGATTAGGAGAGGGGCTGGAAGGGGAGTGTAGTCATTAGTTAGCTAAACCTCTGGTATGGGGACACACACACACACACCAGCCCACTCACCCCCACACACACCCACCACACCCCACACACACACCCCTCCCCACACACACACCCCTCCCCACACACACACCCCTTCCCACACACACTCCCCTTCCCACACACACTCCCCTCCCCACACACACACCCCACCCCACACACACACCCCACCCCACACACACACCCCACCCCACTCACACACCCCACACACACACACACACACACACACACACACACACCCCACCCCACACAACCCACCCCACACACCCCACCCCACCCCACACACCCCACCCCACACACCCCACCCCACACACACCACCCCACCCCACACACACCACCCCACCCCACACACACCACCCCACCCCACACACACCACCCCACCCCACACACACCACCCCACACACACCACCCCACACACACCACCCCACACACACCACCCCACACACACCACCCCACACACACCACCCCACACACACCACCCCACTCACACCACCCCACTCACACCACCCCACTCACCCCACTCACACCACTCCACACACCCCACACACCCCACACACACCACACCACACACACCACACCAGACCACACCCCACACACACCACACACACCCCACACACACCACACACACACCACACACACCACACACACACCACACCACACCACACACACCACACCACACACACCACACCAGACCACACCCCACACCACACACACCACACCAGACCACACCACACCCCACACCACACACACACACCACACTTACTTTTCTCCATTTTAATTTTGGGAAGGATAGTGCATTCTGGGTCAGTCAGTCAAATAGTCTTTATTCGACCTAAATGAGGCCATAAAAGAAAACACAGAATAATTCATTGTTTTACCCCCGTTAAAAGCTCACTATCATAGACTTTCTAGTTCTAATAGCAGATTAAAAAAAAAGAAGACATGCTAAAATATACATCGGGGGAGCTTAGTGATTGCAGGTAAAAGTGAGCTTCTTTGCACCTTCAGTGCCCTGACTTTAGTAGTTGGGGCTTTAAAAAGTACTTCAGTGAGAATTTGTAGCAAAAAATAGTAAAGTGTAATAGAGACAGCTGAGATTTGTTATTGTGTGAGCATGGCAGTACAACATTTGCCTCTGTGTTACTAATGTTTTTAAAACACAATAGCCACTAAATTGTTCCTGCTCTAAAACGCAATAAAAGCTAACTCTCTCTGCGGGAGAGGTCTAAGGTTAAATGTAAGACAGGTTCCACTGACACAAAGAGTCTGAAGTAAGTCAGCACGGTAAATTAAGATAATTCTACTTTCATTCTTGTTTTTTCACGGTGCACTAAAAAAGCAGGTGCCATCTGTAATTTGGCTGAACTGTTAATTTTGCTAGGGTTGTTGAACAGGATGGACACTCCCAGGGTGTCTTTGCGGATATGACGCAGCCACGGAATAGTGGCACCCTTATCCTGGCTGAGGCAATCCAAAATGATGTCCCTACACAGGGATGCCGTTGGGTTGGTCCATATACTGACCCACAGTAAAAGTGGTGCTACCTGGACTTTTTTTGCAATATAACCCTGTTTGAGCTCTGAATAGATAATATACCTTAGTGTAGATGGTGGTAATTGCAGAATTCTATGGTGAATTTGATTATTTAGGCCCCAACTTCCGGCTCAGTATGTGGTTTTAGGAACACATTGGGAGTTGTTTACCTTCAGCATGGGTGCGATGGTCCCTCTGATAGCAGATCTTGGCAAATTGAGCACTGCGCCTGCTGAACTACTGAGTTTCAGACAGGCACTGTTAAGCTGAGAATGCTAAGTTCCTAGAGAGCTAACAGTTACACCTAAGTAACAAAAGTCTCTAACACTGGTAAGGGTATTGCCGTTGATGTTAAATCTTGTTAACTAGGATTTATTGGTCCTGCAAGCCGTAATATGTGACTTACCATGGTTAGCCACTAGATCAAGGTTACTCATAAAAACAACAAAGCGGTCCACCATTAAGCTCATAGCATTGAGAGTTTGTGCCAAAAGGACCACATTATCAGGGTCGAGTAGCATGGGCACCTGCGTGCATGCGATCCTTGGAGTTTCTACTAGGTTAGAAATCAGGTAAGTGGATAAACTATTTATATACAAGATAAAAAGGGGCACCAAATGCAGCCTTCGTGCACCCCGCCCCTGTTTCAGAGAGAATTCTGGAAGCAGTTCACCATGTGCACTCACGCGTACTCTTGCAGTTCAATCTTCGTGTAGAGTATAAAAAAATCCACTAGAGAAAGATCCACCCCTAGGTCACCCAACATTGTCCACAGCTTAGTCCTATTTACTGAATCAAAAGCCGTGGACTAGTGCATGAAGGCTATATAAATTTGAGAGCGCCGAGCTGGAGTATATTTGTTTATTAACAAGCTCAAATTCAAGCATTGCTCCACTGTGCCCAAAGGGGGGCGAAAACGGAATTGAAAGGTTGAGAGAATGTCGTTATTGCTGGCCCATGAGACTAGGCAGTTGTAGACCACTTTTCCAATTAATTTAATGGTGCGGTCTATAAGTGAGATGGGTCAATAAGTTAGGGGATAAACGATGGCCCTTTTAAAACAAAGGAACAATGATAGAAGAGGTCCACGAGTGGGGGATATTGGAAGTGAGGCAGTTATTAAAAGTATCCTGGCTCAAAAATGGGCCACTCCGCTGGACGTGGTCATAGCAGAGGGAGGTAGCTTAACCCGGTTAGGGTGCCCCCTCCTGCCTGCCCAAAATGGAGCCCAGATAAGTGGGGTTGTCTCAGCGAGTTTCTTCCTTCTTAGAATCATAAAGAAAATAAAGTCCTTTCTTCCGGCGGACAGTCTGAGGACAGTGGTCACGGCACTTATTATGTCGCGGTTAGACTATTGTAACAGTCTCTATCTGAACATTTTTAAAAAACATCTAAAAAGACACCAAATCGTGCAAAACGCAGCCGCCAGAATGCTGAAGGGGACACCCAAGTTTGTTTCGGTTAAGAGAGAATGAGAGCAATTACACTGGCTCCCAGTTAAACAACTGACCCAATTTCTCTGCACGGTCTTTAAGCTCTTAAGGGAGTTGGCCCGACCATATAATACTGGGGTTCCATTTGTATGCCCCCAGAAGGACCCTTCGCTCCTTTGCAGCAAAAAGAGTAGTTGTTCCCTCAGGCAAATACGCGAACTGGGGTGGTAGGAGCTTTATTACATGTGCCGCTAAGGCCTGGAATGATCTCCCATTCCACCTTAGAAATGCCACCTAGCTCCTCACCTTTAGGAAGGGGCTGAAAACGTGCCTGTCCACCATGTAGTCACCTCACACCTCAGTAACAGGCAGTGCTCAGCGCCAGGACACCCATGGGTAACCGTTGCGCTTAAGAAATTTAACTAACATAACATAACCATAGGTGAGCCTTGAGGCACAGCTGGATTATATAGCCTTAGAGGCCGACAAGTTGGCTCGACCAACAAGTGGTGACGTGAGGAGAGGAGAACCCCAAGGGGTAGTAGAGAGGAAGGTGATGGCATTGAAGAGAAGAGAGACAAAGTTTCCTGGGGTGATGGGTTTGACCCAAGGGGATTGTTCCTACATACCAGGAGCTTAATGACATTGACAAATAGCTGCCTGCTTTTGAGAGGGCCCTCGAGATGAGTAGGGAGAGTTCCAGTGCTGGGGTTTCCTCCTGTGGGAACTGATTCCATTAGCAGGGAGACATACGCTCCTGACCTTAGAAGGAGAGGAGGCTGAACCATTTCCCCCACATGAAGCATAGTTTAATTGGTTTAATCAGAAGCTTTGGTCACACCCCTGAGCAGTACAGATGACCTTTAGGGTCACCCAGAAAGTCAGTACCCAATCCTGGTTGGATTTTGTAGACCTATCTATCAAGGCACTAGAAAGATGGATGCAGAGTAACAAGGTAAGTACTTATGAGGAGCTGTACAATTTGTTAATGAAGGAGCACATATTGACCAACTGCTCCTCAGAGAAGTTACATCAGTATCTAGTTGACTCTAAACTGTCTAGTCCCAGGGAACTGGGTGAGATGGGAGATGACCAGGGTGACCAATAAGAACCAAGGATGTGATCAGAAGAAAGGGGGACAGGTTCTGTCCCAGGGAAATGGCCTGGGTAACCTAAAAAACAGAAAGAGTCCTCAAAAGTTCCCCAAGCATCAGCCCTAGAAGGGAGTTCCCAGAGCCAGTCCACTTACAAGGGGAAATGTATCAGGTGTGGGTTATGTTTTGATTGCTTGTAGTCAGGACACAAAAGAGGAAGATGCAGTCTGCACAAGGTAGCTTCCCACCTGCGGGCAGTCCAAAGGTATTGCTAGTGTAGCTGTGGGGTTGACATTTGCCCAGAGATGGGGAAAGGGTATGCCGAGGTGACCTTAGTTCCCGTGGGTGGGGTGGAAGTTGCAACCCTGGCAGCCTTACCTCCAAGCATGGAGAAGAAAAGGCAAAGGCCTAATATCAACAGGAGTGAGGTTGAGGCTGTGAGGGATACAGGTGCCATTGTGCCCATGGTGTTGAACAATCTGTGTTCCTAGAGCAGATACTACCTGGTGTATTTCACCTGGTTACCTATGCACACAACCGTGCCAAGCTCCATCTCATGGCAGTGGTGAGCCTGGAATGGGGAGATGTAACTGGCCCTAAAAGAGTAGTTGTGTCTCCTGCTTTCGCATTGGCGTGTCTACTGGGAAATTATCTTGATGCTTCTGAGTGGTCAGGGGTAGAAAGGCGGGTCCATGCTCAGATGCTGGGCCTTGCTTTGTGTGGGTGTGTGTTGTGATAAGTTCACAGGCTGCCCTTCAGGGTACTACTGGACACTACGACCCTGAAACAATGAGCAAGCGAAAGGGCAAATGGCCTGGTGAGCCAGCCTAAGTAGCTCAAGAGGTCCAGAAGGAATCTAACCCTGAAGGAGAGGATCTGGTACCAAAAGGGGGATTCCACTTCTGCAAGATGTATCTTACTTGGCAGAGTTGTAGGGAGCTGGTAGATCCTTCAGAGAGCAGCTGTCCAAGGGACAGAGTGATTGTCCCACTCTTGAGGGACTGAGGCAGACCGCCTCTAGGCAAAAGGGTGATGTCCGTGGTTTCCACAGAGTCGTTTGGGAAGTTGGAGTCCTCTATACTGAAGCCAAAGACCCCAAGCAGGGGCAATCAGGAGAGCGGTGGTCACCCAGAAGTATAGAGAGGGCCTCCTAACATTGGCTCATGACATCCCTTTAGCTGAACATTTGGGACAGACTAAGATCTGGAGCAGGCTGGCCAACCATTTCTATTGGTCCCTTATGTCTGACATGGTAAAGGCATTTTGCAGCTCCTGTGTCATCTGCCAAGCCATTGGCAAGCCAAAGGCTCCCGTGATACCACTACCAGTGACTGGAACTCCCTTTGAGAGGTTGGGGATTGACATTGTTGGTCCCCTAGACCCACCTACTGCATCTGGGAACAGATATATATCTTGGTGGTAGTGGACCATGACCCAGATAACCAGAAGCAATACCCCTCAATATGGTCACTGCTCCCACAGTGGCCATAGCCCTACTTGGCATGTTCACCAGAGTGGGCTTCCCTAAGGAGGTGGTCTTAGACAGGAGGACTGTCTGCCTACCTGAAGGTGATGTGAGATCATGAGGTGTTACCTACAAGTTCACCACCCCTTATCATTCCCTGAACAATGGTCTGGTGGAAGGATTCATAAAGACTCTGAAGGGCATGGTCATGAACTTAACTGACAAGCTAAGGACGAGACGGTATCTTCTCCCCCATGCCTGCTGTTTGCTTATGGAGAAGTGCCACAGAAAAAAGGCTAGTTTTACTCCCTTTGAGTTACTGCTTGGTTATCTTATACGAGGGCCATTGAGTTTGGTTTGAGAAGCCTCTCAAAGGACCCAAACAAGATGTGCTGGATTATGTGCTATGACCGTGGTTCCTCATGGCAGAATAGATGAACAGAGCAAGCAGCAACTTGGAGAACAGTCAAGAGCTTATTCATCTGTTGTGTGATCAGAAGGGCTGACAAATGAACCCTCCACTACCCCATTCTGGATCAGAAGGGTGAGGTCACCTACTTGGTGGACCTTGGTACCCCAGGAGTCCCCACTGGTACTCCATGCCAACAGATTGAAACATCACCTAGATAGGGCTGACATGACCATGCTCATGGTCACAGATGGAGAGGAGGAGGAGGAGAGAGCCTCTGCCAGACTTCCTCTCCGTCAGTGCACAAGCTGAGTCAGTGGAGTGAGTTGTACTCTTCCCCCAAGTTGGCAGACCAGCAGCAGAAAGACTACAGACAAGTTTTGGGGCAGTTTGCGTTGTTCTCCCTGATCCCTGGACTCACCACTTGGTATGTCCACGACACTGGTGACCGCTTCCCTGTCAGAAACAAGTCGTACAGGCTGTCTGACCACATTAAAGTCAGCATTAAGGCTGAGGTAGCCAAGATGTTTGAGGAGGGGAAATTGTGCCCTCTGACAGTCCATGGGCCAATCAGTGGTACTGGTGCCCAAGCCTAATCATGAAGCAGAGCTTAATCAGAAGGTTTGGTCTCACCCCAAACAGTACAAGATAAACTTTAGGGACACCCAGAAAGTCAGTACCCGATCTGACAGACAATGGCCAGTCCAGTGGTACTGGAGCCCAAGCCTAATCCCCAAGGAGGAAGAAAACGAATTAAGGTTTGTGTGAACTTCAGAAGTTTGAATGCGGTCACCAAGACTGACGCACACCCCATACCCAGAGCTGATGAGCTTATTGACAGGTTGGAGGCTGCAAAGTGCCTGAGTACATTTGATTTGGCCTCAGATTACTGGTTGATTGCCATACATCTAGGAGAACAGGTGAGGTCAGCATTTTCCACCCAGAGGGCCATTTTTAATTCAAAGTGATGCTCTGTGGCTTGAAGAATGCTGCTGCCAGGTTCCAAAGATTGGTGAACAGAGTCCTGCCCTGGTAGGAAACTTTCAGTGCAGCTTATCTGGATAATGGAGCTGTATTCAGTCCCGCCTGGGAAGAGCCCCTGGTCCACCTGAGGAAAGTGCTTCAGGTCTTGCAGCAGGCGAGCCTGAAAACCAAGGCAAGCAAATGCAGATAAGGAAAGTTTCAGTGGTGCACATGTGCCACTTTCTAGGTGGAGGCCATGAACAGACTCTTCAGCTCACGATCCAGACCCAGACACATGCCAGGGCCTTTCCTGGACTGACTGATTATTACAAGAGGTTTGTGAGGAACTATGGGACGACCACTGTGGCTCCCCTGACAGAGCTTACATCAAAGAAACGTCCCAAAAAGGTCATTTGGACCCCAGAGTGTCAGCAAGCCTTTGACACTTTGAAGGAGGCTATGTGTTCACATCAGTCCTACTGGCCTCTGACTATAATACAAGTGGCGGCTGCCACAAAACCAATGTGGGGTGTTGGGGGACAGGAGGGGTGGAGGAGGAAAGTATGGGGAATGTAGAGGAAAAAAAGAAATAGAGTGCACATGTCTGTTTGGCCGACCAAACAGACATGCGTACTTGTAAGTGCCCATATCCTCCCTATCATGGCCCGGCCTTGCCCCGCCCTACACGCATGCCAAAGCCAAAGCCAGTCACAGTAAAATAAAATTATATTGTTTTAATATTATTTTATTTTTCTGTGGCGGACTCTAACCAGTGTGGCGATGCTCCTCTGCCATTACACATGAGCCGCCCCTGTATAATAAGGAGTTTGTGGCCCAGACAGATGCTTCAGAGCAAGGGATTGGAACAGTACTTTCACAAGTAAATGAAGAGGGCCTAGATCAGCCAGTTGCCTACAGGTGACTACTCCCCAAAGAGCAAAGATGGAGGGCCATTAAGAGGGAAGCCTTTATTGAGGTCTGGTCCCTGAAGAAGCTGAGACCATATCTGTTTGGTACTCACTATTGTGTTCAAACTGACCGTAGACCTCTCAGGTGACGCAAGCAGATGAGGGAGGAGAAGCTAAAATTGATGAAGTGGTCTAATTTCCCACAAGGGATGGACTTCACAGTGGAACACAGATCTGGGAATGTCTATAATAATGCAGATGGACTTTTTAGGGTTTTCCACTTGGATGATGACTACCAGGGTGTAGATTAGTGCCCATCACCTTTCCTCTGGGAGGGAAAAAGGAAGGGGGGATGTAGAAAGTCATGTATTTTTATTTTCCTCATCACCCCCATTTTTGTGACTGATGCTGGTTGTTACTGATTCGGAAAGTGTGCTGGGTTCTGCTAACCAGGGTCAGTGCTCTGTCCTCTCAAGGTATATGGTAATTGGTATCATTCTAGTTGGCAACAACAACCTACTAATGCATTTGCATCTGCACTGCTGTGGTGTCATTTTAAAGCTAGGCCTGCTTTGCAGGGTGGTTTTGAAATAAAACTATGTTCCAACTCGACATTTGAATGAAATGTAATCTACCTTTTTATGATTATGAGTCACCCCTAAAGTCTGCTGTAGGTTCCCTAAGGGTAGTCTGCATTGTTCTAAAAAACAGAGACAATATAAAACGTTTTATATGTCCTGATAAGGTAAAACAGCCAGAGTAGTTTTTCCCTATTGTAGTGCTGCCAAACCCATAGGCTAACATGAGGAAGGTTTCATTAAATTAAATAAAGTAGATCTTTACTTTGGATCTAGTGAGCAATAGCATTCAAGGTAGCAAATAAATTGCCAAAGTTAGATTTAATGCAACTATTACAGGAAAGTTGTTTGAGAACTTTCTATCCTGAAGTTACCTAAAACAGCTCTGTAGCAGCCTCTTCGAATTAGTCAGGTTTGACCGCCTAAGCCAAGGTGCTCCCTATGGAGGTTTGAAGAAGACTGGTGCTGAACCATAAAATGCAGACATTTGATGGCAGGAGATTTCCTTCCTGGAGTAGCCAGGGAGGGGAAGGGGTTTGGTAGATAACCTGGACTTTTTTTTATTTTTTATTATTCATCATCAGATAATACAGTTCTAACAATTATTCCATTCCATATATATATATCATACAGCCAATGCTCATCATAAACATTTACATTTCTCAAAACACATAATACAATGCAAAATATGACCAGAAAAGATATACCAAAGAAAAAGAGGGGAGGAGTTAGAAGGACTAGCAACAGAAAAAAAACAATTTATAATGCTGGAAACATACCCAATTTAATCAATACAGGCTATTTTCCTATCTTATGAAAGTATCTTTTTACCCGTTTTAACCCTCTACTTTTAGTTTCCATTGCTCTACCGTTGCCCAGACCCGTTTACCGATCTGCATCGCTTTACACCCTTTTTTTTTTCTTCATATAAAGCTTTCTCCAGAGTATACATAGCTAACATTCTTGAAAGCCTTTGATGAAATGACGGAGGATTAGGGTCCTTCCATAGAGTTGCTATGCAGAGTCTAATTAAAGCCATTGCGATAAATTCTTGATGCGGTATGTCCTGTCCATCACTTCCTACCCCCAAAATCATAACCTCATTTGTTAACCTAACAGAAATCCCCAATTCATCATTAAATTTTTTTACAATCGCCTATTTAAGAGGGTCTAGATTTGGAAAAGATGCAAACATATGAATTGTATCAGCCTGCAGGCTTTGGCATCTCGGGCAGGATATCCCGCGCTTCCCCCCCCCCCCCCCCCCCTCCCAACATGCTATTCTGTGCGGTGTATAATACAATTCATAAAACGTTTTATAACATTGTGCCTGTAAGTTTGCAACTTTAACAATAGAATTTGTAAATTTTAGTGATTTTTTTTCCCCTTCATTTCCAACTAAATTTAATTTTATTCTCCATTTATCAAATTTTTTTATCCTATCATCATCGTTATATTGACACAATGCCCCATACAGTTGTGAGATTGAGCAGCCTTTCTCGTATTGAATATATTCCATCAAATCCACTCTTTTGAAATTACAATTCCCAGCCAGTTTCCTTTGTATTACTGACCTTATCTGCAAGTATTTAAAAAAATCTCTGCGAACTAACGTATATAATTGACATGCCCTTTCAAAAGAAATTAAACCAGAATCATCCGTGATATCTCCTATTGTGCCCAGTCCAGATTTATCCCATCGCTTCATCGCTTCATCACTTGATCATGGAACACCTCCGGGAGAAGTTCATTCTTATATAAAGGGGTGTAGAAATTCATTCGCCCTAACTTAATTTTTTTTCCGGACAGTGGACCAAACTGATATAGCAGCGCCGAGAACCTTAAACTGTGTTCTCTTATAATAATTTAGCTTCTTAAATGTGAGCAATCCCTTATTAGAATCCCGAACCGATAAATCATATATGTCCGGACTAGCGCCCCCATCCCTCCAGATATCCTTCATGCTTCCCCCTAGAAGTCCTCTGAGATAATGCAGAGCTGCTGCCAGATAGTAGCCCTTAAAGTCTGGTACAGCCAAACCTCCCCGTTCCTTAGAAAGCGCCATCAATTTTATAGCCCTCCGAGTTTTACCCTTTGCCCATATAAATCGGTTGCAGACCCCATCAATTTCCTTGAACCAGTTATTATTGAAAATTAAGGGGATTGTGCGGAATAAATATAAGATTTTTAGGGAGGAATAGCATCTTAATGACATTGCAGCGTCCGATTATTGTTAAATGTAGGTTGTCCATCCTATCTAAATCTAATTTAGCCTCAACCACCTTGGATAAGTTAGACATTATCGTAATGCCCAAATAGACAGCCGAATACTGTTACTCTCTCGTCATTTATCGTGATAAATTGGTTTACAACTATTTGTGTTTTCGCCTGATTCAATTTATACCCTGACAGGAGCCCATATCTTTTTGCTTCTTTCTCTATTTCCACTAGCGCTGTTACTGGAGTTGATGATGTGATTGCCTAATCATCTGCATATCCCAGAATTTTGGTCTCATAACCATTCAGGACAATTGGGCAAATATCCGTGTTTATTTCTATGTGTCTTATAAAAGAATCTATATAAAAGGCAAAGAGCAGCGGGGAACAGGGACACCCTTGCCTGGTTCCCCGCTCGATTTTAATGGTTTCACTCTGTTCCCCTGCTACTCGCAACCTTATAGCCGGACACCTGTATAAAGCTTTTAGCCCGCTTATACATCTCTTCCCAAAATTAAGTTTACTCATTGTTGCCCACAGAAAACCCCACGAGACCCTATCGAATGCTTTTTCAGCATCCAGTAATATTAAGGACATAGGGTCTCGTGAGGCTGCCGTTCCATCAAACAGAGTAAATACCCTTCTAATGTGATCAGCTGTGCCCCTACCTGGGATGAACCCGTGCTGACGGGGGGACACCACCTTGCCAATTACCAAACTCAGCCTGTCAGCCATTACTTTAGAGTAAGCCTTAGTGTCACTATTCATCAAGCTAATCGGTCTGTATGACCCGGGATCTGTAGAGATTGTATTCTTCTTTAGAAAGACCACCATTGACGCTTCTCCCCAGGACCCCGGCGGCTCAGCTCCATTCTGAATCGAAACCATAAGTGTATTGATTTCGCCTTCTAAGATTAAGAAAAATGTCTTATAAAATTCTAACGGTATTAGATCAGGTCCTACAGCCTTCCCAGACGGCAGGCCCTTAAAGGCCATTAATATTTCTTCTCGGGTAAAGTTTACCTCCAACATGTTCCTATCTTCCTCAGTAATTTTATCTACTGAGGCCGCTTCCAGATAACTCCATTTCCCCCATTTCTGGTTCTTCTCCCTCCTGGCTGTATAGTTTCTTATAAAAGTTTTGGAATACTGAACAAATTTCTTTTGGGCTTTTAACTACTACCCCTGCCTCCGTGATCATTTCTGTTATCTGCCCCCTAGTAGCTGCTTGTTGAGTTCTTATCGCTAAAATCCGTCCAACTTGTTCGCTATATTCATATTGCTCTTCCCTCCTTACTAAATACTTTCCTGCTGCTTTTGCCGCATAAACTTCACCTACTGCTGCTTTTGCCTGGTCTAAATATTGTGTCACCCCTGTCACATCCCCTTTGGCCCTTATAATCTTTACCAGTTCTTCCTCTAAGCTCACTACTGCCTTTTATCTTCGTCTCTATTACTTCTTTTTGCAGTTTGTTACATCTGAGAGAATAACTTACGGTTTCTCCCCTTATACCAGCCTTCATTGCGTCCCACACTATTGAAGGTAGTGCCGTGCCGCTATTGTGCCCCAAAAATTCTTTTAGCCAAATTTCCATATGGGCAATATATTCTGCATCCTGCAATAATGCTCGCTCAAATGTCCATGAAGTTGGGCTTTTACATACATTTAATAGAGAAATTTACAAGGAAAGTGGGTTGTGATCTGACATCAGTCTCGGTAGTTGTTTTACTTTTACTATTGGCACCAACGAGGGAGAGATAAAGAAATAATCCAGCCGTGCTAAAGTTTTATGAGGAGCCGAATAGTATGTGCTGCCTCCCCCTCCCATTAACTGCTCCCAAGTATCAATTAGTCCGTTATCCAACATAAGATTGACCAAAGCTCTATGACTTTTTTTCTTTCTACCTTTAAACCTGCTTGGATCATTCTTCCACAATCCATCAAGGCCATTTATATTCAAGTCGCCACACATTATGATCGGGAGCTGCCAATTGGGCAACTGCATTTATATGGGTTAGGGCCTCTGGGTCATCAACTGTAGGTGCGTACATAGAGCATAATGTGAAATAAAAATTTTGTATTTGACATTGAGCCAAGACCCATCGACCGTATTTATCTACCTGCTGTTTTTTCAGCATAACAGTGTTTCCTCGTGCCAGTATCGCTACCCCATGTGTCCTTGTACCCCGAGTCGTACTGGCCAATAAATTATAACCCAATTGTTCCAGTAAAAACTTCTGCGATATCTCGACATGCGTTTCCTGAAGTCAAATTAAATCAGCTTGCAATGTTTTAAGATATTCTCTCAAATCCCTTCTTTTTCTTGCATCATTTAAACCACAAACATTAATTGTAACTATACGCATAAAAATTAACTTTTTTGTCTCTGTTCCGTTTACTATACCACCTCCATTTTTCCTTTGGCATCTGCATTCCCCTCCCATTATAACCGTATCTGATTTAATTTTTTTTCTGATGATGAATTTTTCTCCCTTTTTCCCCCCTGCAACCACCCCCTATCCCCCCTCTCCCCTCAACCCTCCCCCACCCCCCTCGCCACCCAACAAGGCAAGTAGGCTTATGGCCTCTGTGATAGTGTCTGGCAGTCGCATTCCCTCCATTACCATAAAATCACCTAGTGCTAGTCTATACATTTGTATCCACCGACCTGACATTACTACTGACATTACTACCCCTACCCAGTGACCTTCTAACCATTAAACTGTGGATTTAAATAAAATTACTAAAGCGATTGTTAGTCCACATCAAATTCTGATCCGCTATCTCCCTTCTGGTTCCCCTATTAGGAACCAATGGTAAGCGCAGAAATGAGATACTTCTAGACCATTGATCATCCGATTCTTACCACAATATCTGACTTTAATAAGTCCATGTACTCTCTCGCTTGAATTTCTGAAGTGAAAACTCTGGTAGTGTTCTTGTAGATAATTTTAAGTCTAGCTGGATTCATTAAGTAGGCCTGCAGTCCCGTCTGATGACACAGCTCTATCAGTTCGCGTAATCTCCACCGCCTTTCGACTGTAGAGACAGAAGTCCGGAGTAGTGAAGAAAGAATGAGTTTCAAAGGAACGCTTAGAATAAGGCCATGCCTTAGAGTACACCTCTTTTCTCAAAAGAAAATTCCCAAAGTAAATTAAAATTGCTCGGGGTCTAGGGTTCCCATCTTGTGAGGTATGCTGATTCTTTTTTGCCATGATTGGTAATCTATGCACCCTCTGAATTTCTTTCTCCCAATCCCAATGACTCAGTTCTGGAAAAGCCCCTTTCATCATTTTCACTACAAAAGCCTTAATGTCGTCTCCTTCCACTTTTTCCTCAATACCCAGGACCCGCAAATTGTTGCGGCGTTGCCGATTCTCCAGCTCTTCTAGCTTCCATTGTACGTCGGTCATCAATTTCTCACCACCACTCCTAGATGCTGAATCTTTATCCCGGCTGTCTTCCAGTGTGCTAACCCTTTCCTCGAGCTGGGTCACTCTAGCATTAGTATCTGTGCATATTTTAGCCACTTTCCGGATTGCTCCCTGCAGGTTTTTATTTGCCAGTCTATTCTTCTTCCCCTCTGCCTTAATTTTCTCCTGCACCTGCTTGATTGACCCAAGAATGAGCTGTAGTGAGGAGGCCTCTCTAGAGCCTCTAGACCCCCCCCCTGTAATGTTTGTTCTGAGTAGACATTTCGAGTGGCTGAGTAGTCCCATCTTAACACTGGTTCAGGATTCAACTCGCTTAATGACTTTTGACTGATCCCAGCTTTTTCCCGGGAAAGCGTATCCCTTTGTCTACGTGATAATCTCTTCTTTCTTATAACCGTCTCTCTTTCTCGTGAAGAGGATCCTCTCCTTGCCTCCGAGCTAGAGATAACGCTTAAATCTGGTGTGTCTCTATTTTCAGTCTCCTCTAACTCCTCTAGCTCCGAGGGAGTACCTTCTGACCCTTCTGAACCATCAGTAACCGAGTAGAAGTTTTCAATAGTCTCCTCACCTTGGTTTTTCTCCCCCATTTCTTTTCTGGACTCTTTATCACCATCTTTGTCCTGGTCCTGTGTTTGTGCGGGTAGTTGCTGCTCCTCCGGAGTTTTGCCTTTGCCTCCTCGCGTGGTTTTAGGCGCCATATCCACAGACAAACTCTGCCACAGTACCTTGAGCACTTTGAGCGCTTTGGGCAGCCAAACTCTCTTGTTCACTCTGTTGTTTCCCAAGTATGTTGCTGCTATCGTTCCACTCAGAGCCTCGCTTCTCACCTCCGCCCAGCTCTTACCGAAGCAGTCCCAGGGGCAGTTCGAAGAACAGCCTGTTGGACCTAGCAGTTTACCACGAGGTCTACCGGCGTCTCCCGCGTTGCATGAGCCAGCTGCTGCTGCCGATTCCTCACACGCTGCCTTACTTTGCTTTTTGCCGAGATACAAGGAGCCTGCTGACCCGCATAGATTGCCGATTCCGCCGACTCCGCCGATTCCGTCAATTCCGCTGATTCCGCAGCCTCTGCAGACTCCTCCTCCAGGCTCGCCTCCCTCTGCGGCTCCGCTGGTTGCCAGAAGCTCCGTGCGGCGTCTCCACCACACCTCTCTTGCTTCAAGCACCGATATTAGGAGCTCTACGATCAGCTCACCTATCGAAATCGGCTCGTCGCATTCTTCCCCCGGTTCCATGTAATCCTCTCTTACATCACGTTTTCTATACCTTTTTCAGCCGGTGACTTTGGGAGCGTTCTCCCGATGCGACTAGCCAGACGCCATCTAGCCTCCGAAGTCCCTTAATAAGCTGGACTTCAAAGGCAGAGAACAGATGTCACAGGACTCAGGCGAGGAGCTGGAAGGTTAGTGTAGTCATATTTTAGTAACACCTTTGGGTTGGGTCACACATAGACACACACACACACACATGTCAAAGAGAGATTCTCGCAATTTTTTGTTTTTGGAAAATAAAGCACTCTGGTTCACAAATCTGCCACCCTTTGCAGGAAGTGGTCATAGCATAGGGGGTAGCTTACCCCTTGTGATTAGGCCCCCACCCCGCCTGCCCAGAATGGAGGTTAAATATGGAAAAGCTTCAGGAGCTCAGCAGAACACTACCTGGAAAATCAGAAGAAAGACTGCCCAGCTGAAGTGTTGGGCTTCATCACAGACTTGAAGTCAGAAGAACTGCACCTGCTGCGCTCACAAGGCTCCACAAAGGAAGAACTGTGCCTGACTTAAAGGAAAAGGAGTGGACTTCATTATTAGCAACAGGTACAAAAGGGCTAAAACAAAGTCACCTGCCGAACCAAAGAGAGGATTATCCCAGCTGACCAGTTGTTACTGGATTCTTCCGCCACTATGCAGGTGCATTGTGGAAAATAGAGTCCTAGACACCAAGAGGCTATCTAGGGCCTCTGAACACTTGACTGGAACTACTGAACCCTTATTCTCCCCAAAGGAACTCTGAAATAACCAGATCTCAAAGCTTGGAAACTTTCTGCAAAGTTTTACAGAACAACTCTAGGGGGAGACTAGCTCGACGTTGTGGGTCAGTCAATCATCATCGACTCGTGAATTGGCCTGACTGCGCTGATTTGTCCTGCTGAAAGCTCTAGAGTTCATCTACGTTGAGGACAAAGATTACCGAAAGCTCACTGAGGCATCACTCTGCATCACGCTGCAGCATGCTGCCGTTATGTAATCGAACTTCGGATCCGAAAAGCCAGAGGATCTGCTGATAAGCTCTTCGATGAGAGAGAAAAGCTCCAAGAAAAAGACTAAGTCCAAAGGTAAACTTTGACCAGGACTTATCCCTCAACCTATCCAACCCATGCTACATCTGTGTCGGCCTTAAACTTTGACTTTGTCTATCTGGTCCAGCGCGACCAGACAGACGTGAGTGGTGCTTTTACCTTTTTGGCACTAGAAGGAAAAAATATTTTTTTTCTTTTTAAATCATATCTCCGGTTCTGTACATTGTAAGTTTGTTGTTTTGGTGGTGTTTTGAAGGTAAAAATGTTCTCAATTTTTATAATCTGTTATTGAATTTTTTATTGTGTTGCCTTTTTCTTATTTACTGTTTTGTGGGTATTAAATGATTAATAACCAAGTGATGTACAAAGTTCCCCAGAAGGTAAAGTTTATATGGCTGAGGACGTCTCTCTCTCTCTGAATGGATGTGTGCAAAAGCGTCAGGGAATAAAGGTAATCCCTTATCGGAACTTAGGATGCCTCACACAACTAATCAGCTTGACGACTGTTGTCATCCTGCCAAATGGTTGTTTCGTCTCATCATCTGCCTCCTGCTCCAACGACAGGTTGGCGCTGCAATGCCTGCCGGGTAGCACGGAGTGCTACACTTTTGTGGAGTTCTTTTGTTCCTGGCCGTCGGTTGAGTGCGTGTGAGGGGCCTAAAAGGTGAGATAGTGAGCGTGAAGATGTGTTTAAAAAAGGTAAGTATAGTCCACTCAGACAACTTTATTCATGTGGCTAACTGCCTTATTAAAATGGTGAAGGGAGGGGTACCCAAACTCAAAAATGAGGTAGTTTGGCTTCGTTCAACCCTCACCTATAGTATGGTCAACATGTTTCATGCCTTATAGGCAATTCTTCAGGACCTAAATGTGCTCATAAACTCGTGATAAGCCCATCCGGGCTAAAAGGTATTGTTAACGCGGGGTTTCTGGTCTCTAGTTACCTTACCAGATCCCTAATCATGTCGACTGAATCGTTGGTACCTGTCATTGAGTAAAAGACAATCTACTACTAGGTTAGTCAAAAGGGAACTTAAACCACTCTAAAGAACCACTTACCACTGGGAAAGGTTAAAAAGTTTTAATTCAAAGTCAAAAGTATCTGGAGATACAAACATCTCAGAATAAGATTCAAAAGGTATACAGGTATTAATACAAAAAGGTACTCTCTGAATATTCTCAATCGGCAAAAGGAAATTATCAAAACTATCTCAAAAAGCATAAGTGTTGCAAGAATCGCTGTGAGTTGCAACCTGAGAGTCATTTACAGAAAGGAAAAGTACAAGTTAAATCTGTCCCTACACTAGACTAAGTGACATCCCTACTTAACAAGATCTTTACCTAAAAAGGTGTCAGCAGTGGTGACTTCCAAAGAAGATCACACACTTCCCTTAGTCTTTGTCTCCAAATTGAAGTCTGTTAGTTCTCTATCTGCCTACCCATCCGCTCTCTTAGGCTCCTCAGATCATCTGCTCTAACTCCACCCCGGGGTGCTATCCCTAATACCAAATCACATTTCCAATAGGAACGCCCATGTCGACGCCTCTCACGTGGTGCAGTTTTGAGCGGCAAATTCCGTCCTGGTGCTCCTCTGGACTCTTCATTAAAGTTGACCTTGCTTCCCAGGCTTCTCTCCGTCCAAGCGGTACCCCCTAAAATTCCTGAAGACTCCTACAGGCCTGTGCCTGGCACTTCTGAACAAGGGCCTATTCATTATTTCTGATTTAAGTTCCCCTTGCACCTGCAAACAGACACTCTCTTGGTAGGCCCCAAATTCCAGTCTCTACCATATCTAAGAGTCATAAAACATCTTAAACAGACCTATCGTTCGTGCTCTGTGCGACTTCTCCTTAACGAGCTCTGGCAGATCAAAGAATCAACTTTCTCTATTCAGGCCTACTAAAATTACATGAAACGGGCCTCTGCAATATGCACATTTAATTTCTTTGTTTAAACGATATTTAACTAACACACATATACTAAAATATAACACATCTATGTAAAACATATATTTCAATACTATGCCTAATAATACATTTGCACTCAAATGACATTAGAATCCACGTCACTAAAAGTGTAGCAGCATCTTTCGTTTCCTGTGAAATGCCATGTGGCCTACACATTTTCATGGTTTGCAGAATTACATTTCGTTTTCACTTAGTCATCTAACGTGTGACTCCAACATCATTTTAACATTTCTACAACCTCTACGTTAGTTTTCCACACTTATATATGCATCTATTCTAATTAAAACAAACACTCATATATTTTCACTATATAAATTGACACTCTTGTGTAATACAATTTAAACTAACACTACGTGCTTGTAAATATGGTGTACTTATACATTGTTCAGATTTGTGCTCTCTCAGTATGTTATATACAACCTGCGCGGTAAATTACCATGGCAGGAAGGTATCCTGCGTGGAATTCCGCCCTAGAAGGAAAATAACTATCTGGGGTGGGGGTGGGGACAAACCCCAGTCCCTTTTCTAAGACGCTTTTTTCCGTTGGGGTCAAAACTGCTTTCGAAAGGTTGACAATTAGACTCTTCTCCCCCTGGTGGTGGTGCTCCTGGTCTCCATCATGGTCTGCGGTGTAGGCTGGTCTTGCCACTGCACCCCTTTCTGTCCGCCTCGCTTTCGCCCTCTTCCTCTGCCCCAACCTCTGCTTGAAAAGGTGGCGGGTTCAAAGGGTAAAATTGCGGTGGGCCCTGAGGAAAGAAGGGGTACTGCCATGGAGGTGTCATATGTGGCGGGCCATGAAACATTGGACCTTGTTGGGAGCCTTGTTGCCAATTAGGGCGTTGTGGGAGCCGGTTGTTTTTAGGGGGGTAGCCTCCACTGGAGTCACTACTCGTGGAGCCTCGTCTATTGTTATCATCCGAGTTGTCATCAGAGGAATAGTTGGTCTTTTTCCCTTTTAAACCATCTCTTAGGTAAGGATATACCTTCTCTTTTTCAAACTTTGAGATGTCTTTTTGAAGTTTTGTTGTTTTTTGTTTCAAGAGGTACTCATGATGGTCTGCCATCTCCTGATTAATTTCAGCTAACTTGGTGGTGAACGCAGCTTTGTTGTTCTTGTTGACAGTACTCTTCATTGTGGCTTCTAATGCGGACATTTTTTCCAGTAAGGCATCAGATAGTCGTTTCGCCGTTTGGGTTATTAGGAAAAGTAAGTCTTTGGTACATTTCCCCTCATTCTTTACACAACCAACCCATTGAATCTGACATATGAATCAGTAGCAGTAAATTGGTTGTTGACAAAATGTATAGACAATTGTTTTCAATTAAGCATGTTAAATCTGGCACTTGTTATGTCTCTCTCTCACGGTTCATTCACAAGACCCCCATGAGCTAAGATCTATGCTTGGGTTAAGGGTCTTTTCTTTTCATATACAGCACTGACCAGCACAGCAAATATGGGGCTGCGGAGAATAATTACTTTTTTATTTTCCTTCTAGGGCGGAATTCCACGCAGGATACCTTCCTGCCATGGTAATTTACCGTGCAGGTTGTATATAACATACCTTTTAGCCCGGATGGGCTTATCACGAGTTTATGAGCACATTTAGGTCCTGAAGAATTGCCTATAAGGCATGAAACATGTTGACCATACTATAGGTGAGGGTTGAACGAAGCCAAACTACCTCATTTTTGAGTTTCGGTACCCCTCCCTTCACCATTTTAATAAGGCAGTTAGCCACATGAATAAAGTTGTCTGAGTGGACTATACTTACCTTTTTTAAACACATCTTCACACTCACTATCTCACCTTTTAGGCCCCTCACACGCACTCAACCGACGGCCAGGAACAAAAGAACTCCACAAAAGTGTAGCATTCCGTGCTACACGGCAGGCATTGCAGCGCCAGCCTGTCGTTGGAGCAGGAGGCCGATGATGAGACGAAACAACCATTTGGCAGGATGACAACAGTCGTCAAGCTGATTAGTTGTGTGAGGCATCCTAAGTTCCGATAAGGGATTACCTTTATTCCCTGACGCTTTTGCACACATCCATTCAGAGAGAGAGAGACGTCCTCAGCCATATAAACTTTACCTTCTGGGGAACTTTGTACATCACTTGGTTATTAGTTTATAGGACACGTACACTGGACCCCCATAAATATTGTCCCTTTTTTGTCCCTCTGTGTTGTTGAATTGTATTAAATGATTCACACATACCTGTCTCTTGAGTTAAGTCTGACTGCCCGTTTTCTAAACTAAGGGTTGAGCAAGGTTTAACTTACTGAGAATTGGCTGAACCTATTAGTGATTGTTGTGTTTGCTGGCTTAGAGTGAGTACCCCACTCACTGTCCCACAACTCCTATTTGAATATTTAATAAACTATAACCTTATTACAGATTCTGATTTCTTTGCATGAGGTAGAGTGATTTTTTTAAAGTGCATCTGCAATGTATACGTTATCAAAATTTGGGAAGACCACGTGTACGTTTTATGCTTTACTTTCAGTCATCAACGCTTCCTTTAAACTATTATGCAAACGTTCTGTGGGTATTTACCATGGTGCTGGTTGGAGTAGCTGCTTATCTGATGTGTCATGAACTGCTCATACAGCTGAACTTTGACCATTGCCTAATGTTGGTGCTCATTGAGTAGCAGAATATGCAATCAGTGAACAGCACAGTACATGCCTCTGTTGCAGACTGCGCAACAGAGCCTTCCCAGACCTCTAGAAATAGTCTGTGTACTAAGGTACATCATGTCCTACTTCTATTCCTCTCATTCAACCTTTGCATACAAGTTGGATGGGCCACCTTAATTGAAGTACCCCTGCTGATTAAGTCCAAGATGGATTTTTCCAGGTATCTTACTCTAACCAAGAATAGGTATCACAATCAGACTCTTGGTGGTAATAACCTAACTTTTCCCGGTTCTCAGTGGAGGTTGTTTGGTCCCTGTCCAAAGTTCAGGTTTGGGTGGTTTAGTAAATATTCCTGATTGAAAAAAAAAATAGTGTGGGAGGAAATGTATGAGAAGAGGCCATGTCTTGGTAAATGTCTTGGTATGTAGGTATTCATCATGCAACACCTTTACTTGCTATCAAATTTGGTTTGAATAACCTACAATGTTATAGTGTTGAATGCATTCTAAAACCATTAGTAACAAAATTATTGAAGTATTTCAAAACATGTTTGATTTATCAGACGTCATTAAACTATCTTGAATTCCACAATTCTTAAGGGGAAATTAAGAGGGCAGATGCTGTGGTGTGTGAACTATGAAATACTAGGGCCGCGGATTTGTTCCAGCCCTGTTGTGGTATACTTTTTTGTGGTAAAAATAAAAACCTGACTGTATAAACCGAAAATAATATCTTCCCATTAATATTGTTTTAGTGTCTACATCAGAATGGAAATCCCTTGTTTGTAAAACCTTTTTAATTGACTGATAGTACTGGCGCATCAGTATCTTGGGTCGTTTAAATGGAGTTGCCAAAGAATAGCAGCAGTAAGTCGAATCCTGATTGCGACACAGAGGTACAAGACCGAGCGAGAAGTATAGGAAAGCAAGTGCACTTTGCCCCACAGCATACACAAGCACGCCGTCGCCGGAAGAAGGATTCCTGCTGGAGTTGTTCATGTATATGTAAAGCCACCAACCATCCTCCAGATGACAGGAGGGGAATCTGCAAATGGTTTTTACGTAATCGCAAAAGAGGTAGGTTAAATAAATAAGAGCAAAAAAGCATGAGTCAGAGTGAGGACAAGAGAGTGATGGGTGAAAAGCCTTTAGTGTAGAAGAATCATCTTATTAAAACATTTGTGTTTGTAAAAGCACACATTCACCCCTTGAGGCAATGTACTTGACGCTGTATAACATATGGTTATTGTTACCTAACCATAAGAGAAGGAAGTTAATAGACAAATGAGTAAGACGGTGCAGAGTGGAAATGCGAAATGAGCCATAGAAGGTAATTGAGAATGGGACAAAGAGTTGAACTAATGTACAAAAGGGGAACTTTTATAGCTCCCACAGCACACTAAGTCACTTTTAGGTACTGGCTATATGTACATGGAAGGAAACCAATGGGATAAACTTTGCTTCTATGACTTAG
Organism: Lissotriton helveticus; assembly: GCF_964261635.1. Taxonomy (NCBI): domain Eukaryota; kingdom Metazoa; phylum Chordata; class Amphibia; order Caudata; family Salamandridae; genus Lissotriton; species Lissotriton helveticus. The sequence goes on along the minus strand of NC_136063.1, from coordinate 259,211,615 downwards.
ACATTGTTTAGTTTTGACTTGAAAGAATTAAAACATGGGCAATTGCCCAAGTGTGAAAGGCTCATTAAGACCTTGAAAAAATAATCCATTTTCTCTTTTAGTAAATTGGTATGAGTTAGGAACGTTTGTGAAATGTAGAATTATCATGCTACAGATTGAGGGAGGGAAAAATCCTGATGATGTAGAAGAATTGGGGAAGCAAGTGCTTGAGTTAGAAGCAGTGTGGTTAATGCATTAATAGGGATTGGAAAAAGCACAAAATGGTGCTAGAAGAAACATCTTGAGACCGAAAGAGGGCAAGTGAACAAAGATGTATTGGAAATGAAACAAAATAGTGAAAGGACATAATCTACATGTTCGGTCCTGGATACTTGAGGGAAAGGGGTCATTCCTTATAGAATATGTGGCCCCTTTTTCATTTCTCTCTCAAATTCTTGGTAATAACATTACCCTAAACAAATGAAGCAGACCCTGATTGTTCATCTAGAGATGGGATAATTTTCCCATGGAATAAAAACTGCAAAGTTGTTTACTTCTGCAATTTCTAGATGAATACAATCAAGAAGCAACTACTTTTCATCCCCAATCATCAACGTATGTTTGCAATAGGTAACCTAATAAGCGGTTGTTCACCCCCGCACCCTCGAGTCTATCTCATAAATATTTAACTTCCAACGATCTGGTGAGACTGGTAGCAAACCTGACATCATTTTGTTAGGTCTGGGTTTACGTTCCAAGTTCCTATTTCCAATTCTGATGTACATTTCAGATCACGACTAGTTGTTTGAATGCTGATGAAAGGAAATGGTTTGTTTTGCATCCACATCAGCCAGTTTTTCTGGTTACAGACCTTAATAGACGGGGCTGAGGATTGATCACTAGGCGCTTGGCATCCTTCGCGTCTTTCACTTGTATGCCTTGCTGTTTATCTCATACATTTGATGGACCTGAGCAGCTTCAGGCTTAATGGAGCATAGACTGAGTTCTTAATCCTTCGTCAGTGCCACTTACTGCACTCTGCCACCCACATACTCCTGTTGACAATATGTTTCAGCATTGCTGTTGTTCTAGCAGCTTGGGCATCAAACCTCCATGCACGTAGGCATAGTAATCAAATGCCCCTTTGTCCTGCTAAACCTTTTAAGATGAACCCTTCCCCAGATTCCTCACTCGGTGATCATCGGCTCTCTGGAAAACTCTAAAACCATCTATACCTAACACCTTCTATTGAGGCCTCCTTCAAAGTATATTGAGCAGAAAAGTTCAATTTGCAGCTGGAAAGCCAACCAGACTGCTAAAACCAATAGATCTTACTTCCTCATCCCTGGCAAAACTTCAGTGACTCCACATCACAGTTTGAGTCCACTTAACAATCTATTGCCTGATATGCAACTGCCTGATGGACACCACTTCAGCCTTACCTCTTTGAAATGATCTCCGTATCCCATGTGCCCTAACTTGTCATGTCTGCCTCAAACTACCTCTTTTGCATTCTTGGCAGTAGATGTATTGGAATAGTTGTATGGCTCCTATCTCTAGGACCAGCCTCTCCCATCTCTTCTATGTAGGTCTGCTCCCTCTTCTGCTCCTAGAAAGCTATAAACACTCACCTCATACCTCCTGCCATCCCTCCCCACACCAGGTTGGCTTTGCTAGCTCGGAACTCTACCACTAATAACTTCTTCTTCATTCCAGATGTCGGTTTTTAAGTTTCTCTTGACCGCACTGCTAGAAGGCGTACTGCTCCAAGTCCTTTAAAATATGCATTGATGGGAGGAGGGCTTTGGGTCTGCTTCGAAGACTATGACTCTCTCCCATTGTATTGTTTGTATGGTGTATCATTCTACTTCCTTTGGAGAGTTTCTATAAAAACAACCCTATGGATATTTGTTTTGTTTATTACAAATTACTTTTTATTATGTTGTTGTCAGTACTAGAGTGTGAGCCTGACCATAAGTTGCCCACCCAATTGCTATTGTCTTTTTCACACATGGAGCGGCTTGACTACCTAATTAATGTTTTGTCTCGTGAGATCTCCGGTCCAGCTCAACCCAGACTTCCTTGTTACCTTTGCCCTTGTGCTGCTTGCCACTGCATACATTTCCAGTATTCCTAGCAGCTCCTGTGAGGCTGTCCTATTGTGCTCCCCCCCCACTGAGCTTCAAATAGAAATTGCAGCACCCTGCCTGTCCGCTTTTCCCCAGGTCACACCCGGCTGCGTTTCTGCCACTGGGTTTTCCCTTTCGTTCTTTGGCTATGCCAGTGGTCGGTTTATCCACAGTTGCTAGTTCCCCTATCACCACCAATGCCATTACCAACACCACCATTACAGCTGCCAACAGTATTATTACCACCATCTCTGTTGCAAGTACAACTGTTACCACCACCTTTACTACCACGATAGCACTGTTACTATTACTACCACTGCCATTACAAACACCACCTTTTCTGCCACAGTCTCCATTACGACCACCACTGCCGTTATGCCAACCATTGCCACCACCATTAAAACCATTAGCCCCACCAACAATAGCGCTTCTGTTGCTACCATCAGAGTTCATAGGTCAGGTTATAATTGCTGAACACAGGCAGGATATGTTGTTTGCATTGTTAGCTTCTTCAAGGCTTTACTCGTTGTCTTCTGCAGGCGGGCAGGGTACATACTTAACTTCCTGCATCCCTGCTGTCCGTAGTGTGTGTATTACACATATAGTAAATTTAGGAAACTGCCTTGAGACGATGTGATCTCAGGGTACGCCAGAAAACCATATAGCTGGACACATTATCAAGTAGCGCGTCAGACCTGTTAAAGTAACGGCTGATTGTTGAACAACCTTAAGTATAATATTTAACCAGGGAAGAGAGTTGAATAAACCAGACTGGAAGACTCTGGAACAAAGTTTATTGTTGCTAAGGCTGTGAAAACAGGGGCTTCTCTGATCATGTTGGAGCCATCCGATGTCTAATTGTTCGGCTGGAATTTGAGAATTGATTGCGTACCGTACAGGCACATCCAAGAAAAGCAGTGGAGTTCAAGTCTTGCAGGATGCTAAAAATATGGTTGCCCAGCAACAATAGCCAATTATCAAACTTTCCTGGTAATGCGCAAAGAGCAGCCATAAACTCCACGCAAAATGAAACCAGCAAACCCGTGTCTATTCTTCCTCCCCCATAAAACACCGCTCCGTTGTCTCGTTACTGAGCCCACCAGTGACATTTAGAACAGGAAAAGCAAAAATACAGTTGTTTTTTGGTCGTCTCCGGCTGATCTCGTTAGAGCTTCTTTTGGTGAAACATTTATTTTGTAAGTTTCACATTTTGTTAAGAATGGGAAGGGCATCTTCATTTCACTACAAAGGTGTGTTCAGTTTCCTGCATGTCATATGACCCTAACTGCAGTGGACACACGGATCATGAAAAGAATGCAACAGTAAGTGGTCAGTAGGCTGAGCGCTTCTCCAGAGGCCTTCAGGCCTTGGGTTAGATTACCTGCTGGATCGATTCAACCCTGTTAGCAAAACAATTACGGCCTGAGAAGCGGGGGCTTCCATTTCTGCAGGAAGTAATCACCTAGCAGCCGTGCGGGCTCCCGTGAAGCCGGACGCAGAGTTACTTGGCTGCCAGGTTTTGTGTTCATTGGGGGGACATTCACGAGGGACTCCCAAGTGCAAGCAGCCTGGTAATGTCATATAATTGGGAGACGCTGGTCAGTCCCACGATTGGGCAAATGCTGTAACGAGGCTTGGGCTGTGAATTGGCTTCTGCAACCCTTCTCACTAGCCAAGTCAACATCTCTGTCAGCCGTGAGAGTTTGCCCGTCTGATGTAACCCTTCCCTGGTTCCCTAGTTCGCTGAACTCGTTGCCAGAAGCCTTTTTAGGAATTTTGCAGTTTTGGTCATTTTACACTTGTACGTGTTTTCTGTTGTTGTTGTATTCATCCACATTCGGGGCTGTCCACTGACTCAAATGCTTATCCGTGGCCAACTGCACAAAGAAGATAGGGTAAGGCCTAATTTGATTTTTTTCAACATAGTTACTCAATACCTTGTTGCCTTGCTCGCATACATGCTGGAACAATAGTTAAAGAAATGTATTGAATGCACGGAATCCGGCGATGCCAAATGTATGAAGGGTTTCGTGTGAGTAGCTGTCAGCACAGGCTAACTTATAATATTAGTGTGTGCTGGTGATTCACGACTGAATCCGGTGTTATTGGTGCACTGTTCTTTTGATACCAGGTATGGACACAGCCAAAGCCCGAAAGTTACTCGGTCCCAGTGATACCCTTCAGGTCTAAAGTAATCAAGGTGAAATGCGGAGTCCTCCAGGATCCCTCAACCTCCCTGATTTCGTTTGACATTTACGTTCGATGTTTGACACTTTGTATGCGTTCCTCTGCCCTGGACTGTATGAGATTTTTGATGACTCTATGCTTCTGTTTGCTTCGACAGTGCTACTGAACTTGTTGATCAATTTCTTAAGCCCTCCCTTCAGCTATCCAAACCTCGGTGAGTAAAAACTTGTCAGAGTTGAAGGCAGACAAAACACAACCTTTAATATGTTTCTCTGACTCTTTTTGGAACAATAGTTCTGTAGTAGGGGATCTCTGTGTATAGTTATAATCTAGAGAATAGTCCCGCCCATGTGCGTGGACCCCGGAGCAATCAAAAATAATCTCTTAGTGTCAAAAAATGCAGAAATGCATAGACACTTAAGAGAGAATTTAAAGACAGATAATGCAGCCAAAAAAGGCTACACTGTCCAGTACTTCAACTAGAAATTCCACCACAAAATCCACAAAACAGCAAAGCCTGTACAGATTTCCCCTGCTTAACAGCAAAATCCCTCAGGAATGATAGAGAGAAGAACCTGGACAGACAAGCCCCATAGGCTGCCATTATGTGGCTTAAATAGGATACTGTGCCTTTAAGGAACCTTCCAGAACCTTCTCCCAGTATCCCAGAATGCATAGCAGGTCCAACTTAGTTTCAGTTCTTTTTTCCGGCTCCTGCAAGCAGGACCCTGGAGCATTGAGCTCTCCCTTTTCAAGGGTTTTGTTGGTGTTTTTACACTAAATTCGATTTTTGGTGCTTCTAAAGTACTTTAGTGACTTTCTTCTTGGGTTCCTGCACTCTTTTATTGTCCATAATGCCAGCATTATTTGACAAATGCCCGGAGTGCTCCAGGAAGAAGGCCAAGTCAGACCCCCATGAGGTCTGTATCCTCTGCCTTCCCTCTTCCCACATCCCTGAGGAGTGTGTGATCTGTAGAGGCTTCTCTGGAAGGACCCTGAAGGACCGGCGTAAAATCAGACTTCAGGGACTTGAAGAAAGAAGATTGAAGGCACGAGGTGGGTCAGGAGGGGCTCCTTCTGCCCATGCTGAGGCCTCTGGGGGGCTCCCCAGGGGCAGGAAGTCCAGCCCGCGCCCAAGATCTCCGTCTGGGTCAGTTGCGCTGACCACGACGTCGAGGGGAAGGTCCACGGCCAGTTCCCGGTCTCCCCAGGGCTCTGGGTTGAGAAAACGTCGCCCGTCGACGTCGAGGGACGTGTTCCGGCCGCCGTCGAAGCCGGTGTCGATCTCCTCGTCGTCGGCGTCGAGTGGTCGACATCGGAGGACCCGGCGTCGGCGCTCGCCGTCGAGGCGACACCGCCGTTCGCCGTCGAGGACATCGTCGTCGAGGGGATCCTCGTCGTCGAGGCCGCCGTCGAGACGGAAGAAGTCTCCGGCGCGGAAGACGTCGACGTCGAGACATTCAAAGGGATCGACGTCGAAACGTTCCAAGAGGTCGACGTCGAGACGATCCAGGTCGACGTCGAGACGTCCGAAGGGGTCGAGGTCGCCGTCGAGGCACCATCGCCCGTCGTTGAGATTCCGTGGCTCGTCCATCTGGTCGGGGTCGACGTCGAGACGTCGACACCGTTCGACGTCGAGGAGTGAGAGGCGGTCGACGCCGAAGGGCCGTTCGACGTCTAGGGACCCAGGCTCGCCGTCTGGGCACCGATCTTCGGCGTCAGGAGGTCGAAAAGACAGGCCCAGGACTGTGGGGGGCTCCCCACATTCCGGACAGGATGATGGCTCGCCGGGAACGGCGTATTCCGAGGTATATACCCCGAAGAAGCCTTCAGCACCTCCTTCACTGCCTCCTTTGCCAAGGGGTCCGCCTCCGAAGGCTCCGACCCCCCCCTGCATTGCCTGCTCGACCGGCTCCGCAGGCCCCGCTTCCAGTGACTCCCCCACCCCCGGTTCCACCGCGGGCGGTGTCGATGCCCAAGTTTCCGACGCCGCCGAAGAAGACTCCTAAGTCGAAGCCGAAGCCTCGGACTCCGGAACCGGGGAGGCCGGCGGACCGTCCCAGGCCCAAGAGATCGAGGTCTCGCTCGGGGAGACGGGACAATCTAAGAAGCTATGTCGCTCCCTTGAAAAAACTTGGAAAAAAGACCCAAACAATATCACCCAAACCGCCTTCAAAAACGCCACCCGCAAGCACCACCAACTAATCCGAACAGCCAAGAAATCAGCACTCAAAGACCGACTAGACAACAACACTCGCAACAGCAAGGAACTTTTCAACATCATCAAAGAATTCTCCAACCCCACCGCCAGCTCAAACGACATCACCCCATCTCAAGTCCTCTGCGACTCCCTCGCCTCATTCTTCCATGACAAAATCGCCGACATTCACAACAGCTTTGACAACCAACCTGTAAACCAGTTCACCTCACTCACCTCCGAACTTGTACCTCCTCCGAACTACCTTCTCGACTGGAACCTAATCACCACAGAAGACACCATTCACCTGATGAACTCCATCCACTCAGGATCCCCGACAGACCCATGCCCCCATCACATCTTCAACAAAGCAAACTCCGTTATCGCACCCCATCTCCGAGACGTCATCAACTGCTCCTTCAACTCCGCCACATTCCCAGAAAGCTGAAAACACGCCGAACTCAGCGCCCTTCTGAAGAAACCTACAGCTGACCCCTCCGAACTCAAAAACTACCGCCCCATCTCGCTCCTCCCATTTCCTGCCAAAGTCATTGAGAAAGCCGTCAACAATCAACTCGCCACCTTCCTCGAAACCAACAAATCACTCGACTCCTCACAGTCTGGCTTCCGAGCCAAACACAGCACCGAAACCGCCCTCATCGCAGCAACAGATGACATTCGAACACTTCTGGACAACGGAGACACAGTCGCCCTCATCCTCCTTGACCACTCTGCAGCCTTCGACACAGTCTGCCATAGCACCCTGATACAACGCCTTAGAAACATCGGAATTCAAGGAAAAGCATTGGACTGGATCATCTCGTTCCTCGCTGGAAGAACTCAGAGAGTCCGCCTCCCCCCTTTCAAGTCAAAGGCCTCCGAAGTCATCTGCGGCGTCCCGCAAGGATCATCACTCAGCCCCACCCTCTTCAACGTCTACATGAGCCCCCTCGCAACCATAGCACGGAAACACAACCTCAACATCATCTCCTACACTGATGACACTCAGCTGATCCTCTCACTCACCAAAGACCCAACCACCGCCAAAACCAACCTACATGAAGGGATGAAAGAAGTAGCCGAGTGGATGAAGCACAGCAGTCTGAAACTGAACTCGGACAAAACGGAAGTCCTCATCCTAGGTACTTCCCCTTCCGCATGGGATGACTCTTGGTGGCCAACGACCCTAGGAACAGCCCCCATACCGACGGACCACGCACGGAACCTGGGCTTCATCCTGGACTCCTCCCTCTCGATGACCAGACAAGTCAACGCCGTCTCATCATCATGCTTCAATATCCTACGCATGCTCAAAAAAACATTTCGATGGATCCCCACCGAAACAAGAAAAACGGTCACCCACGCTCTGATTACTAGCCGTCTAGACTACGGAAACACCCTTTACGCCGGTACCACCGCAAAACTGCAGAAAAAACTCCAACGCATCCAAAATGCTTCAGCCAGACTCATACTAGACATCCCCCGCAAAGACCACATCTCCGGTCACCTGAAAGACCTGCACTGGCTCCCCGTCAACAAAAGGATAACTTTCCGTCTCCTCACCCACGCACACAAAGCCCTCTACGAACTCGGACCGGATTGCCTCAACACACGCCTTTCCTTCTACACCCCCACCCGCCAGCTGCGTTCGTCCAACCAAGCCCTCGCCGCCGTCCCGCGCATCCACAAAGCCACCATGGGGGGAAGATCCTTCTCCTACTTAGCAGCCAAAACCTGGAATTCCCTCCCCACCCACCTCCGCCTCACTCAAAACCACCTAGCCTTCAGAAAACAGCTTAAAACCTGGATATTCGATAAGTAAACCCCCCCCCCCCCTCCTCAAGCGCCTTGAGACCCTCTGGGTATGTAGTGCGCTATATAAATTGTGACTTGACTTGACTTGACTTGACAAGTCTAGGAGTGGACGCGGATCTTCATCGAGATCCAGGCATCGCCATAGGAGGCGTCGGTCCAGGTCACGCTCATCTGGGACCCGTTCTTACTCGCCCACGCTGTCTGATTCGCCGGAGACTAGGGTGTCCCCGATCGACGATATCCACACCTTCCAAGAGGTTCTCCTGCGCGGAGCGGCGAAGTTGGGGATCAAAGTTGAAGCGCCTACGCCTTCGACTTCTGTCATCTTTGAGACGTTACACAAGAAACACCTGTCTCGCCCCCTACTGCCTCTGGTGCCGGGGCTCCTCGAGCCGGCTGAACAGCTTTTCCTGACGCCGGCGGTTGTGAAGTCTGCGCCTTCCAGGCTCCTCAAGAAATACAGAGCTCCGGACTCGGACCCAGCCTTCTTGAGAAAGGACCCGGCGCCGGATTCGGTCATTGTGACGGCGGCCCGGAAGCTTCATGCCACCTCCCCTGCGTCCAAGGTGCCTCCGGACAAGGAGAGCCGCTGGATCGACTCTGCTGGGCGAAAAGCGTGTGGTACATCCTCCTCGTCAATGAAGGCTGCCAGTGACTCTGCTTTGTTGGGACGATACGACCGTGCACTGTGGGACTCAATGGAGCAGTTTGCGGACCTCGTTCCTCGAGACCGTAAAGAGGACTTCATGGAGATCGTCCAGGAGGGGATGCTGGTCTCTAACCAGGCCATTAGCGCCGCGGCGGATATTTCCTTGCTGTCTGCGCACGGATACTGCCACGGGATTAACCAGAGGCGCCATGCTTGGCTCCGGTTGACGTCTCTTAAGCCAGAAGCACAACAACGTGTGGCGAATCTCCCGTTTTTCGGGGATACCCTCTTCGGAAAACACGCGGATGACGAGATGGCCAGGATGAAGGCCGAGGCAGAGACCCTGACGGCGGTGGGCTTCGAGAAGCCCAAGGAGAAGAAACCCTACCGCCAGTTCCAACAGCGGTTCGGGTCGCAGGGTCGTGGAAGAGGGCAGTCTGCCGGACAACATCAGCAGCAGCAACAGCAGCAGCAGTACAGACGGCCCTTCCAGAAACACCATGGGGGTAGAGGTAGACAGCAGTCCTCTACCGCTTCCAAGGGCCCGGCCGGGCCTCGACCCTGAGCTGTTACTTCCCCCTCGTCCGTTACCCGCTCCGGTGGGGGGAAGCGTTCAATTTTTTCTGGCAGAGTGGAGAAAAATTACTCAGGACAAGTGGGTGCTGAATATTGTTTGCAATGGATACAGTCTGCGTTTCACCAGCCCTCCTCCATCAATTCCTCCCGTCAGCTCGCAGTATCAACTGCGCGAGCTTCAGGCGGAGGCAGACATTCTGCTAAGGAAAAGGGCGATAGAAGACGTACCTCTGTCTCAAAGAGGAAGAGGTCTTTACTCTCGGTTCTTTCTTGTCCGCAAGAAGGACAAAAACGAGTTCAGGCCCATTCTGGATTTGCGACAGGCAAACAAGTGGATTCGCAGAGAAGTTTTGCATGCTGTCGTTGCATCAAATCTACCCTCAGCTGCAACGAGGAGATTGGATGTGTGCCATAGATCTACAGGACGCATACTTCCACGTGCCCATTGCATGCAAACACAGGAAGTTTCTGCGTTTTCAAGTCGGCACCAATCACTATCAGTACACGGTGCTGCCCTTCGGACTGAAGTCTGCACCCAGGACATTCTCGAAATGCATGGCAGTGGTAGCGGCACACCTGCGGAAGAACAAGGTGTTTGTCTACCCGTACCTGGACGATTGGTTGATCAAGGCCTCCTCCTTCTCAGAAGCTCAAGCACACTTCCAGAAGACGTGCGTTCTCTTGAACAAGCTGGGGTTGCACATCAACAGGTCCAAGTCGGTCCCGATTCCGGTCCAGTGCATCCAGTACTTGGGAGCCTCCATCAATACACTGTCGGCAAGCGTGTCTCCTTCGGAAGAGCGACGTTTATCACTCCTTCGGAAGGCTCAGGCTCTCATGTCTACTCCGTCCACGACAGTGAGGATGGTGTCTCTCTGCTGGGATCGATGGCCTCGTGTATCTTCCTGACGCCACATGCGCGGCTGCACATGAGACCGCTACAGGAGTGCTTGGAGGATCAATGGGACCAGAGGAGAGGATCTTGGGACGACAAGATACGACTGTCTCTGCATGCTCTTCAGTCTCTGAAGTGGTGGTGCTCGAAGGAGAATCTCCTCAGAGGGGTTCCCTTCCACAAGGACATTCCCACACAGACTATCGTGACGGATGCTTCTCTCCAGGGCTGGGGAGCGCACTCCGGAGACCTACAAATTCAAGGGACGTGGTCCCAGATGGAGTCCACGTACCACATCAATTTCCTGGAACTCAGGGCTGTGCACTTGGCACTGAAGGCTTTTCACCCGTCCTTTCAGACCAACTCTCTGCTTGTTCAGACGGACAACACGACAACAATGTATTACCTCAACAAGCAGGGGGGCTCGAGATCGCGTACTCTGTCGCAGGAGGCGCAGACGATCTGGCACTGGCTTCTGGCTCGAGGACGGTCGATAACGGCCACCCATCTGCCAGGTGTGCAGAATGTTCAGGCAGACGAACTGAGCAGACTCATTCAGGAAAACCACGAATGGGTCATAAACGACGAAGTACTAGGAGAAGTCTTCGCAAGGTGGGGTACTCCAGACGTGGATCTGTTCGCCACCGCCGAAAACAGCAAATGCCGAGGCTTCGCCTCCAGGTACTGCCAGCCGGGGACGCTGGGGAACGCGTTATGGATCAACTGGTCGAACAGCTTTCTGTACGCTTTTCCACCAATTCCCCTGATTCCGGCGGTTCTCATCAAGCTGTCCCAATCCAGGGCGAGAATGATTCGGATTGCCCCGGAATGGCCCAGACAGTGGTGGTTCACGGACCTACTTCACCGCTCTCTCCTTCCTCACATGAAGCTGCCGTGCAGGCCGGACCTTCTCACGAAGTTCGGGGGGCGGATGGTTCACCCCAACCTCTCGTCTTTGAGTTTGGCGGCATGGCTCCTGAAATAGTGCAATATGGCCATCTGAATCTCCCAGAGGATTGTATGGACATACTGAAGGAGGCTAAGCGACCTTCCACTAGGACTTCTTATGCTTACAAGTGGAAGAGGTTTTGCATCTGGTGCAAGTCTAAGAACTATGACCCTACGACATGCAAGGAAGATGTCATCCTTCCATATCTGCTACATCTGGCGCAGTCGGGCCTTAATGTCCATTCCATTAAGGTTCATCTGGCTGCTTTGACTGCCTACAGGAAAGGCCCTTCACAGACTTCCTTCTTCCAGATCCCTGTGATCAAAGATTTTTTGGAAGGCTTGAAGAAAGTGTTCCCTCCTGTCAGGCTTCCTTCGCCTTCGTGGGACTTGAATGTGGTGCTGTCCAGATTGATGAAGGAGCCTTTTGAACCCATTCATAAGGCTTCGTTACAGCACCTGTCCTGGAAGGCGGCGTTCCTCGTGGCCATTACATCGGCCCGCAGGGTGAGTGAGATTCAGGCGTTGTGTTGCCAAGAACCTTATACTGTATTTCATGCTGCTAAGGTTTTTATGCGTACTCACCCTAAATTTCTTCCCAAGGTTGTTTCTGATTTTCATATCAATCAGACTATCACTTTGCCTACGTTCTTTCAGAATCCGTCATCTCCAGCGGAAAGGTCTTTACATTCCCTGGATGTGAGGAGGGTGCTGAAGTTTTATCTTGATAAGACTAAAGATATTCGTAGGTCAGACCAATTGTTCGTTAATTATGGCTCAGTCAGGACAGGTCTTGCTACCTCTAAACAGTCCATCTCGAGGTGGATTGTGTCCTGCATACAATTGTGTTACTGCAAAGCTAATAAGACCTTAGGGGGTAAACCTAAGGCTCATTCCACCAGAGGCAAAGCTGCCACGACAGCTATGCTTCGTAATGTTCCCTTTGCAGAGATCTGCAAGGCGGCCACTTGGAAGTCGGTCCATACCTTTGCTAAGCATTACTGCCTGGACACTGATGCTAGGGCAGACGCTCAGGTTGGGCAGGCTTCGCTGCGGATTTTGTTCGCACAATAGTGGCGTAATTTCATATTCTCCACCGCCGCTTGATGTGGGGATGGGCTTGCCATTCTATTCACTAGATTATGACTATACACAGAGATCCCCTACTACAGAAGGAGTAGTTTCTGTCCTGTAACTCCAGTTCTGTAGTAGGGGTATCTCTGTTATAGTCATAAGCGCCCTCCCTCCTCCCCGGTGGAGATTTGTTCAGGTACATAATGCTACAGGTCTGGCGTTTTTTACGCCTTCAAAAAGAACTGAAACTAAGTTGGACCTGCTATGCATTCTGGGATACTGGGAGAAGGTTCTGGAAGGTTCCTTAAAGGCACAGTATCCTATTTAAGCCACATAATGGTAGCCTATGGGGCTTGTCTGTCCAGGTTCTTCTCTCTATCATTCCTGAGGGATTTTGCTGTTAAGCAGGAGAAATCTGTACAGGCTTTGCTGTTTTGTGGATTTTGTGGTGGAATTTCTAGTTGAAGTACTGGACAGTGTAGCCTTTTTTGGCTGCATTATCTGTCTTTAAATTCTCTCAAGTGTCTATGCATTTCTGCATTTTTTGACACTGTAAGAGATTATTTTTGATTGCTCCGGGGTCCACGCACATGGGCGGGACTATTCTCTAGATTATGACTATAACAGAGATACCCCTACTACAGAACTGGAGTTACAGGACAGAAACTACTCCTTTCTGGCCTGTAAACTTGGGGTCTTCGCCCAATCCGATCAATGTGGCAAAAACTCCGGCCTTAAAATTGACAATCTTGTCTTTGAAGACATCAATTAACGCTGTACTGTCTTCATGCAGCTACCAAATAAAGCTCCTCAAGAAGATTACGAGTCATCCTGACTGAGATTCGATTTGGCCTTTGGTAGTTACATCATTAAAGATTTTCAGGATTGGCTCTCAATCCCTGTTATCTGGACTTGCCTGAAATCGTTTTGTTCAGGTTTCAACTGATCCAGAAATTAAAGTCTCGCTCTTGGAATGCGAAAATTCGAGCACATCACTGAAGCTAGACGTAAATTGTACTTGCTTTCACCTAAGCAAAGTGTACTTTGTAAAGTGTGTTATGTCTGGCTCATTAAGCGATACTGTTCACTCTCATGGCCGACGTCATCAAATATACTCCTGATGTGTTTTGCAATCTGCCATAGGAGATCAGGGTAGTTGGTGGCAGTTTAAAACCAGCATTGACATAGCCAATATGTCTCGCCTTTGGGACCTTATAAGTGTTTAGCTATCCAGCACAATATCCGTGGTGCAACAACATCAACTGTTGCATGGCTAAACACTTATAAGGTCCCAAAGGTGAGACCTATTGACTATGCCAATGCTTGTTGGGTATGGCTGGGGACAGGGCTTTAAGTGGGACGAAAAAACTGGGGGGTCTCCCACGGGGCGTGGCCAGTGTAATTAGGGGCTCGCACTAAAATCTGTGTTTGGCATAGTGTGCCGCCTGACTTGTTTTTTGCTGTTTCGGTCATGGCATCCAGATATGTGATACAAGTAGTAACATCATGCCTACAACAAGTAAGAACTAGTGGCTTTGTCAATGGTTATTAGTTCCAGAAGATAAATAAGATGCAACTATGGCTTGTATATAATATTGACAAAGCATCCAATTAAAGCCCTGGTGACCCTACCACAATGCTCTTGCGTTTCAGAAAGAGAAGGGATAACCAGAAAGAAATTGACTCTTTGAAGGATTTCCCTTCCTCCACAACGCTCACCTGGCATGACACCATGCCGTAACTTTTCTGCTAATGAGAAGGGAGCAGTGTGGGCAGCGCACATCGATGTGCAGGCTATCTCGAAACGGGTCTCTATCGGGCTTTGATTTGCATCCTGGCACTTTTCCCCAGATTGCAGTGACAGCAAACTGCTGTCACTGCAATCTGGGAAAAAAACCAGACCGCCTGTGTCAGGGCTCAAAACAGAGCCCGATAGAGACCCGTTTCGAGGCCCCCTGAAAAAAACTGCCGGTGCTCAGACCCCTTGAAACCCGGCCCACTTAAAGCCCTGGCTGGGGAAAGCTTTAAATGTCGGCAGAGCTGATGTAATCACAAAATAAATTGTAAGCAGTATATATAAAGTGATTTTATCTCCATCTCTTTGTTGATCTTCTTTGCTGGCATTTGATTGGGCAGCAGTTGTTGTAGCTCGCCTGAGGAGCACTACCGTTGCTCATAACTCAAAGAGAAATTATTAAAGGAGATCCGGTGTCAAATACAATAGGAAGGTGCTTTGCATATTGTACCCAGGGGCGCCAAAGTTTTCCTTAGTAGGAGCTAGTCAGGTCATCGATCCAGTCTTCACCAGCCATAGACTGAGAGATTACTGGACCCAAATCTCAAGCTCCTTGGTGAACTGTAAGAGAACACAGTGCAGCAGAACATCACTGTGGCCAACTAATCCCAAGGGGGAGTTATAGGACACTTGGAAAAACATGTATTTTCCAATGTGGTCGGGGCCCAGTCATAATCTAACACTTTGTATCCTTAGACGGAAATCACTAGTATCAGCCCTACACAAAGGTGGACTCGAGAAGAGCATTAATTTACATTTACCCCACACTCGCATGCAAGACCAGTTGTGCTTTCACTGTTTACAGAGCACCGCCAAGAGCAGGTGAAGGGCATTTTTGGGAGAAATAAGAACACTGCCACTCATGGAGGGTTGAGGTGCCTTGAAAGTGTATGTTTAGAGTACGAGGAAAGCACTAGGGTGTGGGACAGCAACAATGACAACAGTATGAATGAGTAAACGTTTACTCATGGTTTTCTTGAGTCAAGGCACTCGGCTGGAACAAGAGACAATCTTAATAAATGATAATTATGGCACACATCCAGCTTGTCTGTGTGTTACATTGGGAGTTGTTTGCAGAGTGGCTCTCTGAGTTCACAATCCAAAATGTAAACATGTAATTGTCACGTACCGCAACTGCCTATTGTATGTGAACACACAGACCAAGTAGCATGCCTGCTTCTGTGCAGGTGATGACTACCAGTATTTAAATTCAGAAAGGAGTGATACTTGATGTAATAATATAGGGCACTCAGTGGGATAAATGGATTACACATTTGAGGTTGGAATGGTATTTTAATAAATATCTAACCCAGGACTTGGATCACTAGTACTTCATTAAGCAACAGGAAGGCACCTGCAAATCTCAATCTATTCAAGTTTCCTTTATCTCTTCGCAGGACAGCCAAAGACTAACCCTAATATTTGTTGTACAAGTTTGTATGGTTTGCAGGGACCACCCAGTGAATGATGTCACGATATGCATCAAAGCACAAACTGATGTCATGAAACAAAACAACATTCTAGAATGATTGTTAGCAGTGCATGACTTGAGAAATTGAACTGCTTTTCTTTCTTTCAGCAACAACGGAAGATGCTTGTTGTATTTTGTAGTAGCAAATAAATAATGTGTATGTAGTTTGTGTTATTATAGATTGGATGAAGGCCTATAGTTTCATAGAATCATTAGGGATGTTCTTGGCCCTCGGAACAGTGCGTTGCATTATTGGCGAATCTGTTCATTCGCTCCGGAGACACAGGTTAAGTTCAAAGGACTGGTGAATTGCATAAGCAGTGCCCCCGAGTGAACCCATGTCATATGTGAATGTTTCGTTCAATCCTGACTTTTTTCCGATATCCGTTTGCATTCTGGGATTTGCAATTTCCCATTCTGTATTGTCAGTGTGGCTGTTGGGTAAAAAGCGTGCGAAGCAAATACAGGCTTTTCCCCTGGACAAGTTGGTTAGAGGTAAGTGTGGGGACCATTAAAGAGGCTCCACTAACTTCCTCAGTTTGTCCAGTGTTTCGAGTTTGTCCCTATAGAATGTGGAGAGGAATGTGAGAATCAGGATCTGTACTTTGTTCATTTGAGATGCAGCAGAGCATAAACACAAGCCAAGGTAATGTTCAACCACAAGAGAACCATCTGTCGACCATTGTGGAAGGAGCTGTACAGGGGCAGTTGAGATGAAGGAGGATAAATGGAAGGTGGAGCATACAGGCCACAGGAACGCCTAGGACAACAGCAAGCCGTGTGATTCTGCATGTGCCATCGGGTAAGCGCGACAGGACAAGCACGGATACAATTACTCTAAATAGGCGTAGTCACAGAATTCAGAGTGGGCCATGCGGTTTTAAACACTGTACATGAAAACAAAACGATAGCAAAGTAAACAAACCGGCTAGAGAACATTAACAGAAAAGATGGAAAACCTGCCTCCGAATGGCAAAGTAGCCCCCCTGGGATTTCTCTCTTGTGACCGATATTATGTGGTTATTTACCTGTATTACACACGCCTGTATTTAAACAGAACATATGGGAATTACTGTTATTAGTCCGAGTAAGGCTGGAAAGACACACGTTCATTCCAGGACAGTATGAAGGGATGCGATGTAGAAAAAGCTCCCTTCCCAGCTTGCTCGTGTTAGCGTGTTAAATGTTGGTAAAGCAATGTTGGCTAGGGAACAAAGCTGTCCCATGAAGCCCCAGAGGACAGCCGCTGTTTTGTAACTACAATGTTGGAAAAGCTCCCTTCCCAGCTTGCTCCTGTCCGCGTGTTAAATGTTGGTAAAGCGATGTCGGCTAGGGCGCAAAGCTGTCCCATGATGCCCCAGAGGACAGCCACTGTTTTGTAACTAGCTGGAGATCTAATGTGTTTTTTCCTGTAAAACCAACATGAAACTGCGAGAGAGGGCTCGTCAGATTATTCCTGGCTGCGCTGATGGTGGGAGGGTACTCGACTCCTCTCACGACTGTGGCGATCCCATTCGCCTGAGATGAGCATTAGCCACACGCGTGCGTGTGCGCACACCATGACGAGAGACTAAAGCCAGATAGCGCCTCTGCTCGTGCGCGTAACTGCATGCAGTATACCACACAAAAAGCTGTGGTAGGCTTTTTAAAGCCCACTAACTAAATGTCTCGAAGGACAGCGCATGCGCTGGCTCAGGCAAGATCTAAAAAAGCTGAACTAGGAGGAAAAATCGTTTTCAGTTTGAACCTCTAAAGCGTGGAACTAACTAACAAGTGTCCTCAGTTTTATTATGGAGTCTTTCACTGATAATGGAAAAAAACCTATCTTTTTGTCAAAAATAAAATCAATTCTGACCTACCTGTAAGGATAAGTTCCAAAGAGCCTCTAACACACTATATTATTTCGTTCCTTTCTTATCTCACTCTCCTAGCACTAAGATGCCTCCGTGGTATATGTTTGTGAATAATAAGTATTTAATTATTTTATTCATTAGTGCTGCAGTGATTTTGGTAGTTTGCTTGTGTTGGTGGTGTGGGTGTTGATGGGGATATTCTTTTTGGTTTTGCTGGTACTATTGATAACTATGTTTGTTGTGTTATTGTTATTGAGATTTCAAGTGGTGGTGGGTTATTGATAATTGTTGTATTGGTGGTTCTGATCAAATGCTCGCATATTACCATGTGTACCTATCCTACACACACTTCCTGCTTGCTTTTTGTCTGTCACTACGGGTCTGCTTAACCCCAAGTAGGCTTCTGATATGATGTACAATAGGAAATGAGAAGATCATGTTAAATTCAGACAGCTCATGACAACATAAATAAAAATGGCTGCCACAGTAACAGAAAAGTGTTGCTTTAACTATGAAGTGAATGCTTGGGATAAAGAATTCATTGTGACAAAAGCGTGAAGGTTAATTCTTATTTTTGGGATGACATAGTCACACACGCAATGCAATGCAGTCACTCCATAGGCATGGAATGATGCACCAAACAATCTCAGAAATATGTATCTGGACTCATCCACGATATGGTAGATAATGTGTCAAGTCTCCGTCTAAAAGAGAGTTACCCATATAAGTCAAAGGTTGAAGGGTGCTGAACCAAAACTCACACCATTTGTATATTCCAAGTAGTATTTGTTTCAGACGGCTGTGCTGCCTAATGAGACCGTAAAAGAAGGGTGAGCGGGTGCTTATGTTTCAATGCCAGATTCATTCTAGCCTTTATCATTGTATTTATTCTCAATTTTTAACATTTCTAACAGAAGTAATGTGTATTGTTCACATAAAGTGAAGTAGTAGGATAAATTGATATCATGTATACATTAGCTCCCAGATGCAAAAAAAGGATTATGATTGAAATGGTAGCTAGAATTATTGGGAACAAAAAGCATCCTTTAATTATGAGGTGATGGCTTGGTTTTGCTTCTACATTCATTGAGCCCTAAATAAGCAATAAAGCCACCCATGTGTGGGAATCTGGGCACACTTGAATTTTACATAACTGAACATGTCTACCTGTATGTCTCATATTATAACATCGAAATAACCACATCATAGCCTATCTGGGTCTAAACAGTCCAAAATTAGTTGAAGTGTTTGGGCTCCTATTAAATAAAAATATTACACCAAGCAACACTGCAGCAGTCGATGCATATGACGTAGACCTCCTTGGAGTCACATGATGTTATGTTGAGGAGCTCAACACTTGTATCTCCTGCTTGAACCACACACCACATTCCACGTCGGATAATGTCTGACTTTCAATATTTAGAGGCACACTGTGACCCTTTTCAACCTCTAAGATTCTAGTCTTTGATGCTGGTTATGTTGACTGGCAAAGTTGAGAGTGATAAGATGGATGATGGGTCTTGTGGTGTTTTCTATACCTAAGTCTCGTTCCTTCAAGAGTCTTTTGAAGCACATTGGGAAAGGGTGTGCTACAAGGGGCCTGTTGGATCACACTTCTGCGTGTTTTTGCACTTTAGGACCACCACTTCGCTCTAAGGTGGATGCCTTCTCTGTCCTTGACCGCTCCTCACATTTTGTTATTGAATATGATGGTGGTATGCAAATCACACATCATTTATGTGGATCATTTACTGATTTTCTGTCCCACAGGAGGTGCACTTCCCAAACAGTGAATGCATGGTTTTTCTTGAAGCAAAAATATTTCGCATGAAAAGTTCTTTAAAAAGATATGAAAATATATTAAATAAAGTACTACCGACAGAACTTGAAAAGGTTAAAAAATGATTGTGTAATCAATGCTTCCACAAAGCCTTAACAACTATATGCACGGCGGCGCTTTGAAATGATACTTTGTCTTCTATAACGTTTAAACAAGCCATAAACGAAGCTGCTAAACTTTACTTCCTGCTCCTTGATAAAAACATATTTAGCCATATATCTCATGCCTGGATGGTGATTAATAACCATAAAGCCCTTACTCCAGCAGCTTACATATACCTTACTTTTGCGGTACACCTAAAAAAAACAATTGATGGCAGTCTGCTTCGGAAAGTTACTGTCAGTAGCTGACCAGCTAAGCTGGATACACAAAGGGCCTATAGCATGCCGACTTCCTGGTAGTAAAAAAGATCTTCTCTTTAATTTGTATCTGCCCGAATTTACATTTAGCGCGGGCCACGTTGTTAAAAAAAGCCCTCATCAACAGAGCAATAATAAGCTGCAATAACGAAGGGATTAGAACCTTCAGATCCCCAAATGAATTGCAAGCAGTTAAAATTTCTCAGACTTCACGACCAGGCTCTGATATCTAATGCCCTTTAGGAAATAAATAATCCTTCAAGGTATCCAACCTTCAAAAAGCCTGACGACAAGGTTTCTACCTTTAATACAGAGTATAGTCAAAAGCGAAGATGACAAAGTTAATCTTTTCTTCATGTACACTAAACAAACAGACTCTCATTAGGTCTTGCTGGGAGTACGCTCTTTAGCCATCTTTGTGATCAGGATATGCCCACGTATCTATGACCAGGTGGGGCTGGTCCATTTCGGCGGAAAGGCCCCGCCCCCTTTTTCTCCGTAGGAACAGTGTCTGTCTGGCTGAACTTGACAGACAATGTTCACTTTCAGTTTAAGCAGCCAGGAGACACACATGCGCATTTAGCGCAGACTCCTGGCTGCCTGAACTGAACTTTGCTGGGCAGAGAAAGTCACAGCTCCATTGGGCGTGACTTTCTCGGCTCAGCAAAGGTTGCTGAGGCCCTCCACTCAGTGACGAGGGATAGCGTCACTGATTGCCTCGCATCTGGGCGCTTCAGTTTTAAGCCCTGAAGCGCCCTGGGTCGAGTGACACTTCATCACAGAGAGGGGTGGGGTCAGTAGTCTCCCTGACCCCATCCCACTCTGTGATGACGATAGGACTGCTGCCTTCCCTCATTGGCTGACCTTAGGTCAGCCAATGAGGGAAGGCAGCAGGCCCAAGCCTCCTGGAACCTCCGAGACAGAGCAGAGCTGACTGAAGGTAAATCTGATGTATTTTCTTTTTACATTGTTTGGTGCGTGCGTGCATGTATGAATGTTTCGGAAAGAGTGTTGTGAATGAATGTGTTTGTGTGTGTGAGCGCACGCCTGGTTGTGAGTGTTGTGTGTATGTGAGCGTGTGTGTGTGTGTGTCCCGTCTGCACCCCTCCCCCCAAAACTTACCGCCCGCCACTGTCTATGACCTAATCGACCAGGTGGAACATACGGGTTTTAAAAGTGTGCTTCAATACTCAAACACCTTCATACTAAAAATTGAAGCTTGCCGGACTTTAGCCCGACGTTTTAGGGTTCTACGAAGCAGCACCTAGAACACTCTGAGGCAAACATATTTGACTGATCGTTCGGTCAAACGCGTACTGCATAAAATATGACATTTTGTTTTTAAATTATAGTTTTTATATACTGTAATTTTATTTGATCCTTTGCTTGAAATTAGTTATGGTTTTAATTAACTAAACAATACATTTACCTTACTTTACCAAATAAAGAAATATTCGAAATCTGAGAGAAAATACTCTGTAAACAGGGTGATAAAAACTCTGACGGTGTTCAGAGGCAGTAAAAAATGAGTATGACACCACTACCAGTTCCCTAGCAACAACGTTAGGCTTTATACTGCAGTCAATCAATCAATCAATCCTGTCACTTGTAAAGCGCACTACTTACCCGTGAGGGTCTTAAGGCGCTGGGTCTTGAGGAGTCTTCTGAAGGCCAGCAGGTCTTGAGTCTGCCGTAGGTGGGTGGGGAGGGTGTTCCAGGTCTTGGCGGCAAGGTGAGAAAAGGATCTGCCTCCGGCAGTCGTTCTTTGGATGCGGGGGACTGCGGCGCAGGAGAGGCCGGCGGAGCGGAGCTGGCGAGTGGGGGTGTAGAAGCGGAGTCATCAGTTGAGGTATGCTGGTCCGGTTTTGTGGAGTGCTTTGTGTGCGTGGATGAGGAGCTTAAAGGTTATCCTCTTGTTGACTTGGAGCCAGTGCAGGTCTCTCAGGTGGGGTGTGATGTGGCTGCGGCGGGTGATTTCGAGGATCAGATGTGCAGAGGCTTTCTGGATAGGTTGAAGCCGTCTCAGGAGTTTGGCCGAGGTTCCTGCGTAAAGGGCGTTTCTGTAGTCCAACCTGCTAGTGACGAGGGTATGGGTGACCGTTCTTCTCGTTTCGGTGGGGATCCACTTGTAGATCCTGCGGAGCATGCGGAGGGTGTTGGAGGAGGAGACGGCGTTGACCTGCTTAGTCATGAAGAGGGTGGAGTCGAGGATGACCCCTAGGTTGCGTGCGTGGTCGGTGGGTGTCGGAGCTGTTCCACGTGTGGTCGGCCACCAGGAGTCGTCCCAGGCTGAAGGGGTGGATCCGAGGATGAGGACCTCCGTCCTGTCTGAGTTCAGCTTCAGTCGGCTGTTCCTCATCCATTCGGCAACGGCCTTCATTCCTTCATGGAGGTTGGTCTTGGCGGTGTGAGGGTCTTTGGTGAGGGAGAGGATCAGCTGGGTGTCATCGGCATAGGAGATGATGTTGCGGTCGTGCTGTCGGGCGACGTGGGTGAGGGGTGCTGTGAAGATGTTAAACAGTGTCGGGCTGAGGGATGAGCCCTGGGGTACGCCGCAGATGATCTTGGTGGCATTGGAGCGGAAGGGGGGGGGAAGCGGACGCTCTGCCTTCTGCTGCAGAGGAAGGATATGGTCCAGTCCAGGGCCTTCTCTTGGATCCCAGCGTCGTGTAGGCGTGTTCGTTGTGTTAGGTGGCAGACCGTGTTGAAGGCGGCTGACAGGTTCAGGAGGATGAGGGCTACTTTTTCTCTTTTGTCTAGTAGGGTTTTGATGTCATCGGTGGCGGCGATGAGGTCAGTTTCGGTGCTATGGTTGCTGCAGAATCCGGACTGGGATGGGTCCAGGATGATGATCTCCTCGAGGTAGAGGGTTAGTTGTTTGCTGAAGGTTTTCTCGATGACCTTCCTCGGGAACGGGAGCAGGGAGATGGGCCGGAAGTTCTTGAGGTCCTTGGGGTCCGCCTTAGGATTCTTGAGTAAGGCGTTGATCTTGGCGTGCTTCCAGCTTTCCGGGAAGGTTGCTGACTCAAAGGAGATGTTGATTACTTTCCGGAGATGGGGCGCGATGGCTGTGCTGGCTTTGTTGAAGATGTGCTTTGGGCATGGGTGTAACGGTGACCCGGAGTGGATGGTGTTCATGATCTTGCTGGTGTCTTCGTCGTTGATGCAGGTCCAGGAGAGCAAGGCGTTGAAGCTGGCGGTGGTCATGGGGGCGGGGGTCTCAGTGGTTGTCGGGGCAGTCTTCCCTTGTGCAAATTATTTGTATTTATTTAGAGTCCAAACACTTAACATTATTTTAGAAAATGTAGCCTCAGATAGGCTAAGATGTGGGTATCCACATATTACAATGCCAGATTTTCACTTCAGTCTTAAATGATGTGACAGCAGTGTGTTCCCCTTCCCCTGCACACCGGCAGCAATATTCTAACATTTACAACTCATTTGCAGATAGCTTCGAGGCAGTACTTGGAATACAAGCTAGTTACTTTTCCTACTGTGAGGGATCATGTATGAAGGATGTCTGTACACGCTCTCTGTGGGCATGCTGTGTTGTATTTAAGACAATGTTTTAAGGTATTGGTGGGGGTGGAGGTGTTATGGCTAGGGTTTGGGCATTCCAATGACTTTAGAATGGCTTCCTAGTCGATTAGTGCCTGTAGTCAGAAGTCACAACTGCACAGATACATAGAGGTTTGCAGATACTGAGCTGATGAAAGGCTCTAAGAGGAGATGATTTGAGGAGTGTAGAGAGCGAGAGCTACAAGGCGATGCCAAAAACGATCAATCGTTTTAAAAAAACATCAATATGAAAAGGCAAGCATTACATCTAACTCAGTGCTACATAGTCTTACTAAGGCACACAACTGTAAGGTGTTTCTGTGCTGCCTTTGATAACACAATTTGTGCTGATGTCTTTTTAAACTTGTCACTTCTTTGGCCAGTGATCTGCACTGGGGTTTATCCCCTGGGGTAAATTGCTACGTGGGTATTTTAACATTTGAACTGGTGTAAAGAAATTAAATCCAATACCACCTGACAAAGTCGATCTATCAAGAGCTTTACTGAAAGCGAAATGTCATGATGTCCGGAGAGGAACATAGTGAAAGTCTACTATTTAAATGACATTAGATTACCTATTCAAATGTTTATCAGTATTTTGCTGCTTAAATAAAGATAGAGAAAGGAAATGAAAAAATGAAAAATGGTATGTGCGCTTAATGAAGGAAGGTGCAAGTGGTAGGTTTCTGTGCTGCTTTGTTGGAGTGTTACCAAAATCTGTGTAGCTTTAATTACTATGAATGCGAAGAGAACTACATTGAAAACCAGTCTAAGGACAAATATTGTCAATATTAACAGCTAGATTCATGAAAGGGCCGTTTTGCGAGTCTTTAATAGCGATTCATAAGGAATCGCTATTAAGGACTTGCAAAACTGGATTCATGTAGGAATTGCTAAATAAATTGCGATTCCTACACATTCCTTATTTGCGATTAGCAAATTGTTAATCGCAAATAAGGAATAACTCCCCATTCATTCCTATGGGCCTTAGGCCCATAGGAATGAATGGGGAGTTATTCCTTATTTGCGATTAGCAATTTGCTAATCGCAAATAAGGATGCGATTTCAAGGGTGCCAGGGGTGTCCAAAGGACACCCTGTAGCACCCCTGAAATGCAACATTACACTGGTGTTGCGCACACACATGTCCAAAGGACATGTGTGTGTGTAACATGCAAAAGAAAAAAATGCACTAAAGTGCTTTCGTCTATTTTTTTTCGCTATTTACCACGAAGTCAGACTTCGTGGTAAATAGCGGCCAAATATAGCGTATTCGCAATTTAAAATTGGTTGATGAATTGCATTTAAGGAATCTCTAATAGAGATTCCTTAAATGCAATTCCTCGCACAATAGTGAATTCTATAATAGCGATTATTGCATTTGGGATGATGAATCCCAAATGCAATAATTGCGCTCGCAAAGGGCCAAATTCTCAGAATCTGGCCCTTTGCGAGCCGATTTTCGGTTCATGAATCTGGTGCTAAATATCTTGAGACAGACTCCAGTGGTCCATCTGCTCGACAACACTGGTGCTCTCCCCATTTGCTAACACTTTATTTGCTTCTCCTCCAACCGAACGCTTCCATCTGCTTCCTCTGATCTGCTGGACATTCTTCGCCTCAAGCACAAGCGCCTAGGAGGCCGAGCATTCTCAGTGTTAACTGCCAGGTACCGAAACTCCCTCACAGCGCCTCTGAGCATTCTCAATCTGCACACTGTTTAAAAAAAGAAACTTTTTCGTTTGGATCCCACAGTCCGATTCCAGTGCCAAGAAACATCAAACTAGAGTGCCAGCCACGGTCTACAGTTTATATTAATTCTTGAATTTAGAGGAGCTATGTAGTTGTCCAAGTGAACGGCTAGGTCGCAGGTGGAGGGGCGAGGAGGTAATCACCAGGGCAATACAAGACTTTATTTTGCTGTGGATAAAGGGTTGGTCACCAGTAGAACCTTTGTAAACTACTACATGATTAAATGTAGAGAACAAAATATTATTTGGCCATGTACTGCTTTTACCTTTGCATTTTAAATCACTCATGGGCATGGCATATTATTTGACTACATTTATATCATCCCTAATTACATCTGAAATGCCATAATTGTTGATAATACTCTGCATGGTATGGGCATGAGTTGTAGTTCCTTTAGGGTATGAGTTATAGTTACTAGAAATAACTATAACTGGTGAATTTCAAGGTTTTTATTACCTTCAAAATGTATGTTTTACGTGACATTTTCATGTAACCATAACATCCCTTTTTCCGTGAATATCTAAGGATTTTTTGATGTAAAGTTAGATATTCCTAACTATAACATCACTTTAGCCTTTGTTTTTTTTTTTAGTAACGCTGTCCCGTTAGATTACATACATCCATGCAATTTTAGAACCCCAACAAAGCTTCCAAGTGCCCAGGAAATCAAGGCTCCTGGATTCTGTTGAAATGTTGGGGTAAATGAGGATTACTTTATACAGTGCTCTTTAGGTGTCTTATAGGTTCATGGTCATTTGTAGGAAACCGTAGTTTGACCTTGTTTTTGAGCGAAGATTAGATTGGGGGAATTACTGCAGTCTATAGCTGTCAGAATTATAACCTGTATTCACAGTGATTGATAAAGGGATCCTCCAGCGTTGGCTCTTCAGCCCGGCTCATTGCAGACCTCTTGATTAGGGGAGCTCAGTATCATTGCAAATTTGTGTGAGAACCTGACATTGAGGTGAACTTGATTAGAGCAGTGGTTGCCTGCATTTATAGTGATTATTTAGTCTTTGCCACAGACAATTATTTATCAGACCTGATTGATGAGAGCCAAAGTAACCTGTCTCCTTCAAAAGCTGATAAAAGTCTTTAATTACTGCCAGCCTTGCTAGAACGTTGTTACTAACCGGCTTTGTGCTGCTTTCAGCTTCTTAGATGCTTTAATCAGCCCTTGATGCTTTGAAAAGCTTCATTGTAAAACTATAAATGAGATGATCTTTTTAGAATAAAACTGTGGTCTCCAACCTTTTCTGTAATAAGAGCTACCTGTGTTCGATGGAAATCCTCCTTAGCTACTAATATTATCGGAGATGTATTAGTAATCACCTCAGACCAGATTACATTAGTGGCCACCATATGTAAGATTACTAGAGGTGATCACATCCGTGCATCAGACGTGCATGGTTTTTCAATGTAGGATGTCTTTCCATGTGTAATTTATAACAGCCAACACCATGTTAATAATAATCTCCTCAACACGGTTTGATATGTATTACTCAAATATCAGCTTTAAATATATTTTGGAATTCCGTTGTTTTCCCCCAAACATCAGCTTATAAATCCTAAATATACAGATAGCTTAGTTTAAAATACATACTTTTCAATTTTGGTGTACATATATTAATTCAACCAAGCATAAGCCACAAATTTTGTGGTTGCACAGAAGAGCTACTTTTAGGTAGCTGAAGAGCTACCAGTAGCTCATGAACTACTTGTTGGACATGCAGAAAGCAGGGGTTGAAAGAACAAGCAACCTCTCCTGTTGCCTCGTGTAGAGGCAAAATCAGTTTATTACTTGTTCATGACTGCTCAATTTATTTAGATCTACGTATCAAAAGTTTTGTGATCTACTGATAATTTGCCAACCTACTTGCAAGGCTTAAAATATGTATAAACATGCTGATGACCGAATTGATTAGTGGGTGGGAACTCAATGTAACCTGAAACTAGGACTTTGCTTGGGAGAGGGGGTGTTTGGGGTGTTGTTTTCCTCCAATAAATGCTTTTATGACGTGATAGGTTTGTGCCGGGACTCCAGGTCGGATCGGCAGTGATGGAATTCGCTTGTCATTAGCAGCATTGGACAACGTAGTTATTGTTTAATTAAAATTCCTACCCTGCCCCTATAAAACGCACACACACCCAAATCCCCTCACCACAAAGGAAACAATTAAGACCTTATAGCCCTAGTGCCAAAAACATGATGCTATTATCCACCTTGTCATCATACTGTACCCAACGCAAATAAAATAAGTACATTTGCACCCTGTGATTTAAAACCTCATATGGACTAGACTTACTGATTTTCGGCCTTCACAGAAACCTGCCCAGTCACAAATTTCAAGTTACACCCCTGGAAAACTTTTGTGAATATTTTTGCAGATGCAAATATACACACTTATATATTCACTTGTAAACAAAAGTCAGAGGAAGTGCAAATACAGTTATTTTTTTTTTAAGTTCTCCAGAGGGAAAATATTTCCCTAGTTAAAAATCACCTCCATTAATCAGAACCAGATTTGTGAGTGTTCCCTCTCTGTGAATGGTTTTACTCCTGCCACTGAAATGAGTAAATCTCTAACCTTTTTCAGGGTGGCAGAGGAGTCGGAGAGAGGATTGTAAACACAATCAAACGTACATTGTGAGTGTTTACAAATTCACAGAGCATTTGCACCCTGTAATGCACGCTTGCTGCTTCTCAACTCCCCTAGACATAGGTTTTCTGACACAAAAATCATCCTTCTGTGCGTGAAGCCATACGTGTGCAAAAGCTAAACGTCCTGATTTTTTAAAATTTGATTGGCACTCAGAAACAAGGTTATTTCAGTGGGGAAGTCTGACTCGCATGCAAAAACAATGTTGAACTTAGGAAAGGGACACACGTAGTACTATCACTAGCTCTAAGGTGGCATCACCAACACCATCTTCCCGACAAATCGTGTAAAACTCTTGTAACAAATTTCGCCACACAGTTTGGATTGATAGGATTTCTTTTTGAATATGTCAGTGGCAGTGGTATAGGCAAACATGCTGTCATCTGATTGGTGCTACCTCTGCTTTGCTGTTGGTGGCAGGTGAGCCATTTTTTTGTACACCGTGCAAATGCCTCATCGCATGGCTAGGTTTGAAATTCTTCAAGAGTGTTGTTATTTTTCTACAAATATCCCTTTTTCTCCTCTAACACTCCACAATCTTTTACCCTCCCAACTCCTTCCCTACCCCACTGTATCATTTCTTGGTGCCCGGGTTTGTATACTTCACACAAACGGCACGGATTAAATCGGTAGTGCTATATTGTGGCTATGGGGAAAACAGTGCAGTGATAGATTTACAATAAGTCCATTCTAATAAAACTTTTTGTGTTGCTATGCATTGCATTTTCGTGCAAACACAAGCCATTGGTAAATCAAGCCCTTAGTCTTGTACTATTGTTTTGAAGTAGTTCTCCTACGAAGGTGTGTAAATATACCACTTTTGCTGTTCACAAACTTTGCCAGTAGTTGCTCTCAGCTTTCCAGGCATACTACTGGCAATGTCATTTGACATTTTTCATTTTGCTATTCATTAATTTTTCTATTTATTGATTTGTTTAGGAGCTTGTATAGCTGTTCAAAACCCAAGGGTTAAAGAGAAATAAAAACAGCAAATACATGATACCATATTAACACCAGGTGATGCGGAATACATCCACAAATAAATGCGGCTCACAAGGTGAAGTTCTATGAAATTATAAAGCATAGTAAAAGCAAGAGCCACAGGTAGGTGCATGCATTGCACTTATAGAACCGCGAGGATCTGTACATTAAAGCTGCATATACAGTCTATGTCAGAAGAGAGGAGAGTTTATTATATGTACAATTACAACAGGTAGGAGGCACATTGTTCACCCACAACTGCGGGCTCCAGTTGCCAATTTTGATAATTTTTATTTTTATAGGGTTAGGAAACCTAGATCTCAGTTTCCTTTAGTGGGAGAGAGCAGGATCATCCTAAATGTTATATGATGGCAGTTGCAGGTTGATCTAAGCCCTGTGGCAGAGGTGATTGAATAAAAATGTCAGTGTTTTTTAATGATTCACACTATTTTCCTATTGCAGAATTGTATACACACTGCAGTGTCACTTCGCCTCCTCCCCCCGGATTGGCACGGATTGGAAAATTTCGCAGCACACAAACCCAATTTTTGTGGCATCTTCTTTTATAAAAATCCAATAATTTAGAATCCATTCCGCAATATCCCAAGCTAGAGGGAGAGGGGTGTGTTTACTTCCAATATACCGATGGACAACAATGGGCTTACATGCAGCACCCCTGAATTGCATGGGCATTCAACATTTGGTTTTTGCTCTGTATGACACCGTTTTCACCTTTGATTTACAGTTTCACAAAGATCTTTTGGGGTATTTTTTCAGATAAAATCTTTTAAACCAAACTTTCTACTTCATTACATTCCATCTATACAAGGATGCATTTGTCTTCCTAAAACAATATTCTAGCTATTCACTCGTGAAGCTCCTATATTTTTGCATTAAAATACTGAAACGAGGTCTACAGATTCACATAGACATCCTGAAATCAACAGTTTAAATCCCCTTATCTTCAAAGTTAATCAGGTTTTTGCTCCACTTGAGACCAATTTCTTTAGGAAAGAAACCTTCCACCCACCTATCCTCTGATTTATTTAAGCATAGAGCTGAAATGCCATTTACGAGCTTCAGTATTTTCAAAAGCTGTGTAGTGTTCTACCTTGTTTGTGTCACTTGTTTCTCACTTGCATAAAGGAATTACGGTGATACACACTAGGAATAGGGCAATCTGCAGCTGTCCGGCAGGCTGCCACCGACTGTAAATTTGTTCACGTTTAGTGCTCTTCTTTGAGACATGTGGGGTTGGGTGATCAGCGTCTGTTTTCACACCAGTGGTAGCTTCGATCATCACATTCAGTAGGTTGGAGAAGTAAACACCCTCTCTCATTATTTATTACTTTTGTGATTTTGTAAGGCGCAGAAATAGCCTAAAGGCATCAGATCGCTTTACAAAAAACAGAATGTATCAATAACAAATAGAGAATATATAAGTAACATTAAAGGTGGAGAGAACACCAGGTTAGCCTCCCTGTGAGGTAGAGCACTTCACAGGTATTCATTGTAAGGCCTGGCAGTGACAACACGTAATGCAAAACAAGGACTTTATAATTTAGAAAAAACTGAAGAAATCAATAATACATGGAAAATATATATTTAATCTTAAAGGTGGAGAGAACACCAGGTTGGCCTCCTCGTGAGGTAGAGCGCTTGATATATATTCATTGTAAGACATAGCAATGAAAAGCAGGGGGTGCAGTGCCTCGAACTGCACAATAATTGTTTGTGCTGATTGACATTGGTCTGCACTTGGCACGAGCGTAAGGCGGTGGGAGCGGGTTAGAGTAGGTGTCATTCAAAGAGAAGAGCTTTGAGGTCTTTTCTGAAGGTGACGTGAGACGTGTTCCGGTGGAGACTAGATGTGTGAGAGTTCCATAAACTTGTGGCACATCCGAAGAAGGATTGGCTCATGTATTGCTCGTGCTGGGAGGTCCAGATGGAGCAATGTAGCATTTTGTGAGTCTCGGCTGGTACCTGAGATTTTCTGTTTCTCGGAGAGGCACAAGGGTAAAGTGGAGTGCAGAGGTTTGCGTGACGCAGGCAGTCTTCAATTGAGCACTCTCTTCTATGGGAAGCCATTGAACGAAGCGTAGTATGGGGGAAGTGTGGTCGAATTTCTTGTGTCCTGACACGAAACAGGCTGCCGCATGTGTTACTGCTCTGAGAAGACCTAGATGAACTTTGGGAATGCCAGAAAGTGTTGCAATTCCATAGTTTGGTATGGAGAGCGCAAGTACCTGGACAACAGTTTTACGGTTGTGTGCTGGTATGATGTTTCTGATTCCCTAAAGAAGCCTTAGCTGGAGACAGGCAATCTTAGCCTTGGTGTAGACATGGTCGTGGAGGTTGACATCTGTTGAGGGTGAATACCAGAGATTTGTCATTCAGAATGATGGAGAGGTGGCAGTCCATGTCCGGGAGGAGAGCCAGCCAGTCTTGGATCTGCAAGTTAGATTTCTTGGATAGATGAGAAGAACTTCTTTTTTCACTATCTTTTTGTGGTGGTTGTTAGCCATCCAATTCTGGGTTCTATTCAGGAAGTTCGATATATGGGTGCAGTCTTCTGGGCCTGAGACCTTCAAGTAGATTTGGATGTCATTGGCGGATAGCGGAAAGAGGGCTCCTGAGGATTGTGCAGAGGGGTTCAAGGTAGAGCTTGAAAAGGGCTGTGGAAAGAATTTAACCATGTGGACCCCTTTTTTCATTTGACTAGATCTGACAAAGCATTCCTAATTTTTACAATTTGGGATTGGTTGGTTATGTAAGAGGTGAACCATTTAAGCACGACACCATCAATACCCATTCATTGCTTCTGGTTGTCTAGCAGTGCCTGTTGGTTGATTGTGTCAGAAAATGCAGAGATCGCGGAGCACAAGTAGACAGGAATTGCCTGTGTCTTAGATGCGGAGGGCGTCGTCCACAATCTGCAGAACTGCAGCTTCAGTTGTGTGGCCCTGGTGGAATCTGGATTGAAGGGCGTCGCGGAGGTCGTTTTCCAATATGTAGGATGACAGTTGTGAGGCTACACACCTTTCAATTACCTTGCCTAGGAGAGGCAGGGTGAAACAAGCATTGGAAATGCAATAGGTCTCGCAATAACGCGAGTCTGAACTATTAGCATTGTAAATGATAATGCCCTTTATTTTTGCGTTCTGGTTTTTGGAACATAAATAAAAGGCTTTGTCATTTACAAGGCCTATAGCTTAAATTTGCGTTAAAACGAGACCTATTGCATTGCAATGGTGGTGGTGCTGCTGAGTTTTCTCTGAATCTGCACCCACAATCTGCACCCACAATCTGCACCCATAATCTGCACCCACAATCTGCACCCACAATCTGCACCCACAATCTGCACCCACAATCTGCACCCACAATCTGCACTCTGAATCTGCACTCTGAATCTGCACCCACAATCTGCACCCACAATGTGTGAGTGGCGTTGCGTGTGTGAGTGGCGTTGCGTGTGTGAGTGGCGTTGCGTGTGTGAGTGGCGTTGCGTGTGTGAGTGGCGTTGCGTGTGTGAGTGGCGTTGCGTGTGTGAGTGGCGTTGCGTGTGTGAGTGGCGTTGCGTGTGTGAGTGGCGTTGCGTGGATGAGTGGCGTTGCGTGGATGAGTGGTGTTGCTTGGATGAGTTGCGTTGCGTGTGTGAGTGTGGTGTTGCGTGGATGATAGTGGGCTTGCGTGGGTGTGAGTGGCGTTGCGTGTCTGTAAGTGTTGCTGTGTGGGTGAAAGTGGCACAGAGCCTTTGATGTGGCCTGGCGCAGGAGAAATGCTGCTGCTGCTAATTAAATACAAGATTGGCCGGGAAGCGGCCGGGAAACACAAGTACGGCCGGCCACATAATTAGGGGAGGAGAAGCCGCACAGCACACGCTGGGAGAAGCCCTTTGATGTGCTGTGCGGCCGCGATGCGCGCTCTGTGCTGGGGGAGGGCCATTAGCCTGAACTCGCGGCAAGATCAAACGAAGGGTGGGAGGGACATTGAGGAACAGATGGCCATGAAAGTGTATGGGCCAAAAGCGCGTGCCTCTGGCCACGTGCACTCGAAGAAAATGCCACGAAAAAAAGCGGTGGTTTCACAATCAGTTCGAGCACTTGAATTCTCGCCATTTCCCATTCCTTCGGAATGGTAAAGGCGAGACCTAAAAAGGGTGAATGTTGTTGAAGTCATTGGGGTCCAGAGATTGTTTTTTTAGGAGAGGTAAAATTTGTATCCCTTTTAAACCCTTTTTTTCTGCGAAAAAGCCCAGATCCAGTGATGTTAGCCAGAGTTGTCCAAATAGGGAGAAGCAGTTTGGCTAGCGCGGTACCGATGGAGCCAGGAATGGCATCCCAGATATGGTTGTAGGGTTTTACTTTTTGATAGAGTTTGAGATTTTGGAAAAAGTGCCTTGCAAGGCAGTACCCCTTCCTTCGGGTATGTTGTCGACTTTGAAAAGAATGTGATTCTGCAGTTATTGCAAAGAATCTCCAATGCCTTTAATTGGGGTTGGAAGGAGAGTTTTG
This sequence comes from Lissotriton helveticus, assembly GCF_964261635.1. Classification (NCBI taxonomy): domain Eukaryota; kingdom Metazoa; phylum Chordata; class Amphibia; order Caudata; family Salamandridae; genus Lissotriton; species Lissotriton helveticus. The sequence continues at coordinate 259,178,384 of NC_136063.1, read as the reverse complement.
GGCTTGATTGATTACCTCAAATACTTTTTTCAGTCTGTTCTTGGCGGTATCGAGGAGTGATCTGATACGTGATGTCTTGGCTATCAAGAGTGGCCTTTGTATTGCAGTACAAAGCTTACTTAGATTTAATGGTGAGGATGCACGTTACTAGTCTCGCTCCAATTTTTCCTTTGTTCGTAGAGAGCTTTGGAGTAACAGGGCACGAGGGTTTGGGTCTACTGTATTTTCTCTTGATGGATGCTGATTCCTTGAGCAAGGAGTCCATGCAGTAGCGGAAGTGGTCTGTGGCCTCATTGATGTCAAGTTGAAGTACTACTGAGGTGTCATCTTATAAGGTCTAGGTTGGCCATGGTTCTCCTAATGATGTTGCTGGTATCTCTAAACCAGTTTTTATTTTTTCGTTTGACCAAGGATTTTCTGGTTTAAGAAGAATGCTATGAAGAGAATCTGTAGGTGATCCAACAAATCAGCCAGGATGGGGTCTCTGGTCAAGAGTGACATATTTGCAGTTTGCGAGGCATGATCATATGCTAACATTCTTTTAGGACTCGGATCATATTGAAATGTTGAATTTAACTACAGATTAGGACTGGCAAATCTGCTATTTACAGGCAGACCCTGCAAATTACTTCTCTGTATCCTTGCTTCTACTCTGCAGTTATTTCTTTTCTGTCACTTACCTTTTTGAAGAGGAACACCTATGTTTTTATTTTCATTCCTACTTGTCAGCCAGCTAAGTGCCGCTGACTCTAGCACTGGGTTTTTATCACTAGTAATGTTTATTATCCTCATTAAAGCTCTTACTGAAGATCATCTATGGCTATATCAGTTATAGGTAAGTATATGATACACAAGGCCTCTCCGACTTGGCACCAATCCAGCACCCTTTCTTGTGGCTCCCATGCAAAACATTGAAAAGTGAACTGATAGTGATTATTACAAGTTAAACTCTAGCTAGTAAAACCAGAATCATTGTGTTTGTACTGATTTTCTAATACCGAGTCCATCATTATATTTGGGCATTGTGAGCAGCGGGGTGCGTAGCATGAAAGCTGCACTCCCCACCCATGCCTTACCGACACTCACCCTGCGCCACCACACTTGTCAACTGCATCAACACTGCACCATACTGCGCTCACCTGGATGCCACTGGTCTCATTCTCGACAAGCTGCACTTCCTGTGCACCGCAGTGGTATTCTTCCATATTATGACCCCTCCTCACCTTAACTAGTTCTCGTTCCTATCATCGCCAGACCTGACTGTTGGTGGTTGACATGGTCACTTTCTCAGGTCATCTGGCGTACCTACAGCCAAACTGAAAATGAGCTCATGGGCACTTAACTCAAACAATGCCCGTAGCCCAGGTGTGGAGGCGGTATAATAAGCAAAAACATAGAAAGAACCATGTTTTGTGTAAAATATTTGACTGATCTTGTGAAGAGTTGCAGATTCGTTTCTTAAAAGCAAATATTCACTGCCATTCCTTTTAATGAATGTGCTTTTATCATATTTTTGTACAAATATGAGTCACCTTCTCCATACTCCTTAAATAGAATGATTTTCATTAGAGGTTAATTTGCCCTTCCTCGAAACAGTTGTCTCCACGAGAGCATCTTTAATACTCCCAATATTTCATTTTTTCCTTAAATTGTCTGAAACTCGGCAACTGCTTTCAGATTTTAGAATCCTTACGGTGTTCGTTGGATAGTTATTCGTTTTCAGTCTCCCCAACTGGAAAAATATATTAAAAGTGAACATCACATCGAAGAACATCAAAGAAGGGACGTGCCCTGCGGGGGGATGCTAGGCATTGGTTGGTGGTTGGTGGTTGTTGTGTACTTGCATACCGCAAATCATTGGATGCCTCTTGGGTCCTCCACTTAGTACTCTGAATAATTTTTATTAGATCACTTATCTCCTCTGGCTTTAATCTTTCATAGGAAATATTGGCAGAACTTCTATGAAGGGCTCTCTATGCTCAGGACAGGCTGCATAACTTGCTGTGATCCTGTAATTTAGCAGTACACCCAGCAGAGGAGGTGGGTGCATTTTTCCAGGTTTCAGGGTTTTCTTAGACAGTCCTCGCTCTGCCAGTTGCTGTGGTTTTATGCAGCACGTGTACCACTTGTCATATCCTTCCGCGGGAACCTGCAGCACAAGCTGGGTCTGACGGCGGAGCCTTTCAGTTCTTAGTGCCGAAGGATGTTTTTATTATTTTATGAATTCTGAGTGCTTGTGAATGTGGCATTGAAAGAGAACAGAGACATTTGGTTCGGTACTCTGAAAACCTCTTGGGAACCTTTTCATTACCTTTTTCATTACGATGACAAGCAGACTGTTGCATAATCACCTAAACCCCCCTCAGGAACCATTTCGTTTAATTACATGTTTTCATCATCGTGAGCTCTGGAGTCTGTGCTACTGTTTTTCTCTTTCTTTGTTTATTAGAGCAGGCAATGGTGGTATTTATAGAAAGAACCTCTAACGATGGAACACAGAAGTGGGTACTAGGGAAAATGGGGCTGACTGTGACCTTTGCTTTCGTGTGCTGTTATAAAACAGCGCATGCTTGACTGCCGGTTACTGGCCTGTTTTTGTCTATTTCTACCTTCCTCTCTTCCTCATCCCAGTCTATGCTCCCACTCTCTCTACCTAGCCTGTGTGTGCGTACAAAGAATATCCATGATTTACGGGCTAGACATAATCCTGTAAATCACAGTTGTGCAAAGCGGTGCAGTTTACTTTGAAACTGTATCCAAAACCGAAGACCCCAGAAGCGCTTTAGTGCTAGAATTGTGCGTGTAGATTTGCATCCAGAAATACACAATTCACAGAAAAGGATTGGAAGATTTTGTTGACCACAAATTCCACTTTCATCAGGGAAATAAAATGCGGTAATACATTCTACGCCACGGGACTTGAAAGGGGAAAGACAACCCAACAGTATTTATTAACATTATGATTTAATCTATAAAAGGTTGCTTCACCTACCAGCACACCCTCTAATGATAGTTGTTTGAATGACGATTCTCAAGAGAAAAATTCCCAGCTTCCTTAAGGGGTGGTAATGATATGTCTGAGAAAGGTTCGGATGGTGCACCTTTGCACAACTGTCCTGGGGAAGGGGAGGTTATAGTTTCTTCACCTTGGGGGGCTGCTGTAAGTGTTATGTCATTACTGGAAGTGAGGCCGGCTGGTCCCAGAGTGGGTTGCATGACGTAACCACGTTTACTATTACCACGCTCGCCTTTACATTGCTGCCCGTACAACGCGTGCGCCATAAACACGCTTGCATTTTGCACGATAAGTTTTACAACATCTATGCCTTTACCATGCATGCAATTACCATGATATTAACGTCATAAAGGCATGCTTGGTAAGGGCCTGTAGTTGCTCAGTTGACATGCGTGGTAAAGGCATTACCTTTGTAATGGCATGCGTGCCGTTGTGACACACTGGCATGAACGTTCCAGATTTTTTGCTGTTTCTCCCCACGTGATCCATTCACAGTGCTAAATAGACACTGTGAACGGACTTCCATTTTCTGATGAGACAGTGGCCAGAACCATAGAAAACTTTCTCCTGCCGCAGCCCCCTGCCCATTCTTGACCCTTAAGTCCGCCAGTCCAATGGAGAGCCTGATGGGTCCTGAGAAGCAGAAGTGAGTTGAACGCAGCGTGGTATGCCTGTACCTGGCCCTGACCCCTAAAACCTCCCCCCTGCCTCAGCCCCCTAGCCCTCTGCCCTGAACCCAAAGCCTGTCCCTTTTCTTGGCCCCAAGTCCTAAAGCTGCCACCCCAGCTGCAGGGCCCTTGCCCGGCACTGAACTGTAAGTCTTTCCCTTTTCTTGGCCCTGATCCCTAAAGCCGCCACCCCTGACGCAGCCCCCTGCCTGGCCCTGAGTTCCTAACTCATGACCATTACCATCCATTACAACGAACAGGCCTTCACCACGGCATATTTGTGGTAAAAGCTTTGTAGTTACAGATATGAGTGGTAAAGGCATGTTCGTTGTAAAATATGCGTGGTAATGGTCATGCGTGGTTAAGACTGTGTAATAAGGTTTTTTTCACCCCAGACTGCTGCCTGATTGGGGAAGAGGTGTGGGGGGCACACTGGGCCCGTATTTGTTTGTCTAGACCACACTCCCTATAGCCGACTTGCCCCTTATTGAGCTAATCACATGGAGTGTACTGGGCCTTACCTCCCCAAGCAAGAGATATCAGGGCCAGTCCTTCCTTAAGAAATGCAGAGCCCAGGTAGTTTTGCTCCAAGAAACACACCTCACCAAAGTTTAGGGTGTAAATCTACAAAAGCGTTGTGGGGTCAAGTTTAACCAACTACTTATTCAGTGTGTGTCCTGGGTGTTCACATTTGGATGCTTCCAGGTACACAGATTCTGCTTCACACTGAAATCGTAGATCCAGAGGGTTGTTATATTTTGCTTGAGGGCAAACTCAATGGCAGGGGATATCGCCCTCATCATTTATGCTGGGAACACTGATCAAGCAACCTTCCTTACTAACTTGACACCACACATCTCCTTGGTACTGTACTACCTGATGATGCTTGTAGGGGGAGACTTTGAATGCTTTGCTGATGTGCACCTAGATCATTCACAATTCCTCCTCACTGATCCACAAAAGTGTTTGCTTTTTCCGCTGCTGGATTGAGGAATGCAGACTGGTTGTCTCATCATTGGCAGGCTTATCACCCTCATGGCTTCCCATACTCCCTCGATTCAGGCATGCATGATCTGTCGGTATGGCTTGACACTTTCCTTTCCACAACACAAATACAGGAACGGGTCTCCCAGATGGAACTTTTCGCATAAACCCAGTCTGGCTATAATCCTCGATCACTGACATTCACATGGGGTGCTGCCAGATCGTGTATTCCTATCTGAAAATTAAACACTACGACTGTTGATGATCCTGTCTTTAAATTGTTTCTGGCAGACGCAGTATCTGCCTACATGACTGAAAATGAGGGAATGGTCTCCTCCCCGCTGGTGGTGTGGGAGGCATTCAAGACAGTGGTGGAAGCACTTTGCAGTGCTAAAATGGATGGAGTTCGGCTAAGTTGCATTCTGAAATCAAACGCCAGAAAACACTCCTAATTCGTATAGTGTTGCCACATACGTACGCTCCTGCCCCAAGATTGGCAGAGGGCTGAAAGAGAACATATCTTCGTGCTGCTGGAATGCCTAAAAATTGATCACTACAAGGCCCACATCACAAAACCTTACATTGAGCATGACTAAGCTGGCAGACTGTTGACCTGGCTGGCTAACCCAAACAGAAGTAGCACCAGAACCTTAGGATGCACAGAGATGACGGCAGTCAAGCTTATACTACGGCTAATATCTGTTGAGTGTTCTTGGAGTATGACTCTTGCTATTATGCCCAGCAGTGTGCCTCTTCGGTCCATGAACAGCAATGATACGGTCACTGACACACCTCGATTGTCACCGACCGATTCAGCCACTTTATGTGGAGAGATCACAATTCAGTAGGTCTGAGGAGCCATCAAGGCTGTAGCCTGAAACAAGACGTCCGGGGTCAGATGGACTCCCCATCAAATTTTATGCTACTTATCTTGATATTGTAACCTTCATGCTAAAAAAAATTGGCTATGGAAAATCTCCCTCCGACATGGTTGGAGGCCTTGCTAGTACTGCTCTTAAAATGGGACAGCTTCTATAGACCCTTGTCCATCCTTAATGTTGAGTACAATCTGTTGCACAAGATTCTGGTCATTATGTTGCTACCACACAGCAGTACCCTCATACACCGCAATCAGTCAGGTTTTATACCACAGCACAGTGTGCCCCAAATGGCCGCCAATTGGTGAAGGTATCCGGGTCCCTCAAGCAGACTCTCCAAAGGCCCTTGCCATTTCTATTGACATTGAGAAGGCCATTAATTCCTTGCATTGGGATTTCCTGCATTCAGTGCTGGCAGAAATGAGACTGGGTGGGTATTTTACTGCCTGGACACAATTCCTTTAAACATACCTGCTAGCAGGGTTAGAAAAACGATACAGTAGTCTTGGAAACCTGTGCAGTGAAGTGGGGCACCCAACAGAGTTGCCCAGTGTCCCCGTTCTGTTCACCATGGTTATTGAGCCCCCTGGCTCTCACATTTCGCATGGGGACCCATTACAATGGATTGCACGTTGACTGCACCCCCTTTGTGTTTCCCTGTATACTTATGACTAGTTACTATACATACAGGGTGAGGGGTCAAATGTAGATGGTTGAGGGATATGAGCTTCCTCCATGCCATTTCCTGCTATATGGCTCATTCACATCAGCCTTACAGCGGTCCTGGTGGTGTGGAGACTTGGAACATGAGAGCCTTAAACTAGTGTGCACTACTTTTGGCCCCACTTGCTTATTTTCCCTTTTGTATAAAGCACTGCTTGCCCAAGCAAGGAGTGACCTGGGTGGCCTGCGTGAGCGGTGGATGTGAGACATGAGTCGGGCATTGACGGACTCTTGACTGATCTAATGTTTTGACATCTACTTCTACTCCCCAGAAGACTCTTTTTAAGTTGATCGAATACTAATATAATTTCACAGAGTGTACTTGACCCTCAAACATATTAATTGCATATTCCCAGGGGCCCATGTGGCCTTTCCCAGTTGTCAATTGAAATACACTGCCTTCTACCATATGGTGTGGGACTGTCCAACGCTTATACGCCATTGGGACACTACTGCACTTGATCAGTGAAGCCACCAAGAGATCACTGGAGGTTTGCCCTGCAGTTTTCCTACTGGAATTGATCCCCGGACAGAAGGGCATGTTAATCACTACTAGGTTTGCGGGCCTGGTATTGATGCGTACCAGAAGACAACAGACAATGGCCTGGAATACTCCCTCGGGCCCCTATCTACAGGGATGGTGGTGCTCATGAACTGGGTGCATTGCTGAGGCGGGAGATAAAGAGGAGCCAGCATAGGCATGGGAACAGATCTCCCAAGGCTGCCCTATTATTGATAGCTATGGGCAGCTACTTCTTCCCCAAGAGTAGGAGTCCACAGACAAGTGATGAGGGCCACTGGATTTCCCTGGATATCGATTGCTCCGAGGGTGTGATGCTGAGTACTAGAACTGCTTAAGGACTTTGATGGATGGGGATGATGCTGAATGGACCCTAGTGTTTTAATGCCCCCCTGCTTAGGGTTAATATCTACCCAGTAATAGTTTGTTATGGTTTAACAGTACATTCTTGGGTATTTGTTGTTTACCTTCCCCTTTGTTCTCCCGCCACCTCCCTTTTTAGGGCTCGCCTGGCGTTGGAGCGCGAAGCGCTCCCGCCAGCGAGTTCTATAGCCGCCTTGATCCCTGTCAAGGGAGTAGCAGCTGTGAACGAGCCCGACACAGAGCTGGGCACGAGCCGACTCAGGTCCGTGAACGCGCGGGAACGTCAACGTGCACGTTCACGCGCGTCACGCTCCTGTCCTCCCGCGTCTCTGCCGAGGCGCGCTCCAGGCCGACTTGCGGTGTGCGTCACAGCGTGTTCCAGCGGCCGGAGGTAGGTAAGTGAGGGCGGGGGGGGCGGCGGGATTCGTTTGCTTTGTTGCTAGCTTATTTTTAAAGCTGTTACTAAAACGGATTTTCTTTAAGTAATCTCTGAGAATTTTAAGAAATGGGTACAGAGAATGTAGGTATATGTCGGATTTGAAGACTTAACCGGAAGGGGGCTCGCGTGCGCATGCGCATATGGAAGGTCAGATTCGTGGTGCAGCCAGTACTGCAATCCGAGCTCTGCAAACAGCTTAAGATCATCCGCTCGGGCTGCCTCGAGGGTCCCTTGTCCCGGTCTGAGCTCCTCCGTGGTTAGCAGTGGAGGCCTCCGGAGTCTTTCAATTACAAATCTAACTTAAGGGTTTGAAAACCAGAAAATTTAGACCCACCCACCCACCATTCCGTCCGTCTGTCACCCAGGTGTATCGTCCAGGAAAGTGGTGTCCAATTTAGGCCAGAATATACCTGATTCATGCCAGATTTTCAAGATTTCCACAGATTATGTAAATTGCCACCAGTTGCCTTCATTATGTAAATGTATCATACGTGTACATACTGAAAATCCGTCATCCGCCTAATGTCAAACTGTGTTGGACACCCTAGCTGCATAGCCTCATCCAGGACTTTGCAGAAATGCACTACACTTTCCAGGTAGTTACGCTGCGCACAGTGCTTACATTTTCATCAGCTCCTCCAAGTGACCAGGATTTTGGCACAGTGCATTGTAACAGGTGGCTAGTATCCATACTAATAGAAACAATGACCGTTGCATAAAAAGAGTTGTTAGCTCCCAGGTATTGTGTTTAAAACATGTATACTGATGGCCAGCTTGTCACTGTGGATCTCTTGGACCACCCTTGCTCGTGTAAGGACTATAAGGAAACTCTATTTCAGAAGATCAGCCTCCACATCCACCCAGCAGTGCTCAACCTTCACATCCACATGGCACATGCTTTTTCCTCAGCAGCTGGTTGCCGGTTCTAGCCAGGAGATTGTCCATGTAAATCACAATGGGATTTCTGACGCATCCATTTTTTTGTTTTAACAATTGCATAAATGAAGCTTCCCATTTTCAGTTTCTTTAGGCCAATAGAACAGCAGTGAATTGCATCCTATGTAGTTTTGCAGTAGAAAGCGTGGGACTTTTAGGTACTGGTCATTTACATAATCTAGCCACAATATTATAAGGGTGAGACTGGATTTTAGTTTCTGATGGGACCCAGGTACAGCATGATATGTGTCTGCATTATGTAAAACGTACTTCTAGTGATTTCATTAACATGAGGGCATCTAGCATACGTTTGACTGTATGATCACTGCAGGCTTTATTTTTTATCTCAACAAAACAAAAACAAAAGTGTGCTCAGAACTGCGGGGCTGAAATTCCACCACAAGAATTGCCAGTGCCTACTCTGATCAGGGCAGGCTAGATGGATGCTATACCATCTCGATGAGCCTCGTGAAAGACGTCTAGACTGGCTAACTAGCACCAGAATAAACGGGAACGGCCACATGGTTCAGCTACACACAGACAATTGCCATCAATCCTCCTAACCAAACAGCACAATACAAAGAGGATATGCACCTCAAGGTTGATGAGATCTGCCACATGTGACTGGCATCTTGGAGGACTCTCTCCAACTCTGTTATAGTCCTTCCCGTCCAAACAAGCATTTGCAATTCAATAGGTCTCACATTTAGGCGACTTTCAGCTATTGACATTGCAAATAACAATGCCTTCTATTTTTGTTTTCGTTTTTAAAACATAAATAAAAGGCATTGTCATTTACAATGCCAATAGCTTAAACTCGCGTAAATGCGAGACCTATTGCATTGCAAATGCTTGTTTTTTACCCCTCCATTCCCCCCTCCCCCACGATGTCTTTGCTTTGATCCTCAACTGTTTTACATATTGTTAACATCTTGACTGGTGCTGTCGCCATTGTTTTCCGTATGTCTCCAATTGCTAGCTTGTTACTAGTTATCAGGACAGCACTGCTGGTAGTTATTACAAAAATGCTGGGTATTATGGATGCACTCTTTATTTCTGTTGCATTGGGCATATACTTGTCTAATGATGCTCCCTTTTCTTTTTTTTGTATTCAATTGTCATAACCTTCAATAAAATGTATTTTAAAAAAAATTCAAGTGACGATTCTACTTCACTGTCTTTCGCGTTCAGTATGTATATTTATTTTGAACCTTTTTTTCCCAAGGTTTTAAATCAAGAGGGCTTCCCTTGTCTGGCCTAGTAAAGCTCGTCACATTAGTCACAAGACGTTAGCCTGTTAGTTTAGTAAGGCGTTCTGTGTTCAGGTTGGCCCCAGGTGTGTCTAAAATAAAGTTAACTTTTAGTGCTGTTTCAGAGTAAGGCCCGAGAAGAGAGTTTGTTCCACACAATAATGCCTTGTTTAAAAGAGTCATTTTGGACAGATAACATCAAGACCTGGCCCTTGCAGCTACCTGTGCCAATTTCAAACTCTCAAACTTTTCTAAAAGTAAGATGAAGAAAATTAATTAATGTGTTCTTTAGTTCATGAATAAAAGAAACTAGAAATTCACTGTCACTCAACTGTGTGTAGGGCGGCTCTGGCAAAAACCCTCTCCCCGTTAGAGTGGGTTTGTACATTCTCTGTCCTCGAAAAAGAATATGATCTGCTACATTGTAGCACTTTTTTTAAATAAATCTCTAAAGTTAAAAATGTGCCAGAATCAGATCTGTTCTTGTTTGGAGAGTGTACTAATGTACTTACCTCTGTTTTGAAGTCCTCAAGCACATAGTTGTAATAATGTGTGCCGAGTTTGTAGGAAGAAATGTAGGCTAGCATTTTTTGGAGGTTCCTGTACTTGCCTCTTTTTAGGATATGTAATCTGTGTGTGATGTTTTTGAAAGCAAAGTCCCGATATACCTAACATTAATAAACAGTCTGGTATTGTAACACAGTGAACCCAGAAAACACAACGTTAGACTTTTTTTCTGTCTTTCACTGAGGCTCATCAATAACAGTAGTACTTTAGCAAATTGGTGTACGATAGTGACTTGTCACAGTGCTCATTGTATGTGAACTTCGTTTTTGGGCAACTCATGCTACAATCAAAAGCTTGATTTATGGCCAGTACTGCATGTCAGTTTCTTAGCAGAAATAGTTTTTTATTCTGTATTAACACACTATAGGTCAAATGATAGACTGATCATCGTCAGGACGTTTGCTAATTAGGGTAAAAGCTATTGGGGCTTTACTGCATGTATCGACTTTAGGTCCACAAAATGTGCAGTATAAATCAGAATAATCAGTGGCAAAAAAACTATTAGGAAAATGTAGCCAGGTACATTCCTTTTAGACATCTCAGATCCGGCCAGCAACAGCTCCTCAAAACTACCAGAGTAAAAAAAGCCAGATGGGGAGGTAGGTCTTTCACCCATCTGGTACCTAAGTTGTGGAATGCCCTCCCACTGGAAATTCGTGCTGCCCCAAACGAATTAGCTTTCAGGAAGAATTTGAAAATGTGGCTTTTCCAACAATTATTAGGCATTGGCTCAGCTTGTTCTCTGTCAGAGCTCTTTTAGCGCTGGGAAGCCCTTGGGCAGCCACGCGCTCTATAAATACAGTAAATAGAAATAAATAGAAAATAGGATGCTAACGTTATAATTAAGAATAAATCGAGATTCAGAAACTATGGTCTAGATGAATCCACAGTACCACAGCACTATGACCCTTCTATAAACCCCTGTAAATGCTATAAAAGACACACACTTTACAAACATAGGCCATCAGACTAACAGTGGCAACTCAAGATTTGAGATTCAGAGGATGGTTATGTGGACCTTGAATGAATGATATCTAGGATTGCCTGGAATTAGATTTTTTTTATGGGCTCTGTACGAAGGTAGATTCATATTTGGGGTGGGCAAGTGATACAATGTAGTCAGGCTTTAATCGAAGGCAATATGTAAAGGATTTAAGCTGTGCATACGCAGTAGAAAAAGTCATACAAAGCACAACAAAAATCTCCAATGACTTCTAAAATGAAGAGAAACATTTTTAAAGAGTTAAAGTAAAAAGTCTCCAAGAAAAATAATGCACCTAATGTAAGTCAATAGTCGCAGTAGATTGGGACCAAGGTGCAATTTCAGGCTGACCATGATGGAACCCGGGTCGGATACACCAAGTGAATTACTTTCAAGACAGGAGCTAACCGGAGCGCCCCATTCGTTTTGAAAATTTCACGAAGATTTGTCAACCGGCGCCAAAGATATTGGCAAAAAAGTAGTCGGGTCTGGTGACTCAGTGGACTAATGCCTACACTGCAGAGACCTGTGTTCGACCTCATGGTCACAGGTTCAAATCCCGGCTGGTCCACTCAGCATTTCATCCATATCTGAGGTTGATAAAATGAGTACCATTGAGTTGGGTAACAAGAAACATCTGTTATTCAGTGCCAAGATACCTTCGGGTGAACATGCACTTTACAAATACACGTTATTTTATGTTATGTTATTAATCCTGGTGAAAGTCAAAGTTCAAAAAAGTTTCTAAATCGGACTTTCGCAATTGACTTCGTAACTTCCTTGAACAAAAAATTCGAAGCTTCATCTAAGCCCCAACACAGAATGGGACTTTGTCACTTTTTGAGATGAAAATCCTCTCCATGCGGGATGTCGCCAGGGAACCGAAGGCCAGATACCTGAAGAAGAGTAGTCCCGCTTGCGCTATGGAGGTTTTGGGATTATTTGCTGAAATTTTTCCAAGTTTAACTCTGAATGGGAATTTTGGTAAGTGAGGAGATCGTCGTGGTAAACCTCTGGAACAACGAGGACGGAACCACGAGTTCCAGAAGCATAACCACACTGGCACAAAGAACAACTTTGCCTTAACCACGCATATGTGTGGTTAAGACAAATGCACTATTAGGAAATGGGTGGGTAAAGAGGAGCGTAGGGAAGCAGACCAGGAAAGGTAAGTGGGGCTGGGTCTGGGGGGGGGTTGTGGTAATTTTATGGAGTGGTGGGTGTTCAGGGTAGTTTTAGGGGATGGTGGGGCTTTGGGGTAGTTTTAAGGGATGGTGGGGGTTTGGGGTTGTTTTCAGGGGTGGGGGTTTGGGGTAGTTTTCGGGAAGGTAGGGGGTTTGGGTCGTTTTTAGAGGTGGGGGTTCGGGTAGTTAACAGGGGTTGGGGGCTCTGTAGTTTTCAGGTGTGGTGGGGTTTCGGGGTAGTTTTTAGGTGTAGGGGGTTCAGGGTAGTTTTTAGGGGTTGGGGTATAGGATAGTTTTTTGGGATTACAGGAGGGCAGTGTCGTTTATAGGGCTCAGGAGGAGGCGGTGATAACATTAGTCACAGACCTGCCAAGTATCATGCATCAGGTGTGACTCTAACGTATTTCAGTGTGGTATTCTGCATCACTGCACTGAAATGCATGGTCATGCATTTTTAATGCCAGTCTGAAACTGGCTATGCGGCGCCTGTGCACCTGAGAGCTGGCTCTGCTGCTCCGCACAAACTTGCCAGCAGCCAGCTGGCTCAGTAAGTTAACAGTCGAACACCTTATAGTCTGCCTCAGCTCTGGATTCAGAGTGCTACAATGTTACAAATCTGCCCGGCTGCTGCCTGGCTGTATTTAATTTCCTGCCCGCGGCGCAGCTTTCAGACACCACTCTGACTCACTGACACTCACTGCCAATTGCCAATCACTTTTTTCCACCTTTTTCTTGTGACTCGGTTACCGAGTCACAAGATGCCTGCCAACACTTCCTGTTTTGGAGTGTTGGCAGCCAATCAGAGTGAAGCTCGTGCTCGGGAGGAGTCGCGACTCCTCCTTGGTGCTCAGATATCGATATTTCTCTTTTTTTTAAATTTCTCATAAATGGATTTACATCATTGAAAAAAAAGATCGCTTTTTGAACCAAGACCTACCTTATTGCCAAATTTGGTGTAATTCTGTTCAGCAGTTCGGGCTGTAGCTCTGTCTAAAGTTCCTATGGAAAGTAACATGGGGAAAATGCGTTTTGGGACCCCCCTTTTTCCTCGGCCCCCGCTTGACAAATCACCCCGAAACTTTCAAGACGGGAGCTGATCGGAGCGCCCCATTAGTTTTGAAAATTTCGCGAAGATTTGTCAACCAGTGCCAAAGATATTGGCTAAAGAAAAAACGCTTTTTGAATAGAAACATGGTCCTAACTATAACTACCTACTGGTGACCGCCAGTAGGTAATAAAAAAAGAAATAAAAAAAAATATATGAGGGGCCTCCAACCTTTTCTGTAATATGAACTACTTATGTTTTTATGTTTAATGAAAGTCATCCGAAGCTACTAATATTATCAGAGTTGTGATAGTGACCACATCAGACACAGTTACATTATTGACCAACGTATGCAAGATTACCAGCAATGATCACCGCCGATCATCAGGCATGGTTTCCGGCAGTTATGTAAAAAATGTTTTGTCATTGTGGAATTCCTCTACATGGCTAACACATTGCAGTTGTTGCTACAATGCCCTGGGTACCAGGTTAATAATAATAATAATAATAATAGGTGTCACCAGTGCCATTAAGTTTATCACTAAAATAGCAGCTTTTAGTAGATTTTGGAAATTTAACCATTTTTCTCCAAACATCAGCATTTGAGTTCTGAAAATACACACTTTTTCATCCCAACCGCACAGTTTATTAATTTTGGTATACATATTGTACTTTAAACATGCAAAAGCTTCTAATGTAGTAGGCTGGGTTTCAGACAGGGGAACTTATAGATAGCTGAAGAGCTTTAAGTAACGTACAAGTTGCTTTTTGGGAAAGCCTGGTTTAGACCCAAGCCACATTAGGAACAAAATGGCTTGGATATTATGAGGGTGCATTGATCACCAGAAACTGTACCAAGGAGATGGGCTGATCAAGACATTGTTCACATTTTTATCTAAAACACATCAGTGGGTATTTAATCATTACCAACATTTATTTTACATATCCAGGTGATCGAATGTTTCATGTTACTCATTTGAAGACTCATTTGAAGACTGTTCGGAGGTAGATTATTGGTAGGGGTAAGTATACACCTACCACTAGCAATAAGGCCACCAACACAATATAAGGCCCAGACAAGATTTCAATAAGTTATTCCCTTGCTCAACCCTTGATAGCTTGCTGCGAGCAGGCAGGCTTAACTGGGGAGACAGGTGTGCAAAGCAATTTGAAACACCAATACAATAAGTAAGAAGCAACACACAATAAAAATCCAACACCAATTTATAAAACTAGGAAATATTTGTATCTTTAAAATGACACCAAAATGTGAAAAATACAATGTAGTGAACCGGAGGTATACATTTTTAAAGAAGAAACACGTTCTGGTGCTTAACAAGTTGCGCCAGATTGGGACATTTTGTCGCTCTTGGCCAGAACAAAGTCCAAAATTGAGGCCGACTGCGATAGTCTAGGTCGAATACACAAAGCTTGAGCCTCGATCAAAATTTTACGTTTGCACTGAGAAACATTTATGGTTGAGCGGGCCACTCCAGAAGGTTAGATTTGCAGCAGCTTTGTCAGCTGGTTCAGCTGGAGCCCCCGATCAGCTCCTGGAAGACTTGGGCTCCAGACCTTTCAGTGGGATAAACCTGAAATCCAGGTCATGGTTCGACATAGTTGGCTTCACTTTAAATGTTGGGTTGGTCACCTTTTGGAGCTTTTTCCAAACGTTGCTTCAAACTTCTGGAACTTCTTCCCTAAAGTTCCTGTTGAGGGTTCAAAGTGTCCAAAACGCAAATCCATGGGTCTAGAAACTCTCAGATGGTCATTGGAAGTTTGGACTGAAGTTCCGACAATGCACCTGGCCAAATACTTTACAGTCCAGCTCAAGGTGGTCAGCTGGGTTCTTTGTGCTGGAGATGATGCAGGTTGAGCTCTTGTAACCTTTTGCTTTCAGTCAACTCCTCTTTCTGAAGCGGGCAAAGTAATTCCGTAGTGTGCAGTAGGTGCAGTCATTCTGAGTGCAGTCCTATTGGTGCAGGCCAGGGTTCCAGCAAGGCAGTCTTCCTTCTTGTAGTTTCAGGCAGGGGATCTTAGTTGCTATGCAGCTCTCCCATATTTATCGAGTACTCTGGGGCAACAAACAGGGGGGTACCCCTGCCTGATCACGTACAGAGTGCCACCCAGAAGTATGACCACGTCCTCCAAAATATAGCATATGCGTGTCCCACAAAGCACTTACATTAAAATGCAAGATGGAGGAACTTTCTCCTTGGTGTTAAGATCTAGCTAGGCCAACCTACTGGTGTGGCTCATTTCCCTTAACAATCCCACTCCAGACCTTCTGCAAATTCCATTTTGGGGCTCCCATCTGACTGGGGAGTACAGGAAGAGGGGGGGGGGTTCTTGCATCCTTACTTTCCTGCTCACGTTGAAGACCATTTTGTTTGCCCAGTCCACTTACTTGCCTGTTCTCTGCAGCTGCAACCAACTGCCTTCCTCCCTCCCCCAACACCACTCCCCATGACCACCAGATATTTGTAAGGCCACTTATCACCTCCTCTGAACGATTTGACCAAGGCTGTCAAGGCTGACCAATCAGGAGAGGCTGCTAGAAGGCTGGCTTTTGGCTTGCAGAAAAGAAAGGTTTAGAACTTATTTTCTGTATTAGTTATGATAAATTCCACATTGGCAAGTTGTTGGATTTATCATTACTAATCTTTTAAGTCCTTGAAATATTTTAGCTTACTCCTGTCAATAATTACACTTTATTACAGTATTCCATGTTAGCTTATGGAGCCGAGCTGTTTGGCGGGACCTGTTATGGTTCCCAGTCCGGCCGTGGCTTTAGCGTTGGTGGGTCTCCAAACCTACATGCCTTGCCGTATACAATTGGACTTACAGGTAGATATGTCTCTACCAATCGTGGTTGTCCATCATTGTTGAAAGTAGTGATTAAGGCAGGCATATATAAATTGAGTCGCTGGTAAACCTTCATTGCAGTAAATTTTTGCCTAGCGATTAACCCGTCCACACCCAAACAGATCTCCGACTGTCAACATATCACTCTCAGCCCATCTAGCCAAAGCCGAGGCAGTATGAATTCTCAACCTCTCTGGAAACTAACTATGGTCATAGTTGATGTATATAGAGGGGAGTAGTCGGTAGGTCAAGTGAGTCGGGTCCCGAGGCCCTCAAGGCAGCAGTGAAAGGCACAGTGGATGCTCTTGGCATTCATCAGGGACTTTTCTTTCTGTGTTTTTGTATCCTGTGGTCTGACCTATTGATCTTCTTCTTTTTTTTTTTTTTTTTTTTTTTTTTTTTTTAAATTACACTGCTATTTTGCTTCTCGTGCACACCCCCATAGTATTAATGATTGGTTTTAACTGATGAACATCCACTTTCTTTATTTTCACCACATTAGAAGAATGTTCTCGTTCTCACGAGTGCAAGATATCAGCAGTGAGTGTTCCACTCCATGAGCTATGTTACCAGTTATGGGTTTATATTGAACGAACTTTTCGTTGGCGTTTGTTTTCTGTAATTTAGAGATGTTAACGCCTCGCTGGTTTAGATTTTGATGTTTGCAGCTGTATATGCTTATTTATTGTCATGCATTGTCCCATGGAAATTGTCTTTTCCGAATCCGTCAGCACCTCGAGTTTCCAGGGCGCATCCTCTCTATTTGCGGTCTCTGCTCTCGTTACCATCATCTGATCTGCCAGTTTCCAGGTGGCGTGCGGTAGATGCCACGTGCCAATTAGATCAGTTACCTGCCACCGGTTCTGGCGGCGGCTGATCCCTCGGTACACCCCGCGAGCAGACCGGAGGAACTGTCCAGCGCAGGTAATCGTAGGAGAGGCGCTAGAAGCATGCTCGCCTGCATCAAGAGGCGCTATGCCCACGTACCAACAGGGGAGTACGAAAGAACCTATGTCTTCAATCCTGCCTTGGAGCCAAGCCGCTTCATGTGTCTGGGTACGTCGAGATGTGTTCCGTCCGATTGTGCTGTTAATACGTAGTTAGTGTGTGTTAGCTTATTAACAAATCAGTTTGATTATTTGAAATTGTAATTGATGGCATTTGCCCACGGAATAAATTGTATGTTCTAGTCCCGGTTTTAGACTTCCAAATAATGACTCTGAAGGAGTAGCTGTGAATTCAGTTTGCAGGTTTAAAATTAGATTGTGCTTGCTTGTGTTTTTTTTTTTCGTTTGTGAACTAGGATTCCGCAAAACAAGTGTCTGTGTCTTTGAACATGTCTCAAGTTACTATTTAAAAGCAATTGCACCATATGGCATGGAAAGAAAGGTGTGCACCATCTCTCGGGACCTCAGCCTCTCGTGCTGGCGGTGTGTTCCAGTGGGGTTTGGAGTGTATACCTTCAGGGGACAGGTTTTCTGTGTCTGCCGGCCTGGCTGTAGAACGCTTTTCATCTTCTTATTCTTTTACAATCAAACTGGTAAAATGAACTACAATTAATGAAATATTTTCTTGTCTATGCGTTATAGTTTATGGGGTTGAGGCACAAAACATATTTTATTTTAGTTCTAACATCTGAAATATACTTTTTGTATGGCTAACTCTTAGGATTTGACCAGATTTCAGACTTTTTGAGGATGTTTAAAAGTACCCGGAACCGACCTCTTTGCACGTTGTTAGATTCATGTCAGTGCTGCATTCTTACTCCTGCGGTTCGCCGCAGGATGAATAGTTCGCATATGTTTTGTGAATATATGGGCATTAGCACATTTTCGCTATTTTAATTAAATATGGGGCTTTCCCATGTGTTTTGTACACTGGCAACACATTTACTCCTGCAATGTCTTGTGAAGTACGTTTATAAGTTACTGTTTTCAATTGGTTATAAGTTGCTAAATGCTGTCGAGTGAAATGTACTCTAGAAACGAAGTATGTACGGCTTGGCTCTGATACCCTACGCCTACGGGGCCAAGTTCGTGATATATAAAACATTAACAATAAAATAAATAAATACGTGTGTCGGGGATGGAGACGTCCATGCAAATGTTAGCAAGTGCAAGTTCATTGGTCTTCCACACGATTTTTAGGGCCACTCTCCTGACACACACCTCAGTTCCTGTCCATAACCTTAAACCTCCATCTGCAGTTGGATGTTACAAGTGTGAGCACGGATCTCCGCAGGTTCCGACTCTATCAATCATCGTCTGTGAAATTGCTCCTGGATGTTTTATATGTGCACCCCGAGTGGGGTCCCAACTAGTTTTCAAAAGTACGACTTTGATATTTTTTTCACCTTGTGCGGTCCTGAAAATATGTCAGATGTGCGTTGTTGGGAGTTGTATAAAAATAATAAAAACTATTTTGAAATAAAGTGAAGATTCAGTGTAACACTGAGCTCAACCCTCGTAGCCTGAAATTGCCTGTGATAGGCCCACTAGCCCCACGTAGCACCCGATTGACTCCTGAGACCACTCTATTTCTGAGGCAGCTTAGGCCCCGAGGGCTGTAGCAGATACCACAAGACACTTTCTCAGTCTCAAGAAAAGCTTAGGTGTTAGTCTTGTTTTTTTGATATCTGGAAAACACTGACAAGGTGGTGAAGCTATCCGAGAAAGGTGCGGGCAGGAGTTCCATGTTTCTTCCACTCTGAGCTTTTTTTGAGGCAAAGAACCGTCTTTTGTGGAACATCATGATGAAGGCATCTGGTCTTTTTTTATTTAGCTATGCCTAGCTACTTTTTTCTGCCATGCCCCATTGATGGACTTTGAGAACGAGAAAGAATGCACATTTTGAATGTAATACTTGGACCTGGGTGAGCTAGCAAAGTAACCCAGTGGCAGAGTCCTTTAGGTAGCTGCAACATTCCGTTTTGTACCCCTCGGAGATCTTTGTGCCAGTACCGAAGGCTTCAGTCAGAGTTTGATGACCATGCACTCAACTTCTACTGACCATCGCTGGCTTCAGCTTGGCCCATTGAAGGATTTTGAGATCTGAAACCGCAAGTACGCCTCAGTGTAAAAACTTTAACCAGTGGGATATGCTAAACTTTTCCAACCCTGCCATAGCACAGATGGCATGAAATTGCACCTAGGTCCCACACTACCGCGAACACTGGCTCTGATAGATGCTGTGTGTTTTCTAGGTGCCTTTTGCCTTGAAAGTTTCAAAATCTATTGATTCCTATGTCTACTACATTTTCTTGACATTTACTAAATTGTTTTGGGAAATATATTGTGTTGTGTTCTTTATGTTAATGTTGTTTGTTATTGCTTGACCTTAGCTCCCATTTTACTGGGGGATGGCCTGCTGCTTCTTCCATTACTTCCAGTAGTTAGGCAGAACCATATTTCTGACCAGCAGAAGCACACCACTTAACTGAAGCCCTGTGAACAGCCAGAAGAATCTTCTGGGTTTTGTTTTTATAAAATACATTTTATTGATTTTACACAGGTTAACAACCACCCAGGGCACTGTCAATGTCAGAGCAATGTTTATTTAGGCCTTAGCCTTTAAACAGATATAAAACCAAATTAAACAGATTAAAACATCAAAATTTATACATTCTCAATGTTAAGAAAGTTGATACATTTTCAATGAGTGGTGCATAATTCAACGCTCTTTCTCGGGGAGACACGATGCATTATAAAATTGTACAATACAAAATATTCTTTTTAAAATACAATCCTCATTTTTTTAATTTAATAACCTAGTACAAAAGTTAAGATTATTTAAAATCACTACACATTTCAGCTAATTTTCTCTAAGGAATCTTTTGATTTCTTTCATATAGTTCCCCAGTGCAATCGCTATGTCAAGGTTTGGCATTTCTATAAGTAGTTCTACTTCCTTAATCCGATGTCTTATATCATATTTTAAAAATAGCAGGCGGAGAGTTAGTTTACTCTGCTCTCATAGTATTATACAGTCTAGAATAATGTGCAATATATCTCCTTTGGTGCCCGAACTACATTTACAGTAACCATCACAGTGTAACATTTTTCTTTTTAATACTTAATTTACTAGCCAGGGGTTTATACCTATTCTCAGTCTTAAGATATCCAGTCTATACCAATAATTAGGTAAGATGTCTAGATAAGGAAACCAATTTTCTTTTCGCCATGAATCCCTAATTTGTTGCACCGATTTGTTGTTCTCTAGGTATACCATATCTGCTCTTCTTGAGACTTCTTGTCCATGTTTCCTGAGCTCACTCTTAGAGAATTCTACCTGCAGGGATCATGGAAATTTTTCACCTTTGTTTTCACAGGCCTGTGATATTTTCTTCCTTTTCTCTTTAGCTCATTTAAGGCTGCTTAATAGGATTTCTTTTCTACACCATTGTGACACCTTCTGTCCTGTCTCTATATCCAAACGTTTCCAAAATCTAATTAAAATCATTTGTGCCTGTATACTCCAAGCAGTTGTACTTATCTCAGTTCTTATTGCTTGTATCATCGATGAGGGTGGTAGTGTCAGCAGTGTTTTCAGACACTTTCCTTCCCCTGAATCCCAAGTTTGTTTCCCACTAAGGTAAAGGACCTCTGCTTTATATAGTATTGGCAGGGAAATCATTGCGCTAAAGGCCTTCAACATCGGTCTGTGTGACATCTGGGCATAATCTCGATTGAATTTTTTCAAACCACAGATCGATGTGAAGGCCTTAGCCTTCTGAGCTTCTAAGTGAGTATGCCACTTTAGCGTCCTGTCGAACCACACCCCCAAATAACGGTATTCATTCACAATTTCCAGTTTCAGATCTCCTAACATCCAGTTAAAGCCTGTCTCTTTTTTTCCGAACATAACATTTTTTTATTTTTTTCATATTTACGGTTAAAAATTTTGCATTACAGTATTCCTTAAAAACATTTAATTTCCTTTGTAGGCCGATTTCAGTCTGATCTAAAATCGCCAAATCATCTGCGTACATCAGGCAGGAGATTTTCTTCCCATCCATTCTCGGGCTTGCATTTCTTTCAACCTCTAGGGTTTCCGGTAAATCAGCCAATAATATAGCAAAGAGCAGAGTGGCTAGCACACAGCCCTGTCTGAGGCCGTTCTCGTTAGCTATTTTTGGAGTCAATGACCCTTCTGTGTCCCTGATTACTGGGGCCCAATTGCCACTGTGTAATTCTTTTATTACCCTCAGTAACCCAGCGGGGATCTTTTTATTTTCTAGGGTTTTCCAGAGTCAGTAACCCAGCGGGGATCTTTTTATTTTCTAGGGTTTTCCAGAGGCAGTTCCGATCAACTGAGTCAAATGCGGATCGAAAGTCAACAAAACAGCACAGCTTACCATTTTGTTCCATTGACTTGCATGCCGCTGCCCACAGGGCAAATCAATGGTCAGCCGTGGAGTGGCCTTCCTTAAAGCCCCCCTGTTCAGTTGGTACAATTGCGAACTCCTCTACCCTGTTCTTTAATCTATTCAAGATTATTTTTGAAAAAACGTTTTCCCCTATATCTAGCAGGTTAATTAACCTATAATTTTGTGGTGCATTCACATCCCCTTTTTTGTGTACTGGCCTTATTACTGCCCCCTTCCAATTCTTAGGTATTTTCCCTTCTAGGATTACCAGGAACATCTGAGAGAGGAAATTCGCCCACCACTTCATCTCTGATTTTATTGTTATTGCTAGCAGATTGTCTGGGCCAGCGGCTCGTGTTATCTTTAAATTAGCTATTGTATTTTTTACATTCAATTCTGTAAAATCTGGTTTTAGATCTTCTATTAGCCCTTGCCATAGCTCTAGCACTTCTTCTACTAACTCTCTCCGTGGGCCGTACGTTTCCTTCAAATACTTTTCCCATACTGCCTCGTCTACCACACAATTCATTGCCCCAACTGGGTGGTCTGCTGCTTCTTTTACCAGTTTACAGAACTGTCTTAAGTTCTTTGATTCAATAGCTTCCAATAGATTTTCCCAGCATTTATCTTTATAAGTTCTTTTAGCGTTTGCGAGTAACTTTTTATATTCTCTTTTCAATTTTTCAAGATGCCTTTGTCTCTTCTGATCATATATCTTTCTAATACTTCTGGTTTCCTTCCTAATTTCTCTTTCTTTCTTCTGACATTCTGCCGAGAACCATTTCGATCGTCTTGCTAGGACTATTTGTTGGTTTAGTTTATCTCTTTTTAATTCGACTCAAAGACATTGCACCACTTGCTCTATTTTTCCCTCGAACCATTCCAGATTTTGGACCCCTACATCCCCCAAAGGTATCTTCTGTTGGAGGTTTCCTAGTTTTTCTATATATTCTTCTGATAATATAGTAGTCACTCTTTTTGGGTATTCAACTTGTTGTGAGATTACTTTGTCACAGGGTTGCGGCCTTCCCCCTTGAATTGTCAACTGCAGGGGGTTATGGTCACTCTCTTCCATCTGGAGTATCCCCCATTATGAAAAATATATTCAATTCATACTTTCCGCATAGAGAGTCTATATCATCTTTAAAATGCTCCAACTCACTTACATACTCCTTAGTATTCTCCAATATCATGTACACATTTAAAATAATTACATTTTCATATTTTTTTTATCGAACACCAGCAAGGACAATCTGCATACCAAAAGCCACTTTTAACGGAATCACATTGTTTGCTATTTTTGTAGACACTAACGTCATAATGCCCCCCACTGTGCGTCCAGCCCTCTTTTTCCTAGCCGGTCAGTGGAGTTGGAGGAAGCCATCAGATATTGGGGTTTCGTCGCATAGCCAAGTTTCTTGCACACATAAAATTCCCACATTCTTTCCTAACTTGCTTAAACATTCCTGTTTTGCTCTATCACCCAGGCCGTTTACATTCCAGGTTAAGAAGTTAAGGCAATGCGACCTCCCCTCATCCTATTCCACCTCACTTAAACCTCCATCTTCCCCCATATCTCCTTTACACCTGCAGGGCTGCTTCTTTGACTCCAATTGCCCCATGAATTTTCAATGTCTGAATTATTCACTGCTATGTTTAGTATGCCTCCCCCTCTTCATTATTCTCCATAAGCCTCACCTGTCTCTTCCCAAGGCCTGCATGACATTTTAGGAAGTCTCTACCCGATTGAACCTTTTTTTCAGTTCTTTCTCTGCGATTAACCGTATCCCTTCCTGCTCTATCTCACACTCTGCTTTCCAAATTGCTAGTTTTACCAAATCTGAATAGACAAGGACTCTTGTGATTTCCTTCCCATTTGTGTTTTCTACGAAGCCCATTTGTCTCAGGTCTTTTGTACCTATTCCTCTCAGACTTGGGCATTTTGAGAATGGGTTGGATCTTCCATGTTTTTTTCCCCTTTTTTCTGATTGAACTGTTTCAAAATACAACCATTTATTACTTCCTATCTCAGTGCCAGTCTTCGCGACTTCTAGGCCTGGCTGTCTGTTGTCCTTACATCTAGCATTCACCAGGTGGCTTTTTACTCCTGTTTTACCAAGTTGCAGGGCTGCTTTTTTTAAGGGTGCTATTCTTCTGAACATAAATATTATGTCCCGAGTTCGTTTGTTTTACTAAGGAATTTACTTCTGATTGCTTTTTACTTGGTCCCTTACTAATCGATTTCTTTACTTGATTCTTGGGTCCCTCCCTCTTGCCCTCCGGTCTTGCAGGCTTATCAGGTACTTGTGTAAATGCTGGGCATGACTTAAGCTCATCCTCTTGTTCCCTCTGTTTTTTCCTTGTTTCTACTTTGGGTTCCCTTTTTCTGCCTATCACTCTTCTAGGATGCCCATTCTAGTTCCTAGAACTGTATCTAAAGTTTCCTCCTCTTCTCCTTATCAACATCGGGCGTTTAGACATATATATATATATATATATATATATACATTATGAGAGATTTCAACTATTGCTACACTCCCTTTCTGTTCTATGGGCTGGGGTTCTTCTATTGGTCTCATCAAATGTGGCATTTTACCTCTAATTCCTTGCAGGTCCTACTTAATCTTTTTAAGTGTGTTTTTGGCGTTTTCAAGACCCCATTGTTTAACATTTTAACTTCTAGTATCCCCTGAAGAGTTTTCTGAAGCATCAACAATAGGTCCATCATTGAAGAAGAGGGTGTTGCAGAGATATCTAGTTCTTGTTGGCTGTTCCTCTCTGGATCGTCTGTTCTTACACTTCTCTGTGTTTCCCGCTGTAGTTCATTTGACCGTTGGGCTGGTGTGTTTAGTTCCTCACCCCAATAAATTCTTGATCTTTCCATAGTGTTCCTCATTTGTCCTGAGGTCTCTAGTGCCTGTGTGGGTAGCGAGAATAATTTGGGGGATGAAGACAAACGAGGCACTGCCAGCGTTTCATTTTGACATAAGAGTGACTGATTTAACAAAGATGATGACTTCTTCAACAATTTCTACTGACCCAATCCCATTCTCCTGTACTACTTCTGCTTCCATGGCTCTCATAGGTGGCTCTACTCTTTTGTAGTGTTTACCTACAAAGTCTTATACAGATTTAGAAACTGACGGGCATCCTTTATATTCTTGCGGTGTCTCTTTATTTTTCCTCTTTTGCGGTGCTTCTTTCGTGCTTGCCATGGGGCTGGCCTAACTCTCTTCTAGGGTCCTTGATTCTCCAGAAAGTTCTCTCCTCCTGGGGCTTTGCTCCATATGCACTTTATGTGTTTTTTGCTTCCTTTTTGGCGCCATAACTCTCAACACAGGAATATAACAAGTATATTCAAATTTTACGAACTTTTGTGCTTTAATTGGACTTTCCCCTCTTTAACTAACCCCCTAAGCAGTTAGGTTTAACAATTACTATTTGCTTTGAGGGGGCGTTTTGGTACTGCAATCACACATACACTTTCACTTACCTCTGTTGTGCCTTTATCCCACCTTGCCACCAGTTTGCATTAAGCTCAGAACTTTGTAGTTTGAAGTTGTCCAGCAAAACTCCCCCTTACTTACTTTCTTCAGCACGGGGGGGGGATTCCAGGATTAGGCAGTCTCTAACTGCCCTTCGTCCCTGTACTTCCGGGGCTATAATAGCTCCTTTCTCCTGCTCCTGTTTTTTACTGGACTTTATCTGTGCTTATCTGGCGGCTCTTTCCCTCCTCCTGTATCGAGGTGCCGGGATTCTCCTATTCCTGGCTCAGCCCGGAGGGGCCCCAGGCTCGCTTACATTCACCAAGACCTGAAAATAGGGGCACAGGTGCGGTGCGACGCAGTGCTGCAAGCTGCTCGCATTCAGTGTACCCCGTACCGCTGCGGCTTGGGCTCCCAAGTGGGTGCGGCTCTTCCGACGCTCCAACGTTGCGCGTAGCGTAGCGTTCTTGGCGGGCAGGCAGGACGGCAACAACAAGAGGAAGACTCCAGAAACAGAGAAAGTCCAGTTCCACCCAGGGTATATTTGTAATTCCTTTGAGCATCAACAGCTGCACAGCAACAATACACACATGATCCCTTTGTCTCTCCGCCCCAAACCCACTCTAATGTACTATCTGCAAACATACAGACTATAAAGAAGATAAAGAAACTGCCTTACACTTGTTTTCCTTCATACTCTGATCTTCCCTCATCATCATTTTACGGCACCCCAGCAAGTTATTAAATTGCCTCCATAATGCCATTTAAAATGGAGTGCCCATCGTTCATTGTTCTTAAGCTCAGGTAGTCCATAAGTAGTTTCTCAAAGCTACAGAACTGTTGGCTTTAATTCCTGAGGTCCAGAGTCAGCATTTCCATTGCCATTATTATCATCCAGATCGTTCTCGCCCAGTTATCAATCCTTTGCAACTATTTCTTGTTTTGCTCCTTTAGCATATGAACTAATAGAGTCTAATTATTTTTTGTTAGTTCTTCTGCTGAAGTTGGATGCAACCTTAGGAGTGTTAACCAAGGGTATGGAAACCCCAGTGTACTTCTTGGAAAATCTATCACCAAAATGGTCATGGCTCTCTATAGCTGCCCGTCAGCCAAAGTAAGATCCGGGGACCTACTCTCCACAGCATTCAACCTAGAAAGAGGTACAAGACCGGGCTGCCCCCATCTCTCCAACCTTTTTCATCCTAAACCTTGAACCACTACTCCACAAGATTAGATCCAACGTCCTAATTCAAGGTGCCTCCTTTAATAAGACCATAGTGAAACTAGCGGCCTATGCTGATAATATTTTAATTAATATTTTAATTATGACCGAAGAGGCGTTGGTCTATTCCTGCCCTACTACAGAACAAAGAAGAGTATGCCAGAGTTTCAAACTATAAACTAAATAAAGAAAAATCACAAATTCTGGCTCTAAATGACCTCTGCTCCAGCGCCCTGTTCACGGACACAGGCTTAGCCTGGCAGCCAAAATGTATTAAATATTTGGGTCTGGAGTTCAATTCAGATATATTAGATTCCCTACACAATAATGAGACCCTAATGCTGAAGAAATTAGACTCTCTCGTGGAGAGCTAGAATCCCATATTTCTTACATGGTGGTGCCGTATTGAGACTGTCATAATGATGATCACCCCTATAATCAACTACCTCTCAAATATGTTTCCGCTAGCCCTATCGGATGATTTCCACCCAAAAAATCTATAAATTATTAAATAAATGTATCTGGCAAAACAAACGCCCTAGAATCTCTATCAAAAAAACTCCACCTTCCTGTTCAGCCTGGGGGTTTAACCTGGCTGACTTCAGAATCTATCAAACTGCTTTCCTCACAAAACAGGGCTCCCTCTTGTTCTCCCATTTGCCAGACTACACCCCCTCTTGGTTATCAATTGAGAAGGAGCTTCTGGGTGGGCCTCACCCTATTTCCCTCCTAACCAGCTCCCCAAACCCCCCTGCCTCTGGAAAATGCATTTTTAATGCCACCAAAAGAGCCCCTCTGAAAATTGACAAGCTCCTTGAGGTACCGATCACTAATTCTAACTTAGTCTCCCTCTGGAATAAAATTAGACTCCAAGGCGTTTTTGCCTTTTGGCCGCTTTAGGCCTCTAAGGGCATTAATTTCTTGAAAGATCTTGGAACGCCACAGTTCCCAATATCTTTTAGAGAAATAGGAACTCACTTTAACCTATGGGACTTAGATCTATATGACTTCCTCAAACTTAGTGAATCCGTCCAAATTTAACCTCCCTTCCGGCGAGCCCTCCCTTCCCAAATCCATTCTGACCTTTAATAAATCTGCTATACAAAAGGGAGAGGTGGGGGACCAAGGAGCTATTATAAGGTCCAGTGTCCATGCTCCTATTTTAAACTGATTACCAAAAAAGGGGACACTGTTCCTAATGCAGGGTGCAAAAAGTCACCATTGCATAAGGGTGCTAATGTCACCCATATATGAAAAAAAGGAAAGAAAAGGGGAGAAGAAACAGAATCCCTAGGTAAGGGGACCCACAGAAAACAGGGAAAACATTTTGTGTCCTCTGTTGCCCTCACACACCTCGAAAGGTGTCATGCTTCATCATCGGGCAGTTGCTCCTCGTAGGGCCGGCGCTGCAATCCCCTACGGGTCCCCCCGAAGGGTCTCTTTATCGGAGATCTTTTGTAGGACTGCCGGATGGTGCATGCGGGTGTGCAGGGAGGGTTGTGTGTGGTGGGTCAATAGGGTAATAAAATGCGTGCTAGTGTGAAGTGAAATTTATAATGGGTAACAATGCAGCAATTGTTCTAGTCATGTACCCTGAGCAGACTTAACTGCTAAATAAAATCTAGCCCCAGTGGCATACTATGCCTGGGTATAGAGACATAGGTCAACATGTTTCGCACCTGCGTCGCCTTAAGGGTCGTTGGCGCTTCGTCAGGACCAGAATTAAAAGTTGTAAAGTGCACGTGATAAATGGATTAAAAATACCCTCATAATCGATCAGGGCGGGCAGTAACCTGTATGCCCAACATCTGGCTACAGCTGCATGTTTGTAACCGCTCCTGGTCAGTACCGAGGAAAGAACAAAATAGAATATACATTTAAATTAAATTTGAATTCAAATCAAATCCAAATTTGAGCACCAGGAACACCTTGATGCCACATCATGTGCCACCACTGTGTGCACATGCAAACATGAAATGATCAAAGATAACAGGCGCATGAGACACAAATTCACACCAGGAAAATATTGGGGTGTGGGGATGTTGTAGGACCCACTTGTAACCTTATATTCTGTAACAAGGTATCTCAAACACTCTGTCATAGTGCTCTGCAAATCTTATCAAGGAGTCAGTGCCCTAGAGATGTATTGCCTTGAAACAAGCTCACCTCGTTATATTGAGGGGAACGAGCCGTTGGCGCCAGGCAATGGATTCACCCACAAAACCGGGCTGTGGAAATAACCAACCAACGGGAGTTAACAAACAGACACGGGACGCCCAATATCGAGCGCTCAAAAAGTCACGGTACCAGAGTCCCTATAAATGGATTTACTCACATCTTAGTATGGGTGCTGCCTCCTCCTCACCTACCCCATCATTGCGTCGGCCAGGGAAAGTCGTGGCGCTCCCTAGTAACCTTATAACCAGATCACAAGGGTCAGGTGTGCTGGGCGTCTACCCTATCCGGGACATCCTATTCGGTAAATTACGTCATTGCGCAAGCTTGGAAGCTCCAACGTACCGCGCATGTGCACAAACTCGAGTTAACTAATCCCCCACGCATGTGCAGTTTATATGCTCTTTTTGGTCGTGTACTCTTTCAAAAATACTTAAGCAAGCCGTACACTCAAATAATGTGGAAGCTCAACCCGGTAATCACAAACCAATGGTTCCATATAAAAATTAACTTAAAATGTTACTCGTGTTAAAAACCAAAGGTGCAATAGTAAGAGCTGCTCAAATGGGTGTGAGTCCCGCTTTACTGTGCGTCTACTCCGTGAGTGTGGTGGGCGTCCCAATTGTTAATGCTTGTAAAAAGGAATAAGAAAATTAATACTATACACTAAATCATGTCAAAGTAATCGGGTACAAAGGGCTAGAGTGGAAATGTCACTCACGGTGCAATTGTATCTCCTGCCTCACCCATATAATTTGGAAATCAAATACCCAAAAGGGTTGCCAAATGAACACAGATACGGTTTAAATTGGCAATCCATACTGGCTAAAAATTGGGTGTGTCCCATGCGCCTGTAGAAAGGAAAAACTAGACAAAGGGGATAGAATGGTCCCTCGGCCCGAAAGCCGTGCTTAAATTACTATACAAAAGGGAGAGGTGGGGGACCAAGGAGCTATTATAAGGTCCAGTGTCCATGCTCCTATTTTAAACTGATTACCAAAAAAGTCTGGTCACCAAGCTTTTAAGTTTTATAACGTTTTATAACATTTTAAAACCAAAATCCAGTAACCTAACTGCGAGCTCTCGGACAAAATATGACTCCGCTGAGACTCTCACCTCGGAGTCCTGGCATCTAATATAACCCTGGGCGGTGAACTCCGCTCCGCTCGCGGAGTTTCCCGCACCCTGTATTACGCGGAGCTCGCCGAGTTCCCAAAAAACTCCACTTTGCGGAGCAGAGTTTTTTTCCTTGCTCGCGTACACTACTCGTTCGCAATCGCCAACATCAAGTTGGCGAGTGCGAGTGTGGAAAATAAACCTTTCTCAACGCGGGGGGGGGGGGGTCAGGTTTCTCATTGCGAGTGGTCGCGTATGCTCGCGACCGCTCGCATTGAGAAACTGCCCGTTTGCGTTGAGAAAGCTGCTGCTCGTTTAAAAATATACTTGAGCTGCAGAAAAGATAAGCTTGTGCTTTGCATGGTGCTGTTTGCAATGATTGTACAGAGCGGATAAGCATTCGGCACTGTGCAATCACTACGAATGGTATTTTGTACTGTACTCCGCCGCTTGCGCAGCTCAGCGTAGTGCAAGAGGTTTTTTTGCACTTTGCGTAGCTCCACGTAGTGCAACTCCGAAAACTGCGCCCAGGGTTAATCTAAAATGGAAGCCAGTAGTATCTCCCACAAAACCTCTCCATCCCTCTCTCCCAGGTGAAATTCTGGCTACTGCACAGAACCTTCTGGACTCTAGCATGCCTTCACAAACTCTCCCTCAATCAACCCATCTTGCTGTAATTGTAATAATCGACTGGTGACCCCCCTCTTCCCCCGACCTCCTCTTCTGCTGCAGAGCGGTTTCTCCATTCTGGGACAGTGTTTTCAATTACATACACACAGCTAGGAAAGAAAACCCTAGCTCACGTCCAAGGTTTCCTTGACCCAAAAATCAATTCCCGCAGTGATACTCTTCATTGATATCCTCCTAACCTTTGCCTGTAAAACAGTACTCACTTACTGGAAAAACACAGCAGCCACCTCGTTCCATTCCTGGTTAAACTGGGTCTCCTTCCTGGGAGGCGATGACATCTCCCTTCGAAGCCCCCCATGGTCAGTCCACAAAACCTCTATCTGACCATCCCTCAACAACTACTTAGCCTCCACCAGAACCCCTTGAAGACCTAATATGTGAGTAGATCGCTCTAGTCCTTGATGCTCACCGCCTCATGTCTGTCACTGTTCTGAATAATCAAACTACTTGCTCATCAATTCTGACTGGCACCTATCCTGCGATCTCTTCTCTGTCTTGTCTAACTGTCTCACGCTGAAACACTTACTGCAAGATACCTGACACCATGTTCCTTGTACTCTGATTGACCTTCTCTATATATACTGTTTCTCATTCAATCATCTATTGGTTTCTATTTTTTACTTTCCATTTTACCATTTCCCCTCTTATTATTTGTAATTTCTTTGGGTGCTGTATTTCATACTGCCTGGATTTGATGTGATTCACCTTGTTTGGATATATGTTCATGATTATTTTACGCCATCCTTCTATCCCCGTTCCTCTGTATCAGCCCTAGGCTCCACAATATGCTCCTTTTTGTGTTCCATTGCGGGTTCTCCCTCTCTTTTTGACTTGTTTTTGAAAATGGTCAGTAAAATCTTCAGAAATAAAAAATTAAAAAAAATCCCTGCAGTATACTTTTAAAAGAGGACATGGCCACCACACATGTAAAATGTCACCTCCTTGCCTAAGTTGCCTCTAGCTCTATCCGTCAGGATTAGGGTAAATGCGCTATTTCCTGGTGTTGTACACCATTTGCACATTATTGTATATTGGGTCTCACAGTTCTCTTAACTCTCTAAAGAATTTAGAAGGTTTCACAGCTTCCCATTGCTTTCTTGTCATCTTCATCCCCTATCTTTCCCCTCGCAACTATAAGAAATTCTCTTCAGGGATTTGGAGTAGTTGTGAGCACGTTGGGAACGTCATTGATCACAGGCACATTGGTAGGGAACAGTTTTCAAATGTTGTAATGCCTCGCAACCCTGCTTCGTTATTCCTTGGTTTAAATACCTAGTAGTACATGTAAGGTATTGAAGGATTTCCTGTTCATCTACCAAGAAATTATCTTAGATTAGATAAATAACAATTTTTTTTCCTTTCCTGAAGATATCCCTAAGCATTTGGTAATCACCTTCCATTTCACAAATGAATCTCTATCAAAAGCTTTGTTTTGTTGTAGAGGGGCAAAGGGTGATGGAAATATATCAATACTTAGGCCCCAAGATACTTTTTTGTAAATATTTGCAGAAGTGGGCATGTTGCTTTGGATACATAGGCAACCCTAGGTCTGTGTTGTTGATTGGCCTATTCAACTGAGCTTAGTTCACTTACGGTTAGTGTTTGCCCTTGCCGACAGTCAATCACCATTCACTACTGAGCAGCTTTGTAATATTCCCTCCTATTCAGTAGATTGAGCCCCTTTCCCTTCCTAGGAGTGCATGGTGTTACTTTGGAGAGTATAGGTGTTTTCACGATTTTTATATAGGTATTACAGGCCGATTAGACAGTTACATTTTTTCTGGGAATCATTGTTAAGAGAGAATGGTACAGAATCTACACTCTCTGTAAGATGTTCATCTTAATTACTGCTATCCTACCAAGCCACAATGTAAACATAGGTTTCCATAGTTGAATATCTTGTTTTATGTCTAAGGAGGTCTGGGTAATTAGCCCTGTATAACACCTAAACTGATGAAGTAACATTAATCTCCAAATATTTGATCCTCTCCTTTTCCCATTTAAAAGTGTAGAAGACCCCTACTTGTCCCCAAGTCTCAATATCCAGTCCTACACTCAAAATCTTTAAGTTACCTAGATTTACCTTGAAATCAGAGTTAGACCCATATCGTTCTTGGATACCCTTTACTCTTGGAATGTTTTTTTTCTGGGTCTCTTAGTGTCAGCAGGAAATCGTACGCGAATAGTTGGACTTTATGATGTAACCCGGTAGAGGACATACATTGCACTGTTAACTCATGTCATGCTTCTTGTGCTAATGGCTCCAATAATAATACAAAAAGGAGCAGAGCCAAGGAGCACCTCTGACTTGGCCCCCTCAGCCATCCAGATCTGGGTAGCTTGTCCCCATTTCCCAGTATTCTGGACATCAGAGTGTTATAAGTAGCCCAGATAAATGTTGCATTTTTGGGCCTATTCTAAATTCATCCAACACGCATTTCAGGACCAACTCGATCAAAGACCTTCTTTGCTTTGATGGTAAGAATGCCCTCTGGAATTTGTTGTCCGAGGCATTTTTCTATCGGGTGGAGTTCTTGTATAACGTTATCAAAGGGTTGCCTGTTTTTATGACTCCCAACTGATCAATGTGCATCAGAAAGGTTAGGTGGGACTCTACTCTGTTCGTCAATATTTTCAGATACATTTTAAGGTGAACATTGAGTAACAAGACTGGACTATATCATTCTCAATATTCTTTTTATTTCTCTGCCTTGTGGAAAAGCGATGTAGCCTGTTCTCTCTTATTCTGTGTGATCACACCTTTTTCAAGGAAGGTGTTGAAAAGTTTCGTTGGCAAAGGGGCCATAAGAGAACAGAATTTCTTTTTAAACAAGCATTTACAATGCAATGGTTTCGCCTTTGGAAAAGTTAGAGCTATTGGCATTGTAAATGGCAATGACTTATTTATGTTTTGGTTTTTAAAACGTAAATAAAAGGGATTGTCATTTACAATGCCAATAGCTTAAACTCGCATAAATGGGAGACCTATTGCATTGGAAATGCTTCCCCCCCCCCGCAGGCGCATATATCTACAAATATACACTTCAAGATAAAAGTCCAGAGCTGGGCTGGCCCCTAAAGCCGGAAGCAGCTACTAAAGCGTTTCATGATAAAATCAGGTTTCCCCAGACTAAGCATCTCGATTTCGAAACCTACCCAGAGGTCATGCCCCTGTTTACAAGGTTATGGTGCTGACAGCTCTAAGTACCTGGTCTGACCGAACAAATTCAATGTAAAGGATTCAGTCAAACTCAGTTAGCTCAGTTGGGGTAAACACCCCCGGCAGAGGTCTGTGTTAAACGTAGGCGCCCAAAATAGGTAAAACGCATAGCCGATTTCCACTGTTTAGAATAATATATATATATGAAAACAATGAACCCGAACCGAGCATATATATATTAGTCAGTTACAGAGATACTCACACACCAAGTCATAGTGCAGTCCTCCAAGACCTACATTGGACGCCCCTGGAGTACACTTTGCAAGTTACATTGGTCATACCCGCAATAACACCTCAGTAGGTTTAAGCTACAGTTGTAGAGCTTTCTATGTAACGTGTTGGTTACATGATCTAATTTAGGAGCGTAACACAGCCCCCACCCTCCCCCCAACTCTTCAAGGGCCCCCAATTCAACCCAATGTCAATTAACATCTGTGAGACAGTGGAGACTCGGGCACCTCATCACATTCTGCGGGGGAAGGGCGGTTAGTTTTGCAATACGCCGTCAACCCAATTCTAATAGGACAGCTCAGTGGGTTTAGCCTGCTGCAAACATCTATGCAGCCAAGTTGGAGGCTACAGGTTCGCATCTTTCAACAAATATGGGATGTCAAATAAGGGGTGTCGTCAATAAGAAATTCAATAAAACTAGTGCTGCTTGCTTCAGTAATAATACGTCTGTGCTGCTCTTGAAAGCATCGGCACAGAGGCCAAGGATTGTATGAGCATAGGCCCTGAAACACAGACTACGCATGAAAATTAAGACCCAGCTGGCAGCTGCTCTGGTGGTGTAGGTTCGCAAAATCAGATCAGACTGTGCTGCACATTTTAAAAAAACATTAAACTGGTAAAACAGCTTGTGTTAGCGGATATTTTTTCCCGCTGAAAAACAAAGCTAAAAAATCAAACAGGAGGAAATCACTTACAAGTAAATGAAAGCACAGTGATTGATAAATTATTATTAAAGTACGGGGTAATTGCCGTAGCCTCCCCTGGGGGCCCTCGCTCTCAGTGGGAGTCCATTGAAGACAGGCACCCTCACCTCGTAGCAGGGTCTCTTCCGTGATTATTGCGACATGCAAGTGCGAAAAAGCCTAATTAAACAACCGCGAGGAGAGCCGGGGTGCATGCCACACAGAATTGAAGCACACGGACAAGCTGGTGAAAGGCCGCCGGGCTACGAAGAAACAGAGGAGTGAGTCTTGGGCTTCGCCTCCAAACCAGTGATACTTACTCCAATTCATCCGGAGTGGCACCTCAGAGGCGGGCTGCACAGATCGCAAAACTCCTCTTTGAGACAATGAATTGAGAACCCAGAGCTGCCTCAGCGATGCCTATGAAGGTGACGGTTAAGGCTGTTTATCTCGGTCACTTTGGGGCGCTCTATAGCGGGTCTGTCTTGCAGTATAGCGACAGCCGAGGCCCGAATAAACCGGGGGATTGTGTGGAAGTGTGCAGACAGGACGGCAGCGAAGCGCCGCGGGGAGACCCAGCGGCGGAGAGGCGGCTTAATACTGGGGTGAGTACAAGGGCAGTGAGCTCCCAGTGGGAATTAAGTGAAAGCTAATACCCAGCTTTTAGGAAGGAAGGTTCAGGAAGGTTGCAGAAGCTGCCGCTAGAAAACTACAACACTTGGAAGGGTAGTGCGGTGACTGCCATCTCTCTCGTTTCTTGGCGCCCTCCGCCCTGACACCATTCGTGCACTCGAATCTGCAGCCGCTAATGGAGCGGACAATACCGCCGCCTCCGCCCATGGGCAGGAATGCACAGTGCAGCAAAGTGACTGTGGGATTGCTGGCCTGGGGCAAGGGCATTGGAAACACACAGGGTAGACAAAATACGGCCGTGTTAAAGTCCACAACCAGTTCATGCTTGCTATAACTGATCCTAGGCACGCTCCTGCCGTTCCAGACGCACTCGTGCAAGAATACCAAAACTAATTGAACATGCCCACCTCGCCCTTTATCCCCACCGAGGAATGCAGCATTCTCCCAGTCTAGAATATAACCCTTGTTTGCGTCTGTGAGCGCCTCCGGCTCAGTAGTAGCAGGCACCGTTTCTTGGCCAGGCACTGCTGGGAGGGACGGGCGTTTCTTTTGAGAAAATGTGTACAATATGTTTTACCCCGTGACACTAGGAGGGCACCCGAACAAGGCCAGACTGTTCGTGAGATAAACCGCTCTACCACCTATAGATGGATGGCACACGGTCAGCGGGAGGGGGGGGCGGGAACGGGCACTCACCTGGACTGCTTCCGGCGGCGGTCGGCCTGGAATGAACAAAACAAACCGAAGAAAAAAAAAAAAAAAAAAACGCCCACCGCCTCATGACGATAGCAAGGGGGCGGGATGAGTAAAAATTGCAGGAACGCCCACGAATCTGCTCGGGGAATGAGTGACGCATCTCTGTTCCAATGGCTAGCCTCCATTTATGGATCTAGCCAATGGGACAGAGAGGCGGAACGAAGCCCCATACTTGTAAACAAAAGTTTTTCGCTTGCGCAGCCTTTCGGCGAGGCGAAACCTGAAAAGGATGGTCAGACTGTCAGGACCTTAATTGGTAAATGCCTAATCATTTTTTTAACTTACTCAACTAACAAGCTTTGGCAAAGCCACTAGGTTTCGCCTATGTGAGATCTATTGGCTTTGTCAATGCTTATATGACCATCGTTTTGGAGTATTCAAGGAATATTGCCTTTCAGATTATGCGCTTAAGCACTTTGATATTACTTGTGCATGTTTTCTTTATCTGTTTGGAGAAGAGGGTTGGGTAAATCAACATAGAGGGATGAAGAGGTGTTTCAAAAGCAGTGGGGTTGTTAAAACACAGTGGTGGGGGTGAGGAGTTAGCACAACTAATGTATGTAAAAGGCAGAGCTGTTCATGTTGGACCTGGGGAACCGGGTTCAAGTCTCTGCGTCGGCTCAGCATCCTGTGATCCTGGGCAAATAACTTAAACCCCTGTGCGTAATAGGAAAAAAACCGAAAGTATGAAAATATGCAATGTAAAAAGTGCTCACATAAAGCACTCCAATAAATTCGGGGACAAGAATGAGGGCGCAGGAGGTGGCTGAAGAAGTAGGGTGGGGGGGGGGTTAATCAGCAGAGTGCGGGAGGAGGAGGGGGTGGTTTAAAAGCAGGAGTAGTTGTTAAAAATAATGGAAGTGGGCTGGGAGGGTGGGTTAACACAACTAATGCATGTTGAAGGCAGAGCTGCTGGCTTACAGCAAGTTGTGTAACCTCTCGAGTGCTGCGGTGGGTACATTTGAGACATTTCTCACGGCAATAAACCTTCCATGCTTTCGAAAGTATTCATTAATAGTGCCAGCACGTTATGAACAATATTTGGTGATGTCTTTTATTTTGGGCATAATTGCAAACTATTTCTCATGCTTCACTATACAACTTCTGTATCCTAGTGGTTCATGTATTCCTTTTTTTGGCATTCTCTTTAAACAAAAACGTGTTGCGCTTGAGAGCAGGTAATAAGCTACATAAATACTATTATACCATGCACATTGTATGCTTGTGCTGATTACTTTGCTTGTATTGTGTAAACCTTTAGATATACAAACTGGCATGACTAATATTGGGTAGTCTATGGATATATAGGATTTATATTTGTTTATGGTCTGCAGGCAGCCACGAAAAGAGTACAAACCATGGAGTGGGCTGGTAAAATATAGCAAGTACTTGGCAAAGCGTTGTGAACCTATCTAAAAGGAGAAGCTTTATTGCAGGGCTGAGCGACTAGTGGACAGGATTAATGGGTGGAATAGTGTGTTTGCAGGTGCGGTGAGCATCAGGACTGTGGAACTGCATTATACACATGGAAAAGTTATTTTTAAAAAGTGGGCTCTTTTGATTTTCAGGTGATTCTTATTCGTGCCACTTCCTTGGAACTACGGATGTTTTTGAGTCTCTGCTTCAACGTCCTATGATCATGGGCAAATCACTCAATTCCCCCAAGTTAAATATAAAAAAAAACAAAAAAATGAAAGTGTCCGTGTAATGTAAATGAAGGTCATGTAAAGCTCTCCTGTACCTTCAGGGACACGAGTGAGGGTGCGTGAGGTGGCTAAAGCAGGGAGGTGGATAAAAGAATGGAAAGCCAGGGAGGAGGACGTCGTGGGTTAAAAGCAGAGGGGGTAGGGTTTGTAGGGGTGGTAGGATAGCAAATACAATTAAAAAGTACCTTCAGAGTGCTTAGCAAGTGAAGCTTTACTTGGGCCAGGGCCCACGCCCTGCCTTGGGCAGGCAAAGTAGAACAGGCAGCCCGGGAAGTGAAACCAGACAGCGTGCTGATAGTCAGAAGCTTATAATTTTGAGCAACGGTTGGAATCAACAAATGGTGAGTAAAGGTAAGTTTTGGGCAGGTTGTAAGCCCCTGTTGAGACATTTTTTTTTAAAATTAAAAGAGATTTCGCTCTGTGAAGGCAAAACCTAAATAGCACTGTTCTTGCTTGCCTTAACCAACATAAGCAAGCTTGAGTCCTCAAGAAACGTGGCAGTGTTCTGAAGATCTGTTGGAAGTACATGATAAAGGGTGCAAAAAAAGGCTGTAAATGCCTTTGGTTTTCTTTCTTCTGAGTTTATCGTAGCTGACTTCTGGTTTTGAACTTTGTGAATTCTAGTCTTGTCTCTATTTCTGAACAATCTTATAGGTAGTAACTTACCAGATTTAGTCGATCATTAATAAAAGCCCTTTATTAAGCCTGAGATCAAATCACCAGGTGTTTTATTTTTTGTTCTACCCCCATTTGGCATTCCCCTTAACTGTTGCTTTGTCTCATTGAGTGGCTATTCTAGCCTCTTTCCATAATCACAATGAATCCATCCATACTCCATATAATATGTTATTTGACTATGGGAAAATAAACATTTCTTTTCCACGCATCAAAGAGACCCTGTTCAAAGATGGACCACAAAAAGGATAGACACAGTTCTGTACAATTCTACCTGTTAGGCTGCTGCCTGTCTGCTGATTGTGTCTGAACCACATTAAAATCCCTTAACCAAATACGATGTCCTCTTCTTTTGTGTTTCAATGTACAGAGATATGGTTCTTGGTTTGAGCTACGGAATTAAGATATGAGCATTACAGTCCCACTCTCCAATCTCCCTATAACAAGGTACATATCTTCCATCTCTGGTATCTTTGAAATCAACTTTGAATGATGTATCTTTATGGATTGTGACAACAATTCCATACTCTTCTGCTTCACTATTGGATAGTATTGGGTTGTACCCGTGGTATTAGCCTAGTTGTTCCTGCAGACAGATTGGTTTCTTCATAGATTAGTCAAGGTATCTTCTTTGGAAGTGCCATCCAGATTTTATGGAACTCAGTATGAGAATTCATTCCAGAGCCTTCAAGTTAGCAGGTGTACTATTGTCACCAGGAGTAGCATGTTATGTTATTGTCTTCAGGAGTGATGATTATCAGCTATTGTGTCTCTGCCCCCTTTTCCTCTCCACTGCATGAATAGATGTGCATAGAGCAGGTTTAACCTTCACCACATTCCATCTACCCACTATTTTTCTCACGAACAGAAAATAAATGTAACACAACATGGCTTGTAGCACCCCATTGCTGGAAAATTGACCCCCCGATCAGATGTAATGGGAAGTCACTCTTACTTCCAGCCCCCATTGGCCTAAACATATTGTCACATGTCTATTACTCAGCATGTAAGCATCATAACAAAAATAATGTATGGGTTTAACAGTTTAAGCATTCTTATTTTTTAAGGGCTGTGTCTGCTTTGTCTAATGTGTGTAGTGGGCAAGCTTCCATTGCCTCCCCCCTGTTGCCAGTTTGCTCCCAGCTGTAGACATATATAGTCTGACATTGCTGTGGTTTTCGCTGAAAGCTGAAGTATTCTATGTTCGACCGTGCCTTCCCTTTTCAGGGTACCTAATTACTTGCACCACAATAGATTTGAGATGATTTAACATGTCATGAGTGATGTAATATGTGAGGTCACAATCCGTGCATCGTGAGGGTCCAAGTTACTTTTGAATTCAGTGTTTTTTTGTTTTCTTTTTAAACGTTAGTTTTTATATTGTTACAAGACCTTGATGTAACTCGATGTTAATCTTTGTTTAGTGTTTTTGTTAATGCAAGTTAAAATTTTAGTACCACGCCACCGTAACCTTTATTTTTCAGTGAATGTCTACTTTTTTAATGTAACATAAGATGTTAGTACCATAGCTAAGTAGACTTCATCTGTGTGCGGTGGTGGGTTGGCTATAGGGTGAGGGATGCAGCCAGGCCCTTCACCCAATCCCTTTGTACAAGCAACCTATATTTATATATTTCGTTGTGTGCATTTTTTTCTTTATTTATTTAAAGGACCAAAGCTTTCCTTAGGAGCCTACTGCCACTGCTGCCCATCGCGAGGGTTGCCCAGCTTTGGTTCAACCTCATGTCTGTCTTTTCTACAACCGTACCACTGTTTATCTCTTTTATGTTGTTTTAGTCAATGCTTTTTCACTTTCTCCCATCACCTACAACCACCAGCACAACATAACGAACTGAGTATCAAATGATCATTTCCTCTGTTTCCTTCCTTCACACCCAGATAAAAACACAGCCGTCAGATGCACACAAAATTTCGCCAATAATCGCATCAAGACAGCCAACATAAAGGGAGGTATCCACTAGACTAAATGACACCAAAGCAGATATGGGTCCAAGAAGTAGCAAACAGAACGGTTTACTTGTGGGCTCTACTCTCGAGCACATTTACTTACACATAACTGCACATGATAATGCAGAAGGCACAAAGAGTCTCTGCAATTTTGACTGCGGCCTACTGGAAATCTTAAAGCTGTGACCAAATGCACATTCTAGAAGACTGACACTTCTAGTAGTACTTACCAATGAGAGATTGTAGC
The DNA here is from genome assembly GCF_964261635.1 of Lissotriton helveticus. Classification (NCBI taxonomy): domain Eukaryota; kingdom Metazoa; phylum Chordata; class Amphibia; order Caudata; family Salamandridae; genus Lissotriton; species Lissotriton helveticus. Next base: position 259,137,792 of record NC_136063.1, on the reverse strand, counting down.
AGCTTGCTTGTAAAAAATGATTAAATCCAAGTTGAAGAAGAAAGGTTTAATGAAGATCAACACAGCACTCCAGTCTCCAGGTCTCCCTGCAGGAATCTGGTCTCAGTATCTTTCATAGATCAACAATTCCAAATGGAATACAAACTGAACAGCATGTGCACAAATTAAATATACACATTACTTAAAAGGGAAATACATAATAAAGAGAAAACATATTTAAATGGGAAATGACACATGAAAGATAAGAACAGAATATAACACATCTTTCTCCTGAGAAAAATTAATTATCTCTGTTAACACATTTAGTAACTCGCCTAACATTCCATACCTTGCCATCTTGTGTGACAATACTGTTACGATTGACTTTAACAACTTTGATCGGCTTACCAAATTTCATTTCACCCTTGGAGACATATCTTGGTTTACGAATCCTTACCCACTCTCCTACAATAAATGAAGGAGTTTTTACTTTCATACGAATGTCATAATCATATTTACTCTTGCTTTGTTTGATCTCTACTTTACGGGCAACATCACCAATTTGTACTTCAGAATTTTAAAATTCTCTACTCTTCTTGAACCACCATGGACACAATTGTGACACTGGATCTCTTCCTTTCACTAAACTGAAAGGTGACACTTCAGTCGTGGCATGAGTTGTAATACGGTATAACCAAAGTTTTTCCCTTAATTTCTCTTTCCACTGAGACCAAAAGTTGCGAGACCACAGTATGTCTTGTTTGAGAACTCTATTATATCTCTCAACTTGTCCATTTCCCTGTGGTTCATACAAAGCTGTTGTCATGTGTTTTATACCATAATATTTTAGAAAATCCAACATTTCATTAGATTTAAACTATACTCCATTATCAGTGCTGATTACTTCAGGATATCCCTCGCGTGCAAAAATTTCTTTCCAAAATAAAATTACACTATCCATAGTGGGATGTGTTATCAACTTAATCTCAGGCCACTTAGAATGGTAATCAACAGCCACTAAGGCAAACCTGCACTCCTGAGGTAGAAAATAAATGGCCCAGCGATATTCATTTCCAATTTCTGCCACGGTTGTTCTGGCCATTTCACGGGAATTAATGGAGCAGGATCACACTTGCACATTTTATCACTCTCAATGCAATCTGAACACTCTCTCACAAATGTATCAACAAACCTATCTACACCAGGCCACCAAAAATTAGACCTAATCAACCTCTTCATAGATGACAATCCCATTTGACACTCATGACTCGTAGATAAAATGACATTGCGAATAGAAATTGGAGGAATACATTTTCCACTCCTAAAAATCAAATCTCCTTCTGTAACCAACTCATCAGAAACATTCAAGTAAGGAACAACATCTTCACTCACACAACTCTTTGACGGCCATCCACTCTTGAGATAATCCCTGACTTTACAAAGTACAGTATCCTCATTCATACTTTTCTTCCACATTTCTTCTGTAATTGTACAAAACTTCTCACATACAGTTTGTTATGCTCGTAACAATTTCTTCATCCTCGCATTTACCATCACTGGGACAAGGAAGTCTAGAAAGACAGTCAGTTGTTACATTAATTTTCCCAGGAACGTACTCAACATCAAAACTATATTCCTGTAAACGTGACATGAGTCTGGCAATGCGGGCAGTAGCTCTCAAACCACCACCTGGAGACAAAATCGATACCAACGGCTTATGATCAGTTCTTAGCATGAACCTTGCACCCCAAATATATTTACGAAAATGCTCTACACCCCAAACACATCCCAACAACTCCCTTTCAATCACCACATAACCTCTTTCTGTGGTATTGAGTGTGCGGGAAGCAAATGCAACATTCCACTCCTCTTTTCCTGCCCGCTGAGATAAAACACACCCTAACCCATACAGGCTAGCATCAACTGTGAGTATACATGGCTTATTTAAACAAAAAGGTTTGAGAGTCGGAGCTATAACCATCTCTGCCTTAATTTTTTCAAAAGCTTCTTGTTGTTTACTCCCCCAAACAAACTACATTTTTCCTCGAAAGTGCTCTTAATGGTTCCATCTTTATTGCAAGATCCTTTATACATTTACTATAGTACTCACAGAGTCCCGAAAATGAAAGTAGGTTGTCTTTAGAATCTGGAGCAGGAGCTTTCAAAATTGCATCAATTAGCGATTTTTTTGGGTGAAACACCATCTTTAGATACAGTATGACCAAGATATTCCACAGATTCTTGATAAAGTTTGCTTTTCTTATTTTTGATGGTAAGCCCATGTTCACTTAAAACTTTACACACATTTCTGAGATGTTCTGTGTGGACCTCAACGTTCTTGGAAAATATAAGCATGTCATCTTGAAAGCATTTGACATAACTTTGCATGTCTTTAAAATGTGGCACATTGATCTTTGAAAGACAGAAGCTGCCAATGCAAGTCCAAATGGCATTCTTTTGAACTGTAAACAATCCTTGAGGTGTAATAAAAGCAGTTAGATGTCTTGACTCTTCTGCTAACACAACCTGATGATATGGTGATCTAAGATCTAGCGTGGAAAACACAGTCGCTCCTCCTAACATACTAACAACCTCATTTATATTGGGTAGAGGATGACAGTCTATGATAATATTTGCATTCAAAGCCCTCAAATCAATGCATAATCTTAAAGACTTGTCTGGTTTGCGAGCAAGAACTACTTGAGAAACCCACTCCGAAGATTCAATTTCTTCAATCACACCATTACTCAACATTTCCTTCAATGCCTCACTTAACTCATCTCTAACATTTAGAGGGACATTTCTTAATTTCTGTATTACCGGTGACGCTTCTCTTTTTAGTTTGATAGCATGTGTGAAACCCTTAAGTTTCCCTAGTTTCTCAGAAAAAACTTCAGGAAACTCATTAACCAAATCCTTCCTTCCACTGTCCTCTTCTAAAACCATTACAGGTTCTTTATTGCGTGGGTTTAAAATGATATTCAACTTACACTGGTCTTTCCATCCTAACACATTTACACCTTTCTTTGCAACATACAACTTAATGTATGCTGACCTTCCTTTGAAATAGACTGTAGAAGCTACATATCCAATAAAATCAATATTGGATCCATTAGAACCCTGAGCAACAATATCGGGAGAATACAAATCTTGAGTTGACATCTTAGCACTATATTTTTTATTGAAGTAATCCCTAGTTATTATTGTCCAAGGAGAACCTGAATCAGCCATAAGCTCCAGATCCTCTTCCATAAAACTCACAATACACTTTCAGAGCATCTCCTTCAACAACTCCAATATTCACTACAGAAACTACAATACCCCTTTCCTTAAGAGAGTCATTACAACCTAAATGTTCACATTTAGCACAGGTAATTTCATTGGTAGTATCAGCACGTGCACAAGACACTTCATTTTTCCTAAAATGATAACTGTTCTTATCACCCACTTTCTTCTTGTCATCTCTACAATCCTTTGAGAAATGTCCAATTCTTCCACACTTATTGCATTCCTTACCTATAGCAAGACAAAACTTGAAAGATGCTACATGATTGGGACTCCCACATCTGAAACATACAACACTCCTCCTTGTAACCTTAGATGCTGAACCCGCTTTAGCAGTGTTACTCATAGCACACACTGTCATTTTTTTACACCTTTAGTTCCAGCATCTTCTATAGTTTTCATCCACTTATCCGTCTGTTCGAATACTTTTGCAGTGGATATGCTTTCTTGTAACGTGGGATTACCTAATATCCATAACTGTTCTTGTGTTTTCTTACTTCTAACATTTACGATTATTTGATCTCTTATCATTTCGTCCGTAATCGCCCCAAAATTACATGAAACTACCAAAGACCTTAAACCTGTCAAGAAACCATCAAACTATTCCGACTCCCTCTGTGCTCTAGTATACAATTTATAATGATTAAGAGCTAAACTAGTAGTGGGTTTGAATCTAGTTTCCACTCGTAACATAGCTACATCAAATACACCTAAATCTCCTGGAATTGAAGGAAGCGTTCTAAACACAGCTTGCCCTTCTGAACCCAAGCAATAAAGAAAAATATTTTTCTTCCTTTCATTCCCCCATTCTTTCGCCATCTATTGCCTTCAAATAAGTCAAAAACTCTTCTTTCCACTTAGACCAAGGTATCGGTGGATACCCTTTACACTGAAGAAATTTTGATGGTGGTTCAAACTGCATACTTATGCTTCAGAAATAAAACTGAAGAGAAAAAAAAAATGAACTATCCAAAGCAATTTAAATGCACCTGTGTATCAAACAATGAATCATGAAACATGCCATACCATGTAATAATATTAATATTGAAATTAAGGATTAATGATGCAGATCTATGTGCAAAAAATGAATATAATAATCTATCATGAAGCTGTGCACATCAGCGATGTGCTTAATGAACACACAGATATGTCTCCTGACTCTGATTTGAACAAACGCAATAGCTGTGCACATCAGCGATGTGCATGAAGATTGAATCTATGGACGTTGTATCTTGAAAGTCACAGTAATAAATAATACCTTTAATCCGGCGATAAAATACAAATGCTCCGCTTAGTCAGAACGCTCACTCAGCTGATCGGAACCAATTCAAAATGGCTACTGTTAGAAATGGGGATCTCTGGTTGGCTAAGGCTTGCGCCAAAGCCCGGCAGAGACCACCACTCTAGTCCGGGAAAGGGAGTTACACGCCTAAGATAACCCCTGCTCACCCCCTTGGTAGCTTGGCACAAGCAGTTAGGCTTATCTCGGTGGTGATGTGTAAAGCATTTGGACAACACACACAGTAACAACACACTAGGCACACCACAAAAGGAACTCCACACAAGGTTATATAAAAATAGCCTTTGTATTATAATAAAAACACATCAGATAGTAATCACACAATATATACTGTGCCGACTGGCACGGGCAATATTTACAAGGAACTATTTACACATGACAGGACCACGTGGGCCAATGTCAGAATTAGCACTTGGTAAAGAAATAGTAAAAAGTAAGAATACATATGAATTTAGAACACAGCCAGTAATCACTGGCAGACACTATACTCAGCATCAACCTGTAATATAAATCAGAACAGGCACAGTTACACATAAGGCGAGAACTCTATTCTGCTCCAACCTCATAAGCAAAAATAGGATAAACCATAATCTCCTAAACATCAGGAAATACACTTAATCACATAACCTGCAGTAGGGAATAAATCAAACCTAGGCCACAGTAGAAGTAAAACAGTAGGTAAAACCTATCAAGTATTAAAACACATAACCTGTAGTAGGGAATAAATCAAACCTAGACCACAGTAGATAATTAAAACATAAGGTAAAACCTAATAATCACAAAAGCACATCTATGGGCATAAATCAAGGTGCATAAATCATTCTACAAATATTACATTTCCTAGCACCTATATAAATGACCTTAGGGCCTTGCTCCCTACAAAACCTAAAAGTCCCCTGGGCCAACCCGCTATCTCTAAGGGGCTCAGATGCCCTTTGTCCACACAGTCAGGGCTGCTGTCTAAACAGCGACAGTCACGGGGCGCGCTTGGCGCAAACCTAAACGTGGCAGCTGCCCACTACTTGCTGGGCAGCTGGGAAGGTCAATGAAGGGCCTAAACATTGCAGCTGGCACAAAGTGCTGCGCAGCTGTGCAGGCCAGGGTAGGGAGAAAGGAGTGTGTCTTACTCCTGGATAAAAGTACATGTCCCCCCTAGAAGAAAGAACCTAAACGGTGCAGCTGCCCACTACGTGCTGGGCAGCTGGGAATCAGCAAACTGCGGCATGAGCTCAGTAGCCCTGTAAATAAATTGCGCAAATCGGTGGAGCCATCTAGGCGCTGCAAAGTAAATAATGCACTCAAACACTGTGGAGCACTCTGGCGCTGAAATAATGGGGTAGGTTGGGGGCTGGAGCCCTCTAGGCTCAGAATGTGCACTCATAGAGCGCACTAGCGCTTTAAAAAGGAAATATGCCCCCAAAGTAAATATGTCCTAAGCCCCTCAGGGGGACTTTTAGAATAAATGTGGGCCTCGTTGGAGCCATCTGGTCTCTGCAAAATACGTCCCCTGTGGGAGCCCCACGAGGGCTCTAGAATGCTGTAGGCAACATGGGGGCGGCCCGCTGCCATCCGGGGTGCCCTACACTGGGAAATGGCACAGCAATGTCCCCCGGGGTCGGAGCGGCCCTCTGCCGTCTGGGCCACTCTGGGGAACTTAGTAAGGGACACCGGGATCAAGACGGGCCCCTCGGGGCAAGGTACTGGGCTTTGAAGGCATTCGAAACACGGAGCCCCACTTACCGGGCTCTCGATGCTGCCGGTCTCCTCTGTGCGCGGCGGCTGGCTTGTCCTTGAGGCGGCAGCCCCGCTCTTTACACGCGGTGGGGGCAGGCACTGGCAATGTGCCTCGGGCCCCCTCCGCCTTCCATCGCTACTCGTGGGCGCCTGCGGGGCTCTCTCTCAATCATAGGAGCCCCGCGCTGGCCGGCGCCTCACCGCTACTCCCGGCGACTTCTCTTCGTTCTGGATCGCAGGCCCCGCCTACGTCCCGGGCAAGGGCGCCTGACTTCTGGCTTTTGTGGCGCGGGCCGCGGCGGTGATTTTAGCTTCAACGAGGGGTAGGCTCCCTCGAGTCAATTATAAAATGAGCTTTCAGGAGCGGGGTGGGCACCCGTAAATTATAAATATAAATAGCACGGCGGCCAGGCGGGGTGGACACCCGCAGGGACTGCTAAATTAAATTAAAGGAGGACATAATGCAAGGTGGGCACCTGCTAAAGGAAAGCAAAAATAAGCGGGCATAATGCAGATAAAGCGCCCCAGGAGCTAAAGGTCCAGACACTCAGCCTATGAGGGAATTTTTACCCCTTTCAAGTGCGCCTACTGATTTTATAACTGGTTTTGTCTGAAAACTGCAGTGACCATAAACACATTTCCCTGTGAAATTTGTAGTGTACGCTCCTAATTAAAGCCCGAAAAACTCTCTGTAGAGCATTTCCATTAACGGGGCTTCTAAGATTATGTGGCGCAGACAAAACAATGTGGAAAGATTAACTAAATTATGCAACAAAAAAGTGCAAATTAAGGGTTGTTATAAGTGGGGTTTCATTGCCAGTTGCCTTGGAGCAAGACTTCAAGATTTCTCCTTTTCTTAGGAGAGGAGCTCAACTGATGCCACACCTGGACCTGACCAGGTCCTATGGGGCACCTCTTTTGGGTCTGTAGGGCTCAGTCAGGGAGTGTGGAGCTTGTTATGTCCCTGAACAGGAGGTCAGTCAACTGACCCTTGCAGTTGCTTCACTCTGGGATCCAGTCTTCCTTCTCAGGAAGTAGGCCAGCAGGCATCAAAGAAGCAGGGCAGCAGATTGGCCGTCATTATGACCACAAAGCAGCACATCAGTCTTTCTTCTGTAACATCCACAGGTCCATAAGTGTACTGAAGAGTTGGGTCTGAGGGTCCAATATTCATACATGGTACCCTCTTTGGAATGGGGAAGTTTATAGAGAATTCCATTTGAAGTCCTTGAAGTTTCCTGTCTCTCTTGCCTTTACTTATCTGCAGAAAAAGAATGGTTTACCCGTTACAAAAGGTTTATTTTGCCAGGTCGAAATCGCAGTTTGACTGCACACACGGGTTGCAATGGCAGGCCAGACATGTTTAAAAGACTACTTAGGTGGGCGGAACAACAGTGCTGCAGGCCCACTAGTAGCATTTAATTTACAGGCCCTTGGTACATGCAGTACCACTTTACTAGGGACTTACAAGTAAATTAAATGTGCCAATTATGTGTTAGACAATTCTACAACGTTTAAAGGAAAGAGCACAAGCACATTTGCACTACTTAGCTGTGATTAAGTGCGCAGAGTCGTAAAAGCCAACAAAAAAAGAGTTCAGAAAACAGGGTGAAGGTGAAAGTGCCAAGTCCAACAAGGGTTCATTCTCTGTCAGTATTACTTTAATTGGTTTTAGCTAAACTACTTTTATTTTGATAACCGGTTTTGAGAAATCTGTGAATGATACAAATTATATGGCAACTGTGGTAAATCTGTAACTATTCAATAAACACTCTAGCCTAAATGCTGCATTAATCCACTGTCCATCATTGTCATTTGTTTTATCAGCAATTTATTCATGAAAGTAAATCAAACCTAAATCTTCTAATTCCAATCAGCGACCGCTGGTGGCTGCATTTTGAGGAAAATATATGTTTCAAGGTAACTACTCCAAAAACAATATGTACTATGAAACAGCATACCTGGTACCATGTATTGTGGTCCTATATTACGATATTGGGGTTTGATGAATTTTTTAGGACTTTGACCTCATGGATTATGATGTGACCAGAACCAGTCTTTGTCAATATTGTACCCTGTTACAATATACAGGTGTGGTTATAAATGACATTTGAAAAACGACTGAAATTCTTATTTCAAAACATGTTCGCAAAATACTATCAATTTTCTTAGAAACAAACAAACTTCTCTAATCCGAGTAGATGGGCTGTAGGCAAGCCCATGGCCCGGAATCAGTCCTTATTTTGGCAACAGATGAGTTGAGGAGGCAGGGTGACGGTGGACATACTGGTATCCTGATACTTTTAGTCAGCAGCGTTCAACACTGTCAACTACCAAATCCTACTCAGTAGATTAAACGTGACAGTGGAAGGTTTGTTCCTTAACTGCGCCGAACGTTCCGCGCCAGTGCGGAACGTTCTATTGCGCGGGCGGGGCCGCGACAGCCAACGGACGTGCGCTACCCTCCAAAGGTTGTGCACGCGACGGCCGTTGGCCGTCGGCAGCAGCAATGAGGTTAAGTGGATTGAATCCTACCTAGAAGAGAGATATTAAGCAATCTCCCTCCCACCTTTTAAATCCAATTTTAAAGAAACCTTGCATAGAGTGTCACAGGGCTCTATAGTAGGCCCCATTCTATTCAATGTATACCTGCGCCCTCTACTAACACGAATTGGGTCATTTGGATTGTCTTTCATTAACTATGCAGTTGATACCCAATTGATAAAGATGACCCTAAACAGCTGGATACATTCCATGTCTGCCTAATGGAGATGGAAAACTGGCTTAATAAGAATACACTAACATTTAATGTAAGCAAAACAGAGTTCCTGTGCTGCTCCCCAGCAAGGTACCAGGGCAACTTCCAAATAATATTTGGCCATGGACAAAAGACACAGATCTGATTACAGCCCACTCAGTGCGAAATTTAGAAGTAAAGATCGATAAGAAACATTCTATGGAAGTTTAGGTCAATAGGACAGTGGCCACATGACAACATTTCGATCTCCCAGTCAGAGGACTTGCCCCTAAAATGCCTGATCTGATTAGCTATGTCCAGGAAAGACCAAGTAGTCGCTGTGATGTCACTACCTCACACCGTTGGGTGTAGCTTAAATTCTACGGCTTTGAGGTGGTTAGAATTTGTATTATCCAGACCCTTTAATTAACCAATCACTGTGAGGATGGCACTTCTGTTGAGGGTGTAATGTTTGCCCTTGGACACATGACTTGGAAGCTTCTCAAGTTTCTTCGTTTGCAGGCAAGAAGTGCTCATGGCGTCAGACCCTACTGATGTAGTTACGTCGGTCGGTGGCCGTGTCCTCCAAGGGCAGGTCTCAGAGTTCCTAGGGGTTATATAATCCATGTGCAATGAACTATGCTGTTGCCCTAGGTGAAGATACAATGGCATACGAATTGCTATGACTTGAAATGAGAAGCTGCCTGTTGCTTCATCATTCATTTGGGCCTTGTGGTGTCGGCCAAATTTCTGGCTATTACGCAATACTACTTCCTTAGTAGTGACAGAGTGTTATCACTGATTCTAGAGGGAGCCTGGGTGAGCGCCACTGGCTTCACAGGAGAAAGGATGGCCTATAAGAACCGGCAGATTGGTAAGGAAAGATAATGGACTCAGACAAACAACGTGCGTGTTAGTAGCTGACTCTTGATTGCTTCTGTCTTCCCAAGCTTGCATTGGCCCTGTCTTTGATGCAATATTGGTTTGTAAAATTGAATAATTACGTTTTTCAATGAGGGTCATCTCTTTTTTGAAGGCTTCTGAGATTGTAACGATTTCAGCCTTGGGCTCGTAGCTTGATGATTGCAAGGGCTGTGTTCGCAAACAAGCCCTGTCCAGAGCAGTTTGATTGTCTTGATTTTTATTTATTTGGGCATTTGTTAAGCGCCTGGTTACGCCACTGGCGTGTCCCCGCGCTGTGATAAGTGAAGTAGCTGACCCCCCTCCTCCCACAAAAGGCTATCTGCTAAAAAGATGCGTTTTCAGTTTTTTTCTGAATAGGACTTCAGAAGGTTCAAGTCGCAGTTCCAGCGGGAGAGCATTCCAACGTTTGGGAGCAAGATATCTAAAAGACCTGCCCCCCATGCGTGCTCTTAATACTCTGGGGACTTTTAACAGCCCAGTCTGAGAAGACCGTAATCTGCGAGTGGGCTCGTAGTGGGTTATTAGGCTCAGGAGCGGTCTAGGCGCTTTGCCGCTCAAGATGCGATGACACGTGGCCAGGGCCTTAAACTCCACTCTCCTCTCAATTGGAAGCCAATGGAGGGCCCGCAGCGCTGGTTTGGCAGAAGACCTCCTAGGGAGCCTAAGTACCAACCGCGCTGCCGCATTCTGAAGGACCTGTAAACGGCCCATGACCTTACCTGTGGCCCCTAGAAAAAGCAGGTTCCCGTAATCAAGTCGGGAGGTGACGAGGGCATGCACCAGCGTCTTTCGAGCAGAGATGGGAAGCAGATCTAGCACTTTCCTAAGGGCTCTCAGAACACTGAAGCATACCCCCGCCACCGGACCGACCTGCGGGCCGAAAGTAAGGTCCCTGTCTAGCCACACCCCAAGGTTCCTGGCTTCACGGCAGGGAACTGGGACTTCTCCCAGGCAGGGCGGCCACCATGCCGATGACCACGCAGACGGCCCACTCCCCACCACGAGCACCTCAGTCTTGCTGCCGTTCAGTTTTAAGCAGTTTGCAGACATCCAGGCCGCAAGATCTTGCATGCAGTTCCTGAAGATGTCCGCCGCAAGATCGGGCGCGCGCGATAGGGAGATGACCAGCTGCGTGTCATCGGCGTATGACACCAGACGGAGACCATATCCTTCCACGATGGCCGCCAGAGGGGAGACGTAGATATTAAATAGGGTTGGGCTCAGTGACGAGCCCTGAGGCACGCCCTGGCCCAACTCAATCTCCCTGGAGTAGCATTCCCCTAGCCTGACTTGAAAACGCCTGTCAGACAGGAAGGACGTGATCCAGCCTCATGGACTGACCTTTGCGATTAAGAACGGTTGCGGAAAATTTAATATTTAATTGTAATTATTCAATGCTTTTCTCAGCTGTTTTCTCTCCCTTTTGGAGAGCGACCTTCAAAGTGTGAATGATGAAGATTGAGGTGTTCCAGTCAATGGCAGGATAGAGCTTGGGCGCCCTGAACCAATTAATATTTTGCTAGGTGCGGCAGGTTTATTTGTTTGTACTTGCTGTCGATTGATCACATGCATTTGTACATCTATGGAGACTGATTTCACCTCTTGTGTTTTCTCTTCCTTACTGCATTTTGTGGGAAGGAGGGTATCAGTTTGAAATTTTGGGCTTTAACTTCCTCCTGTATGGCAGCTAGAATAGCGGGACATGGGAAAGCAGGTCAAGTCTGGATGAGCTCGAGCAAGTGTAAAACTGGTTGCGAGATCAGCTTGAACTCCTAGTACCATTTCATTTAGCGGCTTTCATTTATTATCTACTCTGATGACATGTACTGCTAATACATTAGGCAGATCGACCTTGAGCCCCAGACTATCAGAAGGATGACTGAGGGCCAAATATATCGCTTCCATGTTGTATAAAATGAGTCCCAAAGTGACAATGTCAGCGAGGCAGGGTTGATGATATTAGTAAGTGGCCCATCCCTATCACTAGCCACCGTCACTGTGGAATCTTTATTGCCTGACTGCTAGGACCCAGATTGGATTGAGGATGTGTTCCAGATATTATCGTTGCCTTGATCAGTGATATTCGGATTTGGATGTACTTGGATCGATTGGTCAAGCAGAAAAGATGGCTTTGCAAGAGAACATTTTATTAGACTAAGCAAATGGTTGTGATCTACCGTAGGCCCTCTCTTGTTTGTCCTATTCAAGTTAAGCTCAGGTAAACCAATGGGGCTAAGCAGGATCAACTTTATCTCCTGTAAAATAAGGGAGTTTGCTTGATCACCTACATCTCTTTCCACTACGGCAAGAGCTGCATTGGTTACAACTCGCTGTTAACACTGGTCTGTACAGGGAGTTTTCGGGAGGAAGTTTGCCCATCTAAAGGTGCCCATCCTTTTACAGGGTGCTGCGTCATCACCCTGCTTATTTCATCAATTGCCCCATATTGAAAAAGAGTAACTTGGATCCCCTCGAACCCAGTAGCTACAGACCCTTCTCTAGGCTTCCATTTCCTGCCAGAATACTTGAAAAGGCACTAAATGCGTAATTAATGACCTGTATTGACAATAATAATCTCTTGGATTCCTCACAGTATGGCTTCAGAAAGGCGCATGTCAGAGAAACGGCTCTGCTGGCCGTCTCCGAAGAGATCAGATGGATATTGGACAAAGGTGAACAAGCCGTCCTGATATTGCTCGATCTCTCGGCAGCATTTGACACTGTCAACGATACGATATTGATCAACCGATTAAGGACTATGGGAGTTAGAGGAGTTACATTGACCTTACTACAACACTTCTTAACAAACAGAAGAAACCATGTTGCATTGGGCAATTGCACTTCTGAACAATTTAGTCTCCCTTATGGGGTGCCGCATGGCTCCTCATTGAGCCCCACCCTTTTTAATTTGTATGTTGCTCGCTGGTGAAACGGATAAAGTCCATGGGGGTCTCGTGGTGTCTTACGCCGATGACACTCAAATTGTGGCGTCTATACCTAAAGACTCTACAGAGGCAGGCCTCAGGTTAAGCTCATGTATGACGCAAGTGGATTACTGGATGTAAACTAATTGCCTAAAGCTAAACTCTGGCAAAACTGAGGTGTTAATTTTCGGTAACAATATATCTGTCTGGTCCCCTAGCTGGTGGCCCAAGAATATGGGACCCTTACCTATTCCAGCTCAAAAGGGTTGAAATATGGGAGCCATTTTTGTTGATAAGCTCCTCTTCTATCGCCAAGTTAAAGCTTTATCTTCTTCAGTTTTTACACATTAAAACTGATAAAGAAAATCAGACCGTTCATCCCAAATGAACTTCAAAAATGGTCGTCACCTCTCTTGTTCTGACCAAAGTGTATTATGGAAATTCACTATTTATTGGTATCCGCAAAAAGCCCTTACAGAAACTACAAGTACTAAAATACGCGGCAGCGAGACTTATCGCTGGAATTCCTAAACTTAAGTCAGTAACCCAAATCTTGAGCAATTTACACAGGCTACCTATAGCAAAACGCCTTGAGTTTAAAACCCTATGTATAACCTTCAAGGCACTGCATAATTGTGGACCTAGCTATTTTTGTAGTAAATTAGCCTGGTATATGCCAAGCAGAAGGCTTAGATCCTCAGAAGCAAGGCTACTATCCATCCCCAGATCAAATCTCATGGCCTGGGGTGGCAGGACTTTCCTTCTGAAGGCAACTACTCTTTGGAATTCTCTACCTTTAGCCATCAAATGCTGCTCGGACTTCCTGCCTTTTCGGAAGCAAGTCAAAACCTGGCTGTTCCCTTACTGAAAACTAAGAATCATTCTGTCCAGGCCTCTCTCCCCCCCTATCTGCTTCAGCGCCAAGACACCCCAGGGCATTCGAGCGCTATATAAAACCCAAAATCAAATCAAATCAAATTGCACTTAGTTTTGTGGGGGCAGCTAGCGAAGAGTCCTGGTGAATGTACAATAGCTTGTGTTGTTATTAACCTCCTAGTTGCAGCCTCATTAATTTCCATTGGGTGCTGATTTGAATTCCTGGGCAGCTTGTTGAATTCTAGTAACAGGCCTTAAGGTTCAAGTGAAGGGTTGGTACAGATGTTATTAACAGGCTTCATGAAGTCTGTGATTTTTACTTTCTTTGGAGTGGGCGATACCATGCTCTGAACTTCCTGCGCCCCAGCATCGCTTGTGCCCTCCACCTCCTACAGCTCTTGTTTAATATAACTTTTGTTTTTATTTTTGACCTTGCATCTTTGTCTGTTGGCCAGGTTAATGACACCTCAGACATTACCAGATCTCGTTTTTCTTTTGCCGGTACTGCCACAGCAAGAACTCAATAGAAAGCCCCAAGGGACGGCCACAGGGTGCTGCACAATGGTGGTGACCTCATTGTAGTCGTTCTGCTGTAGACCTTCTACCAGTCTTCTGCTGGCCTTGGACAGTGAATGGGCACATGTTGTCCAGGTGTAGTAGGTTCAGTGGGCCTAACTAGGCCAGGCTCAGCAGCTGGGTTTGGAGCGGGCGGTGGCCTGTGGATCCTAGGGCCCCAAGTTCAAACCTGTACCGTGGGCCGTGTGGTAGGTTGGGCAGGAGTACACCATTGCCGCAAGCCACACCCAGTCCTAGACGGGACGCTTCCGCGGACTTGGACGCTCTGTCTGATGCTGCGGTTCTTACACCGTGGTCCTCCCGAGCAGCACTGGAGCTACCCTAAGGTTGAGACCAAAAAAACTTGGAGGCTGAAAGGGTGGGGGATTGAGGCTGGGGCAGACAGAGGCATCTTCCTCCTCCAACATCCGCACACCTGCTCCAGCAACTCCACCTGCTTCTGGCAGCTTCATCCAAAAGCGTGAAGCGTAAACTGCAGAGAAAGTAGCTGTTGTTATGGTTAGGTGTTTAAAAAAACATTGGAAATTCACTGAAAAAAACCCCAAAGGTTAAAGGGACGTTATAGTTTGGATAAAATGTCAGAGTTAAACTGAAATTTACTAGTTACTGTTTTCTCAAGTCGCTATAACTTGTGCCCTAAAGTAAGTGTCTCGCACCCTTGCTGTGTACTGCTATTTCTTCACTAATGATGTTCTACAACATCATTGATAATCTCACTGTAACATCTGAAATGACATCAGTGATGACAACACTGTGATTGGCAGGTGCACCAGTTATCGTTACATTAGGGCACGAGCTATAGATACTTGAGATAACTATATCTGGCGAATTTCAGTGTTTTTGAGTGTTAAAAAACGATATTTAGTCCTAACTATAACGCCCTTTTAACTTTTGTTTTTTCAGTGTTTATATATGTATGTTAATCATTATTTAAGGTTAATGTGTACTTCGGTGCAATTTCATGGAAACAATGCTTGGTTAAGATTAGTTTGGCATGTGGAAGTGAAATAATAGACTATACAAAATACTAAAGAGCGGTGCAGAGGAACTAGGGACACATTATCTGACTACAGGCAAAACATAAGAGGGGAATCCTAAGGGACAGAAGCCTCCTTTCTCCTAAAAAAAAGAATAGGTGCAGTTTTTTCACAGGGCTTGCAAATCCAATTTCAGATCAATTGATTCAAAAATTGGAGGTAGAGCAACAATTAAAAAAAGAAAATATATATATTCTTTTTACCTGGAAAAGTGCAACTGTGCATGGGGAAGCACATGCGCTGTGAGCACTGTGGGCCTGGGGCATAGTTTAGGGCCTAATCTAGAGCCATGAGCTGAGTGGATTGGGGGCATGGGAGGTTCGTCGCAAGTCCTGCAGCCAACCCCCACCAGCTCACCTTGGACGTCAATGCGTAACCTCAGTTAGACAGGTAAGAGACTGGATAGAGGTCCTGGCCAGAATTTGTTGGTTAATCCTGTCAGGCCATTAGGATAGCCCCCCTGCTGTATATAAGCAAAGGCATAGCTGGGCATGGACACACAAAGAAGTATAATTAAAGAAGCCCCAAATAGGACTAAAAAAGCCTTGTTAATGGTAATATTTGGTTCGTAAGACATTAATGTGTATTTCAAAAACTCACATTATCGACAAGTATAATTGCTATTCCTGAACAAAACAAAATCCCTTCTATACATTGCCCATCAATAGTTAGCTGAGAAACTCATAGCTCACTCCCTCACCATGCCATCAATAACTCTCACCATATTAACAAAAACTAGAAAAACCCATAGTTTTTTAGAATATTTGTAATTTCCAAAACATTGGATTTGAAACCACATGCATTTTATACTTAAAAGGAAACAAATAACTATTATTTTATTCTGGCATTTGCTCAGCCAGTCAAAATGTTTTTATAATTCTGAAAATAATCCCTGGTTTTGCCTATATCAGTTCAGTAACAGTGTGAAATAGAGCCACCAAGTGTGTACTTATGTTGAAAGACATGAGACGAGGGTACTAATTGCCTTTTGGCCTTCGTGCTATCTCTGCTTATCACCATATTTTTTACCCTCCTTGTCCCATTTGCCATTGGTTCCCAACTATAATTGTAAAATGGGACATTAACTGCACCTAATGCCTCTTTTGAGAGCGCCAACACACTGAACAGTGTGATCCGTAAGGCTCAATTATTGACGGATCCAAAAATCCCACTGTAGAGGATTTAGTAACTACAATCTTGGCTGTTTTGTCAATGTAAAGGGAGCTGAATTTACTCAAATGAAGTTGCACACTGATCCTGTAGACCACAGGAGCAATGTTCACGAACAGTGATGAACCATCTTGGCACTGTGTTACTAAGCTTAAACCGGAGCTATACAGAAAGTGAAATGTGCTGACATGCCATTTTCCACTGACGGTATTCTGAAACAACATATCATCTTACTAGCTTTAACTTGTTGCAATGCTTGAACAATGGGATTCAGATTACCTTTTAAATAGACCTCTTAGGATTTCATTGGCACATTGTATGTTAGTTGTTATTTTTTGCAGAAAGTACAGTGCTTTTGCTAATGTAAAAAGAGTAAGCCTTGTTTTTCTCCATCTTGATGAATGTAAGCCGGATGGTTATCATTCGAAAGAACCAAATAGCGTACTTATACTGTGCTTCTAGTCCCTCCTGTATTGTTTTTATTTTTCCTTATTTGTACTCTTATCTTTGACTGTACTTTATCTCCAAAACGCTGGATTGTATTTAATGATACTTGCGGTATTTTCAGTTTTAGAACAAAATGAATATGAGACATTTGCCATCATCATCATTGCGGGTAGCACACAAACTAAATTTACGGTTTCAATCAAAACTGAATGCAGATGGTTTGTATATATTACCACTAAATGGTTGGCTCACATTGTTCTAAGGTTGCTTTCAAACCCTCTTGGTCTAATGTCTCCGTGCCATGACTAAACTGAATGGTAGAGTGGCCTTCGTCCCAAAGATGAGTCTCTGCCTCCCACTGCCTCCAGCCACTGGCGGGCTCTTTCCATCGGATGTTTTATGGACTCTCCAACACTAAGCTTCCTCCTCTCATAGTAGAGAAAAATCCTTCAGTGGTACTTGTGTGTACTCTGAGTTTACCAAATTCCATTAGCTCACCCTCACCCCGCTGCGCTCCTGCTTTTAATATTTCTGCTTAAGATTCGAACTCTGGGCAGAATGCACATTTTCACTTAAAACGGGCATATTTTAACTTAAATTGTTCTAAACAAACGCTCAGAATTATATCATAAATTAAGGGTTGCATTCCATTAAACATTGATTATTTATTAATCGGGTGCCTAGATACTTCCACTTATAAGGAACTAACAATCTGCACGTTTTTTTATATAAATATGCTTGGAAAAGATCAGGAAACGACCAAGGGGGATTGACAGATCTGATCATTATTCCAAACTGAATGAGCCAGTAGAAAGATTTCTGAAACAGACTACCAGTATTCACGACTAACTACAGGTAAACTAGATGGTGAGTACAATGTGTGGCTAGATTGGGAAGAATATGCAAGCTTTCTTATGGATGTTAGTTTCTCGAATATTTTGTGACATCTACTAATATATTATTCTTTACTTTTTTGTAGAGTACATTTTATTTAATACAGAGTACTATTTTTTTTTTTACACCTTCCATAGCACTGTGCTTATTTGTCAGCCTGATGGCTTGAAGCTAAACTTGTTTTATCAGATGTTCCCTTGAATTAACTATACTTTGTATCCCAAAGATGCCTCCTCAGGGCTGTAGTCACTTGTACATGATCCTATACCGAAGATCATAGACCACGTTCCGTAGTGAAATATAGGAATTGTTTTATGCAAGCTAGTGCGGTCCACATATATCACTAACATTTTTTTAACTGTTTTGAGATATGTAATAATAATGTTCATTAAAAAATAAATAAAATCATTCCAGTTCATCTAAGGTTCATATTGTTTATTCTTGATCATTGCTAACTTTTAAAAACTTTTTTTTGTATTTTTCTTAAGCTTTCAGTGTTGAGCCTTACTTGCACCTTCTGCATGGCTATGTGGGTTATGCTTTATGCAAGTTATGTTTTAGATTTAAATCATTTGATTAAGGCCTGTTTGCAAAGTCATTTTAGCATGCTGAAAGCTTACATAGGAATGCCTTTCGCCCGTTGCCTACCATTGGCTTTGTGTTTTGTAGCTCACATTGGCTTGCGTTCTAGTTGCTGTATTTTTTTTTTTTTAGGAAGTTAGCATGTCTCTCCCCCTCCTATCGAGCATAGTCTCTTTACTATCTCTCTGACTTCCTTCTTGTGTTCTTCCATAAGTGCTCACTTTCCGGGAACTTTTTCCTTGAGTGTGCTTGTGTTTCCAGATGTCTCCTTTGTTTGCTAGTTCAGATACTATATTTCTTTGAAAGGTTTTCCTACGAATTACTAATTCTAATTCTCTCTGTTACTACGAGTTCATTAATCCACAGGGTTATACAACTACTAATTTACATTTTTTATCATGGAGTGTAGATATAGTTCGTCCTAAATTTGGGAATGAAGATTGCCTGGGCTTTATTGAAGGCTTTGATTTGTTATGTTTACAAGAAACCTGTACTACAGATGATCTTTTTATTGATGGGTATCGCTCTTTTTGTGTCACTGTAATCCCATCCTTATCAGGAAGGGCCAAGGGTTGCATTGTGGTACTTATTGCTGTAAAATATGCTTCTGTAAAAGTTAAATGCATAGGTTCATCCCCTTGGTATCAACTAATAGTAATCTCTGGTTTGGTCTAGGCTCAAATATTATTGGTGAACTTGTACCGTAACATCCTTGATATAAGTAATTTGAAAGCAATTCCCAGCAAATAGAAATTTCACAAGCCTCTGCGAATTGGCAACCATTATGTATTTTTATGGGTGAGAGATTTTAACTGCACAATTTGTAAATAAAGTCCTTATCGGGTGTGTGAACTGGAAGACTCTGAGGGATAGCCCTTTACCGTTTTATCCATTCTCCCCAGGGGAAGCCCTAAATCCCATCTTTGTAGTAAATGACTTAATCTTTTTAAATAATTGTGCTAAAAACTCCCATTTGCATTGCCTGACCTATGTTGTTGGTGGCAGGGACAGTTCTATCGATTTTATGCTAATGACAAATCATTTTACCTCCTCTGCTCAGGACTTTAAGTTCGTGCCAAACTGCTATAGTGACCATTATCCTCTCACTTCTTCTCTCATTATAAAGCTCAAGATGGGGCACACTGACCTATTTCCATTACAATAAAATTCTAAGGAATTAGACTAAGAAAGGATCAAGTAGACACTTAAAAATTTGAGCAAGATATTGTCTTAAGAAATTATAATTTAATAAATAGGTGCCTGTGGTCAGACTCTACCTCGGTTGAAATGGTACGGGACTTTGAGCTACTCTGTACCAATATTGCTCAAGGCTAGTTAGTAATACCCTTCAAAAGCAATCCCTAGAAGTGGGCATGTTTAATAATGAATGCTCTAAAGCCCATTTTTTATTAAAAAGCATTTGCAAGGCAATCTGTCTCGCCTGGGTGCTGAAAGATCTATTGTTCTTTAACATAGAGGGAAAGTAAGCACCAAACTGCGTAACATGCCAGGTATGGGAACAGATAGAGAGAAATATTGCCTTTCAGCGGGAAATGGTATAGTTCAAAGCTATGTTTTTAATATAAATCAGGGCTTTCAGTAATCATATCACTGAAAATACAAGATTTAAAAAAAATATTATTGTCAATGGGTGCTTGTGGAAGACAATTTCTATGGACTGGAATCTAGAGAATGCTAAAGTGATTCTGGTATTTTACTGACCTCTGCTGGTCGTTTTCTATCAAGAAAATTAAATAGAGGCATTTACCAGAAAAATTTAAAAAAGAAAGTCCCTCAGCAGAAACCAATTCTGGTATTTTACTGACCTCTACTGGTCGTTTTCTATCAAGACAGTTAAATGGAGGCAGTTGAACAGGAAGAAAAGTCCCTAAGCTGATACAGACAAGTCCTAGGACTGATCGCCAGAGCCCACAAAGTACATACACATATAAGTATATACTAAAGTATATACAAGAGGTCTCGAATGCTCGACCTAAAAAGGGGGCTTGGCTACCCCAAAATTAGTAATAAACTTCACCCCTCTGCCTTCATGTGCAGATGATAAAGTATTATTGGCAAGGACAGCCATGAGTCTGTAGAAATTCCTTTATGCTTTTACTGATTTTATGACGTCTCTCGATTTAAAAGTTCATTTTACCAAATTGTACATAAGTGTGTGGCCCAAAGATCTCCAAAACCTTTATTGTCCAGGGAAATAAGATAGACAAAGTAAATAATTTCTCGTATCTGGGTAACATATTTAATAAAGAGATGAAGTGGAAACCACTTTTAACGCTTAGAGCACAGCAGATTAGCAGGGCTGTAGATGAGCTGTTTCAGTTTGCCTGTAAACTGGGGAACAAAACTGTGAAGGAATTATTAACTCTTTACAGACCTAAATGCAACCCTATTGCTACATACGGGGCAGGGGCCTGAGAGTACAATAGAAGCCAACAGGTCCAGCTAGCAGAGAATAAATTCATCAAACGACTACTGATGGTACCAAAAAGTTCACCCACTTTATTTTGCCATGCAGAATTGGGCAAAGGGTTTATAGAAGATTGTATTGGCTGTTCCCCATTGTACTTATGGGCTAAGATTTGGCTCTCAAAAGATTTATTGTTTTCAAGAGAAATTATTAAGGGTACCCTTAACTCGTATAATACTTTAAAGAACCCCTGGCTCTGCCTTGTGAGAGAAAGGTTTCAAGAAATGGGTATAGGCTACTTCTTTGAAAACGCTGAAAGAATCTCTCCAAATGCTAATGTCACCATTAAAGAGGCGTTTTCACCTGGGGCAATATGCGCAGCCTTCAATTGCAAGGTGACATAGGAGTGTTTCATTTGTCTTTTGCCCCCACACAATTTTATTTATCTTTTACTACTAATTCCCAAATTAGATTTTACCTAACTAGGTTCTGACTATGCACTGTGCATTTTTTGTTAGCGTTTCGTCAAGGAGGATAGACCAGCAAACGTATGCCTTGACCATGTGATAATCTTTCTAGGCAATGCACGTTGCACTTTATTGTATTTTGCATATTATATAAGTCGGTGAGAACCAGATTTCTGCTTCCATTATTAATGAATATTCATTCTTGCACATATAATGATGGTTTTAATTACTTGCATACATTGGCCTCCACTGATATCTGCGTCGCTGTAGCAAACGTTATAAGGAGCTCCATCATGATTAGAAAGCGTTATGAGTGAAATTGACATAGGATCCTTAGGAGGTGATTTTGTTATTCCAATTTTCTTTTTAAATTAATGCTTTTTAATTGCTTTTGCTGAAATTTTATGAATTACTGTTTTTAATAATTCTTTGTTGATGTCTTATGAATTGTGCATATTTTATTGTGAAACGTTTATGGTTCTCTGAACCGAAATAAAGTTATTCTTGACACGACTTTGAGTTCATTACTCATGCTCGTCTGTGACCATGCTGAGGTTCAGAAGGAGAAAGAGCAATTAAAAAGCCTTTTAAATGTTGTTTTCATTTTGCATATTTGATGTTAATCAAAGTCAGAGGTAAAATGCTAGTCTATGTCCTATGAGAAATTTATTTTTTAAAACAGGAGGTTGGTGTTTATTTTTCTTTCTCTGACTGCAAAAGAGGCGGATTTTGTAAAGTGAGATACCTGTAAATTACAGTGTGCTACCACAACCTACTTTAGTAATATATTTGAGAAAGTGCTCCAAAATATACCACAAACTACATGCTACACCCTTACTCTATCCTGCGGAATACAGTCGCTGCACTTGCTCTTTGTTTAATGCATGGATTTTCTTCTTTGCAGTGATCCTGTTTCTACACATCCCTTGAGCAAAGCAGCTTTTGGCATTTAAATAGAATTTGCTTAAGTATCTGGGGCACACTTCGCTGTTTTTAATTCAGTATGAACTGTTAACACACAAGTAGGCTAGTCTTCATCAATGAAGCATAGTTAGAGATTACTGTATTACGATCTGTAATTTACATTTCAACAGAACATTATAACAGATGTTAATAGACCCACTCAAATCATTGCAGGGACACATTCAGGGATCATTTTACACGAATCAAAAAATACAGTGATATAATCAATAACCAAAGCAATAAATGAAGTGCATTCATTGACATAATAAAAAACAAGTAGAAGACCCTCCCAAGATGCTCCTTTTACCAGCAGGACTTGTTGTGCAAGTCTCAACAAAGCGGGAGTATTTGCCAAAGCGGTTTTTGATAGCGCTCACTACCTTAACTGAGCCTGTTTCTAAGTATTCCTAATGTTTACAGAAAAAAGACTAAAGAAATAAGGGAGTTGTGAGGCCTAAGATTCTTCCTTTGCACACTTGATTTTCTAAAGCTAGCAAACTGAGAAGGCTTACTCCAGGGTGTGGTATATGGATAGGTAATAAGATACAGCATAACACAGTGTTGTCAAATCTGTGTCTCTTCTGAGGCTAGCGGAATAATTTAGATGGCAGTATGGAGTATGGAGTCACCCTCATAAAAACTCCGTGACTCACAGTCCACATCATGTACATGCTTCGCTCCACTTGCGCTCACCTTTCACCTACCTCTCCCTTGGCCCCAATGTGACTCTCAACCACACAACAGTCCATACTATTTGTCCCTGAGAAAATGTTTGAGACCTATTGGCTTTGCCAATGCTTGTTTGTATTTGCATATAAAATAGAACAGTACTGTACTTAACAAGCACCTCTGTGCATGCAAGAGGGAAACACGAATACAAATCACATACAATGTACCCCAAATGTTCTAGTATATTGAGCTCAGCTAACCAAAATCCTAAGCAACCATCTGTGATTATTATTAGCTTAATGGTTCTTCATATGGCATCCCCCTTACCACATTGCCCCAGGAAATCTGAAAGGGGGAACAAGAGAAAAGAAAAAGGTTGAAAGAGGAAATTGAAGGAAAAGAGGGGAAAGAAAGAACATTGGGGAAAAAAGGCGATTGAGAGAACAAAGGAAATGTCAGAAGAGGAAGAAACCACATCATTAATGTACAAGTTGTCTAACCCTAGCTTTTGCCCATTACAACCTCATGTCAGGGGAATCGAGCAGTAACACAGTAATCGCTCTTGAACTCAAAAAATCTGAGTTCACCACTCCATTTGCTTAGCTGGTGACCTGCAAAAGTAAACTACCCTTTCTGTCTGCACACAAAAACCTAATCTCTGTCATCCTGTTTTAAAAAAACTTTATTTATTTGCCTTTATCATCATACAATGTATGTCATCCAATTCAGTCCAATGACATTGGCGGTATTAAGTCCTAATGCATGTATACATTACTCAAACGAATCGCCCCCTCTCCCTCCCCCCTTCATTCCTCCCCCCTTCATTCCCCCCCCCCCCAACTATGCTCCTCTAGGGAACTCCTCAAGTGAACTTCAGAAAGGTTATCCATGTCGACCAAAGTGTTTGCAGTTGTGAACCGACCACAAAGTCCACAGTCGTGGTTTGTCAGCTAAAAGATATTGCCAGTACATCAGCAAATCGGAACTACAGCTCCTCAAGCCCTCCCCCACCTCCCTCTCCTCCATACAACCTAGGTTCTGCACAAGTATACGACACCATCAGTTCCCCCCACAGCGACACATCGCATTCACTCCACATCTGCGGCCTCTGCCTCACTTGCAGCCGTATCGTCCCCTGTCTGTTGGTTCAATAGATTAGATACCAGGGGCCCCCAAATATTCCTAGGCCGGGACTTCATTGGCAATTGCTCTGCATAGGCGTGTATGTATTCCTGCCAAGTAGACATGTCATGTATCCACGACTTAAATTTGGGTGCTCGGCCCCTGCCCCATCTGCAGGCTACTTGTCGTCGGGCTAGGAGTATGCCCAAAACCAGGAATTTGCGATGTGATGTTATATCAGCTACCAGGCCTAGTAGGGCTCTGACAGGGTGTGGTTCATTAGGGGTCCCCAACATCTCAGTGAGTCCCGCAAAGACCTCCCTCCAATACTCTTCAACCTGAGGGCATTTCCATGCTAAATGTATAAAATCTGCTGGTTCCTAACCACACCGAGAGCACCTGTCATCGTCTCGGAGCTGAAGCCTATGTAATCGTGCTGGCGTGTGATACAGTCTATGCAGGAATTTAAAATGTAGCAGTCGCAGCCTACTACTGCTAGACACCACTGCAGTCAGCTGGCAAGCACTCTCCCGCTAATCATCAGTAAGTGGGTCATCCAGGTCCCCATCCCATTCCGTCCTGGCCCTCACTGGGGAGCACGGAGGTGCAGTACGCACTCGCACATATAGCATAGAAGTAGCGTGCGCGGGGGCGTCAGTCTGGAGCATTAGGTGTAGGGAGACAAACGTGTCCGGCTCCTTCGGGAATTCCGGGGTCTTGGCCCGTACACTCTGCCGGAGCCTGGTGTAAAGGAATAGGTCCATAAATGAGTGCTGGGTCTTCCCAAAGAACTGGTCCTTGGTACGAAATACCCCTCTGAGATATAGGTCGCCCCAAGTCGCATATTGTAATTTAGTCAGTAAGTTTTGGCAGATCTTTTCCGTCGTAACAGGCAACAAAGGGCAGCATCGCAAAGGTATTCTGGGGGAGTACAGCTGGGGCACGCCTTCAACTCGCGCCAGCCAGTGCCAGGCTTTGACAGTACAGTCTACAGTGGATGGGTCCCTATCTCGCTCCTTGTATGGTGTAAAGACATCCTGATGTTGGGACCGGTGCCATGTGCCCATCCTCTACCGCGAGATGGGGCATGTATGGGGGAGGGTTAAACCAGTACACTGCAAAGTGCGCCTGTGCGCTATAATAATACTGTTCAAAGTCCGGGACATCAAATCCCCCGAACCAGTATGGCAGCGTAAGGGTGTCCAGTTTCAGCCGCGCTTGTTTGCCACCCCTAACTAACCCGACCAGTTGCGTTTTTAATGTTTTTAAAAAGTGGGCTCCCGGGTGATAAGGAATATTTATGAATAGATATAAAAATTTGGGCTCTATAACCATTTTAATTAAGGAAATACTCGAGAGGGGTAACTTAAGCCAACTCGTGATGTTATCCGTCACCCTAGTCATGGCACGACCGTAGTTCGTTCTCATCAGGGCTTCCTTATCTCTTGTGACGTGGATTCCCAAGTATTTAAAGTCACCTGTTACCCACGTCAACGGATAATCCAATGAGTGCGGGAGTGTGTGGTCAGTTAGGGGGAAAACCACTGACTTGCCCCAATTTATTTGTACTCCAGCTATCGCCCCGAATTTAGTGATCTCTCGCAAGACCAGATTAAGGTTGTCGCGCGGCTTGTGTATATATAGGGTGATGTTGTCCGCATACAGGGACACTAACACTTGCCTAAAGGGATAAATAAGGGCTCTATGATTATGGTGCTGGTGTAACTTAGCTGCTAGGGGCTCTAGGGCTATGGCAAACAAAACAGGGGACAGCGGGCACCCTTGCCTTGTACCCCTAGTAATGGGCAACGTCTCCGAGCGGGATCCATTAAGTAGGACTCTGGCACATGGTTCAGTATAAAGTAATTTAATCCAGCTTAGGAAGGGATCCGGCATCCCCATGTGCGCCAGTATCCCCATCAGATAATCCCACTCTACGGAATCAAATGCTTTGGTGGCGTCTAAAAAGACAGCCACCGCAGCACTTCGCGGGTCTATATCTTGTATGATGGCCAGCAGGGTCCGGAGGTTATGAGTTGTGGCCCGATTCGGCACAAACCCCGCCTGGTTTGGCAACACCAACTGTTCTAGGAGGAGGTTTAATCTCGTAGCAAGCACTTTCGCAAGTATCTTAGTTTCGCTGTTAAGGAGTGACAGAGGTCGGTACGAATCACACTGTGGTTTGCCAGGTTTAAGTAATGACAAAATGTGGGCCTCCCGCATGGTCGCAGGTAGACATCCCCCTTCCAATGCCTCGTAATATACCACCTTCAGTATGGGAGCTAAGATGGAAACATAAGCCTTATAGAAGTCAATAGGGATCCCATCCGGGGATTTACCCGACTTCATGCTCATTATGGCCTCCGTGATCTCGTCAACTTCTAGTTTGTGAGCTAAGAATTTGTGTTGTGCATCTCCCAGCCATGCCAGCGCTACGTCCTCCAAATAATCCCTGAGACCCATTATATTCTGTCTCTGTGACGTATAAAGCTGTTTTTAATATTTCGTGAGGGTGATCTTTTGGTCCGGTAGTGTCCTACATGGCGTTCCCTGCTCGTCACGTAATTCAGTGACATAGTTACAAAATCTAGGGGGTCTCACTGCTCCCGCCAGGAACCTCCCCGGCCTATCGCCTTCGCCATATACTTGAGCCACACAGTGTTTCCCCCGGAATTTACACTCCCTCTCAGCCACCTCCTTGTACTCCGTCATTTTCTCCCGCAGGCTAGCTATGAGACCGCTTGAGTCATCCTCCACCATTATCGTCTGCTCCAACCCTCTCAATTAATTCTCCAGTTTGTTCAGATCTCGTCTAAGCTCCTTCAGTATGCCCCCTCCCTTGGAAATGCACGGTAACTTCAAATGCCTCCCATACTGTTGTCAGACTGGCTACGGAGCCCGTGTTTCTGGGGAAGAATTCAATAATCTCCTGCTCTATCTCGGTCTTAAAAACAGCGTCCTGTAAGTGCAGTGGGTTAAGCCTCTAATTAACATAAGGGGTCAAGTCCACCGGGGGCGTACAGTGACTAACACTGGGGAATGATTGGAGAATGTTCTAGCCATGTGTGCCGCCTTGCCAACCCAGTGTGCCATTCCCCTCGTAATAAACACATAATCTAACCTGGCCCAATTGTTATGCATTGCTGAATGGTGTGTCCCTTCCATCTATGTAGGGTGCAAGTAGCGCCAGGCGTCTAGCAAGTTATCAGAGGTTACAATGTCCTTCAAGGTGCGTTGAGAGTTAGTGTAGTGCGCTGCTGTTGCATGTGATCGGTCTAGACTGGGGTCTACGACAGTGTTAAAGTCTCCTCCCCAAAACACATATCGGTTTCCAAGCGTGTGTAGTTTGCCCCGTAGTGTAAGCATATGATGTACTTCGTCAACATTGGGCCCATAATAGTTTGCGAACACCACATCGTGCGAGTGCAGCCTGCCCCACAGCAAGCAGTACCTCCCCTCAGGGTCAGTCTCCATCCCTCAACCAACAAATCTTACGCCTTGTTTGATAAGTATGGCCACTCCCCTAGAGTAACTTGAATAGGACCCAAAGCAGCTATGGGATTCCCACCTGGATGCAAACCTGGGCGTGCTACCCTGTGAGAGGTGCGTTTCCTGCAGAAGAGCCACGTGAGCATGATGGCGATCTAAATACCCCAGCACTTGCCTACGCTTCCTAGGGTCGTTCAATCCCCTAACATTCCACAAAATGATGTGTAGGTCTGTCCTATCCTCATTGCCACTAGTCATGACTATCGAATAATGCAGTCCGTGTATTGGCTTAGTCACATTCACCTCTCAACCTCTCATGATTAAATCTAAACTCACATTGTTCCCCCCAGTCCCTCCCCCCATCACCCAAACCGGCTACCCCAACTTGCCAGGAAAAAACACCCCACCCCCCCATACACCCTCCCCAACATGGAGCTTCCGCGCTCCTAGCAATAGAACCATTCAACCTATAACGTGGGGAATGCCCTAAAATGGAGGTCACCAGGGACTCCCGCCATAGCCACTCAGCCCCTCTATCACACCCATCCGCAACCTCCTGCGCCACAGGGGTCGGTATGACGGGATGGAGGCGAGTGACCGGGCGGTCAATAATGCCAACATATCATCATCTGAGTTAATACATCACCAATCTGCAGAGCGTCGAGAGACTAAACTCGGAGTCCGTGCTGCTGACGGCCTTCTTCTATGTAGTCCTGTAGTGTCAAGCTGGTTCCGATAGTTGTGAGTGAGATCGGGAGCGTCGCCGCGCGGCCTCCTCCCGGGATGTCGATCCTCTGTCCCGCTTCAGATAGTCTTCCGCCTGTTGTAGTGTGTTGAAAATGTGCGGCGACCCCCGATGTTGGATCAGTAACCTTGCGGGGTACAGCATTGCGTACTGAATGCCCTGGGATTGTAGTTTTTACTTCACTGCTGTGAATTTGCGTCTGGCTTCCTGCACATTTTGGGTGAAATCAGGGTAAAAGGATAGGGTGGTGTTTTCATACCGCACTTCACCTTTTTCTCTCGCCAGTCTTAATACTGCATCCTTGACGTGGTAATTCAGGAACTGCATACTCACCGGGCGTGGGGGAGTTCCCGGGGGGGGGGGGGACGCGCCGCCAGCGATCTATGGTCCCTTTCAATGACCATGTGTACAGAAAAGGAGTCTTTCTCAAACAGGTCAATCAGCAGGCGTTCCGTAAAGTCTTCCAGCCTCCCAGTGTTGGTAGATTCTGCCAGGCCTAGCATTCAAACGTTGTTTCTTCTGGAGTGGGCTTCCAACTCCTCATTCTTCTTGGCAATCACCTTTAACAATTTGTCCATTTGTAGCATGTGTTGCTGGCTGGTCCTTGCTCCATTTTCCAACTCTGATACCCCGTGTTCCGCCTCCTTTAGCCGCTCTTCATGCTTGTCTAACTTAGCCACAACAGATTCCAGTCTATTGCTCATGGCATCCATTTTAGAGTCAATGGAGGTGAGGCTTTGCTGCATTCCGTCTAGGTGAGCCTTCCACCCTTCGTCTCTGGTTTCCGGAGGGTCATCGTCCCCTTGATCCCTAGAAGAGGAGCTGGGTGTTTTGCGAGTGTCAAACTGCAGCTTCGACTGCTTGGGCTCCATCCTGCCCATGTCGATCCGACGATTACAGCCTCCTTCCAGCTAGGGTCAGCTACAGTATAGGTGCAGTGCTTCTCTTTAGCGCTTCCTCGGGCGGGCTGCGCTTGTGTGGCCCCTCTAGCTTCCCCGACGTCCCACTCGGCAGCTTAGTCAATCCGGGACAGTAGCTCTGAACAAGAAATGGGGGTCCGCCCCAGATGGGCACCGTATGCAGGATAGCAGAGCTCTGGTGGGTCTCGAGGTCCAAGGCAATCCGTATCAGCTCCCATTCCTGTTAGTTTGTGCGTGTGTCAGCCCCTCTTGTAAAATGGCGGCGAGCGGTCTTTTCCTATTCTCCCTGACAGGCAAAGGGGGTCGCAGGCCACAATTAGGAGCGACCGATAAGCAGTTATCCACAGGGTCCGCAAAGCCACTCTGCAGTCCCCAGCGATGTGCGTGTGTGCCTGCGCAAGCCCCAGTGGCCCATCAATTTTCCCTACTACAAAATGGCGGCTCCGGCTACTCTACCCGGTGTCAATGTTGCTCGCCCGTTCAGGTTGCCCCCGCAATCTTCTCCTCGCCGCCGACTTCAGCCCCGCCCCCACCCCCCGCAGCAATTCTCGTTTCCCCCTCTCCTCACCGTTTCCTTAGCCAGATCGCCAGGATCCCTGCCAGGATCCCTTCCAGGCTCCAGACGCCGTTTGCAATGCAGGGGTCTGCACCTAGGGTCCTGCGCCCGAGTCTCCGCGCTATAGCTCGTGTCGCCTTCCGTGGGGTTATTCAGCAGGGGGGGGGCGGGCAATCTCTTGGGCAATTCCATCCGCCCGCGCCTCTGCGCCATGTGTCCGGGAGCTGCGCACTCGGGCCTGTGCAGCAGCGGACTCGCGTAGCCCCCTCAGGCGGTGCGGCCGTCCAGGACGCCCGGCCCACAACCCGTGCCCGAGCTCACCAGCCTGTAACTCCGGCGCTAAACGGGCTACCAGCTCCAAAGTTGGTCAGCATCCTCAGCACACCTTCCGCAGTCCTATGGCACCATTAGCAGCTCGTTTCGGGTTGGCAGGATGAGGATTATGTTTGTTAGTTCGCCCGGATCGGCAGGAGCCTTACAACCGCGTGGCCATCGCGGTCCGGCGCCACCTAGCGCCCCCCTAATCCTTGTCATCCTTCACCATATTTACTTGGATATAACAGGAAAGGTTCCCCTCTGCCCCCCAAAGCCTTCAGTTCTAGTCTCAAAGTTTAGAGGTGCTTTTCGTTGGTCTGCATCACTGTACTGGGGCAAGAGGATCCTCATACCTTCCAAGTTCAAAGAACTGCTATAAACTGTCCCCTTGTTGGGAATGGGGTCATGAGAGTCCAGGTCACGATGGACCACCACTTTAATCTGGGGACGCACATGCCTAGTGAATCTGTGCACTTTCTTAATGAAGGTACTACCACAATGCTCAGAAGGAGGCAGAGAGAAAAAGTGCTCATAAAAAAATAGATGCATCTTTTCTGTCACTGTCTCACTATGCAGTGAGAAATCCAAAAACCCCAATGTTGGAATTTAGGTTTTAAGATTCTATTGCCTCGATCTTTCTTCTACCCTCAATATTGGCCTAGTAACCACACTTTAAAACTCAGCCTGTGTCTTACAGTTTTCTACTTTTTGAATTCCAGTTTCCATTCAGTTTGCTGCATCGTTGCACCCATATCCTTCATTGCCATCTCCATACCATTGTTTGGTCTCCACTCGTTTAAGTTTCACCTCACAGCCACAGATGCATTTTGCACTTGACTCAAAAACGTTTGGGCAAACTAGTTCAGGTGCTTCTGACTTGGTAGACTCTTATGCATTGTGTCTTTGAGATGCTGAGATGTACACATGGAGTTGCCCTCCCAGACATCCCCTACTTTAGAAATTCCAGTGTTTTTCCAGGTTTGAAAGCCTTCCAACATTACCATGTGCCATAGCCAATTCCTGCCCAATAGTGGAGTTTCGGCTGTTGAGCATCCCATGCCATTTCATCCATCTCAGTGCCTGGTGCCAACTTGATTGTGATGTCTGAGTCGCAGGTGGGACGTCGACCTAGGTGCAAGAGCCGTAGAGTAAGTCAGTTCCCAGTTTGTAAAGAGCTGGCCACTAATTATCACTATGTGGCTAGCCTAATAGTACTGTCATGTCTGCTATCCATAGGTCCCTAAGTGCCCTAGTGAAACCCTCCCAAATGTCTTTATCTCTTTGTACCCGTTCTACCAACGCTGCAATATTCAGGTCCCATGCTTGTCGCCTTTTAAGCATTACATGCATTCCGACATATTCAAAGTGCTGGTCCGCCCTTTGTAGCTCAGTATTTGCCATTACGTTGTCTTGTTCATCGCTCAGAGAGCTTGACAATTAAGCTAGATGCGTATAGCATATGCAACAGCCGGGGTAACATTTTCAGGGCCGCTAATATATATCAGGATATCGCCTTCATAGATTGACATTAACAAGGGGAAACTCTTTCGTGTTCTCCAAAGATAGGGGACATTTATTATTTCCCTATGACCCTTGCCCCTGGCTTGGAATAAAGCACTGAGCGATATCAGTGAAAGATGGGCCCTAAGTTAATACAGCAATAGGTGGAACATAAATCGATATCCGAAGGTCTTTTCGAAGTCTATAGACAGTAATGCCCTCTACTCTGTTGCCTTCACTGTCAATGCTAACTGTTGAACTTGGCCCTTTCAGCAGGGTCATCCCTAAACTTTTTGCTTTCACCTTTTTGTTCAGCAGTGCTAAGGTACTTGTTCTCTCTCCTTTAAACTTGGTAAAACTGCCTTACACCCATTTGCCACATTTAATTTACTTGTAAGTTCCTAGTAAAATAGTACTGCCTGTGAATTATATGCTACTAGTGGGCCTGCAGCACTGATTGTGCCCACTTAAGTAGCATTGCAACCATATCCCAGGCCTGCCATGACAGCACTTGTGTGCAATAAGACCTAGCAAAGTAAACTTTTAGCCAGCCCTAAACTGTTATGAACCCCAATGTACCACAATATAGGCCTAGGTAGTTGCACAATCTTTTACCTACATCTGTCATACCATTGTACTACATACCGGGTCTGGCGCTGACCTTTTACCTAGTTAGGTGCTACATGACTGTCATGTGGCTTTCTCCGAAAATTAGCCTCATGTATTATGCATGAGGATTCTCAGTATCACAGCAGGATTACCATCTTCTTCATAATAACTGTATAAGGGTCACCTCTATCGTCATCCTTGCCCGACATGCCCATAGTACACTTCTAGGTTGAACCCCTGAGGGTACTTTTTGGGTATATAAGCACTACATCTTTGCTGGGCAAATCAGAGGAAAAAAAGGCTTCCATGCTGACGCGAGAAGCTGAGGTTCTTGCACACAGACACTCCAGCACACAGTGGTCTGACATCCCTCATGGGGTGTCCTTCTTGAGACCAAGACGGGTTGCCTTATTACTTTTAATAAGTGCCAACATTCAGTTGGGAGCAATTAAGGATGTCAAGTTTGGTGTCTGAAGAATTGTAATTCAAACCCCACTTTTATGGTAAGGTTGGATTTTTAGTCACAATTCGGAAAATACCACTTATATAAAGTTGGAATCTTTTTCTTCTAACCATTTGTGCCTACAGCCTGTATCCTGGGACACATGACAAAGTGTGGCTGGTAGTTGGTCTTTGTGAATTACTTCCAGGCAGTGAGACGAAAGAGGATGCAGGATGGGCTATCTCCACCTTGATTAGGGGGAGAAGGGGTCACCTACCACACTTGCATATCACCAAGGCTTTGCCCAGCGCACACTCAAAGTAGTTTTACACTAGTCTTTTGCATCCCCAGATAAGCTAGGGCCAGGGCAGGGAGGCAGAACATTCTAAAAACCTCTGAGGTTGATCATCTTTCGAACCTTCTACATCTTGAAAGGGGGCACCAGACCTAACTCTTCAGTACACTTGTGGACCTGTGGAAGACTCAGCTGGACTCTGTTACCTTACTGCTGCCTGAGTGAAACAGAGCGAACTTTCAATGTAGGACCACTAGAGTGACTCCAAAGGTTAGTTGGATGGTGTCACACTTGATTCCTCTGGATCACTTTGTTGCCATTATGGTCCACCTCCAGGCTGCTTCAAGTCTGTATGCTTTTACAGCACAGACTAATGAAGTAGCCAGGTGAGAGAAAAAGTGTTGGGAAGGGAACTGCTGAGAGGAAGACCTAAAAGGAAAAAAAACACAGATTACCTCTAATGTTACTAACTACTATCTTATTACTTTAATGTTTGTAAACTTTTCCTAGGATTTTACCTGAACCTCTGTTGCAGTCAATGATGTATTGAGATAATGATGTATTGAGTTGATAATGAGAGGGTATTCATTGTTGATAGAAGAAAGATATACAATAACACGTTGTAGTCACATTAGCAAATATTGTAACTTCTAAACATAATATATACAGATTATTACAGTGTGCTTGGTACACCTACCTGGTCTAATACTGTAGATGTCTTTAACCTTCAGGGGTATTACTAGGAAGATAAAACTTCACGACCGTTAACTCACTATCCAGACACAATAGTACTTCTTTGTTCAGTTTTAACTAAAATTACACGGAATGCTGGACTTACCTAGCTCTTACATCAACTGTGAAACTTGTCCTTAAAGTACTTCTTTGAAACACAAATGTACAAGAGAGTCTTGCACTAAACTCTCTTACCGCCCAAGATCTGGGCCAACCTCAACTTTTTTGTAACCAGAGTCCCGATTTCCTAAAAATGTTCTCCTGTACTTCAGCCTGATGTGAAGAATCCTCTTTCAGCCACAATGAAGTGCGGAAGTCTGTTTTCATGGATACGAGATCGGTGGGGAGAGAAGTCGAAGATTTTTCTAGATGGCAGGCACACGAATCGAGAGCACATGGGCTAGGGCGAGGCTCTATTTTATACTCTTGAGCCATGCTCAGCCGCGCCCAACATGACCGCCGCATGCTAGTGCCTCGTGAAGCATCGAGTTGCACCACAAATAGGCACACCTTCCGATCCAGGCATATGAGGCAAAAAATAGCACAGAGGTGCCAATGGAAATAATAAATAAAAGCACAGAAATAATCATAGCACAAAATAATGGCAAACCGATAAGATACAAAAACTAAGGACATATAATATTGCACTTATGGCTCTATATGCAGAACATAAGGGTAATTCCACCAGTATTTCCTTAACGAATAAGAGGCATGGATCCTGCCACTCCTTTCCCTGCCACACCTTTTATGGGGACACTTGCGACGGAATGCCCTAGGTGATGGTAGTGTCCTAGAGTCTTCTGTGAGCACCATGACAGATGGCCTCCTTATCGAGCCTCCGGGACACAAAAGGCTCCAACCATCTTGAACCCAGCACCTGGGCTCTGCTTGCTGCGAGTCTTCTCCCCCAAGTGGAGACATCCTAGTCCTGGACCCTTGAAAGTGGGCCTGAAGGTGCTCAACCAGCCCAACTACCGTCCTGTGGGCAGAAATGATGCAGCTCCACTTTGGAACCTCCGCAGCGTGACAAATCCCAGATGATGAACCTCACATCTCAGCCCCACAACATCTTCAGAACTGCCGCTGTGCAATGTATCCTCGATGTGGGATCTCACAATGCCCTGCAACCAGGATTTAAGGTACTTTGTTCAGTGTGCCTAATTTGGCCCCTGTATCCAGCCCGCTCTCTATCTTGGTTGGCCTGAAATTGTGAGTTTGTCACAGTTCAGCGTGTCTAGATAATCATAGTTGGTGCTTTGTGCTTCTAGGCACTATTTTCACTCAGTTCTTTAAAATGTAATGTCTTTGGTTCTACTGATAGGATTTTTTGTCATTTTGTTCTCAGCCTATGTATGAAGTTACTCTATTTTTCTAGACTGGTGTGAGCTTTTCTTGTGTTGTGATTTTACTGTATACTGTTTGAAGTGCTCCATAAACACTTTACACATTGCCTCTAAGTTAAGCCCGACTGCTTTGTGCCAGTCTACCAGAAGATTAAGCACAGGTGAATTTGGGGTTTGCTTGTGACTTGGGCCTGACAGGAATTTTGGTTTCTGCCTGAGTAGTGTTTCACTCCCCTCAACCAATGACCCAATTTCCACTAAAGCATTGTTCATGCATCTCAGGCAGTGGTGGATGCTGCGCTCCAGCATAAACTATTCTGGTTTAGATGTACCAAGGTCCTGATAATCTTCACCAGCCTGTTTGCCGAAACCTTTGCCAGGATCTTGGTCTCTACTTTAAGTAGGTAGCTGAGCCTATACCACCAACACATATCTAGTGGCTTCTGTGGCTCAGTATTACTCTGATTGTGGCCCTTCACAGATCATGCAGCA
The DNA here is from genome assembly GCF_964261635.1 of Lissotriton helveticus. NCBI lineage: Eukaryota > Metazoa > Chordata > Amphibia > Caudata > Salamandridae > Lissotriton > Lissotriton helveticus. Next base: position 259,102,240 of record NC_136063.1, on the reverse strand, counting down.
GCATCCCACACACCAGGGTTTTATTGTACATGTCAAGTAATGGCACAACCAAGTGTGACAAGTTTTTCTTAAAACGTTTGAGTGGTTATCCATTAGATCCACAGGTTTTGCCCGATTGTAACTTTTGGATAGCTTCCACAATTTCTTCATAAGTTAATGGTTCCTCCAAGCCCTGTCTGTGAGTGCCTATGAGTCTGGGCACAATCAGGTATTCGACGATCGGATGGACCAGCTCAGCCATTGTCTGAGGTTGCTCTGCTTAAAAGCTTGTGCACTAGGTTGCAAATATTTGCTCTAATTGATGAGGAGCTGTGAATATTTGACTTGTGATAGTACTTTATTACAGTTCCACGTGCCCACCCATACCTTTTTGCAAGGAAAGGCCTATTTATGGATTAATGCCTGGCGGGGCGAGGAACTGCAACGCTTCAGGAATTCAAGAGTCCTCGAGTTTTACGGGCCTTCGTTTTCGAGTGCTGTAGCACTGGCTTTTATCTTTTGATGTAAAGTTTGCTTCTATAACATTCCGACTTCTGGTTTGATAAGTTACATTTTAAATGCCTTTGAACTGGAACAGATTTGGTCTAGATTTGAGAGGAGCACATACGCCCGCTAGCTAATGTGTTTATTGTTAAAATGTCCTCATTGCAGGGCCTGTTTGTTAGCATTGTAGGAAAGAAGAGCAGCCTATTTTCCATACTTTACTGGTCTTATGATTTGCCATTTAGGGCTGACTCACAGCAGAATGAGCTGTATGTGCCTTTTATCACAAGAGGTATAAAGTCTGATTGATCCCTTTTGAATCAAACGGCTCCCTTCAATATTTTATTGCAAACTTATGCTCATACAAATGAAAGTTCATTTGTTCTGTGCTCTTGGACACAATGACAAATCTCCCATTTCGCAGAAGACTGCTTTCTGTACTGCTGTCCCTTAGAAGTGCAATTTCCTGCAAAAGAAGTCTTTGAACAGCGTTGAAAAATATTGTATTACTAACCATCTCTTTTTCTAATTTGAATTTTATAGGAGTGTGCGGCTGCTGTGGTGCTTTGCGCCCTCGTTACAAACGTTTAGTGGACAACATCTACCCAGAAGATCCAAAAGTGAGTTGAAATGTCTTCCATTTAAACATTTATGAATCGTTTATGTGTTGATTTCACTGCTGCCTTCTAACAGCTGTCAATGTGCAGGTTGAAATGGAAATATAGAATTTAGGCACTTACTATCCCATTGCACTTGTTTGCTACTGAGAAAGGCCGGCCCTCTCCCATTCAATAAAGAAGTATAGACTAGAGCATTATGTTCTAGACAGTAAATGCACAACCTAAAACACTCATAAGTGAGTGTGCATTATCAATTCCTCAAGACAACTTAAGTGCTTAATGCAAAGTGACAACAAATAACAAAACAATGCAATATCAATGTGATGGCAATACAATGTCAATACTCCAACAATAAGCCGTAGACAATTTACTTCTTGTTGATGTGCCTCATTTTTTTATTGGCACTTCTGATAAAAATCCCAATTCAAAATGAATTTCAACAGTCCATAAAACAACTCAGACAACTTGGTGGAAACCATTCCTCAATCCCAATACATTTCGGGTGGATATGCCACCCTTCGTCAGGGGATATCTACAATCAGAATTAAGTACATTAGTTCCATTCATTAAACTTAAATTATAATGCTCATCCTAAAGTGAAAAAATGAGGTGATCTTCAATTCCTTTGACATTGCATATGTGATTTATTCTCTGTTGTTAATAAAGCAAAACAAACAAAAGATAGTAGTATCACTCATTTATACTACACAAAGTACACATTTAACTTTTGTGGTATCTTTAGAAAACACTCAATCACTGTATGAGGTAATCAGTGATATCCCTAACCATGTCATGAGTGATGTAACATGTGAGTTTATAATCGGTACATTGTAGGGACGTATGTTATAGTGAGCTTCGGTAACTATAACTGCTGAATTTTAGTGGTTTGTACGAGTGAAATTTGAGCCTAACTATAACATCCCTGTAACCTTTGGATTTCTTTTTAGTGAAGATATATAAATATATATTATATTTCTCCATGGAGACGGCCTAACAGGGGGCTAAAGTGAGGCTAATTGAGTGAGGTTATGATCCTAAAAAGCTGGAGGTGGCCTTGAGAAAAGCCAACCAGAAGGACAGACTTGAATTACTGAAACCTACATCTAAGCCCGCTGCCAAGATACTGACTCCTCTGGACAGCATGGAGAATGTGGTTAGTGAGGGTGGTGTCGGGCCAAAGTTGTGTAGATTCATTTCCACATATAGTCGACAATCTAATGCCATCAAAAAAATCAATAATGCTCAATGGCCTATTGTTCTTACTGACCTGACTCTCCAACAAATACTCCCTAGCAAACCAAATTTTACCTACCGAAAAGGACACTCAATGCACAGTGATTTAGTGAAAACCAGTCCAGAGCACACTATTAAAAGCAGTTGGCTTTCCCCCAAAAAGTTTTTTTTTCAAGTGCAGCACGTGCCGTGCTTGCAAGTTTGGGGTTAATACTTCATCAAACACCACTGCTTTTTCTGATGTTCCGATAAAATTGACAGGACACTTCATGTTCGCACTGAATACGCAGTATATGGTCTTACATGTATCTGTGGATTACGGTATGTTGGGAGTACAAACTTCAGGTCTTTTCACGTATTTTGCAACATCTTCGGGCGACTGTCAACTCCGACCCCACTTTCCCAGTATTGAGACACATCAAATTGGAGCACAACAATAATCTCAATGTGCTCCAATATTTTATGATAGTGTCCCATTAAATAAACGTGGAGGTAACAGGGAGAAAATACTTAGACAGTTGGAGACGAAATACATCATTGAGCTCAATACCAAATCACCTAGAGGGCTCAATATTTGTGAAGATTTGCACTATTACCTGTAATATAGTATTGTAGTGGGCAGTTATTTGGCCAAACTTACATTTCTTATGCATTGCTTTTTTTTTTTTTACCCACTTCACTGTATTGGCAATTATGGTTTTTAATGTTTTTAGTTTCTGCTATGCGACCAGTTTTTTAGCGTTTTACCATTTATTTATATATCATATGAGTGGGTGGTTTTATGCTTTATTATTGGCGCATTTTGCACAGATTTTTAACATTGTTGTAGTCTTGTTGCCTATGGTTCAAATGATCTATTGATTATTTTTTCAGCTGCTTTCGTCTGAATTTATATTAACCGAGAGGAATCTCTTGGGACTGTTAGCCTGGGGGGCTCCCCGGGCATGGATTTATATATATATCTGCTCCATTGAATGACCATTTGTTTTGTACTCTATCTAAGAAGGGCATTAGCTCAGGATGTACATATATGTACATATTAGAATAGCTTCTGCTTTCTCTCCATGAACATTTACATTAATTGTTAGCCCCAGATGGGTTTTTGTAGTCTTTTTCAGCACTCAGCACTTTATTCACTTGTGAGCTCTCAGCCATAGGTAGGGCAACCATTGCTTTTAAATGAATTTTGTATACATCTATGATTGATATGTTAACTGTATCAGCTGTATACTTGAGCAATTATGCATTTATTTATGATCTTAAGTATTTGTACTGCAATTTTAGAGGTTATATTCTTTTAATGCATTCTTCAGGCTCCAATGAATTAGGGCACTTGGAGGCAGTGTTTGAACTCTTATTTTGTTTTATTACTTTACAAAATGATATATCTGCTATACGTGTTGCCAGTGAGCAAGCCTGCTGGGCAGGCGAAACACGTATACCACTATCTGCTGACAATAAAGAAATTGCTGCGAAACGACACGGCGTCGACTTTCCTTTCTTGGAAGAAATGGTACGCACTCATGTGGTTCTGAAAATTCTAGACTCGTGTAATTATTCTGGACTCGAGAATAAAAACTTAATCTTAACATGACGAATTTAGTATCAAAAGACCGAGAATGACGAGTACACTATGTACAAGCATTTTCAGCATATTCGAGTGACGATTTCACCTCGAAATTGTCATTTTCGTTCAGAACCCTCAACTTCCATTTTGTGTATGGAAGCCATTTTGTGAGTTGCCCTTTACATAGGCTTGTAATCCAGCTGAATTCGATTCCACAAGGACACGTACACCTTAATCGACTTTCCTATGACCTGTACAAGTTGGAACCATTGCCCCAGGCCGAACTCGTTAGGTCAGTTCCCCTCCCAGTGGCCGAACAAGATAGCATCAAGGCTCAACAAGCCATAAAACCATTTCAGCGCACACACCTGCCGTATCTTGCTCGCATCTGTCTCTGCTCTTTTTGCTTCACTTGCTTTATGGTGGGGAGGTGCCCGTTTTTATTGGGGGTCCACCGATATCTGATGAAATGTTGGGCCTTACCGGGTGATTTGTTGTAGGCAGCACGAAGTGAAATATGGACATGTCATCATGACTCTGCCTTTTCTTTGTACTAGAAATATGTCAATGATCTACTGTAAAACCAAGAATGTTTGCCTGAAGCTTAAAATTCTGTATAAGAAGAGAAGCCTGACTTTGTAAATTCGAGCAGTCTCCTGAGAATATACTTCCCGTGCGTTGTACTTCTAGGACACTTGTTACCTTGGTTGCAGCCAATAAAATCGATCCTTGACTTCACCTAGAAGACTGAGTTTCTGTGGTCTGAATCAGGAAGGACTCGAGGTCTCTGGGTGTACCCTGACACCGCTGGGTTGCCGGTTCTGTGCCGGTTCTCAAAAACCCAGTACCTCAGCTGGCGCCCAACGTTTGGGGCGATTCCAGCGGTACCAGCCCAGCCAGAGGTTCGTGAGGAGCTTCGTGTAAAAATTCCAGAGGACGGCCAACCACTTCATCGACGTGGTCCGAAGGTCTTTGCTGCGAGGTTCCCCGCTTCCCGACGGCTACGAAGGACTGCTGCCCTGGCTATCGCCCTGATTTGGACCCTTGAAGTTTTGTAGAGCGAAACACTAAGACGAGTCTTCTGGTGACGTCATCGATATCTCAGTTAAGTATAAGTGGAGCGTCTCCCAGTCCTTAGTTGGTCTTAGTCTTGGGTATCCTTTGGGATAATTGTTGGTACTTGCAAGCACCAAAACCGAAGGACTCGTGTATTCACGAGAAATATCGTAATCGATAATCCTTTGAAGTTTGGAACTAGACTAGAGAGCGAAGATGCCTTAGACTTAGAACTTTGTTTTGTCTTGGTTGTAATAATAGGGACTCCCGATTGGAGGACTCTTGTCCGGTTCCTCCGGTTGGAACTCCAACTTACGAGTTATATGTCAAACACGGAGTAGGCCCCATCACATACAATGAAGTGTGGATCAAATACACCAGAAAAGATGGTGTCTTAAAATGGCCCCAATATGGTAGCTTTGATACCGAAATCTTAGATAACCTCGAAGTTAAACTGTTCAAAAAGAAAGCCCGGCCGGCGATGTTTGATTCTTTCCGCCTATGGCGTAAAGAAGCCAAACAAAAGGAAATTAAATTAGAGAAGAAAAATAAGAGAGAAAGGGGTATTTCCGTAATGCAAGCTGCTATGCAGTTTAAAGATAATGAAGAAGAACAGATGAGTGAGCAGTTGCACAGGCAACGTAAAATGGCAATAGATAAGTGCTATCCAGTTTTGCCGCCTCTTAAACAAGTTGCAGCGGAAAACCTTGAAAAAGATCAGTTAATGACGCATTTATTAAGTTCGCCACCTCCCTATGCACAGAATCCTACAGCACCTCCGCAAAACTTAGTTGCACAACCTGTGATTACATTGCCTCCTGCTCCGTCGGTGCAGCCTCCTCCAGGCCCACCGACCACATCTACCTCACCTGTGCCTTCTACGACTTTGCCTAGTGCACCTTCTATTTCTCCTAGTGCTCCCTCTGCTATTGCCTCTACTTCTGCCTTATCTCACCCCGTTTTCCCACCTGTTCTTCCTTCAGTTTCACCTTCCGTTCGGCAGAAAATGGCCAGCACTGTTACTAACCTTTTCTCACCTTTTCTCAGGTCGCCTACTACGACCCCTAACACAGGACGAAGACAGTTGCGAAGTCAACTGCCTGACTATCAAGAGAGAGATTCATTGAACCGTTTAGCTCATAAGTGGGTTATGGATACTGTAAAATATGATGTAGAGTCTGTCATGGAAGTCTTCCGTCAATGGGAAGCACCGACGCAGAGATATGTTTTTGAACAGATGTGTGTTTTCCTCTGCGAGGATTTGGAAGACAATGATCTGGAAAGCAACCCGCAGGAGTTGTGTCGTGTACGGTTTAAGTTTGGAGAGGGTATGATCGTAGGTCCCGATGTCGAGAGAGCAATTGAAATATTGTTATCATATCGGAGTAAGGGGAGCACTTCTGGGTCACAATCTGAGCATGGTGCATCTAGTAGGAAAAAGGCGCGACAGTTCCCCATGAGAGAGGTTCCCCTACAATGGAGAGAGGGTGACACAACCGTTGACCCACATATTCTGCCACACTTTCAGCGTGTATGGGTACATGTCCCATGGAAGCGAGCTGAAGTTTTAGCCCTTAAACAGACATTACCTGATCCGCGTAAAAATCCTGCAGGGTATTACAAAGAGTTGTCACAAACTGCTGGGTCATGTATAATAAATTTAGCCGATATCGATATGTTATTTGGAAATGTTGTTCCACAGCCTTTATGGGGTAAGATTCGTCATACAGATCATGATCAGGAGTTAGGTGACTCATGGGCTAATATTGCTGCTGCAGATGCCCGACAAGTTGGTGGTGCTAAGCCTGAGCCTTTAATAGCAGAACTCCCTGGCAAAATAGTTGATTACATGAAAACGATAATGCCGGCAATATGTGTAAATTGGGATAAGTTGTCTGCATGTAAGCAAAAGAAAGAAGAAACTGTCTCAGATTTCTTCACCATATTTGAAGAGACATTTGTCGACCACAGCGGTCAAGATATGACCACAGAAGGTGGTCAGAGATTGTTTGTCGATAAATTCGTGCACAATCTGCTTCCAGAATTGTGTAAAAAGTTAAAGGATTCAGAAAGTTCTTGGGCAGTCTCATCTTCAGCACAGATATTCGCTACTGCACAATATTACGAGAATAGAGACAAAGACGAGAAAGATAGAGCAGAAAAGAAAACTAAGGAGTTGAAAACGAAGGTTTTGTTACAGCAAGCATATCCGCCACGTGGTGGTGGTAATCAGAATAATAGTGGTCAGAATCACTACCAGAATAATTTTCAGCAGCCTCAACAGTATCAGAGGAACTCGTAAAGGGTCGAGTATACTCAGCCACGTGTCCCTGTAGGCCCCAACCAGTGTTCATATTGCAAGGAAGAGGGTCATTTCAAGTATAATTGCCCTATTCTGTTACAACGGGCAAATGGTGGTTCTAGTGTAAGAGGTCGTGGTGTTCAGCAAGCGCCTAGAGGTTGAGGACGCGGAAACGTCCCCCAGAACGCACGTCCCCTTTCACCACAAAATTCTATGAATAGGTTCGATCAGCAGAATACCGCATCCGACAGGACAGCCAATACTATGTTGATGATTACTATACGGAAGATGAGCATTGGGAAGGTAATGATTGCTAGGACATCCATAGACAAAGAGAGGGAGTTGTTTCAGTTCCAGTAGATCAGAGTGGACCTTACGTTGAGGTGATTACATCAGGTGTGTCAGAACCTTTTCTGTTGGATACTGGTGCTACAAAGAGTTCTATTATGCACTCCAAACTCCCTGGCGCACCTTTGTCTGGCGAAATGAATGTCTCTGTAGGTTTTTCTGGCGCCCCAGTTAGAAAACCGATTTCTGACCCGTTGTCTCTTTCTGTTGGTCCTCGTGAATTAGAAGCACCCCTTATCCTGACAACAGGATGTGGTGAAAACTTGTTGGGATTGGATTTGTTAAAAAGACTGTATGCGACTTTGTACTGTTCTCCTTCAGGAGTACAACTTACTTTAGGTAAGAAAGTGGTTTCTCCAATGTATTTGTCAAGGGATAAACTTCCAGCAGAATTGTCGTTTCTTCCAGATTTTCATTGGGCCGCTGGTCCTAATGATGTGGGTCTTTTAGAAATACCACCATATGTTGTAACATTAAAAGCCAATGTTCAAATGCCACGAATTCCCCAATATAGAATTTCTAGTGAAGGCGAGAAAGCTTTGCTAGCGATCGTTTACGAGCTCATTGAAAAAGATGTGATTGAAGAGACAAGAGGCAACTTTTGCAATAGTCCTGTTCTGCCTGTTTTAAAACAAACTGATCCATCTCAGCCACCCGTGTACAGATTTGTGATTGATCTCAGAGAGGTGAATAAGATAGTTGTGCCACAATTCCCAGTTGTCCCCGACATTACGACATTATTGACTATGACTCCAGCTTCTGCCACTTGGTTTTCCGTGATTGACCTGAAGAATGCTTTCTTCAGCATTCCGATTGCTGAGGAAAGCAGGGATATTTTTTCCTTCAGTTTAGGAGGACGCAGCTTCCGCTTTAAACGCGCTCCCCACGGCTACTGTGAAAGCCCATCAATATATAGTCAAGCTTTAAAAACACAGCTTGACACAATTGTTTTACCTGAAAGTGCTACTCTTGTACAGTACGTTGATGATTTGCCCATTGCTGCAGATACTGAGGAAATATGTAGGAAAGCCACATTGTCATTGTTGCGACATCTGTGTGATTTACATCACAAGGTGTCACTTTCCAAACTGCAATATTGCCGACAAGAAGTGACCTACTTAGGTCACCTCTTATCGAAGGAGGGAAGGAAACTGACCCCAGAAAGAATACAGGCCATAGCGAAATTCAGTGTGCCAAAAACACAGTGAGAAGTGCGTGCTTTCCTGGGCATTACATCGTACTGTAGACAGTGGATTCCAAAATTTTCGTTATTAGCCAAGCCTTTGGTGGCAATTATCGTGTAAAGACACACCCAATCCTGTTCCTTGGTCTGAAGAGTGTCAGAACAGTTTTTCTGAATTACGCACAGCATTATGTTCGGCTCCTGTGTTAGGTACCCCCAACTACAGTAAGCCTTTTACATTATATGTCCATGAAAAGGAAGGTTGTGCTTTGTCAGTTCTGACTCAGTTATTTGGGGACAAACAACGTCCATGCGCGTATTTTTCGTCGACTTTGGATCCGGTAGCTAGAGCATTGCCAAGTTGTTTAAGAGCCACAGCGGCAGCAGCTGTTTCTATCCGACAGTCTGCTGGTCTAGTAATGAATAATACACTAGTCGTGATGGTCCCACATGCAGTAGACACGTTGTTAAATAGAACCAAGACACAGCACTTAACTAGTGCTCGATTGTCAGGTTACGAATTAACATTATTAGCAAGTCATGTGCACATAAAAAGGTGCAGTCCTTAAAACCTAGCTACATTGTTGCCAATTGTAGAGGAATCAGACGCTTCAGAACAACATGATTGTTTTCTTAGAACAGAAGAAGAGACGAAAGGAAGAGTTGATCTTTATGACACTCCTCTTGCTGAATGTGATGGTACATTATGGGTGGATGGTTCATGCTTCAAGCTCCCGAATGGTGACACAACTGCAGCATATGCTGTCACGACTTTGCATACAATCGTTGAAACTGCACGTATTTCACATAATTGAGCTCAGGCAGCAGAATTAATTGCACTTACAAGAGCATGTGTGTTGTCAAAAGGAATGAAAGTGACTGTCTACACCGACAGCCAGTATGCATTTGGTGTGGCTCACAGTTTTGGGCGATTATGGAGAGAACGTGGGTTCCTGACTTCGCATGGAGCTAAGATTCAGCATGGTCAGTTGGTGAATGAGCTCCTCGAACCACTGACCTTTCCTCTGCAAGTGGCGGTTGTGAAATGTAGTGCTCACAAGAAGGTGACTGACTATATTGGTCGTGGGAATGCATTTGCTGACGAAACTGCGAAAGAAACTGCAAGAAATGTGATGAGCCGAATGTATGTTGCAGGCCCTGCAAGATGGACTGGTGATGTTGGAATATGTGAAGACACGATAGAGAGTGTGAAGTCCATTCAAGCTGAGGCCACAGAGAAAGAGTTGAGCACGTGGAGAGAAAATACGGGTAAAATGGATGCGAATGGTTGTTGGATTGAATTATCAGAGCATCAGAGTTGGTTGTTACCCGATGCATATGTGCTTGCAGTAGTTACAATGGCTCATGGAATGGCTCATATCAGCGTAAAAGGGATTTGCGAGTTGTTGGCCCCAGTATGGCAGAATTCAGGGATTCCCAAGTGTGCAGAGAATGTCTTCAAGAATTGCATGGTATGTTTGAAACACAATCCTGGTAGGGGAACCCCAACTCCAGCTGGTCATTTTGCACCTCCTACGTATCCGTTCGAGGTTTTGCAGCTAGATTTCATCCACATGGAGAGGTGCAACAACTTAAAATACGTACTCGTTGTTGTTTGTGCCTTCTTGAGATGGGTAGAAGCATATCCCTTAAAAGACCATACTGCCTTATCCACAGCGAAAGCCCTTGTGAAAGAGTTCTTCCCCAGGTTTGGAATGCCTAGAATGGTCTGGTCTGATAATGGAAGTGAATTTGTGGGTCAAGTGATGAAGAGAGTATGTGAAGGGCTAGGTATACAGCAGAAGTTTCACGCTGCAAATCACCCCCAATCAGCTGGATTAGTAGAATGCTACAACGGCACTTTAAAACTTAAACTGGCCAAAATTCAAGCGAGCACAGGTCTTAAATGGCCTGACGCTCTCCCTTTAGCACTCCTGTCCACCAGAATGACTGCGCATTCACGAGTGAAACTTAGTCCTTATGAAATTGTTTTTGGCCGCCCGGCCAACATATGGGGAGTGCCACGACTCACCAAGTTCAGCGAGCTTGAACACCCTGTTTTGCTTGATTATCTGTATGAACTGACAGCTAAATTGCGTGTTTTGCATCAACAGGTTCACAACACCCTGCCTCCGGTCTCTGAGACTCCAGGCCACTCCATCGACCCTGGCTCCTGGGTCCTTGTTAAAAACTTTCAGAGAACCAAGAACGACCAGCCCAGGTGGACCGGACCGCACCTCGTCCTTCTTTCCACAAGATCCGCCATTCGAGTGGAGGGAAAGGCCAACTGGATCCATGGGGCCCACTGTAAAATAATTCCTTTTTCTCTGCCTCATGACCCGTGTGTCCAGAAGGGTGTCGCTGACTCAGAAACTAAAACCGTGCCACGTCACCTACCTTTCAGTGATGCACGTGTAAAAAGAACTGACTCTGAACGAGAAAATGAGAACATTTCGCACGAGGCTGTGCCACCATCCAAGCGATTGAACACTACAGAGCCTGAACTCTTGTTCCAGGATCAAACAGTACCTGGAAGACAACGGTATAATTTGAGACCGAGAAGTACGAACTAATAAAAGCGATTTCTTTTGCAATTCAAGACCAAGATCCATGGACTAATAAAAAATTCTTTTTCCTTCCAAACACCATTTTTGAAAGTGCAGCTCTCCCATCTGAGAAACTTGCTTATTTTTGTGATTCGAACCGCCATCCGGGTTCCGCTGCTAGGGCCGCGGTTGCTTAAAGTCTTTGGGGTGCAGCTGACGACGTTAGGTCGGTAGTTCTGGTTGGTCCAAGGGAGTTGCCCTAGACTGACAGAAGCATCCCTTATCAGAGTCAACCTCCCACGCGGGCAGCACTTTAGAGAGGATGGAGTTTCCCGAGATGGAGAGACCTGCCAAACCAACAAACTTTAAACGCAAATTATGTAACGTGATGACAAAGAAAAGTTTTATAATATTGTGAATTTTTATGCTATTCAGTGTAATGATATTTTTAATAAGTTATGTTTTATTCTCTTTTCGTGTAACATTTGCACCCACTGCATCACCCATACCTCCTCCTACTGTTTCCTCTCATTCTTTCCACCCTCTTCCTGACCATGAATCCAATAGGAGATTGGAGTTCATTAATAATTCCTTTGTTCAGCTCTTGCACCAACACCAACTTGTAATGAACACAACTAACTGTTGGGTGTGCGGTCTTATGCCTCACACAACGGATAAAGGTATCCCTTATCTGGTCCTGCCTTTCAGCCCCAATGGTTCTGTGTGGGCATACAGAACAATGTTTATATACGCACGCGAAGTCCAACCCCTACGTTCTGTAAAAGACAACCCCAAGACTAGCGCCCTAGTCAAAGGTATAGTTGACATGATTAAGGGAGAAATCTCTTATGAAAATACCCCGGACGATGAGATATTTGCATATATAAATTGGAACGTGACCGGATATGAAGCTACTCTGAGTGAGAAACAGCAAGCTAAGAGATCCTCCCCGATTTGGATTGTACCCCATCAGGGTCGCCTGTGTCTGCAAGGTACTGGCAAGAATCCCAGAGCTCAGTTAGGGAAGAGTGTCTGTACTGAAACGTATGTTTTTGGGTCTCAGACTTCCCCCGCGTTTTTGGCAGCTAGGGGTACTTATTTCATCTGCCATGATAGAGCCTATACATGGTTGCCCCCTGACTTTTCGGGCTCATGTTTTGTTTCGTTCCTGTTGCCTCCCACCTACACAGCAGCAGCAGATTACCACAAGACAAGGATAGTTAGAGGGGTCTTGAGTGAAGAAGACACTGCAGGTCAAGAATTTGGGGACTTCGCAAAGGGTTTTCTGCCGTTCTGGGGATCCATGGCTAACAGCAGGAACATAAGGCAATTGACAAGGGTAGTTGAGTCCACCGTGATTGAAACTGCTGGTGCCCTTAGTAACCTGACTGCTGAGCTCCAGTCGGATCGTCTTATGACCCTTCAGAAAAGGGTCGCATTAGATGTCATACTTGCAGACCGAGGTGGGGTATGCAGATTGATCCAATCGAGTTGCTGTGTTTTCATCCCATATACCGCTCCAACAGTGTACCAGGCCATCTCCAAACTACATAAGATTTCCGAATCTATTCATGTGGATAAAGGAGATTGGTCGTTAATGGGATGGTTCTGGGAACTGATATCCGCCTGGGGATGGAAAATTCTGATGGTCATTGGGATGGTCTTAGCCATTCTTTTCCTGTTCTGTCTGTGCATACAGTGTGCTCCTGCAATATGTGGCCTCTGCGTCACATCATGTGTAAGGAAACCTGTATCAAGAGATGAACTAAGTACTAGAATGATGTTACAGCAACATCTCAATGACTTTAGGAATATAGATCTGGACTCAGATTAGCATGAGGATAGATTAATTGCCTATGTAAGGGCAAAAGGAGGGTTTGTGGTTCTGAAAATTCTAGACTCGTGTAATTATTCTGGACTCGAGAATAAAAACTTCATCGTAACATGACGAATTTAGAATCAAAAGACCGAGAATGACGAGTACACTATGTACAAGCATTTTCAGCATATTCGAGTGACGATTTCACCTCGAAATCGTCATTTTCGTTCAGAACCCTCAACTTCCATTTTGTGTATGGAAGCCATTTTGTGAGTTGCCCTTTACATAGGCTTGTAATCCAGCTGAATTCGATTCCACAAGGACACGTACACCCTAATCGACTTTCCTATGACCTGTACAAGTTGGAACCATTGCCCCAGGCCCAACTCGTTAGGTCAGTTCCCTACCAGTGGCCGAACAAGATAGCATCATGGCTCAACAAGCCATAAAACCATTTCAGCGCACACACCTGCCGTATCTTGCTCGCATCTGTCTCTGCTCTTTTTGCTTCACTTGCTTTATGGTGGGGAGGTGCCCGTTTTTATTGGGGGTCCACCGATATCTGATGAAATGTTGGGCCTTACCGGGTGATTTGTTGTAGGCAGCACGAAGTGAAATATGGACATGTCATCATGACTCTGCCTTTTCTTTGTACTAGAAATATGTCAATGATCTACTGTAAAACCAAGAATTTTTGCCTGAAGCTTAAAATTCTGTATAAGAAGAGAAGCCTGACTTTGTAAATTCGAGCAGTCTCCTGAGAATATACTTCCCGTGCGTTGTACTTCTAGGACACTTGTTACCTTGGTTGCAGTCAATAAAATCAATCCTTGACTTCACCTAGAAGACTCTGAGTTTCTGTGGTCTGAATCAGGAAGGACTCGAGGTCTCTGGGTGTACCATGACACCGCTGGGTTGCCGGTTCTGTGCCGGTTCTCAAAAACCCAGTACCTCACTCACAATGCCAATGTTTCCACAGTTTCTGTATTCGCAGCAAGACTTCTGATTCAAAAGGAAATACCGACGCGTTTCGCTAGTTACCACTAACTTGGCCACGGTTGGTATGTGTGCATTCAAAAGCCCCCTATAAACAGTGTTTTCCAAAACATGTGACTCATTACCTCATCATTCTTAGGTGATGCATACCATTCTGGTACTTGTATGCAGTGGCGGATAACAATATTTTTAAACACATAAAATTGGATGTATTTTTGAGAGTTTTGTTTTTGGATATGTCTGATTCTTATTTTTGATGGCTCTGGTATGTTGCAAAACACGCTGATGTGCACATAGTATGGTGGTACCAATATAAAGCTTTGACACCTGCACCTCAACACCTATACTAAGTATTCGGTTCTACATGTGAGTGGCTTTGTGATCTTCCATTTCTTGTCCCTAAAATGTAAAGGGACCTCTGTGGTATATGTATGTATATGTATGTATATGTGTATCTATGTATATGTATGTATATGTGTCTATATGTGTATATGTTTGTATGTATAGATATATGTAGGTATATATATTTTTATGTGTATGCATCCATCCATCCATCCTAGTGGAGGCCACCACTAGGTAGTTATAGTTAGGTCTGCTTTTCCATTGTTGCAGCGTTTTTTGGTTTGCTTATAACTTTGACTCAGTTTGATGAATCTTCATAAAACTTTTCAAAAACAGTTCATCCACCTCCGCTCCTTCCTGCCAAGTGTAGAGGTGATCCGTCAAGTGGGGTCTGAGAAAAAAGGGGGGTCCCAAAGGGTAAAATCCAATTGCATTATCCATAGACTTCTTCAAGAGAGGTTGTAGCAAAAACTGCTTTATGGCATTACACCATATCCGACTGGAAGCTAGATCTTGATTCGCAGATTGGGCTTTTTGTGATTTGGTGTAAATCCAATCGGTAGTTTTTGAAATTTTTGCCGTTGGGCTTATGACAGACTCCTGGTGTCCCGTGAGAGCGCAAAATCAAAATCAAGCATTGTGATTGGTCGAGAGGCCCATTTTTCCCGTTTACCTTTACGCTCTCATGGGAGCGAGAGGCTCCAACGAATGTTCTGATTGGCTGGCTGTTGGAATGTTCGAAATTAAATGGCCGTCTGTACAGTTTACTATGACACATGGTGACCTCATCCCTCCACCAGCAGTGCGCCAAGAGGCACGTTTGTAGAGTGGTTTAAAAAGGGGCGTGGCCTTCCACCACCTTTCAGCAATCCCAGTTTGTGGAGCTTACTAGAGGTACCTGGTGGGCTAGTTGGCCCCTAAGGACACTCAGAAGCAACGGGGGCTTTATCTCCTAAGCAAGAGCGCACCAGGTGCTGCGTTTGCAGAGTAGTGGAGAAAATGAGCAGCGCCTCTGGCAAGTTGCTGGTTCATGTATTTTTTTTAATTTAGGAGAGGGGGCTGTTTGGCCCCCCTTCCCTTGCTGCTTGTTGGCTCCAGGGACCCCATCCCCCATGGCCTGACCATTTTTTAAAAATGTTATTTAATTAAAAAGGGAGGGTGGCAAGTTTCCTTCAGATATGCACAAGGGAGAGAATGTAAAGGTCGTGGGGGAACAAGGAGTTTCAGCTTTAACTCCAAAACAAAGAGGTGTGCTTTTGCTTGCATTGGTGTAAATGTATTCGTTAGTTTTTACAAAACGTTTTCTGATAGGCTTCAAAAGGTTGGTTATAAAGCTACCTCCTTGGGTTATAATTTTCTTGTGATTTTAGCTTTGTTTGACAAATATGCACACAATTTAGCAGACCCCTAGCATGTATAACTTAAACAATTTATTTTCATGCAAAAGAATCAAAGGGGGCTCCAGTTAAATGAAGAGCTTAATAGGGGACAGGGCAGAAGTGTTTGTGGCAACTATTGGGCTTTTTTTTTAGGTATTTGTAAGTTAAGTTTCTTTTGAATCTGTCAACGAGGGTGGGCAAAGTCAAATCAATTGAATAATTACTTATCTTGCTGATAACTGACAGTTTGACAAATCTTCTCAATTTGTTCCAGTCAAATTCCATTGATAGCTGCGTTTTGGCATGTCAGTTTTTGCACAAATCGGTGGGGTCAAAAATGTGTATTTTTAGTATTAACTTTCATCGGAAACTTTGCTCTTCACTACAGCAAACACTGATAAGTTTCACCGAACGTGGAATGAAACTAGCACTTTACTCACCTGACTGCCTTGATTTTTCTCTACCGTGAGTCAATTCAACAGATTTTGAAACACTTGCATAGCATTTATGTCCCTCGTTTATTTTGTAGAGGTAGGTAATCATAGGAATTACACCAAACTTGGCATGAAACTAGAACTCTACTCAGAGGTGGGGTCGAGCCTTTGTTTGGATTGATGTAAATCCGTTCAGTAAGAGAAAAATTAGTGTGACAAAAAGTGTTAGGCTTCTAAGGGTTACATTGTAGCAATATCTTGTCTGTTAATTTGCAGATCTTCCTTGAATCTATTAGAAGAAAAAAAAACATGATCAATTCTATTGTACAAGGCAGATGTTTGTCCCGTCACACATTATGAATATGCGAATCCAGAGCTATATGTGCAAATCTGTGTACTGTGATTTGCTGGCTTTTACAGGAAAAAAATATTTTGTGGCTACCATTGCCCTACTCTGTGCATAGAAAATTAGTGTATAAGGGGACGCTGCTGAGCATACTCGTATCCCCAAATCCATGTGCAAGAGCCTCTAAGGGACATCCACAGCTAAATCTTTAATAGTATGTTTTTAATAAAGTGGTGTTTTTCACGCTATTTGTGTAGCTATTCGTGGATCTTGACGCTCCTTGGTGCCTGTGGATTCTCTTGGGGAGGGGATGGGTATCTGGATCTGTGAATTTGGTTCAATGTCAGCTGCACATAGGCAACAACCATTGTCAGCAGGGGTTGGGTATGCATGGGATTGACCATAGGGCCTAGCCTTTTGGCCAGTCAAACTCTTTTGCACATGCCAACCTCTGTTGTGCACAAGGATGGTTTGTGAGCAGGGGTGGAGCATGAGCGAGTCTTGTCCACATGCAGGTGTTGGATAAAGTGTCTGGTCAACGATTCCACAATCCATAAATCATACAGCAGCCATGCACACCATAGCTTGCACACTAAATGAAATGCTTATAAGAATGCCTGAAAGTACATTAAATTGTCTAAGTAACACTTAGACAACAAAGAAATCTTACTGTATCCATAGTCATCTCATTGACCATGTTAATGGTTACATTATATGGCATGTCAATTGTGAGAATGTTAATGCCATTTGTGAGGTCGTGAGCAAAGCATTTCGGGTGGGAGTTATCGTTTGGATGGCTGTTTTTTTTTTTAGTTTTAAAAATAAATGTATCAATTTATTTTATATACCTATTCTGCAGATACCTCATCCCATGGATAGGTTTCCCGAGCCAGACTCCATCAGAAAATGTTTCCCCCCAGCAATAGCTCTCTAGCATTGCTAGGCAGCACCAAGTGACTAAACCTGTGACAACTCGCACAGATCTAATAACAACTAACTATATTAGGTGCCAGAAGGCATGCTGGCATCAGTTCCAATTTTCTAGGACTAATCCATACGGGTGCAGAGATCTTCTCAATGTCTCACCTATGGAAATCCTTAGCTTCCCTACAGCAACTAGATCAAACCTCTCCCTCTAAGATTTCAGGAATAGAGGACCTCACACACAAAGGGTTTTTGCATTTGCAAACCCTCTGATATTGTAAATCCCACTTTTGTGTTTTTGGCAGTACTGACTCCAATGCCTCCTTGCCTCAATGCCTCCAGGCTTGGACCTCTCTACCATTGTTTACAAACCCTAGGTTCAAAATCTCTCCAGTGCCCAGATATTTGTCTGGATGGAGCAATTGTCTTTGTATGACTCTGATGCCTGTGTCTTGCCCGATGAAGCTCATGGCCACTCAGAAAATAGTGAATTGAAGGCTGATATCGTCCTTTCTTCCTTCCAACACTAATGCTGAATTACATCTTTACCTGAAAAATGCAAGAAGTTTGGATTCTGTTCCAGAAGGTCTTTTCCTTTATCCCTTGGGTCCTCCTTTAGAGGACTCCTATAAGTCTCTTTGTACACTACGTGGGACAAAAGACAGCAGAAGAATTGTTATTTTTTTTTTTTTTCTTTTCCAAAAACCTTTATTTGAGCAAGCATAGAAAAATACAAGAATGGGCCTACAACCTCACGGGCTGGCCGCTAATAATAAGGCACAAGGCATGAATTAGAAATGTATACCCGTGGTCAGGTACAAATCCAGCACAATGCATTGCTCCTCACATGTCACAGAGCATTTTGAATTTTTATTTTATACAAAAAGCAAAACAAACACTAAAAAGGCGAATGCATGGTAATTAAGGTCAGCCCAAAGAACGGAGGGGATGGTCCACGAACAGGAGAACATACCCAGAGCCCTGAGGCTCCAACAAGGTCGGGGGGAAGGGGAGCAGCGGGGAGAATCGAAAATGCAAAAAACAGCATGAAAGGGTTCCGGGAACGCTCGCCTAGGGAGATAAGAGAACCTCAGCAGTGCCTACAAGGGGAGGGGTACAAATATCCCCACGATATTCATTCCACTGGCCCCAAATCTTCGTCCACGCCCTGGGTCTGCCCCTGGCCACATAAACAGTCTTCTCACGAAACATGGACCAGTCCATGTTATCCTCCCATTTCGAGACCTCAGGGGGCCTGGAAGCGCCCCAGAGTTGCGCGACATCCCGTTTCGCAATCATGTAACCCAAGGTAGCCCATCTGGTCTGGGCCACAGAGTAGTCAGTGGGCTCCCACACATTCAACAGACATCGTCGAGGCTCCGGCCGCAGGGCCACACCAGTCACGTCAGTCATCACCTCAAGCACAGCAGTCCAGTAAGCCGCCACAACCGGGCACTCCCAAAGAATGTGTAAAAAGGTAGCACTCGACCCACAACCACGCTTACATAACCCATCCAAGGAAAAGCCCATCGTCACCAGACGCGGACCAGTGACATACACTCGATGAAGGATATTAAGTTGAACCAAACGGAGACGGGCAGGAATGTAAATGTATGTAAATGTAAATGTATAGGCATTTATATAGCGCACTACTTACCCGTAGGGTCCCAAGGCGCTTCGACCGCTGCGAAACCCTTCCTGGCTTCCCTGAGAGATGGTCCCTTAATGGGTATCTCCAGGGTGAGACCAGGCATCCCCGGCGGTCTGGTGGGGCCGTAAGTGAAGATGAGGCAAGCTAATGCCCAGAGTTGCCGAGTGTGAACGCTGATCAGAGTGGGCACCGAGGCGAGAGAATTATCGAGTCCGCTGACCCTGGTCCAGAAACCTGCCGCGCCGGGAATCGAACCCTGGTCCCGGGCCGTCCTCTGCTCTCGGGTCTGCCGCCTCTAACCAGTGAGCCACACTACTTCACTGCAGGAATGGCTACCTCCTTGGGAGAAGAGAGTGCCGATTGCCAATCTTCGTCGTCCAGTTCCAACCCATCGCTGACCCAAGCCTCCCGAAGTCGAGCCAATAAGTCCGCCCGATTATTGATCAGCTTCTTATAGATCAGGGAAATAGTGCTGTCAGGCAGGTGCCCATCAAGGACACGATCTTCGAGGGGGGAAGACTCGGGCAGGGCCTCATCAGGAGTCAAAACTGAGGCGAGGGCGTGCCGGACCTGCAAATAACGAAAAAATTCCCTACCATTCAAACCATATTCCGCCTGAAGGGCCTGGAACGACTTCACACTACCTTTCGAGCACACATCACCCACCTTACAAATCCCAATCATATCCCAGCGGTCGAAACCCTTGGTAGACCAGAGACAGCCCAAACGTTCCGAGGCATAAAGCGGCGTCGCCAGCGTCAGTCGATCCTCCCATCCCAAACTCACTTTCGCGGCTCGCCATACAGTTACTGCAATCCTGGATGGGCCCACAAGATGGCGCCCGGCTGATCGAGAATAAAGCGCTCTATTAAAGTCCCCACCCGGCAGCTGAAGTCTATCCATCTCGAACGCAGGATTCCGACCCGGTGAAAACATCACGTGATTAATAGCAGACAACTGGGAAGCCCAGTAATATCGCTTGATATCGGGGAGCGCCATGCCCCCGTCGTACCAAGGGATGGTGAGTTTCGCGAGGGCAATACGTGGACGCCCGTCCCAAATCAATTGCCTTTGAAGACTCTCGATCTCTCGGAAATAGGTCTTGGGGATTGCGTCATAGGAGTTCTGGAGCGCGTAAAGGAACCGCGGCAAGGACATCATTTTAAACAGGGCCGCCCTGCCCAGAGGAGACAATGGAAGCTTACGCCAACGGGCCACATCCAGTCGCAATCTAAGCAACGGGGGGAGGAGATTACGCTCAAAGCGGAGCGAGGAGTCCAACGTAATAAAGATCCCTAAATATTTGAAGCCAGACTGGACCACCTGGATAGGGAGTCTGCTCGGCAACGGGGGCAAAACACCCGAAAGAACATATACGCAGGACTTGGCCCAGTTAATAACGAGGCCTGAGTTGGCACCAAAGGAAGCAAGAACGTCAAATAAAACAGACAGAGATTTGCGCGGGGAGGTGAGATATAAAAGAATGTCGTCCGCGTAAAGTGAAACGCGGTCCTCAAAGTCCGGAGACCAGCGAATCCCCTTGAGCGAAGGCTCCCACCGAAGCCAAGCAGCCAATGGTTCCAGGGCGAGTGCAAAAAGCAACGGAGACAAGGGGCATCCCTGACGGGTACCTCTACCAAGGGTGAAAGGAGCCGAAACCCTACCATTGACCACTACTTGTGCCAGGGGTTCCGCATATAATAACTTGATCCAACCAATAAACTCAGGCCCGAAACCAAATTTCTCAAGAGCCGCCCAAAGATAAGGCCATTCCACCGTGTCAAAAGCCATTGAGGCATCCAACGATGCCAAAATGGCCGGCTCCGTCAGAAGCCCCGCCCTCGCAATCGCGCCGTGAAGACGACGTAGGTTCAGAGCCGTGTTGCGATGCGGGATAAATCCGGATTGAAATGGATGGACCAAGCCACTAATGACCGTCAGGAGGCGGGACGCCAGGAGTTTCGCCAATACCTTGGGTTCAACATTTAGCAGGGATATGGGCCTGTAGGAGGAACAAAGATCTCGCGGTTTACCATCCTTGGGGATGACAACTATCGTGGCCAGTCGCTGATCATAAGGGAGAATACCCCGTTCCCGGGACTCTAGAAACATGGCGCGAAGATACGGAGCCACCCTGTCGGGACGCAATTTGTACAGTTCAATTGGCAACCCGTTCGGGCCCAATGTTTTGCCCGAACGGAGTGAACGGATGGCAGTAGCTATCTCATCAACAGTAAAGGGGGAGTCCAACGCCACACGATCCAAATCGGAAACACTGGGCAGAGCTATATCACGCAATAGAAGGTGAGAGTCAGCCACATCTCTCACAGACACAGGGGTATACACCACACGGAAATGTTCAGCAAAACGGTCAACTATTCCAATCGGGTCCGTCACACTCTCACCACTCAAAGACTGAATCACGGGTACCACACGATTAGCCCTCTCCTTCCTATCCAGCCATGCCAGCAATTTACCCGCTTTGTCACCCACATCATACAAACGTCCCTGTTGCTCCCGAAACATCACTTTAGCAGCATCTGTGACCATGGACTTATAGGCAAATTGTTTCAGACCCAGGGCATGGAGTTTCGCAGACGTGACACCAGATTCCAAAGCATCCTCCAATGCAGAAATCTCCCCCTCAAGATCCACCACCTCTCTATTCCTCGCCCTCTTAGCTTCAACAATAAGGGAGAGGGCCTGCCCACGAATCACCGTCTTAAAGGCCTCCCATAGGGACACAGCCGAGGAAACAGACCCCTCGTTATCCAGAAAATACGCGTCCAAAGA
The DNA here is from genome assembly GCF_964261635.1 of Lissotriton helveticus. Classification (NCBI taxonomy): domain Eukaryota; kingdom Metazoa; phylum Chordata; class Amphibia; order Caudata; family Salamandridae; genus Lissotriton; species Lissotriton helveticus. The sequence goes on along the minus strand of NC_136063.1, from coordinate 259,080,218 downwards.
TTTAAGCAAAAGGCTGCGGGTCTCGGGGGAGGTAAGGTACCACGGATTGATGGGAGCCACCCGGCCCACTGCCTCCACTCCAACCTCAAAACGAAGCCAGAGCGGAGAGTGGTCAGAGATACCCCTGGGTAGGTGTACAATCTCACGCACCGCTGGCGACTGAGCCGCAGGCATCCGGAAATAATCCAGCCTAGACAGACTCCCATGGGCCCCAGAATGAAAGGTGTACTGAAGCTGAGTGGGGTGCAAAAGCCTCCAGCAATCCACCAAGCCAAAGGTATCCAAAAATCCACCCAACCACTGTTGGGCCGCAGGAGTATCTCTAGGGGGTGGCGATCGTGGAGACCAGAGAACACCGAATTAAAATCACCAGCCAGAAAGAGAGTACTATCAGGGAGGTCCAACAAGACACGGCCCAAATCTGAAAAGGTAGAAGTCTGTAAGCCGGGGGGCACATAAACAGTGAATAAGGAGAGGGCACGACCCTCATAGCGACCCACAAGGACAGCATACCGCCCCCGGTCATCCTGAATCACATCATCAATAGCTAGGGGGAGGGAAGCCCGAACAAGGATACCCACACCCCTAGAACCCGAGGTAAACCCCGAATGTGCCACGAGGCGATAGCCCCACCTATTCATTGCATGACAAACATTGCCTACCAAATGAGTCTCCTGCAGGAAAACAATATCAGGAGATAAATGTCGTATACATTTCAACACCACACTTCGTTTGATACGATCTCCCAGACCGTTAACGTTCCACGAAACAAATCTCAACCCGCTACCCCCATCCCACCCGACAAAGCCCAAACCCCCCACCAATGAGCATGACACCAAAAACATTTTCAAATACAGGATAAAGTCGCCTTGAAAACAGAACACACAAACAACAAACTTCCCTACCCCCCTCCCCCCAATTAACAAGAAAACACCCCCACCCTGCACCCCTGCAAAAAGCTAAAAAGCCACCCCAACCTGCAGTGTGCCTGTCGCCCAAGAACCCCTATTCTACACAAAGACCCCGGAGGAGGAAAGGCTCCGTCCCACCCGCCCCCCGATCAAGACCCATGACGAGAAAAAGAACATACATCAAACACATAAGCAGTAGAGGAACATAGGCGTACACCCCTGGAAAAGTTATTCAAAACAAGGCACCAGGTATAGACGAAATGTTCAGCTCTCTACACCACCTTCAGCACCGCCCGGGTGGGCATCGGACTCAGTCTCAGGAGGTCGGCTAGGCAGGGAGTCCAGCCAGTCATTCACAGCATCCGGCCGATCAAAGAAGAAAGTTCGGTCATTATACTCAACCCGCAGTCTGGTCGGAAAGAGCATAGAGTAACGCATCCCCATGTCCCTAAGACGCTTCTTGGCACCACGAAATCCCATCCGCTGCTTCTGGACCTGTTGGGAAAAGTCCGGATAAAAATTCACCGTGGCATTCTCAAAGGCCACCGGGCCCTTCACCCGCGAAGCCTGCAGGATAGCGTCCCGATCTCTATAGTGGAAAAGCTTCGCAACAATAGTTCTCGGCGGGGCGCCTGGCTTACCCTGGCCCCCCGGAACACGATGTGCACGCTCCACTGTGAAAAATTTACTAAGGCCAGATGGAGATAGGTGGTTCTGGATCAGGTCTTCAACCAGGAGATCAACCGAGTGGGGTTCTGGGTTCTCCGGCACACCAACCACGCGAACATTACAGCGACGTGCCCTGTTCTCAAAGTCCTCCAAGCGCCGGGTCATGAAATTGTTCACCCTACGGAGATTGCCAATCTCCGTCTGTATCTCAGAGACGTCCGTCGTGAGGCTGGATGATTTGATATCCAATGACTTCACCTTTTCGTTCGTTTTGGAGAGATCGGCACAAATCAGATTCACCTCGATTGCCACAGTGTCAAGTTTGTGGGCCAAGGTTTCGTACTGTTGGCCTATTGACTCCCTCATGCCAGAAATGGCGCCCATGATGTCCTGCAAGGAGGGCTCCGTCGACGCATCCACTACGTGGTCAGACGCACTGGGACCGGGCAGGACAGCTCCGGGGGACCCCTTAGAGTGGGTGTAACGGTCCATAACATTAGATTGGACCGGACCCCCGCGCAGAGGTGTCTTCGTCTTGCGCGTCTCCCGGTCCCCTCTGCCCGCCATTTTGAAGATGCGTCACAATAAGATTCAGCAGGGTCAACGGACCGGGCACCAGAAATGGAGACCCCGGGACCAAAGGACCGCCAGAGGGGTATCACTAGGATAGAGGCAGCAAACGAGGAAAATAGTCCAGCCAAAGGCCCGACAGCCGACGTGTGTCCTGGCACCAGTTCTGGCCCGACCCTCTCACCAATGTCCCAGTCTGAGGCAGAATCGAAACCGAAACTTAAGAAGGGGACCATCCAGTCAAATCCCCCTGCCGTTGTTGTTCAACTCCAAGACGGCCACCGAACCTCACCCAGTCCCGGGCGCACCTCAAGGGCGGAGCCCAAAAGTTCAATTCATCATAACTCAGGCACCCGGTGTCCAAATCAATTTCTGAAAGGTCCAGGTAGATCAGCCCACCGTCCTCTATATAAATCCTCGCGAAAAATCAGGATTCATACAGGATATTATGCCGGGAGCGGCGGGGGTCCGGGGAGCGCTGTGCTCACGCGGCCATCTCGGATGCCCGCCAAGCTCCTCCCAGCAGAAGAATTGTTAACGTGTGTGAGAAAGTGCCATCTTTCTTGCACTGGTATGCCCCCACTTTTTTCTGAACTGCTTATGTACTTTGACTGAGTGTGCCCTGGGTTCCTGCCAACGAGGTACCCAGGGCCTGTGTTCCTTCCCTAAAAACTGTGTTGAAACTAAAACCCAATTGACATCTCAGGCCACCTATTAGCCCCCTAGTAAATGGTACCCTAGCTACCCAGAGCATGGTGACCAGAGAAGACCCCTGAGGATTGCAGCATATATTGTGCCACCCTCAGGGGCCCTGTAGCCTGACACCTATAGACACTCAGCCTGAAAAGGTAGTGTAAGTACAAACTAAATAAAAAGTCGACATGGCACACATCACTGTGTGCCATGCCCACAGCGCCCACTGCCCTGGCATACTTCTGTCACCCCTCTAGCAAGGTGCCCTATGCCAGAGGTGCGCCACAGGTGCATGAGCCCTGTGCCCCTACAGTACCCAGGGCCATTCCTGGGTACTGTAAGTGCAGTGATGCCTTTAAGAGTATATGGTGCTGGCAGGTTGTCATTACGAACTCCACAGCACCATAATGACTACACTGAAGGCTGACAAGTTTGGTACCAAACTTCTCAGCACATTAAACCCGCACTGATGCCAGTGTGGGATTTAATGTAAAATGCACCAGATGGCATCTTAAGAGATGCCCCCTGAAAACCTAACCTACAATCAACGTCTGGGCTGAGTGGCTGCAGAGGCTGCCACACAGCAGACATGTTGCTGGACCCCTGGGTGGAGAGCCCCCCGCTCCTGCAACAATGCACATCCTGGGAGAGGTGCTAGGTCTCCTCCCCCAGGATGGGCAGGGGGAAGCTTCAAAGGCTTCTCCAGACCATTTGCTGTACCCAGCAACTGGCCCCCACCAGTTCTGACCCCCACTCTGGTGGGAAAAACTACATCAGGAAGGGGGGTGTGACAGCCTGTGGCAACCCCACCCCTCAGGTGGGGGAAGACGACGTGAAGCACGACCCCAGGCTCCGGCCATCTTGATGATGGGGAGCCCTGCCCAATCACAGCTAGGCTCCTGCCCCCTCCCACAGGAGAGGAGCAGGCTAGGGGGTGTACCCACCCCAGGAGAGGGACCTATTGGTCCCTGCCCTTGCCCTCCATGTAACTCCCCTAAATTCAGTATTTAGGGGCTCCCTGAACCTTCCATCCTCAAATCCCGAAAAGAAAAGAAGAAAGAAGACTAAGAGGAAGAGGTCCCGCCGTGCAGCTGCTAACAGGATGACAACAACTGACTTGGCCCCAGCCCTACCGGCCTGTCGATCCTGGAACCTGCCCCTGCCTAAAGCCTGGCGACTCCTGTGGACAGCAATCTTGGGACACCTAGAGGACCTGCCTGCCTTGACCATCTTAAAGCCTGGGACTCCCATCAGCAGAGGCTCTGCTGCAACAACCCCCCTGTTGCCAGCCAGAAAGCTCCAGACCAGCCCACTATGCACCTGCCGAGCCCGGCCCGTGCCCGAGTGATCCAAGACCACGAGGACGTCCCCCCGGCGACTGGGACCGAAAGTCCAGTGCCCAAAGACCGTCCTCGACGAACCAGACGACGCCTGCAGGCTCAGAACCAGGGTCTCCCCCAACCGCGACCAGCTGAGGGTAAGCTTTTCTGACACCCAAAGACACCCTGCACCCGGCGCCCTACAGCCCCCTGTGCCTCCCTTTGGGGTACCTACCTGTGCTCCAAGATCCCAACTTACCTCTCGACGTGCTGGTCGCCCCTGGAGAGTCTCCGTCTCCGAGCCTGCAGCCTTTGTTCCCTTTTTACCTTTTCCATTGGATAACATTGAGCGCCTGACAGCTCAAAAGCACCCTGCACCCAGAGTCTATGCCCAGAACCACAACTTCACCAGTCGAGTACTTGCCAGGAAACCGGTAACTCACTTACCTGCCATTGAATAACATTGACTGGTTTGACTCGAAAAATCTTCTGTCTACTTTTGAAAACGTAAAATATTCATATAAAATCATCCGAATTCCAAAATACTCACCTGTGATCAGGAGAGGAGCCAGTACTGTACCCCAGTACTGAACCCCAAAAGTAATCCCTAGCGGGATTACTAGTAACTTGTATTTTCTATGTAGGAATCCATTGTCTGCTTTTCAATGAAATTTCTTTTAAGTGTCTACTTTTGAAAACTAGAAATATTCTCTAAAAATCATACGAAATACTGAAACATTATTACTTATCTGTTTTAAGTTGAGACCCCAGTGCTGGCCCCAAGAGCCCAGTACTGGATTACAAAAGTAACGAGATCGTACTTTACCTGCAACCTGAATTTTCTCCTATTGGATAACATTGCCAGATTTCTGTTGAAAAGTTTCTGTGTGAACTTTTAAAATAGCTTTTTATTCCTGAAAAATCACTACAATAACTAAAACGTTTTTGCTAAACTGTTTTCAACTTAGACCCCAGGACTGAACCTAGGAGCCAGTCCCGGAATTACCAAAGTAATCTACCAAGTAATCAACTGTGTTTATAAGGAACTCCATTGAGCTCAATGCTAAATTGTGTGTAGAATTGTGTTGCCTACTGCAACCCCTGTACCTATTGTATTTACAAAGTGCATTGCATTTCTGAAAAGTACTCATCTGAGACCTCTCATATTGAGAACAGTATATTTTGATACCTGTTGGTTCTAGAAATAAAACAACTATATCTTTTGATATAAAAACAATTAGTCTGGAGTTCAGTCTTTGAGTGTGTGAAACCTTTTGCTGACTCAGTGTGTACAACAAATGCTTTACACTGTCCTCTGGTACTACCTTACTATTCGACCAAGCTACCACTTTAGAGAGTAAGGTCAGACCTGACTTTAATCTCTGTTATACCTCTGGGGTTTGTGGACTCTATACACACTGTACCTTATTCTGGTCCAGTATATATAGAGCCACTTTCTCACAACGTGTTCTCTACAAAGACTAAATGTAATATTTTAATGGAGACGTTGGAGCCCTTCTGTGTAGTTTAGGAGCCTTTACTTCCTTTTAACTAGCTAGTTCTGGCTGCTTGGGGGGGGGGGGGAACCTTCCAGGCCACTTGAGGCGGGGGAACTTCAGGCCCAGCAGTCCACAGGCATATGGCTAGATCTTGTCATCACACCCTTCTAGTGGTCAAAACCTCTTCTGCAAAATGGAACACACATGCCTTTCTAGTAGCCCATCCAGACAGAGCCTTTAATATTGAACTCTGTTGAAGCCTTGACCGCTACATGACAAATGCCACGTGCCTTCTAGACATCTGTGTACATGCTGTGTGGGATCTGTCTTAATCCAAACTGGGGTGGCTAGGTTTGCAAAATAACAGAGGGCTGGCACTTCTAAAAAGGACCCACTATCACCGTCCGGTAATTTGGTAACTGCTTGGCCGAATTCATTAGGGCGTGACTATACCTCCCCAACAAGCACATAGCATTGGTGGACTTCAACGCCATACTGGAGGAAGAGAAAACCTTGGCAGTCTGCTCCAAGTTTTTAGAATCTCTGTCTGCATGAGCCTGAGGAACAGAACCAGTTGACTGCTTAGAACAGGAAGCCTGCACTACTAAACTTTCTGGTGAAGGATGAGCAGAAGGAAAAGCATGATCACCAGGAGCAGGCCTGTACCTCCTTGCGACCGACCTCGAAACAGCAGGAGCAGAAATGGGGCTTCCGCCACACCTCAAGAATTGGGTCAGTCAAAGACTCATTAAAAGTCAAAAGAGGCTCAATCACAGAAGATGGGGAATGTAAAACGTCTGTAAGAATATTAGGCCTGAACTCGGCTTTGGGCAATTGAAGGTCTAAAAGTTCAGCAGCCTTCCTGATCACGGCATGATAAGGCACCATAGCATGGGAAGGAAAGGCCTTTTCGTGATGAAAGCTCCCACTCCGGGGAAGTGTCTAGACCATTCGCCTCCAGAATGCCCTCAAACTCATCAACAGTCTCATCAATTTCCCCTTCTTCAGTTTCCTCCAGCTGAAATTCTTCCTCTTCCAACAGCGTTTGGGCCTCTCTTCTTGACCGTAACTTCGGAACCGGCATCGGCAGTGCCACACGTGTTCCGGAGACACCGTCAATGGCGTTGATGGAAGAGCCTACGATGAAGGCATCGGCGCTGAATGAAGCCAAGAGAAAGACGGTCCTCCAGATGGCGCCGGAGGCTAAGGAGAAAACTGCATCAAGAACATCAGAACCGGAAACTGCCAAGACGGTGCCGTTTGCATAAAGGGCACGAAGGGTGCCTGGGCATATTGCTGTGGAACACCCAAGTTGAAAGCGAGCGGACCCAATAGCCCAACTGTGCATCGGTAGGGTAAGCTGCTCTGGCAAACATGCCGTACATTGCATTAAGAAAATGTGAAAAATCTGACCAAGGTCCAGGAAAGGGTGGATAAGGAGCAGAGTCTGAATCCACTCAAGGCCCAGTTGCATTGGTGCCGTAGGACCCAGAACAGGTGAGGTTGCAGGCACAGGAGAAGACATCCTAGGCTCCTGTGAACCTCTCGGCGCTGGAGATAACCTTGGCGCCGGAGAAGCCCTCGGCGTTGGTGACTGCGCTGCTGAACCCCTCAGCGTCGGAGAGTGAGCCAGAGTCGCTTGAGGAGAAGGAGAATGCAACGGTGAGATGTAGTCTTTAGAACGACGTCGCGAAGCCGGTGACCTCGAAGCTCTATCTTTTGATGAACGACGTCGGGAACCATGCCTTCTCTTCTTATATTTCCTCAACTTCAAAGAATGCGAGGTCGACGACTGCGATTATAACTTCAACCCCTCTTCTGCTTTCTTGCCTTCGCCATAAAAAGCTTAGCCTCGCGCTCCTTCAAAACCTTCGGATTCATCTTCCGACAACTGAAGCAGTTTCTGACTTTGTGGTCTGAAGAAAGACACCGCAAACAGTCTTCATGGGGGTCAGTAATAGACATAAGACCCCCACACTCTCTGCAGGGCTTGAAACCAGACTTCTTCGATATCACCATAGTACTCCTACACTAAGGGAAACAGCGAATAACAAAGTAACTGTCAAGAAAATGGAGAGTCCCAGAAAACCGTTACGCGTCAACGGCGCAGAAAAACGGGAACTGACATCAGCACGCTGACGTGGTCTAATTGTGGCTCCGGTGATGTCATACGGAGTCGCAAGCGGAGCTGTCATTGTGACGTCCTCGTTGACGTGGGAGAGCTAGAAAAAAGTTTCTGTGGAATGCTGGCGCAGGAGTAATTCAAAAGGTGTGGAATCCACAGGCAGATGTATCCATCAGAAACTGAAATTATTATGCAATTCAAATGTCTATTATTATGTAAGCCACTCGAAACTACAACTGCAGCAGTTTATTTAAGCTATATACTCTAATTACACCTTAAAAGACCACTATATCATCACTGGTAACATTGCAGATTACTTAACCAATAATGTTATGGATGATGTGACTAAAGCTGTAAACTGGGCACATCGTATGGCTAAAGCCTAACAAAACATGCCCACTGAGCCTTGTAGGTAGGAATACTGGGCACAGAGAATGGAAAAAACCAATCACAAACGGTGTCTGGAGGAAGGAGGCCACATCCTTTTTCCAGTAGCGGCTAGGCACCACTAGAGGCATGGCATAGTGGCCCCTAGGGACAACAAGATTAGATGATGAGCAATGTTCAAAGGAAACCCCCAGTTTACAGAAAATGCCATGCTCTGGGTGAGGTGTGAATGTAGGCAGACTTGACATTCAACCCCCCACATCCTACACCCAGTAGGATGTGGGAGTTGAAGGTCAAGCCATGCATCTAAAGCAAGGCAATGTTGCTAGGTAGACACAGCCTATTGGGCATGGCCAAAGGCTCTGCTAGCACGCTATTTGGTGAAACTAAGTGCGCAGCATTTCAGAAGTATACACGCAGCTTTTGAAGTCCACAAGCTATCGCTAAAGGCTATTACTCACTTTGTTGGCAGAGGGACTGAGTACAAGGCAAGGCAAAACAGATCCTTCTGCACACAAAGTCTAGTGAAGTAATTGGAAACTTCATAGAAGAAGGAAATGACTGCAGTTTTCCTCCTTACAGACACTAGATCTACAGCCTTGTATCTAAATGTATCCACTGTCTATCTGTATGCTGTTAGTAGTACCAATGCTTCAAAACACAATATTTCGTTAGCGTATGCACTGCTAGTGAGTGTAATCAAGGCTGTTTTTCTACTATATAAATATTAAAGTATTGATTTCAATGATGATTTAACCATAAGGTCATCTGTGATGCAACTGTTGCATTATGTGACCTCAACTGTGATATCCTATGTGAGGTCATGAGCAATGAAGTTGGGAAGGCATGGCTGCATAGCTAAAAAAAAAAGTCAACTGTTTTAGGTTTTTGATTGTCTCTTTAACCAAATGTTTTATTTGAGGGAATCTTTGTTTTTGTCACCCTAATGTCAACCACCCAAAATTGACTCAATAGTTCTCACTAATTTGTTGACACTAGGCATGTGCATCTCGGTTAATGGGAGAATAAATTCTATGAGGTGACTTTAGAGTGGCAGTCCCCAATTCAAGTCCCAAAAGAATTTTTGTTTGCCACTATAACTGTTGAACAGAATTACACTAAACTAAGCAAGGAGATAACACATTTTAGACCAGGTTGTTTGGCGGACTGCACATCCGTGGTGAAGTCCGTGTAGAAGGAGAGTGTGCTGCCTTGGTAGCGCACCTCACCGCACTCCCTGGCTTTACGAAGGATCTTGCCCCGATCTCAAAAATTCAGACTGCAGGCAATTATGGGTTTTGCCGGCGACCCCGGAGTCAGCCATGGTCCAAGCGTGCGGTGCGCTCTCTCCAGTATGAACACCGCCAAAGAGCTCACGTAGCAGTTCCTCCACCAAGTCTTCCGTCTTGGCAATGTTCGTGGACTCCGGGATTCCTGTTGTTTGGAGGTTGTTTCTTCTAGAGCGGGATTCTAGGTCTTCGTTCTTTGCTTTTATAAGTGCCAGTACTTTATTCATCTCCGGTAGTTTTTTTTTCTTGCCTGTTCTGAGATCCTCAAGATCTGATATTCGAATCGCCGTATGTTCTAGGCGGTTGTCGTGCGTGTCAACCCTGCTTTTGACCTGGTCTAGACGGGCCGTAAGAAGATCTAGTTTAGAATAGGTTGTTTTCAAACTGGACTTTACATCCATTAACAATGAGCGGATATCTTCTTCTTGTTGCACTGTGGCTGCATCTGCAGTGGCAATTCGTCTGAGGACTGGGAAGGATCACCCTGCCTAGTTTGCCGGCGACCCTCAAACGTGAGTTTAGTTTGTTTGGTGTTGGATTTGGCCATTGTCCTGTGCTTCATAGTACCTTCCCCTGTCCCCACATGTATGCAAATTCCGTTTGAAAGAAGGGCATGCGATGGGTACAGTTTCTGTATCATGCTCCTGTCACAGATCTATGGCATGGCGTGCAATTGTCTCGCTTGGAGCTTCAGTGCGCAGAAGCCCTCTGCAGCGCCGGTCTCAACAGCTGGCCTGCATAGCCCACCTCCAGGCGTAGGAGCAGTTGCGAGTCCCTCAGCCAAAGCAGGCAGAGGCCCCGTAGTGCCGGCACCCAGCGACCCAATACAGCATGGTAAAAAAAGTCACCCGGCCCCAGGGCAATCTCCCATAGCGTGTGCACTGGGCCGCACAGGATGCCCCTATTGGTGGCAATGTCTACCCCAGAGGAAGCAGGAGTGGAGCTTAAGGGCTGTGCACTGCCTCACGAAGAAGCCTGCCCATGCCAATTGATCCGGCCAGGCCTTCAGCCCACAGGGATCGCAGTACGCGGGGGCACAACAAGCCGTACTTAGTTTGTAGCGGGGAAGGGGCAGGCACACAACTTCTCGCCACAATTGCAGTTCATAGCTGGCGCGTCTCCCGCCCGGTGGCAGGCCCGGGCCGCCGTCCACATAATCCGTCAGCCATCTTCTCAGCAGGCGAGATGGCCAGCACAATGCCCGGAACCGCAGGTATTCACACTCACTGGGCCCTGCGCCGCCCAGCCAGCCTCGGTCTCAGGCTGCCGTTGAGGAGATCCTGCCCTGAGCAGTCCGATTGAGTCTCTAGTCTCAGCTGCTTCAGTTTGTAGGGGCCAGGTAAATCTGGACCCGTCCATACCTCAGCGGCCTCACCGGCGTCCCGAGGTCAGGGCCGCCAGATCAATGCACGGCCCTCTCCAGGACCAACGTCCTGCTGCGTCTGTCTCGTGCTTGCGCAGGCCATAACTGCAAATGTCTCTCTTGGACTGCCTCATGGGTCACTCACGGCAGGCTGATCCGGCCCTCGCTCTCACCACCGCCACTGAATGCGTCTCTTGCCCTTGAAGGCCACAGCCGCAAACGTCCTACACGGCAGCCTCAGAGGCCACTCTCGGCAGGCCAGCCCTCGCTGGAACTGCCTTACTAGTTACGTCTTGTGGCCTGCAGACTGCAGCTGCGGATGTCTCTCCCGGTAGCCTCACAGGATCTTCGCGGCAGCCTGGTCCAACCCTCACTGTCGGTTCCTCACTGGTTTTGTCTTGAAGCCGCAGCCACAGATGTCTAGCACAGCCTCGCGGGTCCCTCACTAGACCTATCCGGCCCTCGTTATCACTGCCAGGGTAGTTTCGGATGCTTTGGCACAACCAGGCAGCGCAGTCCGCCTCAGGGCTGCCGTGCAGTAACTTGTTAGGCGCAGAGGCCCCCTTAGTGTGCAGATGTTATAGGATATTGTCGCCCGGCCAGCAAAGCCCACTCAAGGTGCGGCCATCTTGCTGCCAGGCGAAGCCACGCCCCGAGGATCCTCCTTATTATTGCAGGCGTGGGAGCTCCAGTTGAAGGGAAAATTAGCGCTGCCTAGTTGATGTTGTTCTCCTGAGATGATGAGTTTGGTTGGGCGAACATTTAGAGATTGGGAGTGGAATGTATTGTGAACAATGCTGTAGGTTTCAAAATCCTTCTGTCTTTGATTAGCCAATTCCAGGATATCTGGATAGGTGTGCTCTGATCAAATTTAGTGGAGCTTGAGACCAATATTGTAGCAGCTTGGAAAGTAGCTTCTAATGGATCGAAATGGAGTTTACGTAGTCAATTCTCCATTGATCTAGTTATTTGACAATTTGTTTGAAGTCTTTGAAGGAAGAAAGTGTTTGATGCCATACAGAAATCTCATCTGTATAAGTACTCCGATAGTGTCCGGAATCGGGTCTGTGTTAGAGCCTTTGTCAAAATTCGCAGACAAATTTTTAAAACCCCTTGTTCAGAAAACAAGTTCATATCTGAAAGACACAAAGGATCTCTTGATACAAATTGAAAACATGCCTTTTAACTCAGCCACAATGCTTCTAGTAGGCCTGGATGTGGAATCCCTTTTCACCAGCCTGCCCCAAGATACCACTCTACAGATGTTAGAGGATGTCCTATACTCAGCAACATGGCAGTACAATACACCTAGACACTTCATACTGGAGTGCTGCAAATTGGCACTAAAAGAAAATTTCTTCAGGTACAACGACCAACTGTACCTCCAATGCCATGGTACCTCCATGGGCAGCGCCTTCGCGCCTTCGGTGGCAGGACTATACGTCAGCCATTTCGAAACAGAGTTGGTTTTCAATGAAACCAACACTTTCTCTTCCAGTATCATATACTGGAAGAGATACATTGACGATATTTTCCTAATATGGAACACCAATCAAGATCTGCCTGAATTCATGACATGGCTCAACTCTTTGGACCCATGGTTGAAATTCACATATACTTCCAGCAATAGCCACCTTGATTTTTTGGATTTAACAATCTTTAATGACAACAGCACCCTGCAAACCAAAACTTTCACGAAGCCAACGGCGAAAAACAGTTTGCTGTCCCACAAGAGCCATCACCCCAAACCTCTACGAGACAACCTGCCTTTCAGTCAATTCCTTCGACTGAAAAGGAATTGCAGCAAAAATTGCGATTATCAAACACAAGCAGCGGAATTGAGCAAAAAATTGCAAATGAGAGACTACACTGAGAAAGTTATTAAAAAATGCAAGAAGAGGGCTGATAACCAACCCCGTGAGTGTCTTCTGCAAACATACCCAAAAGAACCAGTGAAAGATCTAACCACGTGTGTGACCACTTATAATCCAGCAACATATGCTGTTCAAAAACTAATCAAGAAGAACTGGCACATAGTTAACACTGGAAAGTTTGATTGGCCCAGACCAAGATTCGCAAATAGAAGGACCAAGAACCTTAAAGACACTCTGGTACATACACGCCCCAGGTCTGTAGTTTTAGCACCTATAACTAACAGTGTTAATATGACTCCGCTCTCAGGACACTTCCCGTGTGGAACGTGCGTAGCCTGCAAAACAACAACAGCTACAAAAAGGCTGCAATTGGGAGATGATTTTATATGGACCCAGAAACAGTTCACAAACTGTAATTCATCTCATGTTATTTACATGATCCAGTGCCCGTGTCAAAAGAGATATATCGGGATGACCTGTCGCAAAATTAAACTCAGGATAGGAGAGCACAGGAGCAACATCAGGCTGAAAAGGAATACTACTAAGCTGTGTGCCCATTTCACTGAAAGAAATCACACACATGAAGAAATGCAATGGACAGTTATAGAAATGCTGACCAACAGATCTGGCAATGCTGAAAAGATCCTGTATGAGAAGGAGCAAAGATGGGTGGACCGTTTGCGTACCTTCGACACAGGGTTAAATGACAATGTAGCTTGGCATCACTTTGCTAAGTAAAATTACTAATATTCCTACCAGTGAAACATGACCAAACATCCCTCCCTGTCTCCTAAAAATTTCAGAAACTATGACCTATTCTAGGATATGAGTACTCTACTATCCAATGTGGCAAACCAAAACAACAGATATTGACTGTTCTTTTATTCATGGGGACCCTGTATTGCATCACGCATTATCTGGATTTCACTATAACTAGAGGCGCAATCGCCTCTAAAACAGAAACTACAATGCCTCCTTCAGTGCGCCATTGGCTGAGTCATCATGACGCTGTCAGAATGCCTTTACTCTGAGGTGCCAATTTCCTTTAAAAAGAAACTACAACCCGGCTCCCAGTACTCCGGGGGCAGAGTCAGCACAAGGCAGGAGGAAGGACTCCATGCGGGTAATGGCGATGTTCCACTTTTCCGACTTCTTCTCCTGGGTAAGCATTATAATCTATCCTGTCTTATTCGTGGTTCCTGTCTCCGCTTCAGCTCTGTAGCGTTTGAAGGTACCCCCGCAGGAAGTAGAAGTCGTAATCGCGACAGGTAAGAACTCAGAAATGCCGCATTAGCCGGCTTGTGTTTTTTCAACCTTTTTCACTTGCCGTCTACTATACATAGACGTAGAGCGCCCCTCCTGACAAAATAACGTTAATATGAGACCTGGCGCCAACCTTACCCTGACGAGAGCCACAATAATATCTATTGGTTTTCAGAGTAAATATACAAATGAATGAAAGGGCAACCTTGTTGTGTGTGAATGATCAGCACATAATATGACATGCGATGCGAGGCTGAGAGAGCACCTTGACAATTAGTGATATATTTAAATCGAGCCACGAAATCAATCAGCGCCTGCACTCAAAAATGAAAATGCATCTATAGCCAAAGCCACTTTCCGTTTTCCATTGCTCACGAGCGACTTTCAGTGTAAATTAATTTATTTCCTGAACCTTAAACGCTCACCTTCATGATAAAACTTTCATGATTCAGACCGGTGTTAATATTAACACCGTTTGTTACTGCACTTACCCCTTTTTAGGATTCACTGCACTCAGCTAAACATAGCTCTATATGTATATTCTTTCATAGATCGAGAAGAATACAATACTCAAATCAATGCATTGAGTTTTGGGATTACCGCACAATTCGTGTGAGTAGTTTTATATGTGTTTGTTTGTACCAACCCTTTGTAAGTCCTGACGAAAGCTCTACAGACCGCCTGGCCCAATAGAGCTGAAACATGTCGACAATACCACCTTAGTAATACCATATAGTCCTGTAACTCGGTCTACCAATGAGTATTCGCAATTTTTAATAATGTAAGTTTGCCCAATATTAAAAAATAATTCTGGGCACTCTTTTTCATTTTTATCCAATCCTTTTGGGAAAGTCCTTTTGTCTCTGGACACTGCACTCGAGACTGGAGGTGCCTCTGGATGAGGCTAGCAGTACACACCAAGAGGAAAAACCCTATGATAACTGCATGAATGTCAATGTGGGGCGGATGAAGCTAATATACCGCTACTTTCAAGCATACATTGACTTCTCTGAGGGTTTCCTTATTTGCACTGAACCAAAAGTCGAGCAGTGTAACAAGTGTCCAATTTTGCTGATTGCTAATTAAGTACTCCTTTTGTCATTGGATTGATATGAGTTTGGGGGCTGAGATTCTTGTCTTCGAGGAATCCAAGGATTTTGCGCAGTCGATGATACATGGTTGACAGTCAAAGATATTAAGGACATTTAGACAGTATTGAATTGGTGTTCAACAGTCAGGTTGATAGTCATTAAGTAAATTAGCTTACAAGTCAGAAGCTTTTTTATTTTATATTTATGAAAAAAATACAATCTAAAAGTGGCACTGTGTGCATGATAAAGACCAAAGTGATGAGAAGAAGGCATATACATGTGCAGAATGCTGCATAGCCACTCGTGCCGCAAGAGGTTGAATAGTAATGTCTTTTTAGGTTTCGCCTACACTGCATTTATGCCACGCTTGAGAAATGTTTCGTAACAGAAAATAAATTCTTAACAGGTGCTTAGAGCCCGCCCATTATATACCTTTATTTACCATTGGTTGGCTCCCATGTCACTCTTGCTTCCTTTCTTCCTGTTGGTCAGCTCCTCCTCCTGCCTGCAGCTTCCTACTTGGCTTCACGTCTGCATTCTTGCTGTGGAGCTTGGACTAAGTACTGCTTCGGCAGCCAGTGTCGTTCCACTTACTGCACACTTGTAACATACTTTATTATTATTTTTTACTTTTCAGGGCCACACCGGTAACTGTAATGGAAATGTGTTAAAAAATATACACTGCAAATTAAGTACAGGGAAAAAAATTACAATTTTAACTTGTTTGTACGTGCTTAGCTTAATGCTTTTTCCTACTTAAAGCTATGTTGCACATCAACTGAGACCGCTGGGCAACACTTAAAAAATCGACAGAGCCCATAGATCTCGCATAGGCGAAACCTATTGGCTTTCCTGGTTGAGTCTGGCTGGCCTGGTTGGTCTGCATGCAACTGCCAACCTCCGAAGATGCGTACAGCCGATGCCTTCTCCAATGCAGTGTCGCTGTGCAGCCATCAATGATCCATTTCTTTATGCTGGCAGAGGGGATCAAGACAGTTAAGCAAAATTGTGCTTCCTTAATCTCTGGAGGGGCATTGTGGATTTACTCCAAAGCGTGTTTTAGATGGCCCTTGGCAATGATGGATGCTATTACTTTCCCTAGCTGGTTCAGCCTGGAAATATTTCTTTGGAATTTCACCTCGGGTTTATAACACTGGAGCGCTCTGCTATGATTCACAGGGGCTTAATATCACTGCAGAAGAATATATATATATATATATATATATATATATATAATAGACGAACAAGAGAGGATGGAAGACGAGAACGAATGGTGTAGGCTTATAAAACGGCTGGAAATATGAGATTCCTTTTACCCTTGTTTTTAAATGCTGCTTATTGGGAGAACCTTTCTGAACAAATCTTCACAGTAGATGTAATTCTATGCATCATTTTAAACTAAGTCTTGCTAAATTATTAGTAACAGATTAAGAAAATCTATTTTGTTATTTAAATACATATCTAAAATTTCCATTCATTTTCAAGATGGTTCCATATGCATGCCAGACATTCGTTTTACTCAACCGAATGTCGAAAGGAAAATTGCAAGATTTTAGAAATTGTCTCCCAAATGGACTTGAGTGCAGTATCATGAATATTTGTTGTCTTCTACCGTGTCCTTCGGGCTGGATTTGAGCGTCTAGTTAATAGCGCAAATGGGTGCCATTCTCCCAGTTCACTCATGGTGGGGGGGGGGTTGGGGGGTTAGGGGGGGCCTGTCTCCTTCTGGCTGAAGGCACCTTCTTCACTTCAAGTGTTTATGCCCCTCCTTATCAGCATGTCTAAAGGTAACAAGCATTAGTGATGGCAATAGGTCTGTCATTAAGGTGCTAATGCTTGACAGTGCAACGTGTTACACCGACATAGGCACACGTGCAAATGCGTGAGCACTTCATGAAGCGCCGCAAAACCTGTAGAGGGCGCTCTGCCTCACTTTAATGCCCGAGGATAATACGAACCACAGCCAAGACTGGATTGGTGGTTTTACAAAGCAGAAAATTAAAGCTGACATGAGGGCTTATTCCTATTTATGAATTATATTGATTAGAGTTTGAACTAAAGCTCACTACCTTTTCGTTCCTCAATGCTGTATTTTGGGTTCATGTCGTCTAATTTGATGGGAGTGAATGTATTGCCCCCTGGGATGATTGCAGTGACTGCACTAGCATTTATCGTGTTCGTTTGTTGCTTCCTAATGCTCGATTCACTGAGCAATCCGAATCGCATTACAATTTAGTATTGAAGGCAAGAAAGGGTTTGGCCGAGTGATATCTTAATATGCTTCAGGGTCCCCCACAAAAACTGCGAGGGGGCTCTGAGAATGACTGAGAAACGTGTAGGGAAGCAGCAGCAGCTGGGGATGCTGGAAAAGGGATGGTGACTAGGGCTGAAACCGAGCCCGGGTCACTCACCTCTGCTTGCAAGGAAGAAGCTAGCTGCCTGAACACACGGATCTGCTTCCCTGGGCTGCAGAATGAAACGTCATTGTTTCCGTCCGGTGTGCACTGTTTCACAGGAGCTGGGACTATTGTCATAGTGAGTTGTTTCTGAAATCCCAGTAATTCCCTCCAAACCATCCGAAAGCCTTTGTCTGTGTTCTTAAGGTATGTTTGACATGGCAGATAATACTAAATGGGGATGAAAGGTCCAATCGGACCAAGGCTCCAATCCCACCATTGTCAGGGATGCTTATCAGATTATCCATTGCTACCCCCTAGTACAGATTTTGTACATGACTAGTTCAGGACCCTGCTGGAGTATGGTGAAGAATGCTGCAAGATGTAATATGACACATGCATTGGAAGATTCCAAAATCCTGGCATAATGAAGATAGTCTGTTAGACTAAATGGATGGCTCTGCCATGGGTGTTTTAAGCACCACAATGGCCTCCTCAAGGCAGAAAGGACCAGTTCCAGAAACCAACCATACAGGAGTTAAACTAAGCACCTAGGACTGGATCCATTAAATAATTTGCTGGTTCTTACAGCAAAGAAGCAGAATAAATGTTATCTTCCGGGCCAGGTCTAATAGATGAGCGCTTCTGAACACCATTTTCAACATAAAGTATAGAAAGTGGAGAAACCAGTAGATTGGAATAAGCTCGGTCCAGGGGCTAACAGTAACACAAATCATAGGAGCTTAAAACAAAATCGTTTGCAAACTCACCGAAGAGGAGTGAGGAATACTGAACTGCAAATTAGATACATCTAAAACCTGAAAGTTCAGGTAGTTTTGCGAACACCTCTAGCAAGGTGAATACTGAATAGCACATTTGTAGCTCCTGATAAGGGGTAAATGAGTTTTGGCTGCAGAGCAATAGTTCTTCCACCAGACTGTTTGAGAATTGTCAGTTCTGGGATGTACCAAGTCGAAGCAGAGTGCCAAGGAGTAATGATATTCTTGTACAGTGAGGAAGTATTACTTACCTATGTCTGACAGCGTGAGGCGAGGGGAGCTTCTCTCTGTTACACCCACGTATAGGCATATACAATTATGCAATAAAAAGGCAGACACGGCACAACTAGCAGGAAGAGTCTAAGTGCACTCTGCCTGGGTAGGAATAGTGCTCTGGGAGGTTTCTTCATACAAAGGTTGGCAGTGTCCCTCACCAATTTCACAAGACAGCATGAAGCGAGAGAATGTATTGTTGCTCTACCCAGGTATAGGTACCTGACTTAGGTCAGCGATCGTTTGGGGCAGGTTCAGAAGGTAAAATACCTTGGAAGATGGACTTTCCTACTGGCAGGTCACTGATGCCCTCAGCAGCCTGATGAAGCAAGCCTCAGTGTGGAACTACGGTCATCAACTCTAAGGTTCTGGGTGCCAGATGTGGACTGGAAGTAAGTATGAGAAACAGGAACAGCTTACTAAAAGAATACATGTGGGTACTCTGTTACATTTCCATTTGTAATCACTGTAAGGCATGCAGTTTTGTTAGCATCAAAATTGCTGAATTTGAGAATGATTGTGCACTCAAAATTTCTAAATTCTGTTCCCGAGTTGCTTATCCACCTGCCTCACACAAAAGCAACTGGAATATTTCCATAAATTAGTTTGTCATGAATGCAAGTATAGGCCCTTTCATTGAACCTCTTGGGTACCCAAAGGTATTGGAGTAGATGCCTCACTCTCTTGATAGTGACATGCTTCATCATCAGCGCTTATCCACACCCTAGTCGGATGATACCACCAGGGCAAGCCAAAATAAAATATTAAAGCTTGGGTCTGCATTTATTAAAATATTAGGTTAAACAATAAATAAGGAGGGTGTAGTGATAACCCTAAACGTATATGCACACACATATTATAGCCATTGCACTTACAGGTGCCAGGCAAAAGTTAAATTTTTGCTGACCTACTGCATCTGCAGCGAGTTGGAGAAGCAAGCCTTGATGTAGCTGGGCAACCAAAAGAGCTCCTTAGGGGAGGTTGCCCCCAACATAAAGAGAGGACCGGGCAAATATGATGGAAAACGTCCCTCCCCATTCACTAGGCAGAGCAGAGATATGAATACACAGGATCTTTGCTACAGAAATCGAAGTTGGCTTAAGTGAATAGAGTCTGGATATGATGGATCAGGCACAGTTATTATTGCACTGGCTATTCTTTTCCTGGCAGCATGGAACATTCAAAGCATGCAAATGCATTCAAATTACCACTGCTGGAAAGCTCTGATTGCAGGTAAGTAGTTTTTCCCCCTTTATGCTCTAGTACGATTTTAATATTTTCGAAGTATACAGGATCTCACAATAGGTCGAGTGAACTATTGAAATAATTCTAGTTATCATTGATCTCTCGTCGTGGATTTGTCAGATTGGCAAACTGTGGGATTATTTTCAATAACTAACAGCCCACTATATTTCTAGGATGGCCTTGTTAAAGCGGACATGGAGAAGTTGACCTTTTATGCAGTGTCTGCCCCAGAGAAGCTGGATCGGATTGGAGCTTATCTGGCAGAGAAGCTCAGCCGAGATGTTGTTAGACATCGTTATGGGTAAGTTCTGGGTAAATTAAAAGAACTCAATGTGTCTCTCCTACGTGTTAATTTCACTGCATTCTATACCTTTAGGTACAAGTGTAGTTGCCGGCTTATATTTTGGAAAGAAGATTTTACGTAATGATAAGGACATTGATCACTGTCCTATGTTTGTACGTATTAGTATTTACACAACGCTAACCCAGGTAGGGGAGCAGCAGAGCACTGTGAATTTTGAAGGGTGCTGGGAGACTACATTAACTTGGGGTTAACATTTTTTGAATTGCACATTTAGATTGCATTTCAGCTACTTACATTTGCATTTCACTTATTTACATTTTAGGCACCTGAATTTCATAGTCAAATGTTAAGGGTGGGATATGACCTCAGATCCCTGGCAACTAGACCACATATCCTTATGGATAATTATAGTCTGCATTTTTTGAGAAACCCATGTTCTTTACCCCGGCACCTTATACTTCACTGCTGGATGGTTATGGGATTGTAAATTCGCGTAATTCTTCTATAACTGAATGAGACATGCAAAGAATGGTATATACTGTCATTGCTTATTGAATTTGGACAGTTGGACATTGCATTACACTCTTGGTTATAGGACAATCTCATGTATACTTTTGTTAGTGTGGTTCTTAACCATGAACCAGGTTCTATGCACCAAGGCAACTGTGCATCATCAACAGATGTCTGCAGCTTGATTGATTATGATTGGGGCAAAACATAAAGACTTCCTAGAAATCAGGCCCTGCATATGCAGCTCTCTGTGGACAGCCGAAGGCATTGTGCAGCTGATTTCAGTGGGATGGGGACTCACGCAGTGCCCGGCCATCAGCAAGTCCATTTACTCTGGACGCTGTGCAAATCGTGCGCATTTGCTTTCAATGGGATGGACCTTAAAGTTAAGTTCTGATTATCTTTGCTGATATAATTGTAATGCTGTTGTATTAAAAAAACTCCGATCCCATTTCAAAAATACAATAACTGATGTTATAATAGCAGTGCAAAACCTAGAAAGCTGTGTAAATAGAAACCTATGACCTTGCACGTCATCACTGAGGTATGAAACTATAACAGCTCAGCTGTGTTCAGTGGACCACAATGGTGATCCACTCCCATTTAGAGTTAGATTCAAGATCTGCTGCCAGGAGTATTTAGTCATCGCAGTATTTACAAACTATGGCTATGTATTTGTCAGTGACATAGCAGTACCATGATCCTTTGATTGGATAAAGAATGAGCGCGATGCCTGGACTGACCTACATTGTAGGAAACCTTCCATGTTTGTTTCAATTATTTATTTTAACTGACCTTGGCCGAAAGCACATTTAAATTTCTGTGTTCTGAATTGTTTGCCAAGATACATTATGTTCGTAGCATGCATGGCTGTAGGTACTCATGCTCAGCACTTATGCTTTCATTTTTATAGAGACTTCTAACTGCCGATTCCTCACCTTTAGAATATTCCACAGGTGTCAGACTGGATCCTGAATGTTTTTCAGCAATATCTGTTCATGCTGATAAGGCACTATGCGGCCCCCACCTTGACGAATGTCTGCTCCAGAAAGGATGTGCAGAGCCTATATAGGTGGCACTCCAGCGCACTGACGTCAGTTTCTTACTCTCTGTACCAACAAATACAGTAAGAAATTGGGTTACTGGTTGGAGAGGTGAAACCCTTCTGAAGCGGCAGCCACTATTCATCTGAACGTGAAGTCATAAACCCTAAATTAACCTGTGCTCACCCTCAGGTAGCTTGGCACTGAGCAGTCAGGCTCAACTCAGAGGCAATGTGTAAAGTCTTTATGGAACACTTCAAACAGTGAAAACATCATACAAATAGGATCCCAGACCAAGTTAGACAAATAGAGCTTAATTTATTAAATAAAACAAGACCAAAACGACATAAATCCAATCAGTAGAACCGAAGTAATGAATTTCTAAAGAATAAACTGCAGTTTAGCATATTAAAGCATAAAGCGCCAACCACGGCAGTCTGTTCGTACTGGACCTGGTCAAAGACAAAAGTTCAGGCCGACCGCAATGAAGCGCGGGTCTAATACAGTTCCAGAACAGTCCCACTGAAGTTTTACCTTCTCAAGTTTTGTGCCAAGAGTCCCGTTCGCGTTGTAGAGGGTCATTGTCGGAATGGCACAAAGAGCAGACCAGGCATCATGAGCAGTCTAGAGCTCTGCTGGCAATTGATGGTTGCTGTGCAAAGAGACGGGCTCGTGGCAGCTCACGCTGATCTTTTGGTGTGGGTGCAGTGGCTTCGGTGCGAACGACCCGTTCGTGAAGAGCACAAAAGCTTGATTTTAAGAGCCTGTGTGCCACACCAAGGGTCCAGGACCTGAGGAGCACCACTTGGGGGAGAGGAACTCGCTGCAGCTGGGTCCAGGAGTTGGTTGGGGAACCTTTTATGTCTCTGTCTCTCGGATCAGAAAGCGAGCAGACTAGCCCTTAAAGTCTATCTGGGGTCCTGGGTTCATTTTGAAGTTGCAGGGCCAGTTCATCTTCCCCAGGCAAGAGGGCAGCAGTTCTTTTAGAGCAGCAGTCGAGCAGCGTGGCAGTCCTTGTAGCAACACAGCAGTCCTTCTCCCTGGCAGAGTGTCCAAAGCTCCAGATGTGTACTCAAGTGGTGGGGTCTGGGGTGAAGTATCTATTCCCAGTTGTGCCTTTCAAGTAGGGGGGATGCTTCTAAAGGTTTCCCTTTGAGGTCTCACGGCATCCGCCCTTCCCTGCCCTGGCTCCAAACTAATCACAGGGGATAGACAGCCCTTTCTGAGGGGACTTATAAGTAAGGAATACATGCCAATTGGGGATAAGACAATACTACCATGTTTCAAGGAGGATGCACATGCACTTTAGCACTGGTTAGCAGTGGTAAAGTGCTCAGAGTCCTAATGCCAGTGAAAATGACATCAGAAAAAAATGGAGGCGTAAGACTAGAAGTTGAGGGGAAGACCACCCTAGGCTGATAGGTCATACCGAAGCGAACCCAAAGATACCTCTCTCCTCTTTGAGACAATTTACCTCAAAAAATGTTTTTCTGTGCCCAAGGGAAATGTTACCTCCCAAAAGACACGTTTTAAGTCCTGTAAAGATTGTTGCAGACAAATGTATGTGACAGATCCTCACCAGTTTCCCCTGTTCCCTGTGGTCAGGCACTAGTCTAAGGTCTGCAATGACTGCTCATTGATGAACCCGAAAGCCATATGAGACTGCAAGGTGAAACTCTGTCGCCAAGCACCGGAAGACCCTGTGGCAAGACCGGTTCAGTATGAAGGGTCGGTCTCGGAAGTCACAGAGTTGATCCTGAGTGCAATTGTAATCTCACACCAAGTCTTTGATACATCGATGAAAAAAAAATATTAAAAATCCGGGCGGGACTCGACCCCTTCCGGACACTCACATACTCCTGAGAAGGCACAAGAGCGTCACAGTACCCTCTATCTCTTCCTCCCGAAGTTGGTTGACGTCAGAGCCAACACTGCAACTGGTCCTGGCACAACCTGAGTTTCCAGGGCCCATATGCAACACTGAAGCAGACCAACTTCTTGGATCCTTACTGTCTCCCTCTTACGTGCCTATGAGCCCCAAGGAGACGAGAGGCCCTCCATCGGGATACTGCTGACTGGGTGACCCGCGGTACCAGTTGTTTCCTCTGATTCACTATTGGGCCCGGCCCCTGCACTGACTACGGCGCCACACCGCTTCCCAAGCCTTAATGCCAGGACAGACTCCATCATCGCTGAAGGATGAATTGCCCATTGTTCTCTGTAACTCAGAAACTCAGAGTTGGTGACAATACGACCTGAAAGGGGCCATGCTTGGTTTTGATCAAAGCTCAACATACCCCCCCGCTTGACCTACAATCTCTGTGCGGAAAAATGTATATGCGCCATTGCTTATTTGGTACGAGATCGTATGACTGTGACTCGGGTGATGAGATAGGTCAACCATACCATAAAGAAAATTAGTATAATGACTTCCAAGAAGCCAGTGGCCTTGACGGACGCTTCCCCTGAGTCAGGATTCCTCTCACTCACAGGCCCTACCACTGAAGAGAGTGCATCTTTCGCAATGGTCATGCATTGTGCAGCCAAAGTTCTTGACCTCCAGCTTCCCTCCTTCAAGGTCAAAACCTATGTCTTGACAGAAATGCTCCAGTTGGAGCAAATCTCCACTGAGTACGTACTACTCTTCAATGAGTCATTTACAGATGCTTTCTTCGGGGCCTGAGCTAAATCCTTACTGTGGCCCCCCAAACAGTCACTAAATTGCAAGATGCCACTGCTGTGCCGTGGTTGACCCTGCATTTTTGTTTCAGCACCCCTCCCCTGCAAGCTTGGTGGTGCAGGCATCTACCAGTCTCAGAAAAGCAAATTTCTTTCTTACTACTCCCCCCAGTAAGGAGTCCAAACGAGTGGAGACCTTCGGGAAGAGGGTATTTTCTTCCACTAGCTTGGCCCTCAGGTCTGTAAATGGCATTTGCCTGATGGGCCACTATTCCCACACCCTTTGGGATTCAGTGTTAAAAGTCCTCCAAGTTGTCCCGGAAGATCTCCAATCCATTCTGAGCCAAGCCATACAGGATGGTTGTGACATAGCCAAGTTCACAATTAGTTGTTGCATGAATTCCACTGATTTCATCGGAAGACCCGCTGGAACCAGTGTCACTATGCCTGTGTATGATGGACAAGGGCGATGTTCAGCTGTCCTTTATGGACATGCCCTTATATAGATGCCTTTTGATGTGACTCGCCTCTTCGGGGACATGGCAGTGTCTAGAGCAGTTGATATAGAACAGAGCCAGAGCACGCTCCTTGGCATTAAAGATCTCGCCTCACTAGCCGCAGCAACTCTGTGGTTCCTTTCGTGTTTTGTCCGAAGTATCCCATATTACAAGCTTCTTCAGGCTCAGTAAGGTTCCCAGCCATTTCGTGGCCAAGCCCGTAGCAACCACTGGCTCTGTAGTGGGGGTCAATGATTCTTGGCTGGTTGGCAGGCCATAACATCAGACAGGTGGTCCTGCAGATTGTTTGGAAAGGTTACACCTTACCCTTCACAGCCACTCTGCTGCACCATCTACCATCTGTGGATCAACTAACTATGGACCTTCTGTCTGTTTTGCGGCAGCAGGTGCAATCCCGTTTGCCCAAAGGGGCTAACGAGAGTGTGGTAGTATAAGTAGTGGATCATGGTTATTATTCCTGCTACTTTCTGGTGCCAAAGAAGGACAGAGGCTTTTGTCCTATTCTAGAGCTATGCCTCTTCAACACCTTCCTCCGGAATGACAAATTCAAAATGCTCACTTTAGCTGAGGTCTTGCCTGTCCTCGTCCCTGCAGATTGGCTGTTTCAAAAAGACAGCCAGCAGTGGTGTTTCTGGATCGATTGGATAGGACTAGGACACACACCGAAAGGTTGCTCGAAAGGAGCCCAGACATTTAAACAGGGAATAAATGGAACTGATTTTTGAGAAGGAGGATAAATCAAATTGCCCTGATGAAGTCCCTATTAGGGATGAAAAGCGTTGGCTGGGTCTGTTGTAAGTGTGATGGAATTGGATACTTAATAAAAAGAACTTTATGGAAAAAGACACCAATGTCTGTAAATGAATTGAAATACAAGATATATAAAGTAATTGAAAACAAGAGTGATTACAGATACATGCAATTCGAATTGGAAAGTCCAATGTGAACAAGGAAATTAGGATCCCCTCCTAATACTGTGAACGCATTTACCTACAGGTTGGCAGATATCACATCACCTTCAGGAGTCCTATTTATATGTTACCGTTCTGCAGGCCCATCAGTGTTATCTGCAGTTTGTAGTGGGACATGAGCATTTTCAGTTCAATGTACTCCCCTTTTGTCTCACCAGCGCCTCTCAAGTGTTCACAAAAGTTGTGGTGGTTATAGCAGAGCATCTTTGGATGTCAGGTGCTCCAGACTTCCTCTGCTTCTATGAATGGCTGTTGAAGTCAGAATCACCTCAGGCACTTGCGAACTACCTACAGGCGACTGCAAACCTCCAGTCATCTTTGGGGTTCATTGTCAATGTGCCGAAGTCACGACGGACTCTTTCATCGATGCTCCTCTTTATCGGAGCTGTTATAAATACAGTCTACTTTCTTGCCTTTTCCCTGGATCCTGATCATTCAGCCTCGATCCTGGAGGCTGCTGGGACTGTTGGCATCCTGCTTGTCAGCACATCAGGTGGCATATGTGGGCTCTGCAGAGAGATCGGAAATCTCTGAACACATCTAGATTTCTCACACAACTTCAAAAGACCTTCAGTGATGGTTACTGGACCATGACTGTGTTCATGGCAGACCCCTTTCCCTACACTAATTAGAGTTGACAGTGGTGTCATATGCATAACTCCTGGATTGTGACGGCGACCTTGAAGAGGTAAAGATCTGAGGCCTTTAGTCCCAGGTGAAGGCTCTGCTCCATATCAACCTTCTGGAACTGAGGGATAGTCGCTTGGCGGTTAAAGGCCTTCCTTCGATCCATCAAAGGGAGTTTAGTGCAGGTGCTTATGGACCACATCACCGCCATGTGGTATTGTAACAAGTGGGGTGGGGGGGTCACAGAACCTGTGCCAGGAGGCACTGTGCCTGCTGAGCCACTGTACTTCTGGAAATGGCTGATCCATCAAGGACTGTTCCTGGTGGTGAAGCACCAGTCAGGATATGTGAAGGACAGGGCAGACAAGCTCGACTTCTGACAAGTAGCGGAATTGATATTGCACCCGGAGGTGGGCAAGGTCTCTTTCAAGAATGGGGTTCTAAAGCCTTGAATTTCCAAGGTGTCTCTTGCTAGGACATGTGTTCTGCCTAGGGTGGAGCTTGGGTCTCATTGTATGCTGTCCTGCCAATACCTTCTTCTACCTTGAGTTCTGAAGAAGATCAGGACAGACTGGGACCAAGTTTTCCTCGTTGTCAAATCGGACACGTAGAGTATGGCATCCAGAACTCATGAGCATCTATACTCAAATCAGGCTGCCTCTCCAGTAGGATCACCAATGAATGAGGTGGAGTCTTGATCCAGACCCAGGCTTCATGCTTTAAGATTGAGTGGCAGCAGCTAAGCACCTTTGACCTTCCTCCAGAGGTGGTTAATGTAATCTTGGCAGTCGGCATCCCTTGACAAAAATGGTACGACTTTCATTGGGATAAGTTTGTATCTTGGTACAGCACTTGGCAGATGGACCCCTCTAGGCTTTGCTCTGGTCACAGATCAACAGGATCTTTTGGCCTTTTTGCAGTCACTGGATTAGCCACCCACTATTTAAATCACATGTTGTGATTTGTTTTTTGAAAGGCCTACAGCATATGCTCATTTTGTCATTCCACATTTGGCCCTTAGCTTGGTCCTCATTAACTGAATGTGTACTTCCTTCGAACTGCTTCACAGCTGTCCCTTGCAACCTATCACCATCAAGAGGGTGTTCCTTGTCAATGTCACTTTGGTGTGGCGAGTGAGTGAGGGTCAGGCTTTGTGTCGTACACTACTTCTAAGACAAGCTGGTTTTACGGATGCAAGCATCATTCTTGCTGAAAGTCGTGATATCCTTCCAAATCTGTCAAATCAGCACGCTGCCCGGTGTTCTGTGCTCTACTTCACCCCTCTCAAGTGGAGAGGCCCCAAAAGAGCACTGAGCATTTACATTGATCAGATCAGAGACCCCCAAATGGATGATCATCTCTTTGTGGGGTTCGCAGGGGCGAACAAAGGCAATTCAGTGCAGAAAAGGACCATTTCCTGATTGACTGTGCCCTGCATTAAGATTTGGTTTGCATTGGCCAAGACGCAGCCTCCGAAAGGGCTCTAAGCTCATTCTGCCAGACCCAGAGGTGTTACCACTGCATTGTCCTGCTTAGTTACTGACTTGTTCTTATGCCAGGCAGCTACGTGGACATCACTCCATACATCCACAAAGCACTACTCTCTGGACAGTCGTGTGTGCCAAGGAGGGCATTTTCTGTCCCACATTCTTTCAAGGCTTTCTGGTTTCAGCCCATTCACGAACCCTCCACAAATAGGTGCTGCTTTGGTATCAATTTATTAAGATGGTGAGAAACATTTGGTTAGAAGTCTCTATCAGAAGAACACGTTACTTCCCTTTGTTAGTGCTCTTTCTGGTAGAGACTCATTCTAGCCTCAGATTCCTCACCAACCCTCACTTCCTCCCCGTTCTGTGTAATGGACTCTACCCATTAATACGATCCCAAGTCTAGGAACCTGCACACTGGCTACAGTCAGTTTGCTACTGAGGCCCTGGGTCTGGCACACACGTGGCATACATATAGGCTGTGCACATCATTTCTGATGCGGACCATGCCAGTGCAAAGCTGCACAGCACCACCTTCCCAGGCACAGAGGTATTGTTGAGAACATTTCTGGGTCCAATCTGACATCTTGGGAATATTGAAAAGGTGAGCAATCTACATGTAGTCTCTACCAAAAAAAAGCATTACAAAGGTGTGTAACTCATTCATCTAGTGTTGGGTTCAGACATTTGCAAGTTATTTTTGTTCATAGAAGTCTCTTGAGTCACAGAATGTGATATGACTACTCCTCTTGGTGTGCATTGCACATGGGTACGGATGCTATATTAGATTGTTTTTTCCATCATTGTTTGGATGTGTATCACGTGGGCAATCATAAGGTATCATGTTTGGAAAATATTTTTTCAGCAGTCCTGTGCGGTAACCTTTATTGATCATTGAGGGTCCGTTTCAATTAAATGCTGCTGTCATTGTTTCCTCCATGTGTTAGAAGCCAAATCATGATTCAAAGATTGTCTTTGATGTCCCCCGGCATTGAGCCCCTCATACCCATTTGGGGAATCTGAAAGTGGTGCATGGGTGGTGGAATGCTCCCACTCCAAGTACCCAAGGGCAGATCAACAGATGTGAAATCTGTACTTCTGCCCAACCACGTTGACTCTTTGTGTTATTCATGCCTTGCCTTCAGGTCCAACAAAACCATTGGGTATTTGAGTTAACAGTCCTGGACACACCAGAAAATTTACCAACCAGGTATTACTGAGACTCTGAGCATCTTTAGCGAAGAAAATCCACTCAACACAGCCGAGCAGGAAGATGCAGGCCCGTTCAGTCTTCTCCTCATGCACAACCACAACACATCCCTGAGGTGGTATCCTGCAGTGAGTCGGTGGACCAGCAAATAGAGGATGTCAGCACGGTGCCAAAGACCGGACAGTGCACCAAGATATTGCCCATGGCCAGGAGCATACCTTCAACCCGTGGGCCCATATCTACCAGCCATTTAAGCCTCGCCTAAAAAAAATCTATGCTAAAGCAGACCACCGCTCTTGAGGGAATCAGTCATAGGCCTCTGCCGCCTTTGGGCTCTGGTGTGCAATGACACAAACCTTCGGAGCATAGAAAGCCTCCAGCAAAGGGTATCGAGCCCCAGGGCCTCTCGAGCCTGAGGTGCACCAGAAGCACCAAGCACCATTGGACCATTAAGAAGCAGTCACTAAAGACTCAGTTGGAGCTTGTGTAGAAAATCCTCTCAATACCAAAACCTTCATCGGCACCAAAACACACCTTGACTCCAAAGATGAAAGATAGGACGTTGACGACTATAGAGTAGGATGTCAAGGCACCTATTTTTGAATGAATCCCAACAGGAACTGGATGCGGGACAAAAAAAGTGTCTATACGTCCAGTTACCGGCAAAATCTCGGCAAAGACACCTCCACAAACGACATCAGACCTACTACGTAAGAAGGACTAGCTTTTGAGGTGGATGAGTCTTCCAGGCTGCCTTCTCCAGAGCTGATGTCAAAAAGACATAGGACAGGGATACAGGCCCACTTTCTTTGCCACACACTCCTCCACCACCACCGTCATACATTCCACCTCCACTGCCTCCAACAGAGTCACCATTAGGGGTCCTTTGTTTCCTACTCAGGCATAGATAGCCACTATGGTCCTTGTGAGCCCTATGATGAGATGAGGCTTCAGGCCATGACCCTACTAAAGGGCATTCTAAAGTCCCCCTCTTCCTATTTTAAGTAACCTGTAAGAGAGGTGCCACTCTAAGGGTAGAGAAAAGATGTAGACCCTCTCCTAATGAGCCAGTCTATTTTAGGGGGCACATTACACCCAACTCTCTAATTTTCCACACAATCCATAAGCGTGTTTGTGCACAAAGCACTGCCAATGCTTCTCCTCTAGACAAGGAGAGCCAAAAAAGTGATGTGGCTGGTAAAAGCTATTGGATCAGCAAGTCATTGGGGGATAGCTATTTCAGTGGCAGTCCTTTCGGCTATGACTGGGCACAGTGAGAGGTTATGCAAAAGCTGCTTAAGCGTCTATCGGAGCAGTAAAGGAACAGTGGGGTATTAATCGTAGCTAAGGGCAAGGTGATATCTAATTCCGTCATCTGTTGAACCTTAGATACTTTGAACATTGCATCTAGGGCCATCAACACAAGTGTGTTACTTAGGAGACATCTCTGGATCCTAGCCCGAGGTTTAACTGCATCACCGCAACCTCTGGTTTGACAGGGAGCACCTTTTCTGGCTTCAGGTTGATGAGATGCTGTAAAAGCTTAAGAAAGATAGTGACACAGCTAAACCAATGGGAAACCTTTAAGCCACTACATTCTTCACCAGAGCATCCACACTGTCTTCTGAGGCAGCAGCACCATTTCTTTTATCAGGAATCCGTAGGAAGATACAGTTTGGGCTCCTGCATAGGTAACAAAATGGACATTGTTAAAGATAGCTCCAGTAAAAGGACTGCACCCCCCACCCCTCCCAGCACTCACTTGCCATCCTTTTCCCCTGGATTTATTTTACATAATATATTGGGGAGGAAAAAATAAATGAACAGTGCAACATTATATAAGTAAATAAAAAAGTAACACATAGTACAACTTTATACCTCATAGGCATAGATGATAGATTAAAAATGCTGCATTGGGTCAGGTGACCACATCTAATGTTCCTGTTAGGGTAGCAAGTTCAGGGGAGCGACCCGACTTATTTGTTCATCAGTAGTGATTTGAGGTCCGTTTGAAACAAGTATAGGAAGGATTACAGGGGATGTCTTTCGGGAGTGAGTTCCGAATCCATGGACCGTTTCCTGAGAAAGAGTGTGTCTGGGATGATTTTTTCCTCAGTATGGGAGGGATGTGAAGGAGTGAGTTGAAGCTTCTTAGGGCCTGATTTACGAATCACAAGCCACCTGTTGGAGGATGGTTACGCAGTTGGCTCCCTCGTTGAGAGGAGTTTAAGTCCAACAAGTGGGTCTGAGCCATCATTTAACATTGCTGTGGCCTCGAACTGTGCACAGCCCCTTCCTCCTACCAAACCACCTCGATCACATGCTCCCAGAACAGAATATCGTTTGCATCTTCAAGAGGAGGTCACTCTCCTGCAGTAAGGGTACCATAGAGAGTGTGCCCCCATAATAATAAGGAAGCGGAGTCTACTCCCTCTACTTTCTAATTCCCCAAATTGGCAGCTTTCTCAGACCTAACCTGACTAGAGGTCACTTAACCATCAAATCCTATCAGAACCTTTTCGCATTACAAATCTACAGGATGTCATCCCCCTTCATGTCTACACTCAGTGATGCCTATTTACATAAACCCGCCCACCCTACTCATCGATTGTATAAGCACTACCAATTCAGAGTTCTTCCTTTCTAAATCACCATAGCTTTAGTGGTGTTCACAAAGTGCCTAGCATTGGTAACTGCACATTTGCAAAGGTTGGACATTTATGTGTTTCCTATCCTATATGGTTGGCTGATAAAGAGTAGCACCAAACAGTGCCTGGCTCCTTCTCAAACAGCTGTGTCCCCGCTTCACTATGTAGGGTTCACAATACATTTTGCAAGGGCTCGCCTGCAGGCTCTCCAGAAGTAACTTTTCCTAGGGTCAATCTTGGATGCCATTACAGGGAAGGCTTATTCCAATCAGCAAAGAGTCACATCTTTCCAGCAATTGCTACCTCTTTCAGCCCAGTCTGCATATCTTAGTGAGATCTGCCATGCGCCTTCTAGGGATAATGGCATCCTGCATCTCCTTTGTGACGTATTGGACTCCATATGAGCTCAGTGCAACAGTATCTTGTGCATCAACGGTCTCAGGTGGCTGGTCACTAGGAAGATCTAGTGTTGGTTCAAGCCAAGGTCCGCTGCTGTCCGCAGTGGTGCAATAGCAACAATTTGTTGCAGGGCGGTCTTTATGCAGACCGAGTACAGCAGGAGACCATCATTTCAGGTGCCTCTGTCACAGGTTGGGGCATGCACCACACCAACCTGACTGTCCAAGAGATGTGACTATTTCTACACCAGGATTCCCACATCAAATTCCTACAGGTGTTAGCTGTCTGTTTGGCTTTTAAGGCCATCTTAAAATTGATCTTTGATTAGGTGGTTTTACCAGGACAGACTACATGACTGTCCTGTACTACTTACAGAAGCAGGGAGGGGCACACACTCCTTATCTATCTAAGTTGTCCCAGGAGATTTGACATTAGGCAATCCGCCACAGAATCAACAACAACTTTGCAGACTTCCTGCTTCACCCACTAGATGACAAAAGAGCTCTTCTTTACCGCTTAGAGAGAACTAGGGTATTTCAAAAATTAAACCCGCTATTTGTTTTGTATTTGCAAAGCTGCAAAAAGACTCCCTTAACGCAAGAATAGCTAAATGGATTGTCAAATATATTTAGACTTACTATCTCAAAGCTATAAGGATTCTACCTAGGGTGCACTTAGACTGCAAAAAGGGAGCAACTCTGCCTTTTGATTTTTTTGGGGTGCATCCCATTGTTGGCTATTTGTAAAGCAGCTACTTGCTCAACGCCACTCTACTTTTCTTAGCACTACTGTGTGGTTATTTTAGCTCATCAACAAACCTTGGTAGATCAGACGGTGTTAACCTCATTTTAAGCTTCTGCATCATTGACACTCAACCACTCTGAGGGTCCTGCTTTACAGGCTATCCTAAGCATTTTTTTCTACAGGGACACAGCCTATGAACGGAAATATTACCCTGTAAGCATCTGTTCCTAGTGTGTAGTAGAGTCACATTTGCTTGCCAGCCTTCCCAGAATCTCTTAATACACATTGCACATTATGTACTTTATTTATCATTGGACTCCATATTGTATAACCCAGTGTGCGAAAACAATGAAATAGGGAGACGTCCATGTGGATTGGGCAACTTATCCAGTAACTCAAGAGACTTCTTTGAATAAAAACAACTTGCAAACGTCTGAGCCCAACGCTAGAAAGTATTTGGCGAAGCATGTAAATCTACAGCTCTACATTCTACGAACAGATGCTTACAGGGTAAGTAACATGTTCCTTTTTTTCTTTTCTTTTAAGGTATGTTTTCATTGCAATGGAAGCTCTGGATCAGCTTTTGATGGCCTGCCATTCTCAGAGTATTAAACCATTTGTAGAGAGCTTCCTTCAGATGGTAGCCAAACTCCTGGAATCAGGGGAACCAAAGCTGCAAGTTTATGGAACCAACTCTGTGAGTAAACCCAATAAGATTCTTGTTCTAAAATGTTATTGTCCTATTAATAAAGACTTTCCAGCTGTGACACATAAAGGGTGAGAGGCACAGTCATGGCACTCGCATTCCATCAATGTCCCAAAAAGTATTTATCAAACCTTTATATTTGTAGTTTTGTGTGTTCAGTGGGAACATTGTAGTTATTGATTTCTAGGGCCTGTTCACAGCAGTAGTGATTAGGTCTGGTTGGACAGATATAGCACAAATGCAGGCTTCGGTCAATTTCCTTACACCATTGTTTTGTTTGAGCCATCATCTGTTGGCCATTTCTTTGAGAGATTGTTCAATCACTTATTGTATCGACCCAAATGGGTATTTCTGTCTCACAGTTATGCAGTTGGCTATTAGGTGTATGATCCCAACTAGTGCTTTCTTTGGAGTAGACAAAGTACATTTTTTTCACCATTTGCCAAGGACTGTACTGAACGCAGAAGCCATCTTGAATAGAAGGTTTCCTCTCTAACAGCATAACATTGTGCATGGTAAATACAACCTTGCTAGAAGCATGACTAAATAGGTATATAACTGCTCTATCTACAATTCCAGGTTTTTTTTTCCAAGAAAATCTTTTTGGGCCTGTAAAAGAACCCCAGAACTAAAATTCAAAACAAATGATATATTGAAAAATACAAGTTAAGAATTATAATGTGTTTACAGGCATATGCAGCTCATCTTTCATGTGCACATTTGTTTCTACTATTATATGGATTGCAATGTTTTCAGTACAGAAATCTGTATTTGCCAAATGCCTTAATTACTGAACGATTGCAGCAACTCTCTTCCTGTCAATCGGAATCGAGGAAGGTCATTGGGCTAAAGGAGCATTGGATGAGTATAGTTAGTATATTCCATTTGTTGCCTTTTTAGTATTGTTCATGTAAATTGTCCTTGTTTACATTGGCAGGCCCACTGCTTTTATCGGCTACTCACAGTACCCAACTGACTCGGGTCATTTATTCAAAATGTAGAAATCAGAAGGCATGATCTGGCATGCAGCTCTCACGACAACAGGCTTGCCAGCTATGCACATATATCGTCCTGTCAGCAGCAATTTCAAATGTAGATCATTTGCTTAAAGTGGTCAGTACAAGTTTTAGATACCGATTTCTAGGTTTCACCCCTCATCAGCCAGGCTAGCTTGACTCAAACTGGGGTGGCATAGTGAGCAAAAAACGATGGATTAAACCCAGATCTCTGGACTGTGGGTGAGTGATTGATAAATTTCAGCACTCTATCCATCATCTTGTTGTGTTTACTATGGGATAAACGTATAGCAGGGTGCACTGATCTTGGCACACACCTTTCCCTGTTGTGTAGTTCTTATAAATCTATATAGGATCTGCACGTTTAGACAGCATAAACGGTGGGACTGGTGTCCAGACTGATTCCAGACACCCCCACCGAATATGTTCGCATGTATACCAGCTAGCTCAAATTGCCACTATGGACTCCTCTTACCAAGGAGAGAATAGTTTATGGCAACTATCGAACATAACAACCCTTTCCCCTCGAGGATCGTAGAAACAGAACAGTACTTTTCGCTCAGTCACTCATGCTCACTTTGTCTCAGAGAGATACTCAGAATAAATGATAAAGGACGTTTTCAGTAAGTATTTATTGAACCAGCTTCATTCTTGAGTAAAATATGTGTGCTACAACAACCATATGACAGAAACAGATGTATACTGGTATAAGCACCAACAGAGTAAATAGATGGTAGAATTCTACCATAGTGCTAAAACAATGGATATATGCAGGTATAAATACATGACCGTAATAATGCGTACTCCTAAGATGCAAACCCTAACTAGATGTACCAAAGTATACCTAGCATGCATATAGGTGTATAGCCAAGAATCCACTCTGGATAGAGCCAACCCCATGTGGGAGAGTGAAGGACCCCGTCTTGGTCTTGATCTCGATATAGACACCCTACAAGGGATGTCAGAACTCTTTGTGCTGGGGTCTCTGCATGCAGGAGCCTCAGCGTCTCGTGTCAGCATGGAAGTCTTTCTCCTCTGCCTGCCCCAACAAAGATATGGTGTTTATATACCCAAAGGTACCCTCCGGGGTTCTACCTTGCTGTGTCATGTCGGCTGAGGATGACGATGGTGATGACCTGCTTAGCTCCCGAAGTCGAGGTGTGCCCAGATGGAGTATCATGCGTTCATGGTAATGTCGCTCCAAGAGCGTTTTTTCCATCTCTTTGGTTACTGCGACATCCAATGCGTAGCAGAAATATTCAAACCAGGATACCCACTGCCATTAGTAGGATAAGCGGAAGCCCTCCAAAAACGCTTCCCAAAACGGAGTGTATGAAAGCTGGAATCACTCCGAAGACTGTCTGAAAGGTGCTTATCTGAAAGAGACACGTTAGTATTAGATTCCTTACCTTAGAATATCCCCAGGCGTCAGACTGGATCCGGAAAGTTTTGCGTAGCAGTACCCTTGCGCGTCGGTAGGCGTCGTCTGCGGCTCCGCGTCCGTCGTCGGCGTCGTGGGTGCCGTGATGACGTCGTCGGAGTACTTAGACGCCGCCTCCACGTGCTGACGTCAGTTCTTCTTTTTTTCCGCGCCAGCAAGCGCAGATCTGGAAAAAGCAGTAACCCTAGTCAATTTTTGACTAACTTTTTGGATCATTTTTGATCATTTCTCGAAGTCTTTCGACTCAGATTGGTGCCGTAGGGATGCCTGGCTTTAAGCACTGCGAGGATTGCGACCGCACTATGTCGGTCACGGATCCTCACCACCTGTGTCTAACTTGTCTAGGCGTCGACCACGACGACAAGGCCTGCTCCGACTGCCGGGCCCTCTCTTCGAAAGCCAGGCGGAAGCGGTCCCGCAGGCGACTCGAACTCCCGCAGTCGGTCCCTAGCCGCGAGAGGTCTCGGTCCCACGGGAGGTCGAGGGACAGGTCGCGGGCTCGGAGCCACCACAGTTCCGAGAGTAGGCCGCACTCCTCCGGGTCGAAGTCGTCGTCAGGTAAGAAGCACAAGAAGTCTAAGAGGCGTCATCGCTCTGCGGACTCCCCCCGACGCTCGCGCGATGCGGCCGGGGGTTCGGGTGACACCACCCACGCGGCTCCGTCGGAGTCGCGGGCGCCGCGTCCAGCTCCACACCCTCCGGTCCCTGGGCTAAACGCGACGCCGGAGGAGATCAAGCGCTTCCTCATGGCCATGAGGAAACTCCTCCGACGGGCTCCGCGGCGCCTTCGGGCCTAGCGGACCCGTCTGGGGCCTCTAGCGGGTCGGGGGCTTCGGCCCCGATGCTGTCGGGTGCTTCGGCCCCGACGCCGCCGACGCCTTCGGGCCCGGCGCCGCAGGGTCCCACAATCCCGACGCCGACCTTCTTCGGGATCTGGATCGTCGCCGGTGGACCTTACGACCTCCCCGGCGTCTGACCATCAGGTGTCGCCTCCGGCGCCGTCCTCGGGCGGCGCCGTCACCGATGCCCCCTTCGTTCCTGTTCCGACGTCGGGACGGCCCCGATGGGCGCCGCTCCAGACGTCGTTTGGGGAGTTTCACTTCTATGAACAGGCCCCATTCGTTGAGAACCCTGAGTTTCAGGAGATGGGTGATGAAGGGGATTGGGAGGGGTCTGAGGACCCTCTGACCCGAGAGTGTCAGTCTCATGAGGACTGGGCAGGAGACCTTGGGGGAGGCCAGTGGCCTGGACACCTCTCCAGACACTGGTTTTGTCTCCCCTCCTACCGTGGCTTCGGACGAGGGGGCAACCTACAGTGTGGTGTTGATGAGGGCTGCCAAGGCCTTGGGCCTTGAGCTCCCCGTCGCGGCCGTGAGGACTAATCTCCTCACTGAGGTCCTTAATCCGCAGTCAAGCTCGGCCGAGCCTCTGCTGCCCTTTAATGAGGCCTTGACCGACGTTTTTCTGGGGTGTCCAAGCCCGCTACGGGTTCGCCCGTAGATAGGAACGTGGCCAGACGCCACCGCCCAGCCCCGGGCGACCCATGTTTCCTGTCCACCCACCCTACCCCCGAGAGCCTGGTCATCCAGGCCTCCAATTCCCAGACCGCATTCCCGTCGGCACCGCCGGACAGGGAATCCAAGAGGTACGAGTAGTACGGCAAAAAGATCTTCTCGTCCCTTAGTCTGGGACTGCGGTCTTCCAACACCGCATGCCTCTTGGGCCGCTACACCCACTCTCTGTGGGATTACGGTTGCGGAAGTGCTGCCAGATTGTCCGTTGGAGGTACGGGCCAAACTCGGCCAAGCCCTTGTGGAGGGCCGGGATGCAGCCAAATATTCTATACGGTGTGGGCTGGATACCACCGACTCACTGGGTAGAGCGATGGCAATGACGGTGGCGGTCAGACGCCACGCCTGGTTGAGGTCCGCCAACTTTTCGGCCGATGTCCAAAACACTTTGATGGACATGCCGTTTGATGGCCGTCGCCTCTTTGGCGACAAGGCAGACCATGCGCTTGAGCGCTTTAAGGACTCCAGGGCTACGGCCAAGTCCTTGGGCCTCTCGGCCCCACGCCAGCAATCGGCTGCCCTTCACTCCTTTCATGGCCACGGAAGGGGTGTACCCACACATGCTGCCAGCCATGCTCCGCAGGGTAATACCCAACGCAGTGGCGGCCGTGGGAACCGCCGTCCCGGCGGTCGGGGACAACGGCGAGGTCAGTCCACATCTTCCCCCGCGGCATCCGCCTTAAAACCCTCTTAGTCCGTGCTTTCAGGCCCATGTGACGCCAGTGGGGGGCAGGGTTCGCCATCACCACCTCCACTGGCGCACCGTCACTTCGGACAGGTGGGTGCTGCAGATCGTCCGAAGGGGCTACTCCCTCCCCTTCGAGGCGACTCCTCCAGCCATGCCACCACAGAACCACCGTGTATCGGGGGATCATTTGCGACTTCTGCAGGAGGAAGTTACGGCCCTCTTGGCCAAGGGGGCCATCGAGCGCGTTCCTGGGCCAGAAGTAGGGTGTGGTTGCTACTCCCACTACTTTCTGGTACCCAAGAAGGGCAAAGGGGGCCTACGCCCTATCTTGGACCTAAGGAACATCAACGACTTCCTCCGGAAGGAGAAGTTCAAGATGCTGACACTGGCTCAGGTCCTAGCTGCCCTGGACCCAGGAGACTGGATGGTAGCGTTGGACTTGCAGGACGCTTATTTCCACATCCCCGTCCTGCCGGCCCACCGGCGCTACCTGCGGTTCACGGTTGGCCACGAGCACTTTCAGTATACCGTGCTCCCCTTCGGCCTTACCAGCGCCCCACGGGTGTTCACAAAGGTGATGGCGGTGGTCGCAGCTCATCTGCGCAGGTTAGGGGTTTCAGTCTTCCCCTACCTCGACGACTGGTTGTTGAAGGCGGGCTCGCCCCAGACAGTCGTCAGCCACCTCCAGACTACTAGAAAACAACTGTGGGTTGGCTCTATACAGCAAGGCTGAGCCGGATTATCAAAAAACAAAATAGAATGCCAATGCTGATATGGACAATTTAGACAAACAATATGTTAACCAGAACCTGAACAAAGGATTCAAGGACGGTAATTGCTGTTTAGTAGCTTTTTATTTTGATATATTAGAAAAAAGGATTTCTTTTTTAAAGCAATCAAAGGAACATAGTCACAGGGGAAGGACAAGTGAAATTAAAGAAAACTGAATATTTATCTTCAAACATTCGTTAATGCAACCATATCACAGGCATTCAACAAACTTTCACACCATTCAGAAGAAAAGGAAGAAATAAAGAAACACACATTATAATAGTAAAAAGTTATATATACATTTGCAATTTCTAATTTTTCAAAAAGAACATGGGGCCACAAACTGCGAATACAATGTTACACAAAAATTAACAAAACGACTTCTATCATATGTACATTCGTCTCTAATATTTTTTTGCACTTTCGAAAGATTCTACGTAATGTACAGACGGGATGGAAACATTAATTGGATGGCCAAGCCGTTTTCGCAGTTGTGATG
This sequence comes from Lissotriton helveticus, assembly GCF_964261635.1. Lineage (NCBI taxonomy): Eukaryota > Metazoa > Chordata > Amphibia > Caudata > Salamandridae > Lissotriton > Lissotriton helveticus. Next base: position 259,040,640 of record NC_136063.1, on the reverse strand, counting down.
TGGCAAAGGAGCCTACGCGTTTCGAATCCCAATTATTTTCGTGGGATTCTCTTCAGGGCCACGAGTAGTATCTAGACAAGGCACAACCAAGAAATAAAACAAAAGAATTAAAATTAATAACTCAAACATGCTGAGTGACAACAAAAACGGCACAAAGGGGAGATCAGGAAAAGCTTTTAAACATACTTTATTTTAAGACCAGCTATCAGTGAACCTAACTCAGCCGCCCAACCCACACACTGTGTGGCTTACCGATCAGTGGTACACAATTAGATGGTGCAAAGTCGGGAGGGAAGCTGTATCTAAAAGAAAAGGGTACACCAGTTTCAAATGGATGTGTTTCGAATAGCACGGGCAGATTAAGTGCCCTTCGAGCGTGAATGATACTTGCCTTAGTACGCTGTTATTCTATTAGCAGAAAATCAATCAGAGCCAGGACGTCGTGGTGCGGCAGATCTCCTGCACCGGCTGGGGTTCTCCATCAATGTGCCGAAGTCACACCTGTGCCCCTCTCAAAAGCTCCTTTTCATCGGAGCGGTTCTCGACTCGGCGCGGTTTCGGGTTTATCCACCCGAACAGCGGGTCCGGGATATTCAGGCTCTGATTCCCATCTTTCAGCTGTTATCCCGGGTCTCGGTCAGGTTGACGCTGCGGCTTCTGGGGCTGATGGCCTCCTGCATCCTACTGGTGCATCACGCCAGGTGGCGGATGCGGGCTCTGCAGTGGGACCTGAAGTTTCAGTGGGCCCAGCATCAGGGCAACCTATCCGACCACGTCCTGATCTCGGAGGGCACTGCGAGACAGCTGCAGTGGTGGCTCACGGACCGCGATTGGGTCAGCGGAGATCCCTCTCCCTTCCCCAACCGGAGCACGTAGTTGTGACAGATGCGTCTCTCCAGGGCTGGGGAGGCCACATGGGAGAGACGGAGATCAGAGGCCTCTGGTCTCCGGCGGAGGCCCGGCTCCACATCAACCTGTTGGAGTTACGGGCGAGTCGTCTAGCACTGAAAGCATTCCTCCCCTCTGTCCGGGGCAGTGTAGTGCGGGTGTTCACGGACAACACCACCGCCATGTGGTACTGCAACAAACAGGGCGGGGTGGGGTCGTGGACACTTTGCCAGGAGGCTCTGCGCCTCTGGCAGTGGCTGGAACGCCAGGGCGTGACCCTGGTGGCTCAACACCTGGCAGGATCTCTGAACGCCAGAGCGGACGAGCTCAGCCGTCGGTGCATGATGGATCACGAATGGCGTCTGAACTCGGACGTGGCGCAACGCCTCTTTCAGCGATGGGTAGAGCCTTGGGTAGATCTATTCGCCACCGAAGAGAACGCGCAATGTCATCAGTTCTGCGTGTTGGAATTTCCAAGGCGGCACTCGCTCGGAGACGCTTTCCGTCGCGAGTGGAGTTGCGGACTACTGTATGCCTTTCCGCCTATACCACTTCTGCCCAGAGTGCTGAAGAAGATCAAGCGCGACCGGGCCCAAGTCATCCTTGTGGCTCCGGACTGGGCTCGAAGGTACTGGTATCCAGAGCTACTCAGTATGTCAGTCGATCCCCCGGTTCGTCTGCCTCTTCAGGAGGATCTTCTGTCGCAGCAGCAGGGGACGGTCCTCCACCCGAACCTGTCCAGTCTCCATGCTTGGAGATTGAGCGGCGACAGTTGAGGCCATTTGACTTGCCGCCTGAAGTCTGCAATGTCATTCTGGCAGCCAGGCGTCCCTCCTCAAAGTCGGTATACGCCTGCAGGTGGAACAGATTTGTGGCATGGTGCACAGAAAAGGCTGTGGATCCTCTTGCTGCCCCTCTTTCTGAGGTTCTTCTCTTCCTTCTTTCTCTTGCCCAGCAGGGCTCTGCTCTGGGCACTATCAAGGGCTACCTTTCTGCCCTTTCAGCCTTTCTAAGGCTGCCTGATCAACCTTCTTTGTTCAAGTCCCCTATTGTAAATAGATTTCTAAAAGGCATCAAACACACATTCCCTCCTGTTCCGTTTGTAATGCCTCAGTGGGACTTGAACCTGGTTCTTACGTTTCTGATGTGCGCTCCCTTTGACCCACTTCACAACTGTCCTCTTCGCCTTCTTACTCTGAAGACTGCTTTCCTGGTTGCCATCACCTCTGCCAGGAGAGTGAGTGAGCTCCAGGCCCTTTCTTGTACTCCACCTTTCCTTTCTGTCCATCCGGACAAAGTGGTGTTGCGTACTAAGCCCTCTTTCCTGCCCAAGGTTGTCACGGCCTTCCACATCGGGCAGTCTATCACCTTGCCAACCTTCTTCCTGCCACCGCATCCCTCTAAAGAGGAAGAGCGGCTCCACCGTCTGGACCCAAAACGTGCGCTCTCATTCTACTTGGATCGCACACGCCAGTTCCGGGTGGATGACCAACTCTTTGTTGGTTACGTGGGTGCTAAGAAGGGGAAAGCGGTACACAAGAGGACCATCTCCCGGTGGATCATCTTGTGCATCCAGGCATGTTACTCCTTGGCTAAGAAGGAGCCCCCTGTTGGATTGCGGGCTCATTCCACCCGAGCCACAGCGACTACCACTGCCCTGGGCAGGGGAGTGCCCTTACAAGACATCTGTCAGGCAGCTACGTGGGCATCGCTGCACACGTTTGCAAGACACTACTGCCTGGACAGCCAAGTCCGGAGGGATGGCTTCTTTGGCTGTTCCATCCTCCAGGACTTTCTGGTGTGATTATTGGTTCGCAGACCCACCACCGGGGTTGGTATTGCTGGGTTATCTATTCTAAGGTAAGGAATCTAATACTAACGTGTCTCTTTCAGATGCACAAGTTACTACTTGTGTAACGATATATCTGTAAGAGACATTAGTTAGTATTAGATTCCTTACCGACCCACCCATCCTCCCCGTTCTGCGAACCAATATCTAGGGTTAGGGTTACCCCCTTTCAGGGCCCTAGTTCAATGGCACCAGTGTTGGTTTTTAACATGGCTCTGCGTTTCTGGCGCGGAAAAGCTGTGTCTAAGAACTGATGTCAGCACGCGGAGGCGGCGTCTAAGTACTCCGACGACGTCATCACGACGACGACGGACGCGGAGCCGCAGACGACGCCTACCGACGCGCAAGGGTACTGCTGCGCAAAAATTTCCGGATCCAGTCTGACGCCTGGGGATATTCTAAGGTAAGGAATCTAATACTAACTAATGTCTCTTACAGATATATCGTTACACAAGTAGTAACTTGTGCAACAGCCCCTAACCTATGGTCTTAAATAGGTGCACTATACCCTTCGTATCAGACATATTAAAGATACGTTGTACTATTTCTCTGAAAAAGAAAGGTCAATTTGTTCGTACCAGTGCCTGTATCTCAGCTGAGGACCTTGCAACCTGAAGATCAAGTGTCTCGGGCTGAGAATGCATGCTGTATTGGGCATAAAGCTCGGCCCACTTTCCGCCCATCTTGGGCTGCTGTCCCTGTCCTTTGGAAATGGTGGCTTTTCTTTGGTCAATGGGCTTAATAGTCCCTCCTTAGTACCACCTTGTCTCTTCTTATAACCTCCCATGAGGACACCCCCTGGTATTACCTCGGTTTTAATTACACCCTCAGAGCACTATTTTCCTTAAGGGCTTCAGGCATGACACATGCTTGGCCCTACGCCAGGCTGGCAGTGGTTACTTTACTCACTAGCACATCTCACATTTATATGAGACCTTCTATAAATTTCCCTTCATCAGCTCCACACAGAGTTCAGCCTAATCCGGAATTAATATAATAATTCATTTGTCAAATTTCACAGCTACTAATTGTATATATGGCATAGATATTTGAATGAACTTGTGGTACTGCCTTGCATGCAATGCATTATGGGTAGGGTGAATGTACTATATCTTCTGCAGGGTGCAGTACCCCATGGGACCTCTTTTGGCTACACATAGTACTGCACCCTGCAACATGGCTAGATAATAAACATTGCCATTTATAATGCCAATAACTCCAACTTCAACAAATGCGAGACCGATTGCATTTCCAATGTAATAGGTCTTGCATTTGTTAAAAGTCAGAGCTCTTGGCATTGAAAATGACAATGTTTTTTACTTTTGCTTTTTTACTCCATTGGCAATAGTTCTTTGCAAATATAATAACTCCACTGAAAATAAAAAAAAGAAGTAAAAAAACATTACTTTCAAAGTCAACAGCTCTAACTTTAACAAATGCGAGGCCTATTGCATTGCAAATGCTTGTTTTATGTGCCATTGGAACATGGGTGTTTTGAGAATGGCAGTTGACATGAGTTATAATGTGCGTTTTGTGCATTGCTTTCCAAATCTGGAGAATTTAATTGTTTCGTTTGCAGCTAAGGCATACCCATATCTCAGTTACGAAGTGTTATATTTTTTTAGTTTGAAAATTATGTACATTAAGCACGGCAGACAACACTATGTAGTTCTGGTTCAGTTGCACTTTTCATTGAAAAGGAATTTTCTTTATTTGCCTGAAACTGGTGACCCCGTGGACACATTTGCACCAAATTGGCGATCCATTATCTTACTCAGCTATGGTTTGGCATGCTACGTTTTGTGGAGGTCAGTGCAAAGGAAATAAAGTTAAGGGCTGGTGTAGAAAATTTGTGTTTTTCACATTTGAGATTCAATAGGAAATTTTGCTTGCACCTAAAACCGAACCACAAATAGACTTACACCAACTTGGCATGAAAATAGAAGTTTACTCAGAAAGCATGTTTTTACTGGTTTGGAAAACATAACTTGCTTTAAACAATGTTTTATAGGGCCATATTTATTTTCACCGGCATCTATAAATTATATTGTATATATTTTTACATTAGAACATGCCAAGAGTCCAGAAGCAATCTTTTAGAAAGAATATCTTGATTTAAGGATGTGGTAATGAACTTTGCAGTTAGAAGGGCATTAAAACGTTCACATAGAAATGTAGCTAAGTGACATGTTAAGGTATGTCTGCAGCATTTATTGAAGGTCTCTTTACATTCAGCTTTTGGACTGGTAAAGTGTTTGTAAAACCTTTGCAATCCTGTTGTCCATTTTCTTTTGCTTTCCCCTGATCTATTTTACGGTGTTTATACTGGCAGTTAATGGCCCATTAATCTGCCCCCCCAAAAGACTGATGATAGTTGCTGAAAGCAATTTGGCAAGAAGAACTGGGATTCCTGTCACACCATTGAACAAATGAAGCCAAAGAGTACCCGGCTTGGGACAGTGGCTACCTTCTTAGGTTACCATTGACAAGTCAGACTAAAGGTTTATCACACTGATTTGTTATATAAAGGCAAAACAAAAGACTAGCCATTCTAGCTACAGCGTTTGCTAAACAACTTTACTCTGGTTCGAATTCGTAGTTTGAATAAGGTAGATTTTGTTAGAGACATAGAATCCCACCCTTGAATTAAAATAAACAGTATGAATTTAAAACCCATCACATTATAAATGTCTTATCCGCTTGTTTTGCCCAATAAAAATTGGAAGATGCAAGAAATGCTAGTAAAAACACTCATTTACAGTAGGTTCTTATTTTTCTAACTTCTCTTTATTGATTTTGGTCTATCAAAGGGAAACATACTTGAGCATGTGCCATAAATCAGTGGGATCGATCACCAATTGTCAGCACAAATGCCATTTAGAAACTAATACTACAGTACAATTCCACTGCCCCTAAGTAATGATATCAATCAATGTTCCTTGCTTATCCCAAAGCTGCGTTGGCCTGAGTCCAGGGACTCCATATTTTGACATATTTCTTATGCATCCCATGGTGTAGTAGGTTCTTATGTTGTTAAATTCGCTTGGTGCTGCCCTGACTAGCATTAATCAGTAGGTGGTGTGTAGCGTCTTGTACGCAGTGCACAAAGAGCAGGCATCCAGATCCATCCAAATTCACAAGGGAGCACAGAAAATTGTTACATCCCGTGGCCCCCTTTCCCAGTTCCTCTTGCCCGTGTAACCAAAAACCCACCAGAAGTGGCCCTATGTAGGACCTAAGTGTGTCAGGAATTCCCATTACAGTCTCAGAATGAGGTGGGAGTGACAAGAGACTTACAGAGTGGTCTAAGGGAGGTGAAAAAATGTGAAGGAAATTGAAAATTCCTGAGGTGTGGAGCAAATGAAAATTACAGCTTGAGAACTGAGGGATTGTATGGAAACCTGATGGACTCCGAGAGATAGCTCCAGATGAAGAGGTGAGGGGGGGGAAGACAACTGCATCCAAAGAGGTGCACAAAGGTATGTATTGGTAGGAGAGCGAACTGCAGGACTAAATGAAAGAAAGGTAAAAAGTGGTGAAAAGGTACATGGGAAGTAGTGGAAAGATACATCAAAAGAGTGGAGTTGGAGTGAATTAATGTTGCAGGTGAGGAGATGAGATGCAAAGGTAGAAAGGGTGGATGGAGTAAGTAAGTTGCAAGTGGGGACGTATGAAAGATTCCCGTCTACAGAGGCGCTTTTTACCCCATATCTGATTTACGAGTGTGAACAAGATCTATTGCAAACTGCTAGGATGAGAAAATAATATTTGAGGGAAATACATAAGTTTGAAACCCATCAACAAGCAATACAGGCAAGGGGTCTGACAATTGAGTCCTTGAATTCACCTGAAAGAGGTATATTATTAGCCCTATCTCCTTCTACCATTTGGTGTAAGAAATACAAGGTTTGGAAAATATTCCACTGAGACAATAGGGTTGACTAATTGAGAGTGAGGTTCATTAACCCCTCTAAACGTGACTGCAAAGGGATACCTGCAGTTGATACTGTACAGATACCTTGGATTCAGAACAGATGCATATTGTGCTCTGGGAGATATCGTCCTCTGGCCTGAAGAAGGTGGTGTTTAAGCAGTAATATCCACCGAAAAGCGTCGGCGTTAACATGCATGCTGTAGACTGTGAAAGACATTTGCTATTTTTGTTAAATTCATTGCACGAAAATCAAATATCACAATAATGAATATGGTCTGATGTATTGGCCTTTCTGATGAATACATCTGCCTGTAGATTCCTCACCTTATGAATATCCCCTGCGCCAGCATTCCGTGGAAACTTTTTCCTAGCTCTCCACGCCGACGAGGTCGTCACAATGCCTTGGCTCCGCACGCGACTCCTCATGATGTCACTGGAGTCATAAGAAGACCACGTCGACGTGATGACGTCAGTTCTCTTTTTTCCGCGTTGTTGACTACAACAGTGTTTCTGGGACTCTCCATACTTTCGACGGGATACTTTGTAATTTTGATTGTATTCTGTGTTTTGGCATGTCTGCCCCGAGGAAGTCGGGCTTTAAGCCCTGTAAAGAATGAGGGGTCATATGTCGATCACTGACCCTCATGAGGACTGTATGTGGTGTTTGTCATCTGACCATGACGTCAAGGGCTGTTCTTCCTGCAGGAAGACGAACTCGAAGGTTATGAAGGAACGGGAAGCCAAGTTGTAAATGACTAAGGCAAGAAAAGAAATAAAGGGGTTGTAAACGATCGAAGTCAAGGTCGTCACCGTCGCATGACTCCAAGAGGAAGCATAAGAAGAAGAAGAGGCATGCATCTCAGCGCCGTTCATCGAAGGCTGTGGTTTCGAGGTCGCCTTGTCCAGCACCTCAACGTCGAGAAAAGGACTTAGTCTCTCCTTCAGTGTCTCCTCAGGTGACTCCAGTTCATTCGCCATCTTACAAGGGGACTCCGGCGCAGTTACCGACGCCGAGATTTTCACCGACTCCAGAGGGTGTGTCGAATCCGGCTGATGCTGAGGTTCCTTTGTCTCCTGCGGCGCCGCCTTTGGCTCCGGCGGCTCCGACTCCAGAGGTGCCTTGTTTGAATCTCGAATCGGCTCAGTGCCCAGAATATCCGGCACCGGGTTCGGATCCATCGCATTTTTTAAATGCGATGTATTGCGTGTTTGCAAGGGCATCGTACCCCTCTGGTGCACATTTGGGTCCTATGGCATTTAATTTGGGTGTGCCTCACCAGTATCCTCAGGCCCCCTTTTTGCCATTTATGCCGACGACGCCGTCCTGGCAGTTTCCGGCTCCAAGGATGTCGACGCTGTATGTGCAGTCCCGGGCGCCATCGATTCGATTGGCGCCGGCTACTACCGTGGATCCTCCTTCGACGCCGCGTGCGGATCCATCAACGCCGCGTGCGGCGCTGCCGACGCCACAATCGAAGATACGCTCAATGAGAGAAGCGCAGAGGTTGTTAGAGGAGGAGCACTACCAGGCTGAAGAGATGGAGGAAGGTGAAGTCTATGATACAGAGGATATGCTTGAGTGTTTGTGTGAGGCAAGTGGACTTGATATTTCCCTGGAGTGGGACTTTGCTTCACAGAAGGCTTCCCCCTCAAAAGAAGTTGCACCTTACCATATTGTGATAAGGAAGGCTGCAGATCTCTTGGATTTGCAGCTCCCTATGAATTTGAATTTGAAAAAGAACTTGATTAAGCGCACTGCGGCCAAGCGGCTTCCTGGCGCTGGGGAGATGGACCAGACTCATGAGGGGGGCACGGTAGCACTAGCAGGGGAATGCCTGGGAGAACAGAATGGTTTTAAGGGCTTTGCGAAAGTGGGTGTAGATGGGGATAGAGCGGATAGACAGAGGGAGACTATTCCAGATCTGAGGAGCCAGAACCGAGAATCGTGTGCCTCCCGTTTTGGATTTGCGAAAGCGGGGGACATCAAAGAGAGAGAGGGAGGAAGAGCGGAGAGTGCGGCTGGGAGCGTGGGGAGTGATAAGAGACCCAATGAAGAGTGGAGCGGAATGAGTGTGAGCACGAAAGGCCAAACAGGCCAGTTTGAAGGTAGATCTGAACTGTACTGGAAGCCAATGAAGAGACTTGAGTACAGGAAAAATGAGACGGGCGGCCTGATTTTGAATGGCCTGAAGACGGCGAGTTTCATAGGCGGGAATGCCCATGTACAGGCCGTTCCCATAGTCAAGGCGGGAGATGATAAGGGCCATGACTATGGTTTTAAGAGCATCCGTCGAGAAGTAACGAGAGATCTTCCGGATGAGGCGAAGTGACAAGAAGCAAGAGGACACTACGTAGCTAACCTGGGCGTGCATAGTTAGATCACAGCTGACCTTGAGGCCCAGAGTCCGGACGGAGGAAACCGGTGTAGGGGGGGGACCAAAAGAGGGGGGCCAGTGAGCTATGGACCAAGGATTAGAGGGGCCACCCGTGAGGACAAGCTCTGTCTTATCTGGATTGAGCTTCAAGTGATTGGAGCTCATCCACTCAGATATAAAAACTAAGATAGAGCAGAACTTAGGGAGTGACACAGAGGGAGAGGAAAGATCAAAGACAAGCTGGAGGTCATCCGCATAGTTATAAACAGAGACCCCCAGCTTAAGAAGGGAGATGATAAGAGGATAGATATACAGGTTGAAAAGAAGGGGAGAAAGTGAAGAGCCTTGGGGGACCCCACAAGTGACCAAGCGGGGAGGGGCCGAGAAGCCTGATAGATGGACCGCTTGGGTTCTGCCCTGAAGGAAGGACGCAAGCCAAGAAAAGGGGGCGCCCCGGATGCCCGCTGCGCTGACACGGCCAAGAAGGATAGAATGATCGACCGTATCAAACGCAGCGGACAAATCGAGAAGAACCAAAGCCTGGGGAAGATTGATGTCTGCTTTCCCCTTGAGTTCGTCCAGGACTGCGATGATCACTGACTCCGTGGAGTGGCCTGGGTGGAAGCCTGCCTGATGGGAGGCCAGGAGAAGGTTCTCCTCGATATAGTTGGACAGGCAAGATGTAATATGGCTTTCCAAAATTTTTCCCAAGTAGGGGAGTAAAGAAATAGGCCTGAAATTGGATGGAGAAGTGGGATCCAAACCAATTTTCTTAAGAATCGGGAAAACTATAGCAGCTTTAAAAGATGAGGGAACAGAGCCCAGAGCTAGGGAAGAATTAAGGAGAGCGAGGGGAGGAGCAGGGGAGTTGGTGAAGAGAATTTTTAGAATCCGTGCAGAGAGCCAGATTTAACTTTTGTAAGTAGTTTAAGAAAGCAGTCCAGAGAGATGGATGGAAAGTGATCTAATGAGGAAGAGGGCTCAGGGGGGGAGACTGTTCAATGGGGAACGATGTTTAACTTGCAATAAGCTTTCTCGGGGTGTGTATTTTGCTCTCTTAAAAGAGTGCTTAAGAAGCTTTTTAGGATAACCCCGTTGGCGCATGTCAGAACAGAAATGCTGTCCATGTTTCTCATACTCATCCATTTCAGAACAGTTGCGTCAAATGCGAAACAATTGGCCAAAGGGCAGGTTGGCTTTAAGATTTCTCGGATGGGCACTGTTGTGATGTAAAATAGTATTCCTATCTGTTGCTTTTTTGAAAAGGGATACTTTCAGCTGTTCTCGGGTACATGTGACCTCTACATCCAAGAATGTCATGCGGTTAGTGCTGTATTCAATGGAAAACTGTATGTCGCTATGTCTAGAATTAAGCCAGGTATGGAACAACATCAAGTCGGTCTGGCTCCCCTGCCACAGGAGCCAGACGTCGTCAATGTACCTGTACCATTGTTTGATGTAATCTTTAAAAGGATTGTTCACCTCCACAAATTTCTCCTCATACTGTACCATATAGAGGACTGCCATTTCTGGGGCATAAGGACACCCCATGGCAGTCCCCTTGATCTGCAACTGTTCTGAAATGGATGAGTATGAGAAACATGGACAGCATTTCTGTTCTGACATGCGCCAACGGGGTTATCCTAAAAAGCTTCTTAAGCACTCTTTTAAGAGAGCAAAATACACACCCCGAGAATGCTTATTGCAAGTTAAACATCGTTCCCCATTGAACAGACTCGTCTGTGTCACGACATTTTGCCCTGATACACACAAACTCAGGCAAGCTGTACTCAAGAATTGGCATCTTTTGGAAGGACTTGATTGTCCTTTCCCTAGGCCTATTTTTGCATACAAAAAAACCCGAAGTATTGGCCAACAACTGATTCGAGCAGATGTTGCCCTACCAAAACCAAGAAGTGATTTGGTGGCTCAGTGGAATCTCAAACCCATTGAGGGCCACCACAAGTGCGGAAACTGTGTCGCGTGTCCCAGTACAATTGAGGGCAAGGAATTTATTCACCAAGGGACTAAATGGTCGCATAACGAATTCTCCAATTGTCGTACAAAAAACGTCATATATGTGATACAATGCCCTTGTGCTAAAATATACGTCGGAAAGACGAATCAACAGATCAACCATCGAATCAGTCAACATCGTTCTAGAATAAAGAAGAAAGGGATGGTGGCACCCATGGTACAACACTTCCTTGAAAAGGGTCATACTGAGCATGATTTCAGATGGTCCGTGCTGCAAGTAGTGAATTCGAAAAAGAATATCTTAGACATTGATCGCGTTTTGCTTCAGAAAGAAGCATACTTAATTTTAAAATGTAACAGTGCCCAGACTGGATTGAACAACTTGTCTGAGATCACACGCCTGTAAGACAATCTTTGCAGTGAATGCCTTGGCTATTCATGTGACACCTGGCCTGGTCTAAGTGCCCGTTTCCTCCTATTCTTTTTAATATATGACACACTTGGGGCCGTGGGGTCCTTAAACATTCATACTTGTTTTAGTCATTCATTTTGTTTTTATTCTTTGCGCAATTTTCTAACGATGCGCTGACCTTTGTGCCGAATAAGATTAGTGCGGACCACAACCTTTCAACATTTGCACCTTAAACTGTAAGCCCGTTTTTCTTTGTATAAAACTACCTAGTCCAGAATGCATTGGTCACGAGACTAGTACAACTAAACATCATTAGCCCGCCGGCCATCTTTGAATCACATAGAATTCATTCGAGTCCTGGAAGGCACAGACACACATGGTAAGCGGCTTCCTCTTGTGTGTTCTTTTGAATAATCCGGTCCTAAGTCGGCCAGAAGCCGATCTAACATTCCCCTTTTCCCCGCCAGGTCTATGCGAGTGCAGCGGTTATTGAAAAGTTTACGGGCCATTGAAGTTATAAAGAAAGGTAGGCGCACGTTTTCCGTTTTTTCATTAAGCGGCGGCGTGTGAATTATTTTTGACGCATTTCCCACATGTTTTTTAACACAGACGAACCGGCACATGGTCACAATCTACTCAGAGTTTGGCCGGGAGACGGCACAGCGCAGGTCAGTTTCCGTGTGTTAAGCTCACTAAAATAAGTTCGGTTTTGGCGCCTGAGTTACATGCGCTATTCCCCCTTTTTTGTTATTAGGTACCTGTAACGGGGTGTCCCAGTCTCAACAGCCCGTGGGGGGAACGGACACTGTACTGACCCCGGGAACCCGCAGTACATCCTCACTCACCCCCTCTTGTCTCCCCCAGCAGACGGATTACCGAGGGAGTGTATCTGACACTGCCTCCTACGCAGCAGGAGAAAAGGACTGGCCCTTTAACTCTCTGGCCGATGACGAATGGGCGGGGTTCCAGGACGTCGGAACGCCTTCAAAGGCGGAAGTGCGGCAAGACGAGGTGTGCTTGTACACCAGGAGTGGCGAAGAAGACGGAGGCTGGAGGAAGAAGGACGCGAGTCGTGGAAGCGAACCGAAGCCAGGAGAAGAGGTCCTGCATTACGAGGAGACGCCAGGAGGCCAACGACCCCACGCGCCGCCCAGCCACCCACCCGGGGGAGGTGTGTGACTTGCCCAGGTGCGTAAGACGATCCGGGGTTGGGTGGGACGGAAGGGAGGTCCGGTTGTAACATAACGGGTCCCCTGTCCCTGGTTCCCTACCCTGAGCACTCCTATCCCACACACTTGTGAATCTCCCCCAGAGCACGGGTTCGAGTGGTCCTCACCCCCCTTTCCCCGAGTGGTACGGTCGAGTGGACGTTACCCTCATACTGTGCCTTTCTTTTGTTTTCTGCCGGTAACTGGGAGGGAAGACGCTAAGACGGACCCGGGTGAATCCAATCCCCGACGAGGCCAGCCAGCCTTACGGAGGTCCCGGACAGCGGAAACCCGAGAGAGGAAGAGGTCTCGTAGTCGATCTCCCCGCCGGACTACAGTACCCAGAAAGACTTGTTCTGACCTTTTGTTTGACACATTAAAAACAGTGAAAACTAGAACTCGCCTACTGCCTTTCCCTTCAATCCCTGTGGTCTCCGGTCCCTCCCAGGTTACAGTGGTGGAGAATGCGGGCATTGTAAACCCCATCTGCACTCAGAAGATGGAAACCGTGATTGAGCAGTTGGCTAAAGGACAGGAAAGGCTAAAATGGGTGGCTGAACAGCAACTCAACGCTGCCCAGGCCAACAGAGACTTACTTAAGGAGGCGTTGGCCGCCAGACCCCAGGCCCCGTGGGTGGATACAACCACGTCAGGGAGTGGGATGGAGAGGAGTATACCCCATGGATCAGCGGCTATTTCTCTCCAGAAATACCAATCGGGAGAGGACCCCGACTCGTTCCTCCTGAATTTCGAACGAGCCGCCAGGGCCTGTGGTTGGCCAGTCACGAAATGGCCGTTCTTTCTCGCCCCCCTACTAGTCGGTGAGGCGCAAGCCGCCTACCAGGTGGCCAACCCCAATGGGGACACCCCATACCCCGAGGTGAAGCGGATCATTTTAGACCATCTGGGGCTGGATGCCGAGGCCTATCGTCTCCGCTTCAGGAAGGAACGAGGCGTCCCTGGAGAGAACCCCAAGACCTTGTTCGTACGATTACGAATGGCCGCAGACAAATGGTTGACCCCAGCAAGCAGCACGAAGGAAGAAATCATGGATCGTATTTATTTAGAGCAATATCTGGAAGCTCTTCCCTATGCCACTCAGAGGTGGCTCAGGCAGCATCATGACCTTACCACCGCCCAGGCCATAGAAATGGCCTCCTCGTTTTCCAGGGCTCAGCCCCGTACCCCTGGATGGGAAGCAGAAAAGACCCACAGACCGGCTCCAAAACCAGAGAGGAAGCCGCCACGTCAGTTGGAGCCACCCAAACACCGATCTTGGAGACCAGAGAGCCCTGCCAACGCTGGCCCCCAGTGCTTTGATTGTGGGCAGTGGGGACATATCGCTCGACACTGCCCAAAGCGACGACCCCCGGATGAGCCCATGGAGGTGGGGTACCTCCCCAAATCCGTCCTCTTCTCGGCTGAGATGGGGGGCTCTTACAGAGTAAGTGTCAGGGTAAACGGGACCTCTATTCCAGCCTTACTAGATTCTGGGTGTAGGCAGTCAGTGATTCAACCAAAACATGTTACATTGTCACAATATGCGTCAAAACAGATGGTCAGCATCCGGTGTGTGCATGGGGACGTACGTCCATATCCGGTGGCCCACGTCCCCATACAACCCCCTAAAGGAGAGGTACAAACGGTTAGGGTAGGGGTGTTGGCGTCTTTGCCCGAAGAGCTAATAATAGGGACCGATAACCCCCGATTTTTGTCCCTGTTTAAGACCAGTCTTAGCCAGCTAGGCCATCGCATCCCAAAAACAGACAAACCCCTGGAGCCATGCCCCGCAATGCTCTCCCCGGACCCTTGGGTACTAGACAGGAGTTTCCGCTTCGCCCAGTCCAACGACCCTACATTGTTTAACGCCTGGGAGGCAGCCCATCAGAACCAAGGGCAACACCTTGGTCAATACCCTAGGTTTGTCATAAAAAACGATCTGTTATACCGAGAGGGAAAACCCAATGAAGAAGCTCAACTGTTTGTGCCCGTGTCCTTCCGCAATCAGGTGATGTTCTTTGCCCACAGTCATCTACTCGCGTGCCACATAGGGGGAGAAAAAACAACCCAGAACATCCTAAGACACTTTTTCTGGCCCGGCATCTACAAAGACACCTCCGTGTATTGCAGGGAATGCAGCATTTGCCAGAGGATGAACATGACCAGACCCCCACCTGTTCCCCTTCAGCCTCTTCCGATTATCGGAAAACCCTTCGAGAGAGTCGGTATGGACCTAATAGGTCCATTACCCAAAACTAGAAAAGGATACCAGCATGTGTTAGTGATGGTTGACTATGCCACGCGCTTTCCCGAGGCTTTTCCTTTGACTACCACCACCACCAAACAGGTAGCAGAGAGAATGGTAGAGGTTTTCAGTAGGGTGGGATTTCCAAAAGAAATCCTCACCGATCAAGGCACACCATTTGTTTCCCGATTGATGAAAGACGTATGCAAAAACCTGGACATTCACCAAATACGCACGTCCGTATACCATCCCCAAACAGACGGCCTTGTGGAAAGGTATAACAGAACTCTCAAGACCACCCTCAGAAAAATGATCGAGGTTAGTGGGGCAGAATGGGATCAGATGTTGCCCCTAGCTCTCTACGTCGTCAGAGGACAAAGACAGAGTAGCCTCGGCCTCTCCTCTTTCGAGCTGCTATATGGACGACAACCTCGCTCATTATTGGAAATGACGAAAGACGCCTGGGAGAACGAAATTCCAGAGGAGACAGCCAACACCTTGGAGTATGCCCAAAGCCTAAAAAGCCGGTTGGGAAAACTGCGGGACTTGGCCTATACCAATTTGGCCCTCCATCAGAGAAGACAGAAAACGGCCTATGACAAGGCGAAGAAATGGCGCAGGTTGCAGATAAATGATTGGGCCTTGATATTGCTTCCCTCTTCCACCCAGAAGTTCCGAGCGGAATGGGTGGGTCCACATAGAGTCTTAGAAACCATCGAAGAACCAGCTACAGATTGCAGACGGGTCCCCATAAAACCCAAGTTTATCACATCAACTTATTAAAGAAATGGTTGGGGCCCGCACCAACCGGAGCCCACCTAGCCATGACCCTTACACCGACCTCCACGAGGGAAGAATTGATTGTCAATGACGAGCTGACCCGCGACGAGAAGGAGGAGCTTACAAACGTACTGATCCGCCACGACTCCCTCTTCTCAAATATACCTGGAAGGACATCATTGACAGAACACTGTATCGACACCATACCAGGGAAGACCATTAAAATCAAACCTTATAGAGTGCCTGAATCCAGAAGACATGCGATACAGAAGGAAGTGGAGGACATGCTGGATTTGGGAGTCATAAGACCATCAAAAAGCAATTGGTCCAGTCCAATAGTCATGATCCCCAAACCCGATGGGTCTCGCCGGTTCTGTATGGACTTCTGGGCATTGAACGAGATCTCAAGTTTTGATGCCTACCCACTTCCCCGAGTAGACGAGTTGATCGAACGTTTGGGGGACGCCCAGTACATCACCACGTTGGACCTTACCAAAGGGTACTGGCAGGTGCCCCTCAAGGAGGAAGACAGAAGGAAGACCGCCTTCAGTACCCACGAAGGACATTACGAGTTCACCGTCCTCCCCTTTGGACTACAAGGAGCGCCTGCCACCTTCCAGAGACTCATGAACACAGTCCTGAAAGACGTATCCTCCTTTGCAGCTGCCTACCTCGACGATATAGTCATCCATAGTCCGTCGTGGTCCTCCCACTTACATCATCTCCATGAGGTATTTCAAGCCCTGGAAAGAGCAGGCCTAAAAATCAATGCGAAGAAATCCAAAGTGGCCTATCAAAAGGTCAAATACTTAGGGTACGTGCTGGGCCATGGGATCATAGAACCCCAAATAGAGAAGATAAGGGCAATTGCCGATACCCCTTTTCCATCCACCAGAAAGGAGATGAGAGCGTTTTTGGGCCTGATAGGGTATTATAGGCGATTCATACCCCAATTCTCACACCTCTCGGCCCCCCTTTCGGATTCCTTGAGGCAAACGGGCAAGTCCAACACCCCCGTCATCCCTACAGATGCCATGTTTGCAGCTTTCCATCATCTCAAACACATCATCACCTCCACACCCGTCCTATCTTCCCCTGACTTCGCAAAGCCCTTCACTCTGGACACAGACTCCTCCGAATACGGCATCGGGCCGTCCTGTCTCAGACCGGACCAGATGGCCATGACCACCCCATACTGTACGTCAGCCGTAAGCTATTCCCGCGGGAATTGAGGTATGCCACAATTGAAAAAGAGTGTTTAGCGGTCAAGTGGGCGGTTGAGAAGCTCTCCTACTACTTAGAGGGACACCTGTTTACCCTGTTCACTGACCATGCCCCCCTCCTCTGGATGTCGCGGAACAAATCCAATAACGCCAGGGTCATGAGATGGTTCTTGTCCCTGCAACCTTATGCCTTCACCGTGAAGCATCGGAGGGGCTCAGAGAACGTGGGGGCTGACTATTTATCGAGACATCCGCTCCCCGAATGTGAGCATCCTAGGGGGGAGGTTTGTAACGGGGTGCCCCAGTCTCAACAGCCCGTGGGGGGAACGGACACTGTACTGACCCCGGGAACCCGCAGTACATCCTCACTCACCCCTTCTTGTCTCCCCCAGCAGACGGATTACCGAGGGAGTGTATCTGACACTGCCTCCTACGCAGCAGGAAAAAAGGACTGGCCCTTTAACTCTCTGGCCGATGACGAATGGGCGGGGTTCCAGGACGTCGGAACGCCTTCAAAGGCGGAAGTGCGGCAAGACGAGGTGTGCTTGTACACCAGGAGTGGCGAAGAAGACGGAGGCTGGAGGAAGAAGGACGCGAGTCATGGAAGCGAACCGAAGCCAGGAGAAGAGGTCCTGCATTACGAGGAGACGCCAGGAGGCCAACGACACCACGCGCCGCCCAGCCACCCACCCGGGGGAGGTGTGTGGCTTGCCCAGGTGCGTAAGACGATCCGGGGTTGGGTGGGACGGTAGGGCGGTCCGGTTGTAACATAACGGGTCCCCTGTCCCTGGTTCCCTACCCTGAGCACTCCTATCCCACACACTTGTGAATCTCCCCCAGAGCACGGGTTCGAGTGGTCCTCACCCCCCTTTCCCCGAGTGGTACGGTCGAGTGGACGTTACCCTCATACTGTGCCTTTTTTTTGTTTTCTGCCGGTAACTGGGAGGGAAGACGCCAAGACGGACCCGGGTGAATCCAATCCCCGACGAGGCCAGCCAGCCTTACGGAGGTCCCGGACAGGGGAAACCCGAGAGAGGAAGAGGTCCCGTAGTCGATCTCCCTGCCGGACTACAGTACCCAGAAAGACTTGTTCTGACCTTTTGTTTGACACATTAAAAACAGTGAAAACTAGAACTCGCCTACTGCCTTTCCCTTCAATCCCTGTGGTCTCCGGTCCCGCCCAGGTTACAGTACCCCACTTCGAAATAAAGCCCCCGTTGTCCCAAATTTGTAAGGAACGCGACACTTCGCCACATGACCCCAACTCGGTATGTACAGTCAGTCATGAATTGTGGAGAAACCTAGGAGAGGCAATCCATTGAGTATAAGTCCAGTAATTAGCTTTTCTTTACATCTTACAGATATAAAGAATTAAAGCCCTGATGAGAGACCAGGGACACTCGTCCTGGCCTTGAAACGCGTCGGCTTTTGTGTTGGATGGAACAAATTCTGATTTGTAACAATAACTAGGACTTGCTAGTCCAGTGTTTTGCATTGTTTGCCATTCATTTGGCACAAGTTCCACGCACATTTAGAATTTTTCATCTATTGTTGTTTATATATGTATTTTGTGTTCAAAATTTTTTGTATTTTCTGTAGTATGTTTGGATGTCGCCTTAATTGATTAAGATTTATGTTATTCTGTGTTTCAAGTGTTTAAATATTGAATGTACAGTGTTTGTTTTTTGCTAATATAACTGAATTTTTTTTTATAAAATATGAAGTAAATGGCAATAAAAGATTTGCCTGGAGGGAAATGAATAGATATTTTTCCATCCATTTAAGTTCTCTTTAAATTAATTGTGGTTGTGACATTTTTTGTTGTCCAAAAGAGTCAAGGCGGCGCAACAAAGAAGGTGAGAGAGGAGCAACAGTGGGGAGTGCAGAGAGTTGAACTGAGGAGTACGCTAAGGAATGGGAAAGGACAGGGTCCGTGGCTCCTGGTCCCGGCCCGTCGCGGACGGGCGCAGACGGGCTTGCCTTAGGCGCGCCTTTGGCGCACAAACGGCGCGCCCGCTGCGCCCGTCCGCTGCGCGGACGGGGGAAGCACATGCCTATAAGAGGGAAAACAGGGCGTGGCCTCGTTGCGGTGGGCGTGGCCAAGGGTGAGGCGTGGAGATGGCTGCAGGTGAGGGGAAGCCTGTTTCCGCGGCAGCGTTAAGCTCGGCTGCGCGGAAAACAGGAGAACAAATAGATGCCCAGGAACACGGTGAGGATAACAAAGTTTAAAATCACAGTAGTGCCAATTATTATAACCATTTTCAATGAGCACGCTAATCTCCTGGCTGAGCCTCAGGAGTAGCTGGAGCAAACACCAAGCTCGTAGTCAGCTCGGGCTAAGTATACTAGTGGGCGTGGCCTCGTTGCGGTGGGCGTGGCCAAGGGTGAGGCGTGGAAATGGCGGCAGGTGAGGGGAAGCCTGTTTCCGCGGCAGCGTTAAGCTCGGCTGCGCGGAAAACAGGAGAACAAATAGATGCCCAGGAACACGGTGAGGATAACAAAGTTTAAAATCACAGTAGTGCCAATTATTATAACAATTTTCAATGAGCACGCTAATCTCCCGGCTGAGCCTCAGGAGTAGCTGGATACTATGGCGGAGTATAAGCCTAATTTGCTCACAGAGGTGCTTCATTCTCCGTCCTCTGTGGTTGAACCACTCTTGCCGTTCAATGATGCCTTGACTGAGCCAATCCTTGATGTGTGGCGTAACCCTCTTTCTGCTCCTGCAGTTTCAAGGTCGGTGTCCAGAAGATATAGGCCTGCTCCAGGGGATCCGGCGTTCCTTTCATCTCATCCCTCTCCTGAGAGTTTTCTGGTGCTGGCTTTTTGTTCCAAGTAGTCCACGGGTGCTTTTCCACAGGCTTCTGCTGACAGGGATTTCAAGAAGTTGGAACAATCTGCAAAAAAAGGTCTTTTTATCGGCTAGTATGGCTCTGAAGTCTACCAATGGTGCCTGCCTGTTGGGTAGATACATTCATGCCCTTAGGGACTCTGCCAAACAACTTCTTCCTAAATTGTCTGAGGAAGATAGGGGAAATGTAAGTGAGGTACTGGCAGACTCACAGGCTGCGGCTCGCCAAGTCATCCAGTCTGGCCTAGACACGGCGGATTCGGTTGCCAGGGTGATGGGTTCATCCATTGCAACAGGAAGACATGCGTGGTTGAGGTCTTCTGGGTTCTCTCCCGATGTACAGGCTGCCCTTCAAGATCTACCTTTTGATGGGTCTAGACTGTTTGGAGAGAAAGCTGATTCTGCTCTGCAAAGATTTAAGGACAGTAACGCCACAGCGATGTCTTTGGGTCTGCAGTCTCAGGCGAAGGGTTATGGCTGTAGAACATACTGTTGCTCCAGGAAGTCTTCCTTTCGAAGTTTGTTAGCCACAGCAGCAGCAACAAAACCCCTTGTACAAGTCCTGTAGGGGTAAAGGCTGAGGTCGCCTTTGTGGAGCCGGGCATCGGCCTTCTTCCTCCTCCTCCTCCTCTACCTCCCCAACCCTTTCAGGTAATGCAGGAAAGCAGCCCTAGATCAGCCATCCTGGATCATGCAGGTCCTTTGGAAGGATGGCTTACTCATTTTCTACAGGATTTGAAATTGATCACTTTGGACCTTTGGGTTTTAGATCTAATCGAAAATGGTTACGCCCTTCCCTTCAGGGAATTCCCTCCTCCTTATCCTCCATGCCAAGGGTTTTGCAGGGAGGATAATTTACTTCTCCTTCAGAAGGAGGTTCTTGTCCTGTTACAAAAAGTTGTGATAGAGGGAGTTCAGGAGCAGGAAAGGGGTCTGGGGTGCTACTCCCTGTATCTCCTGATTCCCAAGAAGGATGGAGGATATGTCCTATCCTGGACCTCAGAATCTTGAATCTGTTTCTCAAGCAGGAGAGATTCAAGATGCTCACCCTAGTGCAGGTTCTTCAGGCGCTGCAACAAAGGACTGGATGGTGTCCATCGACTTGCCGGATGTGTATTTTCACATCCCAATCCTGAAGTTGCACAAGAAGTATCTCCGGTTTACGGTTAGTTCACAACACTACCAGTGTGCGGTCCTTCCATTTGGTCTGACTACTGCACTTCGAGTCTTCACCAAGGTGGTGACAGTGGTGGCTGCCCATCTCAGGAGGTCGGGGATCCCGGTTTTCCCCTGCCTGGACGACTGGCTACTGAAGGCAAAGTTTCCAGAGATGGTTGATAGTCCTCTGCAGGTTACAACCCAGCTGTTGTACAGATTGGGTTTTTTGATACATTTGCCCAAGTCTCACCTGGTGCTCTCACAGCGCAACCTGTTTATAGGGGCAGTACTGGATACCACTGTGTGCCGAGCTTTCCCGCCTCCGCAAAGTATTCTCGACATTCAGGAAATGATTCCCTTCTTACATAATGGAGCGGTTGTTCCAGTTCTGAAGGTCCTTCGCCTGCTCGGTCTGTTCGCTTCCTAAATTCTGTTGGTCAACCATGCACGCTGGTACATGAAGGCGCTCCAGTTTTGCCTCCGTATGCAGTGGTATTAGCACAATGGAGATCTCAGGGAGTCGGTCAGGATCTCCAGAGAAGCTGCAGCAGATCTGTCTTGGTGGAGCGTGGAGGGCAATCTGTCCGAAGGGAAGCCCTTCCATCTACCTCCTTTGGTGACCACAGTGATCATGGATGCCTCCACTCTAGGGTGGGGTGCTCATCCGGGGGATCTGGAGATCAAGGGTCTTTGGTCTCCAGAGGAAAGATTGCTTCATATCTATCTTCTGGAATTGCGGGCGATATGTTTGGTGCTCAAGGCCTTTCTCCCTTCCCTTTGCAGGCAGTCGGTTCAAGTCCTGATGGACAACACTGCCGCAATATGGTACGTCAACAAGCAGGGAGGAGTAGGGTCGTACCGTCTCCGCAGAGAGGCGTTGCAGCTCTGGTCCTGGGCTCAGGACCATCGGATTTGTTTGATGGCAAATCATCTGGCCGGTGTGCTGAACGTGCGTGCGGACAGTCTCAGTCGGCAGTTCTCTGCCGACCACGAGTGAAGGCATCATTCGGAGGTAGTTCAACACACCTTCCGGACATGGGGAACTCCTCAGGTGGACCTGGTTGCCACTCTCGAGAACGCTCACTGTCTGTCATTCTGCAGTCTCCAGTTTCCGAGGCAGGGAGCGTTGGGGGACGCATTTCAGTTGAGTTGGAGCTCACAACTCCTTTATGCGTTTCCTCCCGTACCCTTGATTCCTCGGGTTCTGAGGAAGATTCGCCAAGACTGGGCCCAAGTTATATTGATCGTCCCGGATTGGCCAAGAAGGGTGTGGTACACATACCTCCTTCACCTTTCGTTGCACCCTCGGCTCCGTCTCCCTCTCAGGGTAGACCTCCTCTCGCAGTCGGAGGGGCAGGTTCTACACCCCCACCTCCAGAGCCTGCACCTTCATGCCTGGAGATTGAATGAGGGCAACATGAATTCTTTCTCTCTCCTGTCTGACGTGGTGGATGTTATATTATCAGTCAGGCGACACTCCACCAAGTCGATCTACTCCTACAGGTGGTCTAAATTTGTCAAATGGTGTGGAGAGAAGTCTATTGATCCCTTAAAAGCTCATCTTTCTGATGTTCTTTGTTTTCCGCTGCATTTGGCCCAGCAGGGTTGTGCTGTGGCTACTGTTAAAGGATATTTGTCGGCTTTATCTGCATTTCTTTGTTTGCCTGATCAGCTTTCTCTTTTTAAATCTCTGCTTGTTTTAAATGTCATTAAGGGGCTTACTAACATGTGTCCGCCCACTCCCTTCATTATGCCTCAGTGGGATTTAAATGTAGTTTTAACTTTCTTAATGGGTTCCCCTTATTAACCTATGCATAGTTGTCCTTTGAGACTGCTGTCATTCAAAACAGTCTCCCTTGTGGCTATCACCTCGGCCAGGAGGGTGAGTAAGCTTCAAGCTTGCCGTTCAAAGCCTCCGTTTCTGACCATACATGCTGAAAGGATGGTCCTCAGGTCCAGGGCTGCTTTTCTGCCTAAGGTGGTTACTCCCTTCCATCTAGGGCAGTCCGTTACCCTCCCTACTTTCTATCCGCCCTCTCACCCTCATGGAATGACCTTCACCGCTAGGATCCCAGGAGGGTGATTAGTTTCTGTCTGGGTAGAACAAATGACTTGCGACAGGATGATCATCTCTTTGTGGGCTTCGTTGGACGCATAAAGGGCAAGGCAGTGCGCAAGCGCACTTCATCCAGATGGATCCTCTTGGCATTAAGATCTGCTATGCTCTGGCTGGTAAGGAGCCTCCTGAAGGCATTAGAGCTCACTCCACCAGGGCTAAATGTTCTACTTCTGCCTTATCCAGGAGTGTTCCTGTGTTAGACATCTATAAAGCCGCAACTTGGGCCTTCCTCCACACTTTCGCGAAGCATTACTGCTTAGATTCCGAAGTGAGGAGGGACGGCCATTTTACGCGATCTGTTTTGCAGGACTTTGGTATAGAAGGGTGGACACCCTCCTCCGGGAGTGGGACTGCTGTGGGATTCTATTCCTAAGGTGAGGATTCCACAGGCAGATGTATCCATCAGTAGAACAAGTTACTTACCTTCGGTAACACTTTTTCTGGTGGATACAGTATCTGCCTGTGGATTCCTCACTGACCCACCCTCCTCCCCGTTGTCCACCCTTTTATACTTTAAAAGAGGTATTGGTTAATATGGTTGTTTCATATTGTTCATTTTGTATTGCCTCCACTTGCCTTTATGTAGGCTTATAGGAAATGTGTGCTTTCTTTGCTTTCCTATTTCACTTTGCACTGTGTGTATTTGTGTGAACACTGTGTACTATGTATACATTGTCTCTATGGTCGGTCCGCCCGTTTGCCTTGGAGGCACTGAAAAAATGGGTGAAACTGACGTCATCACGCCAACCTGATCTTCTTATGGCTCTAGTTACGTAATGCGGAGCTAAGGCATTGTGACAACCTTGTCGGCGTGGAGAGCTAGGAAAAAGTTTCCACGGAATGCTGGCACAGGGCATATTCATAAGGTGAGGAATCCGCAGGCAGATACTGTATCCACCAGAAAAAGCATTACCGAAGGTAAGTAAGTAACTTCTTCTTTAAGTTGATTAGAAACAATTTTTCTTGCAGGTTCTCCCAGTATTGTATTAATTTGTTTGGTTTTTAAAGTTTGCTTGTAACATTGGCTAAACAGTGTTTTTAATCTTTTTGATATGTTTCATTAATTCCATATGATGAGTAAATACCTTACATAGGGACGATTTTTATTCACTGTTATAACTTAGTGCTGCCCTAATACAGTACATTTATGTCTTCACATGGGTAAGCTTCAACATGAATAATATGAAGGCTAATCGATGACACAAGATTGGCGCTTTGTATTAGACTAAGATGTATCCTTACCGCTACCTCAGGTAAACGTGAAAGTATATCTTTATCTCACAGCCATAACCTTATAATCTCCTACCTCACTTATGTCTGTGTATATGGCTTATGACATAAGTTAAGCCTTAACTTACCTCTTATTTGCAAATTGCACGTATATTAGGAATATGTATATATTTAAGCACTATCACAATCATATTATCATCTACCTCATATCTGTTTGTTTTTATAAGTGTTAGTATTTTGTTTATATGTAACCTACTTTTTTATGTTAAGCGCTCTGATACCCACGGGTCTTGTTCGCGCTATACAAAACTTTATAATAAATAATAAATAAATAAATTAATTAATTAATACTTAATAAAATACCTGTATTTTTTAGCACTTGGCTTTTGATGGTGGTGTTATGTTCTGGTGATATGATTGTGTATGATTGTATGTGTTTTGGTTAACTAAGTTGCCCAAAGGGGATTTCTTTTTGACTGAGGTCTATTTGGTGCCCTACTTCTTTGGTGGTAAAGGGGCCCCTCTCGATCTTTGTGAGATACTTTTCATGTTTCGCATAATCTTTTTGAAACTGCTTGCACTAATTTTCCATTATGATTATTTTTGGGAAATACTTGAATGCATCAACACCTTTTGCTAAATGATACTTCAAAGAAATGGTACCTAAAATGTAATAATAGTTTAGCAAAACGTGTTTTTCCTATTTGCAGTTTTTTTGTGAACATTTTAATTTGAAAGAAAAGAACCATCAATCTTTCTTTTAAGCTTCTGCAAATATTTTCATCTAATCGGAGAGCATTATACGTAGCCTCGTAGTGTTAAACTTTTCAAACGTGTGTACACATTTTTAGAATGGAACCACTGTCAACAGTGCAATCCAAGTTTACAACATTTCTTTAGAGCGCTCACCCTACTAATAAAGGCTTTGCATTAATGAACCATAAATACAAGTTTCAACAGCATTAACTTATGGACCCAAATATTACCTTGCTGAAGGTAATGCCCTTCCCTGATCCATAATTTGGTACTGTCAACTGGCAGCCAAAGAGGTTGTGCTGCAGGGGGTTGGACCTTCTTGTCCCAAGGACAAAGTAAACATAAAAACATTTTGTCCTTGACCCCAAACAATGTGTCTAGGGCGTCAGGCTATAGGAATTCCACACCCCTGCCTGAAGATGCAAGGTTGTCAATATGTAAGTGGCATTCAATCAAAGTTACCTGCTACGGGAACAGTTTCCTCAGTTAGTCACAGCGCTCCCTGAGTTACCGTCTACACTTGTTGTGAGATTTCTCTTATGCACACTGAAGCTGATGTACGATATTTTGTGCATACATAGCTCTAGCACATGCAATCTTGGTTCAATGATATAAATTCCAGTCCAGTCATAGAAAGAACACAATAGTTACTTTCTTTTTGATCTTCTTGTATTGTTTTCGGCTTTTAGCCTCTTACTTTTTATAGTGTACTAGACTGTGTGCACTCATGTTACTCACTAAAATGGGCATATGAAGGCATCTAAGTCATCACTTTTTGGAGGATCCATGTATGTTTGTGTGTGTTCTTGGAACACTACAGTCGAATGGACCTGAACCTTATTATTTAAATCCTTTTACTTGCAGGGTTATAGGGGACATCTGATTGTTTTAAGTATGCAAAAAAACATAACTGTTATAGAATACTTCTTTAACTTTGGACCTATATAAATCTGAGAGCTAGGTTTTTTCGCTTGTATAAAATGGCTCTTTTTTCTATCTTATCTAGTCTGGCATCCATGAGTGTCGGTAAATAAGTGGCATGGACCAAGTCGTTTCCTGTGGTCAGGTCACATGTTTATTTTTAACTTTTTAACCTTTGTTTCACTCACATACTCTTGCTCTCATCTGCCATTTTGGGAGGGAAGATGGTTGTCTACTTACTAAGCCAAAATGGGTGTACAAATGGAAATATCCCAGGCACATGTAAGCACACTTGCATCTTCAGTTTTGGGATGGAATATTTTATTACACAAGGGAGCAGTCCTAAATCATGTTGTTGAATTCAACTTATGCTGAGGTTGAAAGTGAATGCCATATTAGGTCTGTGTAGTTTATAGATATGCATTTCATTTACAGTGAAGGGTGGCTCTTTGGACTTTTTTTAATTCCCTTAAATTGAATTTTCCCAAATCTTTAACATTCTTTATAATAGTTACTGATCAGGGCGCCTTTCCATGCTAAGAGTAACAAACGAACATCTTTTCTAGTTTATTAAGCTCCTTTAATCTTTACATCATACTGTCTAATTGTATAAGTCATGTTGTCTTCAGCAACTGTCTCCTCTGTTTTGTCAAAGCTGACATATTTCATTATTTTGCATCACATTTTCACAAAGTATGCAACTAATGGGGCATTAAGGTAGCAAATCTGTTTCTGGATTTAAGATTTGTGATTTGCTTCCTCACCTTTTGAGGGGGCACACCTATATAGACTTTAGTATGTAGTGTCGTATACAACATTTGTATTTTGCTGTTTTGAAGACTTTTCTCTTTGCGTGTGAACTCATTTGAACAATATAACTCACATACTACACGTGTGTTGCCTCTGCTGTCTCTCCAAGATAATCTGCACCGGCTGGTTATTTTCCTTCGCAAAGAGGGACTTAATGTTTACCATATTGTGTGTACTGGACCACCAGTGGAAAATGTCATTTTGAAAAATTGTTTTCAAATTGGAGTGGAGAGGGGTTGTGCTCCGGGTTCCTTGCACCACATATAGATTAATAATTTGCCCAACCAATTTTGAGGTTAGGTGCGGTAGTATATTACTTGGACCCCTTGCCTTTTTTTTTTCAGGGACTTATGTAGTTTTAATGGGGTGACTATATTCCAACTTGGGGATTCAGTATCCTGATTGTGCTGCTCTTGTTGTCCAGGCATGGTTACATACACCTGTTTTTTTTCTTAAACTCTTTAGCTTTAATGCAGACTCTTGTGTGGTATACCGAGTACGTTTGAGTGCTTAGTGTACATTTGAGTGCTTGGTGTGCATTTCGTGTTGGGTTTCCTCTCGAATCAGTTGATTGTCGAGGTTTTCCACATTCCTGAAGCAGTCTTCTGTCATAGGGAAGATTGCTCTGCATGTTTCTATGAGGTGCACTTGTATAGTCTTGTATTTGTGTTGCTGCTTTTCTGTTCGTATAAGGATATGTATATTCATCGGTTTCATGTCTAATTGGTATGTCCAGAAAATGAAATTCTTCATTGCTATACTTTATGGTGAGCTTAAAATCAGCTGTACAGTGGTTAAACCATATGTAAAACATTTTAAGTTCATAAATGATGTGCCGTGTTAAATACAGAATACATCATCCTTATACCTATACTTTGGTCATAAACTCTCTTTATATTCGCTGGCTTCGGAGTACACCTATTTTCATCCCAACTATGCATGGGTTTGCTAGTTCTGATATCAGTTGTTTTCGAAATGAAATACTTAGTTTTGAGTGGTGACACTTCTAGATATAGTGTCCATTTTGTTGGCACCTCTTTTGGTGTCTGGCCTGTGTCTATAAATAACAGAATTTACTCTATTGCCTTGTTAGACCTGGCATTCATGGCGTGTTTTTCCCCCAACCAATTTGCTTTCACCCCTCCTGTTTTGCTGACTTTGGTTTTGCTAGTTTTAGGACTCTGCTAATCAGTGCTAAAGATCTTGTTCTCTCTCCCCAAAACTTGGTAGAATTGACTTCTACCAAATTGGCATATGTAATTTGCTTCCAAGTCCCTAGCAAAGTGGAACTAACTGTGCCTAGGGCATGTAAATTAAATGCTACTGGTGGGCCTGCCACACTCATTTTGCCACCCACTTAAGTAGCACTTTAAACATGTCTCAGGTCTTGCATTGCAGCCTGTGTGTGCAGTTTTTTTGTAAAATTTAACAATTTTTGTAAAATGTATGTGTGTGCAGTTTTTAACGTGCCATTTCAACCTGGCTAAAGAACTTTTGCTAAGCCCAAACCTTCGTTTCTAATACATGTTAGTCACCCTTAGGATAGGTTCTGGACAGCGAGCAGGGCCAGGTGCAGTGTATTTAAAAAGTGGGACATGTACATGTTCATTTTACATGTCCTGGTATTGAAAGACTCTTAAACTCGTTTTTCACTACTTCCGAGGCCTACCTCTCTCCTAGGCTAACATTGGAGTTACCTTATTACATCTGATAAGTGATAATTTCCAAATGAAAGCAAGTGAACAGTTCATGTTTAATGGCTTTGGAATTGTAATGAAAAAGACTCTCTCATGGTGAAGTCGTTTTTTAAATTACAATTTTGAAAATGCCACTTTTAGAAAGTTGGCATTTTGCTGCATTGGCTATTTAGGGCCTGCAGCCTATCTCTGGGTCACAGGACTAGGTGCAACTGACAATTGAGCGTTGTGTATTCCTCCTAGACAGGCTCATATGATAGAGAGCTTTAGTGTGCCTTGTTGGACCATCACTGGCAAGATGAGAGAGCAGAGCTGTTTATAGCCCTACTTACACTTGAATAGGCTGTGCCCTGCTTCCACACAACATACCCCTGTAGTTAGTTTGGAGCCAGAGCAGGGACGGCAGGATACCTAGGGACTTCAGAAGCAAAACTCTATAGTGTTCTTCCACTTGAAAGGAAGGCCCATGTATTGGACCCTAGACCCCAACTCTAATACAATTCTAGACATGTGACTAGTCTGCCAGGATGAAGGACTGCTGTGCTGCCTGAAAGACTGCCACTCTGCTGGACTGCTGCTCTGGAGGACTGCTGCCCCTTTGTGCTGACCTGCTGCCCTCTTGCCCAAGTGAGAAGGATTGAACCTGCATCTGTTTAACCCAGAACCCCAGAGTGACTCATAGAGCTAGTTGGCTTGCCTCCTGAATAGCGCCTCAGGGACTGAAGGCTCCAACTACCTAGACACCAGCACCTGGACTCTGACATCAGTGAGTACCACCCTGTCAAGTGGTGCCATCCCAGTCCTGGGCCCTTGGAAGTAGGCCTGAAGGTGCTCTGCCAGCCCATCTGTAGATTCAGCAGAACTGACGCATCTCTTCTACTCTGCGGTGGACTCCTGAGCAGAACAGATTAATTGCCACTGCTGCAACGGTTCTCTCAGCACAAGGACTCTAATCACCCTCGTAGCCCTGTTATGTGAAGCTTCCCAGGTGCAGGCCCGTGCATCGCAAATCTTTAATCGACTGCTTTCTCAACGACAATGCTGGTTCTCATGTTGCAGCTCTTTGAAACCAATGCATTGCCCCGGCTGTGCGATGCATCCTCCGCTCCAGACTTCGCATTACAAGCCCTCGTCGATGGGATCCTTGTTGAATACGTTGCATTGCAACTCAGCAGTTCCTCGGAAACGACGCATCGCCTCGACTGCACAACGCATCTTCAGTATGGGACCTCACAACGCTACACAGCCAGGATTTAAGGTATTCTTGTTCAGGGTCGCTAACTGGGTCCCAGTGGCTGGCCCGCGATCCATCGCAGTTGGCCTGAACTTGTGCCATTGTCATGGTCCAGCGCGACCAGATATCCACAGTTGAAATGTAGTGCTTTTTGGGGCTAAATGTACTGAAATCTTTACACCTGCATATCCCCAATTCTAGGGATTGGATTTTTGTCGTTTTGGTCCTGTTTTATGTATTACATTTTTTTTCTAATTTTCTCAATTAGTGGGATACTTTTCTTGTGTTTTGTTTTCACTTTATTACTGTTTGAAGTGCTACATAAATAATGTACACCTTACCTCCAAGTTAAGCCTGACTGCTCTGTGCCAAGCCTGAGGGTTCGGTACAAAAGGGGGTGGTGATGGACGGAGCATCTGAACCAATCGAACCCTCACACCCAGTCAAAAGATCTGGGTTTGATCCATCACCGTTCTTTAGCCCACTCTGCCACCCCAGTTCAGACATGGCTATATGCAAATCAGTTTGACCCTGTGTCTCATGGGAACAGTCCAGCCCGAACTGCCAAGCCATGCCTTCCCTGGACCGGACACAAGCTTCCGAGGCCCGGTTTCTGGCATTCCAGCCGTCTTCAGCCCGGCTTGCTTGAATCCAGTGGCAAAGTGAGCAAGGGACTCACGTCTGAGCATACCCTGCCACACTTATGGCGGCCAAAGCGGTACAAAAGGGGGTGGTGATGGACGGAGCATCTGAACCAATCAAACACTCACACCCAGTCAAAAGATCTGGGTTTGATCCATCACCGTTCTTTAGCCCACTCTGCCACCCCAGTTCAGACATGGCTATATGCAAATCAGTCTGACCCTGTGCCTCATGGGAACAGTTCAGCCCGAACTGCCAAGCCATGCCTTCCCTGGACCGGACACATGCTTCCGAGGACTGGTTTCTGGCATTCCAGCCGTCTTCAGCCCGGCTTGCTTGAATCCAGTGGCAAAGTGAGCAAGGGACTCACGTCTGAGCATTCCCTGCCACACTTATGGCAGCCAAAGCGGTACAAAAGGGGGTGGTGATGGACGGAGCATCTGAACCAATCAAACACTCACACCCAGTCAAAAGATCTGGGTTTGATCCATCACCGTTCTTTAGCCCACTCTGCCACCCCAGTTCAGACATGGCTATATGCAAATCAGTCTGACCCTGTGTCTCATGGGAACAGTCCAGCCCGAACTGCCAAGCCATGCCTTCCCTGGACCGGACACAAGCTTCCGAGGACCGGTTTCTGGCACAGGTTAATTGTGGGTTACTTGTGCCTCACCCTGACCAGGTTTGTGGTTGATGCCTGAGTACCAGTAATGCAATTTCCCACATGCTGCATCTTCTTTACATCATTGTGTACTTTAGACAGTGTGTGTAATGCTGGGATGTGTTCATTTATAAGGTGTGTTCCTTCTAGCTGATCGCGAAGTTGGATCTTTAGTGAGTCTCACATAGCGTTCTGCTTTGCCTTTTAATTTCTTTGTTATAGTACTCTGTATAACAATAGCTTTGTGTTTATCACCCGGTTTTATAGTGATGTAATAATTATAATGCAAGTCTTTTATTATCTCAATTCAGAATATTATTTTTTTTAAATTCTTATTTCTGGGAGCAACATAGTGAGTGGTGCTAAACTGTAAATAAGCCGGAATCCTAGGTCACTTTGCCGGGCCCAACATCCCTTGACTTGACAGGTTAGAGAGGTATAGTTCCATTGTGCCCAGGATATCATCACTCTTGGGTGTTATCGCACCTCCCTTCAATTTAGCTAGTGGTATCACCCATGTTTTGCTCTATGAGAAACCATAGTTTTTTTAATTCTAGGTATGTACTTTGAAGAATGTCCCAGCATGGAAATTCTTCCATTCGTTCCTGCTCAATGCATTTTCAGAGATACCAGTCGCTGACAAAATTCTGCCTGGAAGTGACCCTCTGCATCTTAAGCATAATAGTTCAGCAACTGCACCAACTCTTGGCATGTCCTCAGCCAGGTAGCCTAGGTCCAATCCATTGGATTCTAAGGTTGCTAGGGTTGTTTTTGTTGTGTTCACTCCGGACACAATCTTGTGTTTATCTGTAGAGCCTCTATAATCTGTCCAGTGCTACCGGAACTCTAACAATCTTCCCTGGAGCTACAGACTGGATAAGGCCATCTTCATCCAGAGTCTGTTGTGGCTCCAGCGTCCTGAGCCAAAGCAGTGGGATTTCGTTTATTAGTTTTGGGTTCCCCATTCTGTGGGAGCAAGTGAGAAGAAACCATGTGGCACTTGTTATGTAACACCTGTTAGACCCGGGATCCCTGTTTGGCTGAGGTAGGTACCTTAGGCCAAATAGGGACCTGCGTTTCAACGTCCGGAAAAAGGAAGGTCATCTTCTGAGATAGCCCCTTGGTAACATGGCACGAGCAGCCAGGCTTCTCTTCAAGGCAAATGTGTAAAGTATTTGCAACCACGCTCACAGCAACCCAATGATGACACCACAAATAAACTCCACACAAGTTTTATAAAAACGAGTATAAACTTTATATAAAAAGATATTCGATAAGACCACACAATATAAATCCAACATATGTGTATTGGTAATAATTCTCCAGGCCAGCCAGTCCTTGTAAGTTCTGGCTAGAATCAGGCACTTTTGAAATGTAAAAATATTGCAATGCGTAATACAGCCACCAGGTACGTTGTCCTACAGATGTAATGCAATGCGTAATAAACTAATCAGGTAGTTTGTTATGCAAGAATAATGCACTGCGTAATACACTAATCCGGTAGTTCGTTATGCAGAAACAATGCAATGCGTCATACGACAATCAGGTAGTTCGTTATGAAGGAAAGATGCAATGCGTAATACACTAATCAGGTGCTTTGTAATGCAGAAATGATGCAATGTGTTATACAACAATCAGGTACTCCGTTATGCAGAAATGGAGTAATCCATACTACACTCCGGCACTGATCACGGTGCCTCAGGTGGTCTCCCCGCCACTCGTGCTTATTCGCAGGTAGCTTCTGACAACAGTTGCCCCCAACACAGGTATGGTATAACACAAAAAGTGCAGCACTGGCCCCGGTACTGCCACTCCCTTGGCAATATGGGCCGCAATACGAGCGGAAGCAGAGGCTCACGCTGCTGAAGTGAGAGAGAGGCCGAGAGCGTCTCCCTCCGAGTCCACGCCCCGCCGCAGGAGTCGACGCATGTTACCTGGGGGGCGGGGGGGGCGTGAACTCACTCTCCTCTCCTTGTCCAGCGGTTTGGGCCTCGGATGCAATCTTTGGGACTTGACAAGGCCGGGCTCGCCACGGCGGCTCAGCTCCTCCGGCGCTGCCGGTCCAGGCCGAGACTGCTATGAAGATCTCAGGCTGCCACAGGGCACACGCACACAGCGTCGCTGAGACTTTCTTGAGCTTCGGGTGCACGATCACCGGGCACTCCACATGAAGGTCTCAGGCTGCACGAAGATCACGCGCAACGCGTCACTGAGACTCACTTCAACTCCGGGTGCACGATAAGGCAAATCCTCACGAAAGTCTCACGGTGCACAACACACACGCACACAGCGTCGATGAGACTCACTTGGATTCCGGATGCACGATAGCAAGGCAAATCCTCACGAAGGTCTCACAGTGCACAACGCACACAGCGTCGATGAGACTCACTTGGATTCCGGATGCACGATAGCAAAGCAAATCCTCACGAAGGTCTCACTGTGCATAACGCACACGTACACAGCTTCGATGAGACTCACTTGGATTCCGGTGCACACGATGACGGGACAATCCTCACAAAGGCGTTCAGGCTGCACAAATGCGCTGAGGCATACTACCTGGCGGTGACATTTATTTTACTCTTTGTTTTTATTTGCGAGCTGATTACTAGCTCTCCTGTGTTTTTATCTTTCTAACTTACCCTCTCCTGCTGTGTTATCCCCGCTGGACTCCCCGTTCCACCGCGAGCTGAGTAGAGCTCGCTTGATGTGGAGGGAGCCCATTGGGTGAGACACTTCCTGGTGACTCTGCACTTCCGGTCGGAGGAGGTGAGCCGTCTAGCGCTCCTACCTCACTCACTTTAAAACCGGACACAGGGGCTGACGCGCGCTGGATGCGCTGAGGCATACTATCTGGCGGTGACATTTATTTGACTTTTTGTTTTTATTTGCGAGCTGATTACTAGCTCTCCTGTGTTTTTATCTTTCTTACTTACCCTCTCCTGCTGTGTTATCCCCGCTGGACTCCCCGTTCCACCGCGAGCTGAGTAGAGCTCGATTGATGTGGAGGGAGCCCATTGGGTGAGACACTTCCCGGTGAGACTGCACTTCCGGTCGGAGTAGGTGAGTGGTCTAGCGCTCCTACCTCACTCACTTTAAAACCCGATGCAGACGACAACGCGCAGCGGACGCGCCGAAGGCAAGCCCGTCTCCGCCCGTCTCCGCCCGTCTGCGCCCGTCTGCGCCCGTCCGCGCCCGTCCGTGCCAGACCAGGGGCCAGCCCCCCTGTTAGATGCCCCTCCACCTGGGTCTACTCTCCTGAGAAGCGGCTTTCCTAACGTGGCCAGGAGCTCTCTGCTAAGCACCTTCTAACTCCACACGAGTGCTCTACCTTATTGCAGAACTCCCATTCTTCCCCTATCATCACTACCATAATGCCTGACGCTGATTTGGATCCTAATGCTTTACAAATAAACTCTCCTTCTGGTTGTTCAGGCGCTGGGCAGGATTGTCTGTCTAATTGGTATCTAAACACTCGTTCGCTGGTTAAACACCAAGAAGAGATTTTTTATCTCTTAGAAACAATTAAACCTGATATACTTCTGTTGTCGGAAACATGGCTTACACTAGAGTCTATCCCTGATATCCTGGCTGCCGTTCCTGACGGCTATTACATTCTCCAGGCAAATCGGCCCCAGGGGAAAACTGGGGGGGTGTTGCTGCCATAATTTCCCACTCTTACAAAGTTAATTCTCTTACCATGTGTCCCATACCGTCGGTGGATTATGCAATTTTTAAATTTGAGTCGATTATCTTTCCTCTTACATTTGCCCTTTTTTACCACCCTCCCGGACAGTCGCCTGGCTTCCTGCATTCTTTTGGCAGTATGGCGGCTGAACTGACGATCAATCACGCTAGAATTCTTATAATAGGGGATTTCAATTACTGGCCCTATGCCCAGCATGAAAGCACCTCCTCTAGGGAGTTTACGGACCTGTTAACTGGTCTAAATTTCCTCCAACATATCCATGCTGCTACTCATGTTAAGTGTCGCATCTTGGACCAGTTGTGGTCCTTAAATCAGGATGTATAGAACACAAAAGGAACCCTGAACCTATTGAAAGGATATGGGGGAACAACCCACCAGGGAGTTCAATAGTAATAATAACATGTACGGGAAGTTCCCATTACTCAAAAAGACCACGAGATTCAAGTATACACAATTGCCCACAGAGACACTGCTTGGCATTAAATCATTTTATTCTCATATATATATTTTTTATAAAAAAGAGAGACTTCATTTCTTCAGAAATTTTGACATACAAAGTTCATATAGAATAAGCCCAGAACAACAAATCTCAATGGAACCATTATATACAATAATCAATCATACCCTCAGGCATACACACATCCAACCATCTACAAGTACATCTGAGTATAAAAAACTACACACACATTTAGAGACAACAGACAGAAGAAAGCGCCGACGCGCGTTTCGGTACAAGTACAAACATAGAGAATTCCTTCATCAGGGCGCAAGTTGGGTTTAAACGTTCAATTCCAAATTTTTCTAGGCAACAAACAGCATATCGTAGCGTATCTGTGGGCAAGAGACAAAAGGTATAAATCCAAGTCATGGGGAAAGGACTGGTCAACAGTGGAAGGCAGAAAACACATAATTACATTCACACATTAGAATAATTACAGACACTCCAATTTTTAACAAAACAATGTAGGATACTTCACACAGAATACAAAGAAAAAGAAAACGAAAACAAGGGGTTGTGTATTTAGGAAAGTCTACGTGAGGTAGAGAGGAAAACCTTGTTCTAAGCTGAAGTTGCCAATAGACAGCTAGAAGGAAGCTAACCTGGATACATTATCGTGATACACCTCCCATAAAAAAAGGGGGAGGGGGCAGCAATTAGATCTTCTAAACTTTAAACAACGGGTCACTTAGATTAGAACCGCTGACATGTAGTAGAATAATAAATGGACACATTCTGGTAACTAGATACACAAATTATCTACAATTACTATAATTCAGTAAAAATTGCTCACCTATACATTTCCAAATACAGTTATTAAACGGGAAGGCAGTGGTGTAGACATCCTGGTACACGAAAAATCGTGAACACGTACAGAAATGAAAATACTGTGAGGGAGGAAATGGAAAAATAACCTTAACCAACACATATATAGATGCATATGCCTTGAGAAGCATCTTGATCAAATTCAAAAAAGGCACATAGAAAGCCAAAGCTATCCACCATAAACTGAACCTCAGCATAGATGAAACAGACACAAGGTGTCTGTATCGAAAATGCCACGGCTGTTAACTAAATAAGAAAAGATAGGAAGACCAGTTACCTCCAGAAGCTTCAAAATGTATCTGAGTATGTTCGAGAGCAGACTGATACGGGTAACACACATAGAAGCAGGTCAGATGAAGTATGTGATCTCAATACACGAATATATTGTGCAAAAATACAGAGCGCATAATTTAGTGTCCCGAGTATACGAAGGAACAGAGAAGACACTCGTATCTAGAAAGCGAATTCCTAACATATACATGACTTACTAGTATAGAGTGGCGGAGCTCTTTAGAACGTCTTCGAGGGCAGCAGAACGATAAAAGGTTACATATACTGGAACAGGCTGGGTGAAGTCTGTAGTCGCGCTACAAGTATTTATGCTGCAAAAATACAGAGCGCATAGTTTACTTCAAAAATAGTAACAGAAATTGCGGAACACACACTCGCTTCTAAACGGCGGACTACTAGCATGGAAGAAACTTACTAGTAAAGAATCGCGAAACTCTCATAGATGTCTGCGGCCCTCTGTTTCCGGAAGGAGGAACTAACCACGGAAGGTGGACGAATATATACCGCGCTCACTTGAAATAATACTCTGCACCTGGGTGGAAACAGTCAGGCAAAGCTAGACCGGTAACCCATATCCAGTCGGAAGATAAACAACGGGAAAAAGGGGGACGCCATATTTGTTTAAAGATCGTTCTTTAGTGCAAAAACTGTTGACAGAGGACTGTACAGTCACATGGAATTTCCAACCAACCGAGAGATTGGTACGGCGTGTGACCCCACCTATCTAAACAAGGTATAAATCTCTAAATTACGAAACAAAACAGGCAGAAAGGAATCCTTTTGGGCAAAAATATAAAATAAACGATCTAAAAAAAGAATTAATCGGGGGAACAAAGATACACAAGACTAATAAATTAAGGAAAACACCCGAAGGGGAAAATTCTAACGCTATTAATAAATAAATAAGAGATGTGCATATAAGGCAGTAGCCACAATAATGAAGAAATAGAATACGAAACTAAGAATTTGCTGGGAGCAAGGAAAATATCGAAGGAGCTGTAAGGCATCACACAGAGACATCTATATGTAATATAGGGATTACTGAATCGCGTTTTCCCAGGGGATGGATTCATTTAGTCCAGAGACAGCCATTTCCAGAATAAACATCCAGAATACCTCCCTTTTACTCCGCAGGGCATCCGTGTTACCATTTTTCGGACAATGGATACGCTCAAGAATGAGCCATCTGAGATCTTCAATTTTGTGTCCCAGTTCTTTCCAATGGGCCACCAGAGGGGCTCCCTGCCGGGAGTTTCTGATACATGACTTATGTTCAGAGAATCGTATTCGGAATTCTCTGCCTGTTTCACCGACATAACCTTTCGAACAAGGGCAGGTAAGTAAGTATATCACATTGTTGGACTTACAATTTGTCATCTCCTTAAATTTGATGTTTCTTTTGCCCCATTTAAGCTCAGGAGTACAGATCACTTGTTCACAGGCGGGGGCATCCGCCACATTCGTGACTTCCCAAAATTGGGGTAGCTCCATTGATACTTTTTTTAACTGAACCGATGGGCTCAGATGTCGATGCCCTTACTAAGAAGTTTCTTAGGTTCTTATTGCGTCGGAACGCAAAGATGGGTTTATCTAATTTATCGGTGTTCTTGTCAAGCCTCGTAGCCAAAGAAATAACATTCCATTTAGCCAGTTTCTTAGGCTACGTCGGAACTGTTCCGAACTGAGTAAGTTTGAATACCACGCTGGAATTATGAAAAAGAAATTCATAGACAGAGGCTACCCCAAGAGGCTCATTCGAGACTCATATAAAAGGGCAAAATATTATAACAGGGAGAGCCTTCTGAAACCCAAAGACAAAAAAGAGGACAACAAACTTGTGATGATTTCTACTCATTCCAAATTTAATGACAAACTTAGGTTTGTTATTAACTCACACTGGCATCTCCTCAATCTTGACAAGAACTCCGATAAATTAGATAAACCCATCTTTGCGTTCCGACGCAATAAGAACCTAAGAAACTTCTTAGTAAGGGCATCGACATCTGAGCCCATCGGTTCAGTTAAAAAAAGTATCAATGGAGCTACCCCAATTTTGGGAAGTCACAAATGTGGCGGATGCCACGCCTGTGACCAAGTGATCTGTACTCCTGAGCTTAAATGGGGCAAAAGAAACATCAAATTTAAGGAGATGACAAATTGTTAGTCCAACAATGTGATCTACTTACTTACCTGCCCTTGTTCGAAAGGTTATGTCGGTGAAACAGGCAGAGAATTCCGAATACGATTCTCTGAACATACGTCATGTATCAGAAACTCCCGGCCTGCAGCCCCTCTGGTGGCCCATTGGAAAGAACTGGGACACAAAATTGAAGATCTCAGATGGCTCATTCTTGAGCGTATCCATTGTCCGAAAAATGGTAACACGGATGCCCTGCGGAGTAAAAGAGAGGTATTCTGGATGTTTATTCTGGAGACGGCTGTCTCCGGACTAAATGAATCCATCCCCTGGGAAAACGCGAGTCAGTAATCCCTATATTACATATAGATGTCTCTGTGTGATGCCTTACAGCTCCTTCGATATTTTCCTTGCTTCCAGCAAATTCTTAGTTTCGTATTCTATTTCTTCATTATTGTGGCTACTGCCTTATATACACATCTCTTATTTATTTATTAATAGCGTTAGAATTTTCCCCTTCGGGTGTTTTCCTTAATTCATTAGTCTTGTGTATCTTTGTTCCCCCGATAAATTCTTTTTTTAGATCGTTTATTTTATATTTTTGCCCAAAAGGATTCCTTTCTGCCTGTTTTGTTTCGTAATTTAGAGTTTTATACCTTGTTTAGATAGGTGGGGTCACACGCCGTACCAATCTCTCGGTTGGTTGGAAATTCCATGTGACTGTACAGTCCTCTGTCTACAGTTTTTGCACTAAAGAACGATCTTTAAACAAATATGGCGTCCCCCTTTTTCCCGTTGTTTATCTTCCGACTGGATATGGGTTACCGGTCTAGCTTTGCCTGACTGTTTCCACCCAGGTGC
Organism: Lissotriton helveticus; assembly: GCF_964261635.1. Classification (NCBI taxonomy): domain Eukaryota; kingdom Metazoa; phylum Chordata; class Amphibia; order Caudata; family Salamandridae; genus Lissotriton; species Lissotriton helveticus. The sequence goes on along the minus strand of NC_136063.1, from coordinate 259,001,351 downwards.
AGAGTATTATTTCAAGTGAGCGCGGTATATACTTGGTCCACCTTCCGTGGTTAGTTCCTCCTTCCGGAAACAGAGGGCCGCAGACATCTATGAGAGTTTCGCGATTCTTTACTAGTAAGTTTATTCCATGCTAGTAGTCCACCGTTTAGAAGCGAGTGTGTGTTCCTCAATTTCTGTTACTAACTATGCGCTCTGTATTTTTGCAGCATAAATACTTGTAGCGCGACTACAGACTTCACCCAGCCTGTTCCAGTATATGTAACCTTTTATCGTTCTGCTGCCCTCGAAGACGTTCTAAGGAGCTCCGCCACTCTATACAAGTAAGTCATGTATATGTTAGGAATTCGCTTTCTAGATACGAGTGTCTTCTCTGTTCCTTCGTATACTCGGGACACTAAATTATGCGCTCTGTATTTTTGCAGAATATATTCGTGTATTGAGATCACATACTTCATCTGACCTGCTTCTATGTCTGTTACCCGTATCAGTCTGCTCTCGAACATACTCAGATAGATTTTGAAGCTTCTGGAGGTAACTTGTCTTCCTATCTTTTCTTATTTAGTTAACAGCCGTGGCATTTTCGCTACAGACACCTTGTGTCTGTTTCATCTATGCTGAGGTTCAGTTTATGGTGGATAGCTTTGGCTTTCTACGTGCCTTTTTTGAATTCGATCAAGATGCTTCTCAAGTCATATGCATCTATATATGTGTTGGTTAAGGTTATTTTTCCTTTTCCTCCCTCACAGTATTTTCATTTCTGTACGTGTTCACGATTTTTCGTGTACCAGGATGTCTACACCACCTGCCTTCCCGTTTAATAACTGTATTTGGAAATGTATAGGTGAGCAATTTTTACTGAATTATAGTAATTGTAGATAATTTGTGTATCTAGTTACCAGAATGTGTCCATTTATTATTCTACTACATGTCAGGGGTTCTAATCTAAGTGACCCGTTGTTTAAAGTTTAGAAGATCTAATTGCTGCCCCCCCCTCTTTTTTATGGGAGGTGTATCACGATAATGTATCCAGGTTAGCTTCCTTCTAGCTGTCTATTGGCAACTTCAGCTTAGAACAAGGTTTTCCTCTCTACCTCACGTAGACTTTCCTAAATACACAACCCCTTGTTTTCGTTTTCTTTTCCTTTGTATTCTGTGTGAAGTATCCTACATTGTTTTGTTAAAAATTGGAGTGTCTGTAATTATTCTAATGTGTGAATGTAATTATGTGTTTTCTGCCTTCCACTGTTGACCAGTCCTTTCCCCATGACTTGGATTTATACCTTTTGTCTCTTGCCCACAGATACGCTACGATACGCTGTTTGTTGCCCAGAAAAATTTGGAATTGAACGTTTAAACCCAACTTGCGCCCTGATGAAGGAATTCTCTATGTTTGTACTTGTTCCGAAATGCGCGTCGGCGCTTTCTTCTGTCTGTTGTCTCTAAATGTGTGTGTAGTTTTTTATACTCAGATGTACTTGTAGATGGTTGGATGTGTGTATGCCTGAGGGTATGATTGATTATTGTATATAATGGTTCCATTGAGATTTGTTGTTCTGGGCTTATTCTATATGAACTTTGTATGTCAAAATTTCTGAAGAAATGAAGTCTCTCTTTTTTATAAAAAATATATATATGAGAATAAAATGATTTAATACCAAGCAGTGTCTCTGTGGGCAATTGTGTATACTTGAATCTCGTGGTCTTTTTGAGTAATGGGAACTTCCCGTACATGTTATTATTACCTTAAATCAGGATGTCCTAAATTTACAGATCTCTCCATATGCTTGGTCTGATAATTTTTTTATCTCTTTTATTGTACCTAGAATTCCAGCCATCGAAGCGTGTTCTACCAATTGCCCACTCATTCGTAATTGGGGCAAAGTAGACATCCCTTCGCTTTGTCTCTCGCTGGCCACCACAATTCCCTCCCAAGTGGGGTGTCAGGTTCCCCTTTGGCTGTTCATATCCAGGCTGATAATATTCATACCTGGCTTGCTGACGCCCGGGACACGTTTGCTCCACTAAAGAAGCTCAGGAATAAGCGTCCTCATGATGCTCAGCGCTGGTTTGGCAAGGCCTTAACAGATATGAAGCTTGCCCTTTGACAAATCGAGCGCAAGTGGAGATCGGATTATTGTCCTCTTAAGAAACTTACCTTCTTGGCTGCATTGAAAGAATATAAATCAGCTATTCTTGGGGCAAAAACTAAGTACTTCTCGGAGAAAATCCTTAACTCCTGGAGATCTTCACTATAGTTGATGAACTTGCCAAGCCTGATCGTATCACAATGACCCCTTCTTTCTCTCAGCACCTTTGTGACTCCCTTAACAATTATTTTGTTGAAAAGATAGCCTTAATTAAAGCAAGCATCCCTGCACCTGACACAAGATTTGACACAGGCAGCATCCCCAACAATTCTTTCTCATTTTCGAACTTCCCACCGATCACACGGGAAATGTTTGTATCTCTCCTTAGCAAGGTTCGTTCTGGCTCTCCAACTGATAGCTGCCCTGCTCACATTGCATGTGAGATTTTCCTCAGTCTCCCAGAGGTGCCTCTCTCGTTGCTCAATAACTCTCTTGACTTGGGGGTGGTCCCCAGCGCATTTAAATCCGCTGTTGTTTCACCCATCCTCAAGAAACCTGGGGCAGATTTGGCGATATTGAGTAATTTTCGGCCAATATCCCTGCTCCCTTTTCTGGGCAAACTCTTAGAGGCCCATGTCTCCTGTTGCCTTGGCTCCTTCGTAGAAAGCTCCCAGTTTTTAGATCAACATCAGGCTGAATTTAGACCCCAGCATTCTACAGAATCCGTGATGGTGGCTGTTCATGACGAACTTAGAAAGGGGGCTGATCAAAACATCTCCCAGGCCCTGGTGCTCCTTGATTTGTCGGCAGCGTTCGACACCGTTGACCATTCCATCCTTCTTCAACGGGTCGAGAACGCCGGCATCAGGGGCACCCCACTCAGTTGGCTCACCTCATTTTTACAAGATCGTAAGCAAGCAGTTCGTCTTGGCCCCTTCACGTCTGAAGCTAAAAGCCTTACCTGCGGGGTCCCTCAGGGCTCTTCCCTCTCCCCGTTATTATTTAATCTTTATATCTCTCCACTCATTTCTAGGCTGCGCGAGAGACCAGGGGTCATCCTCAATTATGCAGATGACCTCCAGCTTATTTTTAACATTGATTCCTCCTCTGCCTCTATTGAGAACTTCCAGTCAACCATGTCATACATTAGTAACTGGTTGAATGCGAACCAGCTCAAGTTAAATCCAGGAAAGACCGAGCTTGTGCTCACTGGACCCCCGGGCAACCCCTGGAACTCCAGCTTCTGGCCGCACTCGCTGGGTAGTGCCCCCTGCCCGGTCAAGAGTCTCGGAGTCACCATTAGTGAGGATCTGTCCATGAAATCTCAAATCAAATCTGTGATGTCCGCTTGTTTTTCCCATCTTCGCCGCATCATAAAGATCCGCAGATTCCTTACTCATGATGCCCTAGTCCAAGTTACGCTGGGTCTAGTTATCTCCTGCATCGATTACGGGAACTCACTGTATATTGGCATTCCTTTTTACCAGTCTCATCAACTCCAGCTTATCCAAAATCAAGCTGCCAGACTGGTCTTTCGGCAGCCTAGCACCAGCTTTGTCAAGCCTCTTTTGAGGAGCCTGCACTGGCTCCCTGTGGTCCAGCGCAGCCTCTTCAAGGTGGGCTGCCTGACCTACCAGGCCCTTATTCATCAAGGCCCGGCTTTCATTTCCTCTCGTCTCCACCGATATATTCCTTCCCGAGTTCTCCGCTCTTCTAGTTCCAATCTGCTGTCCGTTTGCCCCTTCAAGCGGAAAAGGCTCGGGGGACTAAGATTCGCTTTTCAAGCCCCTCATTTTGGAATTCCTTGCCTTCTGATCTTTGCCTTATCCCCTCTTATCACTCATTCAGGAAGGGCTTGAAGACTTAGTTGTTCTCCCAAGCTTTTGTTTGATTATTGATTAAATGTCTCCTCCCCGCAGTTTTATCCTTTGCTTTTCCTAAAGCGCCAAGAAGCCATTGGTGAACGTGCGCTGTATAAATTCTTTTATCATATCATATCACAAAGCAGACGCACACCGTGTCGCTGATCCTTGCTTGGACTCCAGGTGCACACGATCACAGGGCACACCTTACGAGGGTCTCAGGCTGCAACAAGCATGTGCACACAGCGCCGCTGAGACTCTCCTGGAAACTTTTGTGTTCCTGAGTTTCCGCAACAGGGAGCCAGCTCACCGCGGGCCTTTGGGAGTAAGTTACTTCAGCACACAGCCAAGTCCTTTCAAGCAGGGGGACACAGCACACAGCAAAGTCCCTTTAGCCTTTCCTTGGTTAAAACAGCAAACTGCAGACCAGCCCCAGAACACACAGCAAGGATCAGTCCTCTCCTTCAGTCTATTCAGTTGTTTCTTCCTTGGCAAAGGTCCTCTTGACCACGAAGTAGCTCGAGTCTTGTTCATACTTGATCAAGCCATTCTCCTAAGTTCAGGGGCTTCAGCTCTTCTAGTTCTACCCCTCAATGGCTTTGAAGTCTTTGTGTTCAGGGGGTACTGACCCCTGTTCAAACAAGTTTTGGGTGCCTTCCTGCCAGTGACACCTTCTTCTTTTAATTAGTGGGCGTCTGGATTCTCAATCACTCAGCAGGAGATGGGACAATTGTTTTATAGCAGCAACCCAGGCCTCTTCACCTCTAGAGGCTTCTCCTCCCCCTACACTCCAGATGCAGGTCAGCCTGTTGCTCTCTCACCTCCTCCCCTGGGTCAAGACATTCCCCAGATCCTATTGCTTTCAAATCCAGACTGTCAATCCACAGCGAGGCAGAGACACACAGAAATGTTAGAGCACTTCTAAAAGAGTGGCTTCAAAACACACAATGCAAAAAAACACCTTGATCGAAAGATGTGTTATTACATTGTGAGTTCAGGCATACTAAACTTCCATCTTAAGCCTTTGGGAAGATAGGCTGGAAAACATATTACACAGCCTTCCCATTCTATCCTATGGGAAAGATGGCCTTTCCACATTGAAAAACAAATGGAGATTATTTCACTGTCAGGACATGGTTCACACCTTAGTATATGTCCTGCCTTTCACTTGCACTGCTCCCTGCCCAGGGGGAACGCTGGACCTACCATAGGGGTGCCTGATGTGCATAGAAAGGGAAGGGTAAGGTCTGGCAAGTGAGTGCACTTGACAGAACAACATGGCAGTTTAAGAAACTGCGCGCAGGCCCTGCAATGGCAGGCCTGTGTTCCCTTTTTAAAGCTACTTGTGTGGGTGGCACAATTAGTGTGGCAGGCCCACTAGTAGCATTTGCATTACCAGCCCTGGCACACATAGTGCACTTTACTAGTAAGGCGAACATACCAATCATGGACAACCAATTACCGGTACACTTTATACAGGGAGCACTTGCACTTTGACACTGTTTAGCAGTGGCAAAGTGTCCAAAGCCTCTAAGTTGGCAACAAAAAAACCTATCACAGCACCAAAAATAGAGGAGGTAGAGGCAAAACGTCTGGGGTAATCACACCAAGAAATGCCAGGTCTTACAACACCCTTTCTGATCGGTTAACCACAGACAACCTAATGGCTAAGAGAGGGCACATATAGAATGTTCATTGGCATCTTGCCTTCTACCACCAACTCAACACAGTCCATACAGCGGGCTGCTCAGCAGTCCAACATAGCTGTAGTTTTAGCAAAGAGAGGTGTCCACCAGGTGGCTGAGAAGATCAGGGAAGAAAGGGTGAAGTATGCCCCATCCAATATCAATTCATTGTAGATCGAATTTGATGCCTGGATGTCTGCAATACATTCAGGTGAAAAGTACAATTTGCTGTGCTCCAGCGGTGAGGGCTTAGCACCACAGCACACAAGTTGATTATCGAATTCAGAAAAAATGTGTTCAATCAATGTTGGTGCTCACCCCTCGGGGTCCACCGCATGTTAACCACTCTAACAAATAAAAAATTATGAAGAGGAGGAGCGCCAAAAGCTTTTACTTTTAGTTCGTGTCCCAATCAATTATTGAAATCCTTCTAATAAGTCCTCAGGCAGTAGATTCACTTCAAATATCTTCTTTATTATAAATCAACAACAATTAATTTCAAGCTTGCTGGATTTCATTTCCAATAGCTGAGCTGTGCTCCATAATATAGACCAGACTCCACATATTAAATCAGCCTTCCCTCCAAGAATACAGCCTTTCATTTAACCTACTACTTGCTTCCTTCATAGGATTCGAATTCAGTTTTAGATAAGTCAGTGTCACTCAATTGTCTCTTAATCTCCAGATTATAATCCTCCTTGTTCATTAGCACAATATTTCCACCCTTATCTGCCTCATGAATCACTATACAAGTGTCATTTTTAAGACTATTGAAGGTAGATAGATTGTCCCCCTTCGATAGTGGCTGTGTGACACACAATCTCTGGTAATTCTGTCACAGCCTGCATGACCCTAATGTTCAAGAACTGCAATGTCCTCACAATCCGCTATCTCTGCCAACTTTGATCCGGCATATAATTGTAACAAATATAGTTGCAAGTCAAGCTGGGGTGTCCACCGTCGAGCTATTTAACGCTTCCACTGCCTTTTCAGCTGATCTGCTCCCACACTTCTATCCCTAAATCTCTTTCAGCTGATTAGAAATTTTGGTTGACTCTCCATGCCTGTGCCCCACATCCCAGAAGGAAATATTCGGGACCACAGTGCACCCACAAGCCATCCACCACATTTGTTGTGGGGGTGGCAGTCCCATGGCAGCCATTCTCCGTACTCCTGCAGGGTCTCAGCAGAGAAGCACGCACCTGCTGGTGCAGGGTCACTTCTCCTGTATGCTGATGTCAGTCAATCAGCCGGGTAGTCCTTTTTGTGTAGTGGATTGTTGTGTGATCAGTGCCATAGTGGCTGAGCACGGAAAGAAGCTGCCTTGTGCTATCAGTGGCTGTTGATGCCCCCTCTCCCCTAATGTTATAGGACATTAACCCCTTCCATGCTTGTGACTGAACCACTCCGTCATGAGCCACTGGTGGCGTGTGCTCATGACCGAACGGAGTGGTTCCGTCATGCCGTGGAAGCTCCGCCCACACGGCACTGATTCCCCGCCTGTGCGGGCGAATTAGTGAGTGGGCGGAGCTGTGACGGAACCACTCAGTCATAAGCACAGCCCGCCCGTGGCTCGTGGCGGAGTGGTTCCGTCACAAGCATGGCGGCGCTGCGCGACCCTACCCTTTCCTACTCTTCCTTCCCCTCCCCTCCAGCGCCGCGGCGGTAATTCCGGGGGGTTAAAATATGCCTTAACTCTTAATCTTGGATGCAGTATCTTGATGGTTTCATGCAATTTGGCTGTGACTATTTGCACATTTGCTTATGTTATGACTATTTCTACTTGCTAAGGTGGTAGTATGTTTTCTGTTTTGTCATATTTATTTTATCTTTGTGCCTTGTATGTATTGTATAATGTGGCTTTATAAAACACAATCCTAGCTACAAAAAACGGATTGCTGTACAGGAGATTTTTTTTACAATGTACGTTTGAGTCTTTTCATGAAGAGGGTGAAGCTAGCTTGATGCAGGAACCTCTTGGCATGTGGGAACAGGGAGGTAAAATTGAGTACAACCCGCCCGAAAGGGTCGGGGTATGTTCAAGAGGGGTCATTAGTGGTGTCACTGAAACGATGACCTGTTAGTTGAAGAGATGGGCTTTAGTTTCTCCCTAACGTAGAAAAGGGAACTTGCAATTGAGAAAATAGACTGGAATAGTGTTCCAGGTTCTGGATGCTTAGCAGATGAATTGTCAAAAAATAGATTTTAAATTTGTATCTTTGTTTAGTCATATGGAGCAATGATAATGATTCAGATTGCTTTAGAAACGTGTTTATTACATTGTATTACTTTCTGTTCTTATAAAAGGCCATGCATTTGATAATGCTTAAAAATAAGATTAGATGCATTACAGGTCGTATTGGAGAAGCAATATTTGTATGGCATCACTTGATAGGAAATAATAATAATTTTCCTAAAGGTCGGATGGCTCTTGAAGCAGGTTTGCAAGGTGTTCCAAGCTTTAGGTAGAACACATAAATTCAACTTTCAACAGAGTTGTTAAGTAAATTGGCTTGGACTGAATATCACGGTCTTGCTTGAGTTATGCTTTTGAGAGCATGAGTGGGAAGCTCATGGGATTCATTCTAGATTGTTGTGTGTGTACTACCGGTGTGTTTCGTTGAATACATGTAGTTACTGGCAGCCACTGCGGTGTTTAAGTTGCAGTTTCATGTGAATCCGCTATTTCATATTTAATATAAAGTAAACATATTATAATTGGTTTGCAGTCATAAGATACATTACTTTTGCTGCTTCAAAGAGATGTCTTGTTTTTTGTCCATATTTTAGCGACATAAAATCATCCCACAAACTGAAAAAAGGCTTCTGCAGGGTCTTCTGCTGACGTAGGCCAAGCCCCTCTTGTTTAGTATACTAAAGTAATATCATGGGAATTAACGTGCACAATAATATATTTTATATGTAATGATTTTAGATTATGTACCATTAGGGATCAAAATTGACCTGTAACACGAAGTCACATTTGTTGTGCATAAACGTTATCAAACCAGGAGACTTGCAACATGAGCTCTTAATTACATTGCAGGATAAACGGGTTATTAAAACAAGTATTGACAAAGTCAGTAGGTCTTGGCTTTATATTCTGAGTACCAAGCTGTTGGCTTTAGCAATGCTTGTTTAAAAAAGGTAAAATGCTGTCCATTCAGCATACTCTGAACATAATTAAAAGAAAAAAACGGAATGACAGAATTAAAAGGAAAGTGCTTGTTAAGGCCTAATTTACTTTTCACAGCACTCAGAACTGGAATATGTTCCAGCCGTTTTGTCTTCTGTTGTAGACCACGGACCAGAGTTATGTGCCTGCAGTAGCAGACACATCTCTTTTTCACTCATGTTAAGTACACCTTCTGCCTCAAATGCCCACTAAGTGAATTCAGCGGTACCAAAGGGGGTGGTGATGGACGGAACATCTGAATCAATCAAACACTCACACCCAGTCAAAAGATCTGGGTTTAATCCATCACCGTTCTTTAGCCCACTCTGCCACCCCAGTTCAGACATGGCCGTATGCAAATCAGTCTGACCCTGTGCCTCATGGGAACAGTCCAGCCCGAACTGCCAAGCCATGCCTTCCCTGGACCGGAAACAAGCTTCCGAGGACCGGTTTCTGGCATTACAGCCGTCTTCAGCCCGGCTTGCTTGAATCCAGTGGCAAAGTGAGCAAGGGACTCACGTCTGAGCATACTCTGCCACAGTTATGGCGAACAAAGCGGTACAAAAGGGGGTGGTGATGGACGGAACATCTGAACCAATCAAACACTCACACCCAGTCAAAAGATCTGGGTTTAATCCATCACCGTTCTTTACCCCACTCTGCCACCCCAGTTCAGACATGGCCGTATGCAAATAATAATAATAATAAAACCATTTATAAAGCGCCTGGTTACAGAAAGCACTGTGTGTCCCCGCGCTATGAATGCTGGTAACCCCCAAGTAGCAGTTGACATAAGCTGAGAAAAATAACAAAATCCAGCTAAAGATAATTAAATACATGGGAAAAGGTAGGTTTTAAGTTTCAGGCGGAATCTCACTTCTGAAGGTTCCATGTGGAGTTCAATGGGGAGCTCATTCCAGTATTTGCTTGCTAGATACCTGAATGAGCGACCCCCCATTCTCGCCTAGCGGATACGAGGAACCTTGCAAAGCATAGTTCCAAGTGATCTCAAATTGCGTTTGGGGCAGTAACTAGTCAGAAGCTTTTGGAGATACGCTGGGCCTTTCCCTTGGACAATGCGATGTACGATACATAGCGCTTTAAACCTAATATGTTCCTTAATAGGGAGCCAGTGCAGCAATGATGGGGCCTGTTTCCCTGATGCTCTCCGGGGCATATTCAGCACCAAGCGTGCAGCGGCATTTTGCACACACTGCATCTGATGGAGCCTATTCTTACTTAGGCCTGTGAGCAAGGAATTGCCATAATCAAGATGGGGCGTGACTAAAGCATGGATTAAGGTTTTTCTAGTACTAATAGGCAGGAGCTCTAGCACTTTACATAATGTTTTAAGAATGCCATAACATCTTCCTGTCACCTTGCCAACGTGTTGTTTAAGAGATAAGCTTGAGTCTAGCAAAACCCCTAAGTTCTTAACCGTCTCCGAAGGAGAAGGTATCGGTCCAAGTTCAGATGGCCACCACACTGTTGACCAGATAGATGGAATTTTTCCAACTATCAGCAGCTCAGTTTTGTCCCCATTTAGACGAAGACTATTCTCGTTCATCCACCTTGCCACCGCCGAAAGGCAGGAGGAAAAGTTGATTGCAGCATCATCCTGTCCCTGAGTAAGTGTGACCATCAATTGGGTATCGTCAGCGTATGTGACAATATCTACTCCAAAAGATTCCACAATGTGAGCCAGGGGTCCCATGTAAATATTAAATAATGTCGGGCTCAGACTTGAGGCTTGTGGTACCCCATGCCTTAACTGCCGAGGGGAGGATTTAAATGGGGGACAATGCACTAGGAAACTTCTGTTCTTAAGAAAGGAGCCTAACCATTTTAAGGCCGATCCTTCCACTCCGATTCCTGAGAGGCGAGACAGCAGCGTGGCGTGCGAAACAGTGTCAAATGCCGCACTGGGGTCTAATAATACCAACGCCGCTGTCTGCCCCTCATCCGCTATTTGCCTCAGACATTCCGTGGAATAGAGGATCGCCGATTCAGTAGAATGGTTAGCTCTAAACCCCGACTGAGTGGGGTGTAGGAGGTGCCCCTCCTCAAGATGTTCCATATGTTGAGCATTGGCTATGTTCTCCACCACTTTCATGCAAAATGGGAGGAGGGAGATGGGGCGTAGGTTCTGTAGCTGGGAGATATGCAGGTTAGACTTCTTTTTCAGCGGAATAACCTGAGCTCTTTTCCATACATCGAGTACGTGGCACTCCAGAAAAGACAGGGTAGCCATGTGACTGATGTGATCTATTATGCCATCCAGAACACCCATAAGGCATTTTGGCGGGGCTGTGTCATTGGGAGATCCAGACTGAATACTGTTCGCAATGCTTAGCATTGCCTGCCTTTCAGGGGTTTTGAAGCACGATAGGTGAGAGCAAGTGGCTAAGCTCTGACTCTTTTCAGCTTGTTTTTGCAGTGCCTCTGTCCCAACTGAAAAAGAAGCATAAATGTTTTCCACTTTGTTAACAAAGTATTCTGCCATAGACTCACACATTTCATTAGAACAAGTGCTTTGCGCCATTAATCTTGTGGGGACTGTGAGTTCTTTGTATATGGCAAATAGTTCTTTAGTTGGATTGTCTGCCATTTCTTTTCTTGCTTTAAAGAATGCTCCCTTTGCTGCCCTGACAAGTTTATGGTATTTTGTCAATTCTGACTTATAATGCAATTTACACTCTAAGTTGTAGTTTTTTCGCCAGCTACGTTCTAAATTTTTACATTTAGCTTTGGTCTCAATAAGCTCTTTGCTGAACCATGGAGCCGATTTAGTCCTTCTGGCGGGGGGCTTATTTGTCCATGGCGCAACTGTGTCCAAGGCATCAGCTGTCCATTTTTCATACCCTCTCTATGCCTCCTGCAAGGTGTCACTCTGGGGCGGCATCTTGCTCATCAGGGCAATCCTATATGCTTCTGGACTGAACTTTTTCCAATCCCTACGCTTATGTGGTAGGGGCTTTCTTCCCTCCGGTTCGCAGGAATGACATATCACCTCAAACGGAATCAGACAGTGATCCGACCATAGAATTCTAATCGGGGGGGGGGGAGACATTCATTCCTTCCCAATTTGCAAAAATGGGGTCCAGAAGATGACCCAATTGGTGAGTAGGTAAGAGTGATTGTAATTTCAATGATAGGGATTCTAGTGTATCCACAACTGCTTGCGCCTCCCTGCAGTCGGCATCCTCAAAATGCAGATTTAAATCCCCCAGAATGAGCAGCTTCTTGTAACGCAGCGCCGGCAGGGTGGCCAATTCTGATAAATTATCACAAAACTGTGAAGTCCCACCCGGTGGGCGATAAATCAGTCTGACCCTGTGCCTCATGGGAACAGTCCAGCCCGAACTGCCAAGCCATGCCTTCCCTGGACCAGAAACAAGCTTCCGAGGACCGGTTTCTGGCATTACAGCCATCTTCAGCCCGGCTTGCTTGAATCCAGTGGCAAAGTGAGCAAGGGACTCACGTCTGAGCATACCCTGCCACAGTTATGGCGAACAAAGCGGTACAAAAGGGGGTGGTGATGGACGGAACATCTGAACCAATCAAACACTCACACCCAGTCAAAAGATCTGGGTTTAATCCATCACCGTTCTTTAGCCCACTCTGCCACCCCAGTTCAGACATGGCCGTATGCAAATCAGTCAGACCCTGTGCCTCATGGGAACAGTCCAGCCCGAACTGCCATGCCTTCCCTGGAACTGAGTCTGCCACCCTAGTTCAGACTCAGTTCCAGGGAAGGCATGGCTTGGCAGTTCGGGCTGGACTGTTCCCATGAGGCACAGGGTCAGTCTGATTTGCATATAGCCATGTCTGAACTGGGGTGGCAGAGTGGGCTAAAGAACGCTGATGGATCAAACCCAGATCTTTTGACTGGGTGTGAGTGTTTGATTGGTTCAGATGCTCCGTCCATCACCACCTCCTTTTGTACCGCTTTGGCCGCCATAAGTGTGGCAGGGTATGCTCAGACGTGAGTCCCTTGCTCACTTTGCCACTGGATTCAAGCAAGCCGGGCTGAAGACTGCTGTAATGCCAGAAACCGGTCCTCGGAAGCTTGTTTCCGGTCCAGGGAAGGCATGGCGTGGCAGTTCGGGCTGGACTGTTCCCATGAGGCACAGGGTCAGACTGATTTGCATATAGCCATGTCTGAACTGGGGTGGCAGAGTGGGCTAAAGAACGGTGATGGATCAAACCCAGAACTTTTGACTGGGTGTGAGTGTTTGATTGGTTCAGATGCTCTGTCCATCACCACCCCCTTTTGTACCGCTTTGGCCGCCATAAGTGTGGAAGGGTATGCTCAGACGTGAGTCCCTTGCTCACTTTGCCACTGGATTCAAGCAAGCCGGGCTGAAGACGGCTGTAATGCCAGAAACCGGTCCTCGGAAGCTTGTTTCCGGTCCAGGGAAGGCATGGCTTGGCAGTTCGGGCTGGACTGTTCCCATGAGGCACAGGGTCAGACTGATTTGCATATAGCCATGTCTGAACTGGGGTGGCAGAGTGGGCTAAAGAACGGTGATGGATCAAACCCAGATCTTTTGACTGGGTGTGAGTGTTTGATTGGTTCAGATGCTCCGTCCATCACCACCCCCTTTTGTACCACCAAGTGAATTCAGCAGTCAGATTCTGCCTAGCGCCATAAAGCCCGTGCATTTGTGGAATGCAAGATATAAAACAAAAACAACACTTAAAATTTGCTCTTTATTCATACACTGCCAAACTATAACTGTTTCTGTGTTTTTACAGGTAAGGTTGGAGGGGTTGAGTGCAACAGTGAGTGACCCGGGGACAAGTATTTGAGGGCAATACAGCATACTATGGAGACAGCCATGAAACACATGCACTCTCATGACGTGTTGAATTAAAAGGAAAAAAGTAGTTCACTGAATTTAAGCAGAGGAAAGAGACAAGTCATCAAATCGAAAAGAGTAATGTGGCTGTGCTCTAAGGGAGGAAAAAACACAATAGAAGTCGAGCCATGAATAAGATAGCAAATGAGAAAGAGAAGAAAGTCAATCAGTAGTGAACAATGGGCGACCTATAAACCCACTGTTTTTGGTATGGCCCACAAGAGGTCTTTAAACAACAGACAGTAGGTTAGAGCTAAAAATGTACTAAGTGTGAAAATTAAGTCATAAACCTTACTGCCAAGCTTTAGAGGCATCCTTACTTACATGCTATTTTAACAAATGGCCTATCAGCCCGGCCTCAACTTGTTCTTTCCTCAGAACATTTTACATTGTTATAGTTGGTTCACAGTAAGTAAGTAAGTAAATAGTTTATTGTGTAGTTAATTAAAACCATTACAATATTCCAAGACATAAAATATAATACATACTACCTTCACATGCTATAAAAAAGATCAAATGTATACAATAAATGTCAAGTTTAAAAGTTAATTTGCAATTTAACAAGATCCGCAAATATTGAGACATTATTCCTCTTCAATTTCTCAAGGCGGGTTAAAAATTTGATTATTTGACAAATTAATTGTGGGTCCTTTGAGTCCATAATCGTTAATATTGCCGATCTGCAGGTACGAATGTCTTTTTCATTAAACTTCCTCTTAAGCAAATCCTGGCGGCTGGGCCCTAACCGCGGGCAGATACATATCAAATGCATAAAGTCCTGTACTGCTGCTCCACATAGATCGCAATCTTTTCGGCCTGGGGTCCTCCAGATCCGTTGATCGGCATTGAACGGCAGTTTCCCCTTGCGCAGCTCCATATACTTAGTTTTCAGATGCGGAGGGAATGTTAGGGCTAGATAGGTTGCTGGCTCAGACCTCTTATATGCTTGTAGAACCATCCATGCATGCGCACGTCGGCTTAAAATTGCTTTGTCTTCAATTAATGAGTGAGGTTTTGCCACTTTCTTAATATGCTTTTGAAAAGATCTCCATGGTAGTTTCTGTTGCCAGAGAACCTCCATCTTAGTTATTTTCAGTGAGGAATTAAAATACTTTGTGTAGTGTGATTTTGGGCCATTTTGCAGAGCTTCCCAGAGTGCAGAATTTATATCTAGATCCCGATTCAGCCATGTTTCATACCAGAATTTGATTCTCATATCTTTTGTGTAGTTGTTGTTGTAATCCAAACTCGAGGCATACTTGGGCTGGCGAGGCATCACATGGCAGGTGGAATACTCTTTTGTAGACTCGTGTTTGAATTTTGTCTAATAATAGCGCACTTTTCCCGTGATGAACCACGCTTCTATATGCAATAGTCGGTAGTAGTTTTGCCTTGATGACTGAAAGAAGTGGGCCGAACTATGGGCCTTTTAGTCGTTTTAGAATACTGCAGAAGGCAAACAGTTCCCTTCTTTTCAATTGTTTCATGATGCGTAGCGAAGGAGAACCTTCGGTCGAAATACATACCCAAATATTTGTAGCTGTCAACTACTTCCAACTTGGTGTTATCAATTATAAATTTTGGCTGTTAAGGTAGACAGTGTGTTATAATCATGACCTTTTGGTTTTTTTATATTAATTTCCATTAGGTTTGTTTTGGTGTAATCTGCTAACGCATGAATTGATCGTTGCAGTCCAATTCTCGAATGGCTTAGAAGTTCAACGTCATCTGCATAGGACAAATGTGATAGTGGCAGTGTACCCAAACGTGGTGGGTGAGAATTGACCCCATCTAGCCTTGGTGTTAAATCAGCCAAAAATAGGTTGAAAAGGTACGGGGCCAATACGCAGCCTTGTTTTAACCCTTTATTAGTGTGGATCCTCCGTGTGAGCCTCTGACCATTGGCAATCTTGACCTGCATCCAGGTGTTAGTGTAAAGATCAATGATTGGGTTTAGAAGTGTGTCTGGTAAACCCTGGTGCTTAAATTTGGCCCATAGTGTGTGTCGATTAACGCGGTCAAAGGCTGTTTTAAAATCGACAAAGCACAGATGGAGTGCCTGTCGCTGTCTTAGGCTTTTATCGGCAATTAGCCCTATCGCTAATATATTTGATATTGTACCTGTGCCACGTCTGAAGCCCGAATGATTCATAGGAATTTTCTTGTTTTCATCGGACCAGTTTATCAAGTCGGTTAGAATCAGGGATGCATAATATTTAGCCTCTGCATCTATCAAAGCGATCAAGCGATAATTTGTCGGATCTGTGCGCGCTCCAGCGTTATATATTGGGTTAATAATCGCATCTCTCCAACTTTCTGGGATTCTACTGGTGGTGCCGATCATCTGGAACAGACTACTGATCTTGCAAGCCCAGAAGTTGGGGTCCTGTTTATAAATTGCCAGTGGAACACCATTCGGGCACAGTGCACTGTCAAGCCAACTTTATTTTATGATTTGTAGAATTTCAGTTTCAGCATAGGCTGCTGTCAACTGAGATACATCTTCTTTCTGCTTTTCATAAATCATGGCTGCTGTCAACTACGATAATTCTTCTTTATGCTTTTCATAAGTCATGGGGTCGACTGTGGACAAATGGCCCGGAGTGTTTATTGAGAATGTCGAGATTAAATGCTGTACCCATGCATACTCAGTAACGCAGGTTGTGTTGATAGTTTTGAAATTTCTGTTAATGGAATTCACCAGTCCCCAGAATGCTCTAGCATCGGATCTTTTTGCGTTATGTAACAATTTCGTCCAAAAGTTATTTTCTTTGGTTTTTTTATCAATCCAGATTTGTTTTTTGTATTTCCTTTTTAGAAGCCGTACTTCATCCCATACCTTGGACCATTGACTCTGACGTTGAGCCTTTCGGAGGGCCTTTCTTAGGTGCTTTCTCAGGCTTCGTGATGTTTGACTCAGATTGCAATCATTATGTTTTCTGTTTTCAATTGTATGTTTGGTAGTTACTCCCTCTTCGATTAATTTTTCCAGAAAGATGGTCCATGTTTCTGAAGCAGTTTTTTTTTCTAGCTCAAGAGATATCATTACATTTTTGGCTTTTAAAGCGATGTCCGGTAGTGTGTTACATGTCCACCTTAGACGTTTCAGATTCATTGTTGATATTTCTCCATCAATGGCTGGGGCTTCTGGATGTTTGAATGATGTTGTTTTAAATTTGATATGCTGACCTGAATGATCACTATCGACTGAACATTCAATTTGGAAGCTGATTATTTGCCCAAGAAGTGGAAGAGTTACTATTGTGTAATCCAAAGTTGAGCTCGAACGGGGTACAATGTAGGTACAATTGGCAGGTCTATCTTGTTTTATTCTTCCATTTAAGGCTCTCATGCCCAGATGTTCAAGTTCTCGTATCAATTGCTTGCCTGTTTTATCATTACAGTTTTGTTCGTGAAACAGCTGTGTTTCTACAGCCCAGATTTTGTTTGCCGCAAGGATATTATCTTCTTCTTGAGGATGCAATAAGTTTGCATTGAAATCCCCAGTGAGAATTATTATCTCCCAGGTTGGGAGTTCACAGCGGGATTCCGTGATAACATCTATCACTTTCTTGAAAAGATCTTTTTTTAATTTGGTTTTAGGGTGAGCATAGATGTTGATTAGAATAATGGTGCTTACCCCTAAATGTGTGCCCAGATCCATTCCTATTATTTGCCTGGCCGGAGTTGTCGATATCACCTGAGTTGTCGAGATTTTTAATGATGTTGAAAAGTACACAGCTAGATTCCCCTTAGCTCTACCATATTGCTGCGTTCTTGTTGCATCAACGTGATATCCTATCCAACCTGGGACTACTACAGGGGCTGTCAGCCAGGTTTCTTGTAGCATAATTATTTCGTATTTATCCCAGGACGCTATCTTTCCTTTGTCCTGAAGGATTCCTTTTGCTCCTGAGATGTTCCAGGATAGGATTTTTATGGAAATAGGTGCTTTTTCTCCGGCTACACTATAATTTCATTCTCCTGTCCCTCCCTGGGTGGGCGGACCCTGCTTTATTTTCCTTTGTTGATACATATTTTCCCCTTCTGCACCTTTGGCACCTCTTAGAACCGAGGGTACTTTATTTCCCGGAGTTTTTATTTTGGAAATAAATGGAGACGGATAACGTTGGATTACTGGGATAGTGATCGATATTCCCAGTCCTCGAATTTGGTGATTTCTTCTAAAATTCCAGTTACAGTCTCTTCGTTTTTCCATGTTGCTATAGTACCTTCATTTCCTGCATTTTTTCCAGGGTTAACAAATTCAATTACTAATAGATCTGAAGACATTAAATGTTGCAGTGTTGGAATTTCTGTCATGAGGCGTAGAATATTTCCTCTGTTCAGGTAATCTTGAGGACACTGTGAATGATAATGGGGGATGAATAGAACCTTATTTTTTAAATCTGGTTTATTCTCTTTTGTTTGTCCATAAGAGAATAGCAGCTGCTTATTTGGTTGCATACTTCCAGGTTCCTAATATCCCTGCTGTTTGTGTCATGGTACATGTTGTTCGGTTGCTTATTTTTCTTACCATATTCTAACCGCTCATCTGTCTTCATGCTATATTTGAATGTATGTAAGGAAAATAATCGAAAATTCCTTCTGTTAGTATTGATTCACAAATAACATACTTTATCTGATAGAGACTACTAGCCACAGATTCCTACATGTAGAATTATCCCCAGGCATGAGACTTGATCCAGAAACTTTTTGCCACAGCATCCCTGCGTGCCGGAGGTGGGGCGGCACCACGCGCCTCCGCCCAGGCGTCGTCTACGTTTGTGATGTCAGCGAGGTCGCATAAGCCCCACCCCTGCGCGCCGACGTCAATTTTTTCCTTTTCTGCGTGCAACGCGGATCCAGTCTTTGCTACGGGCCTGTTTGGGGCCCTTTTTTCTCATCATTGTCTCTTCTTTTGGTGGAACAGTGTGTGAACGCCTTCGGGCGTCAAGACTTGCACGTCGTGTGGGCGTCTTATGTCGGGGACGAACCCTCACCTCATTTGTATGTGGTGTTTAGGGGAGGATCACGGCACCACTGATTGTGAGGCGTGCCAACAGTTGAAGCCGAAGTCGCGGCGGGAGCGCCGGAGGAAACTACTCTCGGCGCATCTCTCCAGTTCGGCCTCCTCCCCTCGATCAGCCTCGGCAGACGGCTTCAGATACGGCCGTGGTCGTCGTCCTCGCCCTTCTCCGATGCCGTGTGAGCGTCGCTCCCGGGTGGGTAAGTGTCGCAGTTTGTCCCCGGGGGCTGGTGTCCGCGGGTGATGTGGCCCGCATGTCATCCTATCCACCGTTTCCTGGTAATGGGGCGTTGAGAGTACAGATGGAGACATATGCGGCAGCTCGCTGGCGTCTCCTCCTCCTTCCCCTCCTGGGGCTTCAGCGGATCCCTTGCCTTGCGCGGGGCTCTCCGCCGCGCCGCCGCCGGCGTCGACTGGCTCGGATCCAGGCTTGGAGGATGTGGTGCTGTTGGGGGGTCCCTCCTTCAGACCACGGCGCCTCTGCCTCGCCGCAAACTCCAGCGGGAGTCCCTGTGGTGTCGTGGAAGGTCGCCGGGGCTCGGGTCGCATCCCCGATCCCCTACTCGGCCCTCTGGGCAGGCGAGAGCCTGGTCCACGGCTGACCTGACACCGCCACGGTGCCAGTACCTCTTCTTGTCCCGCTCTGGGTCGAGGCTGGGTGGGGACTGCTCGTCCCTCTCCGGGCCCCTCTTGTCCCTCCCCTCGGGCGGCTGCCTCGTCGGAGGGCGAGTCGGAGGTTGAATCGTCCCTGGCGCCGTCGCATGGGTTGCCGGGCCACCTCCGCCACATTCTGGGCTGCGGCTGGTGGAGGGCTTTGTGTCACTCCCCCGGTAGAGTTGGCGCCGTTCCGGCACTGCCCTATGGCCAGTTTGGCTCCGGCTCCACTCTGGTCCCCGGTGCAGTGTGACTTGGAGGAGCCCTATCCAGTGTCTCCCTCGGCACCGGATGGTGTTGATGTCCTGCCTCAGGCGCCGGACTCTACCGCTCCACACAGAGGTCGTTCCGTGGATTCGTCTTAGGCCGCTCTCTCTTCTCCAGAGGCTTCTTTTTCACTGGCGTCATCGAAGGGTGGCTCCCCGACATTTCTGAGGCCGAGCGTCAGGTCCCCCATTCTTCGGTTCCTGCTGACTTCCAGGTCTGACCTTTGCCCGTCCCACTTGGCTTCGGGGGTGGCCGCCTTAGTTTGCAGACGTCACCTACGCAGGAGCTGCTTGCTCCACTGCAAGGACCTACAGAGACTGGTGCGGCCTTCGCTCACGCGGTGTCCACGGCCGTGGGCATTCGGCGCATGGGTGACCCCATTGCTCATTTCCCGGCGGACCATCTCTTGGAGGTTCTCTACCAGAGCTCTGGTGGGAGGGAGATCTTGCTTCCCTTTGAGGGTTTGCTCCTTTCTTCCTTGACGGGGGCTTGGAGGCGTCCCGCCTCGAGGGATCCGGTGCCTCAACACATTCCGGCGCCGCGTGACCCGGCGTGCCTTTCCCTCCACCCCTCTGCTGCTAGTCCGCTTTTGCGGACGGCTTTTCCCTCCCAGCCGTCACTGTTGACTCCGCCATCCAGGGAGGCTCGCTGGCTGGACTCTCAGGGGCGCAACATGTTTGCCTCGACCTGAGCTGACCTGTGGGCCCTGAACACCTTGTGTGTATTGACTAGGGCATCCTCTTGTTTGTGGGATCCGTAGCTTCCCAAGAGACTATTCAGGTGGCATCATGCGTTGGATGGCCGGGTGCTGGCGGCGCTTATCCTCCACTCTGGACATCTCGGAGGTGCTGGGCCGGGCCATGGATTCCTCAGTCGCCCTCCGTCGCCATGCTTGGCTTCGGGACGGCGTGTTCACTGAGAATATTCGGGAGAGGCTCATTGATCTTCCGTTTGATGGCAGCCTGTTGTTCCATGCCCCGGCTGACTCCGCTATCCAACGGTTCCTGGCAGGGCTGCGCCCTCCTCCGCCTTATCCTCCTCCTTCCCCTCCTCAGTGACTGCTGAGTTTTTTTTTTAACATAAGATTTTATTAGTGAAAAAGCAGAGTCTTAAAATCAGTCACAAGCAAAACAATATATGCAGAGCAATACGAAAATCAGGTAAAATACAAATTAGCGCAAAATTCGACCTAAGGGTCCGACACGGGACATAGCTAGCTCGGAGGTAGGTGAGTCACAGAATTCTCCTCGGTACCTATTCCAGTGACCCTACTTCATGTCCCACTTCTTAGGGCAAGCTCTAATTTCATACACAGTCTTCTCAGCAATCATGCAACGGTCCATCTCAGCCACTCAGCCCACCAACAACGGTTTATCTTGGGAGCCCCATTTCATTGCAATAGAGCGTTTAGCCATCAGAAAACCTAGCGCCGCCCACTGTAATTCCTGGTCATTCAAATCATTAGCCCCCCATATGTTGAGGACACATTCCCTGGGCGCTGCTAAGAGGAGTTTTCCCAGGGACCTACTCATTTTCCAGCTCACGCCACTCCAAAATTGTTGCACTATCGGGCAGTCCCACAGGAGATGATAGAAGGTGCCAGGTAGACCACATCCCCACAGGCACAATGTATCAGGGCGTCTCCCAATTTTGGCCAAGGTAAGAGCGGGCACGTAAGCCCTATGAAAAATCTTCAATTGGATCAATCGGAACTTATGGCAGATAGCTGATTCTCATGGGGACATGAGGGCTGGACGCCAATCCTCTTCGTCTAAAGGACACAGGTCCGCCTCCCACTTGGTCCGCAGTGACTGGAATGAATCGGGGAGATTATTACAGAGCTTGCGGTAGGTATAGGAGATGGCTTTCTCAAGGAGGGGCTCGGACAATAACCTATCTTCTAAGGGAGAGGTCGCAGGTATGGAAGTAAGATCTGGGATGGCAGCCAGGATGGCGTGTTTAATTTGCATGTAACGGAAAAATTCTGTAGGTGCAAGGGAATACTTAGCCTGGAGGTCACTGAATGTCAATAGTATTCCCTTATGAATAAGGTCTCCCACCTCCGAAATCCCTATAGTGTCCCATTTGTCGAAGCCCTGGAGGAAGCAGAAGGAACCCAGACGCTGCGATGACCACAAGGGTTTTACTTTAGTGACCATGTTAGTCCAACCCAAACTTTTGTTGGCCCTATGCCATATCGCAACCGTGTGTGCCATGGGTCCAACATACCTATTCTTAGTTGGTGTGCTGTAGAGGGCCCCCAGGTATCCCTCCCGTCCGGTCTGACACCTATCCAGGAGGAAGGCCGGATTCAAGGGCGAGCCATGAATCCAGTGGTTGACAGCCACCAATTTTCGACGCCCAATAATAGAGGCGGAGGTTGGGTAAGGCTATGCCACCGTCGTACCAACCCTGAAAAAGTTTAGGAAGAGCAATACGGGCAGCCCCACCATCCCACAACAGAAGACGGAGTTCGCTCTCTACCGTACCGAAATAGGAGTCTGGAACTAAGAAGGGACAATTATGCAAAACATACAGGAAGCGCGGGAGCGCTAACATTTTGAACAATGCCGCCCTGCCCGGAAGAGACAGCGGGAGGGACCGTCAGTGGGCCACGTCACTGTGGGGTCTGCGCAAGGGGCCCAACAAGTTGCGATCGTGAAATACCTTAGGGTCAGGTGTGACATATATACCGAGGTATGTAAAGCCATCAGTAGCAACCGCAATGTAAAACCCACAGGGCAAGCAGGGTGGGGGGCCATGGAGCATGTAGAGAGTGGATTTGGTCCAGTTGATCGAATATACGGAGTACTTTCCAAAATTGGTAAGGACCTGAAATAAACTGTTGATAGAGGATCAGGGGGAAGACACAGAGATCAAGATGTCATCAGCATACAGAGAAATGTTATCAGTGATATCGTCATTCCAGCAGAGGCCTCTGATGGAGACATCAGTACGGATCCAGTGGGCTAGGGGTTCGAGGGTGAGGGCAAACAACAGCAGAGACAAGGGGCAGCCTTGTCTGGTTCCCCTGTGGAGGCGAAACCGCCGCGACGTGTGGTTGTTGATCGGACATGGCCCTAAAGGTCTGTGTATAGGAGCCGCACCCAGCTAATAAAGCAGGGCCCAAAACAAAAACAGAGCAAGACCTCGAAAAGATAGGGCCATTCGATCGAGTCGAACGCCATTGTGGCATCTAGGGATAAGATAGCCGCGTCTTGCTGTATAATGGACCTGCAACTCATGACATTATGGACTCTCCGGAGGTTTAACGCCGTGTTGCGGCCTGGGAGGAAACCTGACTGGTCGTCATGTATTAGGGATGGAAGTACCAGAAGGAGGCGATTCGCCAGAAGCTTAGCCAGGATCTTTACCTCCGCGCTAATTAGGGAGATCGGTCTATAAGAGGCGCAATCTGTAGGCGACTTATTAGGCTTGAGGATGACCGCAATGGAGGCCAGTCTTTGGTCAAGTGGGAGAAGACCGGTGTCGCGGCTTTCCGTAAACATATTTAGGAGATGGGGGACAATGTCCGGGGCCATGCCCTTCAAGAATTCGATGGGGACTCTGTCGGGGCCCATGGCCTTGCCAGAGTTGACGGCAAAAAGCACCGTGGTGAGCTCCTCTGCCGTGATGTCAGCGTCTAGGGCCTCTCTATCGGCGTCTGAGATGACAGGGAGGCGCATCTCATCCAAAAGTTGCTTGGACTCCTCCGGCCCATAGCACGCTCCGGCAGTGTACACGTGCTTCAAGTGATCGGCAAAGGCCTCTGCGATGTCTTGCGGATCTACAGCCACGGACCCGTCTGGTCTAATTATGGACAACACCCATCTGGATCCCTGCTCACGCCGCTCCAGCCAAGCGAGCATTTGGCCCGCGCTGTCACCAAACTCGTAAATACAATGGCGCGTGTGAAGCAGTCGCGTTTGTGCCTTTTCCTGCGCCAGCGCCTTGTAGGCCAATTGTTGGATACGGAGACGGCAAGCGGAGTCATCTGAGGGGGCTACGTTATGGGACGCTTCAAGTCTGATGAGTTCAGATTCAGCCTAAAGGATCTGTTCACTATGCTTCCGTAAGTATCCCATCTTAAGCGCTAGCGCCTCGCCCTTCACTACCGCCAGGTACGCCTCCCAGAGCGTGACTGCCGAATCTTCAGAGCCGACGTTTTCAGCGAAATAAAATTCAGTGCGCTCAGTTAGAGCGTCTTTGATATCCGGAATCTGCATAAGCCAGGGGTTAATGATAATGGAACCTCACGTGTATTGGCGATGGTAGGTGAGGTCCACACAGAGGTGAGTGATCGGATATGCCCCGCGGAAGCCCCCTCGGGCGAACGAAGCAACCAATATCTGCGATGGGACAGAATAAATAATCGATGCGAGACATACTATTGTGTGCATTGGAATAGTGTGTGAAATACGGCGCATCTGGATAGTGGTGGCGCCAAATGTCTTCCAGGCCAATGGCATGCGCGAAGTCGGACAAGTCCGAGCTTAACCGATGGGAGCTGCGTTTGGGTTTACGATCTATGTCGTCGCACATTGTGGCATTAAAATCCCCTCCGATCAGGAGTGTGCCCACGGGGAGGCCCAACAGTATGACGCCCAGCTCCT
Source organism: Lissotriton helveticus (assembly GCF_964261635.1). Taxonomy (NCBI): domain Eukaryota; kingdom Metazoa; phylum Chordata; class Amphibia; order Caudata; family Salamandridae; genus Lissotriton; species Lissotriton helveticus. Next base: position 258,977,117 of record NC_136063.1, on the reverse strand, counting down.
TAAGGGAGTCTCGGACTAATGTCGGCGGAAGATAAACAGAAATTATGTTCAGGGGACGCCCTTCCTAAGCGGCCTCAACTAGAGCAAAGCGGCCCAAATGGTCAGTCCATATCTTCGAGTGTGTTAGGGCGAGGCTCTTCCTAACCAGAATCCCAACGCCACGGGACCCAGAGGTAAATCCAGCGTGGACCAATAATTTATAACCCTCTCTCTGGAGAGCCTGACAAGTGTTACCGACCAGGTGCGTCTCCTGTAACAGAACGATGTCAGGGGAGTGGCACCTCAGAAACTGGAGGACCATGCTTCTCTTGATTTTGTGCCGCAGCCCATTAACATTCCAGGACAGGACAGTGAGCTTTCTAGTGAGGGACTGCGTCATAATGATGGAACAGGCAGACTATGTGGAAGGACAAGTGGGAGAAAGGCCGCTCGGGCCGTTGGAAACCTGGGACAGAACAAGGCACAGGATCAGGGTGTTTTGGGATCGCTCGGGGACCAGATACCACCCAGGGTGGCCTATCTGTCGTTAGTGGACCCTGAAGGAGCAGTGCCGTGTGACAGAAAAGGACTCTGCAAAGAATACAAAGGAACACGAAAACAGCAACAAAAACCCCCTTCCCACCCATCTCAACCCCCCCCCCTGCCCGCGGACTTGAAACGATCCACTCCCCAACTAGGCAGAGTGCATGTCGCCCTCCCAAACATATAAGGGGTGTGTGGAGAGCCATGAGTGCCCTCGCCCAAAGCCAGTCATGCAATGTAGCCTAGTGTATCTTACATCTGCTCATGTCTGCAACACCATTCACATAGTACATTAAGAGCAAAATAACCTGGACGGTCCATGCTGTCCCGACCGCAGAGATGAATGGACGGGACTGCGGAAGTGAACTCAGAACCAGCGATGTAACCAGGTAATCAAGACCAGGAGACTGCAACAATGTCAGGCTGGTCCCGGGCCGCTCCTCACTCATTCAGCGAAATGGAGCGGGCAGCTGTGGATTTTACAGGTCTTCCCGATTGCCGTCTGAGAACATGTCTTGACTTTCCTGGTGCAGGCTAGGGTCAGCATGTTCGGCCGAGTCTCGACGACGGTTCCGGGTGGCGCCCGATCGGCGCCATCCCTCAAGCCAGTTCCAGACTTCTTCAGGTGACAAAAAGAACCAAGTCTTTCCCTCTGACTCCACTCGTAGTTTGGCGGGGAATAACATTGCGTATTTAATTTCCTGGGCACGGAGTGCCTTTTTGACCTCAAGGAAACTGCGTCTGCGAGCCTGAACCTTAACCGTGAAGTCGGGGAAAAGCGTGATCTGCACGTTCTCCAGTCGCAAGGGAGGTCCTGCTCGCGCTTGCTGAAGGATGGAGTTGCGCTCTCAAAAATTAAACACCCGAGCGATGATGGGGCGAGGGGGGGCGCCCGGCTTCGGTTTTCCCCCAGGGACCTTGTGCGCTCGCTCAATGGAGAAGTAGTTGGAGTGCTGTTTCGGCTGCAGATGCTTCAGGATTAGGTTCTCCACGAAGAGGTTCCGGAACACCTAGGATGCGGACGTTGTTGCGTCTTGCGCGTCCTTCATAGTCGTCTAGGAGTTCCCCCATTTGCGCCTGGTTTTTCTGTAATTGGGTCACCTGTTGCTGGAGGGTAGAGGTGTCATCCACGAGCGCTGCGGTTTTGACCTCTGTCTCGTACCTTGGAGCCATTTTCCGGAGGTCTGCCCGCAGTAGGGTAACCTCTATGTTCACCGAGTCAATCCTCGTTTCCAGCGACGAGCGGACCCCAGCTATCGCCTCCATCACATCTTCCAGCGTGGGGGTACGGGTTGTTGGAGGGGGGGGGGGCGCGGATTTGGGCGCCTTCTCGGGAGTCACCTCCTTGGTTTCATCCTTTGAGCCCCATGAAAGTTTATTGATCTGTCTCTGGTTAGACGGTTTACTGCCCCTGTTAGAGGACATTGTGGGCGCCGGTACGGTCGGTGTTGTCCAATGGCATGGGCGTGGACGCAGTGAGATGGGAACAGGCACCCGCTCTCCTAGGCTAGATAGTCCAGAACTCACCCTGCTGGAGCGACCAGAGCTGGGGTGATTACTGCTCGGGTGTGGGCAGTGGTGGAGAAGTAGAGTGATTGGGTGCCTCTAGGGAGCAATAAGGCGCCACAATGCAAGAGGCAAGCAGCAAGTCCCATGCGGGTGCGTCTCCCGCTATCCAGAGTTCAGTATGGCAGGTTAGCAGTGGGGGCTGGAGGTACGCTTCCCTGGGCGGGCCAGTGTAAGAGTCGGGGGGGGGGGGTATAGTCAGGTTGCCAGCAAAGCTAGTACACCTCAACAGGGATACTAGGAGGTACACCGCTGCAGCACAGGGCCAAAGTAATGCTTCACACGTGGTATGCCGCCGCAGCTCAGGGACAAAGTATGGCTTCACACTTTCGTGGTGGCACCTAGCAGGCGTGGTCAGGGCAAGGGGCAGGCAGGCTCTCTATGGTGCGTATCACTCCAGCCACCACCACAGGCGGAGGTCAGGGCGCTCACAGGCAGCGCGAATGGGGCCCAGCAGCTCGGTCTCAGGAGCCCCCTCCTGTGTCACAGAAACAGGCCGCAATGCTCACCAGCTCTTGAGTGCTCCACGGGGGTTCTTGGCGTCACATGTAGGTCCCGCTGCACCCCTCGGGTACCGTCCGCATGCCCAACTTATGTTGCAGAGGCCAGTGTCAGGCGGTAGCAGTCCACGTCAACGGGGGCAACGTAAAGCGGTCCCCGGCGGAAGGCCCAGAGCCGTGGGCTCGCGTGCTGGTCACCCCGGGCACTAGGGGGAGTTCGCTTTCGGTCGCGCCGGTCAGCGAGGCTTCGCTCCAGCGATGCGGGAAGTGCATGGGGCGGAAGGCAATCGGTGTCGCTAGTCCCGACTCAGTGCTGTCCACGGCGCTGAGGCTCACAGGCTTCAGGATCCGTCCCGCAGTCAGGCTCGCCGGCAGTCGGCGGTCACGGCTGCCATCTTGAGGCCGAGGAATCAGCCCGGCTTCGGGGACCAGTCTCGGCAGTGGGGGCTCTGAAGTGGCCAGGGAGCAGGTGGCGGCGTCCAGGCAAGCCCGCAATCTGTACCCCTGCGTTTAGGGGGGATTTTGCAGCACAGGCTAAGGAGTATTGTCGGAAAACTGGGCGAGGGGCGAGGAGCCGGTTTAGAACACGGCCATTCCCCATGGCTGTAGACCATGCCCCCCTAGTGACTGCTGAGTTGAGCTGGTTCTGGGCCTTCTTGGACCGGTTGCCCTTGCTGTGGATTGTGTTTTCTGGCCATTGAGTCCTCCTTGATGGGACTTTGGCATTGTTGGCTGCTGGACGGCCCCTTGTTGACTGTGTGTGTTTTTGTTTGATTTGTTACACAGACTTGGCCCTGAGATTAGGCGTTTTGTTTTTCTTTGGGCTGCTTGTCAAACCTTCTGCGGTAATGTTTTTCCCCGTGACTCTTTTGTTTTTTCCTTTGCTGCGGAAGTCTGCCAAAGAGGGTTCCCATGTCTTGGGACTTACCATACCCTATGTGGGGTAGTGGTAGCTGTTATATCGCTAAGCTCTGCTGGGGAATGCTGTCGCCTTCGGGCGCCTGTTCTCAATGGCGTATCTGTATGTTGCTATTGCTTCATGAAGTTGTGTGCGCGGCCCCTTGTGGTGTGGTGCCGGGCATTTCCTATCCTTCCTGCTCTTGTTCTGAGAGCTAGGGTGCTTCTGTGCTCTTCTGGCAGCTTATGGCTTAGATGCTGTTCTGGCTGGCCTGTTGCCTTCCCTCTGGGTGGGCTCGCCCTATCTCCCTTTTTCCTTGGGCCCTCTAGGCTTCTTCTTCTTCTTGTTCCTCTGCCTGGCTTGGCATTGGATGGAAGCTTGGTTGCATTGGGGATGGAGTGGGGTGCTTCGGCCTCTCCGGCCTTGCCCTTGGTTCCTCTGTTGTGAGTGTACGGGCCTCGTCAGTCTTCCTTCTTCCTCCTTAAGCCCTATTGGGGTTGCTTGTGTTCGACCTGTGGGGGCCCTCTTTCCTAACAGGGACGGGGTACTTCCCTGGTCCGCAGGTCTGGTCCCCTGTGGAGCCCTCTGTCCTCACCCAGACTGGTGGGGTCCTTTCGCAGACCTTCCTTCCCTGTGGGTATTGCTAGGGTATCTATTCTACATGCAGGAATCTGCTGCTAGTAGTCTCGATCAGATGTACGAGTTACTTACCTTCGGTATCGATGTATCTGGTAGAGCCCATTCTAGCCGCAGATTCCTTCACGGCCCGCCCTTCCTCCCCGTTCTGCAAGGACTCCTGGGTTAGTCTTCAGTACTCGCCTCCCGGTAGGGGGCTCTGTCTCCTGTGAGTACTTTCCTTTGCTCTTGACGGTGGCTCCGTCTTGTTGCTGTTCATTCCTCCTCTTTGGTTCTTTGGGAGATGGGGTTGCGGTGCTCCTGTGCCCCGCTACTTTGGCTGCTCCAGGTGGGGGAGGTTTGCCTTCAATCTCTACCCTCCCTTCCCTCCCGCTACTAGGGGTCCTGGCCCCTCTGCTAACCTCGGAGTTGGGGTCCACTGGTCGTGCCTTCCCCTTGTTCCCTGGGGGTGGTTGCCCTCTGTGCTGGGGTGGCTTGGAGGTTGGTGGTTCCTGCCTGTTGGGACTGGCTCCCCGTCCTTGTTTCGGGGTAGGGTTGTAGGCCTGCTATATGTGTCATGACTTTCACGCAGGTTCCTTGACTCCGGGGGGAGGGCTGTCTATGTACTGGCATGGTGGCTGCTCAAGGCTCTTCTGTGTTCTTCCTTCTGTCCCTGCCCTCGGACACTGCAGTCTTTTACTGCTCCTTATGGTGTCTTCCTCTTTTTTCTTTTTTCTATACTCTTTCGCACACTGTTCCCATGCTTCCACAGTTTTTGTCTGGTGGCTCCGAGTTGTGGTGTGGAAAAGTTCTCCGAAGAAAACTGACGTTGGCGCGCCGGGGTGGGGCTTATGTGATGTTGCTGATGTTAAATACGCGGACGACGCCTGGGTGGGGTCGCATGGTGCCGCCCCGCCGCCGGCGCGCATGGATGCTGTGGCAATAAGTTTCCGGATCCAGTCTCACGCGTCACACCTCGGGATAATTCTACGTGAAGGAATCTATGGCTAGAATCGTCTCTACCAGATACATCGTTACCGAAGTAACTCGTACATTTGATCTTCAATAAATAATGCAAATCCACTTTTATCTCTTTCTGGCATGCACCATTTCCACTTTTAACATTAGTAACACACATGTTAGTTACACAGTTAAAAATAGCATTTTAGATTTGATATTTTTATAATGCCATTCATTTGCTCCATTATTTCATGCTAAAACTGGTTTTGCAGTGTAACTGCATGCACGTTTACCTAAGCATTCCCTGATTTCAAACTCACATTCAGAACCGTACTTAATCCTGTTCTCTGATTATGAAGCTACTCAAAAAGGGTCCTTCCTCTTATTCCCCCTGAGTTTAGGCACTAGTTGATCCAATCACTGGTCATAAATAGATTGGATTACAGTAATATCTTTTGTGCTGAGCTTCCCTTCTACTTGATATGCCAACTAAAACTATCCACCAGGGTTATTGCTGAACATTCCTAAACTCTCAAACATAGAGGTGCACTTTAAGTCACTTCATTGGCTTCCCTTGCAGCAAACATGCCTTTTTAAGACACTTTGCCTCTGACACACGCCTGTGCACTCAACTTCACAGACTTGCGTGACTTCACTTTTTCGAGGTATATTCTTCATGTTGCAAAGTCATCCTGTGCCCTGGGCACCCTGCAACTTTTTTCTGACTGATGCTGGTGGTAACTTATTGTAACTGACCCTGGGCTCTGGCTAACCAGGGCCAGGGCTTAGCTAAAAGGAACACATTGGAATACAGTTAAAACACCTAACGTACACTAGGGTACACTATGGTATGGTGGGGTACCCCCTGTAATTGGCATGACCTACCCCATGAGCCCCTAGTATATAATAGGGCAGGGGACTGAAACTACCTAGAAGTCCCCAGTACCCTGGGGCATGGCAGTTTAGAGGCCAGCAGCTTTCTCTGCACTTGCACTGACTGCTGAAGCCTGAGGTCAGTTTAAAAGCAGCACTGGGAACCAGGACTGCTTTTAAAAAGTAATTTGTGGTAGGAGCACTTACAAATGGGTAACCTACAATATGTTGACATATTAGGGACTCCCAGGGTCTCCCCTATGTATCCCTGGGGTGGGGGGACAGTATCTATAAGGTACACCCTTATAAAATGAGTTTTTATATGCCTGGGTAAAGTGAAATTTCACATTTCACTCCCCACATTGTGGTAAAGTGCTGCTCAAATTCGACTTTGATGCTAGGAGCACAGTAAAAGGAGAATCTGCAACATTTCTACAGATTCAGAACCCCTAAATCTCCCCTAGTTGCACATGGGGTGGGGTTCCTGTAGATATCAGGCAAGTACTTATAAAATATGTTTTTGTAAGTCCTGGTGCTGGAAAATTGGTCCAAGTCATTTTTCCCATTGCAAATCCCTTGTTACATAGATTAACATGGTAGGAAGTTATTCATTAATAACTATTGATAGGAGAGGACTAGCCTGGCCATTCAAAGACTTCCCAGATTGGTAGTAGTAAATCCAACAATATTTGTTGAATTTCTCCTAAAGTGTACATACAAGAAGTTATAAGACTTTCTTGTTTGTAAGTCCAAATTCAGCCTTCCAGTGGTCTTCCCTGATTGGTCAGAGTTAAATGGATTAGCCAGGCTGCTCTGCAGAAGTGAGAAAGAGCTCCTGGGGTTACCAGCTCTGCTGGGAGGGCAGTGTGCTGGTCCATAGGAATGCCAGGCCAGGGGCTGGAGTCGTAAACCATGCTCTTCAAAGGCAGAGGGGAGGCCTAGGTGTCAGTTACACTTTTACACTTTTGACCCAGAGTCAGGGCTAGGCTTAAGGAAGGTATGTGCAGATGGTAGTGGGAGAGTCTAGGGAAATAAGCCATCCCTGGGGGTGTGTTTAGCCAGGTCTTGACTCTGCTCCGCCATTATGAAGTTGAAAGATTTGATGCACTCTGGGACAATATAACGCCACACTCTACAGGATGTGGTCATCGCCTTGAGGAGTTACCCTGCTCCCATTGGGCAGGAGTGACCTGCTGCTTGACCCAGAGAATTTTGAATAAGTATCTGAGAGGGGCAGAGCCCTCCAGATCTGCTGCTTGATACTTATTGAGGCAAGAAGTGCCCTGCTGAGAAGATTTTGCTGTGCCAAGAATTCTACGACCTGACCTCTGAAGATTGCACCATCTGAAACTACAGCCCTATGGATTATCCTGCTGGAAAAGAACTAAAGTTTGGACTCCCTGAAAGCTATAGGTTAAAAGAGCTCAACTGGAGCATCACCAACTAAATCTACACCTTGGAGAACCATCGGTGGATTTCTAAGGGTTTTGACAAGTGGATTGTGGGAACTGAAGTCCTTAACTTTCAAGGACCATCCTGAAGCTCCCAGACCCTTGGAGTGAGTTTTAGACACTTTGGGACCCATTGAGGAACTTCAGGAAGAAGTTCAAGAAGTTTGGAGACCTTTGGACCAACTTTGAAAAAAGCTCCATAGAGGGACCAACTCAACCTGGCCAGCCAGGCTGCCTGCCTTCAACCGCGAGCCGACCAAGCCAATCAGGTTCATCCTGCTAAACACTCCATAGCTCCAACTTCCAGAGATTGACCGGGGCTAGAGAAAATCCGAAGCCGGCGAACCCTCACCGGATCCGGCTACATGAGGAGAATTGAGACACCCTCAGAGAAAAAGCTCAAGAAAAGTTTCTAAGTCTGCTCGTAGAAAAGGTGACCGGGAACAACCGCGAGAGCCAAGCCGCCTGCCTTCCATCACATGTCGGCCTGGATTCCTGGGTTGTCCCGCTGAAGCAATCTTTAAATATTTTCTAAGTCTGCTCCAGGGAAGTTGACCGGGACCTCGTCACAAGACAAGCCGGCGGGCCCTCACCGAATCCGGACTGGCTGAGAGCTTCGAGGGGCCTCGAGAAGAAAAGCTCCAGAAAAGTTTCTTAGTGTGAAGGTAGAAACTTGGACAGGGACCTGCAGGGGGCTGTAGCCGCTCTGGGCTCCATTGCGCCTGGTGTGGAAAAGTAAATTTTGCCATGTTCTGTGTCCCTACGTGTTCCCCATCCTATGTTGCATGTGCATGATTAATATGCATATGTATTCCCCATGTTTGATTAAAGACGCAATTACAGTTGTGTCCATCTCTAGTATGCCAGTTTCCAGTTCTCGTGAAAGCTACGAGTATCAGGCCTATGTAAAGTTACGTTGCCACGTTTCTCAGTGTGCACGTTATTTCATCGAAAAGTCCCCGTTTCTAGGCCTCAAAAGGGCCCGGACACCAGATTCAGCTCCTGTCTCCTGAGCCCTCGCTGAGGAGCGATACAGCCCCCACCTGTATTCCTGACCCTTCACTTACTTCCTGTCTCACAGTGCCCGGCCCAGCCTGGCTCTGCCTGCTAGTCTGCCAAAAGTATGTTATGATTCTAGTTATCAGTCCAGCCCTCCTTCTCTGCATTCCTTAGCTACTGAATCGCATCAATAGTTTCCGTCATGGTCTAGCCTTTACGTCTCCATGTAAGAGAAATACTGTATTTATGGTCATTTAATATTCTTCAACACGCACTACATGTAGAATAATGCATGCACCAGTCTTAGTGTCTGTTAGCCTTTGCCCTGATAACTTTTGGATTCTATCAACATGTTCTCTAAACATCAGATACTAGATAGTGTTTAGGTACATGTCGCTCTGACTCTCCAGACTTTCGTCTCTCCTTCTAGCTCAGAAGTCATAGCTCCCAGCTTCTCCCTAGTAACACGTCACTGCCAGCTTGCGCGCACCACTAGGTTAGAGGTCCCGGCTCCTCAGGTAGCCCCCTCCATGTTTCCGCCCCATTTATGACATATTCTGTTACGTTTACATCACATGTCTATGTACACGCCTCCTGTTACACCTACTTTCACCCTTATCTTTCGCGACTGTTACTGACCCCACCCACTGCTCCGCCTATTGTATGTACTGTAATGCATTTGTTTTAGTATATATACTTGTGCACTGTTATTAAAAGTTACGCCATCGCCGATCCTGCCCCCGTGCAGCGCTGCCATCCTATTCCTGTGCAGGTTGTCCTGTTCCTGTCCTTATGCTGTATTAAACCTGCAAACTCCTACTACCTCGAATTTTGACTCTTATTTATTGAGCTATCTGTTATTACTATATCCAGTCAAAAATAGATCCGGTATTATTTATTTATATACCACATAATGGCGCCCGAATAGGGACTTGCCCTTTCCCCACTCGCCGGTGAAGCCACGTATGCCCCCTGATCCTCTGCAGCCGTGACGGAACCATACCGTGCACGTGCAGATATTTCTGCTTCAAGTATCCCTCAGGCCCACGGAGGAGACGGAGGTTGCGGTCCAGCATCCAGACGAGGCGGTGGAGGAACGCGGCGAGTCCCGACCAGAGCCCAAGCCGAGAGTCCAAGGTCCGAGGTATCCAGAGGCCCACCCGTAACAGAAGTCCGAAGTCCGTGTCCGTCCGGTGTCGAAGCAGTCCAGTCCAGTCAGCGGCCTTCCGTTCTTGCTGCCCGGTGAGTACCGTTGCTGGGGTAGTATCTAGACAGGGTCAATCTAATTGACTCTGGTCCGTGGGTTTGGTGGTACACAGACCCAACACGAAGTGTCCACTCCGGTGGATGCGGGTCCTGACGTGTCTCTTTATGAGACCGGTAAGTTTCGTACTGTTTTAGCAGTGCATCTAGTTTCTGTTCTAGTCCGTTCTGTTCTCGAGAAAATTCATGTATTCTGTTTTCAGTATTCCAGGTAGTATTTTGTCAAAACTGTTATTTTAAATGTTCTTCATGTATTTTAATGTCGTGGTATGAAAGTGGTGTAATTATCGTGTTCATTGTGTATTGTATTGTGTCTAGATTACAGTTCAGTCATGCCTTTGTTTTCCAAACTACGTCAGTTAAGAACTAGAAAAGGTCTGTTAGAAGAAGCAGTTCCTGTCCCGCCTAGGGACAGTCCAGGTCATTTTATGTATCAGAAGCATGGCATAAGTGCCATATTATATCTAGATTTATGGGTGGAGTACACCAAAGAGTTAGAAGAAAAGTATAGATGGCCCGTATCAGGTACGTGGGATGCCGAGTGCATCATGCGAGTAGAAGAAGCATTATGGAAAAAGAAAGCCAGACAGTCGCAGAAAGATGCCATCGAGTTATGGCGCAAAGAATCTCATAAGAGAACCGAAAAAGAAATCAGAAAGTCAGAATTAAGTAGAGAATCCTTAGAAAGGGCGCAAGAAAGGGAACTAATCGAGATAGGTGAACGAGTTAAAACCGAACAGTCAGACAGACAGAGGAATGCCCTTATTAAGGGTATGTATCCTCTTCTTGCCGAGGGCTTGCCAAAAGCAACCCCGGAGGCATCCAGTGATTTTCCGCCACCATTAGTTCCGACCAAGCTACGTCACAAACCGACCGCAGCTGATATTTTCATCTCATCCTATTTGGACGACACAGTCCCAGAATATGCAAATCCTGTTCCGCCAGTTCCTGTAAATAATGTAAATCCTGCTCCTCCAGTCACCGGGGCACCTTTTGCAGTACCTGCTACGGTACCCCCCGGTCCAGCCCATAGTACAACTTCCCGCCACATCAGTTACTCTGCCAGCACGAAGAGTATCAGTCGATGACTCCAGTATAGGGGCCGCAGGAGGAGGTCCTCCTGGTACCCCGTCGCCACACCAACGTGTAACGTTAGTCGAGTTACATGAACGTGCGTTACAGCGTACGCCCAAATATAAGTCCGTTGCAGAAATCCGACGAGCTCTTACTGAATGCCGCTATGATCCAGTCACAGGCGATGATAGTACGGTTATATATTCCATACGTGTAAGACGGGTGACCGGGTATTTGGACACCCTACCGGACATGAAAGAAGATCTAGACAGAATATATCGTTTCATCCGTACAGGGGATGATCCAGAAAGTATTGGCGAAGCCATGTCTCAAAGGAAAGCTGAGATCCAGCTCATGATATTAAAATTTCTGATTAATTGTTTAATAAGGGAACAAGATTATCCGACCAAAGATCCGGCCGAAATGAGAACCCTGACAAGGTGGAGTGATAATATAGCCGAGGGTAAGCACAGAACCATCAGTAGTATAGAGAGTATGTACAAGAAAATTCGTAAAGAAATAATAAGGTTACACGAACAACGTAAAACAGCACAAGTAAGCGAGAAAGAGAATGACTCTCCTACAGAAGAGGTAGAGGACGAGAATACCGCTAGAATAGCGTATGTAGGAAAATCTAGATTTCCAGACCGCCATTTACGCCTAGAACACAAGAAAATCTTTCATCATCCAGCACCGGAACAAGGTTCTCTGGAACAAGCATTTCAAGCTACCGATCAAATTCTGAAATCACGAATCGGTTATAGTGAATTAAGTACTATGCATGAACAAGAACTAGCCCGATCAGCAGTCCGATGGACTACTGATTCTACCACTTTTCCAGACGAAATAGTGGCACAAATGTTTCTGAAATTGCCCCCAGCCGAGCAGCGACTGGTGGGTATGTATATGATCCAGCACCTCATCACATTGTATGAGGGTCAACATTCTGATCCAGGTCCGTTACATGATGTCCTGAACGAGTTACTCCAGTATAGATGGAAAGGTTTAGGTACCGATTTAATTAGTGTCATTCTAGAACAACGCCACAAATATAGTATGTTTTTGAACCCGCATTTTGTTCATGTCTCACCTCCAGAAAGTAAACCGTTTTACATAGACAGACAGCATCCGCTACGAGAGGTACACCCAGTTAGGACAGCGGGTGGTGAAATGCAACGAGTATTTGTTTACACCCCAGTTACAAAGATGGAACTCTTAGAGATGAAGAAATTAATTCCTTGTCATGACAAAGATCCAGCAGGGTTCCACCGAGAGTTAAAAGACATGCTCCGTTTGGGAGAATATACGTATCCAGATATTATTAAAATGTTAAAAGTCCTGTTGCCTGCGGGCATATATGAAAAACTCAAGGAAAAAGAATGGGAGGTGGGAGAGAAAAAGATTGATTGGGCAGTTCTAGAAGCTGAAGACAAGATACGAGTACCAGGTACCGGTCTTGGAGATAAATGTAAAGAATTACCAGAATTATTAATACAAGTTTTACCTAGATTATTGGCCACTAAAAAGGAAGACTGGGATGCAATCTCAGCATGTAAACAGAAACAAGACGAAGACACTAGTGATTTTTATTCCAGATTTGAGAAATGTTTTATAATAAACAGTGGTTTGAAGACGAGTAGCGAGTCATACCCTCATCTTTTTGTTACTAAACTAGTCGAGAATTCAAGTCCACAAGTTAAGAATCGAGTTTTGAAGGTTGAAAGTACTTGGCAAGCTAGTACCCCGTCCCAGATGTTACAGATGCTCCAGTATCACCAGAATAGAATCAGGGAAGAGCAAGAACACGAGAGAAGACGTATGAAAGACACGAAAATGAAAGTACTAGTTGCACAATCTGTTCCTCAAGACAGTCAGAAGAGGGGTCCGAATCAAGCCAGTCATCCTGCAGCTCCCGTTAAAGGGACATGCAATTACTGTAAACAGCCAGGTCATTTTATAAACGAGTGTGCAGTTCTGAAACATAATATAGCTACCGGTAAAACTAAAGAAAGACCACGTCCGCCTAGACAAGAACAAGTTTCACAGACTTCTCAGCCACAGAATGCACAACAGACAGTTACAGCACCGCAGCCTATTGCTGCAACACAGCATGTTACACAGCAGATGTATCAGTATGCTCAGTCCGAGTATCCAGAGTATCAAGCATACTCATGAAACAGCCTAGAGAGGGAGGTAGGCTTGCCTCTCATCGAGATTCCTGTAGATCAAGAAGGTCCCTATGTTCACAGTCAAGTATTAGGGAAAGACAGAAAGTTTCTGATTGATACAGGGGCAAGTAGGACTACCATAAGTCACGACGAGGTTCCAGGGGCTCCGCTCTCAGGCTCTAGAAATGTTTCCCTTGGATTTTCAGGAAAGCCTATTGTAAACGAGATATCAAAGCCAGTTACTCTAGAAGTAGGTCCATTGTCCCGAACTACTGATCTATTGCTTACGAAGTCCTGTCCAGAAAATTTGTTAGGCATTAAGACACTGAAAGAATTAGGTGCAGTTATTTGCTGTTCCCCAGAGGGAATACGTTTGTTTTTACGTGACTTCAAGGGTCACTATGTTTTGCGTGATTTTGATCCAAGATTGTCTAATGTTCCGCAGCATCTATGGGCGCAAGGTCCAACTGATGTTGGTTTTATGCAAATCACACCCCATCGTGTGACTCTCAAGCAAGGTGTAGTGTTACCACGAATCAGACAGTACAGATTGCCACCTGAGGCTGTAGCAGCCTTATCCAAAATTATTGACGAGCTCATGGCTCAAGGAGTAGTTGTAGAAACTGACTCCAATGTATGTAATTCTCCTATCATTCCAGTCATGAAGCGTACTGATCCAAATGCACCCCCAGTATATCGATTAGTGATTGACCTTCGAGAACTCAATAAATGTATTATTCCCCAGTATCCAGTAGTCCCAGATATTTCTTCCCTATTGACAGCCATTGATTCCGAAGCCTCTTTTTCACAGTCATAGACCTCAAGAACGCGTTTTTCAGTGTTCCAATTCATCCAGACAGCCAGTACCTTTTCGGTTTTTGTTTAAATGGAAGGAGCTATAAATTCACACGAGCTCCTCAAGGTTTCACAGAAAGTCCTAGCATTTACAGTCAAGCACTTAAGAGACAACTAGACAATATTCACATGCCAACTGACACTGCCCTGCTCCAATATGTCGATGATCTACTGATCACAGCCCGTTCTGAACGTGCTTGCGAGCGAGCATCACTTACAGTCTTGTATTTCCTTGCCGAGATGGGGCACAAGGTGTCCCCTTCGAAGCTTCAATTCTGTGTCCAGCAAGTGATCTATTTAGGCCACTTACTGTCCAAGAGGGGTAGGCAGTTGACACCAGACCGTATCCAGTTAATAGCGAGTCTTCCTCAGCCCAAGACCCAGAAGGAGGTACGTGCTTTTATCGGCCTTACTTCTTATTGCAGACAATGGATTCCTCAGTATGCATTTCTAGCCAAGCCACTGATACAGTTAACGACACAGGAGGCAGCCGTATCGACTGTCCTCCCTTGGACATCTGAACATACACTTAGTTTCAATGAGTTAAAGAAAGCTCTATGCCAAGCTCCTGTTCTAGCTACACCGAACTACAGTAAGCCTTTTATACTTTTTGTTACAGAACGTGATGGTACAGCATTATCTGTTCTCACACAAGATCAAGCAGGACAATACAAGCCCTGTGCTTATTTTTCGAGCACACTAGATCCTGTAGCCCAGGCTCTGCCTGCGTGCCTCAAGTCAGTTGCAGCCACAGCATTAGCTATCAGACAAAGTGATTCCATAGTATTAGGACACTCCTTGACAGTACAAGTTCCACACTCCGTGGAAGTTCTTTTAAACCGAACACAGACCCAGCACTTGACAATTGCACGTTTGACAGGTTATGAACTGACACTGTTCCAGCCACACATAGAAATCAGACGCTGCAACGTTCTAAATCCTGCTACACTGTTACCGTCAGCTAATTCGAATCCTGCCACACACGACTGTGTGGAAGCAGTTAACACTATGACTAAGCCAAGACAAGATCTGACAGATATTCCATTACCAGATCCTGACCTGACACTTTATGTGGATGGTTCATGTATGAGAACGAGTACAGGAGAACTAGTAGCCGCGTATGCAGTGACTACTGACACTGAAGTTATAGAAACACACCGTATTGACACCCTGTCTGCCCAAGCAGCAGAGCTAGTTGCTCTGACTCAAGCCTGCATACGTGCCAAGAACCTGAAAGTTAATATTTACACAGATTCACGTTACGCATTCGGAGTTGTACACGACTTCGGAGTGCTCTGGCAGGAGAGAGGTTTCATGACTTCTCATGGAACCAAGATTCAGCATGGTCTCCTTATTCAAGCTCTGTTAGATGCAATACATTTACCGACATCTATCGCTATCATGAAGTGCAAGGCACATACGAAAGTTACTGACATTATTTCCCAAGGAAATGATCTAGCAGATCGAACAGCCAAGCTTACAGCACAGACACCAGACATACCAGTTAACAAGACACTGACATCCACTCTAGAACAGACTACTTGTATGACAGTTAAGGACCCTACTCAAGATATCATAGATATCCAGTTACATGCTACTCCCGAAGAAATCAAGAAATGGTCCGAACAAGGAGGGGTCCAGACAGATCAGGGATGGGTGACGAAGGGTAGAGCCACATGGTTTCTCCCCGACTCAATGGTTCAAGTCATTATCAATACCGCACATAGTCCAGCACACTTAGGAGAAAAAGCCATGTTAGACAGTATCCAGAACATTTGGTTTAACAAGCATTTACGAGCTGCAGCCAAGCAGAAAGTCCGTACCTGTATGATATGTTGCCAGTTCAATCCAGGTAAAAGTGTCCCGGTGGAACAAGGTGGATTCCAGCCCCCTGACCACCCTTTTGAGGTCCTCCAGATGGATTATATTCAGATGGAGCGATGTCGAGGTTTCAAGTATGTCCTTGTAGTTGTATGCGCTTTGTCCAGGTGGACAGAAGCATATCCAGTCCCAGATTACACAGCCGCGACCACTGCCAAGCAGTTGGTTCGTGAATTCTTCCCCCGCTATGGACTCCCTAGGGTCGTATATTCTGATAACGGCCAGCCATTCTCATCTGAACTGATGAAACACGTTTCCCTGTTGTTAGGATACCAGTGGAAGTTCCATTGTGTACGCCATCCTGAAGCAGCCGGTCTAGTAGAGAGACATAACCAGACCCTGAAAATACGCATTGCTAAAGTCTGTCAAGAAAAAGGTGTAGACTGGCTGGTAGCTCTGCCAGTCGCTCTGTTTTATATGCGCATGGTCGCACATTCCAGATCAGGTCTGTCCCCTTACGAGGTCGTTTTTGGCCGCCCCCCTAATATGTGGGGTACACCTAGACCCCGAAGTATTACAGATGTTTCAAGTAATATGCTGACAGATTACCTAGCTTCCTTGATGTCTGCCCTACACTCTTGTCGTTCACAGGTTGCCGCCGCATTTCCAGACAATACCGAGGTGGCACCGCATGAAATCGTTCCCGGAAGTCTGGTTCTCGTAAGGAACTTTGATCGTTCAAGTCCGCTGGAGCCCCGCTGGAAGGAGCCCAAGCAAGTTCTCCTGGCCACCCGTACTGCCGTCAAGCTGGAAGGCAGGAAGGGCTGGGTACATTTGTCGCATGTAAAGAAGTTTTATGGACTAAAGACTGTTTCCAAGAACATTTCCGAGGATTTTAAAGACTGCCAAAGTACTATTCTCAAGGACTGTCCCGCAAATGACATTGATACGAAACCCTCCCTGTTAGAGAAAACTCCGCAGCAGGAGTATAAGTTAAAATTAAGGTCTAGTAAAATAAGTCAGCCAGTTTGATTGTCTAAGTCCTCCCCTAGGTGAAACGGTTAGACCGGTTTCTGACATGTATAAAATAGACCCCCATAGAGATAGAGTTAGTGAGAACTCTAAAAGTTGCATTATTATTTTATGTTTTCTGCTATATCTCAGCCTTATGATTACCTGCACGAGTTATGCATTTTATTTATGTTTTCCAGTTTCTCATGTAAATAAGTCTTCTAATGCTACAGTAGAGCACACGTTTAGTGATCTGCCTCCTCATGAACTATCTTATCGTCTTGCTATGCGAAACAATACATTTATTAGAATGTTACACTATTCACACCAGACCAGCAATGCTACTAATTGTTGGGTGTGTGGTCGACTCCCCCCGTTCCAGACATCGAAGGGAGTTCTGCCACTCTTTCCTTATCCATTTTCACATAACGGTTCATGTGGAGCATGGTCCACGTTAACGTCATCTTCAACAGATATGTCCTTTCTTAACAGTACATGTTTTCCAGACAAGCAAGGTCTTCCCCACAGAACAGGGTTAGATCTAGAAAATGAAGTTTATAATTTGGGTAATTATTCTTCGAATTTCATGGTCCTGAATGTTCAGTCTGATACTACTCCAGACTTACCTGCTATGTCAGTACTACCAGTCAAAGGCGAATTATGTGTCAGAAAGAATGGTTCCGTACATGTAGGACATAGTGATTGTACTACTATTGTCGAGTATAGTGACAGTGGGAAATCTATTTTCAAAGCTTCACGTCATTCTTATTTTGTTTGTGGTCAGACCGCATATGTTCGTCTGCCCCTCGATTGGGAGGGAACCTGTTACATTGCATTCCTACTGCCACCTGTTTTCCTAGCCCCACCTGACTATCATAGGAACTCCCACCTAGTACATACTAGACACAAGAGAGGACTCCCGATTGTTGATTATACTGAAACTGCTCTAGAGCAATACATAGATATCAATAAAGGTGTCTTTCCCTACTTAGGTACTGTCGTGAATAGTAAGCTGATACGTAGATTAACCAGAACACTTGAAGCAGTAGTGATTGAGACTACCTCTGCTCTAAGTAACTTAACCGAAGAGCAATCCTTTATGAGAATTGTCGTGCTCCAGAATCGTCTCGTCCTTGACGTCATACTGGCCGATAGGGGCGGGGCATGTAGAGTCATCGGATCTAGTTGCTGCATTTTCATTCCTAATAACGCGCCGTCTGTTTATTCAGCTATAACCAGACTCCATAAAATTGCCCATCTGTTACACCAAAATCCAGGCACCTGGACATGGTCCGGTTGGTTCTGGAATATAATTTCCGCCTGGGGATGGAAAGTGTTGTCCTTTCTAGGTATTGCAGTAGCGATCATATTCAGTTGCTGCCTCTGTATACAATGTGGCCCTGCGATTTGCGGCATTTGTGCTACCTCTTGTATTCCTAGTCCCGAGTCCCGTTCTAAATCCAGTTCCAAGAAAATTCGAGACAAGCAAATGATACTGTATGAAATGATAGATGGTATCATGAATATTGATGTTTCCTGATGGAAACGTAGTGACAAGGAGGGAATGTGGAAAAGTAAATTTTGCCATGTTCTGTGTCCCTACGTGTTCCCCATCCTATGTTGCATGTGCATGATTAATATGCATATGTATTCCCCATGTTTGATTAAAGACGCAATTACAGTTGTGTCCCTCTCTAGTATGCCAGTTTCCAGTTCTCGTGAAAGCTACGAGTATCAGGCCTATGTAAAGTTACGTTGCCACGTTTCTCAGTGTGCACGTTATTTCATCGAAAAGTCCCCGTTTCTAGGCCTCAAAAGGGCGCGGACACCAGATTCAGCTCCTGTCTCCTGAGCCCTCGCTGAGGAGCGATACAGCCCCCACCTGTATTCCTGACCCTTCACTTACTTCCTGTCTCACAGTGCCCGGCCCAGCCTGGCTCTGCCTGCTAGTCTGCCAAAAGTATGTTATGATTCTAGTTATCAGTCCAGCCCTCCTTCTCTGCATTCCTTAGCTACTGAATCGCATCAATAGTTTCCGTCATGGTCTAGCCTTTACGTCTCCATGTAAGAGAAATACTGTATTTATGGTCATTTAATATTCTTCAACACGCACTACATGTAGAATAATGCATGCACCAGTCTTAGTGTCTGTTAGCCTTTGCCCTGATAACATTTGGATTCTATCAACATGTTCTCTAAACATCAGATACTAGATAGTGTTTAGGTACATGTCGCTCTGACTCTCCAGACTTTCGTCTCTCCTTCTAGCTCAGAAGTCATAGCTCCCAGCTTCTCCCTAGTAACACGTCACTGCCAGCTTGCGCGCACCACTAGGTTAGAGGTCCCGGCTCCTCAGGTAGCCCCCTCCATGTTTCCGCCCCATTTATGACATATTCTGTTACGTTTACATCACATGTCTATGTACACGCCTCCTGTTACACCTACTTTCACCCTTATCTTTCGCGACTGTTACTGACCCCACCCACTGCTCCGCCTATTGTATGTACTGTAATGCATTTGTTTTAGTATATATACTTGTGCACTGTTATTAAAAGTTACGCCATCGCCGATCCTGCCCCCGTGCAGCGCTGCCATCCTATTCCTGTGCAGGTTGTCCTGTTCCTGTCCTTATGCTGTATTAAACCTGCAAACTCCTACTACCTCGAATTTTGACTCTTATTTATTGAGCTATCTGTTATTACTATATCCAGTCAAAAATAGATCCGGTATTATTTATTTATATACCACACTGGCCTGAAACTTTGAATTTGCCCCGTTCTATCGCGAGCAGGTATCACAATATGGTGCTATAATCTTCTAAGTGCTATATTTTATTAAATACTAGCTTACCCGTCGCGCGTTGCTGCGATCTCCGAAGAAAGGAAATTCAAGGAAACTCGTTATGATAACATTCAATTTACATTGTGTCATTTTTATTGAAACTTACTCATTTTAATATGGAAAACGTTTCAAAGTGTCGTTTTAATTCTATTTATTTACATGATTTTTTGTTTTTCTGTCTGGTGCGTACATCAGTAGTCGAAAGATTGAGGGCCCTGGGGGGGCGATATTTTAAAAAAAATTATGCCAGAAACCTTCGCGGGAGTGTACTCCACAACTTCCCAAAGTTTCCTGGCGATCGGATGAATGCTGTTTTAATTCTATTTATTTATTCGAGTGCTTGTGGATACACGATTTTTTGTTTTTCCGTCTTGTGCGTACAATAGTATTCGAAAGATTATGAAGGCACTTGTGGGCCGATATTTAAAAACAATTTATGCCAGAAACCTTCGCCGGAGTGTATTCAACAACTTCCCAAAGTTTCCTGGCGATAGGATGAATGCTGTTTTAATTGTATTTATTTATTCGAGTGCTTGTGGATACACGATTTTTTGTTTTTCCGTCTTGTGTGTACATCAGTATTCGAAAGATTGTGAGGGCCCTGGGGGGCCGATATTTAAAAAATGTTTATGCCAGAAACCTCCGCGGGAGTGTACTCAACAACTTCCCAAAGTTTCATGGCGATCGGATAACTGGTGTAGTAATGCATAAAGGACAAACAGACAGACAGACATACATTCGTTTTTATATACATAGGTTTGAAAATTCACATCTCCGGTTCCCTACATTGGATTTATGTTGTTTTGGTGTCATTTTAAAGATAATAATATTTCCTATTTTTATAAATTGGTGTTGGATTTTTATTTTGTGTTGTCTTAATTATTTACTGAAATTGTGTTTTTAAATGCTTTACATACCTGTCTTTGAAGTTAAGCCTGTCTGCTGGCAGCCACGTTACCAAGGGTTGAGCATAGGAATAATTTTCTAAGACTTATGCGGGGTCCTACCATGTGTTAGTGGCCTTATTGCCAGTGGCAGACCTACATTTACCTCTACCAATAACCCACTTTCTAACATTTGGTGGCAGCGGTGGGATGAGGACTTGTGTTTAAAAAGTACACCTTTCAGTGAATGATTTAAGATTATAAAAATCCTCTAGATTGCCTTAGAACAAAACTTTTGAGTTTCATTTTTGGAATTTGGACTAAACTGTGTTTTAATCCATTGCTTTGATTTTTCCAAATTGTTATGCCTAGTTTTTTGTGACCCAAAATTAGGGAACCATGGAGCTGGACCTGGCTAAACTGTCCCAGTTTAAGATGGCTGATCTTAGGGAACAGTGTAGGCTTAGGGGGCTGTATGCTGCCAAAAAGATGAGGAAGGCAGGGTTGCTTGAGTCCCTAAAGGCTTGGGTCAGGGCAGATGAGGAGTACCCAGGGGGGGGGGGCGGGGGGGGAGGATATCTCCCCAACCTCACCCAAGAGAGGGGTGAGGATGGAACCTTTTCCATTGTGACTAGTGGGCACAGGATGACTTAGCAACACTTCACCATTCTACTATTTCTTATCTAGATTCTGTCCCTAGTTTCCTTGAAAAACAGTGGGGGGGGGGGCGCTACTGATCGAAGAGCCAGGTCTTGAGAAGTCTTCTGAAGGCCAGCAGGTCCTAGGTCTGTTGTAGGCTGGTAGGGAGAGCCTTCCAGTTCTTGGCGGCGAGGTAGGAGAAGGATCTGCCGCCGCCGGTGGTTTTCCGGATACGAGGAACTGTGGCGAGGGTGAGGTTGGCTGAGCGAAGGCTACGGGTAGGGGTGTGGAAGCTGAGACGGTTGTTAAGGTATGTAGGTCCGGTGTTGTGTAGTACTTTATGTGCGTGGATGAGGAGCTTGAAGGTGATCCTCTTGTTGACGGGGAGCCAGTGCAGGCCTCTGTGGTGGGGTGTGATGTGGCTGCGTCGGGGGATGTCGAGGATCAGTCGTGCCTATGCGTTCTGGATTCGTTGTAGTCGTCTCAGGAGCTTGGTTGTTGTTCCTGAGTAGAGGGCGTTCCCGTAGTCGACTCTGCTGGTAATGAGGGCCTGGGTGACGGTTTTTCTTGTGTCAGGAGGGATCAATATGAAGATCCTGCGGAGCATTCGGAGGGTGCTGAAGCAGGATGCGGAGACGGCGTTGACTTGCTTGGACATGGAGAGGGTGGAGTCGAGGATGACCCCCAGGTTGCGTGCGTGGTCTGTGGGTTCCGGGGCTGTGCCTAGCGATGTGGGCCACCAAGAGTCGTCCCAGGCTGATGGGGTGGGTCCGAGGATGAGGACCTTCGTCTTGTCTGAATTCAGCTTCCGTCTGCTGTCCTTCATCCAGTCGGCTACGGCCTTCATTCCTCTGTGGAGGTTGGCTTTGGCGGTGTGGGGGTGTTTGGTGAGGGATATGATCAGCTGGGTGTCGTCGGCGTAGGAGATGATGTTGAAGTTGTGTTGTCGTGCGACGTGGGCGAGCGGTGCCATGTAGATATTGAACAGCTTTGGGCTGAGGGAGGATCCCTGTGGGACGTCGCAGATGATCTCGGTGGTTTTCGAGGGGAAGGGAGGGAGGTGGACGCTCTGGATTCTGCCGGAGAGGAAGGAGGTGGTCCAGGCCAGGGCCTTCTCTTGGATTCCGGCATCATGGAGGCGAGCTGATAGGGTGCGGTGGCAGACTGTGTCAAAGGCTGCTGATAGATCCAGGAGGATGAGGGCGGCTGTTTCTCCTTTGTCCATCAGGATCCTGATGTCGTCAGTGGCGGCGATGAGGGCAGTCTCGGTGCTGTGGTTGCTGCGGAAACCGGATTGGGAGGGGTCCAGGATGTTGTTGTCTTCGAGGTAGCGGGTTAGCTGTTTGTTGACAATCTTCTCTGTCACTTTTGCCGGGAACGGGAGCAGGGAGATGGGCCGGAAGTTCTTGAGGTCCTTGGGGTCTGCCTTGGGCTTCTTCAGAAGGGTGTTGATCTCGGCGTGCTTCCAGCTTTCCGGGAAGGTTGCTGTCTCGAAGGAACTGTTGATTGTTTTCCGGAGGTGGGGCGCGATGGTTGTGCTGGCTTTGTTGAAGATGTGGTGAGGGCAGGGGTCAGATGGGGATCCGGAGTGGATGGAGTTCATGGTTTTGATGGTGTCTTCTTTGCTGACGTTGGACCAGGCGGTCAGGCGACTGGTGTGGGTGGTGGTCGCAGGGGTGGTGGACTCGGTGGTGGGTGCGGGGGTGTCGAAGTTGAAGCTGTCGTGGATGTCGGTGATCTTGCAGTGAAAGAAGGTGGCCAGGGAGTCGCACAGGTCTTGTGATGGTGGGATGTCGTTGGTGTTGGAGCTGGGGTTTGAGAGTTCTTTCACGATGCTGAAGAGCTCTTTGATGTTGTGTGCGTTGTTGTCTAAGCGGTCCTTGAAGGCGGTCCTCTTGGTGGTCCTGATGAGCTGGTGGTGTCTGCGGTTTGCGTTCTTGTGGGCTGTGTGGCTTTCTGGTGTTTGGTCGTGGAGTCATTTCTTCTCCAGCTTCCAACAGGTGTGCTTGGGGATCCGGCGGTCTTTGGTGAACCAGGCGGCTTTCTTGGTGGTGTGGTTGGTTGTGGAGGTCTTGAGAGGGGCGAGGGTGATGGCGCAGTCGTTGGTCCACTGTTTGAGGTTGGTCGCGGCGGTGTCTGGGTCGGTGGGGTCAGCGGGTGGTTTCAGGGCGAGGGTGGTAGTCAGTTGTTCCTTGGTGACCTTGCCCCAGCAGCGGCGTGGCATCTGTTGGGTGCAGTTGTGTGTGGTGGGTTTCCTGAAGGTGAAGTGGACGCATCTGTGGCCGGTCCAGTGGGGTTAGGTGGTGTGGTTGAAGGAGACGTGGGGGCTTGTGGAGAAGATGGGGTCCAGCATGTGTCCAGCGGCGTGGGTGGGTGTCGTCACAAGCTGTTTGAGTCCAAGGTTGGCGAGGTTGTCGATCAGGGCGGTGGAGTTGGCGTCGTTGTTGTTCTCGAGGTGGAAGTTCAAGTCCCCGAGGAGGATGTAGTCCGTGGAGGCGAGGGCGTTGGTGCTGACGAGGTCGGCGATGGTGTCGCTGAATTGTGGTTGTGGTCCGGGTGGTCTGTAGATGAGTGTTCCTCTGAGGGTGGTGTTGGGGTCGGTGTGGATCTGGAAGTGCATGTGCTTGGCGTAGGTGAGGGTGTCTTCGGTGTTGGTTGAGACTCTCCTTGTGGATGATGGCGATTCCCCCTCCCACTCCGTTGGTGCGGTCTCTGCGGGAGATCTTGTAGCCCTGTGGGATCGCTATGGCGATGTCTGGTGCCGAGGTGGCATTCAGCCAGGTCTCCGTCAGGAAGGCGACGTCGGGTGCGGTAGTGTCCAGGAGGTCCCAGAGTTCGATGGCGTGTTTGCGAGCGGAGCGAGTGTTGAGGAGGATGCAGCGGAAGTGGTGGAGTTCTCTGGTTGAGTTCTCTGGTTGGTGGTTTCGTGGGCTGGATGCTGGTGAATCTGCAGTTCCGGCAGGCGAAGGGCCCTTTGGTGCGCTTTGGGGCAGCCCGGTAGCAGGGGTGGTCTCGTCCGGTGTTGAGTGCGTGGAGGGTGCTGGAGTCGTAGTGCAGTCTGGCGTTGTGGGGGCGCGGGGTCCAGGGGTTCTGGCGCTGGGCGCGGTCCAGGCACGGACGGGCGCAAACGGGCTCTGCGGCCTCCATATGAGGGGAAGAGGGAGGGAGGAGCAGCTGGGAGGCGGGAGCGGGGCGGCGAATTGGGAGCCAGGGGGGCGGGGCCGCAGGGGATGCAGCGGTGGGAGAGGGCGACGGGTGGCACACAAAGGAAGGGGGCAAAAAACATCCAATACAGAGGGCACAGAAATAACAGAAAACCAGAACCAACAGGAAAAGAGCAAAAACGAGCAACAATGCAGTAAAATGCGGGGAACACCCGGTACGAACCGGGGGACAGCAGGGCACAGCGAGTGGCGGCAGCAGCAGGGGTAGCCATACAGGAGGACCGTGTGGTGGCTGAGGGGGCGACCTACCTGGTTACAGGGTCAAGGGTCGCTCCCCACCACCGCCTCCATATGAGGGGGAGAGGGAGGGAGGAGCAGCTGGGAGGCGGGAGCAGGGCGGCGAATGGGGAACCAGGGGGGCGTATTGATGCAGGTAGTCGCAGTTTGTCAGTCACTGCATCTAAGTGTTCTAGGTATAGATTGAAAAGAATGTGGACAAGCATAGAATATTGTGTTACTCTGAAAGCGGTGAGAGATGGATCATAGCTGAAGGCTTTAAATGTGCCCCATTGTGAATTGTTCCAGGATAAGCGGCAAACCATTTGCCCATGATGCCGATGTCGAACATACACAGTCTTCTAGGTTGCCAAGAAGTTTGTTATGATGAATCAATTAA
The DNA here is from genome assembly GCF_964261635.1 of Lissotriton helveticus. Lineage (NCBI taxonomy): Eukaryota > Metazoa > Chordata > Amphibia > Caudata > Salamandridae > Lissotriton > Lissotriton helveticus. Next base: position 258,952,337 of record NC_136063.1, on the reverse strand, counting down.
AAAACCAAGAACATAACGGGTTTCATCTAGAATGGCTTAGGGTATCAACGATAATTTGAAGGGGGACAGTTTCTAGGAGATACGTGCTCTGAAGGAAGATTGGTGTTCACCAAAGTGGTGGTTATTCAAGCTATTCTATTCATGTTGTGCCAGACATACGTTTTCTAGATCATCCTCTAAAATACGGCCCAGAATTTAGTTTTCTGGTTCCCCCTGACACTAAGTAAATAGTCACTGTACCAACCCAAAACAGAAAACCAGTTGGACTGCAGCAACCGCACAACCCAATGAGCAATATTTGAGTGAGACGTGTCAGGTAATTACATGGATAGTTAGTGAACCCAAACCCTCTTTCATTGAGGAAAATCACACTCAAGAACACTAGGAAACAATGGATATACATTGGTGAACTTTCCCAAGCCTCCACTGGTAGCAGGATACATTCTGCTTGCGACAGCATCTTATACCAGAGACATGATGCTTATGTGTCCACCGGCAATGGAATATACCAAACAGCACTGAAGTACCTTTCAAATAGTGTATCCGCTTTACCAGGATTGACAACTGTGCTAGTGTTTACAGATTCTTCCCTTAAACAAATATACCTACAATTCTTCCACAACCTAGCATGGATTTCCAGATTCAGAAACCGAATCCATACACAGCCCTGAGGAGAATCCCATGAAATAAATTGGGATTTGAAACTCGGCATATTTCACCATCAGGGGAAGAGTTTAAATAGAAATATGTATAGTGACTGAGGGAAATAATGTACTCAAAGTATATATCCTCAGTGCGAGAAATGTCTTTACCCCCGCTGGTTCGTAAGCCTAGCATGTTTTCATGAAATTGTCTTTGTGGGTTACTTGTTTGTTGTTCGTTTTTGACTGGAAACAGTTTCAATTGATTATTTGCTTTGCTGCATTTATTCTTTCTGATTTTTCTTGATGTCATGTAATTGTGAAGTGTATTTGATATCTGTCCTGTGAATTTATAAAATGAATATTAATTTAAAAAAATGAATAATTAAATGATGTAGACCATCTTATTTGTGATTTTGGTCCGAGTCTGCTTAAATATTTGGCAGCCTTCTAAACGGTCAGCTATATATTTTGTTTATTTTGTATTTACCTGGCCAATCTAGCTGTGTGATTTAGATCCCACCCCTTGTATAACTAATACTTTCTAAAAGTGACATTTTCAAAACCAGAATTTAAAAAACAACTTCACTAAAAGATGTATTTTAAAATTCTCTGAGTTCATGAAGCCCAAACTCCAAATCTCCATCTCTTGACTGTTACATATGTAAGATGTTACAAGGCCGGTCCCCTGATAACCTATGGGAGAGATAGTCCTTGCAATAGTGAAACACGAAATTGGCAGTATTTCACTATAAGGACATGTAACACACACAAGCACATGTCCTACCTTATACATACACAGCACCCTGCCCATGGGGGTATCTTGGGCCTACCTTAGGGATGTCTTTCATGTAGTAAGAGGGAAGGTTTGGGCCTGGCAAGTGGTTGTACTTGATAAGTCGACATGGCAGTTTAAACATGCACTCACAGATACTTCAGCAGCAAGCCTGAGACATGGTTACAAGGCTACTTGTGGGAGGCACAGTCAGTATTGCAGACCCACTAGTAGCATTTGATGTACAGGCCTTGGACACACACAGTGCACATTCATTTATACTTGCAGGTAAACCAAATAGGCCAATTGTGAATAACCAATTACGGAGAAAATGTACTCACAGAACACTTGCACTTTAGCACTGATCCACAGTGGTATAGTGCCCAGAGTTCTAAAACCATCGTAAACGAAAATGCAGCACACAGTCAAAGACAGGAGGTCAGAAGCAAAACGACATGGCTAAAACACACCAAAGATGCCAGGCCTAACATCGGGTATGATATAAACCTAGAATTTTATTTTGTTCTCCTGGGAATATGAAAAGTTACGCCATTTGGGGTGATTACTCTACCAGTAATATTCATGTGTCCGACATCTGAGCCATTTCTGCAAGATATGAGACATAAGGGCATAGCAAGTTTGCCTGAGGGGTCTCTTCTGGGAAATATTTGTGGACCTTATTGATATCCCAAAGGTATAAATATCTGTGTTCTGGTTATAAGTAATTTCACTAATTGGTGTTCACCCATGGGAAATCCATCAATAGGAATATGGACTACTGATGAAGTCAATCGAAAGGTGTGTACTGACCTGTAAGCCATCCTTTCACACAAGATGTTAGACAAAAAGTTTAAGATACCCCAAGTGATCCACGTCCCTCTGCAAGCACTAATCTGTCCATCTCAGCCAGGCTGATCTATAACACTTGACTGTTCTGTAACACTTGACTGTTCTGTCTGCCCAGTTTTGGAAGGGAACAAATATCCGCTTGTTGTGAAAGTCAAGTAACTTTCCATAGTTCCCTATAATCCACCATGCCATAAGATGTAATGTGCCTTGAATCACCAGATAGTGTGGATTAACCAACGAATCCAGAAGGAGTTCCTGAAACATCAGTACTGGATACCAAACTTGAGACATCCATGCTAAGGTCACAAGGACCAGGTATGCTTGCTGTCTCCTTGTCTGGGCAGATAGCCACTTTATCTTTGAGAATGGGGGAAAGGCGTAACCTGCTTCCTGGCTCCAGTCTTGGAGGAAGGTGTCTATCGCTGCTGTGTTCAGATCCAGTTTGAAGCTGAAGTACTCGTATGCCTAGTGGTCCATTCTTGATGCAAAATGATCCACCAAGAAGGGACACCCATCTGTTCGATATTTCACTGAACAGCCTCAACTCCAGTTTCCACAGGCTCATGTCCTGAAAGTGTCATGAATACCAGACCGTCACGTTGTTGGACACTCCCAGGAGGTATTCCGCCAATACTAATATCGGTTTGTAGATGCAGAAGTTCCAAAAGTTCTTGGCTAAGTCCGAGTGGGCCGTGGACATTGTTTGCCCAGGTAATTTATGTAATGCACTGCCGAATTGTTTTCCATCTTTAGCAGAATGCAGCATTGAATCCTCTCTTTGGTCTGGCATTACAGAGCAGATGGCACTGCCAGCAGTTTCAGGTAGTTGATGTAAAGTTGTTGTTATTGAAGTGACCTATTTCCTACTCTAGATAATTCTCCACACCTGGTGCCCCAGCCACTTCTAGCATCCGATTCATCGGCCATGTCTCGTTTGGATTTGACTATCGCTCTCCCACTCCCTGCCTGACAACTAGCACCTGATCACATTGCTTGGTGTCATACAACAATGGAATCATCTCTGAGTAGGTAATCCCCCTCTGGAGGTGTCAAGCTTTTAGTTGTTGCAGCAAGCATGGAAAGATATTACGTATTGATGAAGAGAGGAGGCTCAACAGCCGAGCAATCTGGCATAGAAATGTATTTGGTCAGGAAAGTCTTGCATTGGTTGGTACTAGGATGGGTAAGAAACTTGCTAAGTTCCTATCTGATCTTTGCCATCTTTCCCAATGGTTGGGAGACTCAATGTAGTTTCTTTGGAATCTAGGACATATCCTTTCCAGGATCACCATCATCTGGAAATGTTCCAATAACTTCCTCATGCACTGGTCCATCAGAATAATGTCATCCAGGTAACATTTTAGATGTATTCCTCTGGATCTTAGGTGTTCGATTGCCAGCCTGGACATGTTTCTTAAGCACCATGGTTCCAAGGATACGCCAAACAGGAGTGCTGTGAATTCAAAGTACTGGTGTTTCTAGGTTAACTAAAGAAATCTGAGAGGGGGAGGAAATATGGGAATCGTGAGGCGAGTGTCTTTCAGGTCCAGACAGACCACCCAGTCAAGGAGTCTCAAAATGTCACAGTGGAGGTGGATTCCTTCCATCTTGAAGTAGCAATACACCAGCCACTTGTAGCAATACACCAGCCACTTGTTGTACTCCTTGAGGTTTATGATGGGGCGAATGCCCCAGTCCTGCTTCTCCACCAGTAAAAGATTGCTCAAGGACCATCTGGTGTGAATGGTGGTTCGGGAGTTGAGGGCAAGTCTGTCACGTCAGAGTATGATGGAGTTCTACAGATCCCTGCACCAAGCCACTTCTATCTGGAAGCCTATACCGTTTGCAGGACCCATGCATCCGTGGTGAAAGCTCGCCAGTTGTGGACAAAACGTAAAAACCTTCCAGCTACATTTAGTTAGAAAGAATGGTGATCAATCACCATTAAAGGCTACTTGGCTGCTGTTTCTACTAAAGCTGCCTCTTGATACTTGGTGCCGCGGCAACCCTCTGGAGGGTAAAAAAAACAATATCTACATTGGTCTTGCCACTGACCCTGTCTGGAATCTTGCTCAGCCTTTTGTATGGGCTTGTGAGGAAAAACGGCCCGTCGGGCGCTCCCTCCCACGTCTGGCTACAGGGAAAATCTTGGGGGTTGGGGGAAGATCTCTTTATGAAAGCTTGGGTCTTGTCAATGGATGGAAAAGTGGAGACAAATTTCCCAGACTCCTTAATAAAGAGATCTCCAAATAAGCTCCCCTGAGCTACAAACCTTGTCTTGGAGGTGGCAAGGTTCGCCAACTTGAGGTGCGCCTTAATCGGAGGAGACCTGTGCCTCTCCGTAAAGAGAGAAAAAAGAAAACCCAAAGGTGGTAATGGACGGAACGTTGACAATACAAACACTCACCCTCAGTCAACTGATCTGGGTTTAATCCATCACCGTTCTTTAGCTCACTCCGCCACCCCAGTTCAGACATGGCCATATGCAAATCAGTCTGTGCCTCATGGGAACAGTCCAGCCAGAACTGCCAAGCCATGTCTTCCCTGGACCAGAATCAAGCTTCCCAGGACCGGTTTCTGGCATTACAGCCGTCTTCAGCCGGGCTTGCTTGACTCCAGTGGCAAAGTGAGCAAGGGACTCACGTCTGAGCATACCCTGCCAACTTAGGGCGAACAAAGAGTTCGCAAAAAATAAAAAATGAGTCCCAGGCTTTCTACACCACTGGAGTCAAGCTATCCAGATTGATGAGGGCTGATAGCCAGAAACCGGTCCTTGGATGCTTGATTCCTGTCTGGGAAAGACATGGCTTGGTAGTTCGGACTGGACTGTTCCCATGAGGCACAGGGTCAGAGCTGATTTGCATATAGCCAGTGTCTAACCCAGGGTGGTGTGGAGTACAAAAAAACGATGGATTTAGGCCCAGATCCTTGTACTGGGGTGAATGTATGACATTGTTCTACATTTTGTCCATCAACTGTGTTTTTTGCAATCTCCGTAAAGAGAGTACAGTTGGCATTGCCCAAAAAGATCACAGCTGCCTGAATCAAGCCGAACAATATGTCTGGAGAGCTAAGAAGAAACCCACATTTCCTGCCTTTTGAGTCATATCAAAGTTTTTCATAAGTGGGCCGGTTTCATCCAGGAGCTTGTCTTGGCATGAGCGTTAGGAATGATCTATACCTTATTTGGAGTCTCGAACATATTTAGGCAAGAAACTTGCCTTCTTAGTGTCAATTATGGGTGTATGGGCTACTTTTCTTTCCAGGAATGGTTGGGACATTCTGCCCTGAGGTAATTAGATATCTTTATGTCAAGAGGTTTTCTCAAGTGGCCCTCCACTTATGCAGCAACCTTCTCCTCCGGGGCCCACTTGGAATAGTGGAGATGGAGAATGTCCTCAGGGTGAAGCATATCAGATATGATGTTAGTAATGTAGTAGGGTTACTTTGGTGTTGAGGGGGAGGTCTGGCACCGGTGTCTGGAGAGGAGTACCAGGGCTTAGTATGACCCAAGTGGCCATTGGACTATTTTTGGGAGCAGTCCCTGTCTAGGGGATCTAGAGTAGGAGGGCTGCATGTGATAGGTTTGGGGGGTCTCTGGAATTCATGTCCTCAGGCTTGAAGAAAATAACTTTTGCCCCCTGGTGGGGAGGTTGTGTCGGAGAGGGACACCCTTTTTAGCCCATCAAAGATCAACATTGGTCACTTTGCGGTAGTTGTTTTTTCCCTCACCTCAGAGGGAATGTTACCAGGCTGCCCCTGAGAAGTTGGTGGACCCGGGAGGGTCTAGAAAGATCTTCCCTCGCAATGTGGGGAGCAGAGAAACGGTGTGCTAGTTGCAGGAGTTTCCTCTCCAGGGTGATCCAGTCCTCTGATTGGAGGCATCCGTAGTCTCACAGAACTCAAATTCCCATAGCAGATACATGAGGGATTGCTCCTCAGAGTAAGGGTGATCTGTGCTCTGCACGGCTGCACAGTATTGTAGTGTAGAGCCAGTGAATTATGGGAGGCTGAATGACTCTGAAGGTCTGGTGCCCTGGGGCTTTTAACACCCTGACTTGTAATCGGGTACAAAGCGTGCCTAGGTCCTTGTTCCCATTTGTGTGTGTTTTTTTTAAATACTGAACCCCCTGCACAGGCGTCCTACTCCAGGCAGTAGCAGGGAGAGAGGCAGAAAGGCTACTCTGCATAAGGAGCGCTGAGTGGTGTCCCGTGGCACTGCTAGTGAAAGACAAAATATACACAATGTGCACAAACTAAACTCTACAAGCAGCATCCTGGGCTCCAACTGAGAACTGGTGTTGCAGATCTGAAAGTCTGCAAGAGCAGTGAAGAAAGAGGGGGTATGAGAAGAAACAGGGGACTTTAAGGTTCAGCCTGTTACACGATTGAATGATTCTGTTCTTTCTTACCCATGTGTTGCTGGGAAAGCTTTTTTTTTTGTTATACTCGAATTGCTGCTGGTAGTGAGGAAGTAAAGCCTAATCCTCGCCTCCAGCCCTGACAAAGAAACTTTATTTTGGCTTGAACTTTCTCCTGATAATTTTGTCTATGTTTAGCAATTGAACTCTCCAGGTGACAGTAAACCGATCTGTGGTGTTTCTGTGGATCTCATAATTCTGATGCTGCGAAGAACTATTTTTGTCAGTCCCAGGAAAGTGACTAATCATAATGATGGCTGTAGTCTGTGAGAATAGCAAGTTTAATGGGATCAAATTCATGCCAGTTCTGTGTGCAATAGCTGGAGTGTGAAAATGAGGTGGCAGTGAGATTTTTCCGGAGAAGAATAATATTAGTTGGTTGCTGTGATGTTTTGGTGTGCAGGGGGTCAACCTTGCCAAGGGAATTAGACCAGAGCTCTTTTCTGTTCTGCTGTGTTTGAAATTTGTATTTAAATCAGAGATGCGATGGTAACATTGTAGTGTCCCAGCTTCTTTGGGGACTGGTCTTCTTAGGGTGACAGCTAGTCTTCAGCCAGGCCTCAGTCTGACGTCTGCCGGTTTCTTCTCCGAATGTGGCAGATAAAGCGCATGTAAGTAACTATTCTGGTCCATTACCAGACTTGTCAGACCGCCACACCCTTAGCCATGTGGTTTTTCATACAGGTAGAATGTCATCTTGGGTAAATATCTCCCACTATGTGCTCAGGGATAGTGCTTTGGGTTTCACCCCACTTTAATGCTAGTAACTACAGGATTTTTATGGTGCCTGGCATGCTTAGAGAAACATGCATATAGGCGCAATAAACCCCAGGCTATGCATCTGTGAAAGCCACGCTCCTTCTGGAGCATGACTGGCACTCTCGTCCCACCGGCGGCGTCTCTGCTTGTCCCACCGTGAGGGTCTCTGCTCCTCTTCTTCTGTTGGGGCAGGGCTTCTCTGCTCGGTCTGCGCCCGCTTCTCCTCTTCTGCTTCTCCTTGGAAGGCGAGCTCAGTCTTGGTACTCTGTATTCCAGCACAGCGTCTCTCTTCAATGGAGGCTATTGCTTCCTCCCTCAGAACTGTCCAGGGGTCTTCTCCATGGGATCGCCGACTACTTCTTCTGACTTTGGGATTTTTACTTCCTCGTTGCTCTCGGCTCCACCAGTTGACCACACCCCATTCCTAAAGGAGAATACAAATTTAAAGAGGCAAAGTCCAAATACAAGGGCGTCCTGCCTCATGATATTGAAAGCAGCCCTGGCAAATGTACCCCGACCAGCCCCTGTCAGGCACCTCTCGAGCGAGCACAGAGAGCGAGCCCGACCACTACTAGGTGGGTTTGGGGGGTTCTCCCCCCCCAAGAAAAATTTGGAAAAAGACAGACCAAAATGGTGCATTTTTCAGCACATTTTTCATTGCATATTTAACTGTATCAACTTTCAAAGCACAATAAATAATAGATGATGACATTAAAGAGCACCAGGTTACCCACCCAGTCATATGTACCCAGAGACATTCTTTCTGAGAGCACCAAAAATAGACCCGAGTAGAGAATCAGAGAGTACATAGTAAAAGTGAGACCAGTCCCCATTTGGTGTGTAGGACAGTGAGCAACCACTACTAGGGGGAGCAGGGTAGGAGTGCCCCGCTCATACAGGGGCCCCCTCAAACTTAGGACCCAGCAACCCGCATTCTGTATTGAAAGGTCTGCCTTAGGGGCGACTTGTAGGTTTTAAGTGTAGTGACCTCAGATATAGGGAAACCTATAGCTATCGTAAATGGTGCTAGCACAAGCTTACATAGGCTGCAATGCCAGGCCTGACGTCACAATTTAAGTGGTCTCTCATGGGTGGCATAATACATACTTCAGCCCATGGGAGACCACTGGGGTACCTATGCCCTGGGTACCTTAGTACCATATACTGAGACTTAAAAGGGTACCCCAGTAGTGTACCTAAGTACTCACCATGTCAAATTTAGGGAGGAAGCACAGAGAATGGGGTCCTGATTAGCAGGATCCCAGTTAGATTAGTCAGAAAAACCTGACACCAACAAAAAGTGGGGGTGACCAGACAATGAAAGCAGATCCTATTTTCCTGCGTGCCATATAAAAGAAAACTGCTGATTTACAGCCCGTTGATCCAGCAATTCGTGGAAGCTTAGGCGCAAGCCACCAGAGAACAAATCCCCATCATGCCAATACCTCCTCTCTCTCATGCTGACAGAAACCTGGACATGATGGTGCCATGCCCTGTAGAGATTCCCTTAAGTGGGAAGGCCAGGGCTTAGGGCTTTGAAGATTTACTATGAGTGAAACAACATTTTAAGCAGCCCATAGCAGTAGTGAGCAGAAGTGAATGGGTGACCAGGACTATTGGAGCCAGGGAAGAGGACACCATGAAGGACTCCCTCCCAGATCTGAGATTGCATAAGGTCTTTCTCCAAGAGGTTGTGTGGAGAAGTGTGGCTCAATGGTTAGAGCAGGCAGACCTTGATGCAGAGCTCTGGCCAGGGACCAGGGTTCGATTCCCGCCTCGGCGGGTCTCCAGCTCATTAATTCCCCTGACTGGATATTCTCGCCTCAGTGCCTGTTCTGATCATGGGTCCCACGCTGCAACTCTGGGCAATAGCTTGCTTAGTCTCCACAACGGCCCCAAAAGCGCTGGGATGCCTGGCTGCACCTGGGGGGTGCCCAGGAGTGGACATTTCCCAGGAAAGCCAGGAAGGGTTCCTAAGCGGTATACGGACAGCGCCAGGACACCTCCGGTGGAGGTAGCTGTGCGCTTTACAAATTCCGACATTTACATTTACATTTATCCAGCCAACCAGTATGCCGCCCATTTCAACTGTGTTGAAATATTATAGTTCGGGAAATCAGGGTCTCACCCATGCCAAGGTTGGGGGGTTTAAGTTTTACAAATGTGTTTCCTACCCGTGCCACAAATTAGATAATTTAAAAGAATGTCTAACTCACTGAATTTTCAGGAATGGCTCAAGATTGGAAGGTTGGCAAAGTAATAGAGGAGGTGGTGGAGCATTACCATTTTAGACAACAGTATACGGCCCGCCGCCGACAATGGGTGATGGATCTAATAGGAGACCTGTGACCATAACAATCTTATAGCTTTCCCCAGATTACTCTCTAGCAGGTCTACCTATGCATGATGGATTTGGATTTGCATATAATGGAAGGTGTGTGGAGAACCTGTTAAGATCCCACTCGCCAGATGGATCGTGCATTCTAGGATGGCATTGCAGAAGGGAAATACTAACAATTATATAATTAACTTTTAGCCTCAATAGCCTCCAGAATTCCTCTATAGTGTACATCACGGGGACCAGGGTCATATAAATATTACACATAAACAGTATCATGTCATCTGTGCAGAGAGAAATTAAGTGTGTAGCTGGCCTCTTTAAGATGTCGCACAAAAGTCCCCGGGCACTTATTTGCACCCCTCAGAACGATGTAAAATCGCCTAACATTTAAGGGAGTATTACGGCTGGGAATTCAAAAAACGTGACCAATGACACCTATATTTAATCAGCACATACAAACAAGTGAAAAATACAAAAATGTGATGGATGGAATGCCTGAATTAATTTCAGCAACAGGTAATTATTTAGGGCGCATCCCCATCCATGACAGTTTCACACCATGCCTCCACAGTTTTGGCCGAGTCGTAAGCAAATCAGTCTTGGCCAAGCTCAAATAGGACCAGTCCATCCCAAACTGCCAGGCCAGGTCCTCCCTGAACCAGAACACAAACAACTCAATACTGGTGCTGCTCCGATTGGGACTTATCACCATCAGTCGGGTGCCCCTTGGTTCCAGAGGCACAGCAAGTCTAGGACCCACGTATGGGAATACTACACTTACAGCGCTACAATGATGTTGCAAAGAAGCTCCTGGGCTCCATAAGCATGTCTACAGGAAAGTGCCTAGAGGCGGACAGATAAGAAAAGAGGGATTGTTGTGGCACACAGCAGCAAAGGAACCATGTTTCGGAGATGAATTATCCAGGAGCAAGTCTAGAGGCTGTGCCTTTTGGGGCCTTGATGAAAGCCAGATAGGACAAAATGAAGGCAAGCATTGTTGCAGAGGAGGGTGAAAAATGACTGCATAATGATGGTTTAGGAGTGATTCATATACTGCGTCTTTACTAGGAAGCATTCATTTTGGGAAAAAAAGACTCAGTCACATAATATACTATAGCCTGCGCCAAACAGTGCATCTTAATGCCTTTCCACACTCGTCTAGCTCAATTTATTGTCTGCCTTTACCAATTCATCTTCATCTTGTCTCAAATAATACCTCTTGGTAAAGTGTGGATTATAAACAGGCCTGCCAAAAACTGTCCGAAACAAACGTTTGAAAGGCTGAGCCCTGCTTTGCAAGGCTTACATCACTATTACTGCGTCACATCTTCACTTTCATAAAATAACTTATCACCCATTAGACAGTGCACAGTAGGGGGAGGTGCAAAGATATATTCCAGGGTTCGAGTGTATGTGCCTTGTATGTGCGAGAATACACAGTGACGCCATCATCATCAGAGATTATCTGAAGATGCATAAATATGTGTAACGTGAATTTTAGAGAAAATAGGTAATAACCACAAATTGCCCAAGGGCCGTGTCTGAATCATCCTCCACACACGAAGTGGAGTTAGTTTTATTCTGTAATTTAGAAAGGGAGTGGGTGGCATGTCCAGCAATGAGAACCATACGACACTGGGGAATTCGTCCCTTTAAATAAATGTATGGCTCTGCACAATGCATTTCCAGCATGTAAGTACACAAAACAAACCTAAACAAAGAGGCTATTCCAAACCTTCCTGTTGAGAATGATACACATTCTCGCTGACTATTTTTACGACAAAGTGAATAACATCTATTCTAACTTTTCTGTCCAAAGAAACTTGTCTGCTCAACTTTCATCTCTAAACACTCCTGAGCATCTCCTAGTGCAATTTCAAAAAGTCAGTATAGCCCAAGTCATTAAGTCTATGACTACCATCAAATCCGGCTCATCTAATGATCCTTGTCCACCAGCTGTTCTCGCTCCCGTCACTGAAATTATAGCCCCTGTACTAACAGAGATATGTAATGCAATGTTTTCCTCTGGAACATACCATGACCGCCTGGAAAAATACCTTACTAAAACCTCTATTGAAAAAATCATATCTGGATCCAGAGTACACCAAAAATTACAGGCCCATTGCCAGTCTGCCTTTCCCGGCCAAAGTGGTTGAAAAATTAATGAACAATCAAATCTCTCAGTTCATAGAGGATCATCACCGACTAGACGATACCCAATTTGGATTTCGCAAAAGTCATAGTACCGAGACTGCGTTAATTAAGGCATCAGAGGAAATGAGATTCATCCTTGACCAGGGAGGGACGGCAGTTCTTATTCTGCTGGACCTCTCCGCTGCATTTGACACGGTCGATCATAACACCGTGATCGACCGTGTCACTGCAATGGGCATTCAGGACAAAGCAAGAGACCTGCTGTCTTACTTTCTCACCAACCGGACCCAGACTGTAACACTGGGCAACTTCCATGCTGCCAAGGATGACATTACCGTGCGGTGTTCCACAGGGCTCATCCCTAAGTCTGACGCTTTTCAATATCTATGTGTCGGACTTAGCCAGAGTCATCAAGGCATATGGTATGGGCCTAACACCGTACGCTGATGACACACAGCTGGTGTTCGCCCTAAAGGACAACAGAGAAAGGGTTGCAGCCAGCTTCCAAAAGGGCATGCTGGCCATCAGTAGTTGGATGGCCAGCTATTGTCTTAAACTAAACTCCGACAAAACGGAGGTTATGATTTTTGGTAAGCTCTCTCCCATCTGGTCTAGCTCCTGGTGGCCATCAGCTCTCGGTCCCCCACCAAACCCGGTTTCCAAAGTCAAGAATTTAGGTATAATATTCGATGACAAACTGACCTTTGCATCTCATGCTAATGCAATTGTCTCAGCTTTTTCTACCATATCTCCCCCTTAACGCAGGAAGGACTTTGGTCGGTGCATTGGTGATGTCATCCTTGGATTATTGTAATGGAATCTTCTCCAATGCACAAAAAAGGGTTATTCAAAAATTGCAATCTGTGCAGAATGCAGCAGCTAGAATGCTGTCAGGAACCCCCAAATTCAAGCCTGTTTCACACGTAATTAAAAGTTACCACTAGCTCCCTGTGAGGAACCAAATTAAATTTAAGGCACTGTGTATTGCCTACAAAGCCTCTCGAAATTTAGGTCCACAGTTCCTACTAAACTGTTTAGCCATCCATATCCCCAATAGGCCACTCCGATCCTCTAATGCGTCAGTGCCGCGGACCAAAACTACCTCATGGGGCGATCAACGTTTTGTTGTCTAGGTTGCAAAACTGTGGAATTCTCTCCTGCTGGAGATTAGATCGTCTCAAACTTTGTTGGCCTTCAGAAGAAAAATAAAGACATGGCTGTTTAATCAATAACCTGCTTATCATTCTGCCACGTCCGCAGCGCCGAGACGCCCCTGGGCATTTGCGTGCTTTATAAGTTTCAAAAATAAAAAAATAAATACATTTTGTGTTGGAATGCAAATCCTCTCCCCCCATGGTTTTTGCTAGCAAGAAAAAAACTGTTTGCGCATTACGGGAGTCATGGGTTGGTGAAGGAGGGCTCATAACAGAGATATGTGGGTAAAATGGGCGAGACGCCATTACTGATGTCTGCTCACACGACAGACACTCACCAGCTGGCGCCTGCGAGACAGTCAGACAGAGCAGAACTGAAGACAGCCTCAGGGCACAAACTTTTAATTGCGCCAGCCTCGCCCTGCCTCAATGTGCATGACAATTGCAGCCCCATCCTAAGACCGGGCAGACGTGGAGACATGAACTGCACGCTGCGCAGGCTGCGCACCAGCACTATCACCTGCCTGGCCACGGCAGCCAAAGGCACAAAATCAATGCATCATGCATGCCATGATCAGATTCAGGCCTGGCCATGATGATAAATGCCACATGGATGCAGTGGCGTAACGAAAGTTGAAGGGGCCCCTGCTCCGGATTTAATCCAGAGCCATAGCTGCCAAGGTTTCTGATTGCTATGTGTGACATTTTCCTAATTTCTGTGTAATGGTGAATGACATTTCAATGACTATGAGTGACACTTTCTCGCGAGCAAAATCAAGCAATGAAGACGAGGGAAACATATAAATATCAGAAATTACAACCATTTGAGCAAAAAGAAACTGAGAAGATCTTAAAACATCTGCAAAGCACGAGAAATGGGGTGACTGCAGTTCTCAGTAACAGAGGGCAGACACTGCAGCTGCTCAGAAGATCTCATTAATCTGATCATTCATGTCCACGCGGTAGCCTAAAAAGCAAATTTTGCAGCATAGCAAATGCAGCTAGGAGATTATACTGTCTCAGTCTCAAGCATATGCTCATAGCTGGTAAGGTTTCTGACGTCTTATGTCACATTTTCATGATTTCACTGTACATATGCGTGACATTCGATGGCAACATGTGACAACATGTGTTACGCTTAGAAAGACACTTTTGCAAGTCAAATCAAGCAATGAAGTGCATTGACAGAAATAAATATCCGAAATGACACCCTTTCAAGTAATGAGAAGTTTAAAAAATATACTGAAGCTACCATAAAATACCTGAAAAGGAAGTTCACTAACCTTCTGCTCCTTTCTAAGATGATCGTACTTTCATCTGTCAGGGGCTCAGTGCTGCAGAGAGTGCTGGCATACATTGCACTCAGCTGCTGTCCTCCAACTACGACATCAATACTGGAGGCTCACTTAGGATTGCCACTTTTTGCTGAAAAATACTGGCTACCATTCCAGGTATTAACAGTTTGCTAAGGCATGGACTTGATTTGTAAGGAAACTTTATATGAAATTGTCCGTTGTCATTTTTGAAATGCACTTTCTGTTTTTGTTTACGTTATCAGTCAGAGATCATTAGAGCACTTCTGAATGCTGCAGGTGCTGGCAGGGTAGTAGGTCAGTTGAGGCAGAGGTTATCCTTACTGGGGTCAATACAGCCAGCGTGAAGCCGCCTGGCTGTGACCTATGTCTGCCTCAGCCACGTCTACACTCATTCACCGACTTCTCAGAGGCTTAATGTCCTGTATCGTTGGCTCGAGTGAGGCCACTGACTCAATCAACAGTGTCTTTATATAATTATCAGGCAGCTGATGATGACATCCAATAGTTTCTGTGGCCTCTCACATCCTGATGAAGACTCGAGTGTCAGCCTGGCCCCACCCGGGTCCCACGTGGGACCAGAGTGCGCCCTGGGGTCCAAAGTGCTGTGATGCAAGAAAAGGCGGCCTCAAGCTGGCTGTATTATTTTTTTTAAAGCCTACACAATTGTTCGTGGGCAGGGACTACCGGCCACCCCCCCGCCCCCACCTGACACAGATAAAGCCCAATGAAATGAACTGGAGGAAACAGTTGGAGTCTTTGGAAGCAGGGGAGATCCCCCGGCCGTATTTATTAAATATGAAAACAAAATTAAAATTGTCAAAATTAAAAACGGTATTTTACACAATTATAAAACGGCAAATAACCACAATAGATTACAGTGTGATAGACATGTCTGAAAGGGCTAACCTTAACAAATTGTCTAATACAGCGTGTTCCTAACCGAATCTAATTTCACATCATTTGCAGTTTTATAATTACTGGGCCTACGGCAAGGTCGCTAACCGGTGTCCGATCCTTATCTGCTGCACTCTCCCGACCGAGTGCGCATGCGCCACGAGGGCCCGTTCACCGGGAGAGTCTGTACCCTGTTTACCCTCGGACACAGCGGGAACTCTATTTAACCCCTGATAGGAGGGCCCTTACACTCGCGTCATTTACCGACATCATAGTGTATGTGCGGGGTGGCTACTCCACAAAAGGATAGAGCGTTGCTCCCTCCCCCTCACCCCTGTAAGCCAACGTATATCCTGCCCCTGGAGTTCTGAGAGATACCCTGGGAGATACCAGTGGCCCCTCCCCCTGGGCGAGCCCATATGCAAATGGTGCCGCCCCCCCCTTAAGGACCTCCAATTGGGCTCACCGATTATGACCTTACCGCCACGGGCCAGCATAGTCAACCGGCTATCTGGCCCCCCCCACAAAACATCCCTACGCTTATAAGGTCATGATTACTTACCACAACTCTCAATCCATGCCATTATATTTCTCACCCATAAGTCATTGCCCTCCTCAGTAAGGTGCACCCCGTCCTTCAAGTAAAATTGGCTGCCCCAGATGCATCCGTGCGGTATGTTCTGTAGTACTGTGGTGCGAAAGAGTTTCCCCAACTTGTTATTGACCCTCTTTACCGAGTGGTTCAATGCCGCTACTGAATTGCCCCCCCTCCATTGCAGTCGTGGTATGAGGTGGGACCACACTATTGTGCACCCTGGCAATTCCCTAGCTATCCACCCAGCCGCGGAGACTATCTCTTCCACCAAAACCCTTTTGTTCAGTCTCACCAGATCATTCCCCCCCAAATGCAGTATTACCACTGAGGGTGGTGGCGTGTGTGTTTGCAACAACTGGGTCATATAGCCCCTTAGCTGACTAATGCAGAGTCTCCCTCTACCGAAAAAGGTCACCCTGGACCCCTGTGCCTCCGCCCGCCGTCTAAACCCACCTGAAATAAAAGCATGATTAGCACGTTGCACATAAGAATGACCTACAACCCATATTATCCTCTTCCTCTCTTGCTCCTCCTGGCGATGCATCCTTGTTGGTGTGGGCGTCGTGTGACTTTGCGCAATTTCCCGTCCTGCGTGGCAGATCCGGGAAACTGGAAGGGAAGCACACAACTGTCAATTTGAGAAATGTTAGCACCTCACAGCATGTGCAGCCGCACATAGCGCCTATAGGCGCCAGAAGACCATCTTCCGATCTTTTTTATACTGCCTGACTGCAAACCTCTAGCCGCGGCTTCTGTCGCCGCCCCAATCCTGAATGAATGGGTACCGAATTCCTTGGGGTCCAATCCTGCTTCTCTAATAGCCATTGCCAATACCCTTTGGAATTGAAATCTGGACAAAGGGGTCCCGTCCGCGTGGACCAGTAAAGGTCCACTTGGTGTTGCTACTCTCTGATTGATGAATGCCTCTATACTGGCTACTGGGCAGCATGGGTTACTGCGTGCCCTATGCAGCACCAAACTCTCCCCCCGGGCCTCCTGATCCGTCTTAGACTTCCTAATTGTAATCCATAATGCATCGCCCCGGATCGTTGTATCGCACCTTTGAATGCCGCCCGCCATGTCGGTTTTGTTGGCTGACACCAGTTCACTAATCCGGAGTGCCCCATAAAAGGCCAGTGTAAAAGCTGCCCTAAACAAGAGTACCTCCCCAGGGGAGCTGCATATGCCCTGTAGGGCAACCAGTACTTTCGCCAATCGTTCTAGGCCTATCGGCCTCCGTCCGTCCGCCGGTCGCCGTCGCTCCCGCCGCCACCCTCTCAATGCTTTTCGCGCAAAGAAGCTGTTTGTGGGATCCCTGACGCCCTTTACTTGTGCGAAGAATGACACCGCCGCCTTGTGTCTATTAGCTGTGGCTGCTGACCGCCCCCCCTCGCGCATTGATTCTAAATAGAGAGTGAAGCTTGCTTCCTGCTCCCAAGTCTCTTCCCACTCTTGCCCCAGAAATTCACAATACGACCTGAACGCCCCTTCATAGGCCGTCCTGGTCCTGGGGGCTAGGCTCGTTGCCACGAGGTTCTGTAGTCGGGGGCACCAATCTGCCAGAGCGCTGTGGGGAAGTGTGCCGGTGACGCCTCTGCAGTTGGTAATTGCTCCCTGAACACCTGCATCTTGAAGCGAGAAAGGGCGTCAGCCGCATTATTCAGCACCCCTGGGACGTGTGTGGCTCTGAATTGAACGTTCAACCTCATGCATGCAATGACAATTTCTTTCATGAGGCGCAATATCAAGGGACAACGTGCTGCCTGCTGATTGATACACTCGACCACCGCCATGTTATCCGACCAGAATACCACTGACCGGTTGGACAATTGTCCAGGCCACACCATCAATGCCACCCAAATGGGGAATAGTTCCAGGAAACTTATGTTGACAGTCAGCCCATTTTCTTCCCACCATTTCGGCTATTTCTGCGCCACCCATTTATTGCCCAGGATGGCGCCAAAGCCTACGCTGCCGGCGGCGTCGGTCCACAGACCTAACTCCACCGACGTCGCAGGTGAGGGCCCCCACACCACCCTGCCATTGAAATCCTCCAGGAATGCTATCCAAATGAGCATGTCCTGGCGAACCTCTGCTGACAACCGGGTCCGGTGGTTTTTCTCTCTCAGACCCTTCATGGCCTGGGCAATAGAGCGCGAAAAGGGGCGTGCCATGGGTATGACCCTTAATGCAAAATTAAGTTGGCCCACCGTCTGTTGCAACTGCTGTAATGTCACTTTCTCTTTACTTAAGCATTGTTGCAAGGCTGCTCTGAATTTGGCTATTTTCTCCCCTGGCAACCTGAAACAGCCCTCTACTGAATCCAACTCGATGCCTAGGAATTCCAGGCAAGTAGTCGGGCCCACCGTCTTGCCTTGAGCCAGCGGGACTCCGAAAGCGCGCATCAGCACGCAAAAGTCCTGCAATGCCTTTGCACACTCCCGTGAGCCCGCTGCCCCCAGGAAGAGGAAGTCATCCAGATAATGCATCACGTGTCGGTGCCCAGTGGACCGTCTCAAAACCCATTCCAAGAATGAACTAAAAGTTTCAAAGTATGAACATGATATGGAACAACCCATGGGCATGCATCTGTCCATATAGTATTTCCCCTGGAAGGTGAAACCTAATAAGTGTTGGTCCTCGGGATGTACTGGGAGCAGTCTAAAAGCGGATTTAATGTCAGATTTCGCCATCAATGCCCCATGCCCCAGTGTTCTCAACATCCCCACTGCTTGGTCGAAAGAGGCATATTTCCCGCTGCATATGTCATCATCAATTGCATCATTCAATGAATCGCCCCTGGGTGCTGAGAGATTATGGATCAGCCTGAATTCACCCCTATCTTTCTTCGGGACCACCCCCAGCGGTGAACACACAAAATCTGCTGACGGGATATCGCTAAAGGGGCCCGCCACTCTGCCCAGGCGCAATTCCTTTCCAATTTTTTCCTCCACTACGCCCTGGTTGTGTTTAACTGAGAGTTGGTTCCTGCACTGTGGCCTACCCACATAGCCTGCGGCTGGAATCCTGAAGCCATGCGTGAAACCTTCCTGTAGTAACCTGGCAGAGTCATGGTCTGGGTATTTATTTAGCCATGGGATCATCACTGATATGTCAATGGGGGTGTGGGCAACCTGGGTGTGACAAGACCTACTCTGGTCTCCTCCTTCCCCTACCGCTCTGAGGACCTTTCCCCCTGCAGTTGGCTTCAGTGTGGGAAGCCTGCCCGCAGCTGGCGCATGCATGTTTAAATCTGCACGTGCCCGGGGCCCTAGTACATGCCCCCTTATTAAAGTCCCAGCATACCCCTTTTCCTCCCGCATTTCCCCTGGGTCTGCTGGATGGGTCCCCCCCAAACCTCGCACGAAAGGGCTGTTGGCCAGAGTGCTGGGCTGGCTGTTGGAAATGCAGTTGCGGCCTGTAGGGGTACCCTTTATTCCAAGTATTGGCCCCACCCGGCGCCTGCCCTCCCGAAAACTGCGAGTGCCATGATGCCGAGTCAACTTTGTCCCAGGTTAAAGATTTGTTAAATTCCTTGGCTTTCCTAAAGGCAATATCATATTCTTTCCATGCCTCCCCATGCTTCTCGCTAAACGTTATGATCCTACTCTGGTAACAGGCCAATTGGGCCTGCATCCCTGGTGTATGTTCAGCAATTACTGCTACCAAAACTAAAAACGCCTTGAGCCAGTTACTGAGGGTCTCTTCCACCCTAAACTTCAACAACTGGGATCGCCACTCGCTAGGCAGCAACATATCCTTCTGGGTCTTTGCGTACTCCCACTCTCTGTTATCAATGAGCAAGGAAAACATATTGATAAATTTGTCTGCCCAGATGCACTCTTTCACAGCTTGAGCCACGTGTTGGGCCAGGTCCTCCCCCCTGCATGGCAGCGAGCCTACCCCCAAAATGGGTAAAGCAACTTCCTTACCACTTTCCGTACTCCGTGTAGGCTCAATAATCTTATTCTTTCCCCCGTCATCTGCTGCGCCTGTTAGGGGAGAAATCGGAGTGCCTGACATGTTACCCCCTGCCCTCGCCGCCATAATTCGGGCCACCACCTTCTGTGCCTCTACTAATGGATCTGCTGTGGACGGTAAAACACCCCCTATCCCCAACCATGGGACCAGCGCCGCTATCTGGGCTTCCAATTCCGGGGGAACCGGCCCCACTCTGGGGGTTTGGCCTGCTGGACTCCCCTGTTGTACCACTGCTGGCACCACTATCACCGGTGGCGTGGCTGGAGTCTGTTCCGCCGGTGCAATCACTGGGGTTGCTGGCACTACCGGGGTAATCACGGGGGGCGCAGGTGCTGGGGCGGGTGTTGACGCGTCGTCTGGCCCTGTTACTGGTGACTCCCCACTCGGTCTGGGGTTATTACGCCCCCTGCATCCTTTTTTGGCCCTACCGCGCGCGGGGGGACCTCCCAATCTCCTCTAGGTTTAGGTGGTATTATCGTTCGCTTAGGCCTGCTCCCCGTGCTAGCCTCCAGCCTCTCACCCATCTCAGCCACAGTCCTCCCCAGCGCATCCACTTTTCCCCACCTTTTGTCCATTGCTTCCATCCTGCGCATCATTGTTTGTAACATGCGTTCTACTTTAGAGCCTCTCGCGCCCCGTGCAGCCATAACCAAATAATATCTGCAACCCTTTATATATTATGCACACAATGTTAAATACCGCCTATGCAAAAAGAGGGGCCCCAACAATATCCCTTGTGTGCTTCTAACACCAAAAAACGCTGACCTTCTTAAAACCCCACTGAGGTTAAAATTTCCCAGCGTTTAAAAGCACAATTACCCTCCTGATAGTGTATTTTTATTGGAGGTCTCCCATCCAACTGCTGCCGGGGAGAAGCCTGCTTCGCTTCTGTAACGCTACCTGTGTACTAAATTCCCCTCTTTGAAGCACACAAGTCGACCTTCCCCTTCGACTCCCCACGAAGGGATAAACCCTCTGACTTATGCCCGAATTACCGCTCTGTTGACCGCCTGCTCGCCCCCTGGCACCACGAACACTGCAGCCACCGGGATTATTACCGGGTCCCACGTCGGGCTGCTAGGCTCAACTTGCCGGTCCCAATCGCAATCTCCTGCTCGTCGGGAAAACGACCTTGACCTGAAATAAAAGAATACAATTAAAGGCTCCCCGGCCCTGGTGGGGGGAGCGAAGCTGTTGTCTGGGGCGAGCGCGGGGACAAAGAGACCGTCTCGCGCGCTCGCCGGGCATTTAAACTGCAAGCCACGCCCCCCACGGCCCGGAAACACCGATAGTGCTAACGGGTCGCGGGGGGCGCGACCCAATGGCTGCAGGAGGGGGGGGGCCCACCCCGCCATGCATACATGGGGGCCGAGCGGCCCCCCCTTTCTTTACTCATGGCTGCAGGCGCAGGTAGTCAGCCTGTCGCACAGCCCTCGGCATAGCTGCATGCCTGCACCAGATCACACAAGCTGCACGCACGGATGCCCCCAGCATCCACTGACTCATTCACAGAGCTGAGCAGTGGCGACACTGCTGAACTTTGGCGACAGGAAGAAAGTAATTACTAGCATAAGCAGCAACTGAAGTCATTGACACTCCCCAGACACTTTTTTTTTAGAAAAGACTTTATTCAGCACCAAATAGAATGCACAGTAGGTTACAACAAACCAGAACAATATATGCGTACCAGTGGACGATGTCATACATATCAAATGAAGAAGGGTAATGCAGGAGCGGGAAAGTTCAGGCCTGTTCGATCAGAAATACAAAGTGCCATTTTCCAATATAGGAGAATTATAAAGACAAAAAAATGAACGAAATGCAAGAACAAAAAATACATAATATAGCAAAGGAAAGGAAATCAACAAGCATGCAAGGATCAAGGAGGCAAGTCGGGCAGCACAGTTACAGGTAAATAGTGAGAACGCCGTGGTGGTCCGGGACACAGCCCACTCATCCCGCTACAGGTCCGCTATCACAGGTCTCTCCACATTAAGGAGCGAAACTCCACAGGTGACAAGCATTATGTATTGGAACACACCAGTTCTCATGCCCACACCCCACCCCCCCATCCAAGGCATACCGCAGTGCTGAGCCAAAAGTGGTGAGTGTGACATCTGATGGCAGCGGGCGAGCGGAGGGGCCGCTTACAGCCTAACCCACCCCCTCCGGGACAATGGAATGAAGGGATTGGGACTGCGCCTTCTGGGTCAATTTTTCGACATAGCTTCGGTATGGCCCCCATATGTCCGTCGGACGGGAAGCTGAGGGGAGCATGGCCGAAAACTCCACACTGTTAACATTGCAGTGGGCCACACTCCTTAGCCATGCGGCAACCTTCGGAGCGCGACGCGCGCCCCAGAGCAGCGCAACCTCCCTCTTGGCCAGGAGGAAGCACAGGGATGCCAGTCGACGGAGAGGTTGTGGGAAGTTAGCTACATAGCCTAATAATGCAATTTCGGGGGTGGGATGTAGTGTCATGCCCAGTATTTCACCCAAGACCCGGTGGACCTCTAGCCAATAGGCGTGTATCTTCGGGCATGTCCACGACAAGTGGGAAAAATCAGCATGAGGAGAGGCGCACCTGGAGCAACTGTGTGGTCTGGTAGCGTCTATTCTATGGGCAAGCGCGGGGGTGTGATACATCCTCCGTAGAAACTTGAAATGGAGAAGTTTGTGCCTACTATTCATGGACACCGTTTTGGTAACAGCGCAGCATGCCTCCCACTGGTCATCAGTAATCTGGTTGCCCAAGTCCCTCTCCCACGCAGCGTGCACCGCTGTGTCAAAGGAGGGAAGAGATGTCATGCATAGCTTGTATAATCGCGACACTACGTGAGCGCTTGTTTGAGTCTGTATGATGAACGTGAGTGCCGGGTCCTCGGGCGGTGACAATGGGAACGTAGGGAATTCAGCGCGCAGCATGGATCGGAGCCTGGCCAGGGTGAACGCATCCATAAACGAGCGGTCTTCGAAGCGGGGGTCCTCCGTCAATGAAAAGGCATGTCCCTCAGGGAACAGATCGCCAATAGTGTGCAGTTGAAACTTGGACAGCGTGCGGTCAACTATCGCCTCTCCAGTGATGGGGAGCCAGTGAGGGTTGGGGAGGGGGAGCGAAGGAGAGTACAACTTGTCCATGCGGAGTAGTCTCCGTAACTTATCCCAGGCCCAGCTAGTAGTGGAAACCGGCTGTATGTCCTGTGGATCACGGGGAAGTCCCTTGGGAAGTATGGAACAAAGCGGCACCGGAAGCACCGTATCGGCCTCAGGTCGCAAGAAGGGAATCCTGGCATCCGGGTGGAACCAGGAGTGCGCGTATGAGCATTGCGCAACCAGGTAGTAAAGGTGAAAATCCGGCACCCCGAATCCTCCTTGTTCATAAGGTAATGTCAATGTGCGCCAAGCCACTCGAGGGTTTTTGCCGCCCCATATCAGGCGCAGCAGGGCAGAGCGAAGTTGTGTAAAGAAAACCTTAGTCAGAGGGATCGGAATATTGTTGAACAAGTATAAAAAGCGAGGGAGGACAACCATTTTGACAATGGCAATCCTTCCAGCCATGGACAGAGGAAGACGGAGCCAACGCTCCGTATTCTCCTCCAAAAAATCCAGGGCGCGCCCATAATTCAGTCTCACAATGGATACCGCATCCAGGTGGATGTGTATTCCAAGGTATTTGACGGAGTCGGTGCACCACTCCAAAGGGAAGGGACAATCCCATTGCGCCGTGGAGGGTGTCAAGGGAAAAATGAGCGACTTGTGCCAATTAATCTTCAGGCCAGAGTATGAGCCGAATCGTGCGATCTCGTGGATCAAGGGCTCCAAGTTTGTACTAGGGGTGCGGACATACAGGACCGTGTCGTCCGCATATAAAGAGACAAGCAGAGGACCCGTGTGGAATTGTAGACCTCTGTGGAGGTGCTTCTCCTGAAAATGACGGACTAAAGGGTCCATTGCCAGAATATATAGGAGTGGGGACAGTGGACAGCCCTGCCTGGTACCTCGGGAAAGCGCAAAGTTTTCAGTTATGGTGCCGTTCAAACGGATACGTGCCGTAGGCGCAGTGTATAGCAATTCTACCGTGGCCACATACATTGCAGGCATTCCCATTCTGCGCATGATGGATAAAAAAAAGGGCCATTCCAGTGTATCGAAAGCTTTCTCAGCGTCTAGGAAGACCGCAGCAGCAGGGACGGAGGGGTCAATTTTATGTAGAACCGAGAACAGCGTGCGGAGGTTGAGGGAGGTGGACCTGTGTGGGACAAAGCCGGATTGAGCCGGCGCGACCAGGGAATCTACAAGAAGCGCCAAGCGAATAGCCAGGACCTTCGCTAGGATTTTATAGTCAAGGTTAAGGAGGGACAGAGGGCGGACACTCCCCAGACACTTACTTTTTTGCGGTGAGCAGGGCAATTTGATAAAGTCGGTACTGACAAGCTGCAACATTAGGAATGGATTAAAACCCCCACGGCCCTGCGGCCAGGAGGTGGCACTGGCAACGAATGGAAACTCCAGGCAATCCTGGTTCTGGGCGGCTGGTCATGTGTGCTAAGGTCTGAGCTCCAGCTGCACCGTGCGCTGGTGTGATTCAGAATACCCACCGTCGCACGAGGAGCTTAAGGTTATTAACATGACGCTGCTGCAGTGTGCACGCTCTGATAACTAAAACTTACCCTCATTCATTGGCCGGGCCGTCACTCACTCCTGACGTAACTTAAAATTCTGCGGCTCGAGGTCAGGTGAAAATTCAGTAGTGGAGTTCTCCCACTGCAATACTGTGCTAAGGGGGCCCCCTGCAGCTCGCGGCCCCCGCACCACGGGTGATGCGGGGGCTTGTATTATGCCCCTGCATGGATGCCACTGCCAGTCTCCCCTGCCCCCCCCCCCCCCCCCCTGCAGTCCTCAGTCTGACTCTGGTCACAGCCCGAAAATCGGCCCGACCCCACTCAGAGGGGGCCGGTTTTGCTGAGGCGGTGGCGGCCCCAGCAAAACCGGCCCCCTCTGGAAAAAACCGACCTCCACACTATCGGGCCTTCCGGGGGATTGCCCGGTGCCCGGAATCACCAGTCTGGCCCTGCTTATTGTAGGCGATGTGTCGCTTCCTTAGCGGAGAGGAGGTGATGTGTCTGTTTCTTACTGCGTGGGGAGGTGATGCATAATTTTCTACTGCCTCCCCCAGCAATGCGACCGACCTGGTGCCACAATGCGATGTGTGACGATCCACGCCTATGTGATGCTTGAAGAGCTTCGAAGCGCGGTAACGATTTTGCCGCGTCCCCTCGATGCGTCGGTTCTTACAAAGCAGGGCCTTCGTCAGAGTTGGTGTGGTGATCTCGGGCGCACAGGACTCTTTGCACAGGGGACACTTCAGCCGTGGGCCAGCGCTGCGTTGATTCTTCGGCTTCGACGATGTGTCAAAAATTCTTCTTGCACCACTGCGATGCGTCGAAACCAGGCGATGTGTCAATTTTCACAGTTCTTTAGTCTTTTGCAGTTCCCAGCCTCAGAAACAACCTCCACAGGCCCAGAACACTGGAAGGCACTTCTTGGCAGGTGAGAACTCCCAGCAAAGGAGTTCAGGGGAGACTGAGGGGGAAAGTCTTTCTGTCCCTGAGACTTCAGAACAGGATGCAAGCTCTACTTCAAGACGTTTGAGATGTTCGTCAAGCAGGGGACACAGCACACAGCAAAGGAATTGTCCTTTCCTTGGCAGAAACAGCCACTGCAGGCCAACCACGCAGCAAAGGGGCAGTACTTCTCTGTTCTCTCCAACTCTTCTCCTTGGCAAAGGTTCCTCTTGAATCCCAGAAGTAATCAGTTCAGGTGTCTGAGCCCCAATTTCTATAGCACAAATGTCATTGTTCCCTGGTGGCAGAGAAGCACTTTGCCTAGCCAAAACCAGATCTGTCCTCTCTGGTGCAACTGCCT
This sequence comes from Lissotriton helveticus, assembly GCF_964261635.1. Lineage (NCBI taxonomy): Eukaryota > Metazoa > Chordata > Amphibia > Caudata > Salamandridae > Lissotriton > Lissotriton helveticus. Next base: position 258,926,532 of record NC_136063.1, on the reverse strand, counting down.
GGCAGGAGGTTCACACAGCATTGTCCAAGGCAGACCAGGCCCAGTGTGAAAGAAATCTCCTCCCCCTACTCTGAATGCAGCCCAGATCTATTCAGCCCAACGTTAACTTATTCAGGAAAGGCGGAACCCCCATCAATAAGCCCCCCCTCAGCCCGTGGCTGTCTGAGAGAATGCACATCGCCAGCCCATGACACTCCAAAGCGAAGCAATACACATACCTAGCAGAGGCACACAGGATGGCTAAGTAAGAAAATACCTACTTTCTAAAAGTGGTATTTTCAAACACACAATATAAAAATCATCTTTACCAGTAGAAGATGCATGTGCAGGCGAGATGCTGATGACATCATAAGCTTTATACTTTAATGATGAAAAGCATGGACACAAAGTGTTGGCGAAGCTAGTAGGTATACACTGGCAAAGTCAAATGGTGAGGCCTATTGTCTTGGCCAACGCGTGCTCTCTTGGGTGGGGTGATTGATCGTCTGTTGCCAGATTGAAGTGGTTTCTGCATCAGCGTCATGTGCCGTCAGGTAATTACGATGCAGTTGTGTGCGCATGAGGATGTGGTATATTTATGCTACTCTTTCCGTAGGGGGGTTTGGGCGTGTGCTGTTGCAGTCAGTCGCAGTGCCTTTGCCTGGGCAGCGCCTTATCAACAATATTGCTTTGGCGCTGTGTTAGGTTAGCATGTGGGGGGTATAGGTTTTGTCCCGCATGTGACGTCCAAGTGCGACTATTTGTAGGTGGAGGGTAATGATATGATCGAGTGCATAATGTAGCGAACCTAAACGTCGACGCTGCAGTTACATTAATTATCTTCAAATATGCAACTACAACAAATTATTTCAATGCCAAGTCATATTTATTGAGATTGAGGCAATGAGCTAATTATTCTTCCTGTACAAGTTTTATAACACGCATTTTGCGGTGTCAGAGAGCCGAGGGCACCCACTCTACACAGACAAATATGTGTGGAAAAGGCTCATGTTTAGTTACGATGGCAAGAAGGCGATTCATGCACGAAAAAGATAACTTGATATTTCAAAGGGTGTTTTTTGTCACATATAATCGCGCTTTATTCTGTTTTTCGCCATATATAGAGCTCCAAAACTGCTGGAGCTGAAGTATTAAACGTTATGGAAATTCTTCCTTTGATGCTTCTGAAAGCTGCAGGAGATTAAATGCCATTTCATAATTTCGCTTTCAAATGCCAGCAAACGGTCTGAGATGTTGTCTTTGTTTGGAACAGGGTTCATGTAGAGCTATGATTAAAGCGCTAGCCAGACAGTCAAGCGCCTTTCAGAGACCTGCTTTAAAGATTTCATAATGAATGTTTGTTCTTGCAGATATTGTTCCTGCTTAGTGGGTACTGGAGCTTTTAAGTAGCAAGGTGCGTTGGTTCGGTTATTCAGGCAAACACAACTCTGAAATAATTCAGCATCAGAAAAGCCAAGCCTGCTTTTGTTTGACAAAACTGAATGAATTCAAAACTGTGGTAATTAGTTATACCAAACCAATATATTGCTATATAATTGTTTTTGAGATGTGTTGCCCAGGAAAAATGGGATTTTTATTATGTAGGGCTATTTTGCCCTAGCTTTCGCCTACTGAATATTTAGACACCGACAAAAGAGGCCACCCACAAAACAGCTTATAATTCTGTTTGAGATCTTCCTACTTGGTTTGATAAAATCTGTTTATGCCCCAGAAGCCTTCCTATGGAAAAATATACTGTGTGCACAATTCGTATGTAGGCAATGGTGTAATATGCTGGACTACTAGGCAGCTTATTCTAGATCTCTCCATATAATAGGGAGGATGTTGTGTTCCTGACAGCATGTTTGTCACTTTCTCTAAAAACTGTGTCAAAACTAAATGGAAAGTAAACCGAAGTGAACAGGATCCACTGCCCACCCCTTGAGCCCCAAACTGCAGCACAGTAGCCCTTTCCATCAACCCAGACCATATCCGGTGTTAACTCGGCTAACTTTCTTACCTGGATCGGCAATCTCATGAGTCCAGTTTAAAATCTGCATTTGGCAGCATTGTCTCAGGTCTGTGACCTGGCACTCATTGCCATTAGGTGGTTCTTCACAATTAACAGATCTGGTCTGTCTTTAAAGCATGTTCCCCTTCAGCCTGTCCCTAATCCATTCATATTCCAAGTTACTAGCCACTTGCATGGCAAGACACTTTGTCACTCTCTTAGTACAGAGAATACTTTGCATTCTCTGTACCTGTAGCCAGTGCCCTGCTGGGAGTCCATTTGGACCAAAGACCAAGGGGAGCATTGCTTTTCAACTACAGGCTTCCTGCTTGGGGTGCATCTCCTAGTAAAGTTCTTCTGTGGAACTCCAGTTTCATGTAAATTCTACCGTTCCTACACCTCTTCGGGAATCAGGAAGTTTCACGTTTTCTTCTCAGATTTGACTTTGGTAGGTAGCAGCATGATTTAATGAATACTGATTTCTATGAGCTTTTCTTTAGCATCAACAGAAACTTTAATCCATGTCTTTCAAGTATTTGCTTTAAATCCGGAAACAGTAGTACCCATCGATTTTGAGTAAGGTATCGGACCCACTTGTGTTGCTGCTTGCCAGTCACTTCAATTCAACAAATGTTGCAGTGATTGCTCAGGTGAGGCACTTACATGAGGAGGAAAGATGCATGTCCTTCTCTTGATGGGAAGGTCATATCACTCTGGTCCAGTGTGCACCTTCGACTTAAAATAATGCAGACAGTCCCTTTGGTTTCAATATCTTCGATACCCATTCCTCAGTGAGCAGTTCCACATGAATGCCCTCTGCCTTCTCAGACACCGTCATGAAGCAGACATTGTTGTGCTGCAACCACCCTTTAACATCCTCTATCCTTCTTATCAAAAGATTGAAACGTTCTGTCATTTCCTTCATGCATTACTACTTTGGCGAGATCATATATTTTCTGTTGCATTGTTTCCAGACTACCAGATAGTCTTGAAGATGGCCCGCAGCATGTTAACTTTAATATTTTTTTTTTTTTTTTTTTTTTTAAAACCTTTATTGAACAATGAAAGCTCACAAATACGGGCCTACAACCCCACGGGCTGGCCACAACAGAATGGGCAAAAAAAAAAAACGCAGCACATGAGAAGAAGATCTGCACAGGATATGACATCAGGAGCACAGGTGAAGCAATAAAAGGCATCGAGCGTTCAGCAAGAACAGGATAATAAAGGTTAATTTTCTAATACGGGTTGGGGAACAAAGGAATAACGGGCCGTATATGAGACCACAAGGGAGGGACCGCGGCAAGCCGCCATTTTATAAACACAGCGTAAGAAAATGAAGCCATATAATCAAATCTAGCAAAGGACATAAACAGAATCAGACCATCAAGTAGCGACAGTGGCATCAGTCAACCGCGCCCACTCACCACCGCCCCTACCCGAACAGAGAAGACGAGGTCAAAAAGCCCCATCACAAAAGCAATACAATATGCACCCCAACGGAAGAAAGGGACCTCCATAAAGGAGGAAGGGGAAGAGGGAGAAAGGAACGACAAAAGGGACTCCCGCCAAATCATGCACCCCCAGGGGGAAAAACAGGACAATAAAACCGGCATGCGATGTAACAGAAACATGATACCAAAAGAAGCAGCGAGCCACAATCAGTCACACACCGGAAGAAAAACAGAAAACCCCCGGGGGAGATACGAGGTGACAGAGTCCCGAAAAAGTGAATACACAAGAGCCATAGAACAAAAAGGGAAATTAAGGGGGGAAAAAGACCCCCCGACACAAACAGACCCCCCCCACCCTCCCCTAAGCCCACCCTGCACCCCTGCAGAAGGCTACGGCCTACCCCCCCGCAGCGTGCCTGTCGCCCTAATTAGAACCCGAAATATAGTGGAGCAAGAAAAGTCGGAATTAAAAGACAAAAAAGGGGGAAGGAAGGGAAGAAGGAAGGGATCAGAGACATACATACATACACACGGGGGAGGGCCGGAGACAGGAGTAAACGCACCCATCCACCCGCCTGGGTTAAAGGTCCAAGTCCTCGGGAAGCCAAAGAGTATCAGGCCAAAGCCCAGGAGCACAAACCAATTACACAGAACCATATCAGGACACAAAGATCATCCAACCATTCATGAACTACCGCATATAAAAGTCAGTGTTTATCAGCCCTGTCCCTTTTTATCCAAAGCAGAAAAGGTCCGATCCGACGAGGACCCCGCCACAAAGAACAGAAGGCAGACAGCAGGAAAGTCCAATGGCAGTCCAAAAAATTCACAGGAGGAAAAGCACGGAAGATCCAGGAAAGTCTCAGAATGTAGCAAACGATGCAGGCACAGTTCCGAGGATATATCCAAAGAAACCAACCCATCCGGGCCGGCACAGGAGACATCACCGGGCAGTGGTGATTGAGAGGGACCAGGAGAATCATGGAGGTCCGGCAAGACAAGATCCAGCTCCCGGGCCAGGGGCAGAGGAGGCAGCACAGAAGGAGAAGGTGCCATCAGGTTGCGCACCTCCGGGGTTGCAGCCGGGGCCGAGTCCGCCAGGAGAATTCCAGCCACACCCCGCGACATCAATGCCTCATCCGGCCGTGGGGGCCCGGGAGGCCCGCAGTGAGGAATCATCTCCAAAGCCATGAGAGGCGTGGCCACCGAGAGCCGCCAGGAGAGCAGGATGTTTAAGATCCCCTTAAGTGCAGGAAAACCTTTACAGTATCCGACACCCGGGCCTTGCGGCGGGCCCCCAGCGCTCGTCCAGGCCCGGCCCAGGCAAATGGGGTTGGCCGCCATCTTGAGAGCCCAAACAGGCCGCGCGGCCAACAGCCTCCGCCGGGGCGGCAGTCAAGCAAATGAAGTCCCGCCGACAGGCAGTAGAACACCCCGGACAGGAAGGGGGGCCACCAGAAGAAGGGGATTCGCCGGCCCCCCAATGTCGCCGGTCCCGTTCTCCGAGTCCGGGCGGTAAAAACAAAATGGCCGGACCGGGGAACAAAGGGGGAGCAAGCCGGACATACGAGGAACCCCTACAATGAAAGGCAGCGCCACCATCCAAGGCCGCCGCCACACAGGAGTCTCTCAGCCAGGAACCTCCGGCTCACACGAACAGCGGTCCTCCGATCACCTCCAGCGCGCCCCGAAGGGCAAGCCCGCGGGCTGCATCCGGCCCAGGAGCCGGGAAGAAGAACCAGGCCAGTCCGTTCTCGAGTCCCCGGAATGAGCGGGGGCACTGCACCGGATCCACAGCAGCCAGGACAACCGGAACAAGTGGTAAGTGCCTGCAGTGCGCCGTAGTAGTACCACACAGCAAGGAGGGCTTCCCGGGGCAGGATAAATGCAGGATAAATGTGAAAAACACAGGCGGGCGAACGGAGCCGAGCTAAAGCGCGGCCATCCCGGTCGCGAGCTAGGCTCCTCCCAACTTTAATATTTTTGATGTTGTTCTGATTCTCCAGAGCAGCCTTTGAGTCTTTTACAACTGTAAGATCCTCCCATAGAGGCTGGTAGGGTTCCTATGTGTTTATGGTTGGCTCCTTTGTCTTTGGAGTTGACCCTCTCCAGTTATGCCCTTTGAAATTTTAAGAAAGGCATATTTGTTCAGTTTGTTCCCTTGTTGGAATTTCACGCCATTGCATACACCAAATAATTTTTCCCAGAGGGCTCCTCGCCAAGAGAGGTACTTAAGAACAATATTTCAGTGGATTGCTTTGCCAAGGAAAGAATATCACGGACATGCCTTTTTGTAATACAGGCAGTCTGTCAGCGTAGAACACGTATGGAGTCTTTCAGACCAAAATTACTGGAGTCCCCTTGAGGCCCCATGTTTCAGAGCCAGGCCTAACATTAAGTCACCCAAGCATTCCTAATTCTTCCTTTGCAAGTAGGGAATGGAACTTGGAAGAGGAAGCTGCTGCAAGCCCAAAGATATGGTGGGCGCCCATTTCCATAGGTTGGAACTACTTCATGAATAGAGAGCGTGAGTTGGTCTAGGGCGCTAAACCTCCCATCTAAATCCCAGTGGTTTGTTGCCAGCCACCACCAGCCTGACTTACCTGAATTTCCTTAACACAGTCCTGGCATTCACTATTGATCTGTGTCCAGTGTGACACTCTGGGGGTGTCAAGCCAGATTAGATTCTGGTAACTTGCCTTAGACTGGACCAGTTCTACCACCCACCCATCATGGAGTAAGAGCTCAGGGATGGATGCTGTTGTATCTTCATCCTACTCACTCCAATCCTGCTTGCTCGTCTGCTTTACAGGGTGCCCTCAAAACAACATCAAATGAGCAGGGAATGGTACATGGACTGGACCCAAGTGTCACTCAGTGGCTTAAATATCCTTTGAGTTTGCAGCCTGAGTAGAATATAGTGAAGAGAAGTGTCACCCTGCTTGATTTGTCACAATCGCTTGCTTAATGCAGCTGCACTGGTTTCTATGCTGTCAAGCCCCGGGTTTCCTCCACGTGGCCAATCACAACTGTGTCCCAGCTTCCACCAAAGATCAGGCGGTTAGGCACTTCAGTCCTCTGCACTCTTTAGCCCACCCCAGGTGACTTCTGCTCTGAGCAGGTGGCACTCCATTACAGCTGGTCAACAAACGTGTGGAAGCACTAAATTGCAATGCAGTTGTTGGGATGAGTCTCCAGTCACCTCAGACAGAAAGCAGGAGTCAAAATAGTCTCCCCACTATATGGCTTCTACTTCTGATGCCACAACAGTATTTTTAATACTGAATATTAAATAGAGAGTCCCGGGCAAGCAGGCTCTTTGCTAGATTTTGGCCATCTTGAAGCTCTCCATACCACGTCCTCCCATAAATGGCTTTTAACCTTCCACATACGTGTTGAAGAAAATGTCTAATACTAAAGACTGGGGAGTAAAACAATGTCTGGAGCTCAGGTTTTGATAATGCAGATCTTAACTCCTTCCAGACTTACAAGTCTACCTATTTTATTAAACCTCTGTGATAACATAAATGTTTTGTAGCTATTAAACCTATTCAGACTCATGCACAGGGTGTATTTCTAAAGATGGCGACCATTTAGTACACAGGCACAAAGCGTTTCCTGCTATATCCAAAAATATACTAATGACTGCAAGCCCTCTGTATTGGTTGATCAAGCTAGAGAGTGGCTATCTGAAGGAAATTACTGTTTAGGTAAATAAAATAAGATTAAAGCTACACCAAAACATGACTAAATGGGATAAAACACAAGCTATTCCAATTCCAGGTAAGATTGTCATGATGTAACTTTAAAATAATAGAGTGGCTGGTTTTACGCTTTGATGATACTCGCCGTGTGCCATGTTTCAGGATTGCAAATTGATGTTGAATCAGAGACTGGATTAGCTGTAAATGTCTTGTAAGGTCTTGAAGCATTAGCACCCTACACTCTTTATGGGATAAGATACACGTCTGCTACTAGAATGTTATTCATACTTTCTAGTCTTTTGATCAGTTAAGTCAGATTCATTCTGACTAGAAGGCACAACAAATATACTGATAGCCCTGCAAACATTCATATCACAAATGAATTAATTATGAATGTACAGGATGCTTTTAACACTCCACATGTATGGTGTGTGAGTGAGCCGGAGTAATGGAGGCCAGAGTGATTAAATTTGCCCCTGATGTGGCATAGCACTAGAGAGGTGGTGGGAACTGTGCTGCCAGAAAGTGCATGCATATTGCATTTAGCTGAAGGAGCGAGGTGCAGACTCTGAAGTGAGGAAGTTGGAGAGAGGGTTTCCTTTAGAATTTCCAGGAGGCCTTTTGCCAGCAAGGAGCTGCTGATTAGTTCTCCTTAGCATTGCCATTTGGTAGGTAGTAAAGGGAAGGTTGGGACTGCAGTCTGTTGTGAGAGGCGAGGCCTGTCGTCACGGAGTACTCCTTCCATCGGGCTGATAACAGCTAGGTGCAGCAACCTCCCAACAATTGTGCCTCTTTTGGCAGTGCGCCATATTGGAGACAGCCCCACTGTTACCTGCTGCAGGAAGGACCCCTCTGCACACAAGCTGTGTTTTGGAGAGCACCCTGTGTAGGACACTTGAAAAAACAGAAACACTCCAAACCAGATCTGCAGTTGTAGACCGTGTATCCACATGCCCTCTCTAGAAGTTGTGTGCAAAGGTGGGACCAACACACCACCCCACTTTGTTCCTGTTCCAAGTCCTTTACGACCGGGGACGAGAGTGTGCCACAGAGTACTCAAAGGACTGCTGTGACCTGAGAGAGAACGTTTGCCTGAGCTTTACCTCTACAGTGAATCTATTCATGTGATGTTTGCATCTGTGTGTATGATGGGGTACATACATACAGGAGCCGATAGTGTAATCTTCACCATGATGATATAGAAAGATCCACTTTCAAGGTCTGGTATCATTGAAAGGGTCCACATGCAGGGACTGGTGGCAGACTCTTTCATGTACGTAAGCAAACAAGAATAGATGACAGAAAGATGCACATTCAGATGTTGAAATGGTGCACATGTAGCACTGATAGAATAGGCAGACTACACAAATGCATGAGTCGTTGACAGAACATATGCGTGTATTAGGCGACACTCACGCCACTACAGAGCCTTCCTTCGCATTAAGTGTCTAAAGTTGACCTAGCACAATACATAAAATGGTTTGATGTCTGCATTTAAAAATATTTCACTGACCCTGCTGCCTTTGTCATTGACTCATACGTTGAGAAATAGTTTCATTTGTGTTGAATTTACAGAATAGTAAATAACTGTCGATTTTCTTTTTCCCCCCTAGTTTGTCAAATTTGCAAATATTGAAGAGGATACACCTTCTTACCACAGACGCTATGACTTTTTTGTGTCTCGATTCAGTGCCATGTGTCACAACTGTGATCATGATATAGACATACGGACAGAGTAAGTACATATTGCTGTGTTTTCTAGTGAAGTATTAGACTGCTGTGGCACTCAGATGATTGTTGCCTTTGCATATTCCTTAATATAGAGATACATTTAGTGTGATTATTGAACATGACCAGCTATGCACAAAGGCTGCTCAAAAGCAAGGCATAGCAGGTTGTAACTGCTCCAGATTCCAAAGTTTTTACAGCAGTAAATAGTGCAATCTGGTGATCTTTGAAACTGGTATGGTGTGATACTGGCTCCGAATTTGAGGGAGGGGGTTGTGTAAGCCTGAATCATGTAATAGGGGCGGGGGCAGGAGGGGCCATTCTCTACCTCATATAATGAGAAAACAAGGATGTTGTCAACTAGTGCATTTTAAAGCACAGGTGTCACATACATTATCTAAAAATCCGTTAGCTCTGCAAGGGCACTCATTAAATTTTCAAGTACTTTCTTATGGTGTGCCAAGTAAATGATACCCAACACTCCCCAGAAATTGACCCAGTGTTTTCAGAACGCCAGTAATGACCTCCTCTGTGCCAGGACTGTCCTTTGTTCTTGTGATAACCCATATGCCATGTGTTTTCCCTTTTGCCAAGAACTGCATACATTATGCCCGTGCCAGTTGTTTGCCATTGATGCTACCCATATGCTCGGGGCGACCCATATATCAAACATGTCAATTACTATTCAAAGGCCAGAATGTTGCCATGTTTGCCTATCCACCGACATGCCCCCATTGTTATCTTCCCTCGGTCTGGAATGACCTCCAGCATTCCTTTGACAATATTTAACCATACATGCCTCTTATGCCAAGAATTTCCTCCAGTATGCCAGCTTTTTCCATTATTACCCCACATGCCAACTATTAACTAAGCCATAGTATTCCGGAGCCATATTTTGCCATGTCATTGGTGCCCCATGTTCCTAGGTGTACCTCGGGTATGCCAGTGCCCACATTTTTCAATGTGTAGGTCTTTTAAGTCAAGAATTGAATTCATCTCCGGTATGCCAAGGCCAGTGGCAGACTCGCAATCATAATGCACTCCTATTCTCCCTTCCTCACATGCTATTCCCAGTCACTACCATGTCACTCACACACATGCTCACACATAAACACCCACCATCTCTCTCTCTCTGTCCCCCCCATCTCTCTTTCACACCATAACTAGGCCGACAACATTCGAGAGAGATTTTATTTTAGCATAACTTCAGCTGGATAGACCCTTGAGCAGATAAGTTATTTCTTTTTTCAATCAAAGAAGCAGGAAACTGAAAGCCGCCTCCAGCATTCAGCCTCTTGCTTTCAGGTTGCCCTCTCCCACCTCTGTCTTGACCATTCCCCATTCTGTGATGAGATGGGAGAAAGTGATATTACAGCCTGATTGAGGAGTGCACCTGTGCACCGGAGGGTCGAAGCCTAAAGCGCCCGAGGCTACCTGTTTCAGGAACGCTGCTCAGTGTCACATTTGAGGAGGCCTGGAGGCGTGTCAAGCCTCTTAGATTTTCAACCTGCAGAAAATCTCTCTGATGACTGGCAAAGACAGAGGCACTTGTGCCGACTATCAGACAGATTTACTGTCTTAGGCCACCGCCTGACCCTTGCTTGCAGAGGGGGTGGCATTTTGCTTGTAATAGTGGATGTAGGAAAGTGGGTTTCTTCTGTTGCAGACCCGCAACGCCCGATCCCCCCCTCTTTTTTCTTTTGCCTGGCTTGTGATGCGACTTTCACAGTAGAGTACTAGTTCCCTGCTACCCATGTTCCTAGTACCAGTGTTCTTTCCCAAAACTGTAGCATTGTTTCCACAATTGGCACACCTCTGGCCCACATAAAAGTCCTTTGTATACGGTACCAGGGGTGCAAGGAACTTGTGACCTGAGAGGGTCTCTAAGGGCTGCAGCATGTATTGTGCCACCCTAAGACACCCCTCGCCAAACACAGGCATACTGCCACAAGCCTGCATGTTTCAGTGCAGATAAACATGAAGAGTTGACCTAGCACACATTCCTGTATGTCAGGCCCACCAGCACTGCGAGAGGCTCAGGTACGTTACCCCTACAGCAGGCCATACAGCCCTTAGGCAGGGTGCACTATATCTCCTTTCAGGGCATAACTGCATGATCAGATATACCCCTATAGTGTCTAAGTCCATTCTTAGACATTATAAGGGCACAGTGAAGCCATACTGAGTACATGGGCTGGGAGCTTGTCGTTTCAAATTCCACAGCTCCATGATGGCTTCACTGATTTACAAGATGTTTGGTATCAAACGTGTCATCCTAACAAACCCACACTGATGCCAGTGTTGGATCTATTATGAAATTGCCCCAGAAGGCACCTCAGAGGTACCCCCTGAAAATCTACCAACCCACTACTGTGTGCCTGACTGGTCTGCACCAGCCTGTCACCTCTAGACATGTTTCCAACCCCCTGAGGTGTGACATCTTTTTGCTCTTGTGGTTCAGAAACAAAGCCTGTTCTGGGTGGAGATGCTCAACACCTACCCCTAAGCAGGAACAGCATTGAAAGGTGGTGACCCTCAAAGGCTTCCAATCCTTTGTTATGCTGATCAGGGCTTCTCAGCTAGAGGAGATACCCGCCCCCCCCGACCAAGTCCCACTGTTGGTGGCAAGGTCGGCAGGAAAACTATTAAGCAGGAGAGTTGTCCTCTCTCAGCCAAGGCCACTCCTAAGGTGCCCTGAGCTGACGTGACCCCCTCCTTTCAAAATCCTCCATATTGTTTTGGGGGATTCTAGCCAATAGGGTTAGGGGTATGCCCTCTTGCCAAGGCTAGTGGACATACAAAGGGTGTAATCACCCTAAAGGAAAGTAGCCCATTGGCTACTACCTTCTGACCCCTGTAACACCCCTAAAACTAGAATTTGGGGACACCCCTGAACCTTGTTTTTCAGATTACCGATGACCTATGAAGAAGAGGACAAAGAAGAGCCGTGCCGCAGCAAAGACTGAAGACACCAACTATCTTGGCCCCAGCCCTACCGGCCTGTCCGTGGCCCTCTAAGACCCTGCTATCGAAGAGTGACTTGTCCCTCAGACCAGCGACCTCCAGATCCCTGGGAGGACTGCCTGCCTTCTAAAAAGACTCTTGATTGCCCGTGGACTGCGAACCTGTCCAGAAGAAAACTAAGTTTAAAGACCAAAGCTCTACCTGTGGAACCGCAAACCGAACACCTCTGCATCCGACGCCCACGGCCCGAGTCCCAGCAGCCCTCCTGTCCGGAAATGTTTCCCCAGCATCCTGAGCAAGAGTCCCTTGTGGGTTGACCCCCGCCGGACTCCATGTCGACGCCTGCAGCCTCTGCACGATGACCCCCACAACTGCGACCGCACCGGTAAGCTGATTTCCAATGGCAAAAGACACCCCTGCACCTGGAGCCTTGGGTAGAGCAACCCACTGTGTGCAATGCTCCAGCACATCCCAACTTACTTGTGCAACTGTAGATTTCTTTCGTCCAGCTTCCTGGCCTGAGCCTGCAGCCTTTTTCCAAGTTCTAAATGCCTCATTGGTTTGCATTGGGCGCCCAAAGCTGTATTGGCACTCTGCACCCGGCCGCTCCTGTGCTGCTGGTGGTGTAAGTTTAGAGATGCCTTGTGGCCCCCACTGTGCTTGCCTTACCCCCGGAGACTGAGTTACAAAACTGTGCTACTTACTCTGCACGTAGTAGCATTTTGATTGCCCCCTTTCTTCATTGAATAACATTGACACCAAGTTGTGAGTTTGACATCTGCACCCGGTCGCCCCTGTGCCGCTGGTGTTTCAGTGAGGTCACTTACCTGAACCTTTCCTCGTACTGATTCTTCATCCAAAAGCTCTATACTGTAAATAGTTTACTTACCTGCATATTACTGATTTTATATCCTCCCGTAGGATAACATTTTATTAAATGGAAAATGCAGTGTACACTTTTTACATTGAAAAACCGTGATATTGCAAAATGTATTTTACTGCAACAAAGTATCTTTGGTTCTAAGAAATACATATACCAAAAGTAATATTTATACAAACCATTAGTCTTGGATTTAGCCAGTGTGTGTGTAAATATGTCTTGCCTGTGTGTATACAACTGCTTATCACTGCCCTCTGATAAGCCTAACTGTTCGCCCAAACTACCACAAAAGAGAGCCTTAGTATTATCTACTTGGGCCTCTGCAAAGCCTCTGGGAATCCGCTAGACTCTGTGCACACTATACCTTTATTTGGTATAGTATATTCAGAGCCAGCTTTCTACAATGAATACAATGTAGTTCCCTATTAGTTATGTAGCCTAACTCCCATAAGGGCGAGCCTGTAATGGTAGTAAAAATGTACTATGCAACTCTCTGATATGTTGCAAAGCTGTTTTACCTTATTTTGTTTACAGATTTGATACAGAATTACAGTTTTCAAATGTATTTTAGTTTTGACATATTAGAAATAAAGTTTGTAAATAGATCAGCTCCGACATCATACCATGTAATGGACATTTTAAGTATAAGATGTTCTTCAGAACGTTCTATTTGTAACTACAATGAGTTCACGTGGTAGTCCTACAGCGTAGTTGTGTGATGTGCTCGTATTACATGAACATTGATACCTGGACATTTACCTTTCCAGTGTCAGCCTAGTTCAGAATGACTATTAATATACCCACTTAACCCTTGCCCCAAAAATCTTAACAGTAAAGGCTTCTTAGGAGCGTTCCTAGTATGAAGAATTCCACCCTTCCCAGTAGCTCTTGATCCAGAAATATGATGGTTCCAAGACTGTTGCCTACAACTTTCTTTAGAGATTCGTCATATTCCGAGTATATTGGATGTACTCCAAGATTCCTGCATACCCTCATGATCAAACCTCTTTAACCGCATGCGCGCTAGCGGTTTTCCCACTGCGCGCTGCGATTCGCAAAAACCCGCGTTACATGACGAGCTCAGCTCGTCATCAGCGTAGGGCAGGTTACGCCCATGACGAGCTGAGCTCGTCATCAGCCCCGAAGGGGTTAACAGTTGACCAACACTGAAGGTCAAATAGCAAACTCACAAGCCTGGTGCACTCCCCTTCAGTTTACAGCGATTCTTAATTTGATAACTGCAAAACCATGTGTAAGAAACTGAAATTTCACTCTGCTTATCTTCTTTCTAGTTCAAAGCCCAGAAGATACAGTTTTAGGGTCAACATTAATTGCATGCCTCAAGAACTCTGTGGTAGATCTCATTGCATCTACTGAGAACCTCAGTATCTGCACAACATATGAAAAAAACACCTGTTTCCATATCGCTACCCAATCACAATCTACTGCTGTAAAACAGCATCGCTCCTGAGTAGGCAACTCGCATCCCTATACAGAATACTTCATGGCAAAGCCACCGAGCAGCATGACATGATTTGTGGCACGTGAGAGCTTGGTGTGCTGACGCAAAGGTACCATTGTAAATTGTAAATTGATACTTGTATAGCGCACTACTCACCCGCAAGGGTCTCAAGGCACTTGTACGAATACCGCTGTGGAACCCATCCTGGCTTTCCCTGTGAGGTGTCCACTCCTGGGCACCCCCAAGGTGGAGGCCAGGCATCCTTAGCGTTGTGGGGGCCGTTGTGGAGATTAAGCAAGCTATTGCCCAGAGTTGCAGAGTGGGACTCCCATGATTGGAATAGGCATTGAGGCGAGAATTATCAGGTCCGTGGAATTTTGAGCCTAAGACCCGCCGAGGCGGGGAATTGAACCCTGGTCCCGGGCTAGACCTCTGCATCAGGGTCTGCCGCTCTAACCATTGAGCCACACTACTCCACTAAGGAATGGGTCATTGTGTGGTGGATGGACTTCAGGCTTTAGCGGACGCCTCAAGGCATAGTGTGCTAGGGAGCCTTTTCATTAGAGTTCTTGAGAATTGGATATGGTAATGCTTTTTATTTGGGTTTAACCTGATCTCAGAGAAGGCATTCCTTCGAGGCTACTAAATGCAGCATTGCGCCTATCACTCCAACAGACGAAACAGTATGGCATCATTCCAACTTTCATGGTTTCCAGTCCAAAAGTACACTGACTGGATAATGGTGTGGATCTTCATAAAGAAGGTCTTCAGCTACTTCTTTAGAGAGGGGGGCCCTTATACATTTTGTACGTTACTTGGCCATGAGGAGTGTCACTTGTTTCAAATGCAGACTTTAATAAAAAAATAAAACCGGTAGTTGAGGTGTTTCCAGTATAAATTATTTAATTACGGTCCAGATCGTCTGGTTGTCTCTTAAGAATAACCTTTTGGATTCAAAACAAAGTACTCTTTTATCTATTTGACTGAAATTAGTCCGATATAGGAACTCAATCAAAGCGTGAGATTCAGAATAAACTGTAAGAATTGTACATTTCGTGAACAACATTCTTTCATTGCTACTTTTAGATGTTTTATCTGTTACTGGAACTGAAGCGTGTGATTGTAAAACTAATGTTTGGTATTGACATTTGTATACATAAAAATGAAATGTTGAGGAGGAGCTTGGCGGGCATCCGAGATGGCCGCGTGAGCACAGCGCTCCCCGGACCCCCGCCACTCCCGGCATAATATCCTGAACAAATCCTGATTTTCCACGAGGATTTGTATAGAGGACGTTGGGCTGATCTACCTGGACCTTTCAGAAATTTATTTTGACACCGGGTGCCGGAGTTACGGTGATTCGAACTTTTGGGCTCCGCCCTTGAGGTGCGCCCGGGACTGGGTGAGGTTCAGTGGCCGTCTTGGAGTTGAACAACAACGGCAGGGGGATTGGACTTGTGGGTCCCCCTCTTAAGTTTCGGTTTCGATTCTGCCTCAGACTGAGACATCGGCTAGAGGGTCGGGCCAGAGCTGGGTCCAGGGCACGAGTCGGCTGTCGGGCCTTTGGCTGGACTATTCTCCTATTTGGCTGTCCCTATCCTAGCGGTAACTTTGTGGCGGTCCTTTGGTCCTGAGGCCTCCCTTTCTGGTGCCCGGTCCGTTGACCCTGGTGAATCTCCTTGTGACGCATCTCCAAAATGGCGGGCAGAGGGGACCGGGAGACACGGAAGACGAAGACACCTCTGCGCGGGGGTCCGGTCCAATCTAACGTCATGGACCGTTATACCCACTCTAAGGGGTCCCCCGGAGCTGCCCTGCCCGGTTCCAGCGCGTCTGACCACATCGTGGATGCGTCGACGGAGCCTTCCTTGCAGGACATCATGGGCGCCATTTCTGGCATGAGGGAGTCGATAGGCCAACAATATGAAACCTTGGCCCACAAGATTGACACCGTGGCCATTGATGTGAACTTAATTCGAGCCGATCTTTCAAAAACCAATGAAAAGGTGAAATCGTTGGACATCAAATCATCCAGCCTCACGACGGACGTCTCTGAGATACAGACGGAGATTGGCAACCTCCGTAGGGTGAACGATTTCATGACCCGGCGCTTGGAAGACTTTGAGAACAGGGCACGTCGCTGTAATGTTCGCGTGGTTGGTGTTCCGGAGAATCCAGAACCCCACTCGGTTGATCTCCTGGTTGAAGACCTGATCCAAAACCACCTCTCTCCATCTGGACTGAGTAAATTTTTCACAGTGGAGCGTGCACATCGTGTTCCGGGGGGCCTGGGTAAGCCAGGTGCCCCGCCGAGACCTATTGTTGCAAAACTTTTCCACTATAGGGATCGGGACGCTATCCTGCAAGCATCACGAGTGAAGGGCCCGGTGGCCTTTGAGAATGCCACGGTGAACTTTTATCCGGACTTTTCCCAACAGGTCCAGAAGCAGCGAATGGGATTTCGTGGTGCCAAGAAGCGTCTTAGGGACATGGGGATGCGCTATGCTATGCTTTTTCCGACCAGGCTGCGGGTTGAGTACAATGACCAAACTTTTTTCTTTGATCGGCCGGATGCTGTGAATGACTGGCTGGACTCCTTGCCTGACTGACCTCCTGAGACTGAGTCCGGTGCCCACCCGGGCGGTGCTGAAGGTGGTGTAGAGAGCTGAACATTTCGTCTTCGCCTGGTGCCGTGTCTTGAATAACTTTTTCCAGGAGTGTATGCCTACGCTCCTCTATTGCTTATGTGATTTGATGTATGTTTTTTCTCGTTATTGGTCTTGATCGGGGTGGCGGGTGGGACGGAGCCTTTCCTCCTCCGGGGTCTTTGTGTAGAATGGGGGTTCTTGGGCGACAGGCACACTGCAGGTTGGGGTGGCTTTTTAGCTTTTTGCAGGGGTGCAGGGTGGGGGGTGTTCTCTTGTTAGTTGGGGGGGTGGGCGGTTGGGAAGTTCGTTGTTTGCGTGTTCTGTTCTCAAGGCGACTCTATCCTGTATTTGATGATGTTTCTTGTGTCATGCTCATTGGTGGGGGGTTTTGGCGTTGTTGGGTGGGATGGGGGTAGCGGGTTGAGATTTGTTTCGTGGAACGTTAACGGTCTGGGGGACCGTATCAAACGGAGTGTGGTGTTGAATTGCATACGACGTCTATCTCCAGATATTGTTTTCCTGCAGGAGACTCATTTGGTGGGCAATAGCTGTCATGCGATGAATAGGTGGGGCTATCGCCTCGTAGCACATTCGGGGTTTACCTCGGGTTCTAGGGGTGTGGGTATCCTTGTTCGGGCTTCCCTCCCCCTAGCTATTGATGATGTGATTCTGGATGATCGGGGGCGATATGCTGTCCTTGTGGGTCGCTATGAGGGTCGTGCCCTCTCCTTATTTACGGTTTACGTGCCCCCCGGCCTGCAGACTTCTACCTTTTCCGATTTGGGCCGTGTGTTGTTGGACCTCCCTAATAGTACTCTATTTATGGCTGGTGATTTTAATTCGGTGTTCTCCGGTCTACACGATCGCCACCCCCCTAGAGATACTCCTGCGGCCCAACAGTGGTTGGGTGGGTTTTTGGATACATTTGGCTTGGTGGATTGCTGGAGGCTTTTGCATCCTACTCAGCTTCAATACACCTTTCACTCTGGGGCCCATGGGAGTCTGTCTAGACTGGATTATTTCCTGATGCCTGCGGCTCAGTCGCCAGCGGTGCGTGAGATTGTACACCTACCCAGGGGCATTTCTGACCACTCTCCACTCTGGCTCCGTTTTGAGGTTGGAGTGGAGGCGGTGGGCCGGGTGGCTCCTATCAACCCGTGGTACCTTACCTCCCCCGAGACCCGCAGCCTCTTGCTTAAGTCTTTGGACGCATATTTTCTGGATAACGAGGGGTCGGTTTCCTCTGCGGTGTCCCTGTGGGAGGCTTTTAAGACGGTGATTCGTGGGCAGGCCCTCTCCCTTATTGTGGAAACTAAGAAGGCGAGGAATCGGGAGGTGGTGGACCTTGAGGGGGAGGTTTCTGCATTGGAGGCTGCTTTGGAATCGGGGGTCACGTCTGCGAAACTCCACGCCCTGGGTCTGAAACAATTTGCCTATAAATCTATGGTCACGGATGCTGCTAAATTGATGTTTCGGGAGCAACAGGGTCGTTTGTATGATGTGGGGGACAAAGCGGGTCAATTGCTGGCATGGTTGGATAAGAAGGAGAGGGCTAATCGCGTGGTGCCTGTGATTCAGTCATCGAGTGGTGAGAGTGTGACGGACCCGATTGGAATAGTTGACTGTTTTGCTGAGTATTTTCGCGTGGTTTATACCCCTGTGTCTGTGAGGGATGTGGCTGACTCTCGCCTTCTGTTGCGTGATATAGCTCTGCCCTGTGTTTCCGACTTGGATCGTGTAGCGTTGGATTCCCCCTTTACTGTTGATGAGATAGCTACTGCCATCCGTTCACTCCGTTCGGGCAAAGCATTGGGCCCGAACGGGTTGCCAATTGAACTGTACAAGCTACGTCCCGACAGAGTGGCGCCATATCTTCGCGCCATGTTTCTGGAGTCCCGGGAACGGGGTATTCTCCCATATGATCAGCGTCTGGCCACGATAGTTGTCATCCCCAAGGATGGTAAACCGCGGGACCTTTGTTCATCCTATAGACCCATATCCCTGCTGAATGTTGAGCCCAAGGTATTGGCGAAACTCCTGGCGACCCGCCTTGTGACGGTCATTAGTGACTTGGTCCATCCAGATCAATCCGGATTTATCCCACATCGCAACACGGCTCTTAACCTACGTCGTCTCCACGGTGCGATTGCGAGGGCGGGGCTTCTGACGGAGCCGGCCATTTTGGCGTCGTTGGATGCCTCGATGGCTTTTGACACTGTGGAATGGCCTTATCTTTGGGCGGCTCTTGAGAAATTTGGTTTCGGGCCTGAGTTTATTGGTTGGGTCAAGTTATTGTATGCTGAACCCCTAGCACAAGTAGTGGTAAACGGTAGAGTTTCGACCCCTTTCACCATTGGCAGGGGAACCCGTCAGGGTTGCCCCTTGTCTCCGTTGCTTTTTGCACTTTCCTTGGAACCGTTAGCTGCATGGCTTCGGTGGGAGCCTTCGCTTAAAGGGATTCGCTGGTCACCGGACTTTGAGGACCGTGTCTCGCTTTACGCAGACGACATTCTTTTATATCTCACCTCCCCGCGTAAATCTCTGACTGTTTTATTTGATGTTCTTACTTCATTTGGAGCCAACTCAGGCCTTGTTATTAACTGGGCCAAGTCCTGCGTATATGTTCTTTCGGGTGTTTTACCCCCATTGCCGAGCAGACTTCCTATACAGGTGGTCCAGTCTGGCTTCAAATATTTAGGGATCTTCATTACGTTGGACTCCTCGCTCCGATTTGAGCGTAATCTCCTCCCCCCGTTGCTTAGATTGCGACTGGACGTGGCCCGTTGGCGTAAGCTCCCTTTGTCTCCTCTGGGCAGGGCGGCTCTGTTTAAAATGATGTCCTTGCCGCGGTTCCTCTATGCGCTCCAGAATTCCTATGACGACATCCCCAAGACCTACTTCCGAGAGATCGAGAGTCTTCAAAGGCAATTGATTTGGGACGGGCGTCCACGTATTGCTCTCGCGAAACTCACCATCCCTTCGTACGACGGGGGCATGGCGCTCCCCGACATCAAGAGATATTATTGGGCTTCCCAGTTGTCTGCTATTAATCACGTGATGTTTTCACCGGGTCGAAATCCTGCATTTGAGATGGATAAACTCCAGCTGCCGGGTGGGGACTTTAATAGAGCGCTTTATTCTCGATCAGCCGGGCGCCATCTTGTGGGTCCGTCCAGGATTGCAGTCACTGTGTGGCGAGCCGCGAATGTGAGTTTGGGATGGGAGGATCGAATGACATTGGCGACGCCGCTTTATGCCTCTGAACGTTTGGGGTGCCTCTGGTCTACTAAGGGCTTCGACCGCTGGGATATGATTGGGATATGTAAGGTGGGTGATGTCTGTTCGAACGGTAGTGTGAAGTCGTTCCAGGCCCTCCAGGCGGAATACGGTTTGAATGGTAGAGAATTTTTTCGTTATCTGCAGGTCCGACACGCTCTCGCCTCAGTCCTGACTCCTGATGAGACCCTGCCCGAGTCTTCCCCCCTCGAAGATCGTGTCCTTGATGGCTACCTGCCTGATAGCACTATTTCCCTGATCTATAAGAAGCTGATCAATAATCGGGCAGACTTATTGGTCCGACTTCGGGAGGTTTGGGTCGGCGATGGGTTGGAACTGGACGACGAGGATTGGCAATCGGCACTCTCTTCTCCGAAAGAAGTAGCCATCCCTGCCCGTCTCCGTTTGGTTCAACTTAAAATCCTTCATCGAGTGTATGTCACTGGTCCGCGTCTGGTGACAATGGGCTTTTCCCCTGATGGGTTATGTAAGCGTGGTTGTGGGTCGAGTGCTACTTTTTTACATATTCTTTGGGAGTGCCCAGTGGTGGCGGCCTACTGGACTGCTGTGCTTGAGGTGATGACTGCTGTGACTGGTGTTGCCCTGCGGCCGGAGACACGACGGTGTCTGTTGAATGTGTGGGAACCCACTGACTACTCTGTAGCCCAGACCAGATGGGCTACCTTGGGTTACATGATTGCCAAACGGGATATTGCGCAACTCTGGGGCGCATCCAGACCCCCTGAGGTCTCGAAATGGGAGGACAACATGGACTGGTCCATGTTTCGTGAGAAAACTGTTTACGTGGCCAGGGGCAGACCCAGGGCGTGGACGAAGATTTGGGGCCAGTGGAATGAATATCGTGGGGATATCTGTACCCCTCCCCTTGTTGGCACTACTGATGTTACTCTATCTCCCTAGGCGAGCGTTCCCGGAACCTTTTCATACTGTCTTGTGCATTTCCGGTTCTCCCCGCTGCTTCCCCCCCACCCCCCAACCTTATTAGAGTCTCAGGGCTCTTGTTATGTTCTCCTGATTGCTGACCATCCCCTCCGTTCTTTGGGCTGACCTTGATTACTATGCATTCGCCTTTTTAGTGTTTGTTGTGTTTATGTATAAAACAGAAAATCAATATGCTCTGTGATATGTTTGGAGTACTGCTTGGTACTTGATTTGTGCCTGGCCACGGGAGTACATTTCTATTTATTTCTTTGTGCCTTATTATTAGCGGCCAGCCCGTGAGGTTGTGGGCCCATTTTTGTATTTTTCTATGCTTGCTCAAATAAAGGTTTTGGAAAAAAAAAAAAAAAAATGAAATGTTTACAAAAATATTGCTGTCCCCCAAATTATGTACTTTGCTGTACATTGTATTGTTATATTGCTTATTGGCAGGGTACTGTGAGAGGGGACGGGAACTTGTACAAGGCCATAGAGTATTCCGACCTCTTTTACACCCGTCAGACCCTACGTATCTTGTTCTCCATCTGTATGCTTAGTTTTCTGCCATTGTTGAGAGAATGACAATGTTTTTTTACTAGTACTTAAAAATATTCCTCACGCCAGAGGCTGTAGACTCTGAAGAAGTATGATGTTTACCCACTACTTTTTCCAGTCCAAATAGGCCTTTTCTTCACTTCTTTTAACATGTATTTAGACCTAATGCCTGTAATACACACGTGCTGCTGCGTGATCCTTGTCATGGTCACCTCTCACCTGGAATACTGCAGTTCTGGTAAAATACTTCAGGAACTGTGGGAGATCCCAGAACTATGTTGTGTGCAAAATCTCTGTCCTGAGATGTGATGAGCCATTGCTTTACTCCTCAGTAGCAATTTCGTCTGTGTGTCCTCCCTATTTTTTCTGCTTTCTCTGGACTGTATTTTTTGTGCCGTTCTGACTCTGTCAGACTGCCAATCTGCCTCACAGCGCATGTATTCTGCCCCAAGAGCTTGCCCATGGTCGAGTCGTACTCCCAGCATGACCTGGGCCTCTGCTACGTCCCTCAGTTTCGAATCTTTGAAACATTACAAGATTGCGGTCCTGTTTCTCCACAGTGTCTGGGGATCTTGGTGTGGGCTCGCTCGTTCCCAGTGACCTCCCGCCTTGAAACTAACCCGGGTTTTCCTTCGTTGCCAATGACTGGGGTGCTGGGATGGGTGTGTGCCTTTTTTTGAGTGGTTGTGCTCAGGGTTCACAACATATTTGCAAACAGAAGAAGTAAGAACATCCGTGAAGTACTAGTACACACAAAACCGGCACAAAACCGAAGCTTAACTTATACACTGCTAACAAGCTCGGGCAGATTGCCCGTCATTGGGCATTACCCATGTGGATCCTGCTCCGTGTGTAACCTATCAAAGGATACTAAAACTCTCAAATTAACTGAGGACCTAGAGTGGACCATGATACATCACACAAACTGCAACACTACCCATATGATCTATATGATCCCTTGCCCGTGTGATTTTAAAATACATCGGTATGACATGTCGCGAAGTGAAGCAACGAATTGTAGAACACTGCATCAACATCAGGTGCAAAAAATCCACCACTCGGATGAGTAATCACTTGTTGACCAAACCACACACTACCAATGACATTAACTGGGTCATTTTGGAAACCCTGGAGACGATTGGTAGCAATGCAGAATGCATCCTGTTTGAAATGGAACAAAGAGGAGTGTACTGCCTCAAGACATACAATCAAGGGTTAAATGATAATATACCATGGCTCTCTTTCAAGGACTGAAACCCTCACGATTTCTACCTCTCCTGCGAGTACGATGAACAAAATGTTCTGATCGCCTCACTACCATAAAATGAGCTGGACACCAGATAAAGGTAGCATATATAAATACATGAGAATAGCACCATTTCACGTACCATAATACAAACTTCCCACTAGGTGCCACATGCGACCACAGATGAGCACATTTATACGAGTATAACACCTTTGTCCACATAAGTTGTAATATAATGATAGTCCTCCTATCACTGTCTGAAGATGTCAGTCCCCAGTAATATACTTGAATGTAAATCATTGTACTGGCTTTTAGGAACAGAAGATCCATTGACATGTATGCAGGGATCATAGCACATAAAAATGAATAAAAACTTCATAACATTTTAAAACCTTACATAAAAACAAACTTTGTAAAATGAGACTTGCATTAATTTACCTAAATATGCCCTTCGAGATTAACATCAGTATCTCATAGAACATGTAATAATAACAGAGAATTTCATCTACCAGTACTGAGTCGGAACCATAGACTCCTGTAATCTTTCAAAATAAATGCCTCCCCTTCAAGACAAAGATATAAGGTGCCTGGACCTCCACGCAAAGCTAACTACCGGAACACTAATTGACTTCAATTAAGGTCAAGTGAGGATCACCAAGTCTCTCTCTTGCCCGATCACATCTGGGGTTCAGAGGACAACAGCAGCACTGACGTGCACAAGCTTCAACATAGAGCGTTGGGCTAATCTTTCTGCAAAGCCTCGAAGGAAAATCATTGGTCTCCTTCTTAAGTTATAGGCTGAATCTGCGCCTATAATGCATCGTCAGGGATTGAGTGATTGATCGCTTTGACGATGAGTGGTAAGGGAATCAACTTACTTACGATGAGCGATCCTATATTCCAATCGCTCCTACACTGGTGCTGATTAAGGCCCCGTGACCCACTAGGGCAACATAGGGCCGAAACATGTTGAACTACCATGAAAAAGCATGAGGTGCTGAGGATTAATAACACATCCACAACAGCACCAATCTTGATTTATTTTTTTAATATCCCTTTCTCGACCATTAAAAGATTCTTTACAGGAACTGAGGTAATTTTAAGTCTCACGCCTTCTTTACGATCCATCAGTCACTCACGACTGTCGCATCACCATATAATCTCCCTCTTGGAGGACGGCAGTAGACCACCTGGAGAACTAGATACTGGGTATAGACCCAATGATGATGCTGTTCACCTAACCGTAGGAGCAGAGAATCAACATATACCGTGCCCTTTGTTAGTGTGAATGAAGGTCTCTCTGAAAGATACATAGAGACTCTGGCAAAACTGACACAAGTGATTAATTATTTTTGATTACGAATCTACCAATAATGGAAGCTGAATGAATGTCTGCTTCTCTCTCCTCCCTCCTTTTGGTATTAGTAGTGCTCAGCCTTCCGCAAGTGGCAGATTGAGTACTTGCAACAATGCAATGAGGACCTGCAGGGTCAGCTGTTTTGAGCACACATCTGCTCTCTTTCATCAATAACCACCTCTCCACAATAATGTGCCCCTGCATATTTCTGTGCCTTTCTGCGGTCTACGGCTGCATGTGAACATGCCATCAGATGACAGCGACAGTAGTGGTCTGAACAACCTGGGTAACATGTGGATAAGACTCCTGTCCGATTGGCAGCTGGAGAGGTGAGACAGTTGCTAACATAGGACCTTTAAAGGATTAACTTTTACTTATTGACAACCCAGTTTCCCAATTGCTCCACGTTTGCCTTCTTATCTTCAGAACTGCTGGGTTGATCACTCATGATTTGATTGAACTGTCAAGAGCACTACTCCTGGGGTAACTATGACTCAGTTGGACCACTTTGCCCATTCTTGCAGAGGGGTTTGTACCAAGAGGAAACTACACTGTTTACAGTCCCCCTTACCTCTCGAATCGTGGGATGTCTTTATAATTGACAAGATGGTTTGCACCGTAATGAAATAGTTTGCTTTTGGTGTTTGTGAAGTGGTGAGAATTAGTTTGGTTATCCTAGCTTTCTAAGGGCTAGCTCACGGGCTCCTTACTGGAACAACCTAGCCATCGGAGGGAGGGAGGGAAGTGTAGGGTATAGTTGCCAGAGCAGCAACAGCAGGGTCGTTTTTTCAAGTGTCTGTTCACTGATCGGCACCGCTAATTATCAGCGACTGGACAGGGGTGTGTTTGGAAAGGCCTGGACGGTACCAACGTTGGTTTCTATTTTTGTTTAAATAAAGCATGCGCAGGATTTGCTGTCAGGCATGGACCAATTGTTAGAGAAATTGTAGATTGAACCGAAAACAACGTTATTGGGAACCTTTTCTGTATTTGAAACATTTAATGAGTGGTATACTTGTATAAAGTTGCACACTTGCTTCAAGAAAGTACATTTTTATTTAAAGTGCAGTGAATTAATTTACAATTTTGTGGGTCTTACGATAGCACAGTATGTTGGGTCTTTCCATGTTCCCTTTCCACATTTTGCGCATTGACAGTAAATTTCAAATTCACCCCTGCATTTACAGTGTGCTATGGGAATGACGCAGGTAGTAGCCAAATAGAAACTTTCCATAAATAAGTTATGACATTGTCAATTATAGTAGAAATAATCTTAACCCTCGCATCCAAATATGACAAACAATAGGAGACTGCAAGTGGAATGGGGGAGGAATAAAATTACCGGTAAAAACAGTCTGGAAATAAATGCCAACTGCCCTCGGGTGAAGCAGGAACCTTGTCATCACTGTGCACTATAGGACTGTGTTTAGTTTGGCGATGGAGAGATATTTTAATAGCCCGGAAAGAATGCTAGACAATTAATTGCCTTCGTTTGAATGATGTGTGACGGTCATATATTTTTAAAAAGACAATTAACGTTGTGGAATGCACGTTCCTTTAAGGAAAAGCCGATATCAGCTGATTGCCAGTGAATGACTATATTTCTAAAAACAAGTTATAATTTGCTTCGTGAACGCCATCAATAGTCTCCTAGAGGTTGCTTATGAGCAGCTGGCGTAGTATTTACAAGGATGATAATTTGTCTTTTTTTCTATATGATTGATGCCAATTGTCCCAATCTGTATATTGAAAACCATTATCCACATTCAGTAACTTGTTAACTTTATTTCAAATGTGGCTAAAACAGACAGCTCTTTCTTTCAGTTTTTACCATTTATCCCACACGGATGCAAAGATTTGCAGGACAATGTTAAATGAACCATGTATGCAAAGCTCTGCTGATAGAAAAGCCAGTCCTCGCTCGCAGTAAATGTACCTCAGGTGTGTGGTGCATTCATAGGTCTGATTGCTCGGTGAACTAATGTGTCAATTCCTGAAACTTGTGTTCGACTTGGGCGCCACAGGTACAAAATTCTGAAGGATCCACTTAGCCTTTCATCTTTCCAAGGTTGGTAGAATGAGTATTATTCATTGTGTTGGGTAACAATGCACACCAGTTATTCTGCGCCAAAATACCCTCAAGGGTGAACGTGCGCTTTACAAATACACAAGTTGTGTTACAAAAAGCAACACATGTACTGAATTGGAGAACTTAACTGTCCACCTCACATAATATTAAAAGATTAGAGATCCCATAACAAACATAATATTAAAAGATTAGAGATCCCTTAACAAAATCGAATATAGAGGTTCAAGAATTATTGAAGAACAATGAAAAGTCACGTAGGGGCAATGGTAAGACATTGTGACGTAGCTCAGTAAGAAAGCTGTGTCTTCTTTCAAATTTATAATAATAATAATAATAGTCCATATTTGTAAAGCGCACAATAACCCGTTAGGGTCTCTAGGCGCTGGGGGCCGTCGGGAAGATTAAGCAAGCTATTGCCCAGAGTCACATGGTGCTGGGCTAACCTGCCGCCGGAGCCGGGGATCGAACCGTGATCCCCAGATTCCAGCGTCAGTCACCCTGGCCGCGGCGCCACACCTCTCCCCTTATAGAACTTAAGCCACACCTAGGGTCCAACTGAAGCCAACCATTGTGTTCTGTTTTGGATATAAACCAGTCAAGGTTTTTTTTTTTTTTTAAATATTTGTTTATTGGATTTTCCAAATAGCAAACAAACAAACATCTTGTATGCAGGATCAGTGTGTACACACAAGTCGACATAACATTGAGAGTCATATGTGAATCAGTGATGAGCAACAAGAACCAGATCACAAAGGTCAGCAGCAGTCGTAGATCCCCTCGCAACAGCAGTACATAAAATCGTAATTCACCCGATGTATCCCAGTAGGTGGAGTAAACTTTTTTTTAAAAATTATTTTGTTTTGGTTTCATCAACAAACATAAAAACACAATCACCTGTACCACAAAATATGATTACATCATAGGAAGGTGCATCAGTGCAAGAAATCACATCAGTACATCAAGCCGGAAAGTCACAATCAGCTTAAATTAGGCATTTGGAGAGTGTCAGTAATGCAGTTCTACCAATGAACATGTTGGCATCTCACACAGTACTGTTAAGTCCATACTCAAACCAACATCTCCTGCGAATACAATGCCACGCTCTTTTAATCTTGTTAGCGTAGTCCCATCTCAGCTCTTCACCCCCTTGCTTCCTGTGACAAGGCCGCAGCGGCCGTAGTGTTTGAATCTGCATTTGCGTCCCCAGTTCTGTTTAAAAGATAAGTTTTGCACGGTTCCCAATAGTTACTGGGGCGGCTCCTATAAAATGCTACCGAAATGATGACACCGTCCCCACATTATCCAAAAAGAAGTTTTCTATTGCTGCCGCCATCCCTTCTCTAAACACAGGGTCTAAGAGTGAATAAGGCGGAAAACGCCATATGAATGGTGGGGTTCACGGGGCCTTGAATTGTAGGCCCAATCGAACTGGGGAGTGGTCGTACTAAGTATACAGAAGGTGTGTACATGCAACTACTCTAGAGTTAAGTCCTCAGGAAAGTAGCCAGTAATCAATTCAAGTCAAAGTGTCTTAAACAGATGAATAATGTGTGTATCTCTTCTGATCAGGGGACCTATGTCTCCAAATGTCTATGAGCCCCTCCGAATGCATTATTTCTTGTATAGCTACTGCAGCAGCTGCTGGCTGCCGGGGCGGGCCCCAGGATCTGTCCATAAAACAGAATCCTGGACCCTTCCCAGTCAGGGTTCCGCTGCAACCATAGCACCGAGACTGCCCTCATCGCTGCCACCGATGACATCAGGACCCTGCTGGACAACGGCGAGACTGCAGCACTCATCCTCCTAGACCTCTCTGCCGCCTTCAACACCGTCTGCCACCGCACACTACGCGCACGCCTCCACGCCGCAGGGATCTGAGACCAGGCTCTGGATTGGACCACCTCCTTCCTCTCTGGCAGAACCCAGAGCGTCTGCCTCCCCTCATTCCGTTCCAGAGCCTCCGAGATTATCTGCGGCGTACCCCAGGGATCCTCCCTCAACCCGACGCTGTTCAACATTAACATGGCCCCGCTCGCACATGTAGCCCGACAGCACAACCTCAACATAGTCTCCAGCGCCGACAACACTCAGATGATCCTCTCACTCACCAAGGACCCCATCACCGTCAAAGCCAAACTCCACGAAGGAATGAAGGCCGTCGCCGACTGGATGAAGACTAGCTGTCTGAAGCTGAACTCTGACAAGATGGAGGTCCTCATCCTCGGCTCCAACCCTTCAGCCTGGGACGACTCCTGGGGGCAGCCCAGACACCCACCGACCACGCATCCAACCTGGGAATCATCCTCGACTCAATGCTCTCAATGATAAAGCAAGTCAACGCCATCTCCTCCTCCTGCTTCAACACCCTCCGCATGCTCTGCAAGATCTACAGATGGATCCCGACAGATACAAGAAAGACAGTCACCCAGGCCCTTGTCAGCAGCAGACTCAACTACGGAAAAGCCCTCTACGCGGGAGCCCCGACCAAGCTCATCAAACAACTACAACGCATCCAAATCGCCTCGGCACGACTCTTCCTCGACGTACCATGCCACGGCCACATCACCCCCACCTCAGAAACCTGCACTGGCACCACGCCAACAAGAGGATATCCTAAAAGCTCCTCACCCACGCACACAAGGCACTCCACAAGACCGGCCCAGCCTACCTCAACAGACGGCTCTCCTTCTACATCCCCAACCGCCAGCTACACTCCACCGACCTCTCACTCGCCACCGTCCCGCGCATCCGAAGAACAACCACCGGTGGGAAATCCTTCTCCCACCTCGCCGCCAAGACATGGAACACCCTCCCACTGAGCCTACGACAGACCCAAGACCTGCTGACCTTCAGTAGGATACTCAAGGCCTGACTGTTCGATCAGTAGCGCCCGCCCACGCCTTGAGACCCTAGCGGGTATGTAGAGCGCTTTATAAATGATTGATTGATTGATAATGGGATCTAAAATGCAGTTGAAGTCACCCCCCCAAATCTGTGAAATCCCTTTCCACTGCACCAGTCTGGCCAATAAAGAAATATAAAATTGCGGATCATCATAGTTGGGGCTGTACTCCCACTAGGAGGAACTTTAAGTATTCCCGCGTAAAAAGAGCCACCACAAACCTACCCTCTGGATCTTGAAGTAGGCCTGTTATCTCCACTTCAGCTTTCCCTTCAACCCAAATTAAACTCCTCTGGCGTGGGATGTATAAATCACCGAATAACAGATCCCTTTTAACTTGCGATGCACGTCTACACAACTCGCTGGGGTGAGATGTGCCTTCTGTAGAATTGCGATATTCACAGTGACGCCTCAAATAACCACACACTCGTCTGATTTTCCTGTTATCGTCCAATCCATGAACATTCTGAGTCGTGAGTTGAAGGACCTGTGCTGACTCACCTACCATAGCCATTGGTAATACTTGTGTAGCTCAATATATAGACTCCCTTCACCTATGATATGTACTGTGTCTGACAACTGTTGTATCGTTACCCCGACGTGCACCTTCCATCCTCTGCAACTGACATTCCCTCCCATGCCACAAAAATCCCCAACTATCGTTGCCATAAATATTGCCCCTCCCCCCACCTGTCCACAGAAACAAAACAGAGCCCCAACAAAGGCAATGCAAAAGGTGTGATACACTTGGAGCAGATGTTGTCAACCTATCTTACTCCCTCCACAACCCTTGTACTACGTGTCAACACATTTAAGTTGTGATGGAACGTCGCTATGCAGGGTTGACCCCCCACCCCCATGTGGCCTTTTGAACCCATGAGTATCTTTAGCTGCCCAGACTACTGCGCTGGGCCATCTTTTGAGGCTTCCTCTCCTTAGATTTACATATTATAGTGGCTTTCCCATGGACCCCCTACCATCACATTGTTGTGTACCTGCAATACAGTCTCGGCCCGTTCTAAGCAGACTGTAAGCAATCAAGGGTTCGTCTCAATATTCACTCTTCAGAATCGTTGTCTCCAGAGTCATCAGGGAGCCCTCAGTGGGCACCTGAGATGAACCTGATGAGCATTGGCATTTTAGGCGCTGTTCCTTGTCTTTTAATGAGCAGGAGCACTGTTTTAGGGTCTGTAAAGTACTGCATTTTGCCATCTATTTTGACTCTCAGTTTAGCCGGGTATAGCATGCTGTACTCCAGGTTGAGGTCTTGGAACTTCTTCGCGGGAAGGAAGTCGTCGTCGCTCTTCTTGTACCTACATGGTGAAATCAGGAAACAGAGATAATTCCATACCTTCATGGCGAAGTGCACCCAGCTCTCAGGCTTTTCGCACGGCTGCGTCTCCGGCTCTGTAATTTAGCAGCTGTGCTATTATGATTCGAGGAGCAGCTCCTGGTTTTAGTTTGGGTGCCAAGGAACAATGCGCACCCTCCACCACCAGTATGTCTGAGAAGTTATTCCGGCCCAACAGGTCTAAATGCAGCTTTTCGACAAACTGCTCCATGTGTCCGATATTGAACGACTCTGCAACCCCCAAAATTCGAATGTTGTTTCATCGAGATCTCGCTTCGAGATCTTCTTTGGACTGCAAAGTTCGCAAGATTTTGTCCCTCTCTTTATCTGTTTCTGCATCTGCTCGTACTACGTCCTCCACGTCGGAGATGTGTTGTTCTGCAGCGTCTCATCTAGACCAATGTTTATCCAATCGCTGTGACATCCTCTATATACGGAAAGAAAGTGCGTCAGTCTTAGTGAGACTTTGCTGGATGATACGGAAAGCCTGCTTCATATCAATGTCTGCACTGGCATCTTGGTCATCCGAGGAGGGTTCTAGCTCAGCAGACGTAGGCTCTTTGGTTCTAGGGGTTTTGCGGAGGTCAAACTGTAGCTTAGGCTGAAGTTTATCTATTTTGCCCATGATGATGGTACCAGTGTGACATAGCAATACCAACCAGGACGTAGTGTTGGAGCAGTTTAAATTACGTGCAAATGTCCAGCACTACCTGTGATCGAAACACGTAAATGGATAGCAAGGATAATCACCTGTGCTCTTTCCCTCTACTCTCTGGGCGTTTTGTATAAGTAATGTCAAGAGGAGAAATGAGTATGACTGTTTCTGTTGCGAGTGTTACTGGCGCCAAGCACCTTATTCAAACTGATTGGCCAACTTGAGCACTGGCACTTATAACGTTCTCCCTTAATCACTTGCCTCCAGGATGTGCCTGGGTAGTTCCAAAGTATGGAGGATCGCCAGTGTCAGCACGCTCTCTTGGTGAGGCCAACACGCAGCAAGCAACGACTTCATTCCGCAATGCTAACAGATCCTCAATTGCTTCGGGTCCAGCAGAACATGCCCCAATCAGCCTCGTAATAAATATTGCCCCAAATGCTGCATCCCGCAGCCTTGCTTTCGCCGATAGCGGGTCGCCTGCTGATGAATACACCGCTCCTCCCCTCTGTAGCGCTTACGCGGCTTCTGTTGTTCCAACGGCAGCTCCCGGCCCGGGTCCTCGATCAGTTTCCGCACTTTGCCGATGCGATCACGGGCTCTGCTGGTCTATTGCATGAAATCATATGGCGTCTGGCACATCGCCACCTATTTCCAGAAGTGAGTTAGCACCTCATCCCTCCGGCTGCCTGCACACATCAGTTGGGGCCACCACAGGCTGCCACGCGAGGGTTCAGAACGGACTCCCTGATTTCATTGTGATCTCGTTACTCGAATAGGACGAAAATACTCACACATCTAGCACTCGCCATATTCGGTCTGCTGATACCAAAATCGTCATGATACGACGACTTTTATAACAAGGTTCAGAATTTCAATACCTCAGACCCTCCTTTTGCCCTTACATAGGCAATAACCTAAACCCATGTCAGTCTGAGTCCAGGTCTATACTCATCAGATCATCAAGATGTTGCTGTAGCATCATCCTATTACTTAGCACGTCTCTTGATAGGGGTTTCCTTACACATGATGTAGCACAGAGACCACATATAGCAGGAGTACACTGTACACAAAGACAGAGCAGGAAAAGGATGGCTAAGATCACTCCAATTACCATCAGAGTCTTCCAACCCCACGTGGATAACAGTTCCCAGAACCATCCCATCAACGACCAATCTCCTTTATCCACGTGTATAGATTCGGAGATTTTATGCAGTTTGGAAATGGCCTGGTACACTGTCGGAGCATTGCCTGGAATGAAAACACAGCAACTTGATTGGATCACTTTACATACCCCACCTCGATCTGCAAGTATGACATCTAACGCAACTCTGTTCTGGAGAGTCATAAGACGATCCGACTGGAGCTCAGCAGTCAAGTTACTAAGGGCACCGGCAGTTTCAACTACGGTGGACTCAACCACTCTCGTCAGTTGTCGTATGTTCCTGCTGTTCACCATAGGTCCCCAAAACGGAAGAAAACCGTTCAAGAAATCTCCCAATTCTTGTCCTGCAGTATCTTCCTCACTGAAGACACCTCTGACTACTCTTGTCTTGTGGTAATCTGCCGCGGCCGTGTAGGTGGGAGGCAACAGGAACGAGATAAAACATGTGCCCGAGAAATCAGGGTGCAGCCATGTGTATGCTCTATCATAACAGATGAAATAGGTACCCTTAGCTGCTAGGAACGATGGGGAAGTCTGGGACGAAAAAACATACGTCTCAGTGCAGATACTACTCCCTAACTGAGCTCTCGGATTCTTGCCATTACCTTGCAGACAAAGATGACCCCGATGGGGTACAATCCAAATCGGAGAGGATCTTTTCGTTTGCTGGTTGGTAGTGAATGAGCCACTTTAGTGGTCTGATGATCTTTGATGACCCTCGATCACCACCATTGTGTACTGATTTTAGTGTGCTATGTTACTTTAGCCTTAATGTAGGATGGTCTTGCATTACAATAATCTTGCCAAAGAATAGAAGGTATGGGATGTCAAGGTGCAGAGTTGTTGGTGATGGTGCACACATGTGCTCCATAGTGGATACTGAGGGATTAAGTGCATAGTGTTATTTGAGTTAGGTGAATTATGACTTTAGCCTATTGGCTTTGACGTGGTATAATATCATTCTGCTTTCCAAGTAGTAGAGGCCTATGCTTGAGCAACTCCATATTCTAAACTGCAGCCATCTTCTGAGTCTCTGTAGGTGAGAGGTGATATTTGAGATTACATGTGTTGTTCACCGGCAGTGAACCAGAGCAGACCAGTTCTTATCAGGAGGAATGTGCCTTCTTCGCATTGGCGCCATAACAAAAGCTTGGCCAGCTGCTGTTGGGTGCTTGGTGTGGAAAAGTACAGGAATCTTGTGAGAAAGGTAGGCGGGTTCTTCCAGAAGCTTCGATAGAGGATAGAGTTCTATATTAGAGAAAGGGGGTCCGAGAGAGATGCAGAGAGAGAGAGAGTTTCTGAGAGGCGGAGAGATGGTGAGATGCTGAGATGCTGGTCTGGTGTTTTGGCGGTCTGATGATACATCACGGTGCAGACGTGCAGACGTGTGTGTGCAACAGAGAGTCCGGAACCAACCAGTGAGGGAAAGAGAGACGGACCCTTCTTCAGATGACAAGACGCCTAAGATTATGGTGAGGTGTTCGATGTATATCTGACTTTATCTAACTATGCTTTTATTTTCAGGCTTTATGTATATCTATGTGCTGATGATTGCTGCTAATGTTTACTGTGATGTTTAGTTATTTCTTTCCTTTGTCATCCTATTATCACGTAATAAAGAAACCCTAGAGCATATCATTTATTGGTATTCCTTGTGAGGGAAGGTTGGGACCCTTTTACCAAGTACTTACAGAGGGATGGGTGATTCCCCTCTAATGGGTAATTGTTGATACAGAAGGGAAAGTGCCTCCCATCAGGGATGTATAAATTACATTGCCAGGAGGAGCATGCGTTGTTTACCCTCTTGGATTGGGAGGTGTTGTGACTTGTTGTTATTTGCGAGCTCCTCAGCAATGGTCTTATATGTTGTCAGTGTTTATTCCTTTCTTGGGAAAGTATTGTGAAATGTGGTGTCTTTCTGTAACCTGAGAAAGGATGTGGTAAGTAATGACCTGGTGACTGACAGAAGCACCAAAACATACAGAGAAGCACGTCATTACATGGTTCTTACTCAGACTAGCTCCATATCCGGTCACGTTCCATCCAATATACGCTAGTGTCTCATCTCTCGGGATAGTCTCATAGGAACTAACTCCTTTAATCATATCGACTATTCCCTTAACTAGAGCACTATTCTTTGGATTATCCTTCACAGAACGTAGGGGGTGGACTTCGCGAGCGTAGATGAACATCGTTCGGTACGCCCATACAGAACCATTGTAGCTAAATGGCAGGACTAGATAAGGAATACCTTTATCAGTAGTATGAGGCATAAGACCACACACCCAACAGTTAGTCGTGTTCACTACTAATTGGTGTTGGTGCAGAAGCTGAACGAAAGAGTTATTAACAATCTCCAAACTTCTAACGGTCTCATGTTCAGGCAGAGGATGAAAAGAATGCGAAGAAACAGTAGAAGAAGGTATGGGTTGTGTAGTGGATGCAAACGTCACTTGAAAAGAGAATATAACGTATCCCATTAAAAACATCATTAAGCTAAGCAACATGAAAACGCACAATATTAAAAAACATTTTCTACTCATTATTTCACATATATTGGCTCTAAAGTTTGTTTCTCCATCTCGAAAAACTCCATCCTCTAACCTTGCTGCTCGCGGAGGTAGGGTGTTCCGTGCTAAGGAATGCGTCTTTCAGTCCAGGGAACGCCCTAGGACCAACCAGAACCGTCGATCTTGTGTCTTCGGCTTGCACTCCAAAGACTTGGCGCCGCGACCCTACAGCTGAACCTGGATGGCGGTTCGAAAAACAAAAATCGGTCAAAACAGTTTCTCAGATGGGAGAGCTGATCTTTCAAAAATAGTAAAGAAAAGGATTTTTATTTTATTAGTCCCATGACTCTTGGTCACAAATTATAACGGTTTATGCTGGGCGTTGTGTGGTCGCAGAATAAGAGTTCAGGTTCGGTGGTGTCCAGCCGCACTGGTGGTGGCACGGCTTCTTGCAAAAGATCGTCACTTTCACGCTCAGAACTTGTCCCAATTAAACGTGCATCGCTAAAAGGCAGAAAACGAGGCACAGTTTCGGTCTCAGAATCAGGAATGCCCTCCTGGACCCACCGGTCGTACGGTAGAGGCAGAGGAACCCTCTTACAATGTACGCCATGGATCCAGTTTTTCTTCCCTTGCACTCGTACTGCAGTTCTCGTAGATAAAAGCACCAAGTATGGACCGGTCCAGCGGGGCTGATCGTTCTTTGTCCGTTGAAAGTTCTTGATCAGCACCCACGATCCGGGATCGATTGCATGCCCTGGATCTTCAGAAGCCTGAGGCAGTGTATCATGAACCTGTTGGTGTAAGACACGCAATTTAGCCGTCAAATCATGCAGGTAGTCAAGCAATACAGGGTGTTCAATCTCGCAAAATTTCGTCGGCCTTGGTACTCCCCATATGTTTGCCGGGCGACCAAAAATTATTTCATAAGGACTAAGTCCCACTCGTGAATGCACAGTCATCCTAGTCGACGAGTGCTAATGGCAAAGCATCAGGCCATCTAAGACCAGAGCTCGCTTGTATCTTGGCCAGCTTCAATTTGAGGGTGCCATTATAGCACTCCACTAGACCAGCTGATTGGGGGGGATTTGCAGCGTGGAATTTTTGGCGGATTCCTAACCCTTCACACACTCTCTTCATCACTTGACCCACAAATTCACTCCCATTATCACTCCAGACCATTCTCGGCAAACCATACCTAGGGAAAAACTCCTTGACAAGTGCTTTAGCTGTGGACAAGGCAGTATTATCTTTTTGGGGGTATGCTTCTACCCATCTTGAGAAGGCACAAACAACCACAAGTACGTATTTTAGGTTGTTGCATCTCTCCATGTGGATGAAATCTAGCTGCAAAACCTCGAACGGATACTTCGGAGGCGCAAAATGACCAGCTGGAGTTGGAGTTCCCTTACCAGGATTGTATTTCGGGCAAACCATACAATTCTTGACCACATTCTCTGCACACTTAGGAATTCCAGTATTTTGCCATACTGGAGCCAACAACTTACAGATCCCTTTCACACTGATCTGAGCCATTCCATGCGCCATTGTAACCACTGCAAGCACGTACGCATCGGGTAACAACCATCGCTGATGCTCTGACAACTCAACCCAGCAACCATTCGTATCCAATTTACCCGTACTCTCTCTCCATACGCTCAACTCTTTCTCTGTAGCTTCAGCTTGGATAGACTTCACACTTTCTATCGTATCCTCACACATTCCAACAACACCAATTCATCTTGCAGGGCCCGCAACATACATTCGACTCATCACATCCCTCGCTGTTTCTTTCGCAACTTCGTCAGCAAACGCATTACCGCGACCAACGTCGTCAGTAACCTACTTATGTGCACTGCATTTCACAATCGCAACTTGCAGTGGCAAGGTAAGTGATTCAAGAAGCTCATTCACCAACTGACCATTCTGAATCTTCGTTCCATGAGACGTGAGGAACCCACGTTCCTTCCACAAGCGTCCAAAGCTATGAGCCACACCAAACACATACTGACTGTCGGTATATATGGTCACTCTCTTTCCTTTCGATAACACGCATGCTCTCTTAAGTGCAATCAACTCGGCTGCTTGAGCTGAATTATGTGGGATACGTGCAGCTTCAACAATCGTCTGTAAAGTCGTGACAGCATATGCCTCAGTCGCATCACCATTTGGAAGCTTGAAGCATGAACCATCCACCCATAAGGTACCATCACACTTCTCAAGAGGAGTGTCCCTAAGATCCACTCTCCCTTTCGTTTCCTCCTCTGTCCTGAGAAAGCAATCCTGCTGTTCAGAAACATCTGTCTCTGCTACAATCGGCAACAACGTAGCTGGATTCAACGTATTGCATCTCTTTATGTGCACATGACTTGCTAAGAGTGTCAACTCATAACCTGACAATCGAGCACTAGTTAAGTGCTGTGTCTTAGTCTTATTTACAAGGTATCCACTGCATGTGGAACCATTACAATCAACATATTATTCATCACTAACCCAGCAGACTGTAGAATAGAAACAGCTGCTGCCGCTGTGGCTCTCAAACAACTCGGCAACGCTCTAGCTGCCGGATCCAAGGTCGACGAGATATACGCGCATGGACGTTGCTTGTCCCCAAAAGACTGTGTCAACACTGACAACGCGCATCCCTCTCTCTCGTGGACATAAAGCGTAAAAGGCTTACTGTAGTCGGAAGTACCCAACACAGGAGCCGAACACAATGCATTGCGTAATTCAGAAAAACTTTTCTGACAGTCGTCAGACCACGGGAGGGGATTCGGTGTATCGTTACTAATCAATGCCACCAGAGGTTGTCCAGCAAAGAAAAATTCGGTATCCATTGTCTGCAATATGACGTAATACCCAAGAAAGCACGCACTTCTCTTTGTGTAGTAGGCACACTCATTTTCGCAATTGCTTGAATTCGTTCTGGCGTCAGTCTTCTTCCCTCCTTCTATAAGAGATGACCTAAGTAGGTCACTTCTTGTGGACAATACTGCAACTTCGAAAGAGACACTTTGTGATGGAAATCAGACAAATAACGCAACAACAGCAAGGTAGCTTCCTTACAAATCTCCTCAGTATCGGCAGCGACTAATAAATCGTCAACGTACTGGAGAAGAGCAGCACCATTAGGTAAAGCAATCGTATCAAGCTGTGTTTTTAAAGCCTGACTATAGATAGAAGGACTCTCGCAATAGCCTTGAAGAGCTCTCCTAAACCGGAAGCTTCGGCCTCCTAAAGAGAAGCCAAAGATATCCCTACTCTCCTCGGCAATCGGGATGCTGAAGAAAGCATTCTTCAGATCAATCACCGAAAACCAAGTGGCTGAAGCTGGAATCATGGTCAGTAAGGCAGTAATGTCTGGAACAACAGGAAATTGCGGAACTACAATCTTATTCACCTTGCGAAGATTGATCACGAACCTATATA
This sequence comes from Lissotriton helveticus, assembly GCF_964261635.1. Lineage (NCBI taxonomy): Eukaryota > Metazoa > Chordata > Amphibia > Caudata > Salamandridae > Lissotriton > Lissotriton helveticus. Next base: position 258,888,228 of record NC_136063.1, on the reverse strand, counting down.
CAGGTGGTTGTGATGAATCAGTCCTTTTTAGAACAGGCAAAACCGGACTATTGCACACATTACCTCTTGTTTTTTCAATTACATCTTTCTCAATCAGGTCATGAATGATCGCTAGCAACGCTCTTTCACCTTCACTAGAGATCTTGTATTGGGGAATACGTGGCATTTTAACATTTGCTTTCAACGTCACAACATATGGCGGTATCTCCAACAGACCCACATCATTAGGACCAGTAGCCCAAAGAATATCAGGAAGAGAAAACAATTCTGTCGGAAGTTTATCCTTTGACAAATACATTGGGGAGACCACTTTCTTACCTAATGTAAGTTGTACTCCCGAATGAGAGCAATACAGTGTCGTGTACAATCTTTTCAACAGATCCAGTCCCAACAAGTTCTCACCACAACCTGTCGTCAGAATAAGGGGTACTTCGAATTCACAAGGTCCAACAGAAAGAGATATAGGACTAGAAATCGGGTTCCTAACCGGGGCGCCAGAAAAACTACTGAAACATTCATCTCGCCAGACAAAGGTGGGCCAGGGAGTTTAGAGTGCATAATAGAACTCTTCGTAGCACCAGTATCCAACAGAAAAGGTTCTGACACACCTGATGTAATCACCTCAACATAAGGTCCACTCTGATCTACTGGAACTGAAATGACTCCCTCTCTTTGTCTATGGCTGTCCTAGCAATCATTACCTTCCATATTCTTACCTTCGACATAGTAGTCGTCAGCATAGTACTGAGTCGCCCTACCAGACGTGTGATTCTGCTGATCAAAACAATTCATTGAATTTTGTGGAGGAAAGGGACGTGCGTTCTGGGGGAACCCTCCACGTCCACTACCTCTAGGAGCTTGTGGAACATTCCGACCTCTTACGCTAGTAACACCATTCATACGCTGCGACAAAACAGGGCAACTACTCTTAAAATGGCCCTCTTCTTTGCAATATGCACACTGATTAGGGCCTACAGGAAAACGCGGCTGAGAAGGATCGAACCTTTGCGAGTTTCTCTGAAACTGCGGAGGCTGCTGATAGTCACACTGGTTACTATGGGGGGGATACGCTTGCTGTAAAAGAACCTTCGTCTTTAGCTCTTTAGTCTTTTTGTCTGCCCTATCCTTCTCATCCTTATCCCTATTTTCATAGTATTGTGCAGTAGCCAATATCTCTGCCGATGAGGAAACAGCCCATGAACTCTCGGAATCCTTCAACTTGGTACATACCTCGGGAAGCAAATTATGCACGAACTTATCAACAAACAACCGTTGACCACCTTCAGTACTCATGTCTTGACCACTGTGGTCAATAAATGTTTCTTCAAACCTAGTGAAGAAATCGGACACAGTTTCATCTTTCTTTTGCTTACATGTAGACAATTTGTCCCAGTTTACTCGCATAGCAGGCATTAAAGTCTTCATGTAAGTAATGATCCTACCAGGAAGTTCTGCAACTACAGGCTCCGGTTTAGCACCACCAACTTGTCGCGCATCTGCCGCACTAATATTGACCCAGGTATCACCTAACTCCTGCGCATGGTCCGTGTGCCGAATCAAACCCCATAAAGGTTGTGGAACCACATTTCCAAACAACATGTCTATATCAGCTAGATTCATGACACATGAGTCTGCAGTCTGTGATCATTCTTTATAGTACCCTGCGGGATTTTTACGGGGGTCAGGCAAAGTCTGCTTAAGAGCCAAAACTTCAGCTGGCTTCCACGGAACATGGACCCAAACACGTTGAAAATGTGCTGGCACAGCTGGGGGGTTATTATTTGCACCAGCAGGTACTTCTTCCTTCCATACCGGAGGAACCTCTCTCATTGGTTATTGTCGCACTTTTCTTCTAACAGAAGGATCAGGCTCAAACAAGGACTGAGAAGGAAACTCGTTCCTAAACGAGAGTAGCGTCGCTACCGCTCTTTCAACGTCGGGACCCACAATCATGCCTTTTGCAAACTCGAACCGTACACGGCACAACTCAGGCGGAGTTTGTCCCCGATCACCATCTTCCAATTCTTCATAAAGAAAATCACACATTCTGTCAAAAACGTACCTCTGCTTCGGTGCTTCCCATTGGCGGAAGACATCCATAACAGACTCTAACTCATATCTTGTAGGGTCAGTAACCCATTTATGCGCCAAATGATCCAATACTCCCTTCTCTCTAGAATCAGGCAGTTGGCTACGCAACTGTTTACGCTCTGAATTGGGGGTCGTGCTCAATGACCCAAAGAAAGGAGAAAAGAGACAAGTAACAGTATCCGTCATTCTCTGTCGGACAGAAGGAGAAGTTGACAGAACAGGAGATAGAGCGGACTGAGTAAGAGCCAATGTAGGAGCAGTAGCAGAAGGGGCAGCGAGAACAGGCGAAAAAGTCGTAGGAATTGGAGACGGAGCAGGTAGCAAAGTCGGCGGCCCTTGAGAAGGCTGCGCCAGAGGAGTAGGAGCCAACTGAAGAGGAGCTGGTGGCTGTGCAATAGCAAGAGGCAAAGCAGCCAGAGGTTGCTGCGCAACTAAAGGTTGCGGACGTGCTGTAGCACCCTGCGCATTAGGGGGTGGCGAGCTCAACAAATGTGCCATTAAAGGGTCTTTCTCAAGCTCCTTCGCTGCATCTTGCTGAAGAAGCGGCAAAACTGGATAGCATTTATCGATCGCCATTTTACGTTGCCTGTGCAACTGCTCACTCGCTTGTTCTTCTTCGTTATCTTTATACTGCATTGCAGCTTGCATTATCGAGATACCCCTTTCTCTTTTATTTTTCTTTGCTAATTTAATTTCTTTCTGTTTGGCTTCCTTTCGCCATAGGCGGAAAGAGTCAAACATCGCCGGCCGGGCTTTCTTCTTAAAAAGTCTAACCTCTAGATTGTCTAAAATTTCCGTGTCAAAACTACCATATTGGGGCCATTTTAGGACACCGTCCTTTTTCGTGTAACGAATCCATACTTCGTTAAATGTGATGGGTCCCACGCCATGTTTCACATAGAGCTCATAGGTTGGAGTTCCAATCGGAGGAACCGGACACGAGTCCTCCAATCGGGAATCCCTATTTCAACCACAACAAAATATTCTTCCAAGTCTGCTAAGACCAGGCATCTTCGCTCACTAGTCTAGCTTCAAACTTCAAGGGAATATCGAATACAATAGTCTCGTGAATACACAAGTCCCTCGGCTTTGGTACTTGCAAGTCCCAAATCAAAGATCACGAGTTCCAAATCAAAGATCCCAAGGGATACCCAAAAATTAAACTAAGGACTGGGAGACGCTCCACTCATACTTTACTGAGGTATTGATGTCGGCACCAGGAGACCCGTCTATCGTCTCGCTTTACAAATCATCGAAGGCTCCAAGACAGGGCGACAGTCAGGGCAGCAGTCCTTTGTAGCCGTCGGAAAGCGGGGATCCTCGCAGCAAAGACTTTCGGACCACGACGACATACAGGGGTCGATGAAGTGGTTGGCCTTCCTCCAGAATTTTCACACGAATCTCCTCACGAACCTCAGGCTTGGACCGGTACCACTGAAGTCTCCCCACGTTGGGCGCCAAATGAAGAACCGGGTTATTTAAGACCCAGCGGCGCCAGGGGAAACGCCCTAGTCTCCGGGTCCACCTGTCTTAAAGTACAGAGACACGGGGTACTTCTTGGTGACGTCAAAGATCAATTTTATTAGCTGCAGCCTGTAACAGAGATCCTAGAATTACAACACGGTGTATGTTCTCAGGAGACTGCTCGCTCACAAAAAACAGTCATCCCTTTTTATACCAAATATTATGCTTCAGGCAAATATCCCTAATTTACAGTTGACCACTCACATGTTTTCACAGAAAGAAAAAGGCAGGATCATGATGACAAGCCCATTTTTCAGTTTGTCCAGCCCATAATCAATTATTGGTCAAACCCAACATTCTTGATCAGACAGGTCGATCGAACCCACCATAAAAACGGGCACATCCCCATCGTAAACGGATCATAAAGAAAAGAGTAGAGACAGGTGTGAGCAAGATAAGACATAGTTATGCGCAATAAAAGGTTTGATGGTGTTTTGTATCTCGATCCGTAATCTCGATCAGCTACCGGGGAAGGGACTGGTTAAACCAGTTTGGCTTCAGGCAAGAGGGTCGCTCGTTCAGGTCATTCAGAAGACAGCTGAAGACGTGTGTTTGGAGACCCGTTCGGCCACTGTCACCGGCCTATGTGAGGGCAACCACAAAATGGCTGCCGTGCGCAAGATGGAACCCGAGGGTTCAGAACGGACTCCCTGATTTCATGGTGATCTCGTCACTCGAATAGGACGAAAATACTCACACATCTAGCACTCACCATATTCGGTCTGCTGATACCAAAATCATCATGATACGACGACTTTTATAACAATTTGAAATTTAAACTTTTTTGTTTAGTTAATTAAAACCATAACAATTTGATGTATTTCGCACACGCATTATAAAAGTTTATAAATTATCATTTAAAAAGGATTAAAAAAAACATTTTGTAAGGGCAAGAATTAAGAATCAATGTTTTTCCAAATTATTAACAATTGGGATCTTCGTATTGTTTAAGATATTTCTCAAATGCTTGCAGGAACTTCACTAACTTGCAATGCATTCGAGGGGCAGTTATGTCCAAGCTTCCAATAATAGCAGATCTACATGTTCGTAGCTTCTTGATCCAAAAACTATGCTTTAAAAGGTATGACCGTTCCTTAGACAGCTTCTTACAATGGCAAATTATGTGTATTAGATCTTCTTTGGGGCTACCACACAATCGACATGTTACAGCTACATGCTGTTTCCATGCTGGTTCCTGTGCTAATGTCGGAAATTTGCCAAATCTCAATTGCATCAGCTTTCTTTTAATAAAAATGGAATATGTTGTTTCCAGGTACACTGCTGGGGTTAATGTTTTATAGGTGTTTATCTACGCCCAGGAGTGCAAGCGATGGGAAAAAATCTCTTTGTCCAGTACCAATGAATGGAGTTTGGCCACTTTATTTAATGCCTGTTTTAGGGCTACAAATGACAGATTTTTTTCCCAAAGCGTTTTTAAACAAGTCACCTCCAAAGCATGCGTGAGGAATTGATTTGCTTTGGATTTTTTTTGGGGATTCGAGCTCTTGCCATAGGTGTGTATTAAGGTTATTATTAGTTGCTTTTTGCTTGATCTGATACCAAACCTTGATATCTGAGTATAGTCTACCCAGAGTTTCATTTTTTATGCCAAATTCTAGTCGCATTTGGGCTGGCAACGCCATCCTGGGTAATCGTAAGACCTTCTTGTAAATTTTTGTTGTTAAGCTGTTAAGTAGGTCCATATCCTTTCCATGCATTGCCTCACTTGCATAGGACAGTGTTGGAAGAACTTTGTTGGCCATCACAATTATTAAAGGTTTAAGTGATGGCACTTCAAGTTTTTTTGTCAAAGTGCTTAGTCCGAATATCAAGGCACCCGCTCTTTGCGTCAGGTATTTCTTCTGTTCTTTAAAATCAAGCTTATCATCCAGATAGAAACCCAAATACTTGTATGCTGAGACTCTCTCTAGTGGTTTTCCTTTTAGCCAAATATTACAATTAGATCCACGGCGATTGGTTATCAATATGGATTTGGTTTTTGAAACATTTAAAGCCAACTTATTTGCCAACAGGAATGTTGAGTTCAGTTACTAATCTAGTTAATCCCACTTTCGTTAGGCTCATGAGTACTATATCATCGGCATAGGCCAAGTGGGTGAGCTGTAGGTCGCCTAGTTTAGGTGGGTGAGCATTACAATTGTTCAGTTTCCCGGCGAGGTCCGAGATGAAGAGATTAAATAGATGAGGGGCAAGGACACACCCCTGTTTGAGTCCAATTGATGTAAAAACTTTTCTCGACAGCCGTGTGCCATCCCCTATTTTTACTTGCGACCAAGTTCTGGAATAAAATAACAGCAAACCCCTTAAAATACTCTCCGGTATTGCCCATGCTCTCAATTTGGACCACAATAAGTTGCGGTCCACACTGTCAAATGCGGCCTGAAGATCAATAAAACACAGGTTCAGGTCCCGTTTGCTGGTAATACACTTCTCCGCGATCATAGTGATGGATAGGATATTTGCTGTTGTACCTATCCCCTTCCTGAACCCTGTCTGATTAATGGGTATCAGCTCTTTTTCACTTGACCAAGTGACCAAATCATTTAAGAGAAGTGTTGCAAAATATTTTGCCTCAACGTCCTGCAATGCTATTAGGCGATAGTTGTTTGGGTTTGATCTTTCACCACCTTTATAGATTGGCGTAAATAAGGATCCTTGCCAGCTTTCGGGTATTCTGTTCCAGTTTTGCACATCCAAAAACAGTTGCGCCAGATAGGGTCCCCAAAATTCCGGAGCATGTTTGTAGGCTGCTTGCGGGATACCATTCGGGCCTGGCGCCCCATTGGGTTTAGCTTTTTTGATCAGTTTAATGATCTCTTCTGCCGTATATTGTTTATTCTGAGGAACAGTGCTAGATACGTTACAAGGATTACTAGTCAAAGGTTGTCTCCCTTGTTCTTCTGCGGAGCACATTTTATTTTGACTGTTTAGACAAAGAGCGTTACTCTGAGTTTCTGTCGAGATATCTGTAAATTTTGTAGCAAGAAACGATGCCCACTCCGATTCCTGCACATTTGATATGAGGGCGTTACAGGGTCCTGTTAGCTGGTTTATGGTTTGCCAAAATATATTAGTATTCTGAGGTTTTGAACTGAAAATTAATTTGGACCAAAAACTCTCATTAATTAACCTTTTATATTCCCAGACCTTATTTTTATATTCTTTTCTTTGTGTACGGAAGCTGACCCATTGACTAGTGCCACGGTCGGCCAGCTTTATCTTCCTTTGAGTTTTCTGAAGTTGTCTACGCAGGTCTTGTAACTCTTTCGGATGTTTTTTCTGTGGTCCGTCTATACCGGGTTTCATAACTGGCAACTTCATTTTTTGTTTTAGTTTTAGCAGAAAATGGGTCCATGCCTCAATCGCATCTGTTGATACATTCCCGATCTCACTCAGTGTGTCCTTCATTATAGTGAACCACTATAACAAGGTTCAGAATTTCAATACCTCAGAACCTCCCTCGCACAGTCGCCTGTAATGTGTCACAGGCCGTATCTGCCGATTTACTGCAGCGAGCCGAACTGTACTTAGTTCTCCAGATAGTGCAATGCCGCTGCTACAGTATTCTCCCACACAGCGACAGTTTAGTGAGGATTAAACTGAGTATAATGTTGGATGATTGGTGGCGATCTGGAGAGCTCTTCTAGGGCGCAGCCATCTTGGCTCCAGGCAAGCTCCGCCCCAGCCAGTCAAGGTTTTTATCTTTGGACTTTAATTGCATCATGTAGTAAGGATCTGTGTAGTGGTTCCTGCCAGAATGCCACATCTTGTCATATAGCTTCAGAGATTATTCCAGTTGCTTCAGAGTCCTGGAGCTGTATTACAGATAGTGCGCACTGTCCTTGTTTGCGCCGTGGTGCACCTTCAAATTATTATCTGTGCTGACACTATCTGTTTTACAGAAAAGGTCGCACAAGTGTCTGAGTCCACTTCTGTAACACTATTGTGCCCCGAAGGTGCAGAAAACAAGCGCAACAAGCAAGTCTCTCATACAGCTCCTGGTGTTCAAAGTAGAGTTGAGCCAGATAGCTCAAGAAAGGAAAACAATGCCTTCGAATGGTCAACGCTGATTGCAAGGTTGGCAGATGGATTGAGTCTTCCTTCAGTCAGTGTTTCTTTTCTGTTGTTCCTGGAGCTTTAGTGGGCCTAGTTGGCACTCAGGGGTGGCTGATATGGATTAGGGATGGCGGGCGGGAGATTTAAAACAACAAAAATATATATTTTTTAAACCACTTACTTCTTCCGCCGTCCCTCCACCGTCGTCTCTGCACTTCTCTTCCTGACTCTAAATCCGGAAGCAGGAAGCTCTCATGCTCCCCTGAGCCAATCACGATGCTGCTGTCACCGTGACAGCAGTGTGGTGATTGATCTGAGCGATGTGGTTCGGCGATCAGGTGGAGACTGAGCATGTGCACGTTTCCCACCAGGCTGTGCATTACAGCCTGGTGGGTGTAGGAAGGTGGATACCTGACTATGGTTACCCCAGATTTTTTGCCTTGTGTTTAGCTGGTTTTCGACTTAGTTGGCCTGGGATCCTGCTAATCAGGGTCCCAGGCTATCTGCTCTCTCTTTAAATGGACTCCATGTACCCTAGGTACATAACCAATTTGGTACTGGACACCTTGTCAGCCCCTGTACCATGCACTATAGGTGCCCAGGGCATAGGTGCATCCAAGGCCTACCAGGGGCTGCAGCATATCTTTTGCCACCCCTGGCTGGTACTTAAATCGACACAACTGGCTGTTCACACAGCTGGGGCAAGGTGGTGTAATCACCCCTTGCTTAGATATAGTATACCTATGTCTAAACCTATATCTGGACACATATATACCGATAAGTCACTCCTATGGCAGGCCTTTACAATCCTGGAGGCAGAGTGCTTGGTTTTATGTGAGATGGTGCTCTAGCATGAGCTGAGCCTGTCTGCACCTTTCGGAACCATTTCCTTATAGCTGTTCTAGTGATACTGCCATACCATATACTCTTAAGTGCATTATAATCCTTGCGGTTATTGCTAAACTTTGGTTTGGCTTTATCAAAACATGTCGTGTTTGGTGTCATACATTTTGGAATACTACCCCCTCGCCAATTCTGGCGACGGGGGTAGCATTCCACCCTTCTAGAGGGAGAAGACATGTTACTTTACTGAAAAGCGGTTAATCCTAACTAGAGCCCCAGCATCACAAAATGGATGCTGCTGCCACAGACACATGTCTGACCTCCTGCTGCTGGCCGAAACCTGGCAGAGGACGCCTGGACAAAGAGTTTCCTGTCACAGGGAGGTGTCACACCACCCCAGACAGGAGATAGTGGATTGTAGCAGGGAGGGTTGAAAGAAACTTGACACTGCCTGGGGCGCACAAGGTGTCCCTGGGCAGATTCCAGTCAAACCGGTTCTGAGGCACTCCAGCCCCAGTACTGGCGGCAAACTGGACAAAGGAAAGGGGTGTAACCACCCCCTTCCTGGGTCCCACCCATAGGAGGGACCTAGCAGGTAATCCAGCCCCCAGATTTGGAATATAGATGGGAGCAGTGCCAATGCACATCAGATTATCCTGACTGAAACTTATGAAACGAAACTCTGGACCCTTCGACATCCCACTCGACGTGGAAGACTGAAGAATCTCCCTTGTGGTCAAGGAGTGACCACCCTGTGCAAACAGGCACCATCCAGCACCTCGACGTTTGCTTTGTTGCAGTTCCCGCCGGAACTCGAGCGACAGAGATCGACAAGACCCAGCGTGCCTGCCTTCTAACAGCCCGATCCACAGTCCCTGCAACGCTGAGACCCGTGGAGGCGACCTGAAGCGTGGGAGCGGCCATCTTGGAGGAACAACGAAGCGCTGACCGTGCAGCACCCGAGGCTCCCTCGAAGCTGTGCATTGGAGTTTGAGAAGCTCCAGCCCCGATCAGCTTGTGCACCGAAGCTCACCCCTCCACACTCGACGAGTGCTGCGTGGGGCCCTTTTGCATCTTGCTGCTCGATGCGTTGGTCAGGTCGCTTGCCTGTTGGCTAGTGGCCCTGGTACCAACGAAACCTTGAACTTACACAGCTAGTCTGGTTGCTCCAGATTGGCCCTCGCTCCCCTGAAAAGGAGCACCCGCTCAGACCTTGCATGTCCGAGTGTTAAGCCTTCTTCGAATCCTGCGTGGGTTGCCTTTGCCAAGGCTTGTTGACTCCGATCCGGAAGCCGACACCGCCGACAGCGAGAGCCTTCGTGGGACAGCTCGTGATCCACTCCAGGACATCCTCGGTGCCCCAGAGTCCACGTGGCAGCGGAGACAAGGCACCCGACATCAACCTGATTGCGCCCGACATCGCCTGGTTCCTTCCTGGTTCCTTCCTGGTCACTGGCTAGTGACCCCGACTCTCTCCCCTCTGCTTTCAGGTACCTGTGGAAAATGACCATGTATATGTACATAAGCGGCGTTCATTTGTGTTCACCATGCCCCTCGCTGTAAGCAGAACGAATACCACGAAGCATTGACCGCCTCATCTCGCCAGCATAGGTCCATGCACGCACGTACACGACAGCCATTTTAGGCACCAAGGCCTCTCTGCCCGTTTGTTAAATCCCCAGCACGCCCCCCCCCCCGTTGAACACCCCCGCTCTCACATGCATAGGCCATAAACCCTCTCCCTCTGCGCGACCCTGCTCTAAAAGTGACACCCCTGCCTGACCGACACCCCCTGCATTCCTCCCAGGAACACCCTTCCCCTCTTCTGATGACCCCCCTGGCTACACCTGGCCTCTCGACCCGGTCCCAAGTCATAAAACAAAGCCTCATGGATGTACCCCCCCCTGGCCCCGCATAGCGAAACGTGATACACCAACCGAAGTACCCGATCTTATCGCCTGCCCAACCTTAGATCTGACTACCCCCTCTTGCCCTCGTGTCCTGTTGGAATGTCCGGCTGCAAGATTACAATCACATGTTACATTTGGGAGGGGAAACGACATCCGAGCGACAGGCATGGGAATAGGCCTGAAGCTGGGATTCCAAACGTGCCTTTTCGTACTTCAAAGTTTCTTTATTGCAATAAGGAATGTTTGTGCATCATAAACCTGTGTATAAAAGTCGGAGTCTCAGAGAAACTTGTTAGAGCACCTCTTGAAGACATTGTGCGTGTGTCCGAAATGACAGGATCTCCTCATGAGAAATAAAAATCTGTTCTTGCACTCCCGCCTCCAGCGCCCGCCTCTTCATTTGGTAACTGATCAAAATGGGAACTAAGAGGCGTCTTGTGCCAGCAGCCTGGGCATCGGTTGTAAATTGGGCTGTTTTTCCTCAATTGGCGTCCATCAGCGACATAAGGTCCGGTAAGAGAGGTCCAGACGATGGGGTGAACATCTGAACGATTGGAGTATACCTGCCTTGAGAGGGCCCTCGTCCGGCTGCCGATTGAATGAACTTCACCGATTCCGAACGGACCTCTCTCAAGCGACCTACTGTCCTGACTGGGATCCCACAGGAATGCGGCGGTAAAAACATGGAGTAAGAGAACGATCGGGCGCTGGAAAGGGAAGGCGAAGAACTGTCCACACGGTCCGGTCCGGGTAAGGTTAAGTAGGACGTCTTAACGTCTGATTGATAGGATGACTTTATCCATCTGATTGAATGATTGATTGTTTATATTGGAATCGGTATTTAAATACTGGTATTGTTCATTGATTGGTTCATTTAGCCTTGGTTGCTACTTGAAGTATTGGTTCTCTTTGAGACATTCTCTGTTTGCAAACCGCGATGAATAGGAACGTTCCTCTCTCTTTGCAAATAGTGAAGGACAGGTAATGCGGACTTTTGTCCCCCGTTGCAATCCGTCATGCCTATTTTTCTCCCCACTGATTGATTGGTTGCTCTGTTGCTCTTTGAGACATTCGCTGTCTACAAACGGGGAAGAATAGGAATATTCTGTCTCCCTTTGCAGATAGTGAAGGGTAGGTAATGCAGACTTTTGTCCCCATTGTAATCCGTCATGCCTATCTTTCTCCCCACTGATTGTTTGTTATCGATTTTTATCGATTATCGCTCTTTTGAGATATTCCCTGTCTACAAACAGAGAAGAATAGGAATATTCTGTCTCCCTTTGCAGATAGCGAAGGATAGGTAATGCGGACTTTTGTCCCCCGTTGTAATCCGTCATGCCTGTTTTTCTCCCCACTGATTGATTGATTGTCTGGACATTTATTGTTCAAGGAATAGTTCTTTTGAGGTATTCTCTGTTTGCAAATAACGTGGAATAGAAATATTCTGTCTAGTCTTTGCAAGTAGTGAAGGGTAGGTAATGCGGACCTTTGTCCCCCGTTGTAATCTGTCATGCCTATCTACTCCCCACTGATTGGTAAACTAGTTCCACCCGGACCATTTATTAGAGGTAGATCATCTGGCTCAACCGGAGGGCGCCCCTAATAAAAAGGACATATGTAAAATACGAAGTAATCACCGTATCCTGTTAACAGAAACTTTAGCGCAAAAACACACTAGAAAAGGAAGGAAAAAGAAATCGAGCAAAATCAGTAGGCCACTGATGAGTTTTTTGACTTCGCTAGAAATAAGAAACGTTAGAAATAGCCCGCATTAAGAAACATGAAAGTGGTGAGAGAAGCCAAGCTTGACATCACGGCAGCCACGAGGTAGCTAGGCTCTGCCGCCCCTCACTGCTCCAAACATGTCTGTCCCACCGCCCGCCACGCCCAATAACGGTAACATAAGATAGATACAAGTCAGCAGATACCTACCCCCATTCCGGAAGCTCCCGAAGTGCAACAGGTCCACGGTTACGCCCATCCGGAAGACGAGGCCTCGACACGTGCAGGGCGGGGCCCGGCTGGCCGCCATCGGCTGGAGAAGTCGTGGGGTGGATGGCCCGGAATGTACTGGTCTTCCCATCCTCTTCTTCTAGCGCCTTGCAGGCCACGGGGGGGGGATGTCTTGCTTATGCCTCCGACCCCCCCCCTCTCTCATCGCCTGGTCCGGCCATCACGAATGTCAGCGGCCGGAGAGGTCGTGGGGTGGATGGCCCGGAATGTACTGGTCTTCCCATCCTCCTCTTCTGGCGCCTTGCAGGCCACGGGGGGATGTCTTGCTTATGCCTCCGACCCCCCCCCTCTCTCATTGCCTGGTCTAGCCATTACGAATGTCAGCGCCAGGAAACGGCGTGGGGTGCACTGGGAGGGAGAGGCGGCGCGGACGAGCCTCTCCCACCTCCCCAGGTGGAGGCCCCTCAGCTGCACCCCCAACGCTCCACTCACCAGACAAGGGTTCGTCCACTCTTGCGGTGCAACGCCACGCCCGACAGGCTGGAGTCCGTCTGCTCTTGCGAGCCAGCGACTGCTGATTGCTGCGGAACTCGTAAAATGACGGTCGACTGCAAGATTGGGCCTGGCGTGCAAAGATGGCCAGGTCGCTTGCCAGCTAGAAAATGAGTCCCCCGTCCAGAAGCGTTCTCCTCAGCTTTGAAGATTCTATGAGAGCCGCAGGGGCCCCCGAACCCGCGGCCCCCCCCCCCCGATGGGGAATGACTGCCATGATTGCCCGCGGAACGACCAAGACGTAGCCACGAGACGTCGGCGCTCTCATGCTGGCGCCAGCCTCAGTTTGAATGACCAAAATCCTGCAGACTACCAATTTGATCAGTTCCGGTGGAACACCAGTATGACCCGGTAGGAAAGATTGTTGCCTCCCTCCCCCCTTTGACTGATAGTTCATGTCGACGGCCCCTTCTGTTGCCCTTTAACGAAACTTTTGGACTGCCGAAAGAGGCTCTGGTCCAACCACGAGTTGGTGGAGACATTTTGACTATGCTTGGACCTGCCTGACCTCACCCAAAATGGCGCCGGTACAAGTGAAACTTGCAACTCCCTGTTGTGTTCCGGTTGCTCAGCCTTGATCGCATGGTGGGAGGGGATGGGTACTGATTGAACATTCGGACAATGAATTGATATTAAGTTCTGACGCGTCATTGATTACCGTATTATTGAAAGTTCGAATTTTCGACACTTATGGTACTTGCCCACAATGAATTTTCGATATGATTTTATTGCACTTGTCGCACCTTTATGAAATCAACGACCACCGACTCCGTTACGTTTTCCTCAAATAAATATCCCCTCATGTACAGTTCCAGTCTGCTCCGTGGCTGGCCCACGTGGTTATAGACCCGTATTTGTGCGCCAACATTTTTTTGAATAAAGGTTTTTTTGAAAAGCAAACATAGTTGTAGCGCTTAGATTGGTAAGTTTCGAATAAATGGCCACTGTTTCCGATATAAGTAAAATACAGGTGAAATGAAGCAACTCGATTACTTAAAGGTTAAAAAGCAAAGTACACAGAAATATTGCAAATGTGAATGGTCCAGGTTTGTTGTGTGTGTGTTTTTATATATATTTTTATTTTTGTGCAACGTAAAGCAATCGATAAAGGTCCCGGTATTTAGCCTTTACTTTATGTGCCACATGTATCAGGGAAATTGTTTCAATCAGGAGTTTGTTAAAGCGCGACTACTCACCCGTAAGGGTCTCAAGGCGCTAGGGGTGGGGGGGGTTGGGGGGGTGCAGGTTCCATTCCATCAAGGAGGGGGTCTGTCGAAGAGCCAGGTTTTGAGGTTTCTTGCGAAGATGGGGAGCGATGTTGTCTGTCTGAGGTGGAGCGGAAGGGGGTTCCATGCTTTGGCCGCGAGGAAGGAGAAGGAGCGGCCTCCCGATCTGGTCTTTCTGGTGCGGGGGACCACAGCGTAGGAAAGCTGGGCTGATCGTAGGGTCCTTTGGGGTGCGTGGAATTTGAGTCGGCTGTTCAGGTATGCTGGTCCGGTGCCGTGGAGGGCCTTGTGTGCGTGGGTGAGCATCTTAAAGGTGATTCTCGCCTCGACGGGGAGCCAGTGGAGTGTGCGCAGGTGCTGGGAGATGTGGCAGTGTTTTGGCAGGTTGAGGACCAGTCTTGCGGCGGCGTTCTGGATGTTCTGTAGCTTGCGGATGAGGTTTTTGTTTATTCCGGCGTAGAGTGCGTTGCCGTAGTCGAGTCTGCTGGTGACCAGGGCGTGAGTGACTGTCTTTCGGTGTTCGAGGGGGATCCATTTGAAGGTCTTACGAAGGAGGCGGAGGGTGTGGAAGCAGGAAGATGAGACAGAGTTGATCTGGCGGTCCATTTTGAGCTCGGATTCCAGGATGATTCCCAGGTTGCGTGCGTGGTCTGTGGGGGTTGGCGGGTTTCCGAGGGCGGTGGGCCACCAGGTGTCACTCCAGGCGTCGGGGTTTGGGCCCATGATGAGTACTTCTGTTTTGTTGGTGTTTAGTTGTAGGCAGCTGTTTTTCATCCATTTGGCGACGGCTTCCATGCCTTCTCGAAAGTTGCGTCTGGCGGTGTTGGGCTCGTTGGATAAGGAGAGGATGAGCTGGGTGTCGTCTGCATATGACACGATGTTGAGTCCGTAGGTTCTGACGATGGGGGCAAGTGGAGCCATGTAGACGTTGAAGAGCGTCGGGCTGAGGGAGGAGCCCTGGGGGACTCCGCAGGTGATAGGTGTGGGGTCCGAGAGGAAAGGGGGGAGTCTGTCCCGCTGCGTCCTGCTGGAGAGGAAGGAGCAGATCCAGTCGAGGGCCTTGTCCTGGATTCCTGCATCGTAGAGTCTGCGTATTAGGGTGCGGTGGGAGACTGTGTCGAACGCCGCTGATAGGTCGAGGAGGATGAGGGCTACTGTTTCTCCTTTGTCCAGTAAGGTGCGGATGTCGTCTGTTGCGGCAAGGAGGGCGGTTTCCGTACTGTGGTTTTTTCTGAAGCCGGATTGGGAGGAGTCGAGGATGTTGTGTTCTTCAATGAATGTGGCGAGTTGGCTGTTGATGGCCTTCTCGATGACTTTCGCTGGGAACGGGAGCAGGGAGATGGGTCTGTAGTTTTTGAGGTCGGTGGGGTCCGCTGATGTTTTTTTTAGGAGGGGGTTGACCTCGGCGTGTTTCCAGTCGTCGGGGAATGAGGCGGTCGCCAGGGAGCGGTTGATGGTTTGGCGGAGCATGGGTGCGATGGTGTTGGCGGCTCTGTTGAAGATGTGGTGGGGGCAGGGGTCCGTGGGGGCCCCTGAGTGGATTGACTTCATTGTCTTCAGTGTGTCTTCGGTGGTGAGGGCTGTCCAGTCATCAATCGCTGGTTTCCGGGTGTCGGGTGTGGTTGGTGAGGGTTCAGTGTGTTGGTTGTCTTCGTCGAAGTTGTCGTAGATGCTCTTAATTTTGTGGTGGAAAAAGATGCTGAGTTTGTCGCAGAGGTCTTGTGAGGGAGGGATGTCGGTAGACTCGCTGGTGGGTTGGGCGAACTCCTTGATGATGCTGAAGAGTTCCTTGCTGTTGTGTGCGTGGGTGGAGATTCTGTCTTCAATCGCTTTTTTCCTCGTTTCTCTGATGAGTTGATGGTGGGCGTTGGTGGCGGCTCTGAAGTTGTTGTGGGCTTCTGTGGATTTGGTGTTTCTCCAGGCCTTTTCGAGGCGGTGGCATGTGCGCCTGGACTCTCGAAGTTCGGTGGTAAACCATCTGGCTTTCTTGGCACGGGTATTGTTGTTTTTCTTGAGGGGGGCTATGGTGTTGGTGCTGTCCGAGATCCATCTATGCAGGGTTCGGGCTGCGGTGTTGGGGTCGTCGTTTTCCGCGATGGTTGGGGTGGAGTTGTTGAGTGAGGAGGTGAGCTGGTCATCGGTGATTTTGGTCCAGTTTCTTTGTGGAAGCAGGTGCTGGTGTCTGTGGATGGTGGGTGTTCTGAAGGTGAAGTGGACGCAACGATGGTCGGTCCATGGGAGTTCGGTGGTGTGGCTGAAGGTGATGGAGTTTCCTGTAGTGAAGAGGGGGTCGAGGGTGTGTCCTGCTGAGTGCGTGGGCTCGGTCACGATCTGGCGGAGTCCAATGTTGTGGAGGTTGTCCAGGAGGGATGTGGTGTTGGGGTCCAGTTGATTGTCGAGGTGGAAGTTGAGGTCTCCCAGCAGGGTGTAGTTGGTGGATGCGATGGCCTGCGGGGAGATAATGTCCGTGATGGAGTTGGCGAAGGGTCCGCGGGGTCCAGGGGGTCGGTAGATGAGGGTTCCTCGAAGGGCGGCGGTGGGGCTGGCCAGTATCTTGAAGTGAAGGTGTTCCATCAGTTCTGTGGACTCGTCAGGGAGTGTGCTCAGGCGGAGGCTGGATTTGTGGACGATGGCGATTCCTCCTCCTGTGTGGATGGGGCGGTCCTTCCTGGAGATCTTGTATCCTTGGGGGATGGCGATGGCGATGTCCGGTCCCGAGGTGGTGTTGGTCCAGGTTTCGGTGAAGAATGCTACGTCTGGGGTTGTGCTGTCGAGGAGGTCCCAGATTTCTGTGGCGTGTTTGTGGAGGGATCGGACGTTGAGGAGGATGCATTGCAGGGTCTTCAGTTCGGTTGTGTTCTTGTGGGCGGGTTGTGCTGGATCCGTGTTCTTGGCGGTGCTGCAGGTGTGCCGGCAGCGGTGACAGCTGAAGGGTCCATGGGTGTCGGCTGGTGATGCTAGCTTGCAGTTGTTGTTGCAGCCTGGGTTGAGTGCGTGGAGTGCTGCTGGGTCGTAGCGTTGGCGGGGCGGAGGTCCAGGGTTCCTGGTGCTGGTCGCGGACGGGTCGCAGACGGGCGCAGACGTGCTTGCGTTTGATGCGCCTTCGGTGCACCAGCGGCGCGGCCGCGTAGTGGCCGCCATTAAGTAGGGGTCGGGGAGGGCTGGACAGCTGGGAGGCGGGAGCGGGGAGGGGAGCTGGATTGGGCCGGTCGTGCTGGGGGGGAGGGGCCGCGGGGGCAGCAGCGGCGGGGAAAGGTAAAGGGAGGAAAGAAGGGATAAAGAAAAAAGGGAAAATAGGCAGAAATAAGGCACAAAAGAGCAGAGATGCAGAAAAGAGCAGAAAGGAGAAAGATAGAAAGGGTAAAAAAACGAGTGAAAACGAGAGAAGGAGCAGAGGGAGAGAAAGGGAAAATGGGCAAAAATAAGGCACAAAAGAGCAGAGGAGCAGAAAGGTGAAAGATAGAAAGGGGAAAAAAACGAGTGAAAACGAGTGAAGGAGCAGAGGGAGAGAAAGGGAAATGGGCAAAAATAAGGCGCAAAAGAACAGAGGTGCAGAAAGGTGAAAGATAGAAAGGGGAGAAAAACGAGTGAAGGAGCAGAAAGAAAGAAAGGAAGGAGACAGAGGTCCACTGGACCACCAGGGATGAGGCGCAGGGAAACCTGCGGGTGGAGGAGGGCCTCGATCACCAACACGCAAGAGTGCAGGGGCAGGGGCACCTCACTTAATGGTGGAGCTGCGAGGATGGGAGAGCAATTTCACTGACAATGAGTCAGTGGTCTTGTTTCAGATGCCCCTAAGCCACTCCGAAGGAATGCCACCTAGCCCCTCTAGTTTCCGTGCCTGATGAACAAAAACGACCCTGTACCACTGTAGACCATCCCTCCTCCTCGAAGGAGAGCACGAGTTCACCCCCCACTTTACACTGACTGCCCTTTGTTTTGACCCTTCCCTACACACGATCCGTAATACCACACTTGGACGATCTATACAATACACAGTCCATCAATGATTATCTCTCCCGCACTACCGGTCCCTCTGGGCTCAAACGCG
This sequence comes from Lissotriton helveticus, assembly GCF_964261635.1. NCBI lineage: Eukaryota > Metazoa > Chordata > Amphibia > Caudata > Salamandridae > Lissotriton > Lissotriton helveticus. The sequence continues at coordinate 258,870,001 of NC_136063.1, read as the reverse complement.
AGATGAAAGGGACTGCATCCCGCGGAAATAGGTCGAGTATGTGGTAAGTAAAAGCATTTTCGGGTTTATGCGCGCTGATGTGTTTTAAAACGCTGCCCCCACCCCTCCTTTTTTCCCTTCTTTTCTGCAGGTCACATCGGAACGTCGACTAGAATATGGAGAAGACCTACGCAACACGCCATGGTTCCGCATGGAAAAATTGTATATTGTCTATGGGGACTGCCCTGAGAACGTGACGAATTTGTGTGATATGAATGTACGCGTGTATGCCCTGATGTGTATAGCTCGACTGAATACACGTTGCACACGTTTGGATTGATAAGAGAAATGTTTTATGTATGACTTAAGTGATGATCGAACGGCCGATGGAATGGGGAAAAAGGGGTCTGAACATGGTGCCTATACACGACGAACAAACAAAGATATAGCACTCCCTTACTTAGAAACGACTGTCTCTCTCTCTCTCTGAACCCAGCGACTGGGAGGGTGGCCTGAAGCAGAAACTTGACGGGTTATTGCAGTATGACAAAATATGACTCCAACCGGCGCCCCAAATAATGCAACCAAGAATGACGTGCACCCATGAGTAAATTGATACGGTAACTAAATAGGGAGAGGTTCAGGAATATTCCGGGGTGAGGTTTACCCAAGTACCCTCCTCCTGGAAGACTAGGAATATTGTCAAATGTTTAAGATTTACCACCTCCTTCTTGCACCCTCATAGACATGAAACTCAAAGCTGCCCCATTGTTCTCCCGACTGACACCCTCCGTTGCCTCAGCCTGGATACCCATTCGCTAAAAATGATTCGAAGATCCCACCGTGAGTATTAGCCCGACCAGGTTAGTTCCCGAACAATTGACAAAGGTGTAAGTATTTGCAACCGAGGCCACCAGCAAAGGCAGCCAGATGAATTAAGTAGGATACTAAGGATGCGCAGCATGCAGGAAGAAATCTTTTTGGCCAAGTACTGTTCTATGTTTTGTCTTGGATTCTTGTATATAATACATGTACTTTTTCCCCCCCGCCTGAATTCATGTGTACGTAATGTATGGATCTACGTCATCCCTCAGCCTGTGTTTCTATACAACTTGACCCCTGCTGTTCTGTGTTGTGTGCGCACTAAATGGCCTATTATTGTAGACGTTTCTCTCTCTCTCTTTCTCTCTCTCTCCATGTCGTACGTGTACCGAATAGTTCGTTTAAAATGCGGACGACTCTCTCTCTCTCTGAGGGTCCCCCTGTTCCCTCTTCCTTTGTGTGGTAACGTTGTGCCCCGCCGGCACAAGCCTAATTGGTTTTTTTTAACACAAAGGTGTTCGGCAAAATTGACAGAAACTAAAACAATTGTAATTTGCCATATTACTACCTCTCCTTTCTGTAAAATGATGGAACTTGAATTGGCTAAGAAGGAAAGGATAGGTAAGACGACTGATGTCCCCTAATCTGGCCCTTTTTATAGGGGGACTATATGTCAGTGGCCTTCTGTTCTCAGTTCGTTAGAAACACAATCCCCAATGCCCAGATTGCCCCACCTCTCTGCACCCAAGTACGGATGTCCAAAGCGTCCTCGTTTCTCCCGATTGACCCCAGCTCCATACCCCGAAGTATAACTGATGACCCTGATTAGCCGTTGCTCCCCGAGAAAAGAATGTTTAGCCTCTGTCCCTCTCTCATGATGATAGAAGATTGCCAGGGCTTGGGTTAGAAAGACGAGTCTCTACCGAAGGATCCGACTTCGAGTTTGATGGAATACGCAGTTGATAGGAGTCTGACTTCTCTCCATATACATCATGAATGAACGCCAAATAGATTTTTAAATTAGTACAAGCTCAGTAGAAATGCCCGCATACATACTCCATAGTGATAACTTCTGACCGTGACCGATGAACGTATCCCCAACTACTTAAGATTGGGGGCAGAATTGAAATGTATAAATGTCTTCTCCTGCCAGTTTTCTAAAGCTTGTTTTGTACCCATTCAAAGATACACAATCACCGGAGGAGAGGGGCTGGACGTGACGCACAGCCTAGCCGCAGATCATGAAGCACATGTGACATCGACCAAAGGTGGAGCCGCAGAGCAACGAGACGCGGGACGAGGCACCACTCTCAAACACGGAAAATGAAAGGATGGAGGGCTGCCTTGAAGCCCTCCGCTTGCTGACCCACGCGTGCCAGAAGTCCCCGCCCCTTTGAGCCCGATTGATGGGCCTGCCTGCTTGTTAGCCTTTGCTCCCTTGGTTTGTCTCAAAGATCTGATCCCACTCCGCCCTCTCTTCCCTCGATTATCCGACAACCCCCCCCTTTTTTCCACATGGATTTTGACTCAGAGAAGAAGAACAGCATTTAGGTAGAATAGGGTTTGCCACGAAAGGAGAAAGAAATGCAGGTGCCCAGCATGGGGCACCCTTCAAAAGATTAGTTAGGAAACAGGACTGTGGTCTAACAGCAGAGGACATATCGCACCCTGCGACGTGTAAGGATGGATCCGGGCTGGACCTATAGCTCCACCGCCGGTGTTCAACAGCGCCAACGGAAGAAAACGAACTACTAGAGCCTACCAGTGATGGCTCACTGCTAAAAAGACACTGTGGCGAAGACCCCCCCTCCCCTTTCTGAACTTTCTACCCCCCCCCCCCCCCCCCCCCCGGACTAATTGCTTGTATTGAACTGAATTCCTCCCTCAACCACTTTGTATTGCTTTCAAAATGTTTCATCGGTCACTTTTAACTGTACATTGATACCGCCGGAGAGAGAGTCAGAACATGGTTCCATAATGTGTCAGAACATTTCCTTGATTGATTCCGACTGAGTTGTATACCGATCTCTAGACTCGTTTATATAACACGTCAAATGTAAATACATATGTATTGCACCTCGTCTATCGCATCAACTGCACATGGTTATATGCAATCCGCCAGTATTGACAAACGCTATTTCATTGACCACACATGGCTATATGTACACCCCGTCAGTTATGATAAACACGGAAATGAACTAACTTATGTTAAAAAGCGGCGACTGTGGAAAATGACCATGTATATCTACATAAGCGGCGTTCATTTGTGTTCACCATGCCCCTCGCTGTAAGCAGAACGAATACCACGAAGCATTGACCGCATCATCCCGCCAGCATAGGTCCATGCACGCACGTACACGACAGCCATTTTAGGCACCAAGGCCTCTCTGCCCGTTTGTTAAATCCCCAGCACGCCCCTCCCCCGTTGAACACCCCCGCTCTCTCATGCATAGGCCATAAACCCTCTCCCTCTGCGCGACCCTGCTCTAAAAGTGACACCCCTGATGACCGACACCCCCTGCATTCCTCCCAGGAACACCCTTCCCCTCTTCTGATGATCCCCCCCGGCTACACCTGGCCTCTCGACCCGGTCCCAAGTCATAAAACAAAGCCTCATGGATGTACCCCCCCTGGCCCCGCATAGCGAAACGTGATACACCAACCGAAGTACCCGATCTTATCGCCTGCCCAACCTTAGATCTGACTACCCCCTCTTGCCCTCGTGTCCTGTTGGAATGTCCGGCTGCAAGATTACAATCACATGTTACATTTGGGAGGGGAAACGACATCCGAGCGACAGGCATGGGAATAGGCCTGAAGCTGGGATTCCAAACGTGCCTTTTCGTACTTCAAAGTTTCTTTATTGCAATAAGGAATGTTTGTGCATCATAAACCTGTGTATAAAAGTCGGAGCCTCAGAGAAACTTGTTAGAGCACCTCTTGAAGACATTGTGCGTGTGTCCGAAATGACAGGCTCTCCTCATGAGAAATAAAAATCTGTTCTTGCACTCCCGCTTCCAGCGCCCGCCTCTTCATTTGGTAACTGATCAAAATGGGAACTAAGAGGCGTCTTGTGCCAGCAGCCAGGGCATCGGTTGTAAGTTGGGCTGTTTTTCCTCATACCCATCAACTTCGATCCACCCTTGGATCGCACCGGACACTTCTCTCCTGGACGCCTGCAGCATCTTCATCCACAGGCACCATCGAACTGCGTGACGAAACCCGACACACTTTGACACCTATGCACCCGCTTCCTGTGGGTGAGGTAATTTACTAGCGCCGGTGTTCCTACACTGGTACACACCTCTAGTGCCTAAGTCTGAAGTTTGGTAGTCCTAGTCCAGTCGGAAGACTCCTTTTGCAATAACTTTGCAACTTTTACGCACCATTTACTTTACATTGGTGCAAGCCGTGCTTCCCGCACTGCACCCGAATCCCGCGGGCTACTCCCGTCCTAACTGCTGTTAGTCCAGCGTAGACCAGCGATTCCCAAGGCCCTAGGCCTTACCCCCTATCGATTAGTGATTGTTATACCACTTTTTTGATATATGGTTTGAGTGGCCACCGGCCTCATCCAAAAACGTGCAACTTGTCTGTTATACTGTGCTTTTATTTAAACGCTTGTGCTTCATTGCTCATAAAGAGTAGTGGGGATTATTCTAAGAATAAATACATATATTTTGATAATATATAACTTGTGTGGTGTCCTTTCATTTGATATTACAGGATTGTATATGGTAAAACAGCTGGCTTCACATGTCCTTTGGAGTTAAGCCTTTAAGGCTGCTTAGTCCATGCTACCCCTAGGATAGCTTGTCTATAAGGTTGACTTACAACCACCACCATAAGGGATTGTTTGGACTGATACAGGGTGCCCACAGAACTGTGGACATCATATACCAGGCCAACTTCTCACAGTGGGGGATATGCAAAGTGTGCATGACTGTTTGGCCGGCCCAAGAGGGGCGGCCAAACCATCATGGGCACTTAGAGTGTGCCCACCTTTCCTCCCCCTGTAACCCTAGCCCCGCCTTGCCCTATGCTAGCTCCGTACATATAAAAAATAAAATGATAATAATGTTATCATTTTATTTCTAATTTTTCATCTGCTATGAGACAATGGGCAAATGCCCCTGTTCCTTAGTGGAGGAGCCGCCCCTGCTAGCACTGTTAATAGGCTGTATCCAGCCAAGACTCCACTCAGATGGCGCGTGGCTCTTAGAAACCGCACTGCATAGGTTTTGTGGACATGATACAAAGATGCAAGATTATGAGGGCTTGAGCAGCAGTTCTGAATACTCTTTACAGGGAGGAACATGTTCACTTTTTTCAATAGAAGAGATGTTCACTGGGCTATTGTAGGAAATTGGGTTATTGGTTGGGGGGGTGAAGCGCTATTCAAGCAGCAACCACAATTTCTGTAGGGGTTAAGCCACAAGCAAACCCTGAATTAACCGGTGCTTATCCCTCTGGTAGATTAGAACAAAAGCAGTCAGGCTTAACTTGCAGGCAATGTGTAAAATATTTATGCAGCACTTCAAACAGTAAATAAAGTGATAATACAGCACAAGAAAAAAACTGATATATGATTCAGACCAAGGTTTAGGTAAAACTTGTGCTTAAAAGCACAAAGCACCAATTGTTATCTGGTCACGCCCGACTGAGACAAAGTCACAAGTTCACGCTGACCGTGATGGAGCAGGGGCTGGATACAGGGACCAAGTTAGGCCCGCTAAACACAGTACCTGAAATCCTGGGTGTGGAGCATTGCGAGATCCCGCATTGAGGATGTGTCATTCAACTGCAATTCTGTGCGGCTGCAGGCTGTGACATAAGGTCTTGCTGGGAGGATGCGTTGCACAGCGCCGATTCTGGGGAGCTGCAGGGCTGAGATGCGAGGTCCTGCGTCGAGGATGCATTGCACACTGGCAGTTCCATGGGGCTGCAATGTGAGGTCGTGTCTGGGATGCGTCACGCAGCAGTAGTTCAGATGAAAGGCAGGACGATGATGCATCATGCAGCGTCGTTTCTGCCCAAAGGACCACAGTTGGGCTGGCAGACCACCTTCAGGTCCCCTTCCATGGGTCAAACATTCTGGTGACACCACGTAGGGGCAAGACACAGCAGGTGTAGCCCAGGTGATCTGTTGAAGGTGCTTGGAGCCTTATCTGTCCTTGAGGCACTGATCAAGAGGCCAACCAACTAGCCCTTAGAGTCACTTTGGTGGTCCTAGTTTTAAGTTGCAGGTCCAGTCCTTCTTACTCACACAGCGGAGCAGCAGTCTTTCTTACAGCACAGATGTCCTTCTGAGTCTTCAACAGGTCCAGTGGCGTACTAAAGAATAAGGTCTGAAGGTCCAATATTTATCATTGGTGCCAGCTTTTAAGTGGACAAAAACAACAGTTGATGGACAGAATGCAGAACAATGTCATAGATTTACCCCAGTACAGAGATCTGGGCCTAAATCCGTCATTTTTTTGCTCACCATGCCATTCCAGTTTGAACCTAGCTATATGCAAATCAGTCTTGACCCTGTGCCCCATGGGAACAGTCCATCCCGAACTGCCAAGCCAGGTCCTCCCTGGACTGGAAACAAGCATCCTAGGACCGGTTTCGGGCTTTCAGCCCTCATCAGCCAGGATAGCTTGATTCTAGTGGCATGGAGAGCACGGCACTCGCGTCTGAGCATACCCGTCCCACTCGGGGTGACAAATGCAAAAACAACAGTTGATGGACAGAATGCAGAACAATGTTATATATTCACCCCAGTACAGAGATCTGGGCCTAAATCCTTAGTTTTTTTGCTCACCATGCCATTCCAGTTCGGACATGGCCATATGCAAATCAGTCTTGACCCTGTGCCCCATGGGAACAGTCAAGCCCGAACTGCCAAAGCTAAAGTGAGCTAAAGAATGATGATGGATTAAACCCAGATCAGTTGACTGGGGTGAGTGTTTGATTTGCTCAAGCGCTCTGTCCATTATCCCCTTTGGTATCGCTTTGTTCGCCCTTAGTTTGCAGGGTATGCCCAGACGTGGGTCCCTTGCTCACTTTGCCACTGAATTCAAGCTAGCCTGGCTGATGACTGCTGATTAGCCAGAAACCAGTCCCAGGATGCTTGTTTCCTGTCCAGGGAAGACATGGCTTAGCAGTTCGGGCTGGACTGTTTCCATGAGGCACAGGGTCAGACTGATTTGCATATGGCCATGTCTGAACTGGGGTGGTGGAGTGAGCTAAAGAATGATGATGGATTAAACCCAGATCAGTTGACTGGGGGTGAGTGTTTGATTTGCTCAAGCGCTTCGTCCATTATCCCCTTTGGTATAGTGGGAGCAGGTTTTGATGGTTTCCACCCTTACTTGTTTGGAATTTCCTGCATCCCTGTCCTGGCTCCAACTTGCCTAGGGGCACAAAAGACTGGTGTGAACCTTTGTGAGTGTATTGAGGCAGGGCCTTTGTAATATGCAAGTATGGTAGGGGACAGCTCCGCCATCCCCATCAAATCAGAGATGGTTCATTCTGCCAGCACATATTCCTCCTTTATCTCACTGTCTCGGAGCAATACATAAAAACCAACTGCCAGCTAAACCTAGTGATGTGACTCTGGATACAGGCCTGAGCCACCAAATGGTTAGGACAAGAAAATGTCAACTTTCGAAAAGTCATTCATTCATCCTTTCATACCAAGATCAAAAGACCTAATCAATCTGATCTGAAGAAAACTTATATTTATTTTGAAAACTTTTAGTTAATTTTGAAAACTTTTAGTTAATTTTGTTCTTTTGTAATCGTTTTAAAAAAATGGTTTTTTACTTTTTTCTTTCATCAACCTTTTTACATATTAGACATACACCGAGAACATAAATCATTAAATAACACAAAATTGGTAGGAAAGGATGAATGAATGATTATCAGTATTGGCATTCTCTGTGGTGGTTTATAGTTTATTGGCCCAGCCTTACTGATTAATGGCCAAACAATTTTGTGATTTGCAACTTTCGAAAAGTGCCATTTTTAGAATTGTGACTAAAAACCCAAATTAAAGAGGGTTTTAAATTACAATTCTTTAGACGTCAAACTTGGACTTCCTACCTGCCCCCAATTGAAAGTTGTCACTTAATAAATTTACATTTGTATAACTACCGGGAAACGTAAAAGTTGAAATGTACATGTCAATCTTTTTAAATAAACTCCACCCTTCCCAACGGGCTTTTTAGGACCAACCCTGGGGTAACTTGTATGTATGAAAAGGTTTATTTCGCCAGGTCAAAATGGCCACTTTTAATACTGCAGACACAGGCTGCATTGGCAGACCTAAGACATGTTTAGAGAGCTACTAAACGGGTGGCACAATCAGTGTTTCAGTCTAATTTACAGGCCCTGGGCACAGGTTGTACCACATTACTTTACTAGAGACTTGTGGGTAAATTAAATATGCCAGTTGGGTGTAAGTCAATTTTACCATGCTTAAAGGAGAGAGTGCAAGCACTTTAGCAATGGTTAGCAGTAGTAGAGTGCATAGATTCTTAAGCCAACAAAAACAAATTCAGCAAAACCAGAAGGACTAAATTACAATGTTTGGGGGAAGACCACCATAAGGGTGACAAGTTTAACCACTATTTTGGTTTTCTTGGCAATTTGTTTTTTTGGGGGCGAGTTTGTGTGCAAGGTGAAACATTCGATTTGGCATTCGATGAAAGTTGAGGTTCGAATTTGTTCAAGTTCTTGTCATTCAACCGGGTTTGTACTAGTTGTTGCTTTTTTTCTCGACAAATAATAGGAGTTCTGAATTGGTGGGGTTGAGTTTTAGTCGATGGTGGACATCCAGGTCTGGAAGAGGTGCAGGCAGTGTTGGAGCAACGGTATATCTGGAGCTGAGGGAACTTTCAGGTAGCTGGTCTTCTCTTTTGGGCTTATGCTTCAGTTAACTTGTTTAAGCACACTGTAAAACTTGTCCCATTTGCTATACATGTCCAGTTCTATTTCTCATACATTGGCACACATGTGGCCCTTCTTTCAATTAACAATATTCTGTTTTCTAGAACGGGGGTTTCCAACCTTCTTGGTAATGAAAAATACTTTTGCTCAAGGGAAGTCCGCCTGAGCTAAATAAATATTTTACCACTATAAAATAGTGACATGTCTTTACATTACACTATGACTGCCCTGCATAGGATTATCATTAATGACTACCCTAGCATTCCAGGCAAGGTTACTTGCATAAAGTCCAGTACTACTCTCCTGAGGCGGAAGCCGGGAGTCACTTCGTTTTAAAATTTGCATTGTCACTGATATTTCTGTGTTTTTAAAACCACTTACCCTCTGCTACCTTCCCGGTTTTGACAGCGGATCTAAGCGCTGCTCGACATCGGAGTTGGATGCTCATTACCAGCGCGTCGCCCAGGCCGCAGGCCACGCCCCCTTGTCGGAAGCCACGCCCACCACCAAAGGTTATATAGTGGCGCTGACCGCTAGCGCCGCCATTAGCACTGTACTACACTCCTGAGGCGGAAGCCGGGAGTCACTTCGTTTTAAAATTTGCATTGTCACTGATATTTCTGTGTTTTTAAAACCACTTACCCTCTGCTACCTTCCCGGTTTTGACAGCGGATCTAAGCGCTGCTCGACATCGGAGTTGGACGCTCATTACCAGCGCGTCGCGCAGGCCACGCCCGTTGTCGGAGGCGACGCCCACCGTTACCCTCCCATCTACTATAAATCATGTGCCTCTTTCGGACGCGCAGCGGGCGCGACGTTTGCGCGCCAAAGGAAAGCCCGTCTGCGCCCATCCGCGTCCGACCGGGGCCAGGGGCCGGCCACGCTGCCCAATCTATTCAATACTCTTCGGCGCAGCTGGCCAGTCTCCAAGGCCCGTGGCTTCTAGATGACATCGCACTAGCACGAATCAACAGGCTGGGTCTGTCCTCCCCACGCGCCTCCCCTTACTTTCATCCCTTATCCCCGCCTCCCGTTAGTTGCCCTGGTGTTGTTCCTCCTGCCTGTCCACCCCCCACCGTATTTTCTGCTTTTTATCTCGATACCAGATCAGCAGTCCAGCATCATCACGAACTCTTCACTTTATTGGACCTACACAAGCCCGACCTCTTATTTATCACCGAGACTTGGTTTTGGGACACCTCCCTCCCCTCCTTACTGGCCATGCTCCCCGCCTCTTACTATGCTCTTCGAGCCGACCATCCTCCTGGTAAGCCAGGAGGCGGCGTTGCTTTGATCGCCCGCAAAGAAATCATTTTTCAACCCCTAGCTTTTTCTTCTATCGGTTCATCAGACTGCTTAGTGGCCCGCTCATTCTCCCTTACTTCCCCACTCACCTGTGTTCTTATGTACCGCCCCCCCCCCTCTTCTCCTCAACTCTTTCTTTCAAGCTTCCAAGATTTGGTGGCCACCCTAGTAGTTAACCACTCTTCCATTGTGGTACTAGGGGACTTTAACTTCTGGCCCTATGACCCGGCCGAATGTATAACATCAAAAGAGTTCACGGAGTCTCTCCGTTCCCTTAACTTCATTTCTGCTGTTCACGCTCCAACCCACGGTCAGGGGCACATCCTTGATCAGATCTGGTCCCGCAACTGTCCGGTAACTTCACTGTCCATTTCCCCCTGTACTTGGTCCGATCACTTCCTTATCTCCTTCTCCTTATCCCTTAGCCCAGCTCTTAAGCCCTCCCTAGCCAAAAACATCTGGGCGCGCTCATGGAACCGCGTGGATGTAGCTTCCCTGTCTGCCACACTCTCCGTATCCTGCCCGGATCTCCACGGCTTGTCATCTCTCGGCCAAGCAGATTCCATCAACGCATGGCTGCGAGCAGGATGCGATTTAGTCGCCCCACTTAGGCGTATTTCATCCAGGCGCTCTAAAGACGCTAATCGCTGGTTCAATGAGGATCTTAAGGCTCAAAAGCTTAACGTCCGCCGGGCGGAGCGTCTCTGGCGGCGCGACTATTGCCCGATTCTCAGAAATCACTATATCGCCCTTCTGGCTTCATACAAAAAATCTATTTTGGCAACAAAAAAGGCTTATTTTTCGTCTAAAATTCATACTGCCGACAATCGTCCCAGAGAAATTTTCGCCATAGTGCATGATCTCGCATATTCTGACAGGGCCACACTCAAACCTTCCCCTTCACAGCACCTCTGTGATTCCCTTAACTCTTTCTTTCTTGATAAAATTACCGCCATCAAAGCCAATATCCCACTCCCCTCCTCTTCCTTCATCAGCCCCCCGCGTCCTCCTGTTTTAGCCCGTCTCGAATCCTTCCCTCCTCTCACAGAAGAGTCCTTCCTCTCTCTTCTGCCCTTGGTCAAGTCCGGCTCCCCCTGGATCCCTGCCCAGCACATATTCTGAAACAGATCTATTCTTCCTGTGTCTCGCCACCCCTCACCTTTCTTAACAGCTCCCTCTCACAGGGTATTGTCATTTCACCCCTAAAACCAGCCGTCATCCTACCCATCCTAAAAAAAGCTGGCGCTGACCCCTCGGTTCTCATCAACTATCGCCCTATTTCACTCCTGCCCTTCTTGGCGAAGGTACTGGAACGCCATGTAACCAGAACACTGAGCATCTTTGTGGAGAAGAACAGGGTTCTAGCCCCTAGGCAGGCTGGGTTTCGCCCCGCACACTCCACGGAGTCCGTAGTTTTATCAGTCCTTGACAACCTCAGAGAGGGCATGGACACTAACCATCCTCAGGCCTTGGTCCTCCTCGATCTCTCTGCCGCTTTTGACACGGTTGATCATGCCATCTTACTTTCCCGTGTCAGAGCGGCGGGAATCGAGGGCTCAGCCTTGGTCTGGCTGTCCTCCTTCCTGCGTGACCGCACCCAAGCAGTGGCCCGCCTGGTCTTCAGTTTATCCAAATCCCACCATGTCACACCCCTCCTCAAGTCCCTACATTGGCTCCCCATACAGGAACAAGCCCAGTTCAAGCTGGGCTGCATTGTTTTCAATGCCCGGGCTGGTTCAGCCCCTGCTTTTATCACTTCTGAAATTCATTCCTATGCCCCTCCCAGGGAGCTACATTCATCCACCCAACAACTGCTCGTAGTCCCCCGCTTTAAACGAAAAAAATGGGGAGGATCTAAATTCTCCACACTCGCTCCTGCCTTTTGGAACTCCCTCCCGGCCCACTTGAGATCCTGCCCCCAGTACTCAATCTTTCGTAAGGCACTTAAAACCTTCCTCTTCACCCAAGCCTTCCCTTCTTAAACCCCTCCTTGGTGTCCTGGTTCTTCTGTCCTTAAGGGATTTGTAGTACTGTACAGCGCCATGAAACCGTTTCGGTGTACGCGCGCTCTAGAAATATTTTAAATTCAAAACTTTTATCAATGCTAAATGCCTCCACCTGACTAATGAAGTAACGTTTAAATCATCACATGCCCTCACAAAGGACATAACCACAGCAGTAAGTCTCCCCAGCTCAGCTTAAATTGTCATTCAGCTATCAACTTTAAATGCATTTTGGAATTGCAAACTTTTGTCTTTGTCAGCATATCAGTTTCTGAAAAGGCACATATTTTTCAATCAAATCCCATTTTTCACTTTGGGCCAACCAACTCACTTTTACAGAAGAAAAACCTTTCCTGCAAAATCAAACTCTTTTGCCTATGAAATATCCGTTTTCATTTTTAGTAAATACACAGTCCCCAAACATGAGCTTGTCATTATCTGGGAGTACTCAAAAATGCCTTGTGGGGGGAGGAGCCAAGCTTGCGTCCGAGATGGCCGCGTTTTAGCTCGGCTCCGTTCGCTTTCCTGTCTGGAACGTCTATCCTGTGTTTTATCCTGCCCCGGGAAGTATTCTTTGATAGACTATGGAACTACGACATTTCACAGGCACTTACCGTTTGATCCGTTTGTTCCTGGGTGCCGCGGATCCTGGGCTGCACCCTTGTCTGCTTCGGGGCCTCCGGAGCGCGCGGGCCTGACACTCCTTGGCGGCGCCCGGGCGGGGCGGAGCGCTGTGGCCGGCCCTTGGTGGCGGTGTGGGTTCGGTCGGAGAGGCCGATGTGCAATTAGACCGATTACGGCTATCCGGGCCTGATCCGGCGGTCCTGCGGCCTGGTGTTGGGGCGCTGCCTTCCATGGACGGGGTTGACCGTGTATGTGGCCCGTCTCCCCTTTGTTCTCCGGTCCGGCCATTTTGAGTCCCTCCGCCCGGACTCGGAGAACGGAGCCGGTAGCGTGTGGGGAGCCGGCGACCCGCCTTCTTCTGGTGGCCCCCCTTCCTGCTCTGGTGGTGCCTCTGCTGGTGGTCGGCTGTATCCTGTTTGCCCCGCTGGTGTCCGGACGGGGGTCGGAGTTTGCCGCGGCCCCGCCGGGCTTCTAAGATGGCGGCCGACCCCATGTCTCTCGGACTGGCCGAGACTGGCGACGCTGATCCGCCGCATGGCACGTTTGCTGAATACCGTAAAGGTGAGCCTACACTTGGCGACATCCTCGCCGCCTTGCGCTCCTGGAGTGCTCCCATGGCCGCGCCTATCATTGACCTGGAGGAGGATCATTTTGCCGGGCCTGCCGAGCCCCCCCCCGGTGTGTGCGGCTTCATCTCTGTTGTGTACTGCTGGAACTTTCCTGGAGGTCGTGGGCCCGGCGGCTGCCGTTGGTGTGGGTGTGCGGATGTCCGCTGCCCTCCTTCATCCTGTGCTCCCCCCTGTACAGGGGGTCCGCCGGCCGGGTCCCGTCCGGACCGGCCTTGTTGGATCTCCCTTTCCCTTTTTGCCTCGAATGACCGAACGAAGATCCTGTCATTGCTCCGCCGGATCGGCTTCCCTCATATTGTCGTCGGAACTGTGCCTGCATTGCCTGAGGTGGTTGCCGTCCTTTCCGGTTCATCCGGGTCACAATCGATATGACTTGTGTGGATTGCCGATCGGACTCCCTGTTATTCACCTCCTGTTCCACATGATCTGGTTCCTTGTGCGTTGGACGACTACAGCTTGGGATAAACAAGGACAGGGTTGAGATGAACTTGCCTCGGTGGACTGTTATCTTGCGGTATGAGCGGATGATCCGTTTGTAACTGTATGACTATGTTCGATTCTCCTTCGTGTTCCTGGAGCTTATCCTTGTGCTTATTATCTTCCCGTGGGTTCTGCGTATTTTCGGACGGGAGGGTGGGAGCTGATGGGGTTTTGATTATATGGCTCCTCTCCCGTTGCTACTTCCCTGTTTTCCCTTCTTTTTTTGTCTTTGTGGTTCTTGCTTACTTTTATCTCTTCTATATTTCGGGTTCTGATTAGGGCAACAGGCACGCTGCCGGGGGGTAGGCCATAGCCTTCTGCAGGGGTGCAGGGTGGGATGTCCGGGGTGGGGGGGGTCTGTTGTATTGTGTTTTCCCCTCATTCCTTTTTTGGTTCTATGGCTCCTATGTATCCCCTTTTTTCGAGACGCGGTGTCGGCATGTGGCCCCTGGGGTGTTTTTGCTAGCATGGGCCTTCTGGTATTCCTGCCGTCACGGTTTACTACGCATTCATTCCTCCTGTTACCACTGGTTCCATGTGCTGATCTATTCTTGAGTGCTTCGTTAGCCGTGGGGCGCGTGCAGTGATGCTGCGTTCTTACTTCTCCCCCCTTTTTTTCCTATGTCTTTTCCCCCCCTTTTTTTCCCCTCTCCCCCTTTTTCTTTCCTCCCCTGGGTTGTTGTGGCAGAGGGCTCTTTGTTTTGCAAGCCTATTTTTAGTTCTGTGTATTATTGTGTGTTTTCGTAGTGGTGGGAGGGCGCTGGGCAGCGGTTGCATTTGCTTATTACTGTGGGACTCACGTTCTGACTTTGCCAAAATGTACCTGTTCTTTTTGAATTTTCCTGTGTTCGATACTGCTGCTTGTTCGCGGCCCACCACGGCCCTCTGGACTTTACGGATTGCCCTTATTCTGAGACACCCTTTCTTCTATTATAAAATCAACCTTCTCTCATCCTGTACGTGATGGTTGCTCGGTGGCTTCTTGCCTCTGCTTCTCATATGGATTGCTGTGATGTCCTGTGGGAGCTTCTGTATTGCCTGCTATGTTTCTTTTATTGTGGTGGCCGGCCCGATGGGTTGTAGGCCCGTATCTGTGAGCGCTTTCTGTACAATAAAGGTTTTAAAAAAAAAAAAATGCCTTGTGAACGGATTCTGCTTCTAATGCCCAAGTATTATAATCCGAGACCATGGATGCTCACCATAACACCAAGGATTCTTGCACAATAGTGGAGAAGTGTGGCTCACTGGTTAGAAGCGGCAGACCCTGAAGCAGAGGTCAGGCCCGGGATCAGGGTTCAATTCCCGACGCGGCAGGGTCTTGTGCTCAATGTCCGCGGACTCGATAATTCTCGCCTTGGTGCCTACTCTAATCATGGGTCCCACTCTGCAACTCTGGGCAATAGCTTGCTTAATTTCCACAACGGCCCCAACAGCGCTGGGATGCCTGGCTTCACCTTGGGGGTGCCCTGGAGGGGGCATCTCATAGGGAAAGCCAGGATGGTTTCCACAGCGGTATACAGCGCCAGGATGCCCCCGAGATGGGGCGGCAGTGCGCTTTACAAGTATACTTACATTTTCATTTACAATGAACACGATTATACCAGGGCCACCTTTGTATCAAGACTGAACACCATAACAGGCTCTCTTGAGAATTCGACTCTCTTATAATTTCAAGCCCAAAAAAAGGAGGTGCTGGATAATTTAGTGAGCTTGAGGTTGTATCCGATTTCTGGGATTCCAAGGATAACGGGCTATTACCCAGTTAGCCCTGACTTTTAGAAGCCCTAGAGAGCCAGCTTGAGAATTAGCAAGCATTGTCAATGCCAATAGGTCTTAATTTAAAGAAATGTTGTATGCTAATGATCTAGCTATCCAAGAGACTTTAATTGCATTATGACGTATTTTGTCTGCCCCTGAAAGTTCAAGCTCAGGCAACTGATTAAATAAATAAATAAATTGATCATAGATGTGTGGAGGGCAAACAATGTTTTTGTGGAAGGTCATAGTTCCACCCAATGACATGAATTCCTGGGTCCCAACATGTGGGCGAAGTAAATCCCTTCTCCTGGTGATTCTCACATAATTGTCTGGCGACAGCTGTGCTGTCAAGCCAGACGTATAGAACATTCCCCATCAGTGGAGATTCATAATGCAGGTGACAACTAAAGTAGCAGTCTTGAACTGATACCATTGTCTTTCCAGTTTTCTCCCTTTCTCCATTAGATTTCATTTTTTCAGATAAAACTATTTGTTGGCTGTTTTCTCTCACTTTTTCTTCTATTGTATCTGATTTATGGTTCAAGTGATGTGTGATTGGTACTTCCAATGTTTTGCCAGCTATCGTGCTTTATACATTTCTTCTGGGCAAGGACATTGTGAACCCCTGCTTTAGCAGCTGCAGCGGGGGGTGGGGTTCTTTATGGGTCTTTTCTGTTTGCAACTCGGTAGACAAAAGCTAATAAATTCCGCTATAAAGGAATACAGTGACAATAGAAGAGTAAGATGGGTAAATAGAAGAGGGAAAGATGGAAGGAATATTGAGTGGACGGAAGGGCGTAAGTATGTATGGATAAATGGGTGGATGAATAAATGGGTGAGTGGGTGAAAAGATGAATGAATGGATAAGTGGATGGACAGGTGAAAGGATGACAGAGTAAATGGATGGATGGATCACTGAATGAATGGACAGGCAGATCTCTGGGCTGGCGAAAAGATGGCAGAGTAAAGGAATGGATGTATGTATGTATGAGTGGGTACAACGATTAATAAGTGAATGGCAGATTGGATGGATGGTTGGGTGGATGCATTTATGGGTGGTTGGATGAGAGAGTAGATGAATAGATGACAGGAGGGATGAATGGATGGCAAAGTGGATGGATGGCAGATTGGATGGAATGATTGATGGCAGAGTCGATGAATAGATGGCAGGAGTGAAGGATTGAATGCTGGTTTGGTGGGTGGTTGGTGGATAGAAGGATAGACAGACCAATGGATGGCAGAGAGAATGAATGGATGGATGGTTGCATGGCACTGTGGAAGGATGGATTGAATAGGGAGAGATTGAAGGATGTGTGAAAGAATGAATGGATGTCAGATGTCAAGATTGAATAGTGGATATCAGTAGGTGGGACCGTAGGGTGAAAGGATGAACTGAAATTTGCTAGGCTAGAAGAGACAAGAGAGATCTTTTTCAGGGAGGGTTGGGCACACTGTTGGTGCCTTCAGATATTTTGTTTTAACTGGGGAGTATTTTTATTTTTTTGCTACTCTCTTGTTTGTGGGTTTTCTATGATTATCTAACTAACTCCGAGCTGGTAGAGCATTGCATACCCGCCCCCACACCTCTCCTCCACGCGTTGAACTCGTTCCATCTTGCTTCAAATCGAGGTTGTCTGTGAGGTCTTGGCCTCCGGTGTCGGTATGCTTGACTCATTTCCGTTTCCTGGTATCGGCAGAGTAATGCCTGTAATTATCCAGTGCTCTCTCACTCGTCAAACTCTGACCCCTTGATCGACCACCACTTCAACAGAAACGACACGAGTTATTGAGTAATGGCAACAACTAAAGACAGTGCGAGAATACGCGGGAAATGCTCTTTTTCGTGCACTAGAATAAGAAATGCAAACTAATTTGCCATTATTAAACCTCATTTTCTTGGTTGCATGGGTGCATGCTGTGTTGCAGGAGACTAAGTATAAATCGCGTTACCTACAGTAAACCGTTTCCATACAATACAGCGTTGGAAGAGGCCACTAGGTCACCGAGCGCTGTTCCGCTCAGTTATCGCTCGATGATTGAATGAAAGCGCGCGCACCGTCGGGAATAGTGCACTTGTTGTGGAAACGGCATGATGGCGTTTTAATGTCTGTCGTGTTCGCAGGTCATTCATGGTTGTGTCTAAATGAGGCCAGTCAGTGGGTCCCACATTCCACTTGGAGACTATATCGGAGTTGTTGTGAGAGTTGCATGTGTGCAAAGTGATATCTGTTCGTACCCCAGGAGGAGAAGCTGAAGCTCCCATTCACGGGCAGTTTTCGCCATTATTTCTACATTAATGAATTCGGTGCTCAGCTGTGTGTGTGTGTTCCTTATTGTGAGTATCTAGCACCCTCTAGTGACTGCTTTTCAGTGTCGCGTTCACGTATGCTCAAAGGGTATCTACCTATACTGCAAGCAATACCGGGGCTGTATTACAGCCAAGAAGCTATTTCGAACCGTTACCAGTAAAGGGATGAGCGTCCATTTCGAGAGGTGTTTTTGCGGAAATGCGATGTTTGATGACGAAGCAAATGTTCCCCCTTTAATGTTAGTCACGTTTTTGGCTTGCGAGAAGAGCCATATCAAAATTAATCCAACGTAAGTGATAATATAATTACAAGTCAAAGTTCACACAGTGAGAACATCAGCTGGGAATCAATCGGAAAGAACAAAAAAACAAGCATGGCATAGCCAATAGGTCTCGCCTTTGGGACCTTCTAAATGTTTAGCCATGCATCACATTATCCATTACATTGCATGACCCATTAAGAAATATCAAAGTGTGTACGTGTGAGGACTTCTTTGTAGCATGTTACAAGCAATCTCAGGCAATAATGAAATGAGCAGGTCCTCTCTGCTTCCGGGTCCCTTCAAGTCTTTTACTAGAAGCATTTCTCCACAGTGCTGCGAGCTTGTGGCAGTTCTCCGGAGCAAGCAGGGGCTCTGTAAAGTGAGCCCCTACCCTTCCATATTTTACTAAAAACCCTGATCACAGGGAAAAACCCACGATCACAATAAGGGTTCAGTGTTATTGCAATGGGGAGACAGGTCCTTGCATTAAGCAGTTCTCCGAGGTAACCATAAAAGACGTGACTACATTTTACGGGCAATAGAATATTGAAAAAAGCATACTTATGGAAATGGTTATTATCAGTCCAAATGAGATGAGACCTGAGTGTTTTTAGGTTATGATGACGTTGAGAAGCAGTACAAAAGGGGGTGGTGATGGACGGAGCATCTGAATCAATCAAACTCTCACACCCAGTCAAAAGATCTGGGTTTAATCCATCACCGTTCTTTAGCCCACTCTGCCACCCCAGTTCAGACATGGCTATATGCAAATCAGTCTGACCCTGTGCCTCATGGGAACAGTACAGCCCGAACTGCCAAGCCACGCCTTCCCTGGACCGAAAACAAGCTTCCGAGGACCTGTTTCTGGCATTCCAGACGTCTTCAGCCCGGCTTGCTTGAATCCAGTGGCAAAGTGAGCAAGGGACTCACGTCTGAGCATACCCAGCCACACTTATGGCGGCCAAAAGCGGTACAAAAGGGGGTGGTGATGGACGGAGCATCTCAATCAATCAAACACTCACACCCAGTCAAAAGATCTGGGTTTAATCCATCACCGTTCTTTAGCCCACTCTGCCACCCCAGTTCAGACATGGCTATATGCAAATCAGTCTGACCCTGTGCCTCAAGGGAACAGTACAGCCCGAACTGCCAAGCCACGCCTTCCCTGGACCGGAAACAAGCTTCCGAGCACCGGTTTCTGGCATTCCAGCCGTCTTCAGCCCGGCTTGCTTGAATCCAGTGGCAAAGTGAGCAAGGGACTCACGTCTGAGCATACCCTGCCACACTTATGGCGGCCAAAAGCGGTACAAAAGGGGGTGGTGATGGACGGAGCATCTGAATCAATCAAACACTCACACCCAGTCAAAAGATCTGGATTTAACCCATCACCGTTCTTTAGCCCACTCTGCCACCCCAGTTCAGACAGTCTGACCCTGTGCCTCATGGGAACAGTACAGCCCGAACTGCCAAGCCACGCATTCCCTGGACCGGAAACAAGCTGCTCAGACGTGAGTCCCAGGCTCTCCACACCACTGGAGTCAAGCTATCCAGGCTGATGAAGGCTGATAGCCAGAAACCGGTCCTTGGATGCTTGATTCCGGTCTGGGAAAGACATGGCTTGGTAGTTCGGACTGGACTGTTCCCATGAGGCACAGGGTCAGAGCTGATTTGCATATAGCCAGTGTCTAACCCAGGGTGGTGTGGAGTGCAAAAAAACGATGGATTTAGGCCCAGATCCTTGTACTGGAGTGAATGTATGACATTGTTCTACATTCTGCCCATCAACCATTCTGTCCATCAACTGTGTTTTTTGCAATTTTCACCCAGAGTGTGTTGGGTATGCTCAGACGTGAGTCCCAGGCTCTCCACACCACTGGGGTCAAGCTATCCAGGCTGATGAAGGCTGATAGCCAGAAACCGGTCCTTGGATGCTTGATTCCGGTCTGGGAAAGACATGGCTTGGTAGTTCGGACTGGACTGTTCCCATGAGGCACAGGGTCAGAGCTGATTTGCATATAGCCAGTGTCTAACCCAGGGTGGTGTGGAGTGCAAAAATATGATGGATTTAGGCCCAGATCCTTGTACTGGGGTGAATGTATGACATTGTTCTACATTCTGTCCATCAACTGTGTTTTTTGCAATTTTCACCCAGAGTGTGCTGGGTATGCTCAGACGTGAGTCCCAGGCTCTCCACACCACTGGAGTCAAGCTATCCAGGCTCATGAAGACTGATAGCCAGAAACCGGTCCTTGGATGCTTGATTCCGGTCTGGGAAAGACATGGCTTGGTAGTTCGGACTGGACTGTTCCCATGAGGCACAGGGTCAGAGCTGATTTGCATATATAGCCAGTGTCTAACCCAGAGTGGTGTGGAGTGCAAAAAAACGATGGATTTAGGCCCAGATCCTTGTACTGGGGTGAATGTATGACATTGTTCTACATTCTGTCCATCAACTGTGTTTTTTGCAATTTTCACCCCGAGTGTGCTGGGTATGCTCAGACGTGAGTCCCAGGCTCTCCACACCACTGGAGTCAAGCTATCCAGGCTGATGAAGGCTGATAGCCAGAAACCGGTCCTTGGATGCTTGATTCCGGTCTGGGAAAGACATGGCTTGGTAGTTCGGACTGGACTGCTCCCATGAGGCACAGGGTCAGAGCTGATTTGCATATAGCCAGTGTCTAACCCAGGGTGGTGTGGAGTGCAAAAAACCGATGGATTTAGGCCCAGATCCTTGTACTGGGGTGAATGTATGACATTGTTCTACATTCTGTCCATCAACTGTGTTTTTTGCAATTTTCACCCCGAGTGTGCTGGGTATGCTCAGACATGAGTCCCAGGCTCTCCACACCACTGGAGTCCAGCTATCCAGGCTGATGAAGGCTGATAGCCAGAAACCGGTCCTTGGATGCTTGATTCCGGTCTGGGAAAGACATGGCTTGGTAGTTCGGACTGGACTGTTCCCATGACGCACAGGGTCAGAGCTGATTTGCATATAGCCAGTGTCTAACCCAGGGTGGTGTGGAGTGCAAAAAAATGATGGATTTAGGCCCAGATCCTTGTACTGGGGTGAATGTATGACATTGTTCTACATTCTGTCCATCAACTGTGTTTTTTGCAATTTTCACCCCGAGTGTGCTGGGTATGCTCAGACGTGAGTCCCCGGCTCTCCACACCACTGGAGTCAAGCTATCCAGGCTGATGAAGGCTGATAGCCAGAAACCGGTCCTTGGATGCTTGATTCCGGTCTGGGAAAGACATGGCTTGGTAGTACGGACTGGACTGTTCCCATGAGGCACAGGGTCAGAGCTGATTTGCATATAGCCAGTGTCTAACCCAGAGTGGTGTGGAGTGCAAAAAAACGATGGATTTAGGCACAGATCCTTGTACTGGGGTGAATGTATGACATTGTTCTACATTCTGTCCATCAACTGTGTTTTTTGCGACTTTGAGAAGCAGGCACTCCAAAGCACAAATACACATTTCAAGCCTGCCGCAAGCTGCCTTTAGGCCTAAACTGAGTTTAACTTGGTGACATTGCAGCTTGCTCATGTTTGAGCTTTCCTTTGAATGTGTTTAGTGGACACTTTCGGGGGCCCTAATGTTTGGGCCTCTCCAGCCAATAAACAGAAGTGACCGAGGGGAACAACAGAAGAACATGGCAAGATACCGAGAGAGCAAGGCAGACATGCAAACAAATACGCTGTAATTAAGTCCCAGACACAGTCGGACAGCGGGGACGGGAATACACCAAGACCGACAGCAGAGGAGAGGCAAGAAGAAGGAAAGATGTGAGGCACAGCACATAGAACTCGATCTATAAAAGAAACCGAGGAATGCACGGAGACAAAAGGAGCAGAGGTTAACAGGAAGAAAAACGCCATTAGAGAGAATGCATGGAAAGAAACAGTGACAACAGCAGACAGTCAAAGGATAAATAGCAGACAAATACACAGACAGACAAAGGCAAACAAACAGGCATCAGAAAAGAGGAAAAGCTGGAGAGGCAGAACATAGAAAACAAGTGATTGGCTTTGCTAATCGGCTGGGTGTGGAAAACAGGATGGGTGAAGGGAGGGCGAGTGTTAACAGAACCTTTAAAAATAAGTACTGGCTTCGGATCACAACCCTGTGATTCTGGACAACTCACGCAATGAACCTAAGCTAGTTCGTGCTCAATAGAAATTGCAAAAAAAAGTGTTTCGCTGTATAAAAGTGAGTGTGTCCTCGGTGCTGTGCTTTCCAGCTTGATACTCTTTATACTTCAAACAAGCGGCTTGAGTTCTTCATGTTGGGAGGGTGGTAAGGGTTGACTGGGTGGCCGACTACAGGAGTTAATGGGTGCTAAACGCGGTGCCTGCAGCATATAAATAGGAATCCCAAGAGACAAGCAGTTAATGAAGAATAAGTGGAGCCCAGTTAGTAGAAGACTGCTGCCTGCATGCACACCCTTCGTGCAGACAGATCAATGGGCCCCTCCTAAGGTTGGTGCCCTGGTCCCATGCGCAGATCGCTCATGATAAAAGCCGCCCCTGATTGTAATCATTTACTGTTGCCTGAGCAGTGTTGGTACACTTCGCTTTAGTGTAAGGAATACACATTAAACTGCATTAGTAATGTATTGGACCGTTAGTTCCCAGGCAGGCCTTTTCCCGTGGGCTGCTGTTCCACACTCTCCTTTCATTCCCTCAGAAGCATCCCACTCGTGCTACTTGTCTTCCACCACAGGGAGGAGGAGAACCTAAACAGATGCGGCTAGGGTTGATACAGCGACAGTCACCTCTTGAGCAGCCTGATCTGTGGCAGGCGGTGGTGCACCTGGACACATTTCAGTTGCAGTGGGCTGGGCAGGCGTACATTTTTGCCGGACCGAGGAACAACATTTCTATTGGGGCCCTACTGGTGTGTAGCAATATGCGGTTGCTCCGCATTCAGATTTATGTTTCGAGTTCAAGATATTAATAGCTGCCGCATAGAAATCCATTGCCTGAATATTGTGGCTGTGGAATGGTGATGTTGCAAAAGCAATCGTGCAGGGAAGAGGAGGAGAGGGGAGAGCGAGACAGCTGCAGGAAGCAGGCATGTAAATAAAAAGTGCCGGCCCCAAAATTAAAATAATGAGAACCAGCGATTATGGAAATGAAAGTAGGCATTTGGATAAAAGACGGCAGCCTCAAATTCAAATAATGAAACCTGTAATGGTAAAAAATAAAAGGGTGTGTAGTTAAAAGGCGCACAACAGCCAACAAAGTTTGTTTACACGTGCATAATAAACTACCTATAAATACCCTAACAAACATGAAGCGCGGTTCCCCACGCCTACCATCCACCTCCTCTTCCCACTGGCAGCACAGACTGGTGGATGGGGGAGCAAGATGAAATGGTGGGGGGGGGATGAAGCACCAGGAACGGGTGCTGTGCGTGAGGATGCCAAGCGTAAGTAAAGAAAACAGAAGAACAATGATACACGTAACAGCGCCCGTCGCCAGATATAAGTACAACCCACCAAAAGGAGGGACAAATAGGAATATTAGCCATAGAAAGGAAGGAAATTTAGACAAACACAGAAAGGAACCAATAAGAAGCGAGAGATGGGATCAGTGCCCAGAGAGCAGATACAGCATGCCTTGCAGAGCGGTGCATGCGCGCTGCTAGGCTCTACCTAAAAACTCTGAGTCCAACCCACTACATTAACCACTAGTTCAGGGTCACTGCTTGTGGATACACAAATAATTCGAAATATTTTTGCAGAGTTCAGTGAATGACCACTTCGTCTCATACAGTTTTAAGGCAACTTTACCTCAGGACCCACTGATGTAACTCTTTTTGGCATTTCACAGTTCTAATCATGCATTGCTTTGCAGTCATTTAATCTTCGGTTTACCTTGCTCAAATATTTTTTTATTAAGTTGTGATTATAAGAAAAGCAAACGCATTTTTTTTCTCAGTTGCTCCCCTCATTTTCTACTGGAGGCCATTGAAAAAATGATCAATGAGCTTGCATTTGGACTAATCATCAATCTATATTTGGATAGCTGTTTAAATATTTAGGTAGCCATGTTACCGTCAGCTATGAAATATACAGGTTTAACATCTGTCTGGCAGTTATTGAAGCATATGTTTTTTCGGTTCCTTTTCATCATAGATTTTAAGTTCGCTTCTGGGTCGTGCTCCTGTGTAAATTGTGTCTAAACTCTGCTGTAGGAAATTGTGTCACTTGTCGGGGAGAGGGGGGTTGCTAAACTCTACTCAAGCAGCAAGCACAATTCTTGTCAGGGTGAAATACCTCTGGTCGCTTAGCAGACAGAAATAATGCTAAACTTATAGGCCATGTGAAAAGTATTTCTGCATCACTTCAAACAGTAATAAAGTAAAAACATGACACAAGAATTTTTTTTGAAAAATAGAGTAAAGTGTAATATATTATTTGAGACCAAAATGCCCAAAATCAATCAATGAAACCAGAGATATGCAATTTTAAAGATTTAGGTTAACATAGTGCCAAAAACCACAAAGCGCCACTCGCGTCTGTCTGGTCGTGCAAGAATGGGTGAAAGTCACAGAGTCAAGCCGACCACAGTTGAATGTGGGCTGGATACAGGGACCAGGTTAGTCCTGCTGAAAGAGTTACCTTCAAAAGTTTAGTGTGAAGAGTTCCATTTGTGGTGGAGGGGGCCGCAGCGAGAGTGTTTTGGATGGTCCTCTCTGTAGCGCAAAGAGCAGGCCGGGCATCGCAGATGGTCATCGCTGTTGTGCGCAGATCCTGACTGGCATTGCGACAGTCATTGCTGGAGACTCATGGTGGTGGTCACTGCGGGCTTTTGTTGATGTAGTGCGAAGCGCAGATGTTTCGCTGCCGTTCATCACTGGTGGTTGCTGTGGAGTGAAGACTCCAGTTCAAACGGAGCTTTGCTTTGTCGGACGGCAAGATCTTAGCATGAACACCCCTGTTAGTAGTTGAAAAGAGACCAAAACTGGAGGATTTCTCCTTTTCCTGGAGAAGGGGTTCAACTGCTGCCAGACCAAAGGTCCAGGACCTGAGGGGCACCTCTTGTGGATAAGGAGCTCACGCCAGCAGGGGTCAGGCAGCTCCAGTTGCAGGCCAGTTGCATGGAGTCCTCTGAAGCTTGTTGTGTCCCTGTTGATCAGAGAAGGAGGGGAATCAGCTGACCTTTGGAGTCATTTCAGCCTGGAATGAAGGGTGCAGGTCCAGTCTTAGTTTTCAGCAAGCATGGTAGGCCTCAAGCAGCAGTGCAGCACGTCATCCTTCTTCTGTAGTATCCACACATCCAGTAGAGTACTTACGAGTTGGGTCTGAGGTTCCAAAATTTATACTTGGTGCCAGCTTTGAAGTAGGCAAAGGTTCTGGAGGTTTCCACCCCCAGACGTGTCTGAAATTTCCTGCCTGCCTGTCTGGGGGCAAAAAAGACTACTGTCAGTTCCTTTGTGAGTGTGCTCTGGCAGAGACTTTGTGAAGATCAAGTGTGTTAGGTGACTGCTTCTCCTCCTTCATCAAGTCAGATGGCCCATCCTGCCAACACCTTTTCTCCCTTTGTCTCACTGTTTGGGAGCAGTAAACAAAGACCAACTCCCAGCTACATCTACTCATGTAAAGCAAATTACAAGCTGCAGGCACCAAATGGTTAGGATAAGAAAATGCCAACCTCCTAACAAAGCAGAAAGAACAATTAACCGCATGCGTGTGGCGGCTTTTTTCACGCTGCGCGGCTTTTTAAAAAAAGCCGCGTTACATGACGAGCTCAGCTCGTCATGAGTGTGCGAGCAGCACAACTCATGACGAGCTGAGCTCGTCATGAGCGGGGAAGGGGTTAAGGGTCAGAATGCTGAACAATGTCGTACATTTACCCCAGTACAAAGATCTGGGCCTAAATCCATCGTTTGTGTGCTCCTCATGCCATTCCAATTTAGACCCAGACCTATGCAAATCAGTCTTGACCCTGTTCCCCATGGGAACAATCCAGCCCAAACTGCCTCGACTGGAAACAAGCATCCTAGAACCTGTTCGGGGTATCACCCCTCATCAGCCAGGCTAGCTTGACTCCAGTGGCATGGAGAGCACGGGACCCATGTCTGGGCATACCCGTCCCACTCGGGGTGACAAGTGCAAAAAGAACAATTGAGAGATAGAATGTTGAAAAATGTCATACAGTCACTCCAGTACAGAGATCTGGGCCTAAATCCATCGTGTTTGTGTTCCCAATGCCATTCCAGTTTAGAAGCAGTGATATGCAAATCAGTCATAACCTTGTTGACAATTGGAACAGTTCAGCCTGAACTGCCAGGCCTGGTCCTTCCTGGACTGGAAACAAGAATCCTAGGACCGGTTTTGAGGTTTCACCCCTCATCAGCCAGGCTAGCTTGACTCCAGAGTCATGGAGAGCACGGAACCCACGTCTGGGCATATCCGCCCCACTGGGGTGACAAATGTGGAAAGAACAATTGATGTAGCCTCCCAAAACCTCTCAGTGCCAGGGCACATTTTAGGTATTTGCGCACCTCTACAAATTTCTAAACTTAAAACATGTCTGTTTTGGGATTCTGAGATGACGGAGTTACCTGTGGTGATCATATCACAGCATGAAGTGGGAGGACGGTAGCCACTTATAGAAGAATTATTGATTACATCAGATCTCACTAAGACCATGTGTTAAACTTTTTTTGTTACCCTCAAATTTAATCTACTGGTTTGGGTTTTGCCATCTCTGTACCATATCCTGTCTCTCAATGTAACCCGCATCAGGATTAGTATTGAGCTTGTACACTTACTTCCGAAGTTAGAACCGTCATTTGTGAAGATTTATTCCTTTCTCAAAAGTATATTTCATTATGTTGGAGAATTCAATACACATTTAAAAAAAGAAATCATTGTTCAAACGTAACAATAACAGGTTCCTACCACCATACAGGACTATCCCCTGTTTGTTGTAAAAGCTTCCACTCAGGAGTATTATAAGCAGGGGCATTAACACTCCCTACCCATTGACTAGGAAACCTTCAAGAGGGTCGGGTATTCCGCATCGATTTGTCTATACCGCTAATTATTAATACTCTGGTTATTGGTAATTTCATGATGCTTGAATACGATACGATTCTAAGTCAGGCTTGGGGATACCCTTTCAAACTTTGGATTACAGGGGGAGGATTGGAGTTACCGTACACAAGTCATGGGCAATTCCCAATTTTCAGCTGGTTCCCACAAGCACTATTTGCAAGCTTTTTTCTGCTGAATTCACGTGGGAAGTAAATATCAGAATTCTAGTTTTCTTGTAAAAGCTGTAATCTCAATTCAGTCCCTCATGATTAATGTGAGAAGTTGGCCTGATATATAATGTTCACTATTTTCGTGAACACTCTGTATCAGTCCAAACAACCCTTATTGATGTTTGGTTGTAAGTCAACCTGATAGACCAGCTATCCTAGTAGCATGGGCACGTGCAGTCTTTAGGCTAAACTCTAGAGGGCGTGTTAAGCCAGCTGTTTTACCATCACATTTACCCCTTGAACACCAAGTGAAAGGACACCACACAAGTTGTTATGAAAAATAAAGTATATTTATTTATAACAAGACTACCCTGGCTCTTTATGAGACAGGGAGCTAAGCACACAACAAAACTCTTAAAGAAATACTTAGTCGCACAATTTACACAAATGCCCGAGGGGCACGAAAAACCATATACTACAAAAGTGGAATGCGAATTACTATCAGGTAAGTAACTATTCTCATAGGCTTTAGGATCGCTAGGACTGGACTACTGAACCTTTAGATTACAAGCAGGAGGCCTAGGGACGTCGTGTGCAGAGTGGGAACTCTCACGCGTAAGGCGGGAAAAAGTCAATGGAGGCTAGTAAAAGCAAAGTTAGTGTTCTCGGGCGAACCCGACTAGGTAGAGCTGAAACGACAAAGGATCCTGACACTTAGATAGTTAAACTATGCTGGAGCACCGAAATGCTCAGGTTACCTAGCCCAGGGGCTGCGGCTGCATAGGGCTTAAAAGACGTCGGAGATCCTCGTTGCAGTCTATGGAGCCTGAAGAAAGAAGTTGCTGGCAGGCGACCAGTGAAGAAGTTCGTGGTGATCCAAGCCTGGATCGATGAAGATGGGTACCTGTAAGCAGAGCGGACCAAGTTCTGAATCACTAGCCAGTGATTAGGTAGGCACCAGGATGGCACCGGACGAAGTCACCTCGACCAGGTGAATGGGCGACGCTGGGCTCTGCAGTGTCTCGGACCAGGAGGCGTTGTCGGCGACCAGGATGGAGGGGCGAGCTGTCCCATGGTGGTATCTGCTGTCGACGTCGCTGGACCCAGGATTGGGGCAACAACTCTTGGCAAATGCAAGCCCACGCGGTGGACTTAAAATGGCGTCTGGAGTGGACCAGGAGGGTCCAGGGTGCTCCTCTGTTGGAGGGGAGCAAGGGCCAGTCTGGAGCAACCAGACCAGCGGTGTTGTCGTCGTGGTTCGTCGTCAAAAGGGCCACTAGCCAGCGGGCAAGTGACCTGGACAACGCGGTGAGCAGCAAAGAGAGCAGAAGGGCCCCACGCAGATCACGTGGATGCAAGGGGGCTGGACTTCGGTGCTGGAGCTGCTCAGGGTTGGGGCTTCTCGGACCCCAAAGCACTTAGGCGAGGGTCACTCGGTGGTCGTGCTGGACAAGCGTCGTGCAGTCTTGAAGATGGCCGGTCCCTCGAGGTCTCGTCACACCCACGAATCTCAGCTGGGCTGATGATGCAGGTAGAGGTCAGAGGTGCCAGGGAAGCCGGTTCTCGTCGAGCTGGGCAGTCTTGATCCGGAGGAGAGACTTACAGCAGACCGCGATGCTTAGGTGGTGCCTGCTGCTGCAGGGTGACTACTCCTTAGTCACAAGGGAGAATTCTTGAGAAGAGTCTTGAGTTCCTTTCGTGGAAAGTCGGTTCAGGATTCAAAGATGATCTAATTTGGAAGGGGGCCTGCTCCTACCTTTATCCTGGGAAAGGGGGCTGGCACGTGACTAAGTCCTGCCCTATGGGTGGGACTAGGAGGGGGGTGGTTACACCCCTCTCCTTTGGCGGGCTTTTCCCCAGATCAGGGCTGGAGGGCCCCTGGAACTGGTTCAAGCCGGCCTATGCACAGTGAGCACCGGGGTGCCACTTGCAGTCACCTTCCTCTAAAGCCCTGCCTACCTGGGATACACAAAACCCTGTCTGGGATGGTGCTGGCACCGCCCCTGACAGGAAACCCTTTGTCCAGGCCTCCGTTGCTGGAAGGACTCCCAGCAGCAGGAGGGCAGACTTGTGTCTCGGTGGCAGCATCCATTTTGTGGAGCTGAGGCTTGAGTTAACTTTAACCGGGGTTACAGCTACATACATGTCGTGTCCCTCTAGAAGGGTGGAATGCTAACCCCGTCGCCAGAATTGGCGAGGGGTTAGTATTCCAATTCGTATGACACCTTACTCGACATGTTTTGATAAAGCGATACCAGAGTTGGCATATAACCGCGAGGATTATAATGCACTTAAGAGTATATGGTATGCGTTATCATGGAACAGCTATTAGGACTTGGTTCCGCAAGCTGCAAACGGGCTCAGCTCATGCCAGAGCACCATCTCACATTATTCCAAGCACTCTGCCTTCAGGATTGATAAGGCCTGCCATAGGAGTGACTGATAGGAATATATGTGTCCATTTTAGGGTTAGATATAGGAATACTATATCTAAAGCAAAGGGTGTGTACACCACCTTGCCCCAGCTGTCAAGCAGCCAGTTGTGTCTGTTTTAGTTAGTCAGCTCAGGGGTGGCATAATACATGCTGCAGCCCCTGGGAGACCTCTGGGTACACCTCTGCCCTGGTTACAGGGACACAAGAGAGGGCCCAGTGCCAATTCAGTACCTGGGTACAATTTGGAATAGAGAGAACAGCTAGGCTGTGGGTCTGATTAGCAGGCCCACAGCCAGGGAAAGTCGTAAACCAGTGAAGCAAAAAGCAAAAATCTGGGTGATCATAGGATTGCAGACCCTACTCTCCTACGTGACCCCCCCCAAACTTTGGGACAATAAGCTAACCTTGACCAGGTGAGTCTTCTTGCTCTAAGTGGAAATACCTGGAGAGCCCATCAGCATTGCCATGATCAGTACCAGGTCTATGCTCCACTGTAAAATCCATCCCCTGTAGGGAAATGGACCACCTAAGTAGTTTGGGGTTTTCACCCTTCATCTGATGTAGCCATAAGAGGGGCTTGTGGTCGGTCTGAATCTTAAAGTGAGTGCCAAACAAGTATGAACTCAACTTTTTCAGGGCCCACACCACAGCAAAGGCCTCCCTCTCAATAGCTGACCAATTTTTCTCTCTGGGGGTCAGCCTTCTGCTAATAAAAGCAATAGGCTGGTCGTTACCATCAAAATTCAGCTGAGATAGAACAGCTCCCACACCCAACTCAGAAGCATCTGTTTGGACAATTAAGGTCTTGGAGTAGTCTGGACTCTTTAGGATAGGTGCTGTGCACATGGCCTGCTTTAGGTCATCAAATGCTTTCTGACAGCTTGCTGTCCACTGAACTTTCTTTGGCATCTTTTTACTTGTCAGGTCATTAAGTGGAGTCACAATGGACCCATAATTCTTGACAAATTTCCTATAGTAACCAGTCAGGCCCAAGAAAGCTCGAACCTGAGTCTGGGTGGTTGGAGGAGCCCAGTCCTTGATGGCCTGTATCTTGCTCTCCAAGGGTTGAACCTGGCCTCCACCTACAAGGTGGCCCAGGTATACAACCTGTGTCTGCCCTATCTGGCACTTAGTGGCCTTGATAGTGAGACCTGCCTTTTGCAGTGCCTCTAACACTTTCCTCAGGTGGACCAGGTGATCCTCCCAGGTGGAACTGTAGTGTAGTTCCTATTATCCCAATAGGCTCTGCGCATTGGAATAATACCTTCAATAGTATAGACCTAGGACGGAGGTTAACTAGGTCTTCTACTGACGATATTAGACTTAAAGTTTTGGGTTTGCCAGCTAGCTCAGAGTTCACTAGAAACTTTCTCGAATAGGCAAGGAGGAGTTGAACCTCCCTGGATAGACAAGAAGGGATTTAGTTTCTGACAACCATAGAACATGACAACTTTGCTCTCCCCTAATCAAGAGTGTATCTCTAGAGTCGTGTGAAAACAAAAGACAACTTATTTTACTCAGTCAGTTCAGTTCATTCTTAGTTTCACCAGATTGTAGAGAAAAGGAAGAGACGGGCGTGTTCAATAAAAGATGTTATTTATTGATCAGTCTCTTTTCTCGTACAAGAGAAATGAATCGATATTATTGCGATACTTATGGTTAAGTAAAGTGCATATAATAAAAGCAGAATTATAAAATAATACTGTAAAAGCATTGATATGGTTTCTAAGCCATATGATATTTAAGATGGATAAAATAGATACATACATATATACATTTGACTAATCGTACTCAACTGGTGCTTCTAACTACGCCTACCCCAGTGTACCTGACCTAAGCCTAATACGTGGGCGGGAGTAGATAAGTAGCAGTTTAAGTTAAGTTTGTTTTGCCAAGTGACTGACTCAAGAATTCTCTGCAAGGGGTTGTTCGGTTCTGTACCTGAGATCTAGAATGGTTGAGGGCTGGTATCTCTCGTCTCTGGTCTTGATATTCCAGCTGCCTGCGAGGGCTGCTTGGAAGCGCCGGAGCTGGATTTCTCGGCAGGAGAAAAGCAGCGTCTCGTTCTCAGCGCGTCAGGAAGGCGGGGCAGCGCCAGCGGGGTCCGCTCTGTGCTGGCCTCTTCGGCAAGTCTCGCTGCTCCGATCTCGTCACCACCGCGTGTGTTTGCTTAAGGCAATGTCGGTAATATTTATACCTGTAAGGTGCCGAGATTGACGTAAGGATGGACATAGATACGTCAATAAGGATGTCATACGAACTGGTCGTTAGCACATTCTTTACTGAAGTTCTCTGTGAAATCAAAACAATGGCCGTAGGGATTTTCCCAGGTTGTCATAGGTTTGATTTGTTTTGAGAACTCCGTATGCCTTATCAGGGGCTGGAGGAATAGCGTTTGTCTAATTAGATGGCATGCGTTATGACCTAATCAGATAACACGTTTCTGTGCCGTGGTGTGGCTTAATCAGATAACGGTTTTTGCACCGTGGGATGGCTGCTAGTTAATTATTAACCAGAACAGGGTCAGGAATAGGGGGATCGATACAGAACCTATAGGAATACATCACAGAACTAAAGACAGCTATATCATCAAGATATGCTGCACAGAAGTCATCCAACCCAGTGAGGACTTGATTCACCAGCCTTTGGAAGGTGGCAGGTGCATTTTTCAAACCAAAGGGCATTACCACAAATTGATAATGCCCACCAGGGGTAGAAAATGCTGTCTTGGGCTTGGCCTCCTCAGCTAACCTGATTTGCCAATACCCAGCTGTCAGGTCAAATGTACTTAAGTAGTTGGCAGAAGCCAATCTATCTATAAGTTCATCTGCTCTTGGTATTGGGTGGGCATCAGTCTTAGGGACTGCATTGAGTCCTCTGTAGTCTATGCAAAACCTCATCTCTTCCTTACCACCCTGGGTGTGAGGCTTTGGCACTAGAACTACTGGGCTAGCCCAAGGGCTATCTGAGGGCTCAATGACTCCCAGCTCCAACATTTTCTGCACTTCTGTCTTGATGCAGTCTCTGACATGATCAGGCTGTCTGTAAATTTTACTCTTGACAGACAGACTGTCTCCAGTGTCAACTTCATGGGTACACCAATCAGTTTGACTGGGATCAGAGAGAACATATGTCTAAAGGATTGCAGAACTTGTCTACAATCCTGTTGCTGATGTTCAGAGAGGCTGCCACAAAAGACAACACCATCTACTGATCCATCATCAGGATTCTGAGTGAGCAGGTCTGGGAGAGGGTCACTCTCTTCCTCCTGTCCCTCATCTGTGGCCATGAGCAAGCCAATGTCCTTCCTGTCGACATATGCCTTGAGCCTGTTTACATGGAGCACCCTGAGGGGGCTCCTGGGAGTGCCAAGGTCCACCAGGTAGGTGACCTCTCCCTTTTGCTCAATGATTGTGTGGGGCCCAGACCATTTGTCTTTGAGTGCTGCTGGGGCCACTGGCTCCAGCACCCACACCTTCTGTCCAGGCTTGTACACAGTCAGGACAGCCTTTTGGTCATGCCAAGCTTTTTGGAGTTCTTGGCTTGCCTCAAGGTTTTTAGATGCCTTTTCCATATACTCAGCCATCCTGGAGCGGAGACCAAGTACATAGTCCACAATGTTTGTTCCAGGCTTTTTGAGAGGTCTCTCCCATCCTTCCTTTACCAAACAAAGGGGTCCCCTTACAGGATGCCCAAACAGAAGCTCAAAAGGGCTGTAGCCAACCCCCTGCTGTGGGACCTCTCTGTAAGCAAACAAGAGGCAGGGTATCAGGACATCCAATCTCCTCCTGAGAGGTTCAGGTAGTCCATGAATCATCCCTTTAAGGGTCCTGTTGAATCTCTCAACAAGCCCATTGCACTGTGGATGATAGGGTGTGGTGAACTTATAGTTGACACCACATTCCTTCCACATGGCAGTCAGATATCCTGACATGAAGTTTGCACCTCTGTCAGAGACAACCTCCTTAGGGAAGCCCACTCAGGAGAACACTCCAATTAGGGCTCTTGCCACAACAGGTGCTGTAGTGGTCCTAAGGGGAATAGCTTCAGGATACCTGGTGGCATGGTCCACCACCACCAGTATAAACTTGTGCCCTGATGCTGTCTGGGGTTCCATTGGACCAACAATGTCAATCCCCACTCTCTCAAAGGGTACCCCCACCACAGGTAGTGGTATGAGGGGGGCCTTTGTTGTGCCACCTGACTTGCCACTGGCTTGGCAAGTGACACAGGAGCGACAAAACTCCTTGGTATCTTCACTCATGTGAGGCCAGTGAAAGTGTGTGACAAGCCTGTCCCACGTCTTGTTCTGGCCTAAGTGACCTGCAAGGGGAATTTCATGGGCCAAGGTAAGAAGGAAACCTCTCTGAGACAAGGGGATGACCAGCCTCCTGGTCGTACCAGGCTTGGGGTCTCTTGACTCAGAGTACAGGAGTCCATCATCCCAGTATACCCTGTGGGTACCTGTGGCATTCCCTACAGCCTCAGCAGCAGCCT
This sequence comes from Lissotriton helveticus, assembly GCF_964261635.1. Lineage (NCBI taxonomy): Eukaryota > Metazoa > Chordata > Amphibia > Caudata > Salamandridae > Lissotriton > Lissotriton helveticus. Next base: position 258,835,741 of record NC_136063.1, on the reverse strand, counting down.
GCTGTCTGAGGGGTTCAAGTGAGGGGCAGTCTAACTGTGCCTTTCCCAGGTCTTCCCTGGAGGGTCCCCTTGAGCCCAGAAACTCAACCTGATCAGGTTCAAGCTCTTTTGGCTCAGTTTCCCTCAGTTCCTTGAGATCAGCCTCCTCAGAGACTTGATCCACAACCTGGGGCAAGGGGGAAGGCAATGCCTTAACCCTACTGCTCCTCTTCTTGGAAGGTATCTGGTCCATTGTTCCAGGATCCAGCACCTGTTCAGTGGGGCATCTCTTGGCCTGTGACCTAGTCACAGCAAGGACATGTGCTGGCAAGCCTAACATTTCCATGCGAGTCCTCTGCTCCACTTCTGACCATAGGGATGTTTCCAAATCATTGCCCAACAGACATTCTACTGGGAGGTCTGAACTAACTACAACCTTCTTTGGGCCACTTACCCCTCCCCAGGAGAAATCAACAATTACCATACTGTGATTGGTAGTGACATTGCTGGCATTGGTCACCAGGTAATCTGCACCTGGCATGATCTGTCCAGGGAACACAAAGTTAGGTGTCACCATTGTGACACTGGCACAAGTGTCCCTGTAGGCCTGAGCCATCTTTCCATTAATTAAAGGTGTCTGCCTGTATTTGCCCAAAGTATTGGGACTTGCATCAGGGGATACATCCACATCCCCTGTACAGACAAGGACAGCCTGAGTGAGTGTGCCAACTAAGTTGTCAGACCCCTCAGTTCCCAAGGTTAACCCAACTATTCCCTTGGGAGGTGCACTACCACTACTGACTGTACTAGGGGGTGCAGTTGCCTTAGGGGCTGTAGTGGTAGGAGTTTGCCCTCCTCTCTTGGTGCACTCACTAAACCAGTGAGACTTACTTTTACAGTATTGGCACCACCTTTTTGACTGGCCTTCGTGAGTCTTCTTTTTCTGCTGTGAAGCCTGACCCCCACCCTCTTTGGTTTGTTGGGGACCTGTTGAAGACTTCTGGTCATTTTGTTCATTCTTGTTACTACCCTTTTGGTCTGCTTTCTTCTGACCACCCTGGTTCTGAGTCTGGTTCTGCTTGACCCTTGTTCTGACCCATCTGTCTGCCTTCTTTCCCAATTCTTGGGAAGAGGTCAGATCTGAATCAACAAGGTGCTGATGCAACAACTGGTTCTGACAGTTATTTAAAATCTGCTCTCTCATGATCAGATTGTACAACCCTGTATAATCAGTAACCTTGCAACCCAGCAACCAGCCTTCCAAAGCCTTAGTGGCACAATCCACAAAGTCAGACCAATCCTGAGACTGAGTTTTCTGGGTATCCCTGAACAGCCACCTGTACTGCTCAGTGGTTAGGCCAAACCCATCAACCAGTGTATTCTTCAGGACTTGGTAATTGTTAGCATCCTCAACTCTAGTAGTGAGGAGCTTATCTCTACCTTTGCCTTCAAAGGAGAGCCACAGTATAGCTGCCCACTGACTTTGGGGGATGCACTGGACAGTGCAGGCCCTCTCCAAAGCAGCCATCCACTTGTGGATGTCATCCCCTTGTTTAAAGGGGGGCACTATCTTACTCAGGTGTTTAGTGTCTAAACTCCTTTCTTTATCTCCTGGGAGATTGCTGCCACCAGTGGGAACTATCCCACTCATCTTCTGCTCTCTAGCAAAGGCAAGCTTTTCTTTGGCCAGGGCAAGTTCTTCCCTTTCAATCCTTAGATTAGCTTGTTTCATCCTTGCTTCATGCTCTCTTCTCTGAGGGGAAGTCAATCTCCTCTGGGGAGAAATCCTTCTCCGCTGAGAAGAGGCATTAGAGTGCAGAGATCTATTGGAGTCCCTAGAATGAGATCTATCTCTTCTAACTCCAAGGTTAGGCCTCATTAGGGTCAGTACTGGGGGTCCCCCAGATCCTTCCCTATGTAGGTCTAAGTTGGCCCTAGTAAGTCTGCTGACTAACTCAGACCTTTTGTCTGCCTCATCCCCAGAGAGTTCCTCTTCTTCCTCCTCCTCAACTGCATTTTCAGTGTCAAGGAGGTCTGGATCACCAAGGGTACCCTCTAAGGCTGGCATACTCCCATCTGTATGAGAAGCTTTTCTAGCATCATATGTCTCTAAGAGACCTAACAGAAAGGGAGTGGTGGGGTTAGACCCCTGTTTCAATTTCCTGGAGGTACACAAGTGTCTCAACTCCAGGAAATTGAGAGCTGCATATCTTGAGATGACCTGTGGAGGGTCATTAGCCACTAGGGGAGTCTCTGAAGACTCTCCATGGGTAGACATGCTTTTCTAGTGAGGTGTAAGTGGTGCACTTACCTACACTATTTGTTTGCCTACTGATCCCTTGCTAAGAGTTGTAGTTTTTACCTCAGAATAAGGACCATAGTGGTGGTGTCATTGCTATAATCAATTTTGTCCATCATTTATGTTTTTTTGCGTAAATTGCAGTAAGATTTCACCCATTGTCTGTTTATGCTAAGTTAACAATTTCAAAAGAAATGTAAAGAAAATCATATCTTTAGTGTAAGATGCTGTTTTCTGTATGCGCTGAGTCGGCAGATATTTTTACCGAGCAGCAAAGGCTCCTGTTTTCTCTTTGTTTATTTATTTTGTTTGGGCGTGTGTAAAGAGCAAGAGGAGCCTCTCTTCCGTGTTTCCTATCGCACGTCGTGCAGCCTCTGCTGGGACAATACATCTTTTTTGGCATAATCTAAAACTAGTAAACGTAGTTTCGTTGTTAAAACACTTGCTGGAGATATCTGAGTGTATTATAGTGCCAGGCTTAACTCCTTATGCTATATCTTAGGGTTAACGGGAGTAGGTGAGAGGATGTGGCCTTAGTGACAGAGATGCCGACTTTGGAACTTGGGAACCAGGTTTCAGTCTCTGCATCTGCTCAACATCCTGTGAGTTTTTGGGAAATTAATTGGGGCCTGATTAAGATCTTGGTGGGACTACAGCCCGCCCATCGTATTTAGATGTGGCATCAACAGACTGGTTCCTGTCGCAGCTGTGGGCTTCTCAGCTGGCTGACAGAACTCAGTTTCCTTCAGGACGGCAGGTTTTTGCTGAGCCGATTTAGGTGTTCCCCGTGTGCTGGTGGGATTCTGGTGGCGGAGTCCTGATGGAGTGAGGCCTGGTGGTCTGGAGATAGGTAATTACTTCTTATCATTATCTCACTACACATATATGTTGTGAATCTGTCAATATGTATATCTAGGTAATGTATAATGCCATTCATTATACATATAGCATTTCACACCAACAACATACGCACACTATTTATGTGCACTTACAGTCACCACAAGCACAACATCCACAACCACCAAATAAATATTTTTTTGTGTGTCACTTCAGGTGTGCATTTTACCACGATAAATCGTAAGATGAACACTTATGCATGGCACACAAAAAACTGTACATAAGAGCAATGTAAAAATGCACGTAGCGAAAGCCAATGTTAACACACGATTCATAGTGAGACAAGTGACACAGAAGCCTATCTTATATTTCGGCGCCAACAGGGTAGCTAAGAGTCATGGTCAAGTAATAGCAGCACAGGAATGATCTGGATGATGGGGTTCAAGAAGGAAACAGAAGTGGGAATCTGAAAAAGAGTGTGTTTTGTACCAACCTGAGTTTGGAGGATTCCTATCCGCAGGTTTCTTGACGGAAAGGCATATTGTAATCTTCTCGGCTGTATTATTGACGGGGCTCCCTCCAACAGTGACGCCGTCAATGCAGGTGGAAGATTCTGGCAGAGATGGCGAGACTGAGGCGGTCTTTCCTCCTAGGACTCGCCAACATCCTAATACAGCGGGTAGATCTCCAAGCTGGCGGGCGGAAATGCCATTGGAAAAGCAAATGCAGGACCAGATCCGCCAACATCTAAATCAGGCCCATAATCTCCCTATGCCTAAACGAGTTCACACAATATGCAACAATTAATAAATAAATTGATGGGCTGTCCACAAACTTGTATTTTATGTAAATATCTCAGTGTGCTTCTGCTTTTGCTGTAAAGATCCTTGCGATCATCAGTGCACAAGTGTAGGACCGGTTTTTTTCCTTACTATTCTTTGTATATTCTGTAACTCTATAATCTAAGCATCTAAAAGTAGGTGTATATAAATGCGGTCTTTGGCGTACACAGAAGAAATTCTATCTTCTTCCGTAAACCAGTTCTAAAGGGATAATGTATGGAGAAACTGTGCGACAAGATCCGACATTTGGCGACAAGATCTGACTTTCATTGCATAGTACAAAAAAGCAGTTTAGAGGAACAACGGATAGGGTATCTATGCAAGGAAAAAATGTGGTTCCAGCCCACATTTTTTCCTCATAATCACTGCGTGATTTGCGCAGAATCCGGAAGTATAAATGAGGTTTTGTTTCCAAATTTGAAATTGAGAAGGCAGAGAAGGTGCAAGGGATCCCAGTGTTAAGACCTGGTTTCGCAAGCAGAAGTGTGAGACTTTCTAGGAATAAAGATTTTGCACTCTAATGGTTCATAAGTGAGATGGGTCTGTGCTCTTGGACAGTTGTGCTCTTTCCAGCCGTGCTCTTTCCAGCCGTGTTCCCAGGGCAGGTTTCTTGGTAGTTGTCGATCGCTTAAACCTCTCATTAAAATTGCACCCCTGGAGCACTTTCAAGCTTGAAAGGTAGGAGTACACAGTACTTCACATGGCATGATTAATGATACCACTGATTAGGATATTAGTTATAGCACTGATGATATTCTTACTAATGTTAGCGATGTCATCAATAATGCAACATACAATACATTCAGTAATTTGATTTGGGATGCAGAAAGTGATGTATGCATACCATGTCACCTAGAATGCATTGTGCACTATAATATTATATAATTATTTCTTATATATTATGGTGGTCCTCTGCCATATAGCGGTCTATTACTCATTACAGTTTGCTGGAGAAATACATAGCAAGGATAAGATTAAACAATCTTGGACAAAGCCAATAAGTCTCGGTAATCCGTAAGCTATTGGAGTTGTAATGTTGCTGTGTAGCCGAGGCCTAAATGGTGGCAGGTGTGAAGGAGTTGAAGCTTTCATTAGCTCTTCAGAGAACTCTTTGCTGAGTTTATCTAACTAGCACTGGTGGGACCCTTGCTTCAGTAATGGAGGCTGCATTGATTTTTTATTTTTGCAGCGCGCTGTGCGCGCTTTTACTTTTACAATGGGGGCCACGCGCACCGTCCATTTTTTTTAACACTCTCCCTCCCATCTCCATAGCTGTGTACATAGTATCTCTTTATCAGCGCTGCACCCGTTTCATGAGTGCTGCGCTGGTTTCGCTTTTAATTCAATGTTGTGTGTTTCCCAGCTGCTCCCTCTCACTGTCTCTGCACTCCCTCTCCCTCCCCCTCCCAATCAGTCATTGGGGCTCCAGCAGAACACCGGAGCCAGGCGGACAGGGAGGAAGGGTTGGGCTGCAGCCTGCCTCAGAGCATGGGGTACTGCGATCTGTGCCTGCCCTGCTCCTCTTAGCTACCCCGGCCGTGGACTGGCTGTGGACCCCAGGGAGAACAGCATGCCTGAGCTCTTTCTATGAGCGGTTTAGAAGGGATTTTGTTTTTAGCCATACATTATTCCATGATCTCCCTGTAGTTAGGAAATGTTGTGTTGACTTCCCGCCTCAGACACTTGCTTTGTCTCCAGCACAGGAAGCTCATCCGCCGCTTGTCTTGCTTTCCAGGTTAATGCCTTGTAGCACGGTTACAGAGTGTGGCGAGCGAGGAGTTTAGTGGCATATTTCATCTCCGGCCTTAATGCATTCGGCTTCTCCTTGTTTACAGTCATTGCTTAACTCCTGTGTGCCTGACCAGCTCCAGGCATTGAGTTTGTGCGTTACCCCTTTATCATGGCTCTACCAGCGCTGGTTGCAGAGTACAATTTCAAGGCAGGTTCTGGCAGAGCCTTGTTTTTAATTGCTTTCTGAATGAAAAATGGTGAGTCAATGACCGAAGCTGGATCTGGAGTGTGTTCCATAAACTTGTAGCATTGTATGAGAACATACGGCCACCGGCTCGTACTCTCAGGACTTTGGGGACTGTTCCCTGGAATAAATTAGCCGATCTCAGGCTACGAGAGGCCTGATAAAAGGACATCAAAGCGCGGTTGATTTTTGGGCCCGTACCCCATAGGGTTTTATGCGCTATGCATAATGATTTGAACATTATGCGTTCTTTGATGGGTAGCCAGTGTTGGGCTTTTAGTGCCGGTTTAGCCGACTGAGTTCTGGGGTTGTTGTGTAGCAGCCTAGCTGCACATTTCTGCACCACCTGCAGTTTCCTTGTGGTAGCCTTCGGGGAGCCCAGGTACAGAGACTTACAATAGTCCAGCCGGCGCAACACTAATGCTTGAACCAAAGTCCTGCGTGCAGTTGCTGGAAGCAATTGCAAACTTTTCTGCAGTTGCCTTATAATGCCATATCATGTAGCTCCTACTTGTACTGCTTGATGGTCCAACTTTAGTGACCTGTCTAGCCATATTCCTAAGCTTTTGATCCTTTCTTTGTGTTTTGGAGTTGGACCCAAACAATTGGGTCATTTCAAAGAGGGAGAACTGATAGTGTGACTGCCAAGGATCATTAACTCCGTCTTATCTCCGTTAAGCTTGAGATACGACTGGTCCATCCAAGTGGCCACCATTCCCAAGCAGGCTTCTAAGTTGACTGACACCTTCTTAGGGTGATTTAGAGCTACCACTAGCTGAGTGTTGTCTGCATAGGTCACAAACTGGACCCTGTAAGGGAGGACTATCTCAACAAGGGGTCTTAAATACACATTGAAAAGGGTGGGGCTCAGTGAGGACCCCTGTGGTACTTCACATGTTAGCCGGACCTTTCTTGGGGTAGAATTGCCTGCGAATACCTGGTATGATCTGTCTGTTAGGAAGGATTTGAACCAGGAGAGGACTTTGCCTGACACTCCCACTGCTTTAAGTCTTTCAAAGAGAATGTTGTAGTTGACAGTATCAAACGTGGTGCTCAGGTCAAGCAGGACGATCGCGGTGCTCAGGTCAAGCAGGACGATCGCCACTGTGCCTCCTGTATCAAGGACTTTCCATGATTCCTCCATAACTGTTAACAAGGCTGTTTCTGTGCCTTGTTTTGGTTGTAAGCCCGTCTGTGAAGAATGTAAAATCGAGTGGCATTCAAGGTATTTAGTGAGGGTCTTATTTACATGTTTTTCTAAAATGTTGCTTGTCATGGGGAGTAGTGAAACCGGCTGATATTTGCTCCACACTTCCGGGTTGAGGTTGTTTTTTTTTAGTAGTGCCTTAACCATAGCATGTTTCCACGACCTAGGCTCTTGGGCGGCAATTATGGAAGAGTTGAGTACTTCCAATAATACCGGTAGTATAAACTCCTTTACCTTATGCATCATGTGCACCGGGGCTGCATCACAAGGGGATCCTGATTTAATTGTGGTGAAAAGTTGGGAGAGGGTGGCTTTATCTAAAGTGGGAAGATCTTCTAGAAGAGCATATCAGCCCTCCACACTTTCTGATTTAGAGTCCAGGTTCTCGGGGCCAGAAGCTGGGGGAAATGTATTGTATATACCCAGAATAAAATTTAAAAAATCTGCTAATTCCATACAGCGTTGAGGTGCAGACTCTGCGGGTAATTCGGGCTAGGGGCAATTAGTCAGTTTTTTTGCTATTTGGGCGATTTCCCTAGGAGCATTGGCTGCCCCATTAATTTTCTCCTCTTAGTATAGTGCCTGAGCTCTTAGTTTCTGTCTGATATATTTTGATAGCTTCTCTGTATTTCTGTTTTTTCTCTAAGCTGTAATCTTTCCTCCAGGCCCTCTCAAGTTTTTTACATTTTAGTTTAAATTCACGTACTTTAGGGGTGTACCATGAAGATCGTTTTTCTTTAGGTCTTTTTTTTACTAACAGAAACCACCCACCCACCCATCCAGGCTCACCAAGGTGTTAACACCACCTGTAGACGTGTTATATAACGTTATGTGCCGTTTTATAAGCTGATCCTTCATTTTCAGAAAACGTTTCTCTAAATTTCTTTCACATCTAGAGTGTGGGACGGCAATCCAGTTACCTAGTAAGGAGATTTGCTATCTAAATCTTCATCCCAATCTTTTTTTAAGCCACGTGAACGTGTTTTCCTAGATGGATATTGTTCGAGGAAATTGTTGGAATAGCAAAATCTTAAACACACAGTTCTACTAGTTTGTTTTTCACTATGGTCAGTTTTTCTGCACAGAAGTGTTAAACTCTTGAATTACATTGGAGCAATGGCTCTCAACCAGTGGTCTGCTGACCGCTGCGAGCACCGCAGCTGTTTAGGGAACTAAATATTAGCAGATTAATAAAGCATGAACTCATAAATAAATGCAGAATTAAAATGGAAAATTAAAAAATACTCTGTAAATAGCTTGTGTGGCCTTGTCCTTCCTCTTGTGTGTGTCCCTTTCCTGGAACATGAATGCTTTACAAGTGTCTTTCCACTGCTTGCTTTTCCAGTGCTACAATTTTCTTTTGTGTGCAGCACTCCATACATTAGAGTGCATGTGTAATCAGTTGCCTTCCTCCATCTACTTCTCTTCCTCTACACTCTGTGTTCCTATTTGTCACCTGTGTGGTTCTCCCAGACCATTCAGTGTAGCACTTGCTCTCATGTACTTCTCCACCCACACTGCTTTTATCACCTTTTTGGCTCGCCATAGCCTATGTCAAGTTGCTGTCTCTCCTGTTTCTTTTCCCAAACCTATTCTTGCTTCCTTGCCTTGCTCTCTATTTTGCTTTGCACCACCCGAGCCCTTACAAGTTGCTTCCAACCTTCCATGCCCTCCATGTTGTTGACCCCCGCTATGCCCATCATAATGCTCCCCCCACCCACATGCTTTGTGATGTTCGTCCACCCACATCCTTTGTGATGCTCCCCCCATTATAGTGCTACTTATTTTTTATTTACCAATCCAGGTTTTGAGGGTTTCTTAGTCACGCTTCACAGCATTGTGGATGCAGTGCATCATTGCTAGAAACATTAGCAAAGCCATTACGGCCTAAATATGAGGCCTATTGGCTTTGTAGCAATTTGCCCTCCCTTCTCCCATTTCTTCTCATTCCCCTACTTCTTCCTCATCCTATAATCTCTTTCCTACATTCTACCCTTCCGTTCACTTTCTTCTATAATTGTCTTTTTGATTTCTCACTCTTTCCCTTCTCTTTAATATCCTTATTTTTGCCATTTGATACCCCTTTTTCCCCTTTTAACCTTTTTCTCTATCTTTCATGTCCCTATCGACGACTTCTTTCTAGTCTCCTTGCTATCTTTCACACCATCAGCCTTCTCTCTCTGATCTGAATTTTGCTCTTATTCACTCCTACGTTTCCTTTCTTTATTCTTAACATTTTCTCCCCAGGCAAACGCACAACTGCAGTTTCTGACTTTTGACCTTTCACCGGGCATCAAAGTTTCCCAAAAGGCCAATCTTTCCTGTTATTCAAAGTCTTTATCCAAAACACATAGATAAAAGACACCGTCATTTGCAATACCCAAAGCTCTAACTCTCGCCTAATGCATTGCAAATGCTTGTCTTTAAATATCATTAACGCAAGCACTGAAATGTCTTGTGCTTTGTGTTTTGTTTTGGATATGTGACCGGATTAATTGCACAGATGCACCAATGATATATAGTCTGTTTCTGTGTTTTTAATTTCTGCCCAAGACCTAAAAAGAAATGCTTAGTGAAATGGGAGTGTTGACCACTCTTAAACGTGCATTTAATATTGATGACGTAACAACTGCAAGTGGTGGTAGGAGTTTAATTTGTTGTCTGTAACTGGCAGTTTAAACTTAAAGTTCTCTTTTGCCAGTAACAGCAAGGGCCTCTTCATTATACTGCTACCGAAGGCTGCCATCTTTCCCAAATATATCACATGCTTCACGCCTCGATGTCATTGATATATCAAAAACAACCACATCCATGAACCCAAAAGAAGGACTGTTTCGCCAGCTCTGCCAAGTACCATGCATCAGGCGTTAGACTAACGCATATCTGAAAGAGACACGTTAGTATTAGATTCCTTACCTTAGAATATCCCCAGGCGTCAGACTGGATCCGGAAACTTTTGCGTTGCAGTACCCTTGCGCGTCGGTAGGCGTCGTCTGCGGCTCCGCGTCCGTCGTCGGCGTCGTGGGCGCCGTGATGACGTCGTCGGAGTACTTAGACGCCGCCTCCGCGTGCGGACGTCAGTTCTTCTTTTTTCCGCGCCAGCAAGCGCAGATCTGGAAAAAGCAGTAACCCTAGTCAATTTTTGACTAACTTTTTGATCGTTTTTTGATCATTTCTCGACTCCGATTGGTGCCGTAGGGATGCCCGGCTTTAAGCACTGCGAGGATTGCGACCTCACGATGTCGGTCACTGATCCTCACCACCTGTGTTTAACTTGTCTAGGCGTTGATCACGACGACAAGGCCTGCTCCGACTGCCGGGCCCTCTCTTCGAAAGCCAGGCAGGAGCGGTCCCGGAGGCGACTCGAACTCCGGCAGTCGGTCCCGCGCCGCGAGAGGTCTCGGTCCCACGGGAGGTCGAGAGACAGCTCGCGGGCTCGGAGCCACCACAGCTCCGAGAGTAGGCCGCACTCCTCCGGGTCGAAGTCGTCGTCAGGTAAGAAGCACAAGAAGTCCAAGAGGCGTCATCGCTCTGCGGACTCCCCCCGACGCTCGCGCGATGCGGCCGGGGGTTCGGGTGGCACCGCCCATGCGGCTCCGTCGGAGTCGCGGGCGCGGCGTTCAGCTCCACACCCTCCGTTCCCTGGGCTCAACGCGACGCCGGAGGAGATCGAGCGCTTCCTCATGGCCATGAGGAAACTCTCTCCTCCGACGGGCTCCGCGGCGCCTTCGGGCCCAGCGGACCCGTCTGGGGCCTCTAGCGGGTCGGGGGTTTCGGCCCGACGCCGTCGGGTGCTTCGGGCCCGGCGCCGCAGGTTCCCGCTATCCCGCAGGGTACAGTAGCCCCGGCGCCTTCGGGCCCGGCGCTGCGGGACGCCGCTAGACCTTCTTTGGGATCTGGATCATCGCCGGTGGACCTTACGACCTCCCCGGCGTCGGACCATCAGGTGTCGCCTCCGGCGCCGTCCTCGGGCGGTGCCGTCCCCGATGCCCCCTTCATTCCTGTTCTGACGTCGGGACGGCCCCGATGGGCGCCGCTCCAGACGTCGTTTGGGGAGTTTCACTTCTATGAACAGGCCCCATTAGTTGAGAACCCTGAGTTTCAGGAGATGGGTGATGAAGGGGATTGGGAGGGGTCTGAGGACCCTCTGACCCGAGAGTGTCAGTCTCATGAGGACTGGGCAGGAGACCTTGGGGAGGCCAGTGGCCTGGACACCTCTCCAGACACTGGTTTTGTCTCCCCTCCTAACGTGGCTTCGGAGGAGGGGGCAACCTACAGTGTGGTGTTGATGAGGGCTGCCAAGGCCTTGGGCCTTGAGCTCCCCGTCGCGGCCGTGAGGACTAATCTCCTCACTGAGGTCCTTAAACCGCAGTCAAGCTCGGCCGAGCCTCTGCTGCCCTTTAATGAGGCCTTGACCGACGTTCTTCTGGGCACTTGGTCCAAGCCCGCTACGGGTTCGCCCGTAGATAGGAACGTGGCCAGACGCCACCGCCCAGCATCGGGCGACCCATGTTTCCTGTCCACCCACCCTACCCCCGAGAGCCTGGTCATCCAGGCCTCCAATTCCCAGACCGCATTCCGGTCGGCACCTCCGGACAGGGAATCCAAGAGGTACGAGCAGTACGGTAAAAAGATCTTCTCGTCCCTTAGTCTGGGACTGCGGTCTTCCAACACCGCATGCCTCTTGGGCCGCTACACCCACTCTCTGTGGGATACGGTTGCGGAAGTGCTGCCAGAGTGTCCGTTGGAGGTACGGGCCAAACTCGGCCAAGCCCTTGTGCCAAATATTCTATACGGTGTGGGCTGGATACCACCGACTCACTAGGTAGAGCGATGGCAACGACGGTGGCGGTCAGACGTCACGCCTGGTTGAGGTCCGCCAACTTTTCGGCCGATGTCCAGAACACCTTGATGGACATGCCGTTTGATGGCCGTCGCCTCTTTGGCGACAAGGCAGACCAGGCGCTCGAGCGCTTTAAGGACTCCAGGGCTACGGCCAAGTCCTTGGGCCTCTCGGCCCCGTGCCAGGAATCGGCTGCCTTTCATTCCTTTCGTGGCCACGGAAGGGGTGCACCCACACGTGCTGCCAGCCACGCCCAGCAGGGTAATACCCAACGCGGTGGCAGCCGTGGGAACCGCCGTCCCGGCGGTCGGGGACAACGGCGAGGTCAGTCCACACCTTCCCCCGCAGCATCCGCCTCAAAACCCTCCTAGTCCGTGCTTTCAGGCCCATGTGACGCCAGTGGGGGGCAGGGTTCGCCATCACCACCTCCACTGGCGCACCGTCACTTCGGACAGGTGGGTGCTGCAGATCGTCCGAAGGGGCTACTCCCTCCCCTTCGAGGCGACTCCTCCAGCCATGCCACCGCAGAACCACCGTGTATCGGGGGATCATTTGCGACTTCTGCAGGAGGAAGTTGCGGCCCTCTTGGCCAAGGGGGCCATCGAGCGCGTTCCTGGGCCAGAAGTAGGGTGTGGTTGCTACTTCCACTACTTTCTGGTACCCAAGAAGGGCAACGGGGGCCTACGCCCTATCTTGGACCTAAGGAACGTCAACGGCTTCCTCCGGAAGGAGAAGTTCAAGATGCTGACACTGGCTCAGGTCCTGGCTGCCCTGGACCCAGGAGACTGGATGGTAGCGTTGGACTTGCAGGACGCTTATTTCCACATCCCCGTCCTGCCGGCCCACCGGCGCTACCTGCGGTTCACGGTTGGCCACGAGCACTTTCAGTATACCGTGCTCCCCTTCGGCCTTACCAGCGCCCCACGGGTATTCACAAAGGTGATGGCGGTGGTCGCAGCTCATCTGCGCAGGTTAGGGGTTTCAGTCTTCCCCTACCTCGACGACTGGTTGTTGAAAGCGGGCTCGCCCCAGACAGTCGTCAGCCACCTCCAGACTACGGCAGATCTCCTGCATCGGCTGGGGTTCTCCATCAATGTGCCGAAGTCACACCTGTGCCCCTCTCAGAAGCTCTTTTTCATCGGAGCGGTTCTCGACTCGGTGCGGTTTCGGGTTTATCCACCCGAACAGCGGGTCCGGGATATTCAGGCTCTGATTCCCATCTTTCAGCCGTTATCCCGGGTCTCGGTCAGGTTGACGCTGCGGCTTCTGGGGCTGATGGCCTCCTGCATCCTGCTGGTGCATCACGCCAGGTGGCGGATGCGGGCTCTGCAGTGGGACCTGAAGTTTCAGTGGGCCCAGCATCAGGGCAACCTGTCCGACCACGTCCTGATCTCGGAGGGCACTGCGAGACCGCTGCAGTGGTGGCTCACGGACCGCGATTGGGTCAGCGGCAGATCCCTCTCCCTTCCCCAACCGGAGCACGTAGTTGTGACGAATGCGTCCCTCCAGGGCTGGGGAGGCCACATAGGAGAGGCGGAGATCAGAGGCCTCTGGTCTCCGGCGGAGGCCCGGCTCCACATCAACCTGTTGGAGTTACGGGCGATTCGTCTAGCACTGAAAGCATTCCTCCCCTCTGTCCGGGGAAGTGTAGTGCAGGTGTTCACGGACAACACCACCGCCATGTGGTACTGCAACAAACAGGGCGGGGTGGGGTCGTGGACCCTTTGCCAGGAGGCTCTGCGCCTCTGGCACTGGCTGGAACGCCAGGGCGTGACCCTGGTGGCTCAACACCTGGCAGGTTCTCTGAACGCCAGGGCGGACGAGCTCAGCCGTCGGTGCATGATGGATCACGAATGGTGTCTGAACTCGGACGTGTCGCAAGGCCTCTTTCAGCAATGGGGAGAGCCTTGGTTAGATCTATTCGCCACCGAAGAGAAAGCGCAATGTCATCAGTTCTGCGCGTTGGCATTTCCAAGGCGGCACTCGCTCGGAGACGCTTTTCGTCACGAGTGGAGCTGCGGTCTACTGTACGCCTTTCCGCCTATACCACTTCTGCCCAGAGTCCTGAAGAAGATCAAGCGCAACCGGGCCCAAGTCATCCTTGTGGCTCCGTACTTGGCTCGAAGGTACTGGTATCCAGAGCTACTCAGTATGTCAGTCGATCCCCCGGTTCGTCTGCCTCTTCAGGAGGACCTTCTGTCGCAGCAGCAGGGGACGGTCCTCCACCCGAACCTGTCCAGTCTCCACCTCCATGCTTGGAGATTGAGCGGCGACAATTGAGGCCATTTGACTTGCCTCCTGAAGTCTGTAACGTCATTCTGGCAGCCAGGCGTCCCTCCACAAAGTCGGTATACGCCTGCAGGTGGAACAGATTTGTGGCATGGTGCACAGCAAAGGCTGTGGATCCTCTTGCTGCCCCTCTTTCTGAGGTTCTTCTCTTTCTTCTATCTCTTGCCCAGCAGGGCTCTGCTCTGGGCACTATCAAGGGCTACCTTTCTGCCCTTTCAGCCTTTTTAAGGCTGCCTGATCAACCTTCTTTGTTCAAGTCCCCTATTGTAAATAGATTTCTAAAAGGCATCACACACACATTCCCTCCTGTTCCGTTTGTGATGCCTCAGTGGGACTTGAACCTGGTTCTTACGTTTTTTATGTGCGCTCCCTTTGAGCCACTTCACAACTGTCCTCTTCGCCTTCTTACTCTGAAGACTGCTTTTCTGGTTGCCATCACCTCTGCCAGGAGAGTGAGTGAGCTCCAGGCCCTTTCTTGTACTCCACCTTTCCTTTCCGTCCATCCGGACAAAGTGGTGTTGCGTACTAAACCATCTTTCCTGCCCAAGGTTGTCACGGCCTTTCACATCGGGCAGTCTATCACCTTGCCAACCTTCTTCCCGCCACCGCATCCCTCTAAAGAGGAAGAGCGGCTCCACCGTCTGGACCCAAAACGTGCGCTCTCATTTTACTTGGATCGCACACGCCAGTTCCGGGTGGATGACCAACTCTTTGTTGGTTACGTGGGCGCTAAGAAGGGGAAAGCGGTGCACAAGAGGACCATCTCCCGGTGGATCATCTTGTGTATCCAGGCATGCTACTCCTTGGCTAGAAAGGAGCCCCCTGTTGGATTGCGGGCTCACTCCACCCGAGCCACGGCAACTACAACTGCCCTGGGCCGGGGAGTGCCCTTACAAGACATCTGTCAGGCAGCTACGTGGGCATCGCTGCACACGTTTGCAAGACACTACTGCCTGGACAGCCAAGTCCGGAGGGATGGCTTCTTTGGCCGTTCCGTCCTCCAGGACTTTCTGGTGTGATTATTGGTTCGCAGACCCACCACCGGGGTTGGTATTGCTGGGGTATCTATTCTAAGGTAAGGAATCTAATACTAATGTGTCTCTTTCAGATGCACAAGTTACTACTTGTGTAACGATATACCTGTAAGAGACATTAGTTAGTATTAGATTCCTTACCGACCCACCCATCCTCCCCGTTCTGCGAACCGATATCTAGGGTTAGGGTTACCCCCTTTCAGGGCCCTAGTTTCAATGGCACCAGTGTTGGTTTTTAACATGGCTCTGCGTTTCTTGCGCGGAAAAGCTGTGTCTAAGAACTGACGTCAGCACGCGGAGGCGGTGTCTAAGTACTCCGACGACGTCATCACGGCGCCGACGACGGACGCGGAGCCACAGACGACGCCTACCGACGCGCAAGGGTACTGCTACGCAAAAGTTTCCGGATCCAGTCTGACGCCTGGGGATATTCTAAGGTAAGGAATCTAATACTAACTAATGTCTCTTACAGATATATCGTTACACAAGTAGTAACTTGTGCATCAGGGTGGTGATCCGCATCACCTCACTGAAATGCAAAGTCACCCATTATAGCGCCTCAGCTGTAAAGCTGAGATTGCTGCTATAATTATAAAGCACCATAGAAGCTGCGGTGGCGGCGCACGGTGTGCGCTGCTTCCTGCAAACTAAGGGTGGTCTTTGGCTCAGCTATAGCACCGTTCAGCTGCAGACAGAGTGGTGTGCTACAATGTTACAAAGTTTCAAGTATATCAACGCGCCACGATATCCCTGACATCAGAGGAGGATGGGTCACGTCAGAGCCCAATTGCTACTTAGTGTCTTGACTGACAAGTGACTTTAGGTGGGCCTGGCTCCTGCTTCCTGAGGCAGGAGTGGGTGGGCCTCCACGCAGATCAAAATTGGCTGCTGGAGCAATCGTGATCCCGTCCCCATGGTTGACTGCCGCAAAAAATAATGGCTTGCTTTTGGTAGCCTACACGCCTGGGGTATCCGGAGGCTGCTACCGTACCCGGCCCCATTGGTGCCATCATGGCTACATGTGTGTAATCAGGGCTGAGCAGCAGAATAATTGCTGCGGAACTGAGCCACAGTCAGCTGTACTCCGCATAATCATTGCTTGCGGCCAGCCGGCCGCCAACGGTGGTCCGAGCCAGGTTAGTGTTTATTTTATATTGATATAACCTCATGGCCTGTGTTCCGCGTCGTCTGTTGCCCCTCTGTGGATCCTTGGGAGAGCGGGGTATCTGAAACGGTTTGTGGCCTCTTTTATTTCCTGGTCAAGGCCCCTCCCCCTCTTGTTTCTTGACAGCGGCAGGTCTCGAAAAAAAGTCAGAAGCAGCACATGAAGGTGGATTCTTCACTTACTTAATACAGAAAGCCTCAGTCTGCCTGGCCGGCCAGATCAGCTATCACAGCACAGCAAACAATCTCCCATAGGGAACAAATATTTATTAGAGCGTCTTGTTAAAAAGCGAAGGCCATGTCCGGTTTATTCTTGGTGCCCAATGAAATGGCACTATTTACTTTTGATTTATTAGGGCGTCTTCTTAAAGTTCTTAGAATTTCGACCATTTACTCCAGTGGAAACGGACAGTGCAAACAGGTGAACTGCTCACCCAGGTGTATGTGTAAAGTATGGATCATGTCAATCACGCTGCCTTTCCATAAATTACAGCTACCTGCTTAGTTGTGACCTAAATGTGTGTCCCCCAGTCTCAGCTATCTAATGCAGCTGTGCTTACTGCTCATGTCGCTGTACGTGAGTCTGCGAGTCACGCAGCTAATTATAATTACATTATGAATGTCTTTCAGTGTCTTTTGTCTGCAATTTTGGCTAGCGTCTGACAAAGGGAATTTTTATATTTCTTACGCTTTGCAGCAGTTAACTTAGTTTCTCGTTGCTCAAATGGGTGCAATTTCTGATATTTATGTATTTCCCTTGTCTTCATTGCTTGATTTTGCTCGCGAGACAGTGTCACTCATAGACATAGAAATGTCAATCATAATTACGAAAATGTCACACATGGCAATGTGAAACCTTGGCAGCTATGTTTCGCCTGTCCCATAATCAGAGACGTTTTAATGCATGGGCAAAGTGAGCTCTGGCCCAGGGCCCCAGCCTTTCAGGGGGCCCCCTGACAGAGTCACCTCCATTCTCCAGAGTTTTGCCCTAATGACCTTGAATAAACAGTTTTTTTAAATACTGTTTTCCTTTTATTTATTTTTTATGTACCTGATGTGTGAGAGTCTGGAACAGCCATTTTGCAGCGAAATGTTGTGTTTGTTTCATGCAATATACATAACAAAATGTTTATTTTAGATCAAAACAAGGCCCCACATATAAGAAATGGGAGGGCATCACAGAGAATACTTGCAGTAATATTGGTGAGCTGCTGCAATGTTACAATAGTGAAAACACACATAAATATCCCTGAATATTAGATGTAAACACATTTAGGGACTTATTTATGAAATGTTATGCATCGCCGTGTGAAAACAAGTATGCGTCACTTCTCAGTGTGCCCTCCTTGCGACATGATGGATGTGTCATATTTACTGTATGACGCATCATGTCGCAAGGAGTTACAGATACGTCAGTATTTCTGACTTATCTGTAGGCGCAAAACTGATGCATTGCTCGGGTGTGTCTGAAAATAGACGCAACTCCAGCAATGTGTCCTGGGGCAAGCCCCATGTGAAAAGGCCTGCGTCAGTCTAACACCTGCTGTGAAGCATGTGTAAGATATTGGCACAATGGCATCCTAGAAGTGGCACACTGAGTTCTCAAAGATTTTAATGCACCACTTCTACGAGGCTTTTTGCGGGGTAACACCCAACCTGCATATATTATGCTGAAACTTGGCGCAAGTATAATGTTTTGCAGGGGTTTACAACGTGATGCATCTGCCTAGATGCGTCACTTTGTAAATAGGGCGTAACATGGCACATTGTTTACACTGCCAGTGCATCACAAAATATTACGCACAGGAGGTATAAAAAATAAAGCAAAGCCTCATAAATAAGGCCCTTAGAATTTGGACGAGTGTTATTTTGCACTGTGAGGGACCTAATGAAATAAAATAGTGTATTTATAAAGCACGCAGCTACTCAGACTAGAGTGTCCTGGCGCATGGCAGCAAGAGGAAAACATGCGTAAAAGACCCATCAGTTATTAACAATTGTGCGCCTAGAAAGCAGAGGGATCTGCCTCCAGTGCGGGCACTGCATATTTTAGGCATGATGGTCAGGTTGGCATTGGAAGATTTTAGGGGTCTAGATGTTGTGTAGCGATTAACGCGCTTATCTAGGTAGCAGGCTCCTAAGCCATGGAAAGCTTTAAAGAAGATGGTTGTCGCTTTGAAGTCGATCTGTTCTTTTATACGGAGTCAGTGTAGAGACTTAAGAATAGGGGTCATCCTAGATCTGGGTTTAGGTCTCAGGATGGATCTGGCTGTCTTTATACACATTTCTGTCCTCAGGTAGATAGGGTTTACACCATTTCTGTTCCATTTTTCTACAATTTCTTTTGCTAGATCTGAGGGAATCGTTAAACCATGGAGCTGGTGTGGCCGACCTCTTTGAGGAGCGGAAAACAACCGGTACTGCTGCATCAATGTTGGTTCGGAGCCATGAATCTATTGAGAGGGCGTCCGAGTCGGTGCAGCCAGACAGCTCCAGCGAGGAACGACTGTGGGCGTCTGCTAACATTGGGATGGATATTTTATGGAACGTCCTGTAATTAGAGACCCACTGTCCTGCGTTAGCCCAAGGGGCTGTGGTAGCATTTGGAATTACACATTTGTGAAAGATTTGGTCCAGGGTATGGTCCTTCTCATGGGTGGCTGAAGATATAGATAGAAACATGTTGCAGGCTTGCAGTGTGTTCAACAAGGAAATTGTTTGAGGGTCTTTTCCATTGTCCATATGTATATTGAAATCTCCCAGAATAAGGCAGTTGGATTTTAAGGCCAGGGAGGTGATGGCTGTATTAAGCTTAGTAATAGAATTTCCAATTGCACTGGGGGGTCTGTAAATCAGAAATCCAGCTATGCTATAATGGGGGGATAAGGTACAGCGGAAGCCTAAGCAGTCTAGTTTTTGATTGTAAATTATGGCGACACCGTCCCCCTTCCCACTCGGTCAGTCCCTCCTAAGGATTTTATAACCCATATGGATGGCAGAGGTGATAGTAGGGTTGGAGGCTTCAGACAGCCAGGTCTCAGTAAGAAGTAAAAGATAAGGCTGTTCGTCTAAAATTAGGCCATAAATGTGTGCTCATGCTTTTGCATAGAGCGACAATTTAAAAGAGTGGCCTTTAAGTCCTCTGTTTTCTTATTGTTTTTACACTTATTGTTGCATGGGAGGATCTTGGTGCGAGTTTTCTGGGCTGGAGGAGAGACCATTTGCACTTATTGCATCGAAAGTCTACCTCCAACCTCTGATCAGATTCTGTACACTGACATAATGGTAGCCGCCTAAGGCTAAGCAGTTTTCCCTATTATAATTTAGTGGAGGAAACTCACGGGAGAGAAACTGGGCAGCATGGCTGGCGCCGTACGCCTCCGGGCACTGACGTGCTTGCCTGCGGTGCGTCCACTGCGCACGTCCACTGCCAGCATCCGTTTGCATCGGGAATATATAGGCTAATGCCTATGATGCAAACTGGATCGCTAACGCAGCTGAGGAAGCAGAAACTGTGTAGGCGGAAGTGAGGAGCCCGATAGTATCCCCAGCCCTCTGTACAATCGGATTATCAGCCGCAGCGGACCAGGACTGGAGGAAAAGCGAGATGTGAATCGAAGCAGCTAAGGAGGTGTAGGCAAGCAAAATCAAGTAAAGTGCAAGTGCGCGTAGGTAGAAGAAATTGTTAAAAAGCACAGAGTAGACGATTTGGCAGACAGAGATCGGAGATATGGATGACACTGACTGGCAGGATGCGACTGCGTTGCCTAGAGAGGTGGCAGTCTTCTCTAGATTACGGTTGGTACAGCTGAAAATGCTACACAGGACCTATTACACACGGGTGACACTGCATAAGGTAGGAAGAACCCCTGACCCGTACTGTCTATCCCTATGTGGTGAAATAGGTACATTCTATCACACTCTGTGGGAATGCCCACTGCTTACACCTTACTGGGCATCAGTGATGGACACTATTACAGAGGTCAGAGAGAAACAAGTTGTGCTCGATCCTAAGTGCTGCCTTCTGAATGTATGGGAGCCTTTAGACCTTAACCATGCTGAACGTCAGTGGACAATGACGGGAATGATTGCCAAACGAAATCTAGCGCAGAAATGGGGGATGGCACATGCTCCAACTCTACTCGAGTGGTGTAGGGATATCGATTTGGTCATGGCCGGCCGAGAAGGCTACATACATTCACAGAGGATGTCCAAAGAAATAGGGAAGAGTATGGGGCAAATAGAAGGCCTACAGGGGGAACATATATACACCTCTGATATTGGATCATGATTCGGATTATGAGATATAACGTTACTGAGGTCATTGAAGCAATGTTATCTTTGTGTGGAATGTTTACCGATAGACTGTGTACAACTGTCATCTCGATTGTAAGAAATGTATATGCAGATTGTATTTGCTTTTAAAAAAAACATTTAAAAAAAAAGCACAGAGTAATTCAGCCACATATACACAATTTAAAAACTATTAAAAACCTAGTAGCAGGGAAAGAAACACTAAATCCTACAGCTGTCAGCTGTGCACGTCCGTTTGCATCACAAATATATAGGCTAATGCCTATGATACAAACTGGATAGCTAATACAGCTGAGGAAGTGGATATTGCGTGGGTGGAAGTGAGGAGCCCGATAGTAGCGCCAGCCCTCAACTGAATCAGCGTATTAGCCACTGTGGAGCAGGAATGAAGGAAAAGCGAGATGCAAATCAGAGCAGCTAAGGAGGTGTAGGCAAGCAGAATCAAGGAAAGTGCAAGTGCGCATAGGTAGGAGAAATTGTTAAAAAGCACAGAGTAATTGAGCCACACATATACAATTTTAAAAATATTAAAAACCTAGTAGCAGAGCAGGAAACACTAAATCATACTGCTGTCAGATGCGCGCGTCCATTTACATCGGAAATATATAGGCTAATGCCTATGATGCAAACTGGATCGCTAACACAGCTGAGGAAGCGGAAACTGCGTGGGAAACAGGGGCTCAAATTGGATCATAAATTCAAAGGTGTCCTGAACAGGGGCCCCTAAAACTTGTTTGGCCCAGGGCCCCCAAAATCCTTAAGATGTCCCTGCCCATAATTGTGCACTTAAATGCGGTGGCCTTGTCGAAGTCGAGTCTCATTTGGAGAATGCCTGCAACAAACGAATGGCCAGAAGCATACTGTTTTGTCCATGCTGTCTCCAATGTATTTCTCTGCGCAGATTTCCAACCGTCAAAATCGATGTTAAACAATGCAGTTGGAAATATATCTGCGACGTGCTTCTCACTTTTCAACAGTGTTGACTGTGGAACAATGTGATCCAAAGCTCCTGCTTTAGAAGTACCCACACTGATTAGACATGTCCGTTATAGTGAGGAGCACGGGTACTGGACCTTTTCTGGCTTCGCCCCCCTCTTTTTGATTGATCATAAATACTGTTTACATGTTTTGCATCGTTAATTAAGTAGTAAACGAAGCTCAGCTATGTGCCGTCTCTGTTTTTTACTTTTAAAGGATTTGCTCTTTCCCATGTTTACAGCAGATCTTGACAGCTCTCAGAGAGGCAGAACTCCCTAAATAACCACCTGGGTCCTTAGATGTAAAACCTGAAATTGATTACACATCCCTAAGCACAGGCAAAAATGCGGACAGCCCCAGTGTGTCTACAAATAATGTAACGCTGAAAAGACTTGAATGAGATGGGTGCAGAAGCAAAGATTGGAGGCTCCACACTGAATACTCCTAAGCAGGAGAGCTTTAGTATACCCCACTTGCCAAAGAAAACTTAAATATCTGGCATCCCATTGCTGTAATTTAACAAGCTTTGCCTGCTGCAATTCTTATGTATTTTGTAAACAACACAGTTTGTTATTGAGTTCTTATCTTGATAAAGATCGGGCTCTATTGCATCAACAGGCTCTGAATAGAACCATAAATTACTGAAAATGGTGCAAGCACAGCCACCCATCACTCTTAGCTATCGAGCAAGCTTCCATTCTGCAAGCGGCACCGACTGCAGCCGCAGTGCTTGCGACACCCATGATCTGAAATAGATGCGGCACCAGAGCAGCCGCTCGACTCTGGACACTCAACCTAGTTGCAGCGCCCTAGCAGCTGGTTAAGTTACCTTCTGCCTTCCGATCGGCGCCCGCCGCAACCATCAGAAATAGGAATAGATACACTCCCAGACAAAGTAACCATTAATAAACAAAATGGAAATCTCTTACCTTGACTTCATGAAGTTATAAAATGAAAAGGGACCACAGCACCGTTATAGAAAGGAAGTTGCTCCAGCAAACCTCCGAGCACTTAGGAAGACAGAATAACAGATAGCCCGAGCACTTGTGTGGAGTGCTCACAGACAAAGAACAAGGAGAAGGGGATTTAGAAACTGAAGAGAGACTGGAAGCAACAGCGAACCATCCGTCTTTGCAAAAGTGAATGGCGGAGGAGCACATTACATATGAGACTAGATGCTTGCAGTTGAATCCGTGACATTTATTATTGTTTCTGCAAGCAGCCACAGGATGGGATAAGAAAATAAAAGGTGCTCGGAGTGAATGAAAACACCAGCGTTCCTGAGGAGGACTTGGAAACCAAGAAATAAGAAGATCCTAAAATGGTCATAAAATGTGAACAGTGGGATAGTGTACTCCAACTGACCAATGAGATTGACTTCCTCATCACACTAGACGTGGAAGCTCTCTATACTAACTTCCCCCAGAGAGCCACCCTAGATGTGCTAGAGGAGGAACTAAATTCAGCCACATGGCAATCACTACCACCACCCAGTTTCATCATGGAATGCGCTACACTGGCTCTCACGGAAACCTTCTTTGAGTTCAGGGGTCAGCTGTATCACCAAACACAGGGTACTTCCATGGGAAGTACCTTTGTCCCCGGTGTAGCCTGCCTCTATGTGGCTGCCTTTAAGGGACAACATATCCTCCATGACTCTAACCCATACCTGCACATCTACTAGATCCTACACAGAATGGTTTTAGACCTGGACATAGTACAGAGACGGCACTTCTATTCATGGTTGAACATCCCCGCTCTGTACTAGATGCAGGTCAAACGGCAGCACTGGTCCTCTTGGACCTTAGTGCCGCCTTTGACACTGTATCTCACACCATTCTTATTCGAAGGCTTAGTGAGGCAGGTATTTCAGGCAGGGCGTTGGATTGGTTTCAATCGTTCCTTTCGGAACGATCCTTTCAGGTTGTAGTGCCACCGTTCAGATCCAAGCCCCACGCTATCACTCAAGGAGTCCCACAAGGCTCGGCGTTGAGCCCCACTCTCTTCAACCTCTACGTTCAACCTTTGGCGGAGGTTGCGAAGAGTTGGGGTCTCACTATGGTATCATACGCCGATGATACCCAGTTGGCGGTGGCTCTTAATGGGGACTCTGACCAACTGGCATCGAACTTTGCGGATGGTTTGAGGGCCGTTGCTAGTTGGCTCACGGCCAACTGTTTACAACTCAACGCCCTCAAAACTGAGGTGATGGTGCTGGGGAAACATCCTGATCTGTGGGGTGCTAGCTGGTGGCCTAAGGAGCTGGGACCTCCCCCACAACCTGTCTCTGAACTCAAAAATCTTGGCGTCTTGTTGGATTCCAAACTAACCTTCTCGTTCCACACTAAGAAGGTGGCATCCATGTGCTTCGGCATTCTGCGTGGCTTGAGGCCTATCCTCAAATTTTTTGATGCCCCCACCCGCCAGATGGTGATCCAAGCTAGCGTACTATCGAGGCTCGATTACGCGAGCTCACTGTTCTTGGGCGCCAACCAGGCGGAAGTCCTGCGACTTCAACGGGTGCAGAATGCGGCAGCTAGGGCCCTGGTGGGCCTGCCGCGCTTCTGCTCAGCCCGTAGCACAATCTTCAATCTGCACTGGCTGCCAGTAATCAGGCGCATAGAGTTCAAGGCCCTCTGCTTTGCGTTCAAAATTCTTAAATCTGACACCCCTATCATTCTTCAGCACCTTTTGTCTTTGTACACCCCTTTGCGCAGCCTTCGTTCTGCCGGCCAAAATTTGGCACTTGTCCCCCGTTTTCAAAAATGTAGATTGGGTGGCCGATCGTTTACGGTCTTAGCCTCTAAACTATGGAACGCACTTCCTGCCTACATTCGCTCTTTGGATGACCTTTTTGCTTTCAGAAAAGCTGTCAAAACTCATTTCTTTCCTCTGTCTTATTAATCACTCCCTACTTTTTCTGTGTTGTTAGTTATGTTACCTTTTCCAGATATAGCGCCGGGACGCCCCTTAGCTGGGGCAGCTGTGCGCTTAAAAAATCCAAATAACATAACATAACATAAATACACAAAAACCCGGTCTCTAAGGCAAATCATTTACAAATGGAAAGTGTATCAATTACTGTAACTTTTTTGAAAACTGCAAAAACTCCTCTTTTTTCTTTCATATATGGTAGTTTGCAACACTTTTAAAGCCATTCATTTAAAACACTTTTTCAATAGTCCGTCCTCGAGAAGGCAATTAGTGACTGAAATATAGTTTACATGCTTCTCAATACATTCAGTACACAATATTTCTGAATAAGCAGAAAGCACCAATTATTGTGAAAAAAGTGCACTGGACAAAATGACCCCTCACGGGCGCACCACCAACGGGGTTACTGGTAGGTACTCACCAGATAAGCCCACTATTCTCATCATCAGTAGTCATTTTGTCCCAAAGAAAAAGTGTCCAAACAAAATAAAAAGTTGTAGGTGCAATGGAATAGCGAAAAATCGCACTTCACGTTGTGACAAAAAAGTGATTCAAATTGGCAGACACATTTATCGCAATTACTTTATTATTCACTAAGTGTGACCTGTCAAATTTAAAATAGGCAGGTTGCTATTCATGCATACTGATACCAAATGCCTATCTGTATCGGCATAGCAACCTGCCTATTTTTAATTTGACAGGTCAGAGGGAGAGAACACCACCCATGTGACAACATCAACCTACTGATAATATTGGGTTGTACAATCCTCCACACGAGTTCTATGAGACTCCAAGATGACTGAGTGCAATCAGTACATATAACTTACTAGATTTATCAAACTGCCGACCTAGATCCAATCACGTCATACACCACTTCAAAATGGCCGACAGAAACGGCACATTGGAAGCACCCCACTCACATTTTGACCTTAAACAAACAAATTCTGTAAGGTAGTAATTCCCAACCAGGATTAAGAATATTGGTCACCTTTGGCCACATACCCTATTATACTCAAACTGCAATAGGGACAAGACAGTCCTAATACACTGGTACTACTCAACACTCCAAAATGGCTGGCTAGCACGACGTCTCTCTACCATTGGAAAAACACACCTACTCACGAGGGCCCGCCCCATGACATGAGGCGAAGACCTTTATAACCAGGGAAGCTGGTGACCGCCTCACCTCCCGGACCCGGTAGGAGTGAGTAGGTCGTGGCAGACACGTAATTCGCAGAATCGTGAGCATTTTGATCAAACACGCGCCCCCTGATTCACCTGCACGTTAACTGGGGCTAGTTTGTTTATTGCCGTTAGGGTGGGAACCCCTGCTTTTTCAATACAGTTTTATACAATACGGCTCACTTCCTTGACCGATTGTATCAGCTACACCTCCGCACTCACCTGCCCTGTGACCGCCCCGAGCACCAGTATTAACATCACATTAAATTACAGGATGAGACGGATGACAGCCACCCGACCGCAGGAGGGGCGCGCTCGCGGCAATCCAAATGCTCCATTCGGGATAGCATGACTATCGGATAGCACACACACCCATACAACAGGACTTGACAAAAGGGAAATTTCAGGGCAGGCACATATTAACACCACAACTGCACACGGCTATTACTAAGCTTGTCACAGAGCGGGGGATACAACTGAGAACTTGAGAGACAGAAGGGCCGGTAGAGGGAAAGCCTAACCCTTACTTGACATCCTCACAACAATAAGGTTGGGTGTGTGAGGGCATTACAATCCAATACATGGATCCCCAACTCTGAACCCCCTAGGTCAAGTTGTTCACTGTTTCCCTGACTCTCTATCATTGAGGAACAGCATAACTTTTGGTTTCAATAGTGTACTTGGTCCCTGCTCTCGGGGAGGGGTAAACACAGGAAAAGGCATGACAAATGTATGCCTTGGACAAATGGGGAGAAAGAATAGGAGAGCAACGATGGAACCAGGCAAATGGGAAGCCTGTGGGCAGGTTGAAGCCCACAAAGTATATACAAGAAGCAAATACTGATGTGCCAATACTGAGGGTTCTTTCTTAAATTACTTAGAAGTCACAAATTAATCACTTCATGTGACCCCGAAAAAAACTTTGTACTTTATTATATTTCAATCCAAAACTATTTTTTGGGGGCAATTTCTGCATAAATCATTACAAACACCACAACCAAAATTTAAGGAGACACTTCTGCCTCAACTTCATCTATTTATACCAGAAATGTAAAAAAAATAAAAAAAAACTGACCAAAACTTATTGAAACATGGAACATAAATGACAAATTTTACATAAAGAAAGACAAATACTTAAGACACTAACGTGACAAGACAAACATACCCTAATAGGTTTGACATTATTTACACTTTTTTCCAAACTTGTATTTAAGCCCAAACAGTGTTCAATTCGACAAACTGTCCCTAGTCTGTTGAATAATTGATTTTACACTCTTCAAATCATTAGTTTTTTCTCTTCAGGACCAAAAAGCTATTTCTTGAGATCAGCCGATCTCAACTGTTCTAGAATGAATTAGAAACCATCTTCAATGTCCTTGCTGTCCAATTGTCTCGGTGGATATCTATTCCTTCAGTCACAGATGTCGGACAAAGAAATGCAGGACGCTGCCATGATTTGAATTCAGCTCACAGAAGGAAAGATTTGCACCTTTGAATTAGACAGCAGCGTCCCTTTAGATATCGAAGCAACTCTGAGATACCTGCCCAAGGAGATGTATTTAGATTATGGACATTGAAGATGGTTTCTAATTCATTCTAGAACAGTTGAGAGTGGCTGATCTCAAGAAATAGCTTTTCGGTCCTGAAGAGAAACCCCAAGATTGAAAAGCGGGGTTTGAAATGCGCCGACGATGTTTTTTTCAAACAGTGTTATAAAAATTATTTTGTCCTCCACTGTTTTCTGAATGAAAAAACTATTGATTTGAATAGTGTAAAATCAATTATTCAACAGACTAGGAACGGTTTGTCAAATTGAACACTGTTTGGCCTTACCCTTAACCGCATGCGAGCTGCGGTCATTTTCGCGCTGTGCGGCTTTTTTCGTTTTACCGCGTTACATGACGAGCTGAGCTCGTCATGAGCATGCGAGCGGCGCAACTCGTGACGAGCTCAGCTCGTCATGAGCATGGAAGGGGTTAAATACTAGGTTGGAAAAAAAGTGTAAATGTCAAACCTATTCGGGTATGTTTGTCTTGACAAGTTTATGTCTTAAGTATTTGTCTTTGTGTTCCTTTATGTAAAATGTGTCATTTATGTTCCATGTTCTATGTCTCAATAGGTTTTGGTCAGTTATTTTTTAACATTTCTGGTATAAATAGATGACGTTGTGGCAGAAGTGTTTCCTTAAATTTTGGTTCTGGTGTTTGAAATGATTTATGCAGAAATTGCCCAAAAAAGTAAAAAAGAATATGAATAGTTTTGTATTGAAATATAATAAAGTACATTAAAATAAAGTTTGTTGGGGGGGGGGGGGGTCACATGAAGTGATTAATTTGTGACTAATAAGTAATTTAAGAAAGAACCATCAGTATTGGCACGTCCATTGTTACTTCTTGATTATTGGGCTGAGCCAGAACCCTTTTATGTAACACAAAGTATATAGAGCATGTCTCGCCGAAACCTAAAAAGGAAGGATAACTTGTAAACTAACAGGACCAGGGAGAAGGGAACGGGTTTTCAGTAGCTTTCTAAGAGCGAGCGTATCAAGTGAGATTTTAAAAGCTGAAGGAAGGGAGTTCCAGAGGCAGGTGGCTACACCCGTGAAATGCTGTTTGAGGGCCAATGAAGTATGTAGGGCTGGTGTTTGTACGAGTGATTTCTTGCTCTGAAGTGCTGTCTGTCCTCCAGAAATGGTAAGACCTGACACTAAGTAAGCAGGGCTTGCCTGACAGAGGGCCTTGTGAGTCAGTACTGTATTATGGCATGGGTGCGCAGCCAGTTAAGTTCCTTCAGCACCAGTGTTGTGTGATTGAGTTCCACTTAGAAGAGATCAGCCCAACTATGGCTTAGAAAACTGCCTTGATGGACAGAGCAAGGACTAACGTAACTGTACAAAAATTGCATTTCTGTAATCCAAGTGGTAGTTGATTATATCGTGGACTTCTGTTTTAAGGTCGTTCAGTTCGTTGGGGGCGTCAGGACGTTTTATTTTTTCTAAGAGCATGGCGAAAGAAATTCGTGAATTGGACCAGTTTGTTGATGTCCTGTGTGAGAAAGTCAGAGTACATCATAGATAGGAGGTTTTGGGAAACTTGTCGAAGTAAAGTTAAATTCTTCATTTCTACATTTAACTTTTGTTTTTGCTTCAGCTTGATATGTTTACATGTGAACAAAGTACGTGTCAAAGGATTACTTTAATTTTATTTTATTGGAATACATCTCCTCTCATAATGTTAAAATGTTCTTTTTTTGTTCGAGAATACGCGTGTTTCCTATTTGTTTGTACTTTACTTTTCTTTTACCTTTTTGTCTTGTAGGATTAGAATTGCTGGAATCCGTGGAATTCAAGGAGTTGTTAGAAAAACTGTCAACGATGAACTACGAGCAACCATTTGGGAACCGCAGCATATGGACAAAATCGTCCCGTCTCTCCTCTTTAACATGCAGAAAATAGAAGACTCGGACGGGTATGCAACAAAACTTAATTGACCCTGTTTACTTCTGAACATTTTTGCTATATCTTGTGTTTGCTGTGAGTTGCCTTCGCAGAGGTGCTCGAACAATCACTGTGAAAACAGAAAGGACTTGACAGATGCGTGATATTAAGTGAATGTATATCTTGCAATAATATTCGAGAAGGGACAGTGGTTATGAGCTTCTAGGGTACTCGGTCATGATTTTGCCAATGTCAAATGTGGTTTCAAACACCAAGTAAATAAATATACATGCAGGTTAATATGTTTTCGATAATAAACTGAGGCCGAATCTTACAACTTTTGAGAAGGTCGTGGGGATCAGTTACTCGCAGTTGCCATGGTGACCAGTGCTGCCATCGTGATGGACTAGATTACAAAGGAGTAGGCTGATGTGAGCCATAGTGGCACCTTCCAGTGGACCAATCGCTGGCCTGCCTCTCACCTTGAGGAGACAAATGCAAAAAGAACAAATGCAAAAAGAACAATTGATGGACAGAATGCACAGCAATGTCATACATTCACCCCACTACAGAGATCTCGGGCTAAATCCATTG
This sequence comes from Lissotriton helveticus, assembly GCF_964261635.1. Lineage (NCBI taxonomy): Eukaryota > Metazoa > Chordata > Amphibia > Caudata > Salamandridae > Lissotriton > Lissotriton helveticus. The sequence continues at coordinate 258,805,834 of NC_136063.1, read as the reverse complement.
TTTGTGTGCTCCCTGGGCCATTCCAGTTTGAACCCAGCCATATGCAAATCAGTCTTGACCCTGTGCCCCATGGGAACAGCCCAGCCCGAACTGCCAAGCCAGGTCCTCCCTGGACTGGAAACAAGCATCCTAGGACCGGTTTCGGGCTTTCAACCGTCATCAGCCAGGATAACTTCACTCCAGTGGCATGGAGAGCACGGGACCCATGTCTGGGCATACCCGTCACACTCTGGGTGTTTGCGTAGCACTTCTCACATTGAGGTGGGCAATGCAGAGCAGTACTGTCAAGTGTAGGAAGCAGACATCTGCTGTTGTGTAAAACGTGTACTTCCTGATTGGCTGACTCAGTTTATGACATTTGACATCATCTTTTATTTGTGACTATGCCACTTTTGCTACTCATATATGGAGGTCTAACTACGAATATTTCTAATACTGAAATCCAGAATAATTAATCTGGATTCTCTATTGACTTGTTTCATTTTCTGTGCAAGCATATAGATGTAGATTCATCTGTCGGCTGTTAATGATAAATGAATATAGGGCATCCTTGCAATGGTGGAGCCTTTCCGCTTTAATCCTTTAAGTGCTGCCGTCGGCCAACGGTCGTCACGGGCACTACCTCCCCAGTGCTGCGTGCGACCGCTGGACGTCCAGTTCAGCACTGGATAATGGACAGCGCAGCACTGGGGAGGTTTATTTACGAAGCTGCTAAGGTGTTAATGGAATCCTATGTAATGAACACTTTTTGGTGAATATGGCAACAAACACTGTAGTAGTAGTAGTAGTGAAACTTTTACATTCTGCCTTATTTCAAGTCAGGACTAGTTGATGTTTTGCTGGTCTGCCTCAGCCCTTTAGCTCCCATCTGATTCTATAACATACACTTAGTCCCTGTAAAATCCTTCATCGAGCCCGTGCACTTGATTCCTGTGTATGTCCCCTACTAATGATCCGGACACCTTATTTCTTGATACCAAGCAATATTTTCGCCATTGTGGAGGAGGATGTTTGGATGTTGCCACCTTTTAGCATTTTTTATGAGGATTTTCTTCAAGGAGAGGCCGAATTGCTTCCCTTCTACTATGTCTACCAGATCTGCCACAAAATGTGCCACTTAGCTCGGCCTGCAGCGCCAACATAACATTTCTTCTTATGACATTATGACAGCTACAACTGTTTAGTTCTTGTTTGTTTCATAACTGCAGGAAGTGTTCTCTCTGAGCACTCATGTATACCCTGCTAGCTTCTTATGTTGAGATTTCACCCTTTTTCACTTTCTAACTGATGATATTTTACACCTTTTGTTTTCGTTAATGGATTACCATTGTTGTGCAGGTATTATCCATGTAAATGTTAAAATCTAATTTACTTGAGGGAATCTCAGAAAAACTGGAATTTTGTTTTGCCTGCCACTTTGTAGATGGGCGGAAGTCCATGCTCTTTTGAAAATACTGGAGAATGTTGTGAACCTAGCTTGGTAGGCTGATAGTTTATTGGTTCCTACTGATGTTAAGAACCTGTGTTCTCCTGGTATAAATTCTGAATGATTGAAATCTCTGGTATGCTAATCTATTCTCATCGGTCAACACATCAGTATGTTGCTCAGGCTCCTGTCTTTTAAAACTTTGACTTCTATACCACTGTATTATTCTTATTAATAGATTTATACAGCAAATAGCTGCCCCAGCGCGGGGGCGTCCTAGCGCTACCCAAAGAACAGATGCCGAAATACCACTCTAACAGACTCAAACAGTTACACCGGAAAGAGCCAGGTCTTTAAAGCCTTTTGAAAGGTCAGATGATTCTGGATTCCTCTGATGGACGTCAGGAGGGAATTCCAAAGTTGGGCCGCTAGGACCTTAAAAGATCGACCACCAGCTCTGGCTCTGTGAAATAGGGGGGTATACATCAATCCAAGGTTGGCAGAGCGAAGGGGGCGATTCAGGATCTCATGAACTAGCAGATCCGTTAAGATCGGGGGGCCTTGTTGTGACATTTTATGCGCTACACACAAGGACTTAAACTGAATTCTTTTGGCTATTGGCAGCCAATGAAGCTTAGGTAAGAGATTGGATACTGAACAAAACTTAGGCAGTGCCAACAAAGCACGGGCCGGTGCATTCTGAATTCTTTGGAGACGTAAAATACAAGATTTATTAGTGCCTAGATAAAGGGAGTTAACCATAATACAACTGTTTGACCTGGCATCCTTGACGTGGTTTCCCCTGACTTTTTGACTCTACCTCCTGTATTTTTGGACACTGTGCTGGATTTTGTTTTGCTGGTTTAGATGTTTTGGACACTTTGCCACTGCTGATCAGTGCCAAAGTGCAAGTGCTCCCTGGTTAAATTATTACTGTGATTGGCTATCCATATCTGAAAGAAACAGGTTAGTGTTAGATTCCTTACCTTAGAATATCCCTAGGCGTCAGACTGGATCCGGAAAGATTTGCGTAGCAGTACCCCTGCGTGTCGGTAGGAGTCGTCTGCGGCTCCGCATCCGTCGGCACCGTGATTGCCTGGATGACGTTGGCGGAGTACTTAGGCGCCGCCCTCGCAAGCTGATGTCAGTTCTTTTTTCCGCGCCAGCAAGTGCAGGTCCGGGAAGAGCAGTATTCCTAGTTAATTTTGACTAACTTTTTGATCTCTTTTGGATCCTTATCGACTCAATACCTCGACTTGCGGTGCTGGTAGGGATGCCCGTGTTCAAACCCTTCGACGATTGTCACCGCTTGATATCGGTGACCGACCCCCACCGTCGGTGCCTTTACTGTCTCAGGCCGACCATGATGACAAGTCGTGCCCCGACTGCCGGCCTTCACGTCGAAGGCTAGGCGGGAGCGGTCCCGTAAGCACCTCGAGCTCCGGCAGTCGGCCCCGCGCCGCTCGAGGTCCAGGATGCGGTCGATGGACCGGTCGCGGAGCCACAGTCATCACCGCTCGATGAGTCAACACCACTCGTGGGGCTCCAAGTCCTCAGGTAAGTCGAGGCACTCTAAAAAGAAGTCGAAGAAGCGACACCGCTCTTCCGACTCGCCCCCGACGCTCGTATGACGCGGCCGAGGGTTTGGGCGACACCGCCCACACAGCTCCGCCAGAGCCGCAAGCGCCGCGTCCAGCTCCACGCCCGCCGGTCCCTGGGCTGTACGCGACGCCAGAAGAGATAAGCGCCTTCCTCACGGCCATGAGGTTGCGCTTCCCTCCGTCGGAACTCGCCGAGGCGCATTCGGGCCCCGCGGGTCCATCTGGGAGCCCAAGCAGGCCGGCAGCTCCGGCCCTAGCGCCGTCGGGTACTTCGGCGCCGTCAACGACTCCGGTCCTGATGACGCAGGGCTCCTCAGGATCCAGGCCTGGATCTGTGACATCACCGGTCGACTTTGACCCCTCCGCTGGCGCCGTCATCAAGGGTGTCACCCCCGACGCCGTCCTTGGACGACGACGTCCCCGGTCCCATCCCCGATCAGGCATTGGACCGGCGCCGCCCGGTGCCGTCTTGGACGCCGATCTGTGAATCCTTCACCGATGACCCGGCTCCATCATTTATTCCTGACTCTCAGGAGATGGATGACTAGGGGGACTGGGAGGGGTATGAGGACCCTCTGGCACTACAGTGCCAATTGAGCCAGGACTGGGCAAATGAGCTGGGGGAGGCCAGTGGTCTGGATACTTCTCCCGACACTGGATTTCCCGCCTACCGTGGCTACGGAGGAGGGGGCTGCTTACAGCGTGGTGTTGACTAGGGCAGCCAAGGCCTTGGCTCTTGAGCTCCCTGTCGCGGCTGTGAGGACTAACCTCCTCACTGAGGTGCTCAAACTGCAGGCAAGCTCCTCGGAGCCTCTCCTGCCATTTAACGAAGCCCTCACTGACGTTCTCAGGTCCTGAGTCCAAGCCCTCTACGGGCCTTCCCGTAGATCGGAACGTGGCCCGACGCCACCACCCGGCTTTGGGCGAACCCAGCTTCCTGTCCGTTCACCCCACCCCCGAGAGCCTAGTGATCCAGGCCTCTACCTCCCAGACCGCATTCCCGACCGCTCCTCCGGATTGGGAATCCAAAAGGTACGATCAGTTTGGGAAGAAACTGTTCTCCTCACTGAGTTTGGGGTTGCGATCTTTCAACACCGCCTGCTTTTTGGGCCGTTACACCCACTCTCTGTGGGAAACTGTTGCGGAAGTGCTGCCGCAGTGCCCTGTGGAGATCAAGACAAAGCTTACCCAAGCCCTAGCAGAGGGACGGGATGCAGCGCGCTATTCGATACGGTGTGGACTTGATACCACGGACTCGCTGGGTAGGGCGATTGCGACGACGGTGGCGGTTCACTGCCACGCCTGGCTGAGGTCCGCCAACTTTTCGGTGGATGTCCAAGCCACCCTTATGGACACGCCCCTTGATGGCCGTCGCCTTTTTGGCGACAAGGCGGACAGTGCACTGGAGCGTTTCAAGGACTCCAGGGCTATGGGCAAGTCCTTGGACCTCGGTCAACGCCAGCAAACTTCAGCCTTTCGCCCCTTTCGTGGCCAAGGAAGGGGCACCCCCACACGTCCAGCTAGCCACAGGCCGCAGAACCTACCTCAACGCGGTTGCGGACGTGGTAACCGCCGTGACAGTGCCGGGGGACACCGGCAAGGTCAGTCCACACCCGCCCCTGCAGTATCTGCCTCAAAATCCTCCGAGTTTTCAGGCCGATTTGATGCCAGTGGGGGGCCGGGTTCGCCATCACCACCTCCACTGGCGCTCCAACACATCGGACAGATGGGTGCTGCAAATCGTACGAAGGGGCTACACCCTCCCCTTCGAGGCGACCCCTCCAGTCATGCCACCGCAGTACCACTGCATGTCGGGGGATCACTTGCGACTTCTGCAGGAGGAAGTTACGGCCCTCTTGGCCAATGGGGCAGTCGAGCGCGTTCCTGGGCCAGAAGTAGGACGTGGTTGCTATTCCCACTACTTTCTGGTACTCAAGAAGGGCAAAGGAGGCCTACGGCCTATCCTGGACCTACGGAGCGTCAACAGCTTCCTTAGGAAGGAGAAGTTAAAGATGCTGACTTTGGCTCAGGTCCTAGCTGCCCCGGACCACGAAGACTGGATGATAGCGTTGGAGTTGCAGGACGCTTATTTCCACATCCCCGACCTGCCGGCCCACCGGCGTTACCTGCGGTTCACAGTAGGCCACAAGCACTTTCAGTTTACCCTGCTCCCCTTCGGCTTACCAGCGCCCCACGGGTGTTCACAAAAGTGATGGCGGTGGTCGCAGCTCATCTGCGCAGATTAGGGGTTTCAGTCTTCCCCCATCTCAACGTTTGGTTGTTGAAGGCGGGCTCACCCCAGACAGTCGTCTCCCACCTCCAGACTACGGCCGACCTCCTGCACTCGCTGGGGTTCTCCATCAATGTGCCGAAGTCACACGTGTGCCCCTCTCAGAAGCTCCTTTTCATCGGAGCGGTTCTGGACTCAGCGCAGTTTCGGGTTTATCCCCCCAACAGCGGGTTCGGGATATTCAGGCTCTGATTCCGATCTTTCGGCCTTTATCCAGAGTCTCGGTCATGTTGAAGCTGCGGCTCCTGGGGATGATGGCCTCCTGCATCCTTCTGGTGCATCACGCCCAGTGGCGGATGCGGGCCCTGCAGTGGGAGCTGAAGTTTCAGTGGGCACAGCATCAAGGCAACCTGTCCGAGCATGTCCTGATCTCGGAGGGCACTGCGAGACAGTTGCAGTGGTGGCTCACGGATTGCAATTGGGTCAGCAGCAGGTCTCTCTCCCTTCCCCAACCGGAGCACGTAGTGGTGACGGATGCGTCCCTCCTGGGATGAGGAAGCCACATGGGAGAGGGGGAGATCAGAGGCTTCTGGTCTCTGGCGCAGGCCTGGCTCCACATCAACCTTCTGGAGCTGCGGGCGATCCGGCTTGCACTGAAAGCATTCCTTCCCTCTGTCCGGCGAAGTGTAGTGCAGGTGTTCACGGACAACACCACCGCCATGTGGTACTGTAACAAACAGGGCAGTGTGGGGTCGTGCACCCTTTGTCATGAGGCTCTGCACCTCTGGCAATGGCTGGAACACCAGGGCATCAACCTGGTGGTTCAACACCTGGCAGGTTCCCTGAACGCCAGGGCGGACAAACTCCGCCACCGGTGCATGATGGATCACGAATGGCATCTGAACTCAGACGTGGCGCAAGGCCTCTTTCAGAAGTGGGGAGAGCCTTGGTTAGATCTATTCGCCACCGAAAAGAACGCGCAATGTCATCAGTCCTGCTCGTTGGAATTTCCAAGGCGGCACTCGCTCGGAGACGCTTTTCGCCGCGAGTGGAGCTTCGGTCTGTAGTATGCCTTTCTGCCTATACCACTTCTGCGCAGAGTGCTGAAGAAGATCAGGCGTGACCGGGCCCAAGTCATCCTTGTGGCTCCGGACTGGGCACAAAGATACTGGTATCCCGAGCTACTCAACATGTCAGTCGATCCCCCGATTCGTCTGCCTCTTCGGGAGGACCTTCTGTCGCAGCAGCAGGGGACGGTCCTCCACCCGAACCTGTCCAGCCTCCACCTCCAGGCGTGGAGATTTAGCGGTGGCAGTTGAGGCCATTTGACTTGCCTCCTGAAGTCTGTGATCTGATTCTGGCAGCTAGGCGTCCCTTCACAAAATCGGTATACGCCTGCAGGTGGAACAAATTTGTGGCATGGTGCACAGCAAAGGCTGTGGATCCCCTCTCTGCCCCCCTTTCTGAAGTTCTCCTCTTCCTCCTTTCTCTTGCCCAGCAGGGCTCTGCTATGGGCACTATTAAGGGCTACCTCTCTGCCATTCCAACCTTCTTGATGCTTCCTGATCAGCCTTCTTTTTTCAAATCCTCTGTTGTAAATAGATTCTTGAAAGGCATCACGCACATGTATCCTCCTGTTCCTTTCGTGATGCCTCAGTGGGACTTGAACCTTGTTCTAACCTATCTGATGTGCGCTCCTTTCGAGCCACTTCACAATTGCCCTCTTCGTCTTCTGACTCTTAAGACTGCATTCCTGGTTGCCATCACCTCTGCCAGGAGAGTGAGTGAGCTCCAGGCTCTATCTTTTAAGCCTCCATTCCTTTCTGTCCATCCGGTCAAGCTCGTCCTTCTTTCCTGCCCAAGGTGGTTACGGCCTTTCACATCGGGCAGTCCATCACCTTGACCACCTTCTTTCGGCCTCCGCATCCTTCGAAGGAGGAAGGGAGGCTCCACCGTCAGGACCCAAAACGTGTGATCTCCTTCTACCTAGATCGCACACGCCAGTTCCGGGTGGATGACCAACTCTTTGTTGGTTACGTGGGCGCGAAGAAGGGACGGGCGATGCACAAACGAACCATCTCTTGGTGGGTCGTGTTGTGCATCAAGGTCTGTTACTCCTTGGCTAGAAAGGAGCCTCCTGTTGGGCTGAGGGCCCATTCCACTCGGGCCAAGGCGGCTACAACTGCCCTGGGTCGGGGAGTCCCCTTGCAGGACATCTGTCAGGCAGCTACGTGGGCCTCGCTGCACACGTTTGCTAGACACTACTAACTGGACAGCCAAGTCCGAAGAGATGGCTTTTTCGGCCGTTCCGTTCTGCAGGACTTTCTGGTGTGATCTTGGTTCGCAGACCCACCACCGGGGTTGGTATTGCTGGGGTATCTATTCTAAGGTAAGGAATCTAACACTAACCTGTTTCTCTCAGATGCACAAGTTACTTACGTTCGGTAACAATATATCTGTGAGAAACAGTAGTTAGTGTTAGATTCCTTACCGCCTCACCCATCCTCCCCATTCTGCGAACCGATATCCAGGGTTAAGGTATATCCCTTTGGGGGCCCTAGTTTCATGGTACCAGTGTCGGTCTCTGGCATGGCTCTGCGTTCTTGGCGTGGAAAGCTATGTACAAGAACGGACTTCAGCGCACGAGGGCGGCGTCTAAGTTCTCCAACATCATCCCGGCGATCACGACGACGGACTCGGTGCCGCAGATGACGCCTACCGACGGGCAGGGGTACTGCTACGCAAAACTTTTCGGATCCAGTCTGACGCCTGGGGATATTCTAAGGTAAGGAATCGAATACTAACTACTGTTTCTTACAGATATATCGTTACCGAAGATAAGTAACTTGTGTGATTGGCATATTTGTTTTACCTGTCAAGTCCCTAGTAAAGGGCACTAAGTGTGCCAGGGCTGGTAATTCAAATGCTACTAGTGGGCCTGCAGCACTGATTGTGCCACCCACCTGAGTAGCCCTAAAATGATGTCTCAAGCCTATAAAGAATGCTACAAGGGAATCTTTTTTTTTTCTTGTAGAACAACGTTTAATGGTGTATGTGGTTGTCATGTCGTTTTGATCTGCTGAAGTGTATATATAAAGATAACTTTATTTTTATAACTACCTGTGTGGAGTCCATTTGTGGGGTTTCACAGTGTTATTGTGGGTGTTGGTGCAGATACTTTACACATTGCCTTGGGGATAAGCCTGTCTGCTCGTGCCAAGCTACCAAGTGGGTGAGCAGGGGTTATCAACAGTGTGTGTTTCCCCCTTACCCTGACTAGAGTGGTGGTTTCTGCCTAGCTTTGGCACGAGCCTCAGCCAACCAGAAATCCAATTTCTAACACCTACCTAGATAAAATTGTAGCCTGGATAATAGTTTGGCAGATTTTTGGTTCAAAATATCCAAGCCAAGGTTTTCACCCCCTCAGACTCCTGCCAGAACTCTAGATTAGGTATCAAAAGAAAGATCCCTATCTATCAAAAAGCCTAAATTCTTAACCACCTCTTTGGGCGGTGGTGCTGGTTTGAGTTTGTCCGGCCACCACTGTTCTGACCAAAGCGCACTATCTCTCCTCAACACAAGAATTTCAGACTCAGCAGCATTAAGCTGCATGCAGTTGGCTGTCATCCAGTCTGCAATTGCTGACCGGTCCTCCTTACATTTAAGGAGATTATTTTTACACTTTTTTGAAAAGGCAATAACTAGCTGGGTGTTATCGGCATAAGATACCAAAGACATCCCTCTACTTTTTGGCACCATTGCTAGGGGTTGAACATAGATGTTGACCAGCGCAGGGCTCAATATTGAACCCTGTGGAACCCCATGCTTGATGCCATACACCTGCGAGTGGTGCGGTGGTACAGCAACTTGGAAAGTTCAGCCTTCCAAAAAAGAGCGAAACCAGGCCAGAGCCAGCCCCCTGATCCCAATATCCTGCAGCCTACATAACAAAATATCATGGGAAACAGTGTCGAAGGGGGTACTTAAATCCAACAGAGTCAAGGCCGCAGAATCCCCGACTAGGCTGCCACGGATGTCCTCGGTCACAGCCAACAGGGCCGACTCGGTGCTGTGGCGGGGGCGAAAACCATTTTGTGAGCGGTCAAGGATATTGTTCTGCTCTACAAATTCAGCCTAAAGTGTATTTACATACGATTCAGTAGCTTTGGCTAAAAAAGGGAGTTGGGAAATCGGACGAAAATTGCCCGGGTCGGAAGGTTCGAAGGATGTTTTTTTTAGCAGAGGAACAACTTTTGCATGCTTCCATGCTGCCGGCAGTGATGCAGAGGTCAGTGACAGATTAATCATTTCCCTGACCGCTGGAAGATTTGAGTTGTAAACAAGACAGAGTTGGTCTGGTCTCAAAAGATCAGATGGTGAACCTGATTTAATTTTAAAACAAAGAGATTCCGTCTCTGAAAGTGAGAGTGGAGGAAAAGAACACAGCGTTAATTCAGGAGTGACCAACCTGTCCTCAGTCTCGACTATTCGATCAGTGTTGATCCTAGCTGAATGGAAGGTAGTAGTGGGAAGGTTGTTATAAATGGTCTCCACCTTACGCAGAAAAAAACCTGCAAGCTCCTCGCACTGAGCATCGGAGGAGACTAAGGGATCCGCTTTCACATTAGAGTGTTGCATCTTTCTGAGCAGGGAAAAAATAATTTTAGGGGGATTCTTACTCTCCATAATTTGAGCAGCAATGTATTCAGCTCTAGCTTTCCAAATCAGCCTATGAAATGTCTTAATTGAATCACGATATTTATTTTGTGCTTCCAGATCTTATGCACGCCTCCAGGATCGCTCCAGCTGCTTACAGACTTTTTTTTAGCTTTCGCCAGGGTTTCATTGAACCAAGGATTAGATGGCCCTTGTTTCTTCTTTGTACTGAGTTTTGCAGGAATGCTGATATCTATCGCTTGCGACCGCCAATTCTGGAAGAGAGGATCAGCTGCCTCTATATTAGAAGGGAACTGTGGTTTCAAACTTGATCAAGAATCCGAGTATTGACTAACATCCAATTTATACCAAGGACGTTTCATCACCGGGGAGGGCAATTTGGGGCAGGTTTCCTTGGCAGCTGAAATGAAAAAGGAACCAAAAAGTGGTCTGACGTGACCAGGGGAACCGGAGGTGACACCGTTATAGAACCCAAATTAGAAAATATAGGGTCCAACAAGTGGGTGGCCACATGAGTACAGTTAGTCACATGTTATATTAGTTGACAAGCCTCTAAATCAGCTAGGAAGCAGGCAATATCTGATTTGCCGCTGTCTTCTAAATGAAGATTTAAATCACCCAAAATGATGAAATGTGCTGCTTTACTAGCAAGTGGGATAACCTTATTCACTAAAGCTTCCCTAAATACATTAGATGACCCGGGCGGGTGATAGATAAGCAGCCCTGAAACGTAAAATTGTGGTTAAGGTTGATTTATAAAAATGCACTTTCACATTCAGGAATATCCTCCTTCCGAAAACTACATGAAAAAGGCTCCTTAAGAATTCGTGCAATACCTCCACCACGCTTGATTGATCTGTAGAGTTGATGCATACTTTAGCCTGGGGGAATTGCCAACCAGCATTCTGCACCAGTGTCCTGTCTTAGCCAGGTCTCAGTCAAAAAAATTCCAATAGATGATTCATCTGCGAGTAAGTTGAATATCTCTGCATGGTGTTTTGCGAATGATCGACAATTAAAGCTAAAAAACCTTAGCTTAGTTGAACCAGAAGGGGGTTACCACTCCCAACAGTTCGATAGTTAAAAGAACATTGTTCACACTGAAATGAATCGATCAAAGGGGACCAAGTATGCTTTGATCAACTAGAACAGTTTATATTAAAAGACAGGAGCTCTGAACGTGTGTATATTAACCTGTCGTTTACAATTTGAGCAGAGTGACTGGCATCTGGCTGCATCCCGGCGCGACCTTCGACGAGCCACCGGCGTGCCCGCTGCGCGCGTCTGCGTTAGGTGCTCTTAACACCTGGAAGTAGCAGAGAAACTCAAAACATCAGCGACTGTGTGTAAAAGAAACCTTGCAACGATAAAACTCTTAATTAATGTGCTGTTCAGATGTCTTTCCTTCCCAACTTGGAAACCTTTTGTAATTTAGTCTCTAGACGAAAAGGTCCCAACGTAGTTTAAACCATCATTGACAAAGCCAATATGTCGTACCTTCGGGACATATTGGCTTCACCAATGCCTTTTTCTCAAAGCTGTACAACATTAACACGCTGCTGGGCAGCATGGCTAACAGTAAAAAATGTCATTACGCATGCGTGCCTACAGCGTTAGCTGGCAAGGTCAGGGGAGGCATGAAACTTCAAGCACTTCAACAGGACCCTTCAACTCATTCTTCACTTCACTGTCTGGACCTGTGAAAACACTCTCGGACTGCCTGTTGCTGTGGCCTGCTGTGCATTTCATAAAACTACCTTGCTGCACCTGAAAGGAAAGGACTGCTTTGCTGCCTAAAACCTGCCTTGAACCCCCAGAGGCCAGACCTGCTGCTTGAACTTGAACCGAGCACTACTAGAATGACTCCAAGGGCTTGATGGCTGGTCTCCTGATCAGAGCCTCTGGGACAGAAAAGGCTCCAACCATCTTGAACCAGGACCCAGCTGAGTGAGTCCTAACCCCTGCCCCCCAAGTGGTCCTTTTCCATTTCTGGACCATTGGTGGTGGTGCTAAAGGTGCCAAGATAGCCAAAAACCAAATCTTGGGACTTCAAAACTTTTAGGCTAAAAACAGCTCTGAGACCTAGAGGAGACCCAAAGGAACGGGCTTGTCTATCCACCCACGTTGCATCGCCAGTCGGCCGACTTTGCGCCAACTCCTGCTACGTTTGTCTTCACAGCAGGAAATCCTATTCAGCAGTCTTTCGCCCAAGGGTTATCCGATCTCATGTTACTCTCACCAGCTACTGCCATGTCTCTCTGGATATTTTCGACTTCCTAAAAAGAGACTATGTTTGACTGTAGAAATGTTCACAGCGACTTAGTCCAGTGGTTCGCCGACAAAAACGCCTCTTCCCCGGACACATTCTGCAGTGTTGCCCTGCTGAACTTTACCTTCTCAGAGAGTTTCTTCATATTTCTTTTAAGTTAAAGGCAAGCACCGACCAGGCCCAGTCCACTTTTAGTATCCGACTTGCTTTTCATCGCAGTTGGCCATATTTTTCGACTTTGATCTAGTCTCGCATGACTAAATGTTCGCGGGTGGCGCTTTGGTCTTTTAGGCGCTAGTTGTCGTTTTGTGTCAAATAATTTATTAAAATGTATTCGGTTTGTCAAAATTAGTGAGATTCTTCTTGTGTTGTGTTTTTACTTTATATCTGTTTGTGGGCTGCATAAATTCTTTACACATTTCCTCTAAAATCAACCTGACTCCTTGTGTACCAGGCTACCAGAGGGTTAAGCACAGGATAATTCAGTGACTTTTGTGTTTCAACCTGACAGGAATTGTGGCTGTTGCTTGAGCAGGGTTTACATCCCACTCAACCAACAACCCTAATTCTCACAACCCGTTATTCATTTATGAATATTCTTTGGTATCCGTGACAACAAACTAAATACGGGGCCTCAATAGATTACCTTTACCTTTGTTAAAAACAAGCCTGGTAGTTGCATCTCCACAATCTGGAACAAGGACAAATCGTTGTGAATTAAAGTCCTCCTCTTCTTCTGAGATAGAAAATAATAATTATATGTACAACAACATGCCTCTTTTTGCTGGAATAGACAACGTAATCTAACACTGACTGCCCTTTACGTTTGGTGAAGAAGCCCTGGGCACAGTCCACATACAGCATTGAAAAGAAAATAATTCAAACATTTTTCAACGTGTGTCACATTGTCAAATCATAATTCAGGGGGATGGAAGCACAGACTTCTAAATTTTGAAGAGATCGTATTCATCTACGGACCGCATTGAATGCAAAATTAGTCTTACATTTAACTTGTATCGTATTAGTAAATCACAATTCTCTTCAGAAAATCTGAAGCATGTGTTTATTTTCCCTGAATGTGATTTTTCTAATGTAATACAAGAATAATATGTTTGAATTATTTTGCCTTCGATTATGTTTTTAGTTGATTTGTGGCACCTCTGTTCATATTCAGGGGTACAAAGCGCTTTATAAATGAAATTACAATACAATATTAAGTAGGCATAATTTTTTTCCTTTTTTAGGTCTCGCGCAGCGAAGACCTTATGTCGCCCGTTTTCGGGAATGTGGACAGGAGAGGGTGCACGAGCGCAGAGCTGCTCAGTTTTGACCTCGTGAGCGCGCACGGCGCCGTGCCCCTCTCCTGCCTCATTCCCTTGCGCAAACACTCACGCATGCGCACATACACACACTGCATACACACACACACGCGCACACGCACTTACACTTACACAGACACGCAGGCACCCAGACAGGCAACCCCCTCCTCCTCCCCCACAGTCACACACGCATACACACAGACTCCAAGACACACGCACGCTCCCACACATACACAGCCCGCCGCCACGCGCGCGCCCACACATGCCCGCCCTCGCAGGCCAGCCACAAAGCGAAGCCCCACTCACCGGCAGCAGGACTCTTCCTCCATTCTTCGGCACCGGGGCGCAGGGTAGGCTCCTGCCTGCTCCGGTGCTGCAACCAATCGCGGCTCTTCCGTGGGAGGCGGGGTAGGCTCCCGCCCTCCTACTGCCTGTTTCCGGTTGTCGCGCCGGCCTGCCTGACTTCCTGGTCGCAGGCCGGCAGAGTGACGGCGGTGATTTGCGGTATTTATTTATTTAGTTATTTATATAGCGCGGACTTTACCCGAAGGCGGTATTTTTTTTTCTGGCACTGATAGCTATGAGGACAAAGCTGCTTCATGGTCGGTAAATCTGATAAAAGTTTACACAGTCTCCCTTAGCCACGTCTAGTGCTCCATCCATGTGGGAAATGGATGTGGAGTCGATGCGGAGTTGCATGCAGAATGTATGTTGGGCCTGTATGTGTGAGCTTGTTGAGATTTGTCTGCAGTTATGCGGATTTCCTACAGAATGGCCTCCCTTCTGCACCCATTTACTAGTTTCCAAAGTGGGGACAGTGAGAAAACCAACTCTTATTGCTGCCCTGACAACACTAATCACTGGGTGCCCCTTAAGGTGACACTGATGTAAAAATGCTAAAAACGAGTGAAACAGGCAAAGTGCTGTTGTCAAGTAAATGTAAATTGTAAATTGATACGTTAACTGGTGCTCATGCTGTTCTAGGCATTGCCAAGCTTCGTCTTAGCACTGGTGCACTAGCCGGCGCCCGTGGCCTGTTCCAGCTGGGCAGATCGGTATTCCTTCCTTTGGCATTCCCCCACCCGCCTGTCACCTCCTCCTTCGCACCTCTTTGTGAACTCTTCTCGGCTTTGAGATTACCGAGGAAGTGACGCGGGAGCAAGCCTCCTTGCAGAAGCTGCAGAACTGTGGACAGGAAGGTGCCTGAATTTATTCTCGCTGGGGGCTGCTGCTTTCCGACTGTACGTACACACCTGCCCTGTTGCAGCACAGGAAAAGTACAGCAGTTCAGTATCCACACACTTCACAGGAGGTGACATGGCAGTGCGAGGGGCATGGGAGAGAGACTCTTTGTAACGGGTGGCTGCTGTCAAGAGTGCGAGTAACAGGTGCCTGTAGAGAAAGTGTGCAACTGGTGCTCTGAGAGGCGCAACAGAGGGACATGAATGAAAACGGCTGCTACCTGTTGGCCCCCAAGTCGTGTGAGGGATACCTAGGTCCAGTCATGAGTTCTTACCCAAGAGTACTTTGCATTCTGGGATTCATACTATCCGCCTTAACGTTGCTGACATTAGTTTACAAATGAGAGTATGTTAAGTGCTTTTATAAAACCCAGGACAGACTGATGGTGCCCAATGCTGGCAGGGGACTTTTTGGCTGCTATGAATACGCATGCTGTTTTTCATATCTGCTTGCTGACAGTCTTGTAGTATTTAATATAATATAAGCGTGCACATGCTCTGCTTTCTAGAAAGTCAAGCATTTGCAATGCCATAGGTCTCGCATTTGTGAGACTCATCTATTAGCATTGTAATGACAATGCCTTTTATTCATGTTTTATAAACCAAAACATAGATAAAAGGCATTGTCATTTACAATGCCAATAGCTCAAACTCACATCAATGCGAGACCTATTGCATTGCAAATGCTTGTTCTGTAAAAGTCATCCCCCTTATCACCCCCCTGTGTCGCTGTCCTCAACCCTTATGTGATCCACAGAAAAAGAGGCATAAGAAGCATTAATGCCTGAGAGAGTGGCTTAGGCTCCACCCACAAGTTGATCTTCAGTTCTACAAGCTTTTGATTGGGCGCATCCTGGTTCAAGTGAAAAACGAGATGTTCTGTTGACAAGCCAATTATCAAGCCCATAGCCTTGACTTGTACATTGGAAAAACATTTTCAGATTTGATAGGTTTGATCCCTTTATTATGAAAAGTTATAACAAAGTCTATTGGCATTATTTATTGCGAAAAGGCAGTAGGCATTTAAGGGCAGATTGTTATTACACTATGATAACTTGAGTATATAGGTATTTTGTTACATGAAATCTCAGATGGGAATGACAGGCCAGGAATCTGGTGCTGGTTATCTTTTCTGACAATCCCTGAGAGTAGAAGAATAGTACCACAAGACCATCGTTATACCCTTTTAAGAGTGTGGGGGGTTCAATGCTGTTTTGCCAACTATACTTTTGTACATATTTATAATTTTATGACACATTAAAGTAGCAGCATTTTAGCTTTTAGGAAATCTTATGCTCAACACTGCAGGCTTCAGTTGAATATAGTGACAAATAAACGATACAGGTGACAGGCCTGATTAGTTCATTGGGGAAGGTTATGTCAGATTCTGTAGGCACTATATGTTTATTATAAAAAGTTACAGCAAAGGCAGAAGTCCTGACTTATTTATTTTGAAATGCACATGGTAAAATCATTAGGCTTTAAGTGATTAATTAAGGCCTGTAGACAGATGTTTTCTTAAATAGAATCTCATGGATTGTCATAGCAGGCAAGGCTTTGTTGTTGGTTACTCCCTCTGACAAAGCTTGCAGGTAGAATAGTATGGGTGGTGCATTGGGTTAACCTGCTACAACCGTTGGTTCTAGTACCCTCTGAGTGACATTTTGCTTGATCGCATGTGCACAGCTGCCTCAAAATAAGTGCTGTTCAGTGCTGGGACAAGTGAATCATTCCTTTAGTTTTCCATTTTATCCTTCGATTCCTTTTCATTTCATTCCCTTCCATCTCCTTTTTTTTTTTTTTTTTAACTAGCCGCTCCCCTGGCTGTGTTACAGGGTCGCTTGTTTGTTGCAGGATGCTGCTTCCACTTGGCCACTGCTTCAAAACCAGGCGGCCATCATTATATGGTATTGTCCATTGTGTGTGTCTTTGTTTTCTTGTCCAAGATTTCTGCTACTTTTATAAGCAGCATGTCAACCATCTTCGCTACGTACAATACGATTCCAAAATTGCCATCAAGTGCCATGATGGCTGGGCGACCATCTTGGAATGGAATTGTGCATAGTTTATGATTGCATAACCTTTCCAAGGCCGCCAACAGGTTGCTTCTGAACATGGTTGCCACTTTGGAATATTAAAACAATGGTAGACTGCACAATACCATAGCAACATGTCTTTCCTCATGTGTGTTTAATATTTCCCTATCTTTTCATGAAAGCATCTGCCCACCACATTAATGTAGCAGTATTTTGTCTACATTAATTCAGTGATTTTATTTCTTCCATATGCTTCTTGTGGGTGTGTGTGTGTGTGTGTATTATTTTGGACTGATAAGTAGGTGAATGCAAGAATAAGTCATTGGCGCATGAGTGCAAAGATGAGGCACAGAGTGGATGTATAAAGAGTTATGTGTGCCTAAACTCATCAATACATGAAAAGTCACTTTCAGTTATAAGATAATGCTATTGGAATGGACATCACTTGTTATTCGAGCTCTAACCATGAGCCCCGTATTTGTTTTCTACTTCATCAGAGTCAGTCTTAAACATCACTGTGGAGGCAAAATACAATTGACACCCGAGGCATATATGTTTGATCATAACTGCGTATCACTGATCTTCTGCTTCCAATTCCATATGGCCGCTGTGTACCACAACGTTCCATGTTTGCAGACCTAATCTGATTGATTTTGAATATTGATACCACATAATCCAGAGTTTTATTGTGTGCCTTCTGACTGTGCTTGCGGTTTTTCAGGGGACATCGTGTAGGCATACGTTTTAAAAACAGAGAGACACTTTCTGCTCTAATCCTGTTACTTGTCCGCTGCAGTAAGTAACTACCTCTAGTCATCAGTAGTATGGGCATATTCAACCAGGTGATGTAGTTCTCTGTTTATATATTGCATCCATCTCTATTTTGGTACCTAACAATCAATGCTCGCATGAATGATTTGTTATTGGGACTGTACTACTTGGTTGATTTTTGTATATATCACCAAAACTACTCAGACATACAAAAACATGCATGTCTAAGACATCCAGGTTTCGGATCTCGAATTCATCTTGCCATGAAGCTTTAATAACTCCTTTGTTATAGAATGATGCTTTCACGTTTCATTCATAAAGAGCTGGCACCTTGCCGATATTAGAACACATTAAACATAATGCATTTCCTGTACAATGTGCACACTCGCATTACAATGAACAATAGATTGAGTTTATCTGAGCACTTTATGAGCTCGTCAACTATATATTCACCAGCCAAAGATCCTTTAGTCTGACTCTGCCATTGACAGGACAGGCTCTATTACATAGTTACTTTTATTCTTTTATTAGGATAATGATACATTCTGGTGTTTTTCTCATGAACATAAGATACCTTGTTCTATACTTTGTTGAATACTTGATCATTTAATCTTAATATTTAGATTAGTTTTAGTTTGCAATAGGGGATTACTCGGTCTCTTTGGTAAAGCTGTCTAGTATGCTGGGTTCTCATCCATCATATGTGGAGTCCATTGTTTATACCCTGTTTCTCACTGTTAAGGCTGCTTAGTTTTTAGGTCTCGCTGGTGTCCAGCGAAAGACCTATTGCTGCCGGCTTGCCGGGAATCTGAGACAGGGGATGTGCACGCGCAAGCCCTCGGAGACTTCATCTCGTGGGCGCGCACGCCCAGCCCGGCGTCGTGCACATCTCCTGTCTCACATTCACAGTAAGTCAGCGCACGCGCACACACACACAGCCACACTCACGCATGTGCACACACACACATGCACGCAGGCACACACACTGCATACACACACGCGCCCCCCCTCACGGGCACACACGCACACACACAGCGCCACCCCACTCACCGGGTCTCTTGAGCTCCTCTCGTCCCGCGGTGGTGGCGGCGGCTGCACGGGTTGGTAGGCTAATGTCCGCGCTATATAAAAATTCACAGAATAAAATAAATACAAATGTATCCCATGACCGTTCTCCGATCATCACCCTGCCCCTATCCGGAGCCTTACTCTAAACTGTCACGATGTCGCCAAAGGATAGCACCACTTCTCCTACTCCAATCCGGGAGTGGGACTGGCAACCGTAGAACCTACCTAGGCCCCAACGGGCAGTCACAGCCCTCCTACGTTTAATGATCGTCACACGTTCCTAAGAAGTATTTCGACGTGGTTTATTTACCGCAAAAGCACATGCTGAATCCCCAGCAAATGAGAATGTCGGAAATCCGGGCATGGAGCCTCTCCAGCCAATGAAAACGTAAGAATTCGGTGCAGCGCTCTAGTATTAGCTGAGCTACCCCTCAACCCACCTATCGTAGCTTACTTTACATATTCCGAGTTCAACCTATTCGCGTTCGAATCCAAACATATATTCAGCACTGGAATTGGTTGATATGCGACCCAGACGTACTGAAATGACGGACGAATGGTCTCAATTTGTCCGAACTTATGACTGCTTTTATGGACGGTTAGTGTAAGTAGCCGGCAGGTGTTTTCCTTAGGTTTATTTGTATTTTTTCACAACTGTACTGCTAAAACGGAGCTGGTAAGCAGTGCTATCTCGAGTACAGCTGAAGAACATTAATAAGGCTTATTGGTACACATGCAGATTACATTCCCTCTTTAGTTTGCATAGATAACCGGGGTATACAGTGTGACAAGAGGGCAGAGGGTTTAACGCATAGTCAGGGGTATTGAGCGCTATATAAATGCAATTTCAATAAAATAAATAAAACGGCAGTCAGGAAAACCCACCACCGCCATAAGCGATAAAAAAAATGGGAAAACGGAAAAAAAACAGACCAGACCCTGGGCACATAGAGATGAGCAAATATATTTTGTATGTTTATTTTCCAGTCCTATTCATTCAGGATGCAAATGTTGATATGTTACAGATTGACCACCCCTCTATATTGTGCCAATCGCAGGGTGAGTTACACATGAGCTACCCTGCTGAACGTGAGTTCTGGTGATCATGTTCTTCCTCTTTTTCTGTTTTTGGAGATACGGTTTTGGGGTTCAGCTTCTCTATGAATCCTTATGTTTTGCCAGTGCTGTTTTTAGGCCGAGCATGCTAGACAGTGCAGGCTCTAATTGCGATTATGGACTTACCTAGAGCTTCCAAGAGCTTATTATAACCCGCCCATGTATTGAATTTGGCAATCTCATTTGCTTGCTTCTTATTGTCCCATCATATGTTTTTTCCTCCCTGGAACATAGTCTCGTTGCCATCTTTGGCTGGCTGCTACCCTTTCACTGTTCACTTTTAGGGAACTACTTTGTAGTTCGAAATCTAGCAGACCGCTGCTGTCTGGTTGCTTAAGGACTTCTTGGTGACTTTCTGAACATCCCTCCCCTGCCCCACACTCCATCCCTCGCTCCACACTCCATCCCTTGCCACACAAGCCATCCCTCCCACACTCCATCCCTCGCCCCACACTCCATCCCTCGCCCCACACTCCATCCCTCGCCCCACACTCCATCCCTCGCCCCACACTCCATCCCTCGCCCCACACTCCATCCCTCGCCCCACACTCCATCCCTCGCCCCACACTCCAACCCTCGCCCCACACTCCAACCCTCGCCCCACACTCCAACCCTCGCCCTACCACTATCTCTCGCCCTCCCTCTATCTCTCTCTCGCCTTCCCTCTGTCTCTCGCCCCCCTCTATCTATCTCTCGCCCTCCCTCTATCTATCTTTCACCCTCCCTCTATCTATCTTTCACCCTCCCTCTATCTCTCGCCCTCCCTCTACCTATCTATCGCCCTCACTATCTGTCGCATCACCATAGCATCACTCGGCACCACCACCGCATCACTCAGGGGCACCCCAACATCTCTCTGCGCTACCACAGCATCACTGAATGCCACAGCATCACTCGTCGCCGCCACAACATCATTCAGAGCCACCACAGCATCAATCTGTGCAACCATTTAAGAACAACTGATTCGAATATGTTCTCTCAATGTTTCAAGCTTTATTACAAATGTCACACAAATATGTTATTTCACTTCTGTTCTTGGATTTTGTCACAATAAAATGCACTGAACATAATCTTCACAAAAGTTATTTACAAAAGTTTAAGCTATTAAGCTATAGCCATTATAAATTACAATACTTTTTATTTAAGTATCAATTATTTAAAAAAATTAAAAGCCATTTTTATTTGTAATATCTAAGTCACTTAAATACAACACATGTTGCATTACAAATGCTATAGGTGTCCCTTTTGCGAAAGTTAAAACTATTGGCATTGTAAATGACAAAGCTATTTCGCTAATTTCAAAACCAACACATAAGTAAAAAATGTGTCATTTACAATACCAATAGCTCAAACTTTCCTGATGCGAGACCTATTGCATTGCAAATGCTTGTTTGACTATGAATTGGACTCTTTCCCAGTCTTTTCCCATTTTACAAATTCTGACT
This sequence comes from Lissotriton helveticus, assembly GCF_964261635.1. Taxonomy (NCBI): domain Eukaryota; kingdom Metazoa; phylum Chordata; class Amphibia; order Caudata; family Salamandridae; genus Lissotriton; species Lissotriton helveticus. The sequence continues at coordinate 258,784,635 of NC_136063.1, read as the reverse complement.
ATTTGGATGAAGGCTCATTAAAGTTTTAACTTGGTGCAGAATCTTGGAACTTTGTCATACTAGGCACACTGCTGAGGGCTTAAAATGAGACTGCCGTTGACGAGAGATGTGTGGGCCTGCGCCGGGAAAGCTTCGCACAGGCAGTGGTCAAGATTCAGCTGCGGGATCAATGCAGAGTTCTTTGCATCGGAAGAACCGTTGTAGCAGAGGAGATGCGTCCGGTCCAAAGGCGATACGTTAAAGAGCAAGGGCAACAAATACAGTTTTGCTGTAGGCACACCACAGAGGAGATGCGTCATTCTGCTGGAGCATTTTCAGGCCCACTTCAAGGGTCCAGGACTGGCGTGGAACCACTTGGCAGAGTAGACTCACAGATGGCGGAGTTCAGGTGCTGGGGTCACGGTTGTTGGAGCCTTCCGTCCCTGAGGCTCAAGTTGGGAGGCCAGCCAACTAGCCTCTGGAGTCACTCTTGTGGTTCTAGGTTCAACAGATGCAGGCCCAGTCGTTCTCACCCAGGTAAGAGTGCATCATGCAGCAGGTCAGCACAGCAGGGAAGCAGTTCGGCAAAGAGGCTGTCCTTCCAGCAGCACAGCAGACCTTCCAGGCAGAGTATCAACAGGTCTGGAAATGAACTGAAGAGTAGATGCCTGAGGAACAATATTTATACACGGTTGTCCTTTGAAGTGGGGAGAATTTTCTAGAGGTTTCCCTTTAGAAGTCCCCAAGCAATTTCCCTTCCCTGCTGTTGCTCCAGACAAACTGCAGGCGCTACGTAGCCCTTTGTGGGAAGGCAAGACACAACCTATTTAATTGTTTATAGCGCTGTGCCCTGCTTCGACCTTCCATCCTGCCGATGATGGCCCATCCAGGCACAACTACGGTCTCTATTGTGTGTGACTGTCTAGGAGGAATACACAAAGCTCAACTGTCAGTTACACCCAGTCATGTGTCCCAGAGACAGTCTACTAGAACTAAATGGCTAAGGCCGGAAAATGGCAACTTTCTAAAAGTTAAAGGAACAAATGATGGACGGATGCTGAACAATGCAAACATTCACCCCCAGTCACAAAGATCTGGCCTTAATCCATTGTTCTTTTGCTCAACACGCCACCCCAGTTTGGACCCAGCCACATGCAAATCAGTCTTGACCCTGCTTCTCATGGCAAACAGTCCAGCCCGAACTGCCAATCCAGGTCCTCCCTGGACCGGAAACAAGCATCCTGGGAACGGTTTCGGGGCATCACCCCTCATCAGCCAGTATAGCTTAAATTCAGTGGTGCAATGAGCACAGCACCTACGTCAGGGCAACCTTAGTTAAAGTCTTTTTCTAAGTGCATTTTGTGAGTTTACTATTGAGGTGGGGTTCTGCGGGGCTTCAAAAACCTGTCTTTCACATTCAAGGTTTGATGCTTTGAACTAAGTTCACGTATGTCACCCGTGGGTGTCAAAACGAACCTTGTTGTGCTTAACCAGAGATTTAGTTTATACTACATTGGCGCCCAACTTGGGACCTGGATGTCTTGTAAACCCGTAAGTTTTTTTTTTATATACACACACACACACACACATATGTATCATTATTATGTCATTACGAAGGCTTATGTACTAATCGTGGCTACCTCCTACAGGGCATAAGGGAGCATCTATTGTCGTAGGCTTGTCCAGCTTGACTCTTAAAGATTATTAACCATTCGGTGGGTTTTCTAATTGTTTGAATCCATTCTGTTATGAATCCATTCATATGTCAGCCCCAATCAATGACCTTTTATTTGTAAAGCGCAAACTAATCACCCCTAAGTGTCTCAATGCGCTGGGGGCCGTCGGGAAGATTAAGCAAGCTATGTCCCAGAGTTGCATGGTGCTGGGCTAACCTGGCGCCAGGGATCAAACCGTGAGCCCTGTGTTCCGGAGTCAGCCACCTTGGCTGCTGCGGCACACCTCTTATAATTACAGAGAAGCAGTTACTTAGCATCTCAATATTTGAGGTGTCCCCAATGAGGAGGGAGGGCAGTTACGTATGTAGTAGCTGCTCTCACAGCGTGTGCTTTTGAGACATTTTACTCATGGATGGAATTTGAGGCTAAGGACGCCATCTTTGGGCAGTTTAAGGCTTACAAGACTCTACCAACTCCTGCACAAAATAGCACTTACTGAGATCTGGAAATCCCTTTAACTTAACAGAAGCACCAGAACTGGTTTGCGGTCAGTTGCCACGTATGCACAGGAATGTTCGCTTAGGTCCCCCTGAGCAATGAAGAGGACTACATGGCCAGTACTAGCTGGCTACACACCAGGTTCATCAGATGCTTCAGAGGTTTCTGGTGACAAGTCCAACTGATGAGTTCATGTGAGTTGAGACTCCAGATAAACTTTAAATCGCCCTGGTAGGGTTTAAGATTTGGAAATATAGCTGGAAGGGGATATACCAGGCATTATTAAAGCAGTCTTCTGGGCACATTTATCTGAAGATTATGATATCATACTAACTAAGGAGGACTTACCTCCTGTCTTTTTTTAGGGAAGCACCCTGAAGGGAGGAAGTAATAAGGGTAGCTTTTTTTCCCATAGTGCCTGAAGTGATCACGGAAATCTACACCAGTGAATGGGGTGTAAGACCAGCTCCGGCCTTATACAGAAACCAAGCAAGGTGGGATAAACACACTATTACCCATGTTATAACCTCAAGCACAAGCTCAATATCCTTGGAAGCCAGAAGCAAAGCGTGGTGTAAAATCAATATTAGAGCTAGTGTATTATCAGGGCATAATAGCACCTTGTCTTTCATCAATGAACACGCCTCTTTTTCCGTCTCTAAACCTGACGGACCCTATAGGATAGTTTTAGACAATAGAAACTTAAATCACATACACACACAAATGCGGTGCAAAATACACATAGCACAGGTTTAATGACAAACAAGGTGCAGAAAAATACGGAACAAACCTGGACATCTCTAATGAGGTTTTTTGTACAAATATAGCACCTGAAAGCAAGTATCTAATCACCTTTAGTTTTGACGGGGTGCAGTTCTCGTTCCGATGCTTGCCTATTGGCTATAAGAATAGTCCTGGCTTGTTCTTAGCGCATATCATGGAAATCTTACAACCAGATCTGTAGGTATTGTCATACATACATGATAGCTTTCTAACTGATGACATACACCTAATGAGGGTGAACAGAATTGTAACACTATTAAAATCACATGATTACATAATTAACCTGACTGTGACCTTCCCCAGATAAAGAGTTATCCAGTGAGGGCAAGGGCTTGACTTCTGAATTTCGTCAAAAGTGTGCTATCTTGCATCCTCCTAACTGAAGAAGTTGCAGTCCCTCCTGGGATTCCTTAACTTTGGACAAACTTAAATGCTTTACTGTGCTGAGCGAGTGGTGCCCTTGTATGACTTGACTTCTCGTAGGTGTTTATCAAAACAGTGAACAGACACACTGATGTCTTCAGGGACGATAAGACCAACCTGGTTATCAGAGTCCTACCAAGTTTTCAAGTTAAACTTATGTGAAGTACAATGAGGGACAGACTGTTCCCAATGCATGCAAGTCCCTCCTGTATACTTCAGCTAAAGCCTGTTTGGCTTCCATTGAAAAAGTTCTTGGTTCTCAGCAAATGTCTATTTTAAAGAAGCGTAATTCAGCACAGGGAAAACAAATGATTTTGGTTTCTCCCGCTCTGCCACTAGGGGCTGCCACCAAGGCAAGCATTCCTAATGGTGGCACACTACATTTGAGATGGGTGCAGTGGGCCTGTTTGAATGCAGTGGAGGGAAGGTGTTGGTATGATTCCACTCCTCATACACTGGCTTTTCTCCCATGTGAACATCATGTTCCTCCAACTGTCATGCCCATTGAGAAATAACAGAACGTGTTCTATACAGATGAGAGAGGGAGGAGCAAAATAGAAGCACTCTGCCGCCTGTGTGGCAGTGCAAGATGTAGTGAGAGATGGAGAATTCTGTCCGCAGCTCACCTATACTAAAATCGTAGGTGATAGCACCGCACAACACGCAAAGCCATCATGCCTTGACACTTGCATTACAGAAGGCTAGTTCATCAGTTTCTACACTCAGTGCTCGATCCATCTGTGTGTGTGTAAGGATACAGTGCTGAATTGCAACGTTGTCGTTTGAATGGATTCAAGGATTCAAAGAAAAGGCTTATTAAGAATAAACAACTTTGGGGAAAGGTAGCTGTCTTATAAGATAAGCTGCCAGTGTTCCATGTGAGGCACACTTTGGGCCACCAGGGTAATGGATTTCCGCAGAGCAATGCAGTATTTGTTCATTAAATTCTGGAGAACCTCTTTGTATAAGCCTAAACTCCCCAGTGCCACACACTTTTTCTTAAATTTCCGTTTCTGTGGAATCTTCTAGCAGACAAAGAGTGGGATTGAGCCAGGACCTAAATAAATAATTACACAAGAAGTATCTGGGCCCAAGATGCCACTCAGTCAGCCACCTCAGCTTGCACCGCCCACTGCCCCTGCTATCAGATGCCAGTATCAGTACTACTTAGTTACCATCACACTCCTATAAATGTGCCAATTGCTACTGTTCCACTCCACCCAAAGCTAGAAGCTGTAAGCCACATGTTATGTTATTATTTTTTTATGTATATTTAATTGTGAAGCACTCTGCTTCACAATTAGACCTAATCCAAATTGTCACTGAGCCCACTCATATTGCTAAACATACTTTAGACGGTATCCCAATTATGCACAGATCAAATTTAGCAGCACGCTACCGATGACCTGGACAGATCATAGTGCTATCTTCTTTGAATTATTCCCCATTGGACTGCCAAACAGAGCACTTAATGACAACAGGATGGGTGCATTGCGCCCCTGGCGGCAAATAGTTACTCCGGACCTGGAAATCAATATACGGTCCCATGGCCCCTGTTTAGATACTGACCCTGATAACACAGCCCTAAATTTCAATAGTTGGATCGACTCAGCAGCAAAGAAACTAGCCCCAGAGACGCGCACACGCACTGGCAGAAGACTACCATCAGCCCCATGGTACACAGCTGAGTTAAAAGAACTACAGAAAAATGCAGAACTAAAGAACGAGTTTGGAGGAAGGACTATCTGAAATAGAAAAAAACATTACAAAGAGGCGTTAATAAATTATAAAGAGTCAATAATCTTGGTAAAATCATGTTTCTTCACATAGAAAATTACTGCTGCTAAGAATACCGCTAAATAACTTTTTAAAACAGTTTCTGCGTTAGCCAAGTTTAACAATCACAAACAGTTTAGTCCTACTAGGCAGTTGTGCGACAAATTAGCAGAGTTCTTTCACGATAAAGTGGTAAAAGTTTTTGACAAGTTCTCTAACAGCAAGGCTGGAGTTAATTTAGATGGCCCAAACAAAGATAGGGCGACTATGCAGGTCTATTTACAAAAATTCAACTCCTTGAGTCGAAAAGCTTATAATATCAACGAAGTAGGGATCTCCATTGTATCACTGTCCTGCTATGGTCCTCATACAGTCCCTAACATAATCGCAGACCATTTAACACTCCTTCTCAATAACAGTCTGGATGCAGGACACTTCCCTGCCATCTGGAAAAAATACCTGGTTAAGCCTATCTTGAAGAAACCATCCCTTGATACTATGGAGGTTGGTAATTATCGACCCATCCCATTACCCATCTAAAATCCCAGGAAAAGCCCTAAATGAAGAATTGCTGTCTTTTCTAGAGGCGAACGATAAACTTGACCCAGCGCAACAAGGATTCTGGCCGCTGCACAGAACAGAGTCTGCATTGTTTGCCGCCACTGAGGATAGACGTGTCTAACTTGACTGGGTAGGGAAAGCCATACTGATTTTGCCTGACCTCTCGGCTGCATTTGACACAGTTGATCATTAAATACTCATCCAGTGCCTGTCCAAAATAGGGATTGTAGGCAAAGCTTCGGATATTCTTTGATCCAACCTAACTGACAGAGAACAAACTATAGTGATGGAAGAACACAAATTTCACCCCTTAACTTTGCCGTGCGGGGGGTGCCCAGGTATCTTCACTTTCTCAGACTCTGTTTAATGTTTGTCACCCCATTGGCCAAACTCATACACTCTCGCAGCTTCACTGCCATTTGTTATGCCGATGACAAACAAATACTCGTGTCTTTATCATCTAAGCCAAAGGATGTTGCAATACGTTTTAATGATTGCATGAGTCCTATCATTGGATGGATGCTAGATAACTGCTTGAAGTTAAATATGGACAAAACTGAAGTGGTTACGATTGGCAGGGATACCTCCCTTTGGAATTCCTCCTGTTGGCCAGAAGCAGCTGGGCCCTGCCACGTGCAGTCTGTAAAAAAGGTCAAAAACCTCGGGATCATGCTAGATGACCATCTTTCATTATCTGACCAGGTCAACGGCATCACTTCATCTTGTTTTTTCACACTAAAACCCTACGAAAGATTTTACCTTTTATTCCTATGGTCCTCAGAAAAACAGTCCTCATTGCCCTGGTGATATCTTAAATGTATTATTGTAAAGTGCTCTACCTAGGAGCAAAAAAGTACTATACGCAAGCTGAAGACACAGCAGAAGGCAGAAGCTCGCCTGCTGCTTAAGATTCCCAAATTCAGCCCTATAAGCCGAGGCATTCAAGATCTGCACCGGCTTCCAGTCCAGGCAGGGAACCAATTCAAATCTATGTGTATCCTGCACAGGACACTGAATGGGGCTTGGCCTGCCTATCTCAGTCAGCATATCAAGCGTCCTATTCCACAGCGAAATCTCAGATCCTCATCGGCCTCCTTACTTGTGGTTCCTAGGGCTAAAACTGTAAAATGGGGTGGTATAAGTTGTCTCCATCTGGCCCCTAAACTATGGAACACATTAGTCTTAGAAACCAAACCAATCTACAACTGTTTAGCAAAGCACTCAAAACATGGCTATTTGTCCCAAAACCATAGCCATTTTTATTTCCAGTTGCATAGATCGATGACAGCTAGCGCTAAGACGCCTCGGCAAACAGACGCTTTATAAAACCTTCATTTCATTTCATTTCTCTGCTAATGTGCTCTGCTCAAAAATAGCCAGCGCCCACATGTGGTGTACTGTCATAAAGAGATGCCAGTGTTAAGAATTACATTCTGATTCCTGTGATGACTTGCTATTATTCCAGAGCCTCTACCCCATCACTGTTGCCCTCCCATTAGCTCCTATGCGTTTGTCAGAAGTCACACACCAGTTTATCTCCATTCTAAAAAGAAAGGAACCGAAGTGGCCAATGCTTATGTAATGGTGCGTCATATGATGCACTCATACCTATACTGTACTGGCACGCAGCTTTAAAAAGCTGGCACAATCTAAAATTGTTTAATGCGTTGTCTGGTCACATACATCTGCCTCCAGAGCAGTATTCACCTCAGTGTATCCCCTTTTATAAAAACGTATTTCCATGAACATTTTAATCGTTTTTGTAAGTCAATTTGCATCTCATAAAGGACTCTTATAATTGATGTTGTTATGAAAAGAGAACTCGGCAAAGGTGGCGTTCTATTTTTAGATTTAGAAGTCCTAAAGGCTTGTTTACTGATTGGGCTACTGGGGATTTATTACCTAACCATATTGTTAGCCGGGCATGCTACCGCATGTTTGCTTTCTAAACACGATAGTCTTACGAATCCCAGCTCTAGTCTAGTGGACGCCCAGACTTGTAGTGGGAAATTATGTTTATATTCTTAAAGGGGAAGTGGTACCCAACATGATTTTATTGGCATTGAGTAGCCCACAACACCAAGTCCTAGAATCACCCAGCCCTTTCATTTTATACGACGTGTGCCTCTTAGTTTTGTCTAACTGTAACCGCTGAAAGTTGAAACTAGGCAGCCACCATCTTGCCCCCTTGTTTTTGTTCTCTGACGCTCATCAGGCCACTGGCGGCCCCTCCATTAGGTCAGAGGAGCGCCACCCCCCTGCCACTAGCCGCAAATAAATTGATAATAAAACCAGTTTTATTATTATTTTATTTTAATCACCTTGGACCCGCCTCCAGGATTCTTATTTTATTTTAATCCCCCTGGACCTGCCCCCAGGACTCCGATGAGTTTTAGGGGCGGGTCCAAGTAATGACACTGGTGGCCCTTCACTGCGCATGAGGTGTTTGAACGGCCCTTTCAGGGCGGCCAAACACCTCATGCGCAGTGAAGCTTTCTCCAGCCCCAGCTCCGTTGCTGGGATTGGAGAAAGCAGGCACAGGCTCCCAGTCTGCCTGGGAGTGCAAAGTTGTAGCGCTCGGGCCAATCCTGACGCTGCTTTCCTGCAGCGTCATGATTGACCGCAGTGCAATCTGGAATCTGGAACCCTGTCCCAGAAGCAGGAAGTGGGATGGAGCGGAGGCGGTGGCGGCAGCCATCAGTTACGTTTATTTGTTTTTTAATTATTTTATTTAGTCCCCCCCTTACTCCCACCCCCCGCCCCAGCCCGAGTAGCCCCCCTCCAGCTCCCTCCTGGCCCACCCCGCCACTTTGGCGGGGGACGGGCAGTGACTGCATCAGGCGGAAGGGAGGGAGGTGCATGTTCACTTGAAATATGTCAGAACCTCAAAGAGGTAGAAGCATGGCGGCTGTCAAATGTTACCTTTCTTTCTTTTTTTTTTTTTAATTTGCCAAAAAAGCTGTCAAAATTTAATATAAATGTGTAGTGACAGCGAGGATTCTGGAATGTGTTTATTGTAAGTCGTTGAGAGTCCAAACCAACTGTTGAGTGAAACATACCCTGTAAATGTATTTTTGCACATATTGTTCGGATCCAGGAAATGAATGTATAACTACTAAATTGTTTTTCATGTGATAGTCATTTAATTCTTTAATCCTCTTCATTATTCCGGTTTCTTTGTCTTTCTAAAAGCATGGTTCCACACATAGTGATATAATTGATTTAGTTGTCTAAAATGCTCTTGACACTTGACTTTTAAAATCACAATTGCAATTTAAACATTTCCCAAAGGGTGTTTGGAGTGTTGACAGTGTTCTGCTCTTGTTAAATGTCTATGAGCATGGCATTCTGAAAAGCTCGTCAATGTAAACAGCTCTCTGAGTAATGAAAACGCATTTTATTTCTTTAGATGGCTGTCGAGTGTAATTGTAGAGGCTGCGGATCAAACACTTATGACAATCTAATACACATTGCCAGTAACATCAGAGAATGAAAGGTGGCAATTAAAATAGGCTAAGTTCCTGGCGATTACTAAGAAGTCCAGCTGCTCGCAGCTGAATATAGCATGCATTTCGCCCTGGTCGATTTTTCTGTTCTGTTTACCTCAGTATATTGTGTACCTTAGCCACAGTAATAATAATACTTTTCAAATTCACCTGACCTGATACTATTATTGCAGACTCATTCCTCTGAAGAAGACATTTATTTCTCAGACTTCTTTTCAGGAATTAATTCTGTTGTGTTTGAACTCTTCCTGACAAAAAAAAACGAATATTCTATAATAGGAGCAGTGAGGTCTTTTGCTGTAGGTGTCATGCTCACACCCTCTGACATCGCTCCAATACACTACCTCCTTGAGAAGATTGTGACTGCTTGACATTGCTACCACTGAGAGTCAAGTGCTGGCTGAAGTGGTTGTACTTGGCCCACTTTTGCAGAGTTCTAGTTGGACGACCCCTGGGACATCAGAGGTAATTGACCCCAGCCCCCTTGACTGAGGACCTAGGAGCCCTTGTTTGCCCATTGCTGCCTGAAAGGTGTCTGGCGGAAGGATGTTCACAAAGAACATGCAACAAGCACTGCGCATTCTGGTACTTATTACTGCTGGATAAAAATGTATATTGGTCAGGCTGTCTCAGATCTAGCATGACCTGGGTCTACTTTGATAGCTAAAAATGTGCCTGCATAGATAAAGGACAGTAACAGACACTGTTATATGTGTCTTTGTGTGTTGTTCGGAAAGCGAACGTTTTTGCTTCCTTACTGGTGGATTCTTAGACAAAGACACTTCTTAACGATTGAGTTACTTATTTTCAACATGAATACCCCTGGTCTTCCATATGAAATGAACTACTGCCACATGTAGGTAATCTTATTAACGCGAGTATGAGAACAGACAGATTATGAGGCCCTTCACATTATCAGTGTTTAAATGGGCACTGTTAAATAAAAGAGCTCATCGTTGCAGAATGGAAATAGCTTACAATGAATTGGCACTTTTACTTTTAGTTGCACATATTTGTCCCTAATCTTTGCACGTAATTTTTCTAATCTGTAGCAGTCCATGAAAAAACTATGGCTCCGATTGAGGTTGGTCGGACCACTGACTGATATTGCAGGGTCAGGAGACAACTCGAGAAGCAGGCAGCTGTCCGACCACTGCATTTTGATGAGGGCTGGTGGTCGCAAGCGTTGGAACCATGACGGTGGCATGCTGCGGCCAATGTAAATGTCGCCACCTTGCAGCACCACCAGCAGGTCCATCCACCATTCTTATTTGCCTACAACACCATGGGCCCTGTTTGGAGCACCCATGTCTCATTCTGACAAACCTTTTCATGGCTGTGATCTTGTCTGAAAGGGGTATCCAAATCCTGGAGGCAGGTCCTGGCTTGACACCACTGACATTGAGGGACGCGACTTTGACCGGCACCCTGTTGGGATCTGAAATCCTGGCGGAGGTCTGACCGTCAGCATCATAATGCGGCGATCAGACCGAAGGGCTGTCGGCGGTCAGACTACCACGGACCACCGGTCAGTGGCGGTCGGACCGACATCGTAATCAGCCCCTTTGTGTTTACCTAAAAAGTACTTCTTGATTAGCAACAAGATAAAAAGTGGAAAGTGGTGCATTAACCATCACGATCACACAGCCCCTTCTTTATGTGGCAGCTTCTAAAATCACATAAACATGCATTGGTAAAATTACAAAACCTGGCTTTAATGTACTGACATAATCAAACACTGGCATGCACTTAAGCATATACATGGTGCTATGCCATTGTGTAACCTACTGTATGGCACCAAAAGCCTGGGGTAAAAATAAAACCAGCATTTGCAATGCAATAGGTATCGCATTTGCGAGAGTTTAAGCTATTGGCATTAAAATGACAATGCCTTTTATTTCTCTGTTTTGATAATTAATACATAAATAAAAGGCATTGCCATTTACAAGGGCAATAGCTCAAACTCTTGTAAATGCGAGACCTATTTCATTTTCAATAAGCGGCTGCCATTGTCCCGGGCTGCTTGGAAAGTAAAAGCGCGCATGGCACTCTGAATGTTGCAGGAAAGCATGTCGTGCCTGCAGTAGGAGAAACTCATTAAAGAAAACTGTACTTTCAGACTAAATAAGACACACAGTGTAACAGAAGTAAAAGGGCCAGTGCTCAAGGGGGGGGTTACAAATGAAGACACGGTGGTACTAAGGAGGGACTAACAAGCCTATTAATGAATCAGAGGCCAGCATTTATAAAGTACAATGACACAAGCCAATGAAAAATATGGGCAGAGAGTGGGCGGAGCTTCAAGACCATACTCAAGTACAGCATGCCACTGCCCAGGCTCTACCTAAAACCACATTGCAACAGTGGTGCTGCGTGTCTGGACGTATTTTCAGCAGGGTAGCCAGGTTTTTGGTTCCCAGCATTTGAATCAAAAGCAATGGAGAAGGTCAATGATATAGCACCTTGGTGGAATGTAGCAATATAACACTGTGATATAATGCACTAGTAGCATAGCCTTAGATTAGGAGAGGAACATATTAATAGGACAGCACAGCAATGGCCAGGAGTGGGCCAAGGCGATCCAGGAACAAAATACTAAAAGGACTGCAGTTCAGGAGCAGCTGAGTGTAGTAATCAGTAGTTTGCTGACTCCAACAATGATGAATTTTCAAATATGTTCGAGTAACCAGTCTAGACTTAGGCAAATGGATGCAGCCCTTGAAGGGTAAAGATGAAGGCATATATTTCATACTCCACCTGCATTGAAGGACCAGGACCTCGCCTGCTTCTACGTGCTCACCTTCCCTAGTAAGTTAGGACCCTTGATTGCCGATATCTGCATGCTCACATCTAACACCAGGAAGACAATGGAAATGATAAGGAAGAATCGGGTCACATTCAGAAAAACTGCACAGAGTGAAAATACTTTATTGTTAATTAATAAAAATCATTACAATCTGGAAGTAAAAATTAAAAAAAACATTACATTATGGAAAGACACAACAAAACATTGTAAAGTGTAAAATAATATTGGGGATACATTATATTTCAATCAGGAATCACACCATAGTTTAGCAGCATTATGAAGGTTTTTCTCTAAATCCTAATTTAAAGTGTAAAGTGCCTTAATATGTACACATTACAAGGATGCTAACCTTATCCGGTTGACGGTCCAATTCTAATATTAGAAATCAGATGTTTCACAGAAGTCACAAAAGACAACGCTACATTATTTATAAATCTAATAATGACATTTTCTACGAAATTTAGTAAGAATTACCCACAGTACCCCGTATTTTAAAATTCAAAGATATAAAATGTCATAATTAAAAAAAAACATGGATAAAGTGCCACTGTGCAAATCCTTTTTAAATGGAGCCCTTCTCAAAATCTTCTAAGAATTGCTTGCACTGCGCTTATTTAAATCAAAGTGGTAAAATGCCATAATTAAAATACCTTGGATACGGTGCCACGGTGCCGGCCCTTTCAAAGAAGTCTTTCTTAGGTCAATCAATATTCTATATAGTTGTCAGATTATGGAGGTATAATTGACAATTATATCTTTCGGACAGAATCGTTGGACAGGCCAATTATTGGTGATCAAAAACGGATTATTGGTTATCACAAGCCCCTATCATCAGGTGACATACTCTAAAGTTAACTTTTTTCTGCAATAAGAATACACTTTACAAACTGTGTGATTAAAGGAGTCGATTTCCCAGAGAGGCAAGTAGTAATTGCTTGTCGACATGTCCTCACTCCGTGTTCTTTAAGGATGGATTTTAATAGGGCTTTCCTCTTTTGTAGTAGTTGTGGACATATGGATAAAATATGCTGTAGTTATTCATTATGAAGACCGCACAACCTACTAAGGGCCAAGTTTGTACCTATGTGGGGACTCCATCCTTTGTGGAGTATCTATCAGCAGGAATTTATCTCTTATAAGGGGTTTTAAGTGGGAGATAAAATAAAACTGTGGCTCTAATTTGGTGAATGAATTGATAACCGACCATGCATGGCTTTTTTTAGCAAGCTCATCCTTATCCAATAGAATCATTAGGACATTGGCTGTTTGGTTTAGTGTTTGTCTGAACAAAACTTTTTTTCTTGCTACATCTTCAAAAGGCTGCGACTTAAATTTATTTAAGCTCTCCGATAAATAAAATCTCCAACCCACAGCGTGCTCATATCCCATTAGTTCCTGCCAGCAGAAATGTGCAAGTGTGCCTGGGTCTTAACAAAAAAATGAATATAAAGACTTTAAAAATGTAGATTATGTCATTAAAGATTGTCTTTTCAGACCAAATTCCAATCTGACATTGGCATGCCCAGATTAGGAGAGGAACACATTAATAGGATAGCACAGGAATGGCTAGGAGTGGGACAAGGAGATCCAGGAAAAAAATACTAAAAACTGCAGTTCAGGAGGAGCTGAGTGTAGTAGTCAGTAGTTTGCGGACCCTAACAATGATGAATTTTCAAGTATGTTCGAGTAACTAGTCTAGATTTAGGCAAATGGATGCAGTCCTGGAAGGGTAATGATGAAGGCATATATTTCATAATCCACCTGCATTTGAGGACCAGGACCCAGCCTGCTTATGCATATTCACTTTCCCTTGTAAGTTAGGACCCTTGATTGCAGATATCTGCATGCTCACAGCTAGCACCTGGAAGACAATGGAAATGATAAGGAAGAATCGGGTCACATTCAGAAAAACTGCACAGAATTTAAAATAAAAGGAATACAATTATAAAATATGCTATATTACCCCATAACATTAGATTTTCAGAACGATTGCATGTGTAAACAAGCACTGAAGAAACAAGAGGTCTAGAAATGCACAAAAAGAAAAAAGAAAAGTGTTAAAAAATGTAAAAAATCAAACTCCTACCCCGAAAAGGAGCATCACGGTTGGGTTTCTGAATGGACTCTTTTTGTGATGTAAAGCGTGGCCGCATTAAAACAAAACAACTGCACTGCCTATCTTGTCATTTTCAACAGAGAGACTGCTGATTATGATAGGCAGTGCCAAACAAATGAAATGACAAAAAAAATCACGCCCTCGTTTATGACTGGTGCGAAACCTTAATACACAGAATTTGCAATGATGCGAAATCTGACTTATGCCCTGGGTGGGCGGTTTTTCGTGAGAGGATTCACTCCGTAGGCCATCAATCTCCTGGTATAATAATAAAGAAGGAATGCCTGTGGTAAGAAAACGTTTCCATCCAATTTTAAAGTGCAGCTTCAGTTAGACCCGGTGTGCGGGTGCAGTTTACTAGTTAATAAGCCCAGGAATGTGGTCCTTTAATGTGCAATTTAGAACAGGAGCAAGTCTTCAAAGTTCAGGGGGAGGGGAAACGCAAAGAATGCAGACGAGGTAACAAAAGAATCAGCAGTAGATGAACAAACCCCGCCTACGTCTAACCTTCACCCTGATGCATGAAGGTCTGGTCTGTTCTCTCTGAAGGGTGGTCTTCGCCCCCACCACCGACCACCACCCTTCAGGGAGAGCAGATCACGCAAGGCCCGCTGAGGGGCTCCCAAAGAGTTTGGCGTAAGTAATTGTTTTAAACCAGTGAAAACAAATATATATTTATATATACATTAAGGACTATCGTAACTGAAATAATGACTTCCAAACTAGCGGAGAAGCAGGACGCACTGTCCATTGAAGTGCCACAGGTTCCCACACGCAGGCTGGTTACAGTGCTAACATTTTACCCCCACCTACCAGTGGTATCTCCAGATTGATTTGCATTAAAGACGCTGTCTCATTTCATAATTTGTTTTAAATTAAGAATCCTGACAGAACACATTGACACCGGTGCTGAGGAGGTAATGAACTGCCTGAAGTGTCCGAGTCAAACAAGCTTTCGTGTAAGAAAAAAGTAACGAGAAACACGCATTTACAATGCAATGGTTTCGCCTTTGGAAAAGTTAGAGCTATTGGCATTGTAAATGACAAATTTTGTATTTATGTGTTGGTTTTGAAAACAGATAAATAAATGGCATTGTCATTTACATTGCCATTCTCTCGCAAATGTGAGACCTATTGTACTCTACGGACGAGCTCAGCAGACAGCAATTACTACCACACACACACACCCAGAGCCACACACACACCCAGAGCCACACACACACACACACACACACACACACACACACACCCAGAGCCACACACACACACACACACACACACACACACACACACACACACCCACACACACACACACACACACACACCCAGAGCCACACACACCCACCCAGAGCCACACACACACACACACCCAGAGCCACACACACACACACCCAGAGCCACACACACACACACACACACACCCAGAGCCACACACACACACACCCAGAGCCACACACACACACACACCCAGAGCCCCACACACACACACACACACAGCCACACCCCCACCCAGAGCCACACACACACCCCCACCCAGAGCCACACACACCCACACCCAGAGCCACACACACCCACACCCAGAGCCACACACACCCACCCAGAGCCACACACACCCACTTTGCTCTTCTGAAATGTTGGCATGTATGGTAGTGAGCTGTGTGTGGTGAGCTGTGTGTGGTGAGTGTGTCTCGTGAGCAGTGTGTGTTGAGCTGGGTGTGATGAGCTGTGTCTCGTGATCCATCAGTGTGTTGTGAGCTGTGTGGGGTGAGCTGTATGTGGTGTGTGGGGATCAATGTCTGTCCCCCGCGCTGGTTTTGCCCCCCGGTCGGATCCTGCGCTGTGCGCATGCGCAGTGCCGGCTGCCGCTGCCCCTCGGAGGCTCTTTCATTGTCTCGCATCTCTCCCCGGCTCCCCCTTTCATCCACCGGACCTCAGCCCAGTCACCGGAGACAACTGGACCGTCATGGCGGGGACGGACCCTGCGGAGGTGAGGTGCCCTGTGTGGCTCTGCCACCCCCCGGGGGCAGCGGGGCTCATCCTTTCACCCACGGACCTGCTCTGCCTTTCATCAGGGCCCGGGACGGATCCTGCCCTGCAGCCCTTCAGTTGAAACACCTTCTCCCAGGCTTCTCGGTGACTTTCATGAACCAGGTGATCCATGGTGACACCTCGTGCACTGCCCAAAAACATGAACTGTTATTGGAAGTCTCTTGCTTATAATGCTTCGTGCTAAGTAACCTCAACCTCCGGGACTCTTCTATGGTGATAGAAAAAAAGGCAAAGCTATTTGTGCTGGAAGTGTGGAAATACGGTAGTCGTGATGGGACGAGGAAGTGTTTTTTCACGTCCCTCTCTCTAAAACGGGATGCACTGGTCGTTGAACAAGGCCTCTAGTTCTGCAGGGATTAGAAGTCTTGGATGAAAACAGAGATGTGCTTTTTCTGCTAGAAGCGTGACTATCATGTATGTGCTATATCGCGCATTTAACACCTTCATGACACACTTATCAACAAGGCATTTCAGCACACAAAGAAAACTATCACCCCTCGCTCACCCTCACATACACCCATTCTTTATTTCCGGTTTAAATGTTGTGTAGGTTGCAGAGAGAGCCCCCGCGGCACTGCAGAAGAACATCTACCGGGAAAGGTTTAGAGAGGGGTGATCTCCATAATGTGGTCATTAACATGGAGGCGGCGCTCACTGAATAAACATAAGCTGGGATCCGGCCGGCGCTACGAGGAACAGTCGAGCCTGCACTTCCCTGGACTGCATAGTTTAGCTGCAACCCTTTGCTTCGCTAGATAGCCAAAGTACCTCGAAAATTGATCGAAAGAGAATCACAGCGGGAAGCCCTGCCCCGGTGAAAGGCCCATGGGCCTAAAGCGTGCCTGACCTGACCCCTGAGCACGCCTGGTGACAGGACAGGCTCGTGTTGGCATGTATGGTAGTGAGCTGTGTGTGGTGAGTGTGTCTCGTGAGCAGTGTGGTGAGCTGTGTGTGATGAGCTGTGTCTCGTGATCAATCAGTGTGTTGTGAGCTGTATGGGGTGTGCTGTATGTGGTGTGTGGGGATCAGTGTCTGTCCCCCGCGCTGCGTTGGTTTTCCCCCCCGGTCGGATCGTGCGCATGCGCTGTGCCGGCTGCCGCTGCCCCATAGAGGCTCTTTCATTGTCTCGCATCTCTCCCCGGCTCCCCCTTTCATCCACCGGACCTCAGCCCAGTCACCGGAGACAACTGGACCGTCATGGCGGGGACGGACCCTGCGGAGGTGAGGTGCCCTGTGCGGCTCTACCACCCCCTGGGGGCGGCGGGGCTCCTCCTTTCACCACGGACCCGCTCTGCCTTTCATCAGGGCCCGGGGGCGGATCCTGCCCTGCAGCCCTTCAGTTGAAACACCTTCTCCCAGGCTTCTCGGTGACTTTCATGAACCAGTTTTTGCTCACTACTCAGAACTCCTAAGGTGAACACACACACTTAAAACCATCCCTAAAGCTGAAAGTAAGTGACGGTACTTGTGGAGTAACTCTGTAGGAACCATGTGTTGGTAGGCCAGCTGTAACTAGAAGAATGTGTGCACCTAGTGACTGCTGCTGTTCAAGGGCTTATTACCCTTCCCATTTACACTGCAGAATTGAATTACGTGGTGTCAGAGCCACCTTGAATTCCCGTTATATATTGGGCGATAAACGGTTAATGGTAAACACTAGTCCAGTTTTTCTGAAGCTGGTGTGCATGTGTACATCAGGTGAAAGTGTGACTAACAGAGGGCGCGGGGGCAGTGGAGCGGGAGGGAAGTGTTTATAGTCAGGCCACAGCCGTGGGCAGGTGTCAGCGGCTCTGGTTACCTTTGTGACACAGAAAAGACGCCCATGGAACTGTAACCGGCGGGCTGAGACCTGTGCGGATCAAGACGATCGCTTGCCGCGGGCAGCCGCTGTTTTTGTCTGCGGGATGAAACGCGGCCCTTCTCCCCTTACCGGGGACTGCCCCGCAGCTGGGCACGCGCTCCCACGCGGGTTCCCGCCTGTGACTCCAGTGCCTCGCGCCAGAGGGTCGACGGGCAGCACTCTGATGATGACCAAATACTATCTGTCTCCTTGAAACGCCGCACGCCGCTAATGTGCGCCACGCTGGCCTTGTTGATTATGCACATGCTGGGCTGCGCAAGTGTTGTCGACCCTTGGCTGCCGTCCAGCGTCAAAGGACATATGCCGAACTCATCCCCACCCCGAAGGCTCGCTGCTGGTTCCCCTTGCTGACCACTTTTAAGGCCATCATGAATGATGCCGTCACCTGTCTGTGGCTGACAAGCTCTGCATCTTCAGTATCTCTTGTCATACGCCGAAGCCAGGACTGTGTCAGAGTAAAGGCGAAGAAGTGCAAGACAGAAAAAAAAAGATACGGCTAGAGGTGCCCCGTGTGACAGCGGGGACGGGCACACGGACAGCGGGCGTCACGAGGGGGGCACACGGACAGCGGGAGGGGGGACGGACAGCGGGATACAACCATGCGGGACCAGGACGATCGAACAAATGATGAAAAACAGCCATGTAAAAAAAAAAAAATAGTACACGCCCACAGTGGACACGTCTTCAAGACGTTGCGAAAAGCCAAAAAATCGCTGGAACGCCCACGAATCTGCTCCGGCTATGACGGACAGATCTCTGTTCCAATGGCTAGCCTCCATTTATGGAGCTAGCCAATGGAACAGAGAGGCGGTGACCAAGCCACAAACTGTTCTCATTAGATTTCCCCTGCGCCGAAAAGCTGCGCGGTGCGCAGCTTTCGACAGGCGAAAGCTAAAAAGGCTTACCGTGAGAATTTGCAGTGGGAGAGGGAGATTATTGGGGCCGGGCGAGTCGGACTGCGACTTCTGGTTGGGTGTACTCTTTGCGGCAACAGTACAAACTCCCCATGGGCAACAAAAGCAGCAGGCACGGTGCATGGTGTCCCCAATTAGTAAAATTGGCTGACGGCGGGCCGGTCTACTCCGTCCTGAGTAGGAGCCAGGGAGAGCCTCTGCTGACGTGTTAGTTAAGAGCAAGCACACTGCTTGTGCTTTCACATTGGTCTCCGTTTCTAGTATTCAAAATGGGGTTAAAAGCGCCCGTGTTAATGATATGTAAGGAGTCGCCGTGGTGCAGAATAAACACTTTATGAAACTTTATGCTGCAGCATGGCGACCGCTTTCATATTATCAACACATGGGTGCTGCGCTTTATTAAAGCGTGGCACTCATGTTGATGATATGAAAGTGGGCGCCCTGCATACATTTCATGAAGTTTATACTTCAGCACGACGCCCACTTTCGTATTATCAGTACAGATGGCGCGCTTCATTAAAGCGTGGCGCCCGTGTTGATAACATGAAAGCGTGCGCGGTGCTGAAGTATAAACTTTATGAAACTTAATGCAGCAGCACGTTGCCACTTTCATATTATGAACATGGGTGCCGTGCTTTAGCAGTGAGTGGCAAAATGCAACCGCAAGCAGTGAGCGGTGGAAAGCAACCTTTATAAAAGTATACAAAATCTGAAGCACAGCAAAAATGCATAATGGTGCCCAGTTCAGCCCTCACCTACAGACATCCTCAATGGAGGAGGGGCCATCACAAGCTGTACTGTGTGATGACCGACCGAAATGCTCTCTGAGTGCATTCGCCAGAAAGAGAGCTGAACACACAAAGGAGGGACTTTAACAGAAATGTACCAATTAGAAACCTGCATTTCTGAATGCTGCAGCTAACAGCAATAGTAATGGGTGGATTTGCCAAAGCCACACAGAGAGATACAAAAGGTCATCGCTGATGCTCGACCTAAAAAGCAGACACAGGCCCATGTCTGTGTTTACATACGTTAGTAAATTAAAGCCCGGACTATTGGCTTTGTTTTTATACCCAGACAAGTGTTTTGTGTTTGTGGTGGCACTGGACTCATGCATTATCTCCGCGATGAAACCGAGCAGGTGAAAAACTATTTGTGATTGCTTGTGTTCCCATGCAGACAAGACAAGCCCTAGCTGTTTGGACTGGACTATTCTCATGAAAGCAGGAATAAGGTTGGTTTGCTCCCCGACTCTTTTGGCCGAAAAATAATGTACTGGAATGTGGCCCAGAGAAATTACCAGTGTGATGTAAATTCAGGCTTTCTACTCATGAATGTTATGTTTTATTTCTCACTGTCTACAAATATGCCATTGTACTTACCTTGCTTGCAGTTGTTTTTGTGGTGGTTGTCCCTGCTGTACTGGTAGCTGTTATTGGTGTCCCTGCTATGGTAACAATTGTTTCAGTTTTGTTGTCCTGGATGTGGTGGTAGCTGTAATCACTGCTGGGCTCCTGCCCTGGTTACAACAGTTGTTTCAGCAGTAGTCCCTGCTGCTGTGACTGGGGGTGAATGTTTGATTTGTTAAGCATTCGGTCCGTCATCTGTTATTTTTGCATTTGTCACCCTAAGTGGGTAGGGTATTGCCGGATGTGGGTCCAGTGCCTGCTATGCCATCGGATTCAAGCTAGCCTGGCTGATGAGGGGTGTTACCCTAAAACCGGTCCCAGGATGCTTGTTTGCAGTCCAAGGAAGAGCTGGCCTGGCAGTTTGGGCTGGACTGTTCCCATGAGGCGCACAGGTTCAAGACTGATTTGCACATGGCTGGGTCTGAACTAGGGTGGCAAAGTGAGCTAAAGAACGATGATGGATTCAGCGCAGATCTGTGACTGGGGGGGGGAGTGCCTGAAAAGTTTCAGCACTCCGTCCATCATCTCCTTGCGTTTGCTTTGTTCTCCCTAAGTTGTCAGGATATGCCCAGATGTGGGTCCCTCGCTCACTTTGCCAGTGGATTCAAGCTGGCCTGGCTGATGAGGGGTAGCTGAAAGAAATAGTTAGTTATAGATTCTTTACCTTAGAATTACCCTCAGGGGTCAGACTGGATCCGGAAAGTTTTTCGTCAGCAGTACCCCTGCGCGTCGGTAGGTGCCGTCGGTCGACTCTGTGTCCGTCGTCTGCTTCGTGGTCGTCGGGATGATGCAGCGAAAGTTACTTAGACGCCGCCCTCATGCGTGCGCTAATGTCAGTTGTTTATTTTTCCGCGCCAGCAAGCGCAGATCTGGAGAGAGTGGTACCCCCAGTCACTTTTTGACTGACTTTTTTGCGACTTTTGTCGACTTTGTTTTTGAGTCTTATATGGACTCCTGGTGCACGAGGGATACACAGCTTCGAGGCATGCGGTTCCTGTACCCGACTGATGCTGGTGACGGATCCGCACCGCATGTGCCTCTACTGCCTAGAGTGCAACCACAACCTCAAGTTTTGCTCCGACTGCCGGACCATGGCCCGAAGTCTTTGCGGGAGCAGTCCTGAAAGCTCCTTGAGACCTCGCAGTCGGCTCCGCGTCACTCAAGGTCCCGGTCGCGTGGGAGGTCGCGGGACTGATCGCAGAGCCATCCCCATCACTCATCTAAATCTTCACATCCTGGGTCAGGTAAATCTAAGCACAGAAAGAAGTCGAAGATGCATCATTGCTCTTCGACTTTCCCTCATCTGTCGACCGACGCAGGGAGCGGGTGGTGCTCCTCCTGTGACTTCGCGTGCGGAGCATTCAGGGTCGACTCCGGCCTTCCCTCCCTTCCCGGGAGCAGCCCCTGCCCAGTTTTGTCAACTTTATGAACCAATGCATGCCATCTTTGGGCAGCCCGACTCCGCCGGCGTCCTTCGGGCCCCGCAGACACGGCTGAGGACCCTAGGCCTTCGACGCCAGGGCCCCCTTGGATCCAGGCCTGGATTGGGATTGGCGCCGGTCCACCTCATTACACCTACACGGGCTCCGATTCCACTGGCACCACGTCTGCAGCCGACGCTGGCTGGCTTCCGCCCGATGTGGACACGGAGCCATAACGGCGTCGACCGACGCCGAATCTGGTGCCAATGGGTACTTTTGTCCCTGTGTTTATTCCTCGCCATTTTCAGTCAGATTGGCAGCCAGATGAGGGTGGAGAAAACTGGGGGGAGGGGGGATCTTGTGACCCTTTGACAGACCAGCTGGAGTACGACACGGACTGGAGAGAGGAACTGGGGGATGCCAGTGTTCTGGATACCTCCCCAGACCTAGGCATGTTGTCTCATCCTACCGTGGCTATTGAGGAGGGAGCGACATACACAGTGGTGTTGCGTAGGTCGGCCGAGGCTCTCCACCTCGAGCTTCCTACAGTGGCAGTCAGGACTAACCTCCTGACAGAGGTGCTTCAGCCAGCAGCAAGCAATTCGGAGCCCCTGCTGCCGTTCAATGAAGCCCTAACGGACATCATTTTGGGCACCCTGTCCAGGCCCAACACAGGGGCTCCTGTGGATAGGATGGTTGCCAGACGCCACCGCCCGGCCCCGGTGACCCCACTTTCCTCTCCCAACACCCTACCCATGAGAGCTTGGTGGTCCAAGCCTCTACGTCCAAAGGCGCCTTCCCTACTGCTCCACCTGATAGGGAATCCAAAAAGCTGGACCAACTTGGGAAAATGACTTTTTCTTTCTCCAGCTTGGGACTGCAGTCGGTAAACACTGCATGTCTGTTAGGCCGTTATTCCCACTCTGTGTGGGATACAGTGGCGCAAGTGCTGCCTTAGTACCCGAAGGAAGACCAGGCCCGGGCCATGCTCTCCCATGCAGTCGCCGAGGGGAGAGATGCAGCAAAGTTTACCATCAGCTGTGGGCTGGATACCGCTGACGCTCTTGGCAGGACGATTTCCACGTCAGTAGCCCTTCGACGCTACGCCTGGTTGCGTTTGACTGTTTTTTCCGGGGATGTTCAATCGACACTTATGAACATGCCCTTTCATGGCCGTCGCCTTTTCGGCGACAAGGCAGACAACGCGCTAGAGCGCTTTAGGGACTCCTGGTCTACGGCCAGGTCGACCACCCGCCCTGTGCGGTCTGCCTTTCGCCCCTTTCGTGGCTACAGAAGGGGTGCCCCACTACGTCCCGCCCAGGGCCACAGGCCCAAGCAGGCTGTTCAGGGCAAATGAGGACGTGAGAACCACCGGTGCGGTTCTGGGGCCAGCGAGCGGGCCAGTCCACCACAG
This sequence comes from Lissotriton helveticus, assembly GCF_964261635.1. Classification (NCBI taxonomy): domain Eukaryota; kingdom Metazoa; phylum Chordata; class Amphibia; order Caudata; family Salamandridae; genus Lissotriton; species Lissotriton helveticus. Next base: position 258,761,443 of record NC_136063.1, on the reverse strand, counting down.
CCCCTCTGCATCAGCCTCCAAACCCTCCTAGTCCGACCTTCCATAGCCACCAAACGCCAGTGGGTGGCAGGATCCACCATCACTTCCCCCACTGGCACACCATCACGTCGGACAGGTGGGTTCTGCAGATAGGCCGAAAGGGGCTACACCCTTCCCTTCGACAATACCCCTCCCTCCATGCCACCTCAGTACATGTCAGTGGATCACCTGGCCCTTCTCCAACAGGAAGTTTCGGCCCTCTTGGCCAAGGGGCCTTCAAGCGCGTTTCTGCCCCAGAAGTAGGTCGTGGTTTCTATTCCCACTACTTTCTGGTGCCCAAGAAGGACAAAGGCCTACGTCCTATGTTGGATCTCTGGAACGTCAACCGCTTCCTCCGGAAGGAGAAGTTCAAAATGTTGACGCTCGCTCAGGTCTAGTCTACCCTGGAGGCTGGTTGGTAGCATTGGACTTGCAGAACGCTTATTTTCACATCCCCATCCTGCCGGCCCACTGCCATGTGGTACTGCAACAAACAGGGAGGGGTGGGGTCGTGGACCCTATGTCAAGAGGCTCTCCGACTCTGGACATGGCTGGAACATCAGGGCATATCCCTGGTTGTTCAACACCTGACAGATTCACTAAACGCCAGGGCAGACAAACTCAGCCGCAGGTGCATGATGGATCACGAATGGCATCTTCACTCGAAGGTGGTGCAAGGTCTCTTTCAACAGTGGGGAGAGCCTTGGGTCGATCTATTCCCCACCGAAGAGAACGCGCAATGTCAGCAATTCTGCATGTGGGAATTTCCAAGGCAGCACTCGCTAGGCGACACGTTTCATCACGAGTGGAGTTGCGCTCTTCCATACGCCTTTCCGCCTATGCCACTTCTGCCCAGAGTGCTAAATAAGGTCAAGCGCAACCAGACCAAAGTCATTCTTGTGGCTCTGGATTGGGCACGAAGAATCTGGTATCCCGAGCTACTCAACATGTCCATTGATCCTTCGATCCAACTGCCTCTTCAGGAGGATCTTCTGTTGCAGCAGCAGGCACCGGTCTTCCACCCGAACCTGTCTAGCCTCCACCTCCTTGCGTGAAGATTGAGCGGCGGCAGTTGACATCATTTGAATTGCCTCTCGAAGTCTGTGATGTAATCTTAGCAGCCAGGCGTCCCTCCACTAAGACGGTTTATGCCTGCAGATGGAACAAATTTGTGGCATGGTGCACAGCAAAGGCTGTGGATCCCCTTTCTGCCCCTCTTTCTGAGGTTCTATTGTTCCTCCTCTCTTTGGCCCAGCAGGGCTCTTCCCTGGGCACTCTTAAGGGCCTTAACCTTCATCAGGCTTCCTGATCAGCCATCTCTTTTCAAGTCCCCTGTTGTAAATAGATTTCTTAAGGGCATTACTCATCTTCTTTCCTCCTGTTCCCTTCGTAATGCCCCAGTGGTACTTGGTTCTTACTTATCTGATGTACGCTCCCTTTGAGCCTCTCGGACTCCTCACTTTGAGAACTGCTTTTCTGGTGCCATCACCTCTGCACGCAAGGTGAGTGAGCTACAAGCTCTGTCTTCCAAGCCTCCCTTTCTGGCTATTCATATGGATGTCGTCCTCAGAACTCAACCTTCCTTTCTTCCAAAGGTGGTCACTTCTTTTCATATTGGCCAAACCATCACTTTGCCCACCTTCTTTCCGCCTCCACATCCTTCAAAAGAGGAAGAGAGAGTCTACCGTCTGGATCCAAAACGTGCGCTCTCCTTCTACTTTGATCGCACCAAACAATTCTGGGTGGAGGACCAGCTCTTTGTTGGTTACATGTGCGCTAAGAAAGGTCGGGCCTTGCACAAACGGACCATCTCCAGGTGGGTCGTTCTGTGCATCAAAGCCTGTTACTCTTTTGCTAAGAAGGAGCCTCCAGTGGGGCTGCGCGCCCATTCCACCAGGGCGACGACAGCTACTACTGCTTTGGAACGGGGAGTGCCCCTAAATGACATGTCAGGCAGCCACGTGGGCATCGCTGCACACGTTTACGAGACACTACTGCCTGGACAGCCAAGTCGGAGACCCACCTCTTGGGTTGGTATTGCTGGAGTATCTATTCTAAGGTAAGGAATCTATAACGAACTGTTTCTTTCAGATGAACAAGTTACTTCCCTTCGGTACCGATATATCTGTCAGAAACATAGGTTAGTTATAGATTCCTCACCACCCCGCCCATCGTCCACGTTCTGCGAACTGACTTCTAGGGTTAAGGACATTGTTCCAGGGCCCTAGTTTTGTACACCTGTGGTCAGTGTCTTGCATGGCTCTGCGTTTCTGGCGTGGAAAGTCGTGTACAGAACTGATGTCAGCGCGTGAGGGCGGCGTCTAAGTAACAACCACGACGTCATTCCGGTGAGGCCGACGACAGACGGGGAGTCGACCGGCACCACCTACCGACGCGCAGGGGTACTGCTGACGAAAAAACGTTTCGGATCCAGTCTGATGTCTAGGGGTAAATCTAATGTAAGGAGTCTATAACTAACCTATGTTTCTTACAAATATATCATTATAGAGGGTAAGTAACTTGTTTGTTACCCCAAAACTGGTCCCAGGATGCTTGTTTCCAGTCCATGGAGGCCCTGGCCTGGCAGTTCGGGCTGGACTGTTCCCTTGAGGCTCAGGATCAAGACTGATTTGCATATGGCTTGGTCCAAACTGAAAAGGCGCGCAAAAAGACAATGGATTTAACCCAGATTGGTGACTGATCATCATTATGTCCATCATCTGTTCTTGCAGTTGCTGCTGTGACAACAGCTCTGATTGAAGTAGTGGTATCTGCAGTGGCTGCTGCTCTAGACCGAGACGTAGCGGCAACTGTCGTCTCCTGAATTCTGGATATTTGATTTGAAGAAGGTAGTACAGAAGTTAGGATGGTGGGAATCACTTGGTGTGCCAAAGATGGTGCGCCTGCCAAAACAATGATCCCTCATTTATTAACACATAAAAAACGTACATTAATGAACAATATGTTTTACATAGGTAAATAAGAAAATACCAAACCCTCAACAAAGACTAGATTATTTTGCGATTTAGATCAGCGACTGAAACATGATACAAATACTTTAGTCCTGATCTGCGATGCAGTATTAGATCGTGATGTTGCTATGTGGGCAGCAGCATTCTAATTAGTTTCTTCAGAGGCATGTACTAGCCACAGGCCATCTGCTTCTGCCAACGTTCTAAATATTCTCTCACTGACACCCACTAAGCACGCTAGAACAGCGGCTGGGTGATGACAGACATTAGTCAATGTGTTTGTGCAAAGACTGCTTGCATACTTGCAAACAACTTATATCTACACAATTGTTGATGTTCTATTAGCCTGTGGCTGGTTTGTGGCTTTACACCATCATCCATTCTGAATCAGGCCTTTTGTTGTACCTGTATTATCTAGAATATCCTGCAACTCTTCTTATGCCAGCTTTCTGTTTCTCAGACCTTTCTAATCATTTGGTTTACCTACGTCAAGCTGCAGCCAGTACTGCAAAATAAAACCAAATGTAGCTTATGTCTGACTCCTGCTGGTCCATTACCAAGACGTTTTCCAAGCCAATACATAACCTAAAAAAAATCCCGTCTACGCTAGTAGTATAGGAATGATACCATCCATCACCATTCATTTTTTGACAGGTGGGAACGCCCCCTGGAAGTGACGTAGAAGCCGGAAGTCCCGCCCCAGAAGTCCCTCCCCGGAAGTCCCTCCCTGGAAGTCCGGGGCCGGAAGTCCAGGGCAGGAAGTCCAGGGCCGGAAGTCCCTCCCAGGAAGTCCAGGGCCTGGGTGCGCCCCCCAGAGGGGCAATGATGGACGTGGGGAATGTGTAAGGTGCGAGTGCCCTGCACACAGGAATTAATGGATGTGTGTCAATGGATGTAGAGTGATGGTGTGGGGGTAGCTAGGGCTAGCGGCAAGGCAGGCAGTAGGGCTTACAGGAGTGTTTAGGGTTGTGGGATGGATGAGCAGAGGCCTACCTGTGTGCGCCATGTTTGTTGGGCAGGAACATGTCCGGGCATGCATGAACATGTCCGGGCATGTCCAGCGGGTAGGTGCTGTTGCAGGCGGGTGTTGCATGAGCAGCGACGAGGTCCGTCTGTGGAGTGGGAGCCCTAGAGTGTTGCAGGGTCTTTTTTGGGAGATAGCCCGGCCCCTAGGAGGCATGTCTGATGCCGATGGCGTTCCTGAGTGGTGGCCTGTTGTGTAGGGGGGCGTAGCCACAGCCAGCAGAGGGATGGAAAGCCATTGGTCCTAAAAGAGGCGGGAAGCTAGACCTTTTGTTTGCTGGGGCAGTAATTTAGCCGCCTAATTTTAAAAAGTCTCTGATGGAAAATTACAGCAGTTATGAAACTAAAATAAAAAATAATAAAGACAAGTGTGCAACTATGGCTTCTTTCTGCGTGGGAGTAATGTATTAGGGATGATCAACATGGACAGTATGTAATCCAGCAGCTGGGGGCCTTGTAACATGCCAGGGCACTGCTTTGTAACATGGTGGAGTGTGCTGCAGCAAGCCTAAACATGTAGTTTTCCAATGCTATATTTTGCACAGCCTAATAGTAAAGTCTCTGGTGTAAAATGATGCCTGTTATGAAATGGAAAATAAATAAAATTAAAATTAAAATGAAGACAAGTTTTATGCAACTGTGGCTTCTTTCTACGGGGGAGTAATGCGTTAGGGCTGATAAACCGGGGACCAGTATGTAAGGCAGCTGGGGGCCGTGTAACATGCCAGGGCATTGTTCTGTAACATGGTGGATGGTCCTGCATCAGCCCCAGACTGCTATTTTGCCAGTGCAATATTTTGCATAGCCTAACTTTTAAAGTGTCTGGTGTAAAATGACACTAATTATGAAAAGAAAAATAAATAAATATTTTAAGGTCTCTGATGTACAAGGATGTCTTTCATGGAAGCCATTATAAAGGAAATTGTAAAATAAATAAATAAATAAATAAAGACATTTGTTGTGCAATTGTGACTTCTCTCCTACGGGTGTGTAATGTATTAGGGATGATAAACAGGGGGGCAAGTATGTAATGCAGTTGTGTAGGCTATGTAACAGGCCTGTGCAGGGTTCTTTAACAGGGTAATGGGATGTACAGACCTAAACTGTAAGGTTGCTGGTGCAGCACCATGCACAGCCAATGTTGAAAGCCTCTGCTGTAAGTACAATTAATTATGAAGGAAAAGTAAATAAATATTTTAAAGGCTCTGATGTAAAATGATGCCTATTATGAAAAGGAAAATAAAATAAACACATAAAGGAAGAAAAGTGTTATGCAGTTGTGGTTTCGTTCTAAGTGAGAGTAATGTGGTAGGATTGATAAAGGTTAGTATGTAAGGCAACTGGGGGCTGCGTAACAGACACTTGCAGGGTTCTTTAACAGGGTAATGTGTTGTCACAAACCTAGACTGTAAGTTTCCTGGTGCAACACTATGTACAGCCTATTTGAAAGTCTCTTATGTAAATGACACGAAGTATGAAAAGAAAAAATAAATAAAGACCTGTGCTATGCAACTGAGGCTTTGGCTCTACGTGTGAGTGTGGGGACATGGCTGAGAAACATGGCACTCTTATACAGCATGCGTTAGGGTTCAGCAACAGGTACAGGCATATTTTTGCAATGGTAAAATAGGCTGCTGCAGCCCAGAAGTGGGATGGACGGAGCAAGTTCCACAAAAGGCGGCAAACCAACCCAGCCTGGAGATGTAACATGATGGAAAAATGCTGGTGCAACACAGAAAGAGCAGGACTAACAAGAGACTCTAAAGAGCGGCAAAACTAAAATGTAAGTTTGCTGATGTAACATTTTCAGCGCCTAATTTTAAACCACCTAAAAGACTGCTAGGACACGAAGTGGCTTCTACGTGGGGAGAGAGCTGGCATGAACTGATAAGCAAGGAGTCTTGCAAAGGGTGGCGCCGAGGGTCTGGAAATATGCACAGTCATGATGTTCTTAGACAGGGAGAAGCCGGTGAAAGTATGACTTTTTTAAGGCACGCTTTTAACACCTTGGGAGTGTGCAGAGAAAAAATTGAAATAGGGACGTAACTACACTTGCACTCTGAAATTTGTTGGAGCACCTAATTATATCTTTGCGGGTAAACAGGCTTTGCAGAAGACTACAGAGTTAACATGGCGCAGAGGGGAAACAGCCACGCTGATGAAACACACTCTATACTTAATGTAAGTAGCTATGGATTTTATTTTTATTCTATAAGGCAGTTCTGGTATTTTTTAAAAACTTTACACAAGGAATAACTGTAAAATAAGCATGCATATAGGTATTATTGTAGTACTATGTGACAGAGACCTGACAGCCTTAAGAGGGTACAAATTACAAATAAAACAATGCCTTTTATACACATACCTTAAGTGTTGGTGGGCTCCGGCGTCTGCTGTATTACAAGGGGCCAGTTGTGGTAGGTGCACTGGCTGCTGCTCTGCGCCCTAGTTCTACCCCAGACACTACATTTTATTGACTGCTTGCCTTCTCCTGCTGCATCTTCTGGGAGCACACTCCTCAGCATACTGATACACGATCTTTACTAAACACAGCTAGCATTCCAGTACTTGTAGTGCTGACTATTCTCAGTCTCATACTGTTTAGGGGCAGTACAGTAATGTTATTGGGAAATCGACAATGACAATACTTCCTATCAACATTCTATGCATGTTTGCATTCATTTGAGAAGACTATTGGTGTTTTCAGGGTGAGTGTGAAAACATCAGTTGATGCTGTTAGTCTAGTACATTTGTATTTACAGCAGCCAGGATACAAAGTGCACAGCCGAGGGCTCAGACAACACCATTACATTTAACAATTACAGACGTGGCATTACAAACCTCAGCACCCTGCCATTGTATCCCCTTATTTGGCACCGCTGCTATCCTCCTCGTGATTGTCTTCTATTCAATCCACTGCAGTATTGACAACACTTGTTTATTGTAGCTTTACTGCTTTGAGTCCATGTCTCATGGATACACAGGTTTTGCTCTCTTGATCTCAGTTGCAAAAATTGTACGCTGTCGACCATTCTTTGCAGTGGTTAATTTGTAAAAAAATAAGGGCTGGGGCTCTTATCAGTAGGCAGCCTGCACCAGCCCATTTCTCCTGTTAGCACAGCCTAAAACAGAACCAACTACCAACCACGAAAGTGGGGAGAGGATGTGGCTTAATGGCCAGAGTTGCTGACTTCAGCACATGGGAACCAGGTTTGAGCCACGGTATCGGCTCAACATCCTGAGATTCCGGACACATCACTTAATCTCCCTATGCATAAATGAATGTGTCCTTAACTGGTGCTAATGAAAAGCACTGGTGTTGATGATTAAGCGCCGGCTGAGCACTGGAAAACACCAGCTCAAATTGAGCACTGATTCTTATGCTTCTTTGTGCTAGAGCTAAAACATACATGAACCTGTCAATCTGTGGAAACAATTCCTAAATGAAAGTGCCTTGAAGTACATGTGCTGATGCAGGAGGACAGATCCATACTCCCATACATAGAGTATACTCGTTGTGTTGTACATTCCCAAAGGTACCATCCAGTGTAGATAGAAAAACACAAACTTATTTTTGTCCACACCTATATCACTCACAATTCCAACAACTGGCGCCCCCCGGGTGTTGGAACTAGTGGTGCAGCAGGTGCTACAGCACCCCCAGACCTGGAAGGAGTTAAGAAAGGTGATGGAAAACAGTGAAGCCTTTCAATCTGTGAAATTTGTAAACAGCATTAGCTGTGTGCTCAAAAGCAGTGAAAGATCAACGTAAATTAAGGAGAGCCCAGAGAACAAAGGTATGCCGCTCTTGTGAGAGTGTGATATCAGATTACAAGAACCAGGCACATAAAAGGCACTAATGTAACCAATAGCTCATTTTTAAAGTTTGCCAACATCGCAAACAAAAATCATTTGAGTCTTTTAATTGGGAAATGTGGAGACAGACATGTGATAAAGTAGGGTGCGAAAACAAACCAACCCACAAATTATTTTACCCTTGCGTGCATACATGGCTAAAACCACTCCGATTTATTAATGGTCTCTTCTAAGTAACTCATTTCTTTAATATTTGTTTTAAAAATAAATTGACACAATGTATTCAAATGTTTCATAATATCGCACCATAATGCAAACTGAACCACATTTTCACTAAAAAAGGTCTCAGAATATCATTCACCCGCTTCCATCCCTTCAGCTCCCCACTTAAAACTTTTTGTCATGCTCATTTGATACACTTGCTTGTTCAGTAACAGAAGGATGCTCTTAGAACACCTACAGTTTTAGTGTGCTGAAGCCCCTGGCCAGCATTCTGAATGAGAAATGTGTTTTAGCATAACTGATGGCTTTTCAGAGCTCATGTGACATTGTTCACCAGATGACCCCTTTCAGGCTCCCTGGGAAGCAGATCCCACGTTGGTTTATGCTGTAGAGCACTTCTGCGGATGAGTCTAGACCTTCCATAATCTAGATGACAGAAGATTTTTGTTTTCCAAATCCTTGTGCAATTAAAAGTGTCTCAGACCAAGGTAGACATCCCTCCATCACCATAACGACCTTTAAAATCTACATACTTAGTGTGTCAAAATAGGACTTTCTGTGGTGTATTGAGCCGAAGAAGAAAATGGACTTGGATATCCAGAAAGCGAGGAAGTAAATCTGATACGGTGTTAGTAGCAACTGTGCAAATAGGAAAGAACTCTTTGTTATGTTATGGTAGGTGTTTTTATTTAGCCACCCTACACTGTTTACATGGTCTGTTAACACCCTTAAGTGTTATGGCAGTTTGCTCTCCAACAGAAGGTTCATTTATTGAGGGAAATCAGACTTGTGTATTCCTGATTTGTTGTCAGTGTATTTGTGGTGGCTTTGCTCAATTTGCACTGTGGTGTTGTGTCTCTATCCCTGAGCCTCGAGGTTATTGTTTGTCCATTTGTGGCTGTAAACAAGCAGATGCCTCTGGGTAAGGGCTGAGTGGTTTGCATTATATTTTTATATTATACTACAGCTCTGTTTGGCCCAGCAGTGTGAGGTTTTGCTGGAAGAGTTTTGCTATAATAGATGGTTTATACTAGATGTTGAAGACCCTCATTTTTTCTGGGTAAGACTTGTGTCTTGCTGTAACTTGTGTAAAGAAGCAGGTTGGTATGGTTTAGACTGATGTGGTGTTGCAGTGGGTGGTGTAGGGTGGTGTGGGGAGTCAAGTGTGTTTTTGGCTATTGTACTACAATGAATTGTATAGTAATTACATTGCAATTTAGTGTGGTAAGGTATTGTGCTATGAAGCATTTGGTGATGTGGTACACAGACCTTTAAGGTGAGACGTAATGATATGTTGTGCCAAAGTCTGAGAAAGTGTGGCATGGTGTGGTATTGAGTGTGTTGAGAGTGGTGTGGTACTGAGAAATGTGGTGTTGAAAATTGATGATGATGTGACATGATGGCATATGTTAGTGTATGAGCTGTAGTGAGGTAGACTGAAGTGGAGTGGTGCAATATGAGATTATCTTGTGTGGCATGTTGGTGTTCGCTGGTGCAGTGTGGTGATATGTACTGATTGAACTTCGTTGTTGTATAGTTCTGCTGTGCTGTGATGTGCAATGTAATGGCTCTTATATGGATAGTTGTGGTATTGATGGGCACGTTTACTGCATGGTGTGGTGTAGTCTGATGTGGAAGAATAGAGAACGATGGGAGGGGTTGATAGAGGGGTGGGGTGCAATATGATAGCCTGTGATGTGGCTTGGTATAAAGTGTGGGATGTTGTAATCTGGTATAAGTATACTTGTATCCGGTGGTGCAATGTGTAGAATGTTGCATTTTGGTGTGGTGTAGATTGGTGTGGGTTACATTAGTGTGGTGTTAGATTTTGTGGTGCTATGTGGCATATGTGGTATGGTGAACAGGGAGGTGTGTTGTGGTACAGCAGGGTGTGTTGTATACCATAGAATGTATGGTCCTGTGTGGAGGTATTAAGTCAAGGAGGATGCTGTGAGGTGCGCTGGCGTGACGGGAAGAGTTTTGCCATAATAGATAGATGGTTTATACTAGATGTTGAACAACCTCATTTTCTGTGTCTGACTTGTGTCTTGCTGTAACCTTTGTAAAGAAGCAGTATGGTATGGTTTAGACTGATGTGGTGTTGCAGTGGGCGGTGTAGGGTGGTGTGGGGAGTCAAGTGTGGTTTTGGCTATTGTACTACATTGGTTGTATAGTAATTACATTGCAATTTAGTGTGGTATGGTATGGTGTTATGTGGCATTTGGTGATGTGGTACACAGACCTTTAAGGTGAGACGTAATGAAATGGTGTGCCAAAGTCTGAGAAAGTGTGGCATGTAGTAGTATTGTGTGTGTGTTGAGAGTGGTGTGGTACTGAGAGATGTGGTGTTGAAAATTGATGACGTGACATGATGGAATATGTTGGTGCATGATATAATGTGCTGTAGTGAGGTAGGCTCAAGTGGAGTGGTGCAATATGAGATTGTCTTGTGTGGTATGTTGGGGTGTTCGGGGGTGCGGTGTGGTAATATGTACTAAATGAACTTTGTTGTTGTATAGTTCTGCTGTGCTGTGATGTGCAATGTAATTGCTCTTATATGGATAGTTGTGGTATTGAATGGCATGTATACTGCATGGTGTGGTGTAGTCTGATATGGAACGATAGGGAGCTGTGGGAGGGGCTGATGGATGTGTGTGGTGCAGTATGATAGCATGTGATGTGGCTTGGTATAAAGTGTGGGATGTTGTAATCTGGTATAACTATACTTGTGTCCGATGGTGCAATGTGTAGGATGTTGCGTTTTGGTGTGGTGTTGATTGGTGTGGTGTACATTAGTGTGGTGTTAGATTTTGTGTTGCTATGTGGCATATGTGGTATGATGAACAGGGAGGGGTGTTGTGGTACAGTAGGGTGTGTGGTGTTGTACACCATAGAATGTATGGTCCTGTGTGGAGTTATGAAGTCAAGGAGGATGCTGTGAGATGCGGCAAAATGATGGGAAGAGTTTTGCCATAATAGATAGATGATTTATTCTAGATGTTGAATACCCTCATTTTCTGTGTCAGACTTGTGTATTGCTGTAACTTATGTAAAGAAGCAGGTTGGTATGGTTTAGGCTGATGTGGTGTTGCAGTGGGCGGTGTAGGGTGGTGTGGGGAGTCAAGTGTGGTCTTGGCTAATGTACTGCATTGGGTTGTATAGTAATTACATTGCAATTTAGAGTGGTAAGGTGAGGTATGGTGTTATGTGGCATTTGGTGATGTGGTACACAGACCTTTAAGGTGAGACATAATGAAATGATGTGCCAAAGTCTGAGAAAGTGTGGCATGGTGTGGCATTGTGTGTGTTGAGAGGGTATGGTACTGAGAGATGTGGTCTTGAAAATTGATGATGCGACATGATGGAATATGTTGGGGTATGATATAATGTGCTGTAGTGCGATAGACTGAAGTGGAGTAGTGCGATATGAGATTGGTTTGTGTGGTATGTTGGTGTGTTCGATGGTGCCGTGTGGTGATATATGTACTAAGTGACCTTTGTTGTTGTATAGTCCTGCTGTGATGTTGCATGTAATTGCTCATATGGATAGTTGTGATATTGAATGACCTGCATACTGCATGGTGTGGTGTAGTCTGATGTGGAACCATAGGGAACTATGGGAGGGGTTGATGGATGGCTGTGGTGCAATATGATAGCATGTGATGTGGCCTGGTGTAAAGTGTGGGATGTTGTAATCTGGTATAAGTATACTTGTATCCGGTGGGGCACTGTGTAGGATGTTGCGATTCGGTGTGGTGTAGATTGGTGCGGTGTACATTAGTGTGGTGTTAGGTTTTGTGTTGCTATGTGGCATATGTGGTATGGTGAACAGGGAGGTGTATTGTGTTGTACACCATAGAATATATGGTCCTGTGTGGAGCTATGAAGTCAGCGAGGGTGATGTGAGGTACGGCATGGTGACGGGTTATATGGTCTCAGTGAGTGGTTGCAGTGTGGAGTTGTTGTGTGAGATAAAGGGTGGTGGTCTCATTTAGGATTTCCACCCTTGTTCCACAGCCTCTGGGTGCTATCCGGTAAGGTGTGAATTGATCTGGACTAACGTTTTGTGATGCGAGTTGCATGGTGCTGAACACATTATAGTGTGGTGTTAAGCTTATTGATCATATTGTGTGCCAAGTGCAGTGATGATGTAGTATGGTACGGAATTGGTTGGGGGTGGTGATGTTTTGTGGGAGGCAGGTTGATATTGTATAGTCTGGAGGTGTCTTGGAGTGTGCTGTGGTGAATGCTGTTATCATATAGCAGAACAACAAAAACCCTTTAACTTATTTTAGGATCCCGGAAAACATAGCAGTCTGAGTCGAAGACCAAGTTATACTGGAAACAGAGTTAATTAATTATATAATTACATTTACAATTTGTGTGTTACCCCTTCTACTCATGTGCAGGTAGTGGTAGAAGTGGGATTGAGGATGCTTCCGTTGTGGACCCAACAGTGTACCAAGTGGCAGTAGGTCAAAGACATTTTCAATAGCTCTTAAATAGTATTCTCAAAAGGCCCTACAAGAAAGAAAGCTTTTCACATAGCCTTCACGGCCAAACTGCAAGATAAGCACAAAATGGCAGTGCAAAAAATATTGCCTTAGTTAGTCTAGCAGTTGCTAAATCCAAAATACAACCTAAAGTACCATCTTACAAAAATAGGTTCCAAGGAAGTACTCTACTTATGTATTCATTCATTTTGAAGGTGTGGCTAAGAATGCAGCCTCTTAGGCAATATTCTTGGGGCCAGTATACCTCCTTTATCAGCAGAAGTCCAAGCTGCAAGTCAGGACGCTAAGCCTATGAGTGCTACACCTTATGAAGATCTTAAATAAGCCATTATAGCGAAAATTGGGCTCAATGAAGAGAATTACTGAGTTGTGCTCAGAGAGAAATGTGGGTGTATAAGGAATTCCCTAGGCATTATTCTTTAGAGTCAAAGACTGAGGAGAAATATGGTACTGATGGGTTTGGCTAGTGAAGGTTATAGATAACATATATATGGAGTCATTCATAGATATTTTACCTTCTAGTACTGTAAGATGAGCAAAGCAACGTACAAGGTTAGGCCTACAGGAAGCCATTAATATAGCTTTCGACAATCCTAGTGCTCAAGATTGGAAATTGGGAAATATCTGAAGTTAACACCCACTCCTAATGTCTGTAAAGTCCAACTCATTTCTCCAAGAATATATTTTTTTCTAATGGCTCATTATTTCCATAATGGAGCAGAGAAGATCACCTCCAAAAATAGGCCACCTTTAATGTTAATCTCTCAAGGACCACAATGCTTTAACTGTGGTGAATGGGTCATCTTCGTTGAGTGTGTCTTAAGACACTAGCATTAACATTCATAAGCACCCTAAGCTTCCTTGGCGTGCCTTCTTGCTAGTGTTTTCCTAAGACACACTCAACGAAGATGACCCATTCACCACAGTTAAAGCATTGTGGTCCTTGAGAGATTAACATTAAAGGTGGCCTATTTTTGGAGGTGATCTTCTCTGCTCCATTATGGAAATAATGAGCCATTAGAAAAAAATATATTCTTGGAGAAATGAGTTGGACTTTACAAACATTAGGAGTGGGTGTTAACTTCAGATATTTCCCAATTTCCAATCTTGAGCACTAGGATTGTCGAAAGCTATATTAATGGCTTCCTGTAGGCCTAACCTTGTACGTTGCTTTGCTCATCTTACAGTACTAGAAGGTAAAATATCTATGAATGACTCCATATATATGTTATCTATAACCTTCACTAGCCAAACCCATCAGTACCATATTTCTCCTCAGTCTTTGACTCTAAAGAATAATGCCTAGGGAATTCCTTATACACCCACATTTCTCTCTGAGCACAACTCAGTAATTCTCTTCATTGAGCCCAATTTTCGCTATAATGGCTTATTTAAGATCTTCATAAGGTGTAGCACTCATAGGCTTAGCGTCCTGACTTGCAGCTTGGACTTCTGCTGATAAAGGAGGTATACTGGCCCCAAGAATATTGCCTAAGAGGCTGCATTCTTAGCCACACCTTCAAAATGAATGAATACATAAGTAGAGTACTTCCTTGGAACCTATTTTTGTAAGATGGTACTTTAGGTTGTATTTTGGATTTAGCAACTGCTAGACTAACTAAGGCAATATTTTTTGCACTGCCATTTTGTGCTTATCTTGCAGTTTGGCCGTGAAGGCTATGTGAAAAGCTTTCTTTCTTGTAGGGCCTTTTGAGAATACTATTTAAGAGCTATTGAAAATGTCTTTGACCTACTGCCACTTGGTACACTGTTGGGTCCACAACGGAAGCATCCTCAATCCCACTTCTACCACTACCTGCACATGAGTAGAAGGGGTAACACACAAATTGTAAATGTAATTATATAATTAATTAACTCTGTTTCCAGTATAACTTGGTCTTCGACTCAGACTGCTATGTTTTCCGGGATCCTAAAATAAGTTAAAGGGTTTTTGTTGTTCTGCTATATGATAACAGCATTCACCACAGCACACTCCAAGACACCTCCAGACTATACAATATCAACCTGCCTCCCACAAAACATCACCACCCCCAACCAATTCCGTACCATACTACATCATCACTGCACTTGGCACACAATATGATCAATAAGCTTAACACCACACTATAATGTGTTCAGCACCATGCAACTCGCATCACAAAACGTTAGTCCAGATCAATTCACACCTTACCGGATAGCACCCAGAGGCTGTGGAACAAGGGTGGAAATCCTAAATGAGACCACCACCCTTTATCTCACACAACAACTCCACACTGCAACCACTCACTGAGACCATATAACCCGTCACCATGCCGTACCTCACATCACCCTCGCTGACTTCATACCTCCACACAGGACCATATATTCTATGGTGTACAACACAATACACCTCCCTGTTCACCATACCACATATGCCACATAGCAACACAAAACCTAACACCACACTAATGTACACCGCACCAATCTACACCACACCGAATCGCAACATCCTACACAGTGCCCCACCGGATACAAGTATACTTATACCAGATTACAACATCCCACACTTTACACCAGGCCACATCACATGCTATCATATTGCACCACAGCCATCCATCAACCCCTCCCATAGTTCCCTATGGTTCCACATCAGACTACACCACACCATGCAGTATGCAGGTCATTCAATATCACAACTATCCATATGAGCAATTACATGCAACATCACAGCAGGACTATACAACAACAAAGGTCACTTAGTACATATATCACCACACGGCACCATCGAACACACCAACATACCACACAAACCAATCTCATATCGCACTACTCCACTTCAGTCTATCGCACTACAGCACATTATATCATACCCCAACATATTCCATCATGTCGCATCATCAATTTTCAAGACCACATCTCTCAGTACCATACCCTCTCAACACACACAATGCCACACCATGCCACACTTTCTCAGACTTTGGCACATCATTTCATTACGTCTCACCTTAAAGGTCTGTGTACCACATCACCAAATGCCACATAACACCATACCTCACCTTACCACTCTAAATTGCAATGTAATTACTATACAACCCAATGCAGTACATTAGCCAAGACCACACTTGACTCCCCACACCACCCTACACCGCCCACTGCAACACCACATCAGCCTAAACCATACCAACCTGCTTCTTTACATAAGTTACAGCAATACACAAGTCTGACACAGAAAATGAGGGTATTCAACATCTAGTATAAATCATCTATCTATTATGGCAAAACTCTTCCCATCACTTTGCCGCATCTCACAGCATCCTCCTTGACTTCATAACTCCACACAGGACCATACATTCTATGGTGTACAACACCACACACCCTACTGTACCACAACACCCCTCCCTGTTCATCATACCACATATGCCACATAGCAACACAAAATCTAACACCACACTAATGTACACCACACCAATCAACACCACACCAAAACGCAACATCCTACACATTGCACCATCGGACACAAGTATAGTTATACCAGATTACAACATCCCACACTTTATACCAAGCCACATCACATGCTATCATACTGCACCACACACATCCATCAGCCCCTCCCACAGCTCCCTATCGTTCCATATCAGACTACACCACACCATGCAGTATACATGCCATTCAATACCACAACTATCCATATAAGAGCAATTACATTGCACATCACAGCACAGCAGAACTATACAACAACAAAGTTCATTTAGTACATATTACCACACCGCACCCCCGAACACCCCAACATACCACACAAGACAATCTCATATTGCACCACTCCACTTGAGCCTACCTCACTACAGCACATTATATCATGCACCAACATATTCCATCATGTCACATCATCAATTTTCAACACCACATCTCTCAGTACCACACCACTCTCAACACACACACAATACTACTACATGCCACACTTTCTCAGACTTTGGCACACCATTTCATTACGTCTCACCTTAAAGGTCTGTGTACCACATCACCAAATGCCACATAACACCATACCATACCACACTAAATTGCAATGTAATTACTATACAACCAATGTAGTACAATAGCCAAAACCACACTTGACTCCCCACACCACCCTACACCGCCCACTGCAACACCACATCAGTCTAAACCATACCATACTGCTTCTTTACAAAGGTTACAGCAAGACACAAGTCAGACACAGAAAATGAGGTTGTTCAACATCTAGTATAAACCATCTATCTATTATGGCAAAACTCTTCCCGTCACGCCAGCGCACCTCACAGCATCCTCCTTGACTTAATACCTCCACACAGGACCATACATTCTATGGTATACAACACACCCTGCTGTACCACAACACACCTCCCTGTTCACCATACCACATATGCCACATAGCACCACAAAATCTAACACCACACTAATGTAACCCACACCAATCTACACCACACCAAAATGCAACATTCTACACATTGCACCACCGGATACAAGTATACTTATACCAGATTACAACATCCCACACTTTATACCAAGCCACATCACAGGCTATCATATTGCACCCCACCCCTCTATCAACCCCTCCCATCGTTCTCTATTCTTCCACATCAGACTACACAACACCATGCAGTAAACGTGCCCATCAATACCACAACTATCCATATAAGAGCCATTACATTGCACATCACAGCACAGCAGAACTATACAACAACGAAGTTCAATCAGTACATATCACCACACTGCACCAGCGAACACCAACATGCCACACAAGATAATCTCATATTGCACCACTCCACTTCAGTCTACCTCACTACAGCTCATACACTAACATATGCCATCATGTCACATCATCATCAATTTTCAACACCACATTTCTCAGTACCACACCACTCTCAACACACTCAATACCACACCATGCCACACTTTCTCAGACTTTGGCACAACATATCATTACGTCTCACCTTAAAGGTCTGTGTACCACATCACCAAATGCTTCATAGCACAATACCTTACCACACTAAATTGCAATGTAATTACTATACAATTCATTGTAGTACAATAGCCAAAAACACACTTGACTCCCCACACCACCCTACACCACCCACTGCAACACCACATCAGTCTAAACCATACCAACCTGCTTCTTTACACAAGTTACAGCAAGACACAAGTCTTACCCAGAAAAAATGAGGGTCTTCAACATCTAGTATAAACCATCTATTATAGCAAAACTCTTCCAGCAAAACCTCACACTGCTGGGCCAAACAGAGCTGTAGTATAATATAAAAATATAATGCAAACCACTCAGCCCTTACCCAGAGGCATCTGCTTGTTTACAGCCACAAATGGACAAACAATAACCTCGAGGCTCAGGGATAGAGACACAACACCACAGTGCAAATTGAGCAAAGCCACCACAAATACACTGACAACAAATCAGGAATACACAAGTCTGATTTCCCTCAATAAATGAACCTTCTGTTGGAGAGCAAACTGCCATAACACTTAAGGGTGTTAACAGACCATGTAAACAGTGTAGGGTGGCTAAATAAAAACACCTACCATAACATAACAAAGAGTTCTTTCCTATTTGCACAGTTGCTACTAACACCGTATCAGATTTACTTCCTCGCTTTCTGGATATCCAAGTCCATTTTCTTCTTCGGCTCAATACACCACAGAAAGTCCTATTTTGACACACTAAGTATGTAGATTTTAAAGGTCGTTATGGTGATGGAGGGATGTCTACCTTGGTCTGAGACACTTTTAATTGCACAAGGATTTGGAAAACAAAAATCTTCTGTCATCTAGATTATGGAAGGTCTAGACTCATCCGCAGAAGTGCTCTACAGCATAAACCAACGTGGGATCTGCTTCCCAGGGAGCCTGAAAGGGGTCATCTGGTGAACAATGTCACATGAGCTCTGAAAAGCCATCAGTTATGCTAAAACACATTTCTCATTCAGAATGCTGGCCAGGGGCTTCAGCACACTAAAACTGTAGGTGTTCTAAGAGCATCCTTCTGTTACTGAACAAGCAAGTGTATCAAATGAGCATGACAAAAAGTTTTAAGTGGGGAGCTGAAGGGATGGAAGCGGGTGAATGATATTCTGAGACCTTTTTTAGTGAAAATGTGGTTCAGTTTGCATTATGGTGCGATATTATGAAACATTTGAATACATTGTGTCAATTTATTTTTAAAACAAATATTAAAGAAATGAGTTACTTAGAAGAGACCATTAATAAATCGGAGTGGTTTTAGCCATGTATGCACGCAAGGGTAAAATAATTTGTGGGTTGGTTTGTTTTCGCACCCTACTTTATCACATGTCTGTCTCCACATTTCCCAATTAAAAGACTCAAATGATTCTTGTTTGCGATGTTGGCAAACTTTAAAAATGAGCTATTGGTTACATTAGTGCCTTTTATGTGCCTGGTTCTTGTAATCTGATATCACACTCTCACAAGAGCGGCATACCTTTGTTCTCTGGGCTCTCCTTAATTTACGTTGATCTTTCACTGCTTTTGAGCACACAGCTAATGCTGTTTACAAATTTCACAGATTGAAAGGCTTCACTGTTTTCCATCACCTTTCTTAACTCCTTCCAGGTCTGGGGGTGCTGTAGCACCTGCTGCACCACTAGTTCCAACACCCGGGGGGCGCCAGTTGTTGGAATTGTGAGTGATATAGGTGTGGACAAAAAGAAGTTTGTGTTTTTCTATCTACACTGGATGGTACCTTTGGGAATGTACAACACAACGAGTATACTCTGTGTATGGGAGTATGGATCTGTCCTCCTGCATCAGCACATGTACTTCAAGGCACTTTCATTTAGGAATTGTTTCCACAGATTGACAGGTTCATGTATGTTTTAGCTCTAGCACAAAGAAGCATAAGAATCAGTGCTCAATTTGAGCTGGTGTTTTCCAGTGCTCAGCCGGCGCTTAATCATCAACACCAGTGCTTTTCATTAGCACCAGTTAAGGACACATTCATTTATGCATAGGGAGATTAAGTGATGTGTCCGGAATCTCAGGATGTTGAGCCGATACCGTGGCTCAAACCTGGTTCCCATGTGCTGAAGTCAGCAACTCTGGCCATTAAGCCACATCCTCTCCCCACTTTCGTGGTTGGTAGTTGGTTCTGTTTTAGGCTGTGCTAACAGGAGAAATGGGCTGGTGCAGGCTGCCTACTGATAAGAGCCCCAGCCCTTATTTTTTTACAAATTAACCACTGCAAAGAATGGTCGACAGCGTACAATTTTTGCAACTGAGATCAAGAGAGCAAAACCTGTGTATCCATGAGACATGGACTCAAAGCAGTAAAGCTACAATAAACAAGTGTTGTCAATACTGCAGTGGATTGAATAAAAGACAATCACGAGGAGGATAGCAGCGGTGCCAAATAAGGGGATACAATGGCAGGGTGCTGAGGTTTGTAATGCCACGTCTGTAATTGTTAAATGTAATGGTGTTGTCTGAGCCCTCGGCTGTGCACTTTGTATCCTGGCTGCTGTAAATGCAAATGTACTAGACTAACAGCATCAACTGATGTTTTCACACTCACCCTGAAAACACCAATAGTCTTCTCAAATGAATGCAAACATGCATAGAATGTTGATAGGAAGTATTGTCATTGTCGATTTCCCAATAACATTACTGTACTGCCCCTAAACAGTATGAGACTGAGAATAGTCAGCACTACAAGTACTGGAATGCTAGCTGTGTTTAGTAAAGATCGTGTATCAGTATGCTGAGGAGTGTGCTCCCAGAAGATGCAGCAGGAGAAGGCAAGCAGTCAATAAAATGTAGTGTCTGGGGTAGAACTAGGGCGCAGAGCAGCAGCCAGTGCACCTACCACAACTGGCCCCTTGTAATACAGCAGACGCCGGAGCCCACCAACACTTAAGGTATGTGTATAAAAGGCATTGTTTTATTTGTAATTTGTACCCTCTTAAGGCTGTCAGGTCTCTGTCACATAGTACTACAATAATACCTATATGCATGCTTATTTTACAGTTATTCCTTGTGTAAAGTTTTTAAAAAATACCAGAACTGCCTTATAGAATAAAAATAAAATCCATAGCTACTTACATTAAGTATAGAGTGTGTTTCATCAGCGTGGCTGTTTCCCCTCTGCGCCATGTTAACTCTGTAGTCTTCTGCAAAGCCTGTTTACCCGCAAAGATATAATTAGGTGCTCCAACAAATTTCAGAGTGCAAGTGTAGTTACATCCCTATTTCAATTTTTTCTCTGCACACTCCCAAGGTGTTAAAAGCGTGCCTTAAAAAAGTCATACTTTCACCGGCTTCTTCCTGTCTAAGAACATCATGACTGTGCATATTTCCAGACCCTCGGCGCCACCCTTTGCAAGACTCCTTGCTTATCAGTTCATGCCAGCTCTCTCCCCACGTAGAAGCCACTTCGTGTCCTAGCAGTCTTTTAGGTGGTTTAAAATTAGGCGCTGAAAATGTTACATCAGCAAACTTACATTTTAGTTTTGCCGCTCTTTAGAGTCTCTTGTTAGTCCTGCTCTTTCTGTGTTGCACCAGCATTTTTCCATCATGTTACATCTCCAGGCTGGGTTGGTTTGCCGCCTTTTGTGGAACTTGCTCCGTCCATCCCACTTCTGGGCTGCAGCAGCCTATTTTACCATTGCAAAAATATGCCTGTACCTGTTGCTGAACCCTAACGCATGCTGTATAAGAGTGCCATGTTTCTCAGCCATGTCCCCACACTCACACGTAGAGCCAAAGCCTCAGTTGCATAGCACAGGTCTTTATTTATTTTTTCTTTTCATACTTCGTGTCATTTACATAAGAGACTTTCAAATAGGCTGTACATAGTGTTGCACCAGGAAACTTACAGTCTAGGTTTGTGACAACACATTACCCTGTTAAAGAACCCTGCAAGTGTCTGTTACGCAGCCCCCAGTTGCCTTACATACTAACCTTTATCAATCCTACCACATTACTCTCACTTAGAACGAAACCACAACTGCATAACACTTTTCTTCCTTTATGTGTTTATTTTATTTTCCTTTTCATAATAGGCATCATTTTACATCAGAGCCTTTAAAATATTTATTTACTTTTCCTTCATAATTAATTGTACTTACAGCAGAGGCTTTCAACATTGGCTGTGCATGGTGCTGCACCAGCAACCTTACAGTTTAGGTCTGTACATCCCATTACCCTGTTAAAGAACCCTGCACAGGCCTGTTACATAGCCTACACAACTGCATTACATACTTGCCCCCCTGTTTATCATCCCTAATACATTACACACCCGTAGGAGAGAAGTCACAATTGCACAACAAATGTCTTTATTTATTTATTTATTTATTTTAAAATTTCCTTTATAATGGCTTCCATGAAAGACATCCTTGTACATCAGAGACCTTAAAATATTTATTTATTTTTCTTTTCATAATTAGTGTCATTTTACACCAGACACTTTAAAAGTTAGGCTATGCAAAATATTGCACTGGCAAAATAGCAGTCTGGGGCTGATGCAGGACCATCCACCATGTTACAGAACAATGCCCTGGCATGTTACACGGCCCCCAGCTGCCTTACATACTGGTCCCCGGTTTATCAGCCCTAACGCATTACTCCCCCGTAGAAAGAAGCCACAGTTGCATAAAACTTGTCTTCATTTTAATTTTAATTTTATTTATTTTCCATTTCATAACAGGCATCATTTTACACCAGAGACTTTACTATTAGGCTGTGCAAAATATAGCATTGGAAAACTACATGTTTAGGCTTGCTGCAGCATACTCCACCATGTTACAAAGCAGTGCCCTGGCATGTTACAAGGCCCCCAGCTGCTGGATTACATACTGTCCATGTTGATCATCCCTAATACATTACTCCCACGCAGAAAGAAGCCATAGTTGCACACTTGTCTTTATTATTTTTTATTTTAGTTTCATAACTGCTGTAATTTTCCATCAGAGACTTTTTAAAATTAGGCGGCTAAATTACTGCCCCAGCAAACAAAAGGTCTAGCTTCCCGCCTCTTTTAGGACCAATGGCTTTCCATCCCTCTGCTGGCTGTGGCTACGCCCCCCTACACAACAGGCCACCACTCAGGAACGCCATCGGCATCAGACATGCCTCCTAGGGGCCGGGCTATCTCCCAAAAAAGACCCTGCAACACTCTAGGGCTCCCACTCCACAGACGGACCTCGTCGCTGCTCATGCAACACCCGCCTGCAACAGCACCTACCTGCTGGACATGCCCGGACATGTTCATGCATGCCCGGACATGTTCCTGCCCAACAAACATGGCGCACACAGGTAGGCCTCTGCTCATCCATCCCACAACCCTAAACACTCCTGTAAGCCCTACTGCCTGCCTTGCCGCTAGCCCTAGCTACCCCCACACCATCACTCTACATCCATTGACACACATCCATTAATTCCTGTGTGCAGGGCACTCGCACCTTACACATTCCCCACGTCCATCATTGCCCCTCTGGGGGGCGCACCCAGGCCCTGGACTTCCTGGGAGGGACTTCCGGCCCTGGACTTCCTGCCCTGGACTTCCGGCCCCGGACTTCCAGGGAGGGCCTTCCGGGGAGGGACTTCTGGGGCGGGACTTCCGGCTTCTACGTCACTTCCAGGGGGCGTTCCCACCTGTCAAAAAATGAATGGTGATGGATGGTATCATTCCTATACTACTTACGCTATTCAGAGGTTCTTATGGTGGATGACTGTGTAGATTGCTTATTCGATAATGATATATTTGCATTTGATTATTCGAACAAAGACATACACTCCTTTTAGGTTTGGACTGAGGAATGTTTGCAATATTAATGTCACACAATACGACAAAATAGATCCTGTGGTTAGAGTATGTTAACTGTTGTATTGACCTTAGGAAAGTGAAACACTTGGCTGGACGTTCTTGGTACAGACAGTGCGTGCGCCCAATGTGATGAATCATGGCTTAGTGCACAGCGGGGTGATCCTTGTGCATTGATAATATACGGTTAAAGTACTGTGATTGCCTGAAAGGACAGAGGAACAGACTTAAAGCCCTTGACATAGCCTTCTTTGAGAAACATAGAGCAGCATTACTTCAAGATGGCTGCTGGGACTGGATCCCTCAAGTCGTTTGCAGGACACATCCACCTCCACCACCCCATTGCTTAGCTACTGCAGAGTACAAACCCCACGTTGACGGACTGTGGAAATATGGATTTTTCAGCAATTGTTCTGCACACAACTTCCCTCTCCTAATCCCCCACTGCCATAAAATTCTTATGAGAGACAGAGCAGCGGGTATCACGTGAGCAGTGAGGGTTGCCAGTAGCTGCCAACAGTTTTGCACTACAGTCGATCAGATTGTTTTGGTCTGCTTAGCCTTTACGTACATGCTGGTTGAAAATGAATCTGGCACTCGTTGCTAATACTTCTTTACTAGGAACAAGGATGAAGGGAGTGGTCCATAGCACCTCTGTATGTCTAGTGACTGTTAAGTCTCGGGGACCCTACTTCTGCAGAGTGAGACTGAACCTCAGTACACAACATAAGCATACCTCAACTGATTTGCGTTGTTCTTTGCTTTTTTAGGTGTTGCTTCGCAGGACAATTATCTGTTGATGTATTGTTACCAATAAATGTAAAATATACAAAGGATGGACTTTGGCTCCACCCGCAGGAGTGCTATTTTCTAATCTCATGCTAGTGACTGTGTATCATTCCACATTCCATGAAATGCTTCTGTTGGAATGGATGAGGGGCTATTTTACATCTGAAAAGTACAATGTATCATTACACTGCTGTTACATTTAATTCATAATTTCCAAAGTGCGTTCCGTACAAGCTTTAACTTGATAAATGGCATTTGTCAATGCTACACATGTAAAGAACATTTATGAATGGCTGTGTTTATCCGTGTTTACACAGTAAAGGAAAACCGATTGGATTTGTCATTGCTTGTTTATTTCCTGTCCCTAGCGTTCTCCTCCTCAAAGAGGCCTGAGTAAGCAGTGCTACATTTGGAGACAAATTACAGTATGTGTGTCAAGATAAATATGTAAATGTTTAGTCTTTTAGTTACGAACGTAGAAGACTAGGTTGTTTCTACAGTAGTCTCATCACCCATTTCCATACCACTCAAGGCATTTATTGTAAGGTGCAATGTGGACTTATGACTACGGACCAACTTTGGTATATTTATTTATCCCCTAGAAAAACAAGCACAAGATGTTAGGAGTAGCAAGAGTGTATATGCAAATATCTAGGTTGAAGCCACACAGCCTCAGCTTTGTGATTAACAACTCAAGCAATTGTATCTGATTTGAGCTGGGCCGGACTGGCCATAGTGGGCATTAGGTGTTTCCTCTGGAGGCTGGAAAGGTGGGGGCTGGTTTTGTCACTGGGAGCCTGTTTTGCACGGGTGCTCCAATATCGGCACGGGTAGCAAAAGCAGCAGTGCTTCACGCTTGCACAGCCTTCCACCTCCCAACCCACCCAGGGGCTGGTCAAACAACATTGCCAGTGCTGCTTTGGGTACCTGTCTGCCCTGGAAGGACCTGCAGTAACCACATGTGGCAGTGCAGCTGCTTTACTGTCATTGCACTACTTTTCAATACCTTGCTGTTGCAGTTACATGTATTCACTGTGTGCAACAATTACTGGATATTAGTCATAGTTGTGCAGTTGCCATTCTTCATTGGGGTGAACAACCTAATTCCTAAAAAGAAAGGTAACATTTAATGGAGGACGTCAGTCCATGGCAAATGCGATCTTGCAGAAGTTAATGTGTTTGTTTACTGTGCTTGTAAGAGGTAAACGTGGGCCTAGGTGCAAAGCAGTGCTGTATGTATTTTCCCAAGTATAGTGCGTGCAACATTTCCATCATACTCTTCTGTGAGGACCTCTCTTGGTAGTATAGTGCAACATGCTTTCCGTCTCCAATGTAGTGCTCTGTGAGGACCTCTGTTGGTAGTAAAATGCAACAAGTTTCCCACTTCACTTCCGCTTAGAGTACTTGTCTGAGGCAATGGAAGAGTTCTGCCTAGATGTATGGCTGTGCTGTATGAATTTTATCAAGATGGCAACTTTGTCATTATACATATTATTGTATGGCGCAAGTATGGTTTCACACTTGCACAGAAAAATGCAGTGGGCAGTGGCGGTTCTTCCATGGGGGCGTTTGAGCGCCGCCCACCTGCTTTCTCGCCGTGCGAGAAGGCAGAAACAAATGGTAGTTATTTATTTATAACTACCATTTGTTTCTGCCTACCCTTCTCGCACGGCGAGAAAGCAGTCAGCAGAACTTCCTGGTTACTCGAGCCTCAGGGCAGGGGGGAGTGGCTTGGGGGAGTGGCTTGCCCACTGTTGTTAATACTGACTGTTTGGACAGCCTGAGAGCAGTCCAAACAGACAGTATTAGCAACAGTGGGCAAGCCGCTCCCCCAAGCCACCTCCCACTCTCTCCGTTCTGCAGGATGCAGACTAGGAGAAATGACGCGGTTAGGGCAGCCGGCCGAACCAATCAGCGCCGGCTGCCATGGAGGGGAGGGAGGCTGCCTGCAGCCTTCAGTGACGAGAGCCCACACCACATCAGACGCAGCGGCGGCATTCAAAATCCAGGACGGCGGGAGTTTGCAGTCTCGGGACTCGAGTCGGGAGTCAGCGCGGGAAGCCAAGGTAAGTTTTTTTTTATATTTATTTTCAGCAGCGGGTTCTCCCTGGAGACGCAGAGACAGGCTTACAGAGCAGGACCACCCTGTCACATGTCGCTTTTTATCCGGGCCAGCAGCTGTGTGACGCAGCAGCGGGATAGACATCTGGCCTTGTTAGCGCATTAGGGATTGCATGACACTGGGGTAGTTATACAGCAGACTGAAGCTAATATAAGATTGCGTTTAGTTTTTCGATGCAATCACACAAATGTCCCTTAACAGTCTTCAGGGACCCCACAGCCCGGTTGTCCTTGCAGAGTTAGTACTTGTCTGAATTTAGCAGTTTTGTGACAACCTTTCTGGTCCTCACAACATTTTAAAAACAGAATCACTCATTCTCACTCCTCTCTCGCTCTTTTGGGCTTTTTTTTATTATTCTCTTGGGACCTCTGTGCTTTTCTTTAGGAGCAATATGGGAGGCACCCTTTATGCTACAGATAGTAGGCACTCCACGAATGACGCTTTTATGTTTGCAGACACTGCTGTGCCTGTTCTATGTGTGATGAGTAACCTAGAGCATGCTCTCTGCTGCTTCCTGATCTGTACTGCTTCTTGATCTGTCCTCTTAGCGATGTGTATCATATGGCTGAGGGGCGTTTCAGCTGCAGTCTTCATGCTGAGTCTGTTAAGCTTGTACCCCTGCTTTATGTGCTGTCTTTTCCATGTGTGAGTGTGTGGGAAGTCTGCAGGACTGTTATCTCGTGTGGCGCATATTATGACATCACCGGCCAACTTTTCTCTAACATTCTAATAGCCTCTGGTGTTTGTTCCTGTATGGACTTTTCTCCACCGCCAATTTTACGCCTCACCAATTTCAAATGTCACCAGCCGCCACTGGCAGTGGGTGCATAACTCACTCTTCCACGGTCTATGTATCAGTAGTGCAAGAAGGCAGGTGTATTTTTTTTGTTGCTGCAAGGACCTCAGATGCAACCCCTCCTTCCCTGCTTCAAAAAGGACCTGAAACTCCTGCTCCTCAACCAATACTTCTCTGACCAAGCCAACCAACCTAGGCATCAATAGACTAATGGACTCCCCTCTCACGCTGACTTCCAATGATGGGGGTTATCAAACTGTTCCAACCACCTGCGTTTTTCACACCTTCACTGTATACTTAAGTGTGATGACTTTGCTTATATATTTATACAACCTCATGTCCTGTGATATAGTGCAACTTTTTCTTTATACATAAATAAATACAGTTCCTGTGTATGGGTATGAATAAAAGATTGCAAATAACCAAATGCAGGGAAAACATGAACTGGATGAACTATTAAGTAAGAACTGTGACACTCCAACACTGCTGACATCATCAGAATTGTGTGCCCCTTCCCAACCTCCTTCGGCATTAACCTTTTTTAATAGACCGTTTAACACCACTACAGTTCTCTCCCCACCCCAGGATGATAATTATATGTAATCATATGGATCTTCCCTTTAGTACAACTTCAGACCTCAAGTCTTCTGTGAGTATGTCTATAAGGAGTATAGCACAACTGCAGCTTTATATCTCCATTGTATTCTTCTGTGAGGGCATCTGTTGGCAATGTAGTTTAACTTTAGTATCCAAGCACTTGTATTTTCATTTGAGGACATATGTCGGCTGTATATTTAAACTGCAGCGTTACTGGTGCTAGCTTGGTTGCAACCTCATGACACTGGGTAAAAAGAGGACTGGTCTTTTACAGCTTTAGGTTGTGCAGAGACTCATGTCTCCTGATTCCCCATGACCGAAGCAAATAAAACAAGCGTTTGCAATACAATTGGCCTCGCATTTGTGAAAGTAAGAGCTATTGGCATAAATGATAATGTTTTTTTACTTTAGTTTTTAGATCGAGCCTGGGCAGCGCATGCGCTGCTCTGCAAGGCATGCTGTTTTCGATTATGTACTTAAAGTCCCGCCCACTCTCCACCTATATTTTTCATTGGCTTGTGTTATTGTCCTTAGCAAATGTTGGCTTCTGAATCATTAATAGGCTTGTTAGTACCTGCGTAGTACCGCCTTGTGTTCACCGTATGTTTATTTAGTCTGTAAGTACTATTTTCTATAAAGAGTTTCTGGTACTGCAAGCACCGACGTGCTTTCCTACAACATTCAGCACGCCAGGCTCGCTTTCACTTTCAAAGCAGCCGCTTCTATGTAAAGTAATAGGTCGCGCATTTGCCAGAGTTTTAGCTATTGGCATTATAAATGACAATAACAAACTCTCAAAAATGCAAGACGTATTGCATTGCAAAGATGTTTTCTAATAGTGCCCTATACAGCGCTTGCACTTTAATGTCCGACACGCCCCTTTTGTTAAGCCGAGCTGTGTCTAAAGAAAGGTGCGCGGTCGCTATTAAAGTGAAACCATGGCATGTGACATTTTGGAAAAAAAAGCATATGTTTGTGTACTGGGCAAACGGATTCCTTTTTAGGTCAAAGCACTGCGTCCAGCGAAGCATCTTTTGTCATCCACTTCCTGGGAATGTGAGACAGGGGATGGGCACGCGCAGGGGATTCGCCCATGTGAGCGCGCGCGTTCACCCACACGCCGTGCACATCTCATGTCCCACATTGCAAGGAAGCGGATAACACATACACACACGCGCGCACGCACAACACACACACAAATAGACACACGCGTGCACACACACGCCCACACATCCCTGTTTGAGCCGCATTGCCACCGCACCCAAGCCGCTACGATCTGGCAAGCTTGTACCCTGCAAAGTACAGCCCGCACTCTCCAGCCCTCGAAGACGCTCTGCATGTGAGGATTCCAAGTACGCCTCGTGCTTGCTACCAACGTGCCGTCCGCCACTTCAGGGCACAAAGGTACGCCACGTATGCCTGAATCGTACTAAATCGCACTGTGCCTGCCTGTACGCCACGTACGCCTGAAGCGTACTCCAGCGCACTGTGTCCCCACCTCCCGGGGCCGCGCCGCACAAGGGAAGCCGCCCGGTACGAGTCGTACTGGGCCGCTTCGTGCCGCACTGCCGCCCCGGGGATCCTGCCTGCAATAAGAACATGCGGCTCGTAGGCCGCCATCGTACAAGTCAGCCCTTTGATTTGCCCAGTCCGGCGCGTACATGTGAAGGCGTACTGCACCGTACCGTTTCTCCCCTCCCGAGTCCGTGCCGTACTCAGAGCCGCCCTGTACCTTGGAAGACGTACAGGCCGCTCCTTTCCGCACCGCTGCCTCTGGGGTACCTGGGCCGCCCCGAAGGATCACCTACGACCCGGACCCTCCGCAGCACCCCCTCGAGGTCCCGCCTAGACGCCCCGCACCGCGGCGCTTCTCCACAGCCGGATCTCCACGAGGGCACTGCCGTAGAACATCTCCTGTTGCCTGCATCGTCCCAGCAATTGTAAAGGTACTGTGTGCATCAGAGGGGTCCTGTCTCGGAACCCAGAGTCCGCGCTTGTGTTTTCGACTCGTGCTAGTTGTGGGGCTCATTTCCTTAACCATTTCAAACCTCTTGAGCGTCACCCCAGTAACGCCAGACTCCCAGAACGACACATCGAGTCCCAACTCCCCCCTGAAGCACATTTTGCTAAGCACTCTTGATCCCGACCAGAAGTGGGTGCATTTTTCACGTGATCTAGGGTCAAGAGACCGTTCTAGAAGAAAACGCATTTTCATATAAAAAGTATTGTGTGCCTGCCCCCTCCATACAGCTACTCCTCCATTCCGTACCATTACGCCATACTTCAGCGCGATGCCCTGCAGCGTGTCCTCAGAGCTCACGGGGTGCTGGGTGTACATCTCTACCCAGGCGGCCGCTCAAGGACAGTTCGGCCTCAGACTCGGAGCCTCAGCGCGGATAGACAGCGTTTCTTCTCTGGCGATCCTCAGCTTACGCCGATACTGGCGATGTGCACGCTCACGGCGTCTCGTGGGCACCCACCGCACTTTCAGATTCGTTCCAGCCCTCCAGCAACTTCCAAACATCAATTAATATGTCAAGAGAAGCCCCGTCATTAATCAGCTTCTTGGAAACAGACAGGAGGTTTCTGTAATGGAAAGTTTGACTCATCCTAAGGCAGCGCACAGGGTTAAACTGCCTGCTGCTAACAATGTTTACCACTAGATTTTCGTGCAGTTTACCTATTTTGTTTAAAAATGTTTCTACACATTTGCAAAAAGCAATGAGGGTAGTCTTATGGGTAAGCTCCTTTTCTCAAAGAAAATCAGAGAGCCCAGGGCGCAGTGGACAACAAGAGCACTGGAGAAAACAAGGATGTTACACATGACACCGTTCACTTTTCTCACTTTCAAAGAACCAAATACATCTGATATTTATTTATTCCCACTGAGCCACCATAAAGCAGTTCT
Source organism: Lissotriton helveticus (assembly GCF_964261635.1). Taxonomy (NCBI): domain Eukaryota; kingdom Metazoa; phylum Chordata; class Amphibia; order Caudata; family Salamandridae; genus Lissotriton; species Lissotriton helveticus. The sequence goes on along the minus strand of NC_136063.1, from coordinate 258,730,865 downwards.
TTATTGCACACCTTCACCTCTATCTATCGCCCTCCTTCTATAGTGGAGAAGCGTGGCTCAGTGGTTAGAGGCGGCAGACCCGGAAGCTGAGATCGACCGTGGACCAGGGTTCGATTCCCCGCCTCGGCGGGTCTCGGGCTCAAAAATTCCACGGACTTGACAATTCTCGCTCTAGTGCCTACTCAACCCACGGGGTCACACTCTGCGACTCTGGGCAATAGCTTGCTTAATCTCCACTACGGCCCCTCACGGCGGGATGCCTGGCTTTCACCTTGTGGACACCCTTCCGGGGTTTCTTACAGGGGAATACCAGGACGGGTTCCCTAAGCAAGCGCCGGGACGCTCACGGGCAGCCGTGCGCTCTACAAATCCAGCACATTTACATTTACATTTACATCTATCACCCTCCTTCTATCTATCTATCTATCTATCTATCGCCCTCCCTCTCTCTATCGCCCTCACTCTATCTATCGCCCTCACTCTATCGCCCTCACTCGATCTATCACACTCACTCGATCTATCACACTCACTCGATCTATCACACTCACTCGATCTATCGCACTTACTCTATTACATCACCACAGCATCACTCAGCACCACCACAGCATCACTCAGGGGCACCATAACATCACTATGCGCTACCACAGCATCACTGAACGCCATAGCATCACTCAGCACCACAACAGCATCAGTCTGTGCAACCATTCAACAACAACTGGTTCAAATATGTTCTCTCAATGTTTCAAGCTTTATTAAAAATGTCACAAAAAATGTTAATATTTCACTTCTGTTCTTGGATTTTCGTCACAAGAAAATACACTGAACATAATCTTCACAAAAGTTATTTACAAAAGTTTAACATATTGCCATTATAAATGACAATAGCTTTTATTGAAATATTAATTATTTAAAAAAATTAAAAGCCATTATTATTTGTAATATCAATACATCTAAGTCACGTGAATACAAAACATGTTGCATTACAAATGCTATAGGTGTCACATTTGCAAAAGTTAACAGTATTTCCATTGTAAATGACAAAGCTATTAATTTAGCTATTTTCAAAACCAACACATAAATAAAATATTTGTCATTTACAAGACCAATAGCTCAAACTTTCCTAATGCGAGACCTATTGCATTGCAAATGCTTATTTGTAAAAGCTCTCCATGCGGTGCTTTGACATTAATGGTTGCCTCACCCCTTTCTTTAGATACGGCTCATCTAAAGAAAGGGGCATGGTCGACATTAATGTGATAGCACGGCATAGGCGCTTTCCAAAAATTGCATTTACAATGCAATACGTCTCACTTTTGTGAGAGCATAAGCTATCGGCATTGTCAATTACAATATCAATAGGCCAAACTCTCGTAAATGCGCGATCTATTGCATTGCAAATGCTTGTTTTGTTTGCAGTGGAGTCATCATTTAGAAAACAAGAGTTAGAGCTATTGACCTAGTATATGACTATATTGTTTACCTATATGTTGTGGCGTGGATGTATGTGATGTGCAGTGGAATTATGTGGATAGTAATTATGTGGTATTTAGGGTATTGGAATTATGTGGCGTGGGATTGTGTGTTATGGAGAGTAAATATGTGGTATGGTATTTTGTATTGTGGAGTCTTATGTAGTGGAGTTTAATTATGTTGCATGCTGTTGTATTTTGTGGTGTGATGTGGAATTATGTGGGGTGGATTGAATGTATAATGTATATGGTGTGTTATGAAATTTTGTTGACTTGTATTATGTGGTTTCTTGTTAAATTATGTGGTGTGTAATGGAAACGTGTTGAGTTGATTTGTGTGACGTGGAACTGTGTGGTGCTGAGTGAAATTATGCTGATTGGAATTATGTGGTTTTGTGTGAAAGTGTGTTTATGTGGATTGTTGCTATGTGGTATAGATTGGTTCTATGTGGGGTGTATTTATGTGGTCGAGATTAGAGTGTTAGTATATGAAATTGAATTATGTTGTGCTGAGTGGTATTATGTGTAGTGCAATTTTTCTGGGTGGATTTGAATGTTGGGCATAACTCCTCCAGAGTGTAAAATGGGATAGGGAGCCTTAAATTTACCACCTGCTGCCTGTCCTTACGAGGAAATATTGGTAAATGTCCCAATCCTCACACCAGTACAAAAGGAAACAACTATGCAACTGATGGACAAATCGAGACACTGGCTAACAAAGACTGCAAGACTGCCTCCATCTGTCTATGATCACTTAATTATGGCTAGAAGAATTTCTTGGGTTGGCAACTCTACAAACGTAATCGAGGTAGATTGTGTAGTACTGAACTTCAACAATGTGTATGTTGTAGAGGAAATATTAGCGCTACTCCCCATAGCAGGAACAACAAGCTCACAGATCTATGCCATCCCATAGGCTTCTTTTATAAGCCACCGCTCCCGCATAGATCCACCATGCGCTGGGCTTCATTACAGGAGAACCATGAAAGAGTCTGTCCACCAAGGGGAACAATTGTTTTTTAAATAACAGATATGCACCTTTAACAGATCTAAATGCCTGCGACTGACTACCCCTAAGTGTGACACCTGAAACTAGCCAGGACAAGGAAGAAAGCAAAAGGCAGGAAGCCCCTTTACAATTCCCTGTGATGGCGAAATCAATCACAGCTAGGGGAGGGGTCGAAGCAACTGTTTATCCACACACTGTAGACGATTCTCCCCCGATAACTGCATGTACCATGCTGTCGGCTTTAACATCTAGCACAGAGTTGGCAAGATGTAGACCAAAAACAAATAGTTACCACACCCTGCTTTCCTGGAATATAACTGGCTACAAAAATAAAGACATTAAGGAGTGGCACAACATAATTGCATCCTATCCAATCCTATGCCTCCAAGAGACATGGGAAGTGGATCCTATTTTTATTAATGGTTATCAAGATTTAATACCTGGATCATACCTCCAAACAAATGAAGAGCTAAAGGTGGCCTGCTGACATGCATATCCAATACTATTTCATTCAAGGTAGTTCACTTTACCAACATATCCCCATTTTTCCATATTATTGTATTAGATAGCAACCATTGACTGATAATTAATTACTACAATAACAATTTTGCAACCCCACAGGAGGTGGTAAGGGACCTTGAAGAAACATTAAAGAAGGTAATATCCACACAAGTAAAACCACTTTATTTCATATGGGCGGTGACTTTAACACAGCAAAATGCTTGAACGGGGACTCCCGCATGTGTCATCAAATCGCACAAAATGAGGGCTTAAATGAGCACTTCATACATACCAGCTATGGAAATGCTTTGAATGACATTTTGATGGTATGGCAATTGGAGATCAGGACACAAAGAACTTACCCCGACTTTCTACAGGAGGGAGACCACCTTGGTGATAGGATATATAATTACATCTAGTGATATTAAGAGTAATCAAGCTGAAGTAAATGTAAGTATTACAGAATTTAACGACCATGCTAGCATCTCCATAACGCTCCCTTGGAAAGACCATTGTAAAACTAAACGGAGCATAAAAATCCCTAAACCAGTCTTAGCTGGACGAAATGGTTACTCCTTAAAATGGATCAAGATTGACGAAGGGCTCTTCTTCTCTTAATTGATTCAGGCAAATTATAACAAGGTCTGTTTCTGTTTAAACTATCAAACAAATAAACTGCAAGTAGTCGCAGCATTCTTGAAGATACTAGACGGTATCAAGCAGCAACTTACTCACCCATCGGGTGAAGGTAACTAGTTGCAAAATCGCTGGTTTGTCAATATCTGCTCAAAAGCCTCTACCAACATTCGGCATGCATTAAAAGCAAAACCAAGGGATGAATGACAAATCGAAAACCGGAGAGAGAGTTATAAGAGCGCAAATAACTAAGATCTGAGGCGTGTGAGAAATTAAGGTTAGCAACTAAGGTTAGTGATTCAAAATCTTTTTGGTAAGTGGTCAATGCACCATTTCTACAAGAAGCAGGTGGCCCATCCACAGATGTTTGTATAGACAAAAACACATGGATAGATCACTTCCAAAAAATCTTCCACAAGCCAAATCCAGGTATCACTGCAGAATGTGTGAAGTATCTTAGAGGTCATCCCTGAGTCCTACTCTTTTTAAAATTTACGTCACCCCACTGGCATCAAAAATAAGAAAGTGTGGGTTCCTACCTGTTTCTTATGCAGATGACACCTAAACAGTGGTGTCAGTCTCCAACAACTTGGAGGAAATAGCCGACCGATTCAACGACTGCATGAGGCAGGTTAATAATTGGATGCAGTTCAACTGCTTAAAATTAAACAGTGATAAAACTGAAGTTATGTTGCTGGGGGCAGATACGAATTTTGGTCGCCAAAATGGTGGCCTGATAGCTTGGACGAATGCTCTACCCCAGTGGACAAAGTCAGAAATCTGGGATTTATATTTGATAACAAATTGACATATAACACCCATATAAATAAACTGTTTTCCACTGTGTGGTTCATTCTAAAAATGATATGAAGATTACTGCCTTTTATTCCCCAAGATTCATGCAAAACACTAGTAACGGCATTGGCCTGGTCCAGATTGGATTACGGCAACGCCTTGTATGCTGGGATACAAATCCAACATCTGACAAAACTTCAGCGTCTTCAGAACGCAGCAGCAAGACTGGTGCTGGACATTTCTAGACCAGAGCCGGTTGCCCACAGACTGAGAGCCCTCCACTGGTTACCAATGGAGACGAGGATAAGGTTGAAATCAGTCTGCCTAGTCTACTATGCCCTTCACAGTTCAGGACCACACTTTTTAAAAACACATCTGAAACGGTATGAGCCACTCAGGAGCCTGAGGTCTGGTCATGCAAAATTGACACAGGTTCCTAAATTCAAGCAGGTCAGGTGAGGGGGAAAAGCTTCCTGTTGCAGACAGCCAAGACCTGGAACCTTCTCCCAATTACAGTAAAAAACAGCCCCTCCCTCCTGTCGTTCAGAAAAGCCATAAAAACTTGCCTTTTTACCTACTAGATAGATCACTACATCTGTCGTGGAAACAATCCATCATTGTACTGATATTTAAAAAAGGAAATGGCTCTGATCCTGTAAATTATCAGCAATCACATTAATCGACCGCACGATAAAGATTATTGGCCGAATATTATTAAACACAATGGAAAATTGGGCTAGTGAGAAAGAGATCCTGTCGGAGGTACAATATTGTTTCAGGAAAGGAAGAGGGACTGTGGATCAATGCCTGAATCTGGCACTCCTAGCTGTGAATTACACACAGGCCAAGCAAAAAAATGTTTATATGGCATTTATGGATCTCTGCTGCATTCGACTGTGTTAACCATAATAAGTTGTGGCATGTAATGGAGCAAATGGGCGTAGAGCATGCAATAATTTGCTATATAAGACAACTGTATGCGGGTGCTACAGCGAAAGTCTTCTACGATAGGCTGCGTGAATTTACCAGATCCTTTAACATTACAAATTGCAAAAGGCAGGGCTGCGTACTTACGCCCCTTCTGTTTTCATTGTACACCAATAAACTAAAGGACTATCTAGTAGAAAAGGTAATAGACACCCTGGGCGCATGCACCACACGACTCCCCATCCTGCTATATGCAGACGATGCAGTGCTGCTAACACGAACCCCTCTAGCCCTACAAAACTGTATATCTAACTATGGAAAACCTTGACCTACACGTGAATAAAAAGCAAAGTCATTCATTATGTGTATTGGAAGAAGCAAAAAGAAAGAAAATTATGATATCGCAGAGAGAAAAGTTGACATTGTACCTAATTTCTCATACTTAGACATAATCTTTGACAATAACTTAGACTGGAAAATGATGGTGTCCTCGAGGGCATTACAGATGAATGAAAGTATATCCGCAATCTTTAGGTTTGCGTAGATGCTGGGCAATAAACCAGAGATGGTCAAATTTGGCAAAAACTGCATCAGTGGCCAAATATGGGGCAGCAATATGGGATATATGTAATATGGATACCCTCCAAAAAATAGAGGATGGGTTCACTAAAAGGTTACTGTCAGTTCCTAAGGCATGCAATAATGTATTCACACACAAAGAACTAGGCATACCCTGTATTTCAGATACAAATACAATGGCTCCCCTGTTACTCTGGCTGTCTATCTGGAAACGGGAGGCGGTACAGATAAATCAATTCATTTAAATGATGTGACGAAACTGGTTTATGGGTACAAAATAACGTGGCTAAATTACATAAGGTGCACTCTGTAATCTTTGGGGTTGGGATCCCTGTGTGACCACCCAACGCAATGCAAATCTTTTCCAAAGGCAAAATTAATCAATCTCTTCACAGAGAAATGCACAAAAGAAAGCGCACAGAAACAGATAATGCCACAGTAACTGCCTACAACAAGAGACCTTCTCTAGTACATGGTCCATCTTCGTACCTGAGTTGCGTGACTAATAATCGCCATTGTTTTCTCTTTACAAGGTTTAGGTTGGGAAATGTAACATTAATACTGGGATACCCAGCGGACGTGTTCTCTGAGACCCAACTAGGATAATGTTCATGTGACTCCCGATCCAAGCAGTCAATCAAACACTTATTGTTTTTTTGCCATTTTTATGAAACTGAGAGGAAAGCTTCCTGTGGCACTTCTAAAGAAATTTTGCCTGCGTGATCATATCTATGCACTGTGGGTTTTGCTTCAACTAGATATCCCTTATGTTTGCTTGGCGGTGGCTTTGTTTCTCAGTACAACTTTTAAAAACCCGCGAACTAGCAAACTTCTGACAAAATGTTTAATTTGCTCACAATATGCACAGCATGAACAATTTTAAATGTATCAAGAGATAGATGAATTAGCATGATGATATATAAAATAAATAAACCACACACACATATATATATATATATATATATATATATGTGTGTGTGTGTGTGGTTTATTTTTAGATACAAACTTTTAAAGATACTTTATGATAACATAATGATATGTTTGCATATTTTTAACTGAACTTTTTATGCATTCGTTTTCTAAATGCAAAATCAAGTATTAATTGAATTGACTGATAGCTTAACATCTGTATACCAAGCCAGGCTTGGGTAAAGGGTCTGTCAGCTGGTATCCGTAATGGAGGAAGATAAACAGAGTAGTGCACAAGCTCCTCATCTCCAGTAGTTGTCTTATCAGTGACCTTGAACTGCCTGCAATAACTCTTAGCATTAACATAACCATCTCCTCTGCAATAGGCCTTCTTTTAGCCAACAATCTTTCTCGAGGAAACACTGTGTGTAATGCTCTGCTGCACGTAGTTGTTAAACATTCAAGATATTCATGAGAATCATTGGCTGATCTAAATGATGATTTATTTTTAAATTACAACTGAAATAAATGTCACTCGAATGAATAGTTGTAATCTCAGCAGGACACCGGATTATTTAAGACTAAAAACCGTGCGCACGTTGGTCCACAACTCAAATAATAACTTGATAGATTCAGCTGCAGTGACCCCTCGGATTTGCAGCATCCACTCCCCAGCAGAAGTAACCCATTGAAGTAACCTTCTCTGAGGCGGTCATTCCTCACTGGTCAAACACACCTTAAAAGCACTCTTAAACCAGTAGTAATCCTCCAACAAGTCCACTAGTGTCTGGAGGTTCTGGGTTTGGAACTACTGTAACCTACCTGCTCAGTGACACATGAAGTTGAACCTCACATCAAAAACGAAAGCATGGGTTTAAGTTTTCTCCATCACTGTGGTTTATGTGTGCTGGTTAAACCTGGTACCCTGCTCCTGCCAGCACGTCACATGGCCAGAGCCCGACAGGTGCTCCTGATTTATACATCGTAATCTAATGTATTCCATCCAAGATTGCTGCGTTTTACACCGTGTGGACGTAAATATCTCAGAATGGCAATCCACCCCCACTGCAATGTCAGCTGTGGAGAGGGTTCAAAATGGGATCTTCTTTCCACAGACATTGTCAACGTAGGAGAGCTTATTGGACTGGCTTTGTATTTGAATCAAGAACTAGAAGGCCCCACAGACATGTGCCTCTAACTCTTACAGTGTAAGAAAAAGGGTATTACTCATTCTTTTCTAAATTACTTTACCATAATAGAATCTTTGCATCCATCCTTCGCTATCAGACAAAGAATACATCTAAATGTCATATCTTCAAATTCAGAATCCATGTCTAACGGTGTAAATCAAATCTGTGCATGTGCACACATCTGTATAAGTGCATAAAAGAGTGTGTTTGTGATGCACGGCTCGTGGATGTACCTGACGCACATGTTCAATGAGTAGTAGGTAGACAGGCATGTGGGAAGGTGCAGCACATGATGTAGATATGCATGCATATCTGTGTGGTGTGTGAGGGTTCTAGTGGTGTGTATACAAGTGTGCAGGGTATGATGTGTGTGGCATTTGAACATGTAGCCAAGGTAGGATTGGAAAGACTTGATGCCCCGACAGTCTTTAGCTGCAATAACTGTCTGTGTTTAATACAGTCCTACATGCACGTTATGCGAATCATGCATCCCACAGTCTCTGCAACCACATCCCCTACTCACTGGTTTCCACTCCTTTTGCGCTATGGGACCATTTCTCTAGAATTTAACCTTTTACACTTTGTCCCTTTGCGATTTGCCGTCCCACCCAGTGACCATATTTCTAGAAAGCCCCTTCGAAACCTTCAACGCTCCTTTAAACTAACATCACCAACCAAACACCGCAGAGAGCGGTGCAGCCTTACACAAACAGTAACCCTCCATCAAGTAAAAGTGTCTGGAGGTTCTAGGCTTTGGCCTGCTGTAACCTACCTGCTCAGGGACACAAAGGGAAAGAGAAGGGAGAATTGTGCATGGGCCGCCACAGGAACAGAGCCAGCCAATCATGGCTTAGGGTGCATCGAGAAAGAAAGGGAAAACACAGCCACAACAAACAATATCTTGACCGTTTTTCAAAGATGGTTACAGCTTTCTCTACCATAAATGAGTGTGGCTTCCGCCATTATCGGGACGAGAACGTTCCACAATCCTACAATGCCTACCATCCACCTCCTGTGCCCAAGGGCGGGCACGGACACGTGTGTGTGTGTGTGTGTGTGTGTGTGTGTGTGTGTGTGTGTGTGTGTGTGGAGATGAACGGGTTCTGATATACTCAAGTTACCTACAACAAAATAATAAATAACTAAATAAAATGTGCATAATAAAGCAAACATGTGCACTAAAGTGCTAGTCCCTATTTAGAATAAGCAGTGGCTGCTGAGGGTGAGCGTGGGAGAAATTAAACACTGAGCCCGGTAAACACTCAAAGTAGTCCCCTAGGGAAGGGTGATGGGAATAGTACCTGTATCTAAGCGGACGGCCACTAATCAAGGGAATTTAATCTGTAGTTGAGCTGTGCTCCTCTGCTACAAACGGAACTGATATATTGGCGTGCAAACCAATCAGGAGGCATCAAAGAAAAGGTACCTTGCAGTCAACCTATGGAAAGCAGCAGGCGGGATCTCAAATCCCTTGTAGTGATTACAGCATGTCAGCAGATAGCACTTCCGTGCTGCCAAGCTCGACCTTAAACAATCTGTTACAGTGCAATGCCAGAAAGGTGCTTCCTGTATACAATCCCTCAATGAGGATAGATGTGTGATGACTGTCTACATTTCATAAAATAGTTCCTCATGTGTTCCACAAAAACCAAAAGGACACATCTTAGCTAAGGTGTGAGAACAAAATGCTTCTGTGGGATGATCAAAGATGTGTTTAACAAAGTGTAGGGAGTATGTATTGAATACAGTATGTTTGCCAAAATGGTGAAAGCACCATTACGTGCCAAACCCAATTCTAGTGCAAGCACCATTACTGGTGAAACCTAAAAACATGCATCCATTCTCATTGATTTATTACATTTAGTACGCATTCGATATTGTCACAGTTGAGAATGTGGATTAGTTTCAGGGGATGTGAGTCCTCACTAAACAATTATGTCACTATTCTGTACCAGTTCCACTTATGTCTCATTCATTTAAACCTCAACCCTTTGTAGCTGTAGCACAAAGCAGACATGCTTTACTCAGGAGAAATTTGTAAAGCATGTATCAGTACCAACACAGTTAACAACTAGAAAACTCAACACGATAAAAGTTCCACCCCAATTTATAAAATAGAGTAAAATGTAATTAACAAGTAGACAGCAGAATGACTAAATTCAAATCTATGGAACCGAAGAAATGATTTTTAGAAGTTTTAAGTCAAAATAGTGCCTAAAAGCACAAACTGCCAACCGTAATTGACTAGACGCACTAGACCGGGTTCATGTTGCTGCCCCTCAGATATGATGACCAGGTTTTTCTCAGTGGAAAGTTAACCTTCTGTTTTAGAAGATTTTCGGAAGGAAAGTCCTCATCGGCAGGTCCGGCTGCAGGCTGGATCGGAAGGAGGGCTCTATGATGGCAGCCTAGTGAAGCATGGACGCTAGGTGAGAGCCTCGGCTGCAGCACGAAAATTGGCACAGTCATCATTGCCGAAGGGAAAACTGTAAATGGGTGAAGTCCATAGCCTGTGCCCAACATGGTCTTGTCTGCAGTCAAATGCTGTTTGATATCAACGTCAGTAAATTTTCTCTACGTTCTGTCTTAGAAAGTTTTCTGAAAGTCGAAATCCTTACAGCAGGGGGAATCTGCAAGTTGTGTCCAATCAGTGATTCAGCAGGTACAGCTACGGTCCCAGTCTCTGCTGTTTTAACTAGAGAAAATGTTCTGAAATGTTTTAGGTGTCCAGTTTTGCAAGGTTTAGTATAGGAGAAGTACATGCTAATACGAGCCAAGGGCCCAGGAGCAAGTGGGTACGCACTCTCCCAGAAGCCACCAGCAGGATCCAGGGCAAATCCAGTTGGGGTTGGTAAGCTGGGCTCTGGGAAAGGAGAAGTTTTGTAGCTTAACAGGTCAGACAACGTACTCATGGAGTCCACAGCCCAGCAGTTGGGTCCTCTCACCACAATTTCAAAAGCAGGTGCAGTCCTTCTGTTTTCTGCAGGTCCAGAGGTGTTCTGAGGAAGGTCACTAGGGGTGCCATATTTATCCCTGGCACTAGATTATGTGTGGGGGAGACCCACTGACAAATAGGAAAAAAGCTCCCAGGGCCAACCCCACCCGCTTAGACATAATTTTCTTGGCCCTGGCCCTAAACAATCACACGGTGCACTGTTCTAGCTTAATCCAACATGCAAGAATCATTCTTCACCTGGATAGAGCTGTGAGCACACCCCTGAGGTGTGTCTTCGGAGACTTCCTTTGTAAATCGGATAGGAAACTGTTTACCTTAAACCCCACCCACCAATGGGACTGGTACCATCCTGAATACCAGGACAATGGAGAGGGCAGGCTTAGGTGTGAATTACATCTGCCTGTGAAAGAGGATATCTCTCTGAAACTTGTTCAATTGGATGTCATGTCCCTCAGGCCATTCTATCATTGGAAGTCACACCTCCTTTTGTTCCCTTTCCTAGGAGTCATTCACACATCCTTGAAGGGGGCCAGCAGGCTGCCAGGTGGCATTTGGGGGTCCGCTCTGAAAAGGCTACTATAAGCTTTAGTCTGAAAAATAGTGACTTTCTAAATTTCAGAAATAGTTAGGCAAAATTGAACTTTTGCATTAAGTTGGATTTTGTTAGGCAAGATGGTGTCCATGCAGTTGGACGCGTAAGCTCACCTCTCCTGCCGGCTCTCTAAGGGATACTAGTGGAAAGCCATGAAACGCTTTTAAAATTACAAAAAACTTTCGGAAAACTACACGTGGATTTCACTGTGCTTGTTACCTCGGCTAATAATCCCTTTGTGGTGTGTATTTCCCCCCTCAAGTTTTTCCTCTGGCAGCTACAGGTGGCAGAGAAAGATGGCGTTTGATATTGGAGATTTTTTCAGCGTTCGTCTCCAGATCCCTCAGGTGCCGGCGCACTTGGTGGGCTGGAGCTTTCACGGCTGCTGGCAACTCGTGGAGACCAGGTTGCTCCGCTCGGGTGTCCGCTTGTGAGAGCTGCAGCGGCTTTACAATGCCTCCAAAGGGGGTCCGCGGGAAACCGCGGGGTGCGGATGCAGTGAATGAGGAGGCTGACCCGGAGAGAGCGGAGCAGACCGCAAAGAGTACGGCAGGGGATTAAAAAAAAAAAATGACAATGTGAAAAGCTAAACTGCCACTGGTGATAATAGGACGATACCGGCAATTTTTTCTGCCGCTGAAGAAAAGCGAAAGGGGAAAAAGACTCCGGTGGTTCTTCTGACTGATCAGATTAAGGTAGGTACGGCAGAAATAGTTGCAGTAATTGAGGGAGTGGATGGTATGGACGGTAACGAGGATTTGCAAGATATTATTTCACCTGTAGCAATACCTGAAATTGGCTCTGCTCTCGCCCCAGGGTCAGAGACTTTTGTTTGCCCAAGTAATGAGTCTGCTAATAAGAGCAAGCCTACAGGTGTGCAGGGTGTACAAGAGGCTAGTTTTCAAAAAGAACAGACTCGGGTGTGTGGGCAATTACAGGCGCAACCGCTGGCTCAGGTGAATGATGGTGAATCTGGTGATTTCTACTCCCTTTCTGAGAATTCTGCTTCGTCTTGTGAGGATTTGGCACAACAATACTCTAAACAGATGTGTATGGCAGATGAGAGCCCCCATAGTGGTTCTGATTTTGATGTGGATATGGAGGATTCCGCTGATTTCACAGAAGATATCCCAGCAACAGTGCGAGGCATGAGGGAATCAGCTACGGAGAAAGGGGCAACAGGAATGGATCAGCTTTATTCTCTTAATATGGGGGCAAAAGAAATAGTTGAAGAGGCTATTACTCTGTCAACCATTTATCAAACAATGTTGTCCCACATGGATAAAACCCACAGGAGAGCCCAAAAATGCAGAATTCTTGCAGGAAATTGCAAAACTCGATACGGCAAGTAGTGAAATCCCAATCGGACTTTACTGCTAGAGTTACAGAAGTTGAATCCAGGATATCAAATATTGAAGATTAACTTGTTCAGCAGAAAGCCGCTACAGAGTCATTGACTAGCAATAAAGCTGATTTACAGTGGAAAATGGCAGACTTTGAAAATCGATCCCGTCGCAATCATTAGAGACTCATGCAGATACCTGAGGGGAAAGAGGGGCAAGATCCTCGAAAATTCATTGTAGAGTTATTTAAATCTGCTTTTCCTGATCTGGTAAAATGGGATTGGGACAGAGAAATTGAAAGGGCGCATAGGTTCCCATTTAATATACGGCTTCGCCCAGGGCAAGTGGAACCTAAGCCTAGACCTTTTCTCATTTCCTTTAACAGCTTCCTGGCTAGAGAACTTACTATGGGAAAAGCTGAGAGCATGGGCCATACCAGAGGGCATATTAAGGGGCCTGTTGCTATTTTATTCTGACACTTGGACACAAATTAAATTAGGGAATGGATCCCACTTATCGAGAAGTTTTTACAACAACCAGCTTAAAACAGGGTTGCGTCCTGGCTCCACACTTATTCAATCTATTTATTTCAGATCTTTAGGGCAAACTAAATAACTGCAATGCCCACTCTCCGAAACTAGGCAGCTTACAACTCACACATCTGGCATATGCCGATGATATTGTGCTTATGAGTTTAACAAACGTTGGCTTGACCAGACTGCAAACTGAGCTGTCGGAATTCCTGTCTGCAAACAAGCTTGCCCTTAACCTATCTAAAACAAAAACAATGTTCTTCACCAACAGACGAACAGCACATCTTAAAATCAGGCTGGAAGGAAAACAGCTGGAGAGGGTATCAAACTACAAATACCTGAGATATTACATCGATGATAAGCTTGCCCTAAAAGACCAGAAAAACTATCTGACACAAAGAGCAAGAGCCTTAATATTTGCACTTAGCACTCTGTCAAAAAAATTGGAAGGCCCTTCGTTTAAACCACTACTTACTGTGATTGCTAGTAAAGTACTCCTCACCTTAGCATATGCGAGTGTAGCAATGCACGGTAAGGATTTTATTATTTTAAACAGCGCAATTACGAAAATCTACAAAAAGGTCCTACACTTCCTAGCTCAGCTTCACCAGCGCAGATGCGCCTAGAACTCGGCCTAATGAATGAATCACTAGGAAGACTCTACACATGCATCAAGGTATGGTACCGAATTAAGAAGAACGCCATTGACAATAATCTTAATAGATTCTTATGGCAGGAGTTGGAAACGCAAAAAAATTCAGAGGCAAACAAATTTTTGACTTGCGCTTTGGAGCAAACATGGTCGACAAATCTTTGGGATAAAAACCTACCATTTACCTCATTTAAACAGGTAAATATCATTCGCTGATTATTGACAAAGAAATCTTTTCACATCGATTCCATTCATGGACAGTGATCAACAGCTACAAAATACTAACCCCGGCGGCCTATTTAGACACAACCTATTCTGTTTTTATCAAAAGAAGACTGATGGCTCTGAGACTTGGCAAATATCCAACCTTGGCCAACGAGCCTGCCTGGAAACACACTGAAACAGTTGTCTGCCGCCTTTGTGGCAATATAAAAGAAGACTTAATTCATATTATATGCCACTGCAAGAAATTGAACCGGGAGCGCACTTTCTTTTTAAAGAACATCTTTCGGGCCAAGAGACTACGTACTTGTAGGACGGCTGTCATTGGTTGTTTGGACTAAACAGCCCCCTTAATCAACTGCAAGATGATAAAGTTCCTGCTGGCCTTGGAAAAACGCGTGAAAGTAATTTAGCATTCTTAGATTTAAAAAGTCTTTTCCTCCCCTTCAACTTTTTCTTTTAAATTCCATTTTTAGTCTTGGGAAAACTATCATTAGGGGTGTATTATGATGAAATGTATCTCTTTTTTTCTTTTTATGAGATTTTATTGTTTAATATTGGTTGTTTATTGTAAACAATATTTGTTATGGTTTTAACTAACTAAACAATAAAGTCTACATTGGACTCCTGGCTAGAGAGGATGTTTTTTTGAATACTAGACCTAATAAGAAAAGAGCGGGGGATGGCTATGTATTTTTTACTACGCCTGATTTCTGTAAATCTACAATGGAAAGCCTCTGGCAACTTCGACAGTTGGTCACCCAATTTCAGAGCAAAGGTGCTCAAGCGTACTTAATGAATCCTGCTAAGTTAAAATTTATTTATAAAGAGCGCACTCGCATTGAAGTTGCTGCGAAAGAGTTTTTGCATTCTATTGTGGCTTAGCATGATATCCAGATATGCACACATGGTGTTTTAATCACTGAGTAAATTCTCAGTTAGAGGGTAATGAGATTGTTTTTCCTTTGATCTTTAGATTTCCTTTTCTTTATGTCTAGCAATGTATGAGTATGGCTTTTCTATTTTCGTTTTTGAGGCTTCTGAAGATATTAATGTCCCTATGAGGGGAGGCAGGGGGCTCAGGGAAGATTTACATATACAGGACCATAAGTCCTAAAGCCTTGGTAAGGGATGGGGAAGGGGATGGCGCTTCTTTGGGTAAGGGTGGGTGGATATGGGCACGGTGGTGGGGTTAAAAGGGGGAAAAAATCCACGGTTAGGGCTGGAGGAAACAATATTAAAACGGAAAAAGTGTGTAAAAAATGTATAAACTGCTCAAAGGTTTATGGTAAAATGCCCTATGGGTCCTTATCTACAAAGTGTTGGTCAGTGTTGATTTTTTATGGTGGTCCGGGGACTTAAAATATGTTCTCTAAATGTATCTGGCCTGAATAATGGAAATAAAAGAAAGAGGGTAGCAACGGAAATTCGATATATTCAACCTGATATTTTATGTTTCCAAGAGACACACTTGTCTTGGGGGTAATAGGCACTTAGTAGCCGATTTAGGATACTCACTTATTTCTGCTTCACAGCAAATTTCGATGACCCGGGAGGTTATGATATTGACTAAATCACACTATTGCATAGCTGGCAGAAGTTTAAGCGATAAATGGTGACGATGGGCCATAACAGAACTAAAGTTAGTTAGCTCTCAATTCACTCTCTGCTCAATTTATGGATCTAATACGGATGAGGCAGAGGTTTTAGAGGGGCTGAATATAGAATTGGCATCCTGGGCATTACCCTTGGTGATATGTGGTGTTATTAATATTAATTTGACACCACAAGAGATAATGGGAGGACCTGGAAATTATAAAGGACGTAAGCCTAGGGTTTTCAAAGCTCTTCATGATCTTTTAACAGATCATGGACTGGTTGATGTGTGGAGTAATCTTTATCCTGCTAGCCAGGGTTACACTTTTTATTCTTTCCCTCACAGAAAAATGGCCCGCCTTGATTATTTTTTTACTCCCCCCTCTTTATTAAGCGGAGCAAATATGCAGCTATTCCCCAGAATATCATCCGATCATGCTCCAATATTAATTGAAATAGCAGATATAGGGATGGAACACACAAGGAGAGGCTTTTCCTTTGATCGAAAATTATGCTTGGATGATCAATTTAAAAGTCACATGTCAAATTGGATATTGGATTTTTTGTATTTAATTTGCATTCTACTTCAGTTGATAATGTATGGGAGTCATTTAAAGCTTTCTTTAGAGGGGAAGTCCTGAGCTATGGTAATTTTCACCAGAAACAAATAAGGGCAGAAATGCGAGATCTTTATACTGCACTAACTAGTGCAGAAGAGAACTTAATAAAAGAAATTCAAAAAACAACCAATCAAGGGAATATTTCAGATTTTGAGGATAAAGTGGCTCGTTGTCGGGCCAAAATATCGGGGTCTGGAATTCTGAGATAGCCAGGAAATATCTGATATACAAGAAACAATGTCATGAATATGGGGAGGCAACAGGGAGATGTCTTGCTCTACGGCTACGGATGCAGGAAACCTCAAGACTCAAGTAGGGTTAAAAGATAATAACGGGAATTTATATCATGCACCAGAACAGATATTAGCTATCTTTCATCAATATTATACAGAAGTATATACAGAACAGAAAAGGGATGTAGAAGGAGCTTTAATATTACACCAGGAGAATGTTACTCAATTAGGGGCTAGTGAGAAGGTATGGCTAGACAGTCCGTTTACAATGGAAGAGTTGGAGAATGCGGTAAAAAGCTTAGCGAATGGTAAGGCTACTGGTCCTGACCTTATTCCGGGAGAAGTATACAAATTATTTTTTGCTCAACTAAAAGAGGTAATGCTGGAAACTTTCAGAGCAGCGCAGCTTGGGGGTGCACCCAAATCATGGGACAAAGCTGTTATAGTGGTTTTTAACAAGAAAGGTAAACCGCCTGAGCTGCCTGGCTCTTATCGCCCCATTTCTTTGCTCAATTGTGACAGCAAAATTTATTCAAAAATTTTAGCTAACCGAATATCAAAGGTTATCACTCCACTAGTTTCAATAAACCAGCATGGATTTATACCCAATAGAGGAATGGTCACACATATTAATAAAGTCATAACTTTATTCGATATCGCTCAAGCAGAACAACGCAAACTAGGACTGATTTTGTTAGACGCTGGGAAAGCGTTTGACCGTGTGGAGTGGCATTATTTATGGGAGGTTATGAGGCGAGTAGGATTCGGAGAAAACTTTTTGAAGGCAATCCAGGTATTATATACTTCACCAAAAGCTATACTAGCCGCTATGAGGAGGAAATCTGATAACATAAAAATCACAAGAGGCACTAGGCAGGGGTGTCCCTGCTCCCCACTACTGTTCGCTTTATATATAAATCCTTTCATAGAAAAGCTATCTAACACTTCGCAAATAAAACCATTTGTTGTGCAAAATATCTCACATTCAGTGTTTTCATACGCAGACGATATAGCGGTGATTACTGTTGACCTAGTGATGGCTCTGGAAGAGATTGAGCGGTTAGCGTCAGAGTTTGGCCCGATTTCGGGATATAAGCTAAATGTATTAAAAACTCAAATCTTATGTACGAACAATATACTAATCTCGGATTCTAGAGTAGTATCAGAAGTTGTATACTTAGGCATTAAAATCAAAACAACTATGAAAGAAATACTAGATGTTAACTGGTCGGATACACTGCAACATATTAAACAGTCATTGGATAGGTGGGGGCGTCTTCAACTAACGATAATAGGTAGAGGTAATATCATTAAAATGAGTATATTGTCAAAAGTATTATATTTATTTAGGTCTATTCCTCTTGAGATACCTCTTACATACCTACAGCAATTGCAGTCTTTATGCTCAAAATTTCTTCGGACCCCGGGGAAGCCACGACGGGCGATGAGATTGATGACACTTCCTGTTGAAAGAGGGGGACGGGCCATCTCAGATTTTACTTCATATTTTTATGTCTGCCTTTTACAAAGAATTCGCGTATTGCTGACAGGGGAACCAGTACAGCAGTGCAGCAGCACCATCAATATTTCAGCTACTCGTAGGGAGTCAGGCCAATAGGTGTTTATTAAGAGAACTTGAATGGAGTTACTACAAAAGAACTCGATTTAAGGTCTTGGAATCAGCATTTAAAGTTTGGCGGAAGGTATTAAGATTGATGGAATTAGGTAAATTGACATATTACTCACCTCTGAATGCTAATAAAATATTCCCTTTTATATTTTGGGATAAGATAGCTAGGGATTGGGTCCATAAGGGTATTGAACAAACGGGGGATTTTTTTGCAGCGGGAAGCTTATGTTGACATTTGAAGAATTAGCTCAGAAATTTAATTTGATTAACACTCAGTTTTTTTAAATATCTCCAAGTTCACTACTTTTTGATTCGGAAGCAGATTAACTTTGTACCTAATGCTTTAGTTGAGGTAATTCGTCGGCAGGGTAAAATTGGTGATTTGTATAAAATACTGTTAGAATTCAAACCTGATGACTTGGAGAAACATAATTTATACTGGCAGACAAGGCTGGGTGAAACAGACTTGGTTATAGAGGATGCTATTTTGATTGCCAATGAAGCCTTCCTGTCGGCCAATTTGAAGGCTCAATTTTTAAAACTGTATTTAGATTATACTATACTCCGGATCGTATACCTAAATGGGGTACTCGCTACGACAGCAAATGCTTTTGCTGTGGGAGCGATAATGCAGATAGTTTACATATATTTTACAGTTGTGTTAAATTGCATCTTTTTCTGCTTAACATTGAAAAGTTTCTATCTGCTACAACATGATGCACTGTTAATATCTCTCCAGCTCTTATGCTGCTAGGCGTAGGACAAGCAGTGGAAAAAGGGATGCCCCTTTACAAAAATAGATATTTTTTATTTGTAGCGATGACTGCAGCTCGCCTATGTATAGCATCTGATTGGTTGCATACTGAACCACAAGCATTTGAATTTAGGCGGGCTAAACTGTATAATTTATATAAATTAGAATGGAGTCTTTATGCTTTGAAGGGGGCAAAAAAACGCAAACTTGGTTTGTTGATCTGGGGGGTAATTCATGATCATCTGGAGACGGGGTAGTGTTACTTGGTATATTTATGAATTATGTCCTTTGATTTTACTGAGTGTTACACTTATTCTTCTAGATTGTTGTCTCTAAGCTCTTACTGTGGAATAATAAATAATTTTTTTTTTTAAAAAGTTGGATTTTGTTATGATTATGAAATCAGTGTTTTAAATATTTTTCTAGCTAGTGCCAATCTGAAGTTAGCTTTATCGAGTGTACTAAAGAGCCAGCCTTGCTGCAGTGGAAAATGGGTTTGGCTTCTATTTCACTGTAAGGACAGGTAAAACATTAAATGCATATGCCCAACTTTTAAATACTAGGCACCCTGCCGTAGGGCTGGTATGGCCTATTTTAGGGGTGACATACTACTATTTAGTATTTATTAAGTTGTAGGCCAGCTGAAAGGGTGCATTTGAGAAGTCAGAATGTCAGTTTTAAAACTTGTCAGGCTGCTGTGCAGACCTAGAGTCAGGCTTTACATGGTTACTTTAGTGCTATAGTCTACTTGTGCCATTTAACTTGTAGGCACTGGACACACATGGTACCTCCTGTTAGGGCCTTATATGTGAGTAAAATGTGCCAATCACACATTTTAACCAATTTAACACGTTTTTATGGACCAGAACACATGCAGTGGGACCGGTTTCACAGGATCTGAGTGTACAAAGTCCATAAGCCAACGTCATCATTTAAAAAAACGAAGGTGATCATGCAAAAAGAGGCATTTTTGTGGTCTTATTAAAGACATAATCTGATATAGACTTATAAACGCAGATTTCTTACCTTAGAATAATCCCTGGGTGTCGGACAAGATCTGGAAATTTTAGAGCAGTATCTGGGCGTGCCAATAGGTGCCATCTTTCGGCTCAGTCTGCGTGCCTGTATAGGTGCCACAATAGAACTCTGATATCAGTTCCTTTTCTTTGTGTGCTAGTCCGTGTAGATCCAGAGATAGAGCTACCCCCAGTCAATTTTTTACTGACTTTTTTCTCGACTTTTGTTGAGACTTTTTCGATATTCATATGATCTTGTACTAGGTATGCATCCCAAAAAGCCGACAGGCTTTAAACCTTGTGGTGCCTGTCAAAGGCGCATGTCTGTGACAGACTTTCATTTAGTTTGCCTCTGGTGCTTGGAGCAGGATCTTGACTCCAAGACCTTTGAGGACCACAGCACTATGAACCTTAAGGCGCTGAAAGAGTTGTCCCTTAAGCTCCTCACCATCTGATGCCAGATAACCCAACAACACTCTTAATCCCAGTTGGGCAGAAGGTCCAAGGACTGCTTGTGGAGACACTCCCAATGATCATCTTCTCGAGCCAAGTCATCAGGTGAATCCCGCAGGAAAAAGAAGTTGATGTGTTCTTTGACTTCTACGTGCCGGTCAGGTCTACAGACCAGGCTTGGGAGTGTCGGCACTCTAGGCCTTGCTCCGTGGTGGAGCCTGTGACATGGTTGGCTCTGCACCTTCCAGGGTTTCCCAGAGCCAGAGTGACCCTCATCCAACTCAAGGAGTTTTATGAGGCTTGGAACTCATATTTCAGCAGCCTGAGCCCTGTTGAGCGCTCTCAGACCCCACAGGTTATCTGTCGGCAGGTTCGCCCTTAGCTCCAGTCGGGCCCCTTGGATTTGGTGCTGGATCCAGAGCCGTGCTGACTGTGAATCTGCAACCTTATTCTGCACCCGTTGTAGTACCAACGCTGCTGACGCTCTGTTGCGGTGCCAGCCCCATCGTTATACCAGACTCCAACATGAGGCCGAATGGGCGTTGCTCGATGCAGACTCCAGTGCTGACTGGTACTATGTCCTCTGGCTCAGGGCCAGTGCCTATTTCCTTTGACAGGCTTGTAGAGGATGACAATTGGAAGGGGTCAGATGACCCTTGTCATTACCATCATCACCTGGATGACACAGAGGACAACTGGTACCAGTAACTGGCAGATGCCAGTGGTTTGGACACCTCATCGGACACTGACATGGTCTCTCCCCCTACTGTGGCTTACGAGGAGGGTGCCTCATTTGCAGTGTTTGTGCGGAAAGGCAGCTGACCTCTTGGACATTCATTTGCTAACAGTGGCAGTCCAGACGAATATCTTGACAAAGGAGCTTCAGCTGGGAATTGCTCCTTCTGAACCTTTACTCCTGTTAGAAATTGGGATACTAGTTGACTTGGGTGTGAGCCCTGGTTAAGCATTAGTCACAGTCCTATTCAGGGTAAACCCTCTAGTAGCTTAGAACAGAGCAATCAGGCTTAACCTAGATGCAATATGTAAAGTATTTGTGCAACACTTTAAACAGTAAAACGGCGAAAACACCTCACAAAAATATCCCACACCAGGTCAGGAAGATGGAGCTTAATTCAGTGACCAAAACAAGACCAACATGACTCTAATCAGTAGAATCGAAGTTATGAATTTTTAAAGAATAAACTGCTATTTAGTGCTTAAAAGCATAACGCGCCACTCTTAGACATCTTGTCGACCTCTAAGGAACACGGTTCAGATACAGTCCCAGATTTGTCCCGCTGATGGTTTACCTTCTCAGGTTTTGTGTTAAACGTCCTGTACACAGGAAAGAAGGTCACCAGGATCAAGGACAGTGTCGCAGGCAATGGTCAGGAGGCCAGCAGACTAGCCCTTTGAGCCGCCTTGGGTTCAAGATGAGTTGCAGGTCAGATCTTTTTTCCCCAAGGCAAGAGGGCAGCAGGTCAGCACAGCAAGGCAGAAGCTCCTTCAGAGTAGCAATCCAACAGACTGGCAGTCCTTTCAGTAGCACAGCAGTCCTTCCTGGCAGAATATCCTCAGACCCAGAAGTGTACTGAAGTGATGGTGTCAGAGGTCCAGTACTTATACTCAGTTGGGCCTTTGATGTGGGAGAGACTTGAAGACAGGCCTTTGAAGTTCACAGAGGCCCTGCCCTAGCTCCAGACTCCCTACAGAGGATGTGTGGGGACAGAACACAGCCCATTCAGGTGTAAGTGAGGCAGTGTCCAGCTCCTCCCTCCGATCATGCCAGGATGGCCTATCAAGTCACACCTAAGCTCCTATTGTATGTGGCTGTCTAAGGGTAATACACTAAACCCAGCTGCCACCCACCCCAGACGTGATCAGAGATGGGCAGTAGGCACCAAATGGCTAAAGTAAGAATATGCCAACTTTCTTAAAGCGGTATTTTGAGAATTGTAATTTAAAATGCAACTTAACCATAAGGTAGGATTTTAAATTAGAATTTCAGAGACACCAAACTTGAAAAGTCTGTCTCTTCCCAATTGGAAATTACACTTCTAAAATGTAATAAGGCAACTTCAATGTTAACCTCGGGCGAGATAGGCCTTGCAGTAGTAAAAAACGACTTTTGGAGGTTTTCACTACTAGGGCATGTAAAACTTAAAAGTACTTGTCTTGCCCTTTAAATACATTGCACCCTGCACTCTGGGTTATGCAGGGCCTACCTTAAGGGTTGACTTGTATGTCTAAAAAGGGAAGCTTTTGGCCTGGAGGAAAGGTTATTTCGCCAGGTTGACATGGCAGCATAAAGGTGTCCTGGCCGGCTCTGCTGTGGCAAGACTGAGCCATGTTAAGAGGGCTACTTAAACTGGCGGCACAATCTCTGCTGCAGGCCCACTGGTAGCATTTAATTCGCAGGCCCTGGGTACATGTAGTACCACTATATTAGGGACTTTTAAGTAATTTAAATATGCCAATTGGAGATAAAATAATATTACCATGTTTAGAGGAGAGAGCACAAGCACTTTGTGCTCTTTACCACTGCTGACCAGTGCTTAAAGTCCCTATACTAGCAAAGAAAAGGTCAGAAAAGTGGAGAAGGCGGGCAAAAAGTGGAGGGGAAGAGTACCCTAAGGCTGTCGGGTCTAACTACTCACATTCAATCCAGCTTTTACAGATGCCCTCCTCGTGGCCTAATCCATGCCCTGCACAGGACAATTGCCCCCTGCCTTCACCCTACTCCTGAGGACCCCAATTTCCTCACCCAGCACACCTTGGAGGAGAGCTTGTTAGGCCAACTCTCCACTTATAGGACTAATGCCAGCACATTCCCTGCCACTCCACTGTATAGAAGATCCAAAAGGATGGTAAGAGGATTTTCTCTTCGGCCAGCCTAACACTGTGGTCGATGAACACTGCATGTCTTTTGAGTCGATACCAGCACACTGTGGCATTCACTTGTGCAAGTGCTGCCTATGGTCTTGGAGGAGGCCCGAGCCATACTCTAAAAGAATTGCTGATGGCCAAGATGCAGCAAAGCTCACTATTAGAGGTGGCTTGACACAATTGACTCGCTGGACAGAACAATTTCATCATCAGTGGCCCTGAGGCGCTGTTAGAAATGGGGATTTCCGGTTGGCTAAGGCTTGCGCCAAAGCCAGGCTGAAACTACCACTCTAGTCAGGGCAAGCAAGTTACACGCCAAAGATAACCCCTGCTCACCCCCTTGGTAGCTTGGTACGAGCAGTCAGGCTTATCTTGGAGGCAATGTGTAAAGCGTTTGCGCGCGCACCCAGCAACAACACCCAAGGCCCACCAAAAAGGAAACTCCACACAAGGTTATATATAAAAATAGCCTTTGTATTATACCAACACATTAGATAATAAACACACACTTTACACTGTGCCACTGGCACGGGCAGAATTTACAGGGGCCATGTTTCCTCCCTCAGCCGCCTCTCCGGTGGCCAAGAATCTTGGAGTACAGGTTGACAACGGTCTCACCCTGAAACCTCAGATACTGGGCCTAGTGGGCAAATGTTTTGGTCTCCTAAAAATGCTTAGGAAATTCTTGCCATTACTATCCTTGGCCCACCGAAGAATCACTGTGCAGGCGTTGATAGGTTCTCGCCTGGACTACGCCAATGTGCTGTATCTTGGCCTTCCGGAATTTCTCCTAACGCATCTGCAAATTGGTCAAAACTCTACCGTGCGCGCCATTTTCGGTCTTCATCGGAGATCCAGTGCTAGAAACCTCTTAAAGACCCTCCATTGGCTTCCAATTCAGAAGCGCATTGTCTTTAAAGCACTCACTCTGGCCTTTAAGTCACTTCGTGGTATTGGCGCTAAATACATCAGAAAACGGATGGAATTTTATCAGCCATCTAGGTCACTCAGGTCATCTTCCCTGGCCCTGGCCTTTGTACCAGCTATCAGGCGTGCCCGCTGCGGCGGCCACTCTTTCAAACGTTTGGCGCCACAGTTGTGGAATGCCTTGCCTTTGTCTCTGAGGATGAGTGTCAATCTTTTAGATTTTAGGAAGGACCTTAAGTAGTGGCTTTTTGGTCAGTAAGTTCTGTCTGCTCTCTCCCGCTCTGTACCTCCTCGGAGTAGCTGAGCGCTATATAAAACTCATAATAACATAACATAACATATACATGGGACAGGGCCACAGGGATCACTGTCAAAAATAAGCACTTGGTAGAACTAGCACTTTGTAGAAATAGCACTTAGAACATAGAATAATTGTAGCACCAAATAGCAAATGTAGCACACAACCAGTAACCACTGGTAAAAGGTAAGTACCTCCTACGCAATCCTAACCACCTTAGGCATATATCACGCAGGGAATCATGAACTCATTAGCATAACTATACTAGGTAAAACAACCTCCTAGGCATAAACCATATCTAGAGGCATACTACACACAGTACATTTCCTAACACCCAAAAGTATCAGCACATAAATCAGCATAGCACATAAATCACATTAGGGTCCAGGTTGCGCCACTGCACCAAAACCTAAATGTAGCAGCTGCCCACTACTTGCTGGGCAGCTGAGGACAAGAACAGGCCTAAACTCTGCAGCTGGCACTAAGTGCTGCGCAGCTGTGGCAGGCCAAAGTAAGGTGAAGGAGTGTGACTCACTCCTGAGTCCAAAGACATGTCCCTAGGAAGGAAAACCTAAACGGTGCAGCTGCCCACTACTTGCTGGGCAGCTGGGAAGCAAATTGTGACAGGGGCCCTCACTGGCCCCTAGGAGTAAAGCTGTGCCAACTGTTGGAGCCCTCTAGTCTCTAGGTCAAAGATTGCGGCACGGGTTGGAGCCATCTGGGCTCTAGGACCAATAACGGGCATTTTGGGAGCCCTCTAGGCTCTGAATAAAGATGTGCCCAAGCGCTGGAGCCATCTGGCTCTAAAAATAACGTGTCCCAAGTCCCTCATGGAGACTCTAAAAATCAATGGGGCCTCGTGGGGAGCCCGCAGGCTCTGCAAAATAATGGGGCTAACCGTTGGAGCGGCCTGCTGCCAAGCTGGGGCCGCTCGTGGTGCCACATCGGCCTGGTACCTCGACTGGCCCCGGGCAACAGGGATCCCCCACTTACCGGGGCTCCGCAAATGAGGGGACAGCGTTGGGGCAACCCTGTGCCAAGCGGGGCTGCCCTGAAGAGAGGCACCGGCGTGATGCTTCTCTGCAACCCCCTCCCAGCCGGCTCCACTTACCGGCTTAGAGGGGAGTCTCTCTGTTGCGCGGTGGGGCAGGCACCGGCAATGTGCCTCGAGCCCTGCCGCATCTCCGCTCTCTCCCTGTGGCGCCTGCGGGGCTCTCACTCCTCGGGAGAGCCCCGCCTTCGCAGCGCCACTCTTCACCCGGTCCCCCATCTCGGGATAGGGACTTGAATCTCGGGCGGCGAGCGGGACTTCCTGGAAGCAAGCAGAAGTCCCGCCCCGTTCCAGGCGCCGGCCGCCTGACTTCCGTTCTCGGTGCAAGGGCCGCGGCGGTGATTTTAAGAGCGGAAAATGAGGGGTGGGCACCCTCGAGGATAAAAATGAATAGCGGGGTGGGCACCCGTATGGAAAACTAATTAAATTAGCGGGGTAGGCACCCGCAGGAACTATAAATTAAAAACAAAGACGCAGGGTGGGCACCTGCGCACGGGGAAACAGTAAATCAGCAGGCATAATGCAGGGTGGGCACCTGCAAGAAATTAGCGACAGCGGGGGAGTCCCTATATCGGGACTCCCTCAGAGCACGCTGCAGTGCAGCAAGGGCAGTACAAAGAGGGTCCTTCCTCAAAATAAAGGGCTCCAGGCATTGTTTAAAGTGAAGTAAAGAGCTTAAGCTACAAAGGTCCTGGGGCAAAGAGATGGAGCAAAACAGCTCCCAGCAAAGGAGAGTCCGCCAGGTCCCCCAGGAATGGCAGAAGGTTCCCAGAGAGAAGTCCTCCAGTATCCAGGGCATCCAGGGGCTGGGCAGGGCCCAGGGAGGCAAGCCTTCCCCTGGGCCTCAGCAGCAGCATGCCCTTGGTAGATTCAAGTCAGGAAACAAGAACATTTAACATGAGGTCACAGCCTCTTTTTATACACCAAATCCCTTTGTCTCTAGGGTGCCGGGTGGGGGAAAACCAGACGCAGCTGGTTCTGGAGCACTTTGTTTTGCTCAGCCCCTCTCCCTATTCACACGACAGGCTAGGGTAATCAGTCGCACCACAGGGGGCGGATCCAGCATTGTGGAGGGAAAGCCCAGCCCTATTCAGGTCCCAGGTGCAGCCTCTCCCTGCCATCAACATGCAGATCTCCCGATTCACCACCAGGGCAGACCCATCCTGACTCCTGGAGCCAGGCACACCAGCCAGCTCCAGCCAATCACAAGCCAGACAGTTAAATCACATTTACTGCACAGGCAGGCCAACTTCTAGAAGTGGCACTTCCACACTAGACACATGAATGCCGCACACATCATCGTGCAGCATTCAATCTCACGAGTTCGCACATACCAAACCCGAGCCTGCACTCCCCACACATCAGGACCTACCATGGACACACATATCCCCCATGCATTCCTATGGGAGGGCAGGCCAATCTCACACATGCACTCAGAGACCGCACACACTTTACACTGCGCCACAGTGCCAAAGTGCGCAAAGACCAGAAATCACTATAATGATGTAACATTAAAAGGCAAAAAGTTCAGGGGTGAACCTGCCAGAAGGGCCATGTCCAACACAACCCCCTTCCAGCCAAAACGCAGAGCAGACCAATCACCACTGTGATGGACTTCCCTGCTTTGGGCGATAGAACACAGACGCGGGCCCGCACTGCAGGGACACCCTCCGGTTCTACGCCACGTTGTTCCAAAACAATCATACATTAAAAAAAATTCAGGCCCAACCAGGCTACCCCACCGGTATTCCTTAGTTGTCCATGGCCAGACCAGGCCCTAGGCCACCCAGATACCACTGGTCCTTGCCAATCCACAGAGTGGGGGGTAGTAACCCCTGGCATACAATAGCCATTCTCCACCCTCCTTCTCAGTGTAGTTCCAAACTACCACTGATCCTTCACCCTAGGGTCCGCACCCTCGGGCTGACCAGAGGTCACGTGCAAGAATGCCCCACCGTACCTCTACTTCTGGGGTTGCGCACTCTCCCAGGAGAAGCACCCTCCAGAACGCAACTCTCCCACCAGTTCGTGACATCACTCCCTCCGCAGCAGTGACCGCGGTCAGACCAGCACAAGATGGTGTTGCACGTCGCGGTGCCCTGCCAGTCGCGGTGCAGGCTACGGCTCGCGGACAGCTTCGAGACTGAGTCGGCGACGCAGAGGCTGTGTTGCTCGAGGCGGACGTTGCTCAGTGCGGTGCCTACAGGACACCAGGGTGGTCATGACGGATAGGTCACAGCTCCCTTAACGGGTCTACCACCTGGGATCCAAATTCACCGGATGCACAGGGGTCAGACTCCCTCTGACCCCCTTCCAGAGTTCTGCACCCTCCCAACTGGAGTGGTACCCCTAGAAGGCAAACCGGCCAGGACACTGGCTACAGTCGCCCTGCCGTCCAGGACAGGCAAAAAACCTGAACCTGGCTCCCAAACCTAGGGATGCTACCCTTTGGTTAGATGCCTGGCGCACCAGGACTTCCACAAGTTGAAAACAAAGTCTAAGGCTTTCTCTTCTCCTTCAGCAGCAAGGCAACCACTGCAGGCCAATCCCCCAGATCAGGGACAGTACTCCTCCATACAGCTTACCCGGTTCCTTCTCTTCAGGCAGAAGTTTCTTCTTGTAACTTCAGGGCACTACTTACAGATGCCCTTACGCCCAGATCCGGAACCACCGGCTACTGGCTCCCCGACCAAGGGACGTACCCTTTGGTCAGATGCCTGGCACACCAGGACTTCCTTGAGGGTGACACATCACTAATGTGTCGTGTAGCAAGTCTGCCTGTCACTCAGGACAGAAGTGGCATCACCCTGGTCACTCCCCGGCGACACAGCCCTTCCGCTGGCCCCTGACCCACTGGTTCTTCCACTGGGGGGGTCTCCCCCTCACACCCCTCCATATGGACTTCTGCATTCTCCCAACTAGAGTGGTACTGCCAGACACCAGATCTACTGGAACCCTGCTTACAGATGTTCCACGTTCTCCAGACACCTGGAAATCCTCCTCAAATAACCTATTAGTACAGCCGAGGCCCCTGACCTGATGTTCCCTCAAGAAACAACCCAGGCCCTGAGACTGGGTTTCGGGCACCTGGAGACACACAGTCCAACCCACTCCTTCTCCTCTGAGACAGGACGTGAGCCCCTACACCGAGACCTAGCTGGGCTACTCTGAACCTCTTCCACCACGCTGGGCTGGAAGACACCTCAGCCACTCCTTTTTGAATCACTCCCAATCATTCAGCAAGCTCCCTACCTCAGAGAACTTACACCAATTATTCACACACACACACACCCTCGGACTGGTAAGGCAGTTTCTACCGCACCTGATTTCTCAACCTGACCACACGTGACACAAGTACCATTACTACGGGAACGGGGAATGGGACGTTCACATTCATCCAGCGCAGCACACATTCATCCCCAAACCCCTCTCAAGACTGGTAAGACAGTTGCTACCGCCCCTGATTTCTCAACCTGACCACCACGTGACACAGGTACCATTACTCTGGGAACGGGACGGGGAACACATGCACTGGACACACATTCGCTGCCACCACTGGATCCCACCCTTACTGGTGAACCCAGAAAACAGACTGCACTTACGGGATGATCTACCCTCCCGAGCTAGGGACACCTAACTCACAGTGTACAAGAAACACATTTCCAATGAAATGACATTTAGAAAAACTTAAAAACAATAATCCCCTTCCATGTGACTATCTAAAATGCAGAGTTTTGTAGTGGAGCCAGTTGTCGCTGTGGTACTGCGCAAACACAAGTCCATTTCCCACCGCTGATCACCAATGTTAGAAATGGGGATTTCCGGTTGGCTAAGGCTTGTGCCAAAGCCAGGCAGAAACCACCACTCTAGTCAGGGCAAGGAAGTTACACGCCAAAGATAACCCCTGCTCACCCCCTTGGTAGCTTGGCACGAGCAGTCAGGCTTATCTTGGAGGCAATGTGTTAAGCGTTTGCGTGCAACAACACCCAAGGCCCACCACAAAGGAAATTCCACACAAGGTTATATATAAAAATAGCCTTTATATTATAACAACACATTAGATAATAAACACACACTTTACACTGTGCCACTGGCACGGGCAGAATTTACAGGGGATTATATACATGGGGCAGGGCCACATGGACCACTGTTGGGAATAAGCACTTGGTAGAACTAGCACTTTGTAGAAATAGCACTTAGAACATATAATAATTGTAGCACCAAATAGCAAATGTAGCACACAACCAGTAACCACTGGTAAAAGGTAAGTACCTCATACGCAATCCTAACCACCTTAGGCATATATCACGCAGGGAACCATGAACTCACTAGCATAACTATACTAGGTAAAACAACCTCCTAGGCATAAACCATATCTAGAGGCATCAAGACAGGGTGCTCAAAACATACTACACACAGAACATTTCCTAACACCCAAAAGCATCAGCACATAAATCAGCATAGCACATAAATCACATTAGGGTCCAGGTTGCGCCACTGCGCCAAAACCTAAACGTAGCAGCTGCCCATTACTTGCTGGGCAGCTGAGGGCAAGAACAGGCCTAAACGCTGCAGCTGGCACTATGTGCTGCGAAGCTATGGAAGGCCAAAGTAGGGGCGAAGGAGTGCGACTCACTCCTGAGTCCAACGACATGTCCCTAGGAAGGAAAACCTAAACGGTGCAGCTGCCCACTACTTGCTGGGCAGCTGGTAAGCAAATTGCAACAGCGGCCCTCACTGGCCCTTAGGACTAAAGCTGTGCCAACTGTTGGAGCCCTCTAGTCTCTAGGACAAAGATAGAGGCACGGGTTGGAGCCATCTGGGCTCTAGGACCAATAACGGGCATTTTGAGAGCCCTCTAGGCTCTGAATAAATATGTGCCCAAGCGCTGAAGTCATCTGGCTCTAAAAATAACGTGTCCCAAGTCCCTCGTGGGGACTCTAAAAATCAATGGGGCCTCGTGGGGAGCCCGCAGGCTCTGCAAAATAATGGGGATAACCGTTGGAGCGGCCCGCTGCTAAGCCGGGGCCGCTCGTGGTGCCACATCACCGGGGCTCCGCAAATGAGGGGACAGCGTTGGGGCAGCCCTCTTCCAAGCAGGGCTGCCCTGAAGAGAGGCACCGGCGTGGTACTTCTCTGCAACCCCCTCCCAGCCGTCTCCACTTACCGGCTTAGAGGGGAGTCTCTCTCTGTTGCGCGGCGGGGCAGGCACCGGCATTGTGCCTCGAGCCCTGCCGCATGTCCGCGTTATGCCTGTTTGAAAACTATTGGCTTCTCGAGGGATGTCCAAGCTTTGCTCATGGACATATCCATTGATGCCTCTTACCTCTCTGGTGAGAAGGCAGACTCAGCGCTAGAGGAATTTAAGGATAGTAGAGATAAGGCTAGGTCCTTGCGCCTATGCATAGCCCCTTGTCAACCCCCATCTGCCCTTCGCCCTTTCCGTGGCTGCAGTAAGGGTGGCTAACTTCATCCTGTTCCACCCAGCTCCGCCAACTAGGTTCTCTTCCTTTTCGTGGCCAAGAGCGTAGTTCCCTAAAATCACATAAGAACACCAGCCAGAGATCGGGTCAGTCCATCACTCCCCTGGCAGTCTCAGCCTCCAAAAGCCTTTAGTGGAAGGCAGGATCTATCATCACTTGACACACTGGAAATTAATTACATCCGACATGTGGGTTTTGCAAATCATCCAGCAGAGCTACTCCATCCCTTTCCTGGACACATCTCCAAAATGACCGGATGATGAAGGATCATGATTCCGTGCTCCGTCAGAAAGTGTTGGCTCTTTTGGCCAAAGGAGCCAACCTGCCTGCATCAGAAGTAGATCGTGGTTGCTATCTCCGCTATTTTCTGGTGCCCAAAAAGGACAAAGACCTTTGTCCTATCCTAGACTTGCACCTTCTTAACCTCTTCCTGAAAAGAAGTTCAAAATGCTCATGTTAACTCAGGTGCCCTGGACACTGGAAACTGGTTGGTGGCATTGGACTTGCAGGGTGCAGGGAAGAGGTGTGGCGCCGCGGCCAGGGCGAGTGACACTGGGGATCACAGATCGCTCCCTAGCTCCGACTGCAGGGGTCTGCCCAGCATCATGCGACTCTGGGCAATAGCTCGCTTAATCTTCCCAACGGCCCCCAACGCCTAGATACCCCTTAAGGGGTGATTTGTGCGCTATACAAGTACTGGATTTGCATTTTACATTTACATACCCAACCTGACTGCCCACAGACGCTACCTACAGTTCACAGTGGGTAGAAAGCACTTCCAGTTTGCCAGTCTCGTCTTTGGCTTCACCAGCACCCCTTGGGTGTTTACGAAAGTGATGGCAGTGGTTGCAGCACTTAGTGCCTTTTAAAGGTGGGCTCACCCCAGGCAGTTGTCTCCCACCTCCAGGCTATGGCCGACTTCCTGCATTCGCTGGGGTTCACTATCAACATGCTATAGTTACACTGGACTCCCTCTCAGGCATTTTGTGAGGAAATTAGGTGTATTATATGGTGTGGTTGTGGAACCTCACCATGTCATACACTTACCAACACATGTGAGGCCAATAGGTTTCATTTGTCAAACCTTCAGCGCAACCCTGGGTAGCTGTGTCTCTGAGCAGCAAATAAACGAGTAAAGTATTTAAACAGAACAAACACAATGGAAGAGGAAATCAACAAGACAATCGTGAAATCCTACACCAATTTATAAAACATAGACTGTATTTTTATGTATTTTTAGATATTACTGCAAAAAAGATTCACCGGAGGTTTCCAGAGATCTAGAATTTACAAGGTGTAGTAAACACAAACAAACAGTAGCAAATTCAACACTTAAAAACGTTTTCACTAAAAAGTTGGGCTAGTTGTATTGCCGTCACTTTAAGTGACCAACTCCAGTAGGGAGCTCGTTAGGGGGACATACAAGGTCTTCAGAATGAGTTACTTTAGCAGGTGAAGCAGTCCTGTGTCAGTGCCATGCACTTTAAACTGTTTCAGTGGTTTCCTATGGATGTGCTCCTAATGCAAGAGATGAAGGATGCTGAAGATTATCGAGGATGATGTGGATGCAATGTGGTCGATTGGGGACTTCCTGCGGCTACTCCTCGGCCCACAACGGGGGTGAGGCTGTCGGGGACAGGGTTGATGTCCTGCAGGTTCTTCTTGGTGCTGTTTGAAGTCCAATGCAAAAAGAACTATTGATGGACAGAATGGGAGGGGCATTGAGGATCAGGCGGGCCGCCATATTCTGAACAACCTGCTATCTGTCAAGGGCAGCCTCGTTGGCAGAGACCAGCAGACCATTACAATAGTCCATCAGGTGGCGATAATCTCTTAGACTTGGGTGTTTGCTATCTTGGAATGGTCTAAATACAATCAAAGTAAATATGTTTCTATCCTTTTCTTTTATGTTAACTTTGGGTCCTGGGCTTATATACATGGATGCTGAATTTACTATTTATTACAGTTACAATTGATTTTGTCGTCCCCGTCAGACTCATTTAGATGATACACGATTCATTATTCTTTGCTTGCCACCCATGACTTTGTTTTTAGATCTGCCATTGGCCAATACTTTTTGTTTGATGTGGGGCTTTCAATCAACCCTCTTCATCCATTGGTTTGTTCAGCGGTCATTCACATTTTGCTACTGGCACCACAGCATACCGCATGTAGCAAAGGGTCAGCCCGCTCCAGCCATTGGCTCCACTCCCTTTGACTGACTGCATGTTTTGTGTGCACACCATGCATGTGCATTTATTGCAGTATTATCCTTCTACCTGTGTTTGGTACTCTTTTGTAACATGCACACGTCACTTTTCTCTTGTAACACACTGTTTGCTACCTTTTACATTTTGTTTGCTTTAGCTTCTTGCACATGTGCCACCATTGCATACGTACCGTTTGTTCTTGTGTTTGAGTGTCAGCCATTTATTGCAGTATTGTACCTCTACTGGTACTTTGTACGCGTTTGTAACTTGCACACGTCACTTTTTTCTCCTGTAATGTACCGTTTGCTACCTCTTGTATTTTGTTTCTTCACAATTGTCACTTTTGCCTCATGTAACTTAACGTTTGCTTTTGTAATTTGTTCACTTGTAATTTTCTCCTCATGTATCAGTTCTGTTCCTATTGTGAAGCGCTCTGACACCTTCGGGTAAAGTCCGCGCTATATAAAAACGCATAAATAAATACATACTCAAAGGGACCTCTTGTGTCTGCTGTCGAGCCTCTTAGTCTAAAATGGAGACTTTGTTCTTGCAGATTCGCTTGTGAGTCTCTGGAACTTTGCGTTACTGTAGTTTAGCTTTGTCTCTGCGCCCCCCCCCCCCCCCCCGTGCGCTTTGGCTGTGCTTGGCTTAGGGCGCTCGTCTCAGTTCACACAGGCACCCCGCGGGGATCCTTCAGACATGCCAGACCCCTTCAGACATGCCAGGCCCCTTCAGACATGCCAGGCCCCTTCCTTGTGTGTGAGCCGGTGCGGGGGGAGAGGGAGGCAGCCTGCGTTTAGATTGGAGATTCGCACTACAAACAGCGGGCAGAAGCAGTGAGTTACCCTTTGGACCCCACTAAAAATCATGGCTATTGATTCGATTTAGTCAAATTCCTAGAATATGACTATAAAACTGGTCACACTTGATAATACTTTTTATCCACCCCAGGCGCCTCGATCTAACAGTGCCACTAAGGTGAAAGGAAGCTGAATAAGTTAGAACTACACATTCGAACAGTTCCTTAGAAGTCAAAGTCTCGGACTGCTGATGCATAAATTGCCCCGTTTTTCGCGTTAATGGTTTATGCTCCGTTATAGAGAAGGAGATGAGACTTCGCAGCGCATTAATATTCCAGGGCTCGTTTTTGGTGCAGTGCACTGAGATTTACTTTCACAGGGAGAGCAGAGATGCTTCTTGCTTGAACAGATCATCATAGCGTAACCTACCTCAGCATGCCTCCAAGGCATCAAAATACATTCTTGTCAAGAAAGATGCCGAAGAGAAGCAGAAGCCGAGCAGTGAGCTCCAGCGGCTTCTGCTGCTGTGCCGACCACAAACCACGAAAGAAACTCGGCATATAGCAGGGCAGCTATATGTAGTACTTGCTGACAGCCCCTTCCCCAGATTCACCAAGACGGCCCATGTATACTTCACCTAGAATACCTCACAAAGAGGACCCACACCTCACTCACCCTTTCTCTCGCTCATCTTCAACCTTTCTCTCGCTCACTTCACTCTTTGAACTTCCTTCCTGTTGCATTGGCAAATGTACGTTTCACGCATCTCTCCTCTATTTCCCTGTCTCTCTCCACCGTTGTCCCCTTCTCAATACTCCCATTACATCCCCTTGTCACATTTTTCCTGTGCTCTGTAATCCTCCTTTTGCCTATTTTCCTTCTCCGTTCTTTCTCAAATGGTGTCCACTCCCTTCTTTCTCATCCATTCATCCTCCACTCATACTTTTTCCTTTATCCTCTTTTGCCCTTTCTACCTCTTGTCTACTACTCATTTTCTGACTTCTACCCTCATTCCATGTAATCACATTTTCTGCTCTCCATTCAACTCTCGCTCCACTGTCCACTTTTGTTCTTTATTTATCCTGTGCTTATTTTTGCCTCTCTTCATCCACCGTTCCTCAATTCCACTCCATCAATTGCCCTCCCTTTTTTCCTCACTTATCTTCTCTTCTTTTATGTTTTCCCATCTCATCATAACCTAGGCCTAGTCAACTCCTTTTCCCTGTGTTATTTTACCATTCTCTTTCTCTCTCATAATCTTCCTCTGTTCTCCCCTTCTTTTCTGAGTGGCAGTTCACCTTCCTTTTCTCACCCACCAGTCTCCTTGCCACCCGCCCCGTTCCTCGCTGCACCTTGTTCACGAACGATAGCCGAGGTTGATCTGAGTGCATTGTGATTGCAAACAAGAAACTGAGCTGGCTTTTCAGTCCTGAGCCTCGCTCGCCCCTGTCAGAAGCCCTCGGACTCCATCATTGTCCGTGGTGGCAGCCTCGACACGCGTTAAGCGCACATTAACACTGCCGTGACAAGTATAGCGACTTAACAGGAACTAAAGTTTACATGTTTAATTTGCACATCTTGCTGTGGTTCAACTGATGCCCCATGTGGACCTGTTCTTTTAGCTGGATTTCACATGTGCAATTATGACAATCCGCTATTGTCAGTATTACAGGTTCTTCTTCAGTCACACTCCGAGGTAACACTGGTGCCCTCTGCCAGTCTTCTTAGTTGTAAGTTAAGAATTAGTCCTATGCATTTCCACTCTTGAACAGTATTACCAGACAGTAATGTAGTAGGGCTTTTGGTTTTTCACATGAACACAGGTAACATTTGATTGAAACACGTAGCTGGGGTTTGTTCGGTGGTACATGGCTTGGACAACCACTGAATGTGAAAGCATTCATGAGGACACATCAGCTCGGATCCACATGCTGTTGCACCTGCAGATGTGAGCACCCCTCAACCACTACCTCCTAAAAGTCCAAGCAGTGTCGGCTCGTTTTCATAGTCGAGGAAGCTGGCAGTCATGGGCTAACCGCCACCCTTCACATGACAGAAAAATAGTAGTAAAAGATGGCCCCCACCAATTCTAAGGGCCGTTATGAATTCTTAAGGACCTGCGCTTCATTCCCAAAACAGGGAGCGGTGCAAGTAGTATTCCATGTCAGTCAGTGCTCCCTCGTTAGCATAGTCCGCCATCATTGTGTTTTCCTTTTTTTTTTTTTTTAAACACATTTTTATTGCCTTTTAGAGGTCATGTAACATCCTTTATAGTGTCAAGGTACAGTAGACAGGACCGATCAATAAGACATATCTAAAACACTAAGTTCATTTTTACCCTCACTTGATCCTCTTGTACATGACAACTAGAATGATCACAATGCTGTCTACTAACTGTATACCACATATACAAAATATACCCCCTCCCCTTCCCCCAACAATAAGGCAACAAACCAAAACTAAAACTTCCCTTACTCCCTCCCCCCCGCACTGCTGTCTCAACTTGACTATTGTTCAGCTCGGTTAGTAGACTCTCTGGCACGCTAGGCTTGGAAACCGGTGCTGTGCCGGGACCTTCCGTTGCAACCCCCTTCCTCACCCGTGTGTGTTGATGCTGTGGAATGCTCCCAGACTCCCGTCTCTACTGGGGTATTCCGCCCTAGTCTGGTCCCTGGGGGTGCTCTACTTGTTCATGCCTCTCTGGGGTGGAAGCATCTGAGTCCCAGTAAATTCTTGTTAAGTCTGCCATCAGCCCCTTCCATGCCTGTGCCTGTTCCGGCTTGCCCAATCCCCGCTGTGCATTCCGAGTAGGACCATGCCATCGCAACCCGCCCATTTCACCAGCTCACGTTTCCAGCTGAGGAGATTGGGGCCCTTCGGTTTCTTCCAGCTACTGGTTATTTCTTGTTTCGCCAGAATAAATGCCAGGTCCTGGAACCTGGCTGGTGTTTTGGTTTTAGCAGAGTGTGGAAATAAGTGGAGCAGTACGTGGGCAGGCGTGCAGGGGAACTCCCCCTCCGTCAACCTCGCCAGCACTTGTGTTATTTCCTGCCAATAGTGGGTTAAGGAAGCACAGCTCCACATCATATGTATGAAAGTCGCCCCCTGATCTTGACACCTCGGACTTCTAGCGTCCGCGCCGTCAAAATATCGGTTGATACGTTCTGGGGTTAAATAGGCTTGATGGAGTATATAGAAGCTGATCAGGCTAAACCGGGCATTCCGAGATACTTTGGAAGTTCGTTCTAAGACATTGTCATTGTCCTCTAGTGGCCTGCCAATGTAGTCCCCCCATTAGTGTCTCAGTCTGTGCAGTGGTTGTGTGAAGTCCCGTCCTATGGCTTATAGAGGCAAGCCACAGCCTTGATGTTTCCACCCGCCAAACTCATATATTCGCACGTGTAGTCTCGCGGCGGTCCCGTTGACCCCGCACCCTAATGTTGTCTTATCGCTCCCATGACCGCCCCATATAAGAGAAAATGCCCCTGTGGTATGTCCCAGTAAGCACTGAAGTCCTCAAAGGAGAGGAGTTCCCCGTCCCGGAAAAGATCCCCAACCTTCGTTAGTCCTGCGTCGACCCAGTCATCCAGGCCCCGCCACTGTCCTCCGTGGGGAAATGCTTCCAATAGCGGCAGCACCATTTCTGGAGAATATGG
The DNA here is from genome assembly GCF_964261635.1 of Lissotriton helveticus. Taxonomy (NCBI): domain Eukaryota; kingdom Metazoa; phylum Chordata; class Amphibia; order Caudata; family Salamandridae; genus Lissotriton; species Lissotriton helveticus. The sequence continues at coordinate 258,692,939 of NC_136063.1, read as the reverse complement.
GCGTTTTGTTCTGGTTTTCCTTAGGCATCTGCCCCAGCAACGGTGTATCATTTTGTGTTCATTACTGCTGATTTGTTGAGGCCTGATCGTCCTTAGCAGGGTTCGGAACACAGCGGTCCTCTCCGGAGCGAACAAAGCCACTTCCCTGTCTGGTTCTCTGCTTACCGCCACCCAGTGTGTGAACCTATGCAATTGTCCTGCTAAGTAGTAGGCCTCCATGTCAGGCATCGCCAATCCTCCCCCCAGTCTGGGCCGCTTCAACGTATTAAGGGCTACCTGTCTGCGTCCTGCCCCCCCATATAAAAGCCTACAAGCAGGTGTCCAGCTCTCGGAACCAGGCCACTGATATCCAAATCGGCAGTGTTATAAAGAAATAGAGCAGCTGAGGGAGAGCCACCATTTTAAGAAGTGAGATGCGACCCATCACCGAGAGGGGTAGTCTCCCCCATAAGGTCATAGTGTCTTCAAGCAGGCGGAGCACCCTCCCTATATTGCCCTCCTCACGTCTTCCACTGTGTGGAATATGTGGACCCCCAGGTAATGGAAGCAGCGGGCTCCCATCTCAGGTTCCCCAAGCTCAGAGGGGGTCTCGCGTCCCTCACCAAGGGGAACAGTTTGGATTTCAGCCAGTTCATTCGTAGCCCCGATAAGGAGCCAAAGCGCTCCATCATAGCCTTTGCTCCCGGTAGGTCGTCCTCTGCATCATTTAGGAATAGTAGGAGGTCATCTGTGTATAGTGCCACTTGGAGCCGGATCTCCCCCAGCTGGATCCCCCAATATGCCCTTCCGGACCTCGCTAAACAGGCTAATGGATTCACTGCCAAGACAAATAGGAGTGGAGACAGTGGGCACCCCTGGCGTGTCCCCTTCTCCACACGATACTGTGCCGAAATTGTGTGTCCAGCGTGGACCCACGCCAACGGGTCAGTATATAGTAGCCGCACCCAGCATGTAAATCTCATTCCTAGGCCCATTTTGTTTAGTACTACATACAAGAACCCCCCTTTGAGGCTGTCAAATGTCTTTTCCATGTCAATGGCAAACATCGCCCCTCTCTGCACCGCCGCCATCCCGAGCTCGATAATGGACAATAATAAGCGAATATTTAGGGTTGTATTCGGGCGAGGTATAAAGCCTGCCTGGTCTTGGTGCACCAGAGGCACCATATAAGGGAGTAGGCGCATCACCAGTATTTTACTTAGAATTTTAAAATCGAGATTGAGCATCGATAATGACCAATACGCTTCACACTCTAAGGGAGACTTGTCTGGCTTCAAAAGCGGTATTACCACCGCTTCCCTGGTCGTGCCTGGAAAGTGGCCCTTCTCCCTTGCCTCTGCGCACATCTCAACCAGCCTGGGGGTCAGTTCCTCCGCGTATGCAGCATAGAACTCCTTAGGGAGCCCATCTGTGCCCGGTGTTTTCCCTTTCGCCAGTGCCTTAATAGCTACTCGAACTTCTCGTTCTGAGATTGCGGCACCAAGGAGTTCCGCATCTTCATCTTATCAGGGTGTGTATCCGGAGGTCTGCCTGGTATTCCTCTACGTCCTCCTCCTCATTGGGCCCGCGCTCTTGTAAAGTTTCTCGTAATACCTGCGGAAACTTTCATTTATATCGTCCTGCCGGTATATATGTCGCCCTTTCGGTCCCGTCAGTTCTAGGATTGTGTGCTCCCTACGGGTTAGGTTAGCGAGCCACGCCAATAGTCTTCCCGTCTTCTCTTTCTCTGCTTGTGTTCTGTCTATATATGCCCGGTAGTCAAAGCACCTCAGTCGCTCTTCCTGTGCGGCCTCCTCCTCCTTTGCGTCAAGCAATTCCACGCCATGCAGCTCCCCCTAATCACTGCCCTAAAGGCTTCCCATTGTCACCGTGGAGTGTGCAGTGTCCATAAAATATGTGGTGATTTGCTCTTTAATCTCATGGTGGAACACTTGGTCCTCAAGGGCCTCCGGCCTGAGGCGCCAGGTGGGAATGGGCTGGCGTTTGTGTCCCCATTGCAGTCGAGCCAACAGGGGATTGTTGTCTGACACCGTTTGTGTGAGATATTCCACCTTGTGAAGTCGGGTGTGCATGTCTGGGGAGCACAGGAAGGTATCCAGGTGGATGTGTAAGTCATGAACGTGTGAGAGGTGGGAGTACTCCCTGTCCAGTGGGTGCATCCGTCGCCACGAGTCTACCACCCTCCAATGGGATTGCCATTCCCTAAACATCCTAGCTGTCCTATGGACTGGGGCATCTCGAAGCGGTGGGTGCGAGCGGTCCAGGGCTGGGTCTGCTATACAGTTAAAGTCGCCTGCTATGATGACTGACCCCATCATATATGGAGCCAGTGACCCTGATAAATGCTCAAAGAACGTTCCTTGATCCGTATTTGGGCCGTAGATATTAAGTGCGATGTCCTGTACGTCGAGGCGCCCAGTGACCACCACATATCGGCCCTCTGGGTCTACTTTGTGGGCGGTGTGTTGGATGCAAATCAGGACCCCTCTGGCAAATGCAGAGAATGTGGTGTAATATGCCTGGCCTCTCCACCTGCGGTGTAATGCCTCCCCCTCTGATGCTAGTGTATGTGTTTCTTGCAGCATTGCTATGTGAACCTCCCGTCTATTCAGCTGGGAGAAGATTTTGTATTGTTTATGCATGGATTGCATCCCCCAAATATTCCAGGAGAGAAGTTTATATTCTGTTTGAGTAGGCATTGTATATTATTAGGCTCTCCGCCTCTATCTGGCCTCCCCTGTCCCTACCAGGACCCGGCGCCCAGTATCGTAGGATGAGAGCCTTTGCGCAGTGACCCGTTGTCCCACATAGGGGAAAACAGCAGGGCCCCCAACTGTAACTAAGAAAACCATCCCAACACCCGTGAGTGGTGACTAAGCTAATGTCTGCTTGTAGGACAGCCGTCCTCTCCGCCCCTTAGGATCACCTCTCCCCAGTGTGTAGGTCTGGTTCAATTAGTTAGGGACCCCCTTAAACTTATGTGGGGTGACTCTTGCACCATTTCCCTCCTCCCCACAATATTGCACTGGTTGTACTTGCTTGCTCAAACTGCCTCACATCAAGTCCTCTGCTGATCTGGGGGTTATGTGCGGCAGGGCCTGACTGGCATCCCCCACCGAGCTCAAGCTATTCTCAGAGTCTGAGTCTTTCTGCTCCTCCCCGGAGTGCAAGGGAGCGTCCCGGGCGCCCGCTGTGCTCAGTGAGGCCACCGCCGCAATCGCACTTGCCCTGTCCCGGTGCGTTTCTTCCAGCGTTGGATGGCTCTTTGAGGTCGCTCCTCTGTCCAGGGAGCGTGTGAGTTCCTTCGCCACTGGATTGTTGTCTTCCCGTCTCTGACCTCTGGGATCCTGCTCCTCGATCCAATCCCAAACATCTTGGGGAGTAGTAAAGAATGTAGTTACTCCGGAGCGTACTATCCGGAGTCTGGCTGGAAATACCATGGAGTAGGATACCCCCATTTGGCCCAGCTTCCTCTTGGCCGTGGTAAAAGACGCTCGTTGTTGCAATCCCGGGAAAAATCAGGGAAAATCCTGACGATGCTGTTGTCCACTTTCAGTTGTCCTTTGAGGCGTGCCTGACTCAGCACATGGTCTCTATCCTTCTAAAAGAGGATGCAGGGCACCCCCGGCCTCGGCGGCCTGCCCGATCGCGGTACCCGGGCGGGAACTCTGTGCGCCCCTTCTAAAGCGAAGAACTGTGAGAGGCCCTCTTCCTCCACGGCTGTATGCAGCCAGTGCTCAAGGTATGCCACCATGTCATTCCCTTCAACTTTTTCAGGTAGGCCCGTGACCCTAATGTTATTTCGGCGGGCCCTGTTTTCCGTGCCTTCTGCACGCTGTTCGAGAACCAAAACTCTTTTTTTCTATGTCCTTGACTATGCATGCGGACGCAGTTACCGGTGGCTATAGGCTTTCAACCTCCTTCTCTACGGTCGTGACTCGGTCAGCGAGTTTTCTGTGGTCCGCTCGTATTAGCCCCAGGTCTTCTCGGATTGTGTCAATCTTGGCCTCCACTGCCGTCTACGATTTTTCAATGGCCTGCAGGATGTCGTGGAGTGATACCTTTCCTTGGGGTGTTGCCCCATCGGTTCTGGTCCCCTTGCGTGAGCGTGAATCCCTCGTTTCTTCACTCAATGACTCCGGATGCTTGGTGTCGCGTCTTAGTGATCCTACCCATGATGCTGCCGAGGTGTGTACACTCTGCCCCTAAAGCACCGATTACAGAGATGCGCCTACGATGGGTTGGCGGCCAGCTCTATAGTCTGTGCACTTCTCTTTCTGCCCCTAATTCCCAGGTTAGGTATTGTGCACTCCGGTGCTATGTGCGTGTCGGGTAGGCGCCCACTGCGCACCATCGCTGCTCCCACGCCGCTCAGCAATGCTCTGCCTACTTGCTGACGCCTTCTACCCGGTACCTCTGGCCAAGAGAGCACCTCAGGATCGACAGCTGCCTGAGCCTGTTGCCTCCTCGCGCTCAGCTGTGATTTTCCCCCTCCACAGTTCAGCAGTATTCAGTCTCAATGCTCTGCTTATGGCCTGACTTGCTGGGCCTAGCCATTCGGCTGAGTCCCGGCGTCTATGGTTCTTTGGGAGCTCCGGAACCCTCCAGGGCCGCCTCTGGTGTTTGTTAGGATTTCGCGACCACCATTTTGAGGAACTCTCCACGCTTCGAGTCCAAGGATGCCTCTGTCCCTTGCGGTGAAGGTCACGGCCACCCCGCTTTCTCCAACAGTGTTATTTTGTGTGGTGGGTCGCCGTGTAACAGTCTATGTGCCCCAGTCTCGCGCTCCCAGGGCCAGTACCACTACCAGTCTCACCGCTGCTGATGTTATGCGCCTATTTCTCCCCCTTCAGACTCCGTGCAGGGCCCTCTTTTCTACACCTGCTTCCGACCCCGGTCAGCACACTCCGCTTGCTACTGCTTCTTTAAATAGGCTCCGCCGCCCGGCAGGATTTTCGACTCTCCACCTCTTGCCTGCAGAGCTCAGTCGCGGACCTCCGCTGGCGTGGGGTGCCCCTAGCGCTCCCAGCGACTCCCGACTGCCATTGTCGGGTTTGCCTCCCCGGTGCTTAATTGTCCTATGTGAGCCTTTAGGGCAGGGTTCTCTGCATGCCGCCGCCTGCAGTGCCTGCAACGTTCAGTCGCGGTCCACAGCTGGTTCGAGCGCCTCCAGGGATTCCCAGCCGCCATTTTGTGCAGGCTTGCCACTCCGCCGCTCTATGCTCCGTCGGGTGCTTGCAGCGTGTTCCTTAGCTAGGATTCGATCTGTGCCGGTGCCCCAATGGTTCCGACGCTGCTTGCGCCGGTTTCGGTGTTGGGGTCCCCCTGTATTGGGCAGGATGGTACTAGAGAAGGGATCACCGGCGGGAGCTCCGATTCAGGCTCCCATCCGCGTCAGGCCACGCCCCATCATTGTGTTTTCCTTTCTAAACTTTTGACTAATACCGTGGCACCCATTGCTCATTCAAATATAATAAAAAGTTACAAGATTTTATTCAGTTGAATTTGCAAATTATGCCAGTATTGTAAACTGCAACGTGCATTCTAAAGATCACAATGCAGCCTGTCTTGCGAGAGAGAGAGGAAGTGCTCACCTAGTTGATCGATGCTGAAGGCAGAGTATGTGGCTTAACCGCAAGAGCGGCCGACCTGGAAGCTGGGGACCCAGGTGTTCTAGTCTGACGGGAACTCAAACATCCTGTGATTCTGGGCAAATCACTTAGTGTCCCAGTGACTAAAGAAAACCAAACATTGACATAGCCAATAGGTCTCGCCTTTGGGACCTTATAAGTGTTTAGCCATGCAACAGTTAATGTTGTTGCACCAAGGATATTGTGCTGGACAACTAAACACTTATAAGGTCCTAAAGGTGACCGCTATTGGCTATGCCAATGCTTGTTATTTGAGGGAGATGGGTTGTATGTGGGCAGCTCATAGAAGGGATTTGTATAATAAGTGGCATAAACAGTCTGTCAGAAAGATAGGTGAGTTTCCAAGGGAACGGATTGAATTGGTGATTGCAGACTTGGAGAGTAAGAAGGTACACAGACATCCTACATTTGTGAAACTAGTGGTTAGGGCTGGGACTTGAGGGAGCACAACAGAGAAACTACAGGTTGCAAATGGGTGATTTATAGAGGGCTAGGCAGCTGAAGGATGGAGTTGAGTGAAATGCATAGTGATGATGGGAGCATAAGTTGCCAGAGTTATGTGAGGTGAATGAGACTGGGTAGAGACACTTAATCTGTCGATAGGTGTCCGCTCTACAGATACCTATCATTGCTTACAATGTGAGATGGATGATTCATTTAATATCAACAGGCAACAAGCTGTAGTTTGACGATTCGTAGGTAGTCGGCCTCCAAGTTGTTGAGTTTTAAAAAGAGCTGTGCAAATGCAAGCAAGAAGGACATTTGTAAAGACACAACTGAAGAAGTGTTATTTGTTGAACATGCATGACAAACCCACCATAAGGACCAGCACAGTCGATTTGGTATGAAGGTAAAGCGGCTGTGAGCAGGAAGCAAGTGATTAGTAGAAGGACCAGGAGGTGCACCATCGGACAGGCAGTATGCTTTTTTTTTCTTTTTTTATAAATCTGTGCATTCATTTTAGGTAACAGCAAACAGAAGGAAAAAAATTAATAAATACTACATACAATAACAGATCTTTTTGCTAGTGAGGGTATGTTACCAGTCCTGAGGCGGAAGCCGGGACTCGAGATTTGTACTTTCTGAACTTTGCTGCTAACCTTGCTGCTAATAATATTTTAATTGAGTATGTGTGTTTTACTGTGATTTTAAACTTTGAAACCGCGCATTTGCACAATCCAGGGCTCGAACCTGTGATATCGCCTTTCCGGTCCCGCCATTTCTGGTGAGAAAAACGAGCTGGGCGAGCAGTCTAGTGCCCCGCCCCGCCCGCCCCCTGCCTGCATAAAATGACCCCCTGGCCCAGGAAGCGCAGCGGACGAGCGCAGCGGGCGCGCCGAAGGCGCGCCAAAGGCAAGCCCGTCTGCGCCCGTCCGCGCCAGACCCACGCCCAGGGCCGGAGACCCTGGTCAAACGGCCTCAAAATCCGCTCCTCGGCTAGTTTATAACCGCAACACCCTATTGTCGTTGGGCAGCCACACTGGTACTTATGGGTGCACCACCATTGCACTGGAGGACGACCGGCAGCCCCTCCCATCACTGTGTCAATTGCAAACAAATTCTTCCCAAAGTACTTTGGTATTCCCTACTGTGGCGATTCAGAAGGAGGGACACTGAGGCGGGAGCGTGTTAAAGAGGGTTTTATTTTTATGAATGTCTTTTTACGTCTCTGGGTGAGTCTTTCTCGGGCTATAGCTGCCGGATCCAAGGTGTCAGCTAGGGTGTTAGACCGTCCTGGGCTGGCACGCCGACGCTCTGGTTCTCTGGGGGCGCGGTTGTCGTCTCTCGCCGTGTTCCAGCGCCACATGCGGGGAGAAAAGGAGACTCTCAGTAAGGCGTTCAATATGAGCAGTGCCCAAGAAGGGAAACCGGGGAAGTGAGGACACCGGTGCTGCTATATACACTTTGTGCTAGGCATGGTGAGGACGCTCTGGGCGGAAAGGAGGGATAGCCAAGAAGGATAGGGGGGGGGGTTGTGTGATGGAGGAAAAGGTGCGAGGAACACTATGAGGAAAGGGGGGGTCTGTACAACTTTACACGGAGGCGTCCCGCCTCCCAAGCCACCCAGCCACCCGGTCACGCACCTGGGAGAGCCACACTCCTCCGTGAGCGTGGCTGGGCGCAGAGCGATAACGTTGGCCTCCTGGCTCGGTCCCTCGGTCGGCGTCTCTTCCGTTGTCTCGCTCTCCACTCTTCTCCGCGTTGATTCTCTCTCCGCTCTCCTCCTCCTTCCGGGCTTCTTAGCGGGGTGATTGGTAGGGCGTCATCTGGGGGCAGGGCCGCTTCCTCCACTCTCATTGGTAAGTACAGCGATGACGCTGTAGGGGGGTGTGTCTCTGACTTGAAACAAACCGGCCCCGTAAAAGTTACACGCCTCTCCTTGCGTCTCGGCCCGTTCCCACCAGCTGAGAGAGCCTGTCTCCCACGGTTCCTGGGACGATGAGAGAGGTAGGACATGAGTTATGTGTCCACCAGTCGTGAATCGGGGTAGAGTTCGCTACCTTCCCGGCCTCCCTGCTACACCTACCTTCCCCTAAGGCCATCCGCACGGACCCAGTAACAAAACAATCCATTATTACCAATTGTATGCTCCTCAATGCCAGATCTCTGGTAAAACATAGCACCGAACTGGCGGAGCTCATACAGGACTCTAAAGTCAAGATCGCCTTCATAACTGAGTCATGGACAGATGCGGCTTCAGGTCCAGACATCGTTAAGGCTACCCCCCAGGACTATATCTGTCTCACAATGAACAGAGAAAGAAAAAAAGGAGGGGGGTTGGCCATTATCTATCATAAATCCCTCAGAGGGATAGTAAACTCCGGTGCGACCAATCTAGAGGAAGCAATAAATTTAAATTTCACTCTCTCCGACCACCTCACTCTTAGAGGCTGCCTACTTTATAGGCCACCTGGCGCTAAAGCACCTTTCCTCACAGCTTTGAGCAGCCTATTAGAGGAAGCCATCTGCGCCAACTCCTTTACACTCTTAGGGGATTTTAACTTTCATCTCGAAAAAGACTCAGACCCTGACACGCAGGTTCTCCTAGATCTACTACAGGGGGTTGAATTAACACAATTGGGCCACGGCCCGACTCACAAGGCAGGACACACTCTGGATGGGATTTTTCCAACCTTCCTAATTTAAACGTGACTGCAGTCCAGCCGCTTTCCTGGTCGGATCATGATTTGATTGATTTGATTTTAAAATATTTATAGAGCGCAACATTCACCTGGCTGTCTCTTGGCGCTGTGAAGGGAGGGTACCAGAGGAAAAGATGACAACCACAAACTCAAGAAAGTGGAAGCAGTTTTACAGAGAGAAAGCCTGTTTAAAAAGAAAAGTTTTAAGGTCTTTCCGGAAGGGAAGATAATGCGTGGCCGATCTTAGATGGTCGGGGAGAGAGTTCCAGAAGGTGGGCGCCAAGGTAGAAAAATTGGCCCCTCCCCACTTTTTGCGCTTATAGCGAGGGACCAGCAGGAGTGACTGTGACGACGAACGCAGCTCTCAGGTGGGGGTGTACTCCCTGATCAAGGAGGAGATGAAGGCGGGAGCCGAGCCCCGTCGTGCCTGGAAGACCATACAACCTATTTTAAATAGGGCTCGCTCCCTGAGAGGCAGCCAGTGAAGCGCCTTCAATAAAGGGGTTGAGTGGTGGGAACGTGATAGGCCATAAACTAATCGAGCCGCCTGGTTTTGGACCAGCTGGAGTTTCCGCAGACTGTACGCAGGAATGCCGTTGTAGAGGGCATTCGCTTAGTCCAGCCGGTGTATCACCAAGGCGGACATGATCAGCTTAAGTGCCAGGGGAGAAAAAAACGGGAGACAGTGCGGATAGTACGAAGGGTGAGGAAGCAGGAAGAAACAACAGAACTAATCTGTGAGTGAAGGGTGAGATGATTATTAAGTTTGACACCTAAAGTCTTAACTGAGGAAGAAGGAGTGGGGGGGGGGGCAAAAGAAAAAGGCCAAAACAAAGAGTTCCAGGGACTGGAACAACCACCCGTGAGAACCAGCTCGGTCTTGTCAGGGTTCAGCTTCAGGTGGTTGAAGTTCATCCAGTCCCTGATAAAAATCATAACAGATTGGAAATAGAATGAGAAGAAGATAGATTAAAGATGAGCTGGAGGTCATCCGCATAGTTATAAATGGTGACCTCCAGCTGCTGGAGAGCAAAAATCAAAGGATAGATATAGAGGTTAAACAGAAGAGGGGAAAGAGAAGAACCCTGGGGAACACCACACGTGACCCTCAATGGGGCGGCCGAGAAGTCCCACAACCGAACCGCCTGGCTGCGGTCCCTCAGGAAGGAGGAAAGCCAGACCAGGGCCGAGCCCCCGACTCCCGCCGCTCCGACACGTGACAGCAAGATGGAATGGTCCACTGTGTCGAAAGCGGCATGCGGCAGTCTTTTTTAATATCACCTCAGCCCCCATTGCCAAACCCACGCAGGCCAAAATCCCACTTAAAAAGATCAGGTAATGGAAAAAAATAGAAGGCACAATGTTAACAGACCTGCTGACATCATCTTTTAAGCCCCCCCCCCAAACAATGTAGAGGAAGCAGCTGCAGATTATTCTAGATGGCTAGATGACGCTTGTCGGCAGCTAGCACCCTCAGTCACACTTAGCTCCACCCGTTCCAACCCTTCGGCCCCATGGTACACGGAACAAATCAGGGATCACAACACACGCTGTAAAAAATTAGAAAGAACATGGCGGAAAAACTACAGGGAGGATGACAAGAAACTGCTTAATGCAGAACTGAGAGCCTATAGGGAAAGGATCCACCAGGCCAAATGCGAGTTTATTTCCAAGCGCATTAAAGAAGCTACTAACTCCCCTAAAGAATTGTTTAGCACACTGTCTTCACTGGCAGCCCCTAAACCTATAGATATACCACCTAGTCGCCAATTATGTGAGGACCTAGCCAATTTCTTCCTGAGCAAAGTAGAAAAAATCTTCCACCCGCTAAACAGCCAAATTATGTCCACTGTCTCGGATCTCATCCCTGCTACGCACTTGGAAAGCAGCAGGAACTTTGAATTATTAAACAACTTCTCCCCCATTACTGAGGAGGAGGTATCAAGTCGGCTAATGAGAATAAAATCCGGCTCCCCCCACGACCCTTGCCCAGCCAAAATGGCCCATGTTACTATTGCATCTGGACTCACTCCCCTGTCCAACATCATGCTAGACAAGGGGGAATTTCCTTCGCGCTGGAAACAAGCCTCTATCCTGCCCCTGTTAAAAAAAATCCAACTTGGACGTCACAGACTTAAATAACTTTCGTCCCATTGCCAGGCCCCCCCTCCCCGCCAAAATCATGGAGGGCATACTGAACACACAGCTCAGCAACTTCCTAGGTTCTGGAGAAAGGCTGGATTCATCCCAACACGGATTTAGGGCCGGACACGGCACAGAATCGGCACTGATAAAATCTGCCGAAGACATTCGAATGGTGCTGGACGCCGGGGGCAGAGCCGCCCTGATCCTGCTTGATTTATCAGCGGCCTTCGATACGGTCCACCATAAACTATTGGTGGACCGGTTGAGGGCCAGTGGGATTCAGGGAAAGGCACTCGATATTCTGAAGGCCTTTTTGGCCGGGAGGAATCAGTCGGTGGCCTTGGGGGACTTCGAATCCGAGCCATTTGTGCTCCCCTGCGGAGTCCCCCAGGGGTCCGACTTTGTTTAATGTCTACGTCTCCACCCTGGCAAAAACAGAGGTGTTACTGTTTGGGACCAAAGACAACTTTTGGTCACCCCGTTGGTGGCCAGAAGAAATGGGGCCTCCACCTACCCCAGTAACCAAGGTAAAACATTTGGGGATCCTGATGGACGTATCCCTTTCCTTCAGGCCTCAAATCAATGCCTTATCCTCTGCTACGCATTTTGTGCTTAAAACTATCAGGAAGGTCTTGCCATTCCTTCCGGTAGAACATAAAAAGACAGTAGTGACCGGACTGGTGATGTCTCGGTTAGACTATTGCAACGCGCTCCTTCTAAATGCTCAGCAGGGTCTCCTAGACAAACTTCAGATCCTGCAGAATGCAGCAGCTCGCCTGATCACAGGCACGTCTAGGTTCGCCTCAGTCTCCCATGACCTAGTTAAACTACACTGGCTGCCAGTGCGGAAAAGAATCCTGTTTAAATCACTCTGTGTGATCTTTAAAGCACTGCACAACATTGGCCCCCACTGCCTGATTCCTCTCTTCCAGTGGTATAAACCAGCCAGAGCGTTACGATCAGCCGAGCAGGGGCTTGTTGTCGTCCCTAGAATTAGGAAAGTTCGCTGGGGAGGCAGAAGTCTATCCCTAGGCGCCGCCAAGGCCTGGAACCCGCTGCCGGCCAATCTAAGACAGATCCCCGACCTACTCAAGTTCAGGAAGGCTCTCAAAACGTGGCTTTTCTCTCGCTAATGCCCCTGCTCACCCCCACTAGCGATCAGCCAGCGCCAGGACACCTCCGGGTAACAGTGCGCTCTAGAAGTGTCAAAAATAAATAAATAAATCTGCAGTAAACCCAGATTCGCAATACCCTGGTAGCCAAGAGGCAAAGTTATACATCGAAACACTACCCTGTGGAGGACAGAGATTCAGACTATGTAATCCGTTCACCCCATATCTTATGATACTACTCCGGACATCCCCTGGATCTATAAAAAAAAAAATTCTCAGAAGCGGTGAAGTCCATCCCCTTGGTCCATTTGAGGAAGGGTGAGGAAAAAAGAGTGCCAATGTTGGACAGCATCCCTTTTCGCAATGATGAAGAATACCCCAGCAAGAAGCTAAGTTCTGCAACTTCCTCCCCAAGTGTCCAGCAGGAGCAAAATAATTAGTTTCACATCCATTGCGACTGATCTGTGTGTTACATGAGAAAACGTAGTGCAAATATGACCAGTATGCTTGGATGGTTGAACATTGCCAGACCATATGGAAGAAGGTAAGCTCTGGGTGTCAGCACCACAATGATAGAATGCCCCCCATACCGTGCAACCGTAAGGGGCTGTAATTTACATGGTGGAGATATTTCAATTGGATGAGGCAGGCTTCATCAGTATCGCACGTTTTACCTCTTCACAGTCATCATCATCCAAAGGGCCCAGATCCCCCTCCCATCGCTCCCTGAGGGAAATCAGAGGGTCAGGAGTATTATTTACCAATGAGTGGTAGAGGCAGGATACGTCCTTCCCGACTAGGTACAATTCGATCAGGTATGTTTCGGGGTGGGGGGGCGGGGGGGGGGGGGGAGTTTGAATTGGAGTAGTATAAGGGGTATAGGGAGGCCTTTAGGGTGTTCTAACTGTAGAAAGCAGAAGAAGTGTGATGCGTGTATTGTGTAGGTGGCAGCAAGGTGCTGATACATACACATGGTTGTGCTCTGCCATACGTCACCCTGTGTTGTAATGCCGATAGAATAGGACCCGGCCACAGTGGTGTCATTGCTATCAGTACCACATACCATCTGATCCATCTCGGCGATTGGCGGCAGGCAAGCAGGTTTGAAGGGGTGGCCTGGGGTAGGGTTATGGGTACAGCACGGCTGCAGAACAAATTGAGATAATGTGGGGTTCCAGTTCTTCAAAATCCGCGACTATGGCAGGGTCTCGGCGGTCAACGGAGAACCAATTGATGATGGGGACAAATGGCTGGCCTAATAATATAAGTGACAGTCTGAAAACCGCATGGGTGTAGACCGCACTTGCGGAACCATATTTTTGGCACGCTGCCAGCCCAGATAAAACATGTCACGTCAGATTGTTGTGTACAGAAGAATGAGGGGGGTAAGGGTAGTATTGTAAGATATAAAGGAATCTCTATAACAATATCATTTTGATCTATGGACATCTGCCAGCCACAATAAGAGGGATAGTGACCCAGTGGGCCATACCCCTCTGGCCATGGCAACGAGAGGCGTGATATTAAGGTCCCAGGTCTTCTATTGTGAGAAGGCGATCTGTATCCCCAGGTGGTGGAAGTGATCTGTAGACCTCTAAAACAAGGTTATGGCCCGCATGTCTTCATGAGAGTTCCGTAGCGGGCTATAGGTGGACTTGAACCACTTTACCATGATGTTAGAAGCATCAACATAAACCTGAAGCATGTGTAGAAGGCGGGGGTTTGAGGTATCTGGGTCACCTACATAGACACGTAGGTCGTCCTCTTAGAGCAAGACCCATTCCTTGCATCCGTCAGGCCTTTGGTGGCCGCAGAGTTGTGCGTCCTGCCGGATCTCTTCTGCCAGTGACTCGATGGTGAGAGCCCTGTCATGTGCCTCGCTCAACAGGGATGATTTGGAAAGTCGTACCATTGACCTGGATTCTCGCCCAGGGCCCCGAGTAGAGCGATCAGACCCAGCGGCCAAAGTTCAACCGCTCCAACAAGCGAAACAGGCATTGCCATTGGACCGAGTGAAAGGCCTTTTCAAAGTCAATAAAGATGAAGGCATGACGGTCTGTCAGGCCTTAAGAGAGAGCAACCGCGTTGTGTACCCGGCGAAGCCAATAACAAATGCTGTGCTGTGTCCCGACATGAGGCCTTTCTGATCTGGATGAACAAGGGAAGTAATCACCTAAACTAGTCGGTTTGCCAGTACTTTGGCCAGAATCTTAGATATTTTTATTTATAATGCAATTGGGCTTATTGGACCTGCAATCTTCGAGGAGGTGCTTCTGTGGTTTGAGGATGACTGAAATCGTGGCGCCACGAAGATCATAAGGGTGCTTGCTTACCCTCAGTGCTTCCTCGTACATTGCAATCAGGGGTGGGGGGTGTAGATAGTAGAGAGGCGTATTTTGTATGCATTTACATTGGAAACCATTGGGACCCAGTGACTTCCTGGTGGGGAGTGCCTCCATGGCCGTTATGATTTCAGCTGCCATGATGGGTTCCTCCAGGTTCCATCTGTCTGTGTCAGCTAGGTGGGGAAGAAGTAAGTCCTCCACGTTAGGGTGGAGGTTTTCAGCCTCCGGTATCAGGCAATTAGCATAGAGGTGGGTGAAGTAACGGGCAAATTACTGCACTATTGCGTGCGGGTCAGATACCTCTTGACCTGGCTCCATAACAATGGAGGGGATCAGGCAGATTACTTTTTCCAGCCAATGCAGAAGCTTCCCAGCTTTATCCCCCGCTTTGTAGATCCAGCCGTGTGACGCAAGGTAAGCAGAGGTCACAGTGTCCAGCTATTACATCCGGAGTGCGAGCCATAATACCGCATGTTTCTGTGGGCGGTGATGTTAGCAGCATAGTGTTCATCGGCGAAGCTGAGATCATGATGGAGGGTCAAGACCTCCACGTATGCTGGAGCTAGCAACTGATTTGTAGGAGATTTTCTGGCCTAGAAGGGATGTCTGAAGAGCCTCACGTATGATTTTAAGGGAGCTGACGGAGCGTGTGTTAGTAGTCCGAGATTTGCGTCTGAAGGAAATCTACAAAATCAGATTAAGTCAGCCACCATGTGCTGAGGTGCCAGTAGTTAAGCTGTTGGTGTCTGGATGACTTGAGGGCCAGGGTGACTAGGGCATGGTCTGTCAGTGCGCATTGGAGGATGCACGCATCGATCAGTCTGACAGTGTCTGTGAGGGTAATAAGGAGATAATCGAGACTAGCGAGGGATTTCTGAGGATGAGAATAGAAAGTGTGCTCGCTGGCCTGGGAATGAAGAAGGCCCCGTGAGTCAGAGAGGGCCAACGAGGAGGCCCAATCAGCTAAGTCGTTGTACTTCAAGCAGAGGGGTAGCTCAAGTCTAACTGAGCAGTAGAGGAAGTCACTTGTGTAGTATAATGGCAGTGCCCAGTAGTTTGAGTAAAGAAGAAAGGGACCCCCTGCGACTAGTAACAAGTTCCTAGGTCAGGGCACAATATTCATCAAAATAACAATACCTAGGCAACTTCGGGGTCCTGCTAGGATATCAGGTACATGAACACAATAATAAAAACACAATTTTGTTATGCAATGGAGCAGTGTACAGGACAGATGAACTAATAAAACAATTTCATATAAATCTGATTTATTTGAACAATATGCAGACATTTTATATTTTTTTTAAAAGGTAAAAAAGAACATATACATAATCAATCAATTCAAGAATTAATACATAAGGTTTCAACATATATATCGCAGTTAAAAACAGTTTACACAAATAAAATTATACATTTATAAAAAAACAACAACAACCAAGTGGATAAATGAGGAATCTCTACGCGCGTTTCGGCGTTACACACGCCTTCTTCGGGAGACCAAAATATTACTAAAAGATCAACAAGATGGGTTGATAAGATACTTATCCGACAAGGTTAACTTCGCCTGCAGGTAAGTTGTTTAAAACTGAATTCGTGAAGCGATAAGTTTCTTTTAATGAATTGCAGACGGGCATGGATGGCCCTTAAAGAACAAATGGCGATATTTGCCGTGTCTGATGTCCGTGACGCCTGATGGGGTTCTGGTGTAAATCTCGCAAAGTTAACCTTGTCGGATAAGTATCTTATCAACCCATCTTGTTGATCTTTTAGTAATATTTTGATTAACCCTACATTGGAGCACAAGGAAGGCATTCTCTCCTTCAAGCTTTTGACAGTACTAAAGTTATTTCCCTTGCACAGTCAGCCATCGCGCTTCAGAAATTAAGGACAGTTAGTGTTATATGACTGCACTACTGTTAGTCTACAAATAGGTCGGCACAATTGCCTTGTTGTAACTGAAGCGATACCAGCGACCAATTACTTTGCATATTCCTCCATGCAATCTTAGAAATTACAAGTGGTCTCCCGAAGAAGGCGTGTGTAACGCCGAAACGCGCGTAGAGATTCCTCATTTATCCACTTGGTTGTTGTTGTTTTTTATAAATGTATAATTTTATTTGTGTAAACTGTTTTTAACTGCGATATATATGTTGAAACCTTATGTATTAATTCTTGAATTTATTTATTATGTATATGGGGGTACGGCAAAGAGAATACGTACAGGCCATCAAGATCAGCTGTGCCCTTGCACGGCCCGCATGCCCATCTCCCGCTGTAAGAACTGGAAAGAAGGGCGGCAGCACGAGCAGCCAGGACACATCCGGAGGAGTAATTATGAAGGCTTGGTAGGACAAGAGCTGGAGAGGCGGCATATAACATCTCCCAGGTGGTGGCCAAAGTCCAGGCCTCGAAGTGGGGAGTGTGTGATGGGGAGAGCGAGAGCCCAACAAGAAGAGAGCAGCGGGGAGCCCCGGCATGCCACTGTTGCTGGGAGTCGGAGGAAGATAGGATTGTAAAGGGTAAGCAGTCCCATAGCACTGCTAGCAATCCGTTTTGGGGGCTTGCAGTATGGGTTCTGCGGTTTGTGGACCCTGTCATCTGCAACCATCGTCAGTGGAAGACCCCCAGAGCCCCTGCACAGCAAAAGCTGAGTTTCCATCCCTGGTGTGGGGAGAAGCGCAAGGTGCCTCTGGTATCAGGTAGACCACACACTCTGAACTGAGCGGCCCACGTGTCTTCTGCTGCGAGGCACTGGACAGAGCCATGCCACGGGCTGTGTGATGAGTTCTTCCCTGGGGCCCGACGGTGCCAGTCGTGTCTGTTATTAAAGACCATCGCCGGGGGTGCCACACAGACTCACCTAGCCCATGGGGCCCGTTGTGTCGGCGTTCTGTAAAGAAGAGAGGGCAGGGAGAGTGATGAGGGGCCCGCCTTACTATGCATAGGCTGGCAGCCTCTGGTTCAGCCTGTGCAAATCAGGGCTGTGGCGGAAGAAAACTAATCCGGATCAGGCGAAGGTGGGGGAGTGCGAGAATGTGTGGATACACTCCCAGGCACCGCCACTACCAAGGATTGTGGCCGCTCCAGAGTGAGATGTTTAGGAGCTCAGAAAGGGCCATCCACCATCTTGGCCCAGTTGGCCACTCCCCGCAGCCAGTACACTTGAGGCAATTTCAGAGACCGCAGATAGGTGGTTCTCTATTAGAGGAAGGGAAGAAGACGTGCATCATATACAAGCTTTGGTAGTCGTATGAGGAGCTTTTGTCCATGGAATATAAGAGCAGTTTGTTGAATTATTTTTTGTCTTGCACGCAATTGCTTTCAAGAGATTAATATTTATTTCCTGTATAAGGAATAGAACTTAAGACGCTAATTAGTGACACATGACGCCCAATAAATAAACGAGGCAGTAACCATTAAAATTAGTATTCAAGCGATTTCAATCAGGTTCATTTAGAATGAGATGACAGTCACTGACCTGAATCTCCCAACCTCTGGACAAAATACTGACCCTTCGGAAAAGGGGAAATACTGATTTATTTATTTTTTCAGAGTTTTATATAGCATGTAATTAACCCATTGGTATCAGAGCGCTTTACATGAGCACCAGTTGCATTATAGAAGGACACATTCATTTTTGTTAGTCACAGGCCACTTACTAAAACATGATGTCAACCATCCTAGCCGTTTGGCCACTTACAAAAACATGATGTAGCGCAGTCATTTACACACAGCACCTTTTCCGTTGAAGTGGCCGCGAACTTTTCCAATTACACAGTTTTACTGATAAAATGATTTACAAGCTATAGTAAGCGGAAATCATGTTTCAGGAAACATCATTTGCACATAACCAATTAAAGTGTTCTGATTGTTTTGATCCAATTTAAATCTGTTTCTCACATACTTCAGTATTACCACACAAAAAAAGAATCGCTTTCACCTACGGCCATTTTTAGAAATGTTTGTACAACTCATTCCCAAGCTATTTAAATCCTGCTAGAAAAAAACTGACATCCTGTAGCCTTTCATTTCACACTCTCATGTCAGACAGTTCTCAGTGTAAATTATTTTTGTGATTGGTTATCCATGATTGGCATATTTGTTTCACCAGTAGGTCCCTAGTAAAGGTAAAGTGCACTGAGTGTGCCAGGGCTGGTAATTCAAATGCTACTAGTGGGCCTGCAGCACTGATTGTGCCACCCACAGGAGTAGCCCTAAAACGGGGTCTCAGACCTGCTACCGCAGTGCCTGTGTGCAGTTGTTAACTGCCATGCTGACCTGACCAGTGTCCACACTGGCCAGGCCTAACCCTTCCCTTTCTGTACACATTGGACACCCCTATGGAAGGCCCTAGGGACCCCCTGGGCAGGGTGCAGTGCATGTGAAAGGTAGAGCATGTGCTAGTGTAGGTAACATGCTCTTGTAGTGAATTACAGCCATTTTCGTTTTTCACTATTGAAAGGCTATCTTGCCCATAGGCTATAATGGGGAATGCTGTGTATAATGTTTACCTGCATATCTTCCCATAGGAGCATGATAGGAAATTGAAGGCTGGTATCACTGAACTCAGAATTTAATAACCCATCTTTTAGGAAGGATGTTTTTTAAATCCTGTGTTTGAGAACAGCACTTTTAGAACGTGGCTGTTCTCTTGTCTAACCTTTCTGTGTGTCTCTTCCTGTTTGTGAATTGACTGTCTGGTTTGTGAGTGACAGGGGCTGAGGTGACTCCAGGAGGCTGGATGGGTCAGCCCAGTGGTGAATAGAGAGATCTGCATGTAGATGGGAGGGAGGAGTTGCACCTGGAGCCTGAATAGGGCTGTGTCTACCTACCACAATGCTGGCTCCACCTCCTGCTGGGCGGCTGACGACCCTGCCCCTCTCTCTCAAAGGAAAGAAGGAGTGAAGTAAAGAAAGTGCTCCAGGACTGACCAGAACTGGTTTGGACAAAGGCAAAGGTCTCTCTGCCTTCAGAGAACAAAGGCAATATTGGTATAAAAAGGAATACTCAGACCCCTGAACTTTAGAAGCTGCGCACCGCAATCCACACAAGGTGTTGCCTCTCTCCCCATACAGACCGGATTTGTCGCAACACGCCCACTGCGTGCAACGGGGTTGTCGCATCGCCTCCCAGGATCTCAGGAGTGATTCATCGCTTGTTTTTCGACACTGCAGTTGCCGCTTGGAACTTTTGTCGCATCTACAAGTACTTTGGGTTAAAAGTGACGCAACTGTGGATTATTTTGATGCAAACTCTTAAACTCTTTTAAAATCATATCCTTGAACTGTGTATGTTGGATTTTTGTCATTTTGTTCTTGTGTAGTTTAGATAAAGATACTTTATTTTTCTAAACTGGTGTGGAGTTCATTTGTGGTGTTTTCACTGTTACTGTGAGTGTTGGTACAAATACTTTACACATTGCCTTTGATAAGCCTGTCTGCTCGTTCCAAATAACCAAGGGGGTGAGCAGGGGTTATCCAAAGAGTGTATCCCCTTACCCTGACTAGAAGCAAGGATCCCTATTTGGACATTGGTACCTACCTCTGCCAACTAGAGACCCCCAGATCTAACACACATCAAATGTGACAAGATTTAAAGACTCTTTATTGCTCTATCACTTTCTGAATGAATAGAACACCTGTTCTTTGCCAGCTCGAGCTCTCACCAGTAGGCCCAAAGTGATGCTTCTAGGTGGGTTTGTACAGCCTTCCATTCAGTGTACTTTTGTTCCTCCTCACCTGAACATAGACATGACCTCCCAAGTTGTGCATACCTGCCAGACCCAAACTGAAGACCATCAAACCTTTCTAAATGATTCATGAATTTCTCTGAAACCAACTTTTTCAAAATAGAACACCTTAGCAACAACATAATCATTCCCGTTTTCTGTGAACCAGCTAACTCTCATTTTCGTCTGTTTTCTGTAGTTGATCTTTGTTGTACAAGCTGTAGTTTGTAGTGCAGTTGCCAGGGCTGCTTTAGCGCTGGTGGCGCCCGGTGCGACAATCTTGTTTGGCAACCCCACATCCCATGACCACCTTCTCAGATTCTCTCACTTCCACCTGGAAAAAGTGCCCCTCATCTCTCCAATCTCAACTTATTGCTAAACACAGTACCCTCCTTATGCAATACAGTACTCTCCTTAGGACAGTGCCCCCTCCACAGGCCGGCACACAGTGCGGCCACACCAGGCGCACTCCCCTAAAGTCAGCCCTGATGTTGCACTACTCAATATGGTGGAAAACAGGCATGGTAGGAGTGCAGGGCAGTGTGCGTCTATTATTAGCAAATACAAAATTGGTGTTTTATTGCAGAGCACTAGCGTCCATGAGCCTTGAAGTACTATTGGGATCGTTTGGCTTGTATTTTTTCATGGTATAAAGGCAAGATCCTCATCTCTTGTACTTTTCTCTTGCAGTCGTATAGGTCCTCCTTCTTCCCCAACAGCTGGAGACAAGGAAGAGAATCCTGCAGTGCTGGCTGAAAACTGCTTTAGGGAATTGCTGGGCCGCGCAGCATACGGGAACATAAATAATGCTGTCAGACCCGTTTTTGCGTAAGTACATCTAATTTATCAATGTAAAAAAATACCCGTATTGTCAGTAGAAGCAACACCGTTGTTGAAAATGCTTATTGGGTTTATTTTCCGAAGATTCCTGTGTTTTAGAGTTTTTTTCTCTACACTTCTTTATTGCGTAACAAGCACTCTTGCAAGTGGTTAGAAAAAAACTTTGTCATATGGAATAATCTACTTCCTCATAACTATTAAACAAGTCACTATCATTAACATTGTTTCATTTATATATAATTTTATATACCTACAAAACCTTATTCTGTAAGTAAGAAAAAAGAAAAAAAAGATCAATCATGCCGGCAATGCTGAACAGCCGCAGGCCTGAGGGGAAAGCAACTCAAAGACATTCTACCCAATCTTTAACTTGAAACAGCAGATCAGGTCCCGGGTAATCTCCGAAGACAAAGCCGAAGAAACAGAAGCTTCAACGCAACAAAACAGGCATCAGATGACCCAACAATCAACAGGGCTTACACCAGACCCTGGTAAGGAGGCAGCATCCAGGGTTAGTCTGGAAAAGGAGGATGCCTGCACACGGACAAGGACACACAACCCATTGAGACCTGAGACTCAGAACGGCCTGAAGGGGTACACTACACTCTCCCTGATGGAGCAACAGCGAACAGACAGCTGGGCCGGAATCACAAATCGGACAGCAGGTGAACAACTGTGTTGAATTCCCAACAATCATTCTCCAAAGCCTGGGCCAACGCAGCCTCAACCTGGGGGGGATATGTGACCACGGGATGCACAGTGTCCTAAGGAAACACCCTTTATCCATGAGGTGGTGCTCACCCCCAGGTATTTCATTAAAGGCCCTTATGACATCTTAAAGGGATCCAACATTCTCTGACTATTTGGATATATTGTGTCTTTGACACAGATTACATTGGATAACCTGAAGTGGGTAAAGTTCAAAAGGTCACACGGAGATACCCATGGCGACTCCACTGTACTGGGATTTAGCAAACAGAAACTTCAACAGGCAGTTCTTGGCGAAGGCAAACTACTAACTAGCTGGGGCCTTGATGTAAAAGAACCTAGCCATTAGAAATACCTGCACGTTCCCATCCCTCAAAATGAGGGGCGGGGGGCTTCATCAATTGTGAAAGGCACAAATTACTATAGAAGGCAGGGGAGAAATACCATTGAACGACCAAGCACCCCAATAAATATCTCCATCTCTCATAGGGATAACCAGCGATAGTGCTTATGGGCCGGACCACGCAGGCCAAAAAGGAGGAACTCTGGCAGCAACATTCCTAACAATAGACAAAACATCGGCTGCATAGGAAGGAAAATGGGGGAGCAGGTAGATCACCATCAACCACTAATCACTGACCACCACCAACGACTAACCCTTATGTTATGGAACATTGCAAGGCTAGGCAAAAGCGCATGGATAAGGAAACATGGGACTACTTTGCCAAAGGGGACTTTCTGTGCTTCCAAGAAACCTGGGCAATGGCAACACCTCCTATAGCTGGCTTTCACGAACATCGAATAGCTCCCATGAAAAAGAATATCTTTAGACAGCCATCAAGAGGTCTGTCGGTTTTCATAAGTCATGCCCACAAGCTCAAAACCACAGAAGTAAGAGAAAACTCTCGAGTCCTGCAAGTCATGACAATTGATGGTTTCAGGGCGAGTCGTCGTCAGTTTCGGCTGCTGTTAATAAACTGTAATATCAATCCTGCACACACAGAAGCCCACATGGAATTTTTCATCACCACACTGGAAGATGATGATTGTGGGTACTAGTCCTGCTACTTTTGGATGCCAAAGAAGGACGATTGCCTTTGCCCTGTAAAAGACCTACTCCCTGAAAAATTCAAATTGCTCATGTTAGCTCTGGTCCTCTGTGAAGAAATGTGGTGTATTATATGGTCTGGCTGTGTGACCACACTATGTAATACTCTCACAATCCCATCTTGGGTCCAGTCGTTCTCGTTTGTCAAACCTTAGCTCAACCCTGGGTAGCTTTAGCTTTTAACAAAGAAACATGGGTAAAGCATTTAAAAAAGCACAAGAACAATTGGACAAGAAAGAAAGCCATCACCAACTTATGGAAATAGGTTATATTTATCCACCATAGTTTTCCAAATGTAAATATTTTTCGAAACAATAAATCACAACTTTTCACTTAACTGTGAACAACCATTGTCGAATTCAGCAAATTTGGCAAAAGAAACTTTTTCAAGAAAACTTTTATTCAAGTTGTATGCGTTCACTTCTAGTCACTATGGCGACCAGCTCCGGCCGGGAGCAGGTCAGGGGGGACAAAGAAGGCCTAAAAAAATAGTTACCTCCACAAAGAAGCAGTCTCTAGTCGCTAATGGTAACTTGCCCTTTTTGCAGTGTCATCCCCAGACCTTTTGCCTTCCTCCTTCAACTTTTTGCTGAATTCGTTTTGCGGGTATTAGGACTCTGCATACCTTATCATTGTTAATCAGTGCTAGTGTTCTTTCCTCTAAACATGGTAATATTTGCTCGTCCACAATTGGCGCCTTTAATTTACTTCTAAGTTCCTAGTAAAATGCACCTCATGTGCCCAGGGCTTGTAAATTAAATGCTACTAGTGGGCCTTTAGCTCTGATTGTACCACCCACTTAAGTAGCACTTTAAACATGGAACAGGCCTGCCATTGCAGAACCTGTGAGTGCAGTTTTAAACTACCACCTTTACCTGGCAAAATAAACCTTTTGCCAGGCACAAGCCTTCCTTTATAATACATATATAACTCCGAGGGTTGGCCCTGGACAGTCCAGAGGGGCAAGGTGCAATATATCTATAAAAAAAAGTAGGGCATGTACTTTGAATTTTACATGTCCTAGTAGTGATGAACTCTTAAATGTGTTTTTAACTACTGCAAAGCCTATCTCTCCCTTATGATAACATTAGAATTGCCTTATTCCATTTTATAACTGTAATTTCCAAATGGGAAGAAATAACCCCCTAATTTTGGTGTCTCTGGAATCACAATTAAAAATTCTAACTTATGGTGAAGTCTGTTTTTAATTTGAAATTATGAAAATGCCACTGTTGGACCTGGCCCTTCTGGCAGGTTCACCCCGAAACTTTTTGCTTTTTCCTAGCCTGTTTCTGGAACCTGGTGTTGGTGATTTTAGGTCTTTGCGCACTTTTTCACTGTGGTACAGTGTAAAGTGCTTGAGCTCTCTGTGTATGTGTGGTGAGTGACCTGCCCTCCCATAGGAATGAATGGGGAATAGGTATGCCCAGGGTAGTTCCTGATGTGTGGGGAGTGCAGGGTCGAGTTTGATATGTGCGAGCTCGTGAGATTGAATGCTGCATAATGATGTATGCGGCATGATTGTGTCTAGTGTAGAAGTGCCACTTCTAGAAGTTGGCATATTTGTGTAATTTGTGTCTGGCGTGTGATTGGCTGAGGCTGGCTGGTGAGCCTGGCTCCAAGAGTCTGGGAGGGTCTGCCCCGGTGGTGAATGGAGTGTTTAGCATGCTGATGTGAGGGGAGGAGTGAGCCTGGGCCTGCTTGTGGATTGACTGTCTGGTCTGAGGGTCCTGAGTGAAGCTGGGTTTTCCCCACACAATGCTGGCTCCACCCCCTGGGGTGCGTCTGATGTCCCTAGCCTGGCCAGTGAAAGGAATTCTCTATAACCAGTTCTACCTGGTTCTCACACTGCCTACACCCTGCTAGACAAAGGACTTCTCTGTATAAAAAGGGGCTGGGTCCCCTTCCAAAATGTTCTTGTTTCTAACTTGAATCCTGCCAGGGGCGTGCTGCTGCTTGGGCCCAGGGGAATCCCTGGGCCCTGCCCAGCCCCTGGACCCCTGATGGACTTGTCCTGGACCCCTGATGGACTTGTCCTGGACCCCTGATGGACTTGTCCTGGACCCCTGATGGACTTGTCCTGGACCCCTGATGGACTTGTCCTGGACCCCTGATGTACTTGTCCTGGACCCCTGATGGACTTGTCCTGGACCCCTGATGGACTTGTCCTGGACCCCTGATGGACTTGTCCTGGACCCCTGATGGACTTGTCCTGGACCCCTGATGGACTTGTCCTAGACCCCTGAAGGACTTTTTGCTGGACTTTGCTGCCCAGGACTTTTGGGGACCCCCTTTGCCTGACTCTCCTGCCCCCTTCACTCATGGGGGCTGCTTTAGTGCTTATAGCGCTGGGAGAGCGCTTTATTTGGACCCATAGCGAGTGTTTTGCCATCACGCATTTTGCGTGAGGTTTGGCAGGTGCCTACCCTGCGACTTTGGCCATTTATTTTATTATTTTGCGAGTGCCCACCTCGCTTCTCTATTTTATTTTAATCTCGAGGGTGCCCACCCCTCGTTTTGCCCCCGAGATCACCGCCGCGGCCCGAGCCACCTCAAGATGGCCGCCGCCTGGTTGCGGGCGGGGCCAGGAGGACGTTGTTTCCGCTTCCCCCTGCCTGGGGGAAGCCATGGTGTGCCCGTCTGGTCTCCCGTGAGGAGAGGGAGACCGGAGATGCTGCGCCGAGGGAGAAGTGAGGAGCAAGCAGGTGAAGTCCGCAGGGCTCCCGTGCTACGGTAGAGCCCCACCTGCTGCCAAGTCCCGCCTGCGGCCAGGGAGGAAGAAGGACGCCGCGGACTGCACCCGGCTGTACTAGAGAGAGGGGGGCGTCGGGGCACATTGCCGGTGCCCGCCCCCCCTCCTTCCGCTGTGTGGCTAAGCCCACGAGGGCTTCAGGGCATTGGAGGCAATTCTTGAGCCTGAGAGGCACCGTGGGGGCTGCTGTTGGTGCCGGTGAGAGGCACAAGGACGAGAGGGGAGGTAGGGCGGCCCCAGATGGCAGTGGGCTGCCCCAACGTTTCGATGGAGCTCGAGGCTCCAATGCCCACATTTGTGTGTAGAGCCCTGAGAGGGCTCCAGGGGCATTTCCGTTATCGAGGAGGGGCTCCACCGACGCCGCATGTTTCCTCAGAGCCCCGAGAGACTCCCTGAGGGCATATTTTGCTTCAGAGCCCCTGAGGCTCCAGCGTGATTTAGGGGGCCATTGCCCTCTTCTAGAGGGCCCTGGGGATATATAGTTTCAGAGCCTGTGTGGCTCCAACGTTTGGGGCATGTGATATGCCCAGAGCCTATGTGACTCCAGCATTTGGCCGCAGTGTTTGGTGTCAGAGCCTGTGTGGCTCCAGCAGTGGGCGCAGTTTGCGCCTAAGGGTCAGTGAGAGCGCTACCGCAGTTCTGCTTCACAGCTGCCCAGCAATTAGTGGGCAGCTGCACCGTTTAGGTCTTGTGATTGTTCCCAGGTGCCCAGCAAGTAGTGGGCACCTGCAACGTTTAGGTTTTGCGCCGGTGGCGCACCCCTGACTGGCGCTGCAAGACAGCGCGCCCTGACATTCTGGACACAGGGCTCTTTACTCTCTTTATTAGATGGGGGCTGGTATGTGATTTTTATTTAGGCGCAATGTGATTATCTCTGTGATGGTAATTGCCTAATGTGAGTTTTGTGCAATGTGATGTGGTGCTAGGAAATGTAATGCATTTAATATGATTACGCACCTTGATCTTACACCTCTGAATGTTTTTGGGCATCATGTGTTTTTGCGCTATTGAGTTATGTTCTGGCACCTCTGAATGTTTTATGCATCATGTGTCTTCCTTGAATTTACACCTCTGAATGTGTTGGTTTATGCATCATGTGTTTTTCCTTCCACCACTGAATGCGTTTTTGATGCATCATGTGCCTTGTTCTTGCACCGCTGAATGTATGTTTTATGCATCATGTGTTTTTCCTTCCCTACACCTCTGAATGTTGTGATGCATCATGTGTAATGTGTTCTTGCTTATACCCCTAGATGTATTTTATACTTAGGTGGTTGTTCTTTTTAGTATAGGTGGTCCTAGTGAGGTCCTGGTTCCCTGTGTGACATTCTCCTAAGGTGTTTAGGGTTGCGTAGGTGGTACTTACCTGTTACCAGTAGTTACTGGTTGTGATTTATAGGTGTTATTTTGTGCTAT
Organism: Lissotriton helveticus; assembly: GCF_964261635.1. Lineage (NCBI taxonomy): Eukaryota > Metazoa > Chordata > Amphibia > Caudata > Salamandridae > Lissotriton > Lissotriton helveticus. Next base: position 258,665,994 of record NC_136063.1, on the reverse strand, counting down.
ACTTATTCTAAGTTCTAAAAGTGCTATTTCTAAAAGTGTTGATTCTGACAGTGGCCCATGTGGCCCTGTCCTGTAAATAATCCCTTATGAATATTGCCCGTGCCAGTTGGCACAATGTACATGTGTGATTCCTATCTGATGTGTTTTGACAATACAAAAGTTATTTTATAATAACATTGTGTGGAGTTCCTTTTGTGGGGTGCCTAGGATGTTGTTGCTGTTGTGTGCTGGCGCAAATGCTTTACACATTGCCTCCGAGTTTAGCCTTACTGCTCGTGCCAAGCTACCAAGGGGGTGAGCAGGGGTTATCTTGGCGTGTGACTCCCTTGCCCTGACTAGAATGGTGGTTTCTGCCTGGCTTTGGCGTCAGCCTTAGCCTACCAGAAATAGCCAGTTCCAACAGCCACTTTAAGAAAGTTTGCATTTTCTTGGTTTAGCCATTTGGTGTGTGCAGACTGTCTCTGGTCACATGACTGGTTGTAGTTGGCAGTTGAGCTTTGTGTACTCCTTGACCTCCGGGGCCAAGGCCAGCGCTCTCCCCAACAGCTTCACCCTATCAGCTGCTCGCTGCTCTGTGATCCCTGGGTTCGAGCCGGCTGCCGTGAAAGCGCCACAGGTCCTCCGACATCTGTGGTTCATTTCCCTCCCTTGGTTTTACTTTTCTCCTTTGTTATTATTTTATTCTGTGCATTCTAGTGCTCTAGTGTTGTCTTTTTCATTTCCTGTGCTCCCCTGATTCTGCTTGATATGGGTCTTCCCCCGTGCCACCTACTCTTTCTTTCCCGCCGCTGCTGCTCCTGCAGCCCGCCCCCCGACCGAGCCCGCCTCATTTCCACTGCTCCCGCCCCCACCATATGCCGACCGCTGCACGGTCGCGCCGCTGGCTTGCCTAAGGCAAGCCTGTCCGTGCCTGGTCCGCGTTCAGCGCCATACGCCCCCTAGCCCCCGTGCCTGCCACAACACCTGTTATCACTACGACGCCAACACACTCGATGCACGCAATGCCGGCCGATCCTTCACCTGCTTCCAGGCCACCCCGAAGCTCACCCACAGACCCTTCACCTGTCGGAACTGCAGTTACACCTGCCAGCGCACACCTGCATGTCCTGCCCACCCCTCCAGAGCAGACCACAATCCTCTCAGATGCATACTACTCAACACCCACTCAGTCCACAAGCAGGCCGTCGAACTCTGGGACCTGCTCGACTCATCCTCCCCGGACATCGCCTTCCTGACAGAGACCTGGATGAACGCCTCCTCGACGCCCGACATAGCCATTGCCATCCCGGACGGCTACAAGATCACCTACAGGGACCGAAACAACAAACCGGGAGAAGGAATCTCCATCATCCACAGGAACACCATCAGAATTTCGACCAACCCTGAAGACTCCCTCAGCACGGCTGAACACCTACATTTCCAGATCCACGTCGATCAAACCACCCTCAGAGGAACCCTCGTCTCCAGTCCCCCGACCACAGCAACTCCATCTCCGATCTCATCATCAGGCATGCCCTCGCCTCCACAGACTAGATTATCTTCGGAGACCTGAACTTCCACCTCGAGAACGCAAACAACAGCAACTCCACAACCAAGATCGACAACCTCGGCCTCAAACCGCTCGTCACAACACCCACCCACTCCGCTGGACACACCCTCGACCCCATCTTCTCTGCCAGCAACCACGTCACCTTCAGCCACACCACCGAACTCCACTGGACCGACCACCACTGTATCTACTTCTCCTTCGAGAAACACACGGCGCATAACCAACCTCAACGAATCCCACACCGCAGCTGGAGCAAAGTCACCGAAGACCAGCTTATCATGCGTAAGGTTCTCAATGCGTTGCTGGAGGATGGAGGTATGGTGGATATCTGGCGCCTACAAAATCCATTGACCAAGGAGGGCACATGCTGCTTGGAACACCGCCGTGCCTGGTCTCGTCTAGACTATTGGCTGATGACAAGGGATATGGCCAGTTGGGTGGTAGGGGTGAAAAAGTTGTCGAGAACCATATCGGACCACTCGCCATGTCTATTGACTCTCTCTCTGCCCAACACTACACGTAGGGAATTCACCTAGAGGCTCCCCCACAGGCGCTTCTTGATGAGGCATTTAAGGAGGAAATACGCACTGATATATCAGAGTACTTTACATTAAATACTGGGTCAGTGGAAACTGAGGCCTCGCTGTGGGAAGCTTTCAAGCTGGTCATCAGGGGAAATGCATCTCTAGGCAAGCTGGAGTCCTCAAGGCCATTAGAACCACTTTGGGTAACGTTGAGTCTCAGATAAAAGACCTTGAGACTCGCATACATAATGGGGGTGAGTATGCCCTGCTTGCGGAATTGAAGAGTAAATTGTTAGAATACGAGGAGGAAGCGCAAAGGGAAGATAAATTCTTAGGGAAATACGCGGAAGCGTGAAGATATGGGGAGGGGGACAGACCGGGGCGTACACTTGCAGGTATGATTAGGCCCGTGCTCCACTGCCTTTGTTATCGGAAATATTGACAAACAGGGTAACTCGATTAGGGGATCCCCAGCTATTTTGGATGAGTTTTCATCGTTCTATGCACATTTGTTTACAGCCACGCAAACAGACTGCCCTGATGGTATGCAGGAGTTTCTAGACTCCGTGGCGCTTGCATGGTTTAATGATAGACACATAGAGTATATGGACCTGCCCATTAAAGTTGAAGACGTAGCTAATGTTATTACTAGCTTGCTGTTGGACAAGGCCCTGGGTCGGATGGGCTGACAACTGCATTTTATAAAACGTACGTTGAGGACCTGGCTCCTAGACTCTTGGCAGTGTATGGGGAAGCACACGAAACGGGTATACTACCTCCATCCATGCGCAGAGCTATTAATAACGTTGCTAAAGCCAGGAAAACCTAAAATGAGCTGGACTCATACAGGCCATTGTCACTTATAAATGTGAACGTCAAAATATTGGCTAAGCTGATAGCTAACAGGTTTCAGCCTCTGCTCCCCTTCCCATGATTGCTTTGCCAGACCAATCGAGCTTTATACCCAGTAGATCCACCTCCCATAACCTTTGTATGGTGTTCTCGGTGCTCCACTATCTCCACCCTGACGTGCAGGCAGCGGCGGTGTTTTTGGATGCAACAAAGGCTTTCGACTCGCTCGAATGGCCTTATTTATTTAGGATTCTGGAGAGGATGGAGTTTGGCCCCCTTTTTCTCCAGTGGATAAAACTGTTATATACCAAACTAATAGCCAGGGTGCGGGTTAATAATCTTGTTTCAGACCCATTTCCGATCACGGGGGGCACAAGGCAGGGGTGCCCGCTATCCCCATTATTGTTCGCCATTGCGATGAAGCCCCTGGCTGCGCGCATTAGACAACACCACATGGACAAGGGGATAGGATTTAGCGCTCGTAGTCTTTTAATATCGCTATACGCCGATGACGTTACTTTGTACATTTTGGACCCGGAGCGCAACCCAGATGTAGTATTGAGGGAGTTTATCAAATGTGGCAGTTTGTCAGGAATATCTAAAAATTGGAACAAATCTGTGATATTCCCCCTCACATACAATACTGACCTCGGAATTCCCGTTGAAGTGAGAAAATTATACGGTTAAATATTTAGTTATTTGGATTAGCCGAGATGTACAGGAACTTTGGAACCTAAACTATGGTAGGGCTGTAAATTGGCTGGAAGAAAAAGTGGCGCTGTGGGGCAGGCTCCCATTGTCGCTGGCTGGTAAAATTGCATTGGTCAAGATGATAGTTCTGCCAAAACTTTTATATCTGTTTGTGAATTTACCACTCCTACTCACTCCGTCCTTTTTTAAGACTCTGAGGTCGCTACTGATCTCGCTGGTATGGGCGGGAGGCCAAGCCAGGGTGTCGTGGGAACTGTTGTCGTTAGCAACCAAGCCAGGCGGGCGGGGTGCCCCGGACATGAAATTATATGCATTATGTGCACAGGTGCAATTCCTACAATATTGGGTAAATCAGACGTCATTTCAACCTCATGTAGCTGTGGAGAAGGATGCCGTTGTGCCTGTTCCGCTTCGAGTGGCAGTCTATCAGAGCTATAAACGGCTCACAGACGGTCTTGATACTACTGAAATGCTTGGGCATGGGAGGGGTTGTGGAGAAGAGCGGGAATACCAATATTGTATGCTCCCTCGGTCCCCCTTACCCAGAATCCTCTTCTACCTAACGTCAGAGACAAGATAAATAGCAGAGTCGCACAGGTGATGAAACTTCAATCTTTTGCTGACTTATATCCGGGTGGGGTGTTCAGAGACTATCCGAGTGCGGAGGAGGGAGGGAGGGAGGGTATCTTTCGAGGAGGTATTTCTATATCACAAACTCCGGGCTGCCTGCCGGAAGCTACATGCTGATTTTCCATCCCAGCCACCTACTCTAAATGCCCTGGAAAACGTATTGAACACACCCTCGCCGTGCAAATTGATTACCAGACTCTACACACACATGCAGATTGATGCACCTGTGGTGACCTCAGGTGCTTGCTTTAAATGGGACACCGAGTTACCCCTCCCCCTGACAGACGACCAGTGGTCATACTGTTGTGCTCAAATGACTGAACTTACACCTAACTATAAACTGAGACTAATCCACTTCAAATTCTTACACCGTTACTACAGGACACCTATTTGCTTACATAGGATGGGACTTAGGGACGATGATTGCTGCTGGCGCTGCAGGTCGGCTTCCGCATCGTTTCTTCATATGGCGTGGGAATTTCCGGACATTGCTGTATATTGGTCTCGAATTTTCGAGTCCATCAATCAGATCCTGGGTCTTGTGGTGTCCCACTCTCCTCTACAGGGCCTACTAGGATATGTCAGAAACATGCACATCAAGAAACGCAAGTTGCATGCATTGCTTTTGTTATTTGCCAAACGACAGATAGCTCTTGTCTGGGGAAAAGGAGGAACCCCACAATTAAGGATTGGTTGAGGGACGTCACATATGGCCAAACTCAGCTAGCGACGTACTGGGATCTCATGCCACCTGCCTCCAGGCCCACGGAGATATGGAAACCATTTATTGACTGGGTTCGGGTACAGTCTGGTGATTCTGTTAATACTGGTGGAGCCTATGGGATCTCCAGGATGCAATATGTAAATATGTGATCTAGTGGGGGTTTAAAGGAAATGAATAGTTGCACGCATCAAAGCACTCCAGGTGGAGTTCTTTTTTTCTGTCACGTTGAGTACCGCCTCATTTGTATATCTAGGCAAGGTTATTTGTTGTCTCTGCAAATCTGAAGATCATCACTAAACTCACCGCACAACTGATTTGGGAAATTGTATGTCTCATGATCACGACATGTAATATGGTTGATTACACACCACTGTAATGTTATGTTTTTGAATTGCAATGTAATGATCTTGGAAAATCAATAAATACATTTTTTTTTAATAAAAAAAAATTGTCCGAGCGTACCACCTCAACATTATTTCGTACGCCACTGACACCCAGATGATCCTCTCCCTCACCCAGTACCCGGCCACCGCCAAATCAACTTCCATGAGTGTATGAAGGACGTTGCAGGGTAGATGAAAACCAGAAACCAGTGGCCTAAAACTGAACTTGGACCAGACGGAGGTCCTCCTCCTCGGCTCCACCCCTTCTGCATGGGACGACTCCTGGGGCCGGTCGCGCTGCAAACTGCCCCGACACCCACCACCACGCTCGCGACCTGGGGTTATGTTTATGTTTGTCTCTTTTATAGCGCACGGCTACCCCAAGGGGTGTCGCGGCGCTTTGGCAAAGAGAACTGAGGGAGAGAACACAACACAGCAACTCGCAGAGGCCGAAAAAGATCATACCGAAAAGAGCCAGGTTTTCAGCTCCTTTCTAAAGGAAAGGAGACTGTTTGCATTACTTAAGGAGACAGGTAGCTCATTCCAGCATCGCGGGGCCAAATATCGGAAGGAGCGCCCTCCAATCCGGGCGAGTTTGACAGGGGGAACAACGGCTTTGGCCAACAGGGCCGACCGTAGAGTCAGCCTCGGCACATAAAAGGCCAAGCGCTTCCCGATATATTTAGGGCCGATCGAATGAAGGGCCTTAAAAGCCAAAGTCAAAACCTTGAAGGTGATTCTTTTAGAATAGGCAACCAATGCAGTCTCTTTAGCAATTCCGAGGCTTTTGCCCTGCGTGGAAGACCAAAAATGGCTCTTGCCGCCAAATTCTGCACAATTGGCAGACGGGCCAATATTTAGGCAGCCCGAGATAAAGGGCATTCGCGTAATCCAATCGCGAGCCAATTAGAGACTGCACAATGATTTTTTTGTGTTGCAGAGACAGCAAAGGAAGAAACTTCCGTAGCATTTTCAAAATGCCAAAACATTTCCCAAACAGTCCGATGATTTGGGGTTTGAAGGAAAGGCCGTCATCACACAGCACCCCAAGGTTTTTGGCTTTCGCGGAGGCCACATCAGGAGGAAACATGTCCTGGGGCCACCAAGTCTTCCAGCTGGGATCTGGCGGACATCCGAAAAAAAGCAACTCCGACTTATCAGAGTTGCATTTCAGAATGTGCCGCCGAAACCAGTCAAAGACCGCACCCAGGCATTCCCTGATCAGACCACCATCAAAAGCCTCTCCCTTCTTAAACGTAAAAAGGAGCTGGGTGTCATCAGCGTAGGATATGATCCGGGCACCGAAGGGGCCATATAGATATTAAAAAGGGTGGGGCTCAGGATAGACCCCTGAGGGACCCCCACCTCTAGCGGTGGCATTTCAGCGGAGAACGGAGGTGGCCAGACCACTTGTCGACGGCCGGTCAAAAAAGATTTAAACCAGTTCCACACCGTCCCACGAATGCCGATCTCACTAAGTCTAGAAAGAAGACCGTCGTGAGGGACGGTGTCGAACGCCGCAGACAGGTCCAGCATAACCAGAATAGCCTTCCCCCCAAGATCAAGAGTCTCCCTGATGGCATCGGTGATCTCGAGAAGAGCTGTCTCCGTGCTAAAATTAGCACGGAAGCCCGATTGAGAATCATGTAAGATGTTATTGCTCTCTATAAAGTTGGAAATAGAGAGCTGTACATGTTTCTCAATCACCTTTGCCAGAGCAGGGAGAAGGGAGATAGACCTATAGTTAGCGTGAACAAGGGGATCCAAGGTAGGCTTTTTGAGCAGCGGCAGGATCAGAGCATGTTTCCAAGCCAGAGGAACCTCTCCCGTAGTCAGGGAAAGATTGAGCAGCGGATTAAGCAAGGTGTTAATTGCAGGCGCTATTTTTCCCAGACATTTCGCTGGACAGGGATCCAATGGGGAGCCAGATTGAAGCCGGGACAAAAGGTCGAGAGAGGTAGTAGCGGACAGGGGAGGGAAGACCGAAAGAACTGGACTCTTCTCATCTGATGGCAAGGGGAGAGTGGTCAATTGACTAACAGTTAAAAAGAGGCCCGCATCAGGGAAAGAGCCCTGGATGGACTTGATTTTATTTATGAAAAAAACCCCAAGCTGGCTAATCCAAACTTCGGAATGAGCATGGGAGGGTGAGCTCGAGGAAGGGGAGATGAACTCCTTTACTATCGTAAAGAGTTCTTTACTCCTATTTTCCGCCTCATCAATTCTACGCTCCAAATAAACTTTTTTTCGTCAGAAATATGCTTGTGATACAGCCTGATCGCATCCCGATATTTAGATTTGTCATCCGGATCATACTTACGCCGCCACACTCTTTCTGCTTTCTTAAAATCTTGACGCATTTTCCCAAGAGAAGGAGTGAACCAAGGGGCCGAGACATGTCTGGCCGCAGATTTGACTGTCTTACCCGGGACTAGCTCATCGAATCTGGCTATCAGCCACTTCTGGACCGAGTCTAGATCTTCCTCCAGATTACCCGAGAGCCGACAGGGATGACGACGGAGATCAACGGACAACATTTCCGCAGTAACATGGTGAAATGGTCGCCCCAACCGTTACACATCTTTCAGCACTCTAGAACCGGTCATAGCAGAAGAAAGAATACAGAAATCGATAAAAAAATGGTCTGACCATAGAACTGGACGCGGCAAGGATACATCAATCATCCTGGTCGAGAGAATCTGATCAATAGTATGGCCTTTAATATGAGTGGGGCTGGTAATATAAGAAACCAGCCCTAAAGGAGCGAGGAGGAGTTGAGTCCAGGGTTCAACCTGGACTCAACGCCGTCTATTACCCAGCAAGTCAACGCGGTCTCCTCCTCCTGCTTCAACACCCTCCGCATGCTCCGCAAGATCTACAGATGTATCCCCACCGAAACGAGAAGAACAGTCACCCAGGCCCTCGTCAGCAGCAGACTGGACTACGGCAACGCCCTCTATGCGGGAACAACGGCCAAACTCCGGAAAATACTTCAACGCATACAAAACGCCTCCGATGAAGTCTCATCAAAATTAAAAACTTCCAAACAACCTGCTTCTGCACTTGTACTTTGCCATCTGTGAGCCCTCCCTTCCAAGTGGTGCTACCCTAGTCCTGGTCCCTTGGAAGTGGGCATAAGGTGTTCACCAGTGAAACCAACGCATCTTCGAGCAGAACAGATGTATTGCTGCTGCTGCATCGATTGAGCCTGGAGCAGAAGGCCCGTATCGCCCCTGCAGCCGATGAATCACCGAAGGCTCGGCGCATCTCTGATCCAGGACCTCGCATCCCTCGTCGACAGCAGCCTCGACGCTGACACCAAAATTCCACACTGCAGCTTCACCTTTCATTGTATCTGCTTCGCCTCACGTCCAATACTCCGGACTTTGCATCACAAGCCCCGTCAAACGGATCTTCAGTGTAAACTCATAAGAATCTCGCACTGCAGCCACGCCATGTCTTGAAACATGACACATTGCCTTGCCTGCACAATGCATCTTTGACGTGGATCCACACAATGCTCCACAGCCAGGACTTAAGGTACTGTGTTCAGCAGGCCTAACTGGGTCACTGTAGCTGGCCCTTGTTCCATCGCGGTCAACCTGAACTTGTGACTTGTCCTGGTCTTGTGTGATCAGCTATCCCCAGTAGCGCTGTGTGCTTTTTGTTGCGGTTTTTCACACAAAAATTAGAAAATCTATATCTCTGGTTCTATTACTGGATTTTTGTCTTTCTGGTCTTGGTTCATTTATTAAAATCCACTCTATTTTTCTAGCTTTGTTGTGAGCTTCTTTTGTGGCGTGTTTTCACAGTGTTACTGTTTGAAGTGTTGCACAACTACTTTACACATTGACTCTAAGTTAAGTCTGACTGCTCTGTGCCAAGCCACCAGGCGATGAGCACAGGTTAATTTAGGGTTTGCTTGTGTCTTATCCTGACAAGGATTGTGGTTGTTGCTTGACCCGGGCTTACACCAACAATCCAGTTTCTTAAAATTGCTATAGAGTGGTCCTGATGCCAGGTTGCTGTGCAGTCAAGAGAAGTTTTCCTGGTGCTACTCCTCGGTCCTGTTGGGGCCGTTTTGACCGCAGAGTTTGATGTCCTCCTTGGTCCCACATAAGTTCAGTCACCACTGGACTACTAGTCTCTGGTCATAGCCAACTCAGCAGGTCCCTTCTTCTGGCGATGGCTATCCTTCTGGCCTACCGAATTGCATTCCAATGACTCTCCTGGGTCTAGCAGACTTAAGTGCATCATCTTTTGAACGTTGGGACAAGCTGTACTCTATGGCAAGGGGCGATGATCTGGTGATCTCAACTATCAACGTTTCCAAGCAAGCTTCCTCAGCTTTTATAGCCCTGTCACCCAACTGACTGTTAGAGTGGTCTACCTCTGGGGATAACTTCTCCACCAGCAGGACACTACAGGCACAGTCCTATCTTCACTATCCTAAGGAGCAGCAGGTACATGCCAACGGCAGTGCAGCTTCTCTTTCTATTTCAATCCAGGCGCGATCTGAGCTCCGGGGGCTAAGGTCCCTCTTTTATGCCCATAAAGTGCCTTTAAGAGAGGTCGCTGTCACTAGCCAATAGGCTACCAGGTCCTTCACCTCCTGAGGAGAACTTACTTTGAGGTGTGGCATCTAGCTATCCCACAGTGCTCTATTCTGCCCACTCCCAAGATGGCTTAACCCTTTTCCCGGTGTGTGGAGCTTGGCAGCCCATCCTTGATGTGTGGCTACCTGACGGCTACATGCCCCCACAAAAAATGGTTTGACTAGGGTTTCCTTCTCTGTCCTTGACACTCTACGCTATGTCTAATCAAAGGAGCAGCCCCTCTACATGTGTGCTCCCCATTTGCCCATTAAGGTGTCTTCCCTTTTGGGTTCACACGCTGTACAGATTTTTCCTGCCAGGAGGAGATAACATCTCCTCTCCTGGCAAATCCCTTGTAGGTTTTCATGGGAGTCATTTACAATCCTCCCCATGTGCAAAGGCCATCTAGAGGACAGACCTTTGTGTGCAACTGTAAACAGGCACTAGAATCCATGGCAAAAAAGTGGCAACTTACTAAAGAGACACTTTGCCCACCAGTAACATTAAATTTGATGTAACCATTAAATTGGATTTAATGCACAGATTCTTTTCATGTCTTGAAGTACCAACTTTGGTAGTCCCATTCAGAAGTTAGCATGGCTGCGATGTCAGCCTGTAACTCTGCACTCGCCAATGGGGTTACCAACCTTTTAACAGTAAAAACAACAATGTTGTTTTTTACTGTTCGAACCTTACAAGCATGAAACTACATGCTTACTCCATTAACATAATGTACCCAGCCTTTAGGGCGCAGCAGGCCTGCTTTAGTGGTGACTAATAAATATTAACAAGCATTTGCAATGCAATAGTTCTTGCATTTACGATAATCTGAGCTATCGCCACTTACAATGGCAATAGCTCAAACACTTGTAAATGCAAGACCTATTTCACTTCAAGGAAGTGTCCGTCATTGTCCGGGGCTGCTTGAAAGGGAGAGCACGCATGGCGAGGAAAGGACATCGTGCCTGCAGTAGGAGAAACTTGTTAAAGAAAAAAAAATAGACATACTGTATCACAAAAGAATTAAAAAGGCCAGTCGCCATGGGGGGTTACAAATGCAGACAAGGCGGTGCCAAGGAGAGACTAACAAGTCTAATAGCAACTCGGAAGCCAGCGTTTACACAAGTCAATAACAGCCAATGAAAAATATGGGCGGAAAGTGGGCTGGGATTCAAAGCCATACTCCACTACTGCATGCCTCGCAGCAGCGCATGCGCTGCCCAAGCTCGACCTAAAAGGAGAGGTTTGGGCTCTGCCTTCAGGTTAAATGACAAACTTGAGTTAGCAGTTGAAAACTACTGTGCCAGCCAGCAATGGCAGGCTGGGAGTCATACCCTTCATGGCACGACTACTGTTCAAGTCCACAAAAGACACTTAAATTACAGGCCCTAGGTACACCTGGTCCCGTTTACTATAGACTTACAAGTAGGTAGAGTTATGCCAATCGGGAATAAGCCAATTAAACATGTAGCTTTTTAACAGTCATTACACATTCACTGAGTCCCGGTCAGCAAGTCTTAGGACATTTCAGAGTCACTACACAAGTGCCTAGCAGTTGAAATGGGGGCAAAAAGTAAGTGTGAATTTGCAAAAAGCCTTTTATCTCACATACTTTCTGCCTTGGACCCTGGATACTCCGTGGTAGTGCTGGACTTGCAGGATTCATATTTCCATATACCCATCCTGCTGGTCCACAGGTGTTCAATGTGGTTCATGGTGGGGTAAGAGCACTTTCAGTTTGCTGTGCTCCCTTTTGGCCTTACCAGTGTCCACTGCGTGTGCCCAGAGGTGATGGTGGAGGTTGCATTCCATCTGCGGAGATGTTGTGTTCCAGTGTTCCCCTACCTCAGTGACTGTTGAAGGCGGGCTTGCTCCAAGCAGTCATCACCCACCTCCAGACTATGGCAAACATCTTGCGTTTGCTGGGATTCATAACTGACTCCCTCTCAGATGCTTCCTTTCATCTGAGCCTTTCTGGGCACTTTGCAGTTCCATGCCTACCCTCCGGAGTGCCGAGTCCAGGATATTCAGACTATGATTCAAATGTTAATGTTCTATAAGATGAATTGGAACTGGGATAATCCTGGCGCTCATAAATTAACGTATTCGTTTTGTGACATAGGCTATGATCAGTAGTGGGGCTCAAGGGGAGGGGAATCACCCTAAACCCTCCAAACTTTGACCCTAAGGTAGTTTCTTAAATCAGACAACAATCCTTAGCACACGCATGCATCAAAAGTAACAGAATTTCAATGGTTGCTCCGGGATACTTTCAATGAAATGACCATGGGAGTATTCGCATACGGTAGTGTACTCGCTTTCAGAAAAGAACAGGGATTATGGAAATCTTGTAGCTCACTACACTAAACTGGACAGTAGTCCATTTGATCTCAATCCTGATACTAGGGCATAATTACTCAGGAGCTACATGCTCACTTGAAAAAGGACAATACAATATTTGATCAACCTGGGACGAAGTAGAACCGGCAGAGAGGTGAGAGGAATGGAGTGATTGGCGAGCTGTACAGCCCTGAAGACGTTGCAGAATATTCCCTTATTGACGAAACATGTGTTGGCTGGGCGAAAAAAATTAAAGACTAAGAACTGAAAATAACGCATTGCTCTTTCTTGTACAACCATTGAAATTCCATGTTACTTTTGATGCATGCGTTTGCTAAGGATTGTTGTCTGATTTATGATTCAGATGTTAAAGCATCTATCCTCTATAAGGCTGCTGGGTCTGATGGTCTCCTGCATTCTGCTGGTAAAGCATGCCTGCTGGCATATACAGGCTCTGCAGTGAGAACTGAAATCCCAGTGGGCGCAGCACCAGGGAATCTCTTACCTGGTCCATATTTCAGGAGGAACTGCAAAGGAACTGCATTGGTGGCTGATGAACTGCAATAGTAGTTCATCAGCCACCAATGCAGGTCCAATGGTCAGCGGCAGAATCCTTTCCCTTTCACATCCAGAACTCAGCTGCGTTGAGGCCTAAACCATGCCATGCTAGATTCTCCCAGGGACAGGGGCGGCTGGTGACATTTGAAAGTGGTGGGGCGTAAACTAATTTGCATATTGCAGCGAGCGTAGCGAGAGAGCGCAGCGAGCGAGCCCGAACCACCTTGCATCCATCCATACATCATTCATGCATCCACCCATCCATCCATCCACCCACCCACCCATCCATCCACCAATTCTGCATTCATCCTGCATCCATCATTCATTCATGCATCCACCCATCCATCATTCATTCATGCATTCACCCATCCATCCATCCTGCATCCATCATTCATTCATGCATCCACCCATCCATCCATCCACCCATCCATCCTGCATCCATCTTTCATTCATGCATCCACCCATCCATCCACCCATCCTGCATCCATCATTCATTCATGCACCCATCCATCCACCCTGCATCCATCCTGCATCCATCATTCATTCATCTACCCATCCTGCATCCATCCTGCATCCATCCTGCATCCATCATTCATTCATGCATCCACCCATCCATCCACCCATCCTGCATCCATTCCTGCATCCATCCATCCATCATTCATTCATGCACCCATCCATCCACCCTGCATCCATCCTGCATCCATCATTCATTCATCCACCCATCCTGCATCCATCCTGCATCCATCATTCATGCATCCACCCATCCATTCATCCACCCATCATTCATCCATCATCCATCCATCCACCCACCCATCCTGCATCCATCATTCATTCATGCACCCATCCATTCACCCTGCATCCATCCTGCATCCATCCATCCATCATTCATTCATCTACCCATCCACCCATCCTGCATCCATCCTGCATCCATCCTGCATCCATTCATGCATCCACCCATCCATTCATCCTGCATCCATTCATGCATCCACCCATCCTGCATCCATCATTCATTTATTTTTATGACCATATAACTTGCACACAGCTTGTCAGTGTTTAATACCAGTCTCGAACCTTGTACTCCAGCACCAATGATACATGATTAATATTAATTGTTTTTAAAAACATGTATTTATTCAACACCAATTTCACACCTTAGTCGTAACATCATTTTTATTTGTTTTTTGAAATATCTATTTATTTAACACCAAAGTAAGTCATGTATACATTTTTATGGTTCGATAAGAGGCTCGAACCTGGTTTCCCAGCACCAAAGTCGGCCGTGCTATCCGTCAGGGGTTATGTAACCGGGCTATGTAGTGACCAGCCAATCCTGCGCCAGGATTGGCTGGTGGGGCACCATGACTCCTCGCCCAGTCGCCCTTGTGGCAGCGCTCTAGTTGTTCCAAGGCGGAACAGGTAGTGACGACAGAGGAAGTGGAAGGCGGCCATACTGTTCCCCTGGCGCCGACCGCTAGGTAAGCCAGCCCCGGCGCTCCGAAATAAAGAGTATACAAACACCTAAACAGCGTCTGTACTCCATTACAATGGCGACGAGTCGGGACGAGTGAGGACCCGAACGCACACGCGACCCCTGCGGTGCGCACGCATCTCGCGTGAGGCGGAAAACGGCAACAGGAGCGCGGCAGAGGTGCCGGCAAGAAAAAAAAAAAAAAACAGCGCGAAAAGCACCAGGAGACCCACAAGCCAGTGAGGGGACACACACACACCATCTCCAGCACCCAGAACAGGCTACTGCTTACAGGAACAACATCAGGAGAAGGCAGAGACCTCAGAGAGGCAGCAGGAGACACCCACGAGGGGACAACAAGGTACCAAGCCCCATAGCACCACTGCAAGCCCTGGCAAGTGCTGTAGCTACAGCGAAAAAAGGCGCACGCTGGCGGATACTGCGGGCCCATCGGGTGAAAAGGCAGGAGGCAGCTCGGGGGCAGCGTCTCTCGCCACAGAGGGTGGATTGAGAGAGGACAGCGAAGGGGAACTCAGAGAAGACGAAGGAGGAGAGCAAGGCGCCCCAGGGAGTCCATCCAGGCGAACAGTCTCTGCACCACAGGCCAAGAGGACCGTCCAAGCCATGGCGAGCCAGAGCACATCACTCACCCAGCTAGTTCCATTTCTCACGAAGAGTGGAGAGCCGGAAAGGAAGTGGGAGGACTGGAAGAGGTACTTCCTCAACTATCTGGAGGCGCTAGAGGAGGAAGGCGATACACCCTTCACGAGTAAGAGGAAAAAGAAGATCCTGCTCCATAACTTAGGTCCAGAAGGGCTCAGGATCTATGACACTATCGTGAAAGGGGAAAGAGCCGCAACGGATACGGAGGTGTTTGATCACGCCATCGAAGACTTAGACGCACATTACAGGCCTGTAGTGTGTGTCGCCATCGACAGATTTAACTTCTTTCAAAGGACACAGAAGAGCGGAGAGTCTGTTGACGAGTACGTCGTAGCACTGAGGAAGTTGGCTGTCACGTGCAAATTTGGTGGACTGCATGATGAACTCATCAGGGATCAAATTATTATGCATACCTCTAGTACCCACATACAAGAGAAATTGTGGGTGAATGGCGACGCTCCACTCAAGGAGATCTGGGCGATGGTAAAGAAAGCCGAGCTATCGAGAAGGTGTGCCCAAGCAGCGAAGAAGGACGCCCAGGAATCGCAAGCAGTGTGTAGAGTAATGGCGCCACACAGGAACGACCGTTGGAAGCAAACGGAGACGCGGAAGACCCAGGGAGGAAATAGAGCTGAATTCTCCACTAAATCACAGGCGGACAGCAAGACACACAGAACAGGAAAAAACCAGTGTTACAGGTGTGGTAGCAATAACCACATGGGAAATGACAAGGCGTGCCCCGCCTTCAAGGCCAGGTGTTCCTACTGCAACATCTTTGGACACTACGAGAAGGTGTGTCGTAGGAAACCGAAGAATGCCGTAGTGCGCTTGGTAGACCATGATCAGAGAGAGGATTCCAGTGATCAGGACGACAAAGGTGAGGAGGAAGAATTCCTGTACATTGATGTCCAGGTTCTGGAGATGGACGGTTCCAACACAGACAGGCCTCGTCTCGACATGCACATAGGGGGGATACCCTTGGAGATGATCGCGGACAGCGGAGCACCCATCTCAATTGTTCAGAGGCAGGTATGGGAAGACAACTTTGCGGCGAAGATCAAAGAAACACTCCTACCCATGGATGTGAGACCAGTAACGTACACTGGACAAAAGATCCCCATGTTGGGATACTGCCCGCTCTTGTTTGAATTTAGAGGTCGCCATGCGCAGTGCAAGCTGTATGTAGCGGAGAGAGGCCCGTCCGTTCTGAGTTGGAAGGACCAAGGAGCTTTGGGGATCCAGCTCAACCCGGGTGGCATAGAGAAAATCCTACTCATGGACATGGCGGTCAGGGAAGACGTGCAGCTGTGGAGGAAAACATATCTCAAAGTATTCAACGGGCAGATTGGCGAGTTGGGCAAGTACACGCACCTCATCAAACTGAAGGAAGGGGCAGTTCCAGTAGTGCACAGAGTGAGGAACATTCCGTTCCGCAGCAGAGAGGCAGTACAAATAGAGCTGGACAGGTTGGAAAAGGAGGGAGTCATCAGGGCGATAGAAAGCGCGGAGTGGCTGTCTCCCCTGGTTGTAGCCCAAAAGCCCAACGGCAAGGTACGTCTCTGCGTGGACTTAAGGGAGTTAAACAAAAACATTGTCATAGACAAATTCCCCTTGCCGCGCATCAGTGAAATGCTGGCAAAAACAAAGGACGTCACATGGTTTTCCACAGTGGACCTCTCGTCGGCCTATCATCAGGTTAAGCTTCATCCGTCGTGCACCCACCTCACGTCGTTTATCACTCCCTTCGGGTGCTATGAGTTCGTGAGGATGCCCTTCGGCTTAGCTTCCGCCGCGGCCGTGTTCCAGAAAATCATGCATAAACTCCTGAAAGACCTTAAGGATGTTCTCTTCTTCCAGGATGACATTCTGGTAATGGGGAAGTCGAGGCAGGATCACAACGTGAAACTTCACAAGGTGCTACAGAAACTGCAAGACAGTGGATTGACTGCCGAGTGGACGAAATGCAATTTGGGAGTGCAGTCGGTCACATACCTCGGCCATGAGGTGAGTGGACAAGGCATAACTCCGAAGAAAACAAACATGAGAGCCATCATGGAAGCGCCCACTCCAGAACGGAAGGAAGATGTTCGGTCATTCCTAGGGATGGCCGAGTATTACAGCAAATTCATCCCTCATTTCGCAACAAAAACACACTACATACGACAACTGCTCAAGGAAAAGAACGGGTTTCAGTGGGGAAAAGAGGAGCAAGAAGAATTCGACGCACTCAAGCGAGAAATGGGTACAGCCATTCCCCTCAAGGGATTTGACCCCAGAGCTGAGTCTATTCTCACCACGGACGCCAGTGACCGAGGCCTAGGAGCGGTCCTGATGCAGAGAGAGGAGTCAGGAGAGATGTCGACCGTCCGCTTCGCCTCCCGCTCGTTGTCGCCCAATGAGGAGAAGTTCAGCGTGGTGGAGCAAGAGATGCTGGCGGTAGTCTGGGCAGTAGAAAAATTCAGGCAATACTTGTGGGGTGCCAAGTTTCTCGTGAAAACCGATCACAAGCCTTTAGTTCGCGTCCTGACATCAAGCGGACATGACCATGCCACACCCAGGATTGCCAAGATGACCCTACGGCTATTGGACTTTGTCTATGAAGTCGAGCACATTCCAGGGCCACAGAACAAAGTGGCCGACTTCCTAAGCAGGGCAGCTGCCATGGAAGAGGCAAAGAATGAAGAAAGGCAAGAGTGGGAAGGATACGTGGTAGCCACCATCCAGGACACTGAGGAGGTAATAAGTGCCCAGGACTGGGAAGAAGCCTACAGGGAAGACACAGACCTGGAGGCCGTAAAAGGATATGTCGTTCATGGCTGGCCAGAGAAGAGGCACTTAAAGGAGGAGCTGAAGAGATACTGGGAAGTCCGAGAGGAACTGTCTTTGGCCGAAAACCCAATGTTCTTACTCCGTGGGGACAAAGTGGTACCGCCCAGGAACATATTGGAACGGTTGATGTACTTACTGCATGAAGGGCACCAGGGCATCACAAAAACGAAGGCCTTAGCCAGACAGGCATACTGGTGGCCAGCCATCGACGCGCAGGTAGAAAGACACGTGCGCTCTTGCGAGTCTTGCGCGAAATCGGACAAAGCCCAGAGCATGCTGAGGCCACCGCTGGGAAGATTTCCAAATCCAGAGGGCCCGTGGGAGATGTTGTCAGTGGACATAATGGGACCGGTCCTGAACAAGGAGGGCACTCAAAAATACGTGGTGGTTGCCATTGATAGGTATTCCAAGTGGCCCGAGCTACAAGTCTTGGAACGAGTGGATACCGAGGCAGTGATAAAATTTTTGCGCACCACATTTGTCAGCGAAG
Source organism: Lissotriton helveticus (assembly GCF_964261635.1). Taxonomy (NCBI): domain Eukaryota; kingdom Metazoa; phylum Chordata; class Amphibia; order Caudata; family Salamandridae; genus Lissotriton; species Lissotriton helveticus. The sequence continues at coordinate 258,647,678 of NC_136063.1, read as the reverse complement.
GCATCCCGAGGACCATCACCTGCGACAATGGACCCCAGTTCACGTCAGAAAAGTGGATTGCCTTCACAAACAGAAACGGAATTGAAGTGAAACACACCCCGATCTACCACCCGGCGGGAAATGGCCAGGTGGAACGCTTTAATCGAGTGATTATGGGCACCATTCAGGCCGCCATTGAGGATGGTAAGGATTGGGAAATGGAGTTGGAGAAGATGATATGGGCATACCGAATCACACCGGGTAGCACAGGCTACAGCCCCTTCAAGATCTTAAGAGGCAGGGAGGCCTTCACCAAAGACAATGCTGCATGGAGGAAGCTGATTGTCCAGAGTAAGTGGTCACCGGCGGTGGTCAGGAAAAATTTGGAGAGAGCCCAAGAGGTCTACACGGCACACTACAACAGAAGACGGAACACTCAAAGTACAGAACTTGACAAAGGTGATTGGGTGAGGGTGAAGCTTGCCATCATGAAGAAGAAAGGAGAGAGCAAGTTCTCACCTCCTCTCAAGGTGGTGGAGCCATACGCCAGATCAGCTCTCCTGAGCGATGGTAAGATTTGGTCCATGGACAGAATGGCCAAATGCAGCAAGATACTGAAGTGGGAAGAGGAGGCGGAAGAAGGAACAGAGGATGTCATAGAGGATGGAGAAAGTGTAGGTGGAGAAAGGCAAGGAGAGTACGTGAACGGAACGGAAGGACAAACGGCAGGTGAAGGAAGAGCGAGTAGAGAGAGCACGGAAGGAAGGAGCAGAGGCGAAGAAGAGAGTGAGAAGATGGCGAAGGACGGCAGAGCGGAAGGTGCGAGAGAGAGAAAGGAACAAGAGACCACAGGAGGAGAGAGAACGAGTGAGAGAAGAGAAACTCGAGCTGGACGGAGAATTAAGGTACCGGAGAGATTCAAGGACTATGAGATGGACTGGAAGTAAGACTTTTGTAAATTTGTTTATTGTGATTAAAGGGGGGAGATGTGGCAGCGCTCTAGTTGTTCCAAGGCGGAACAGGTAGTGACGACAGAGGAAGTGGAAGGCGGCCATACTGTTCCCCTGGCGCCGACCGCTAGGTAAGCCAGCCCCGGCGCTCCGAAATAAAGAGTATACAAACACCTAAACAGCGTCTGTACTCCATTACAGCCCTGTGTAACCCCGGGGGCTGCGGCCCGCCCCCTGGTCCTCTCTCTAAGGGGAATTCACAAGAAAACGATCTGCGCATGCGCGGGCATGTTTGTGCCCAAAAATACACTTGCGCAGCTGCAGCAGCCCGATCCTCCCCCCCCCCCCCCCCCCCACGCACTCCGGGAAGGTCGGGTGTCTCCCGGTTTCCCGGCCGGCAGATAGCGCGATTTTTTAAAATAATTGTGTTTGGCTTCTAGTGACGACGTGGTGGGTCCATGGGGCTTAGTGGGGCTTCGCCCCTACGCCCCAATGGACGCACCGCGCCTGTACAGGCAGCGAGCATGGCTCCATGACGCTGCCTGCTCCCATTTCCAGCTCTCCTCACGGGCAGTGTGCTCCGCACACTGCGCAGCAGCCCGTACTTCATCGCCTCACAAGGACTTCCTGGAATCACGCGCAATGCGCTCTGCCTACGCCGTTTCCCGCTGTGGAGGGGACTTATTAGGGCGAGGGGGCCTAGTTTGGCTAAGGACAATTAAGGTCCGACAGAGTAATTATGGTTAGGGAGTGACGACAACCACGAGCGACTGTCGACCCTTTTATTTATTTTATTTATTTATAGCCCGGGCCAGAAGGCTCACTACATCCCTCATAACCTTTAATAAAGAGAACATAGCAAAAGTAACAAGCATTGGCATAGCCAAGAGGTCTCGCCTTTGGGACCTTATAAGTATTTAGCCATGCAACAGTTGCTGTTGTAGCACCAAGGATATTGTGCTGCATAACTAAATACTTATAAGGTCCCAAAAGCGAGAGCTATTGGCTATGCCAATGCTTGTTAAACATTACCAAGAGTCCTCTGCACTAAAAATGTGATATTGGAGTATCCTGTCGCAGCTCTATGTAGCGCCCTCTACAGCCCAGCTCCAGCCATGCTCGAGCCACCACCTTGCAAAGAACGCTAAAGCGCATTGAGGGTAGAAGACGGAGAGGACCCGCCACGTCGTTGGCATGCATAAACTCTAAACGCTGCCCACAAGGGCAGGCTGCGTTAAATCTTTGCAGAACATCCCTTACTTCAGGTATTAACAAAACCCACGCCACTTGACCTTTTCACTCTTATGTTTATTGGCAGCAGAAAAAGACTGACATTTAACGCTGGCCACATCGGTTCCTGCGGGCTGTGCCCTGTAATTGACGGCTTCATCTTTCTAACGCCGTCGGCCTCTGCTGCAGAGCCCCTTGCGCATGGGGGGGTTTGGGCTGATTAATTTAAATAATCTCGGCTTCTCGGGTTTTTCTCGTCAGTCTCCATTCTTCACAGAATCTGCTGAGGGATTGTTCGCAGCCGCCGCCATGCCTTGGAAGCGATCTACAGCTAAGATGCAGGGTGCTGGGGGGCACATTTCCTGGGAGCCAGCAAGATAATCATAAAGCTTGAAAACCCCGCATCCCGAGTTTATCGCTCAACTCGGCGCTCTGTTTCCGGAACAGGAACCCTTTCTTTTCACAATCTGGAAACTGACAGCTGCGGCAGGGTTATGCTAATGAGCAGCACATAGCAGCGGACTACTACCTCATTCGCTTCGAGAGGTTGTTACCAGTATGTCGGGCCACATTCATCTAAAATAAATTAGTGTGAATGTTTTGCAGAGGCATAAAAGGCATTAATAGAGGTCGATGCCTCCATTATTGGTGCAGTAGTGCGAGTATCTCCTGCTTTCAGCCAGCTGAGTTCCAAAGTGACTGTGAGGGTGCCTGCCTGGTGATGCTGGAACCATCGCCAGAGTGGTAATGGAAGAATACAATTATCTCAGGCCTCCACTATGCTGAAACAACCACAGCACCTTGGTTCCAACTGTACTCCTACCGTTTGTCTCTGGTGATTGTTTGGTCCACCAGGTGTGCATCACAACATCGGGTGTCAATAGTCTGCCCCCATTGGACTTTCCACCCATAGCAAAGCAATCTGCCCTGTAAAAACGTCTCATGTCTTCAACACAAACTTAATTTAAAACATGGGAGCTAAGGGAGTAAGCCCAAAGCTACCAATAAAACCAATTACATACATGTATTTAAAGAGGAAATAAAATGCGCCATTCAGACCAACTAAAAGCTTTTTTGGTTATAGGCCTGACTTTCATTGATTCTGAAATAACTCGTTGTCGGATCTTTTCCATCTGACTCAAGAACTATTACCCTTTTCGCTCGTTATTAAAATAAGAAGTTACTGCTGTCCACAGATTTGTTTTTTTTACTAATGGGGAGTTGTTTATAGTTCTGTAAGTCCCACACAGGGCGTAAAAAGGGCGACTTGCTAGTAAGGTGCATACCCTTTCCCTGTATTTGTTTTAGATAGTAGAAGACAATAAGAGGGGTGCAGGGGGACTCTGGTTCCGCTGCACCTGCCGCAGTAACGACAGCTGCGTCCCTCGTCCTGGTTTGTGTTTTTAGCATTAAATGTTCACTTTGGAAACACTAAAATACCTTTGTATTATATACCTAGCCTCAGAATCGTGAATCTTTTTTCTCTATACGTAAAGAAACCGCTGTACAAATAAGAAATAAGAACACTAATGATTAAGAGAAAAACATGGCTGCCTTGCCCTTTATTACACGACAAATGTAACCTATTCCAACGGCGGAGAACATTTAGGGCCCAGAAACAGCATCTTGTTTCCTCCTGGTAGTTGCTGAAAAAAGCTAGAGCCAGAACTCCTGTTTCTTGTTACAGATCTAACCCCATCATACACCAGACTCAAAACTATTCAGACCTCAGTGACACACCCCGAACTCTTCAATCACAGAGCCATGTTACCCTAACTTCAAAACCTTTTCAGTTTTCGCCAAACACAAACCCAAGCACCCAAAATATTTAAACTTAAGCTACTCCGCACCAACATTCTTGGCATCATCACTACACAACACTTTGAATACACTTCTTTACCTAGGCATGACTTCAACCCACTTCAAGTTAGCGTGTGACTTCTTGTCCCCACAGGCTACAGAATATAGCCTTTTGATTCGCTGCTCAGGTGGATGGAGGTCTCCCAGTAAAAACAGAAGTCTTTGTTGCTTTGCATCATCCAAGAGCCCCAAACACCTACTTCTCTATCTATGATCTACAAACCATCAATTTTATCCTCACTTGCAGATCTTCTGGAAACAGCAGTATCTTGATTGTTGAGTTAACTGGCCTACTCTAGCATATAATCATGCCAACCTTGTCCGTATTGGAGAATTCAACATTTCTCAAGATTATACCACCACACAAAAATAAAACCTCATTCTCTAGATCTTTGAGACATTCTCAACATCTCTTAACGCATCATTAAAACTACAGTCAATCTAAGCACCAGCCTCAGCCTTTTGATAACCTCCATGCTCACTGACAATCGATCATTCAATTGTAAGCGCGATACTCACCCGTGAGGGTCTCAAGGTGCTGGGGGGGAGGGATACGCAGCTCCATTCAGCCGAATATCCAGGTCTTGAGTCTTCCTGAAGGTGTTCAGGTAGGGGGTGCCTGATGTTTGATGGTAGCTCGTTCCAGCTCTTGGCTGAATGTGAGAGAATGATCTTCTGCCTGCTCTGGCTCTGTGAATGTGTGGGGTTTCAGCCAGTGTGAGGTTGGCAGATCGGATGTTTCTTTTGGGTACGTGGACGTTCATTCTGTTGTTAAGGTATTTGGGTCTGTTATTGTGTAGGCATTTGTAGGTGTGAGTGAGGATTTTGAAGGTGACTATTTTCTCCACTGGTTGCCAGTGGAGTCTCCTCAGGTGTTGGCTGATGTTTGTGCCAGGGGATGCTGAGGACGAGTCTGGCCGCAGTGTTCTGTATTGTCTGGAGTTTGCGGAGTAGGAACTTGTTGATGCCGTCGTAGAGTGCGTTTCCGTAGTCCTGTCTGCTGGTGATGAGTGAGGGGGTGACTATCTTCCTTGACTCTGAGGGGATCCATTTGAAGGTCTTTCGGAGGATGCAGAGGGTGTTAAAGCAGCTGGAGGTGACTGTGTTGACTTGTCGGTTCATGGCGAGTGATGAGTCGAGTACAATGCCTAGGTTTTTGCTGTGGTTTGTGGGGGTAGGTCGGCTTCCGATGGTGGTGGGCCACAAGGTGTTGTCCCATGCTGAAGGTGAGGATTTCTGTCTTCTCGGCGTTGAGTTTTAGGCAGCTGTTGGTCATCCATACTGCAACTTTTGGCATTCCCTTCTGGAAGTTGAGTTTTGCGGTGGTGGGGTCTCTGGTGAGGGAGAGGATGAGCTGGGTGTCGTCAGCATATAATACTATGTTGAGGTCGTGTTGTTGGACGATGGCTGCGAGGTGGGCCATGTAGATGTTGAAGTGGGTCGGGCTCAGGGACTCCCGTGGGGACAGAGGAAGGGGGGTAGTCTGATCCTTTGGCTTCTTCCAGTGAGGAATGATCGGGTCCAGTCCAGGGCAGTTCCTAGTATGCCGGATTGGTGTAGTCTGGCGACTAGTGTGCGGTGAGAGACGGTGTTGAAGGCTGCAGACAGGTCGAGGAGGATGAGGGCTGTGGAGTGGCCTTGGTCCTGGAGGGTGCAGATGTCGTATGTGGCGGCGAGTAAGACGGTCTCGGTGCTGTGGTTGCGTTGGAATCAGGATTGGGACGGGTCGAAGACCACGTTTTGTTCGATGAATCGTGTCAGTTCCCTGTTGACTTCTTTCTCTGCTACTTTGGCTGCGAAGGGGAGGAGCGAGATGGGCCGGTAGTTCTTGAGGTCGGTGGGGTCAGCCATGGTCTTCTTGAAAAAAGGGCCTGACTTCTGTGCATTTCCAGTTGCCGGGAAGGTGCCTGTTGTGAAGGTGGTGTTGATGGTCCATTGCAGTGCAGGTGAGATGGTGTTTGTGGCTCTGTGGTAGATGTGCGGGGTCATGGGTCAGTGAGTGCCCCCAAGTGGATGCCTTTCATGGTCGTGGTGGTGTCCTCCGTTGTGCTAGGTGTCCAGTTGGAGATGATGGGCTGGCTGGTTCTTGGGAAGGCGGGGGGCCGGCTGTGGCAGCTTGGGGGTGGCTGATGAAGTTGTTGTAGAGTGCTCTAATTTTGAGGTGGAAGTAGGTTCCAAGCTTTTGAGGCCCATGTCAGCACAGTAGTGCTGTAGTAAGAGGCTTTGCTTTTAGTGACAACCTATGCATGTTGCATACAATTGAGGTTTACTTGTTTGGTAAACATGGCTGTACTAATACTTTAGAGTGTGTATCTGGAAGGTTTAAGGCCTAGGAAACTAATATCTGGAACTGTGGTAATATCCAACAGTGTGTGCATGATAGTCATTATTTAACAGGTGGACATTAGTCGCACTAACAAAAATGATAATGCAGAAAAGAGAAAATCTTACATTTGGCGGTTTAGGAAGCTATGTGTGCTAACCAACATTGCAAGGTTGTCCAGTCGAGCACAAAAGCTAAATTGAAAGGAAGAGCATTTTGATAAATTTGCTTGCTTTTCGGCAATGTCTCTAACTTAGGAATTCACACAGCAATGTAGATGCAAGAAGCTACACCCACAGTTCCCCCTTCCTCTGTTCATAGAAAATCATTAGGGAAGAAGGTATCATGAGACCTAAGAATGAGGCAGGGGCAGGCACGAAGACTGGGTGTCTGGAGAACGTGCTGGAGAGCTGAAGTCGGACCACAAAGCTTCTTTGAGGTATGTGGGGATTATGCTTAGCATGATATAGATACAAATTATGCTAACAATTCACCCAAAACAATAATTGGGAGGCTGACAATTATACAGATAGGATTTCGACTCGTTACTTTGGACAGTAGGGAATGGTATTTAAAATGCTTTGGGAGTTTCTAATACATTTGTTTTACATGATGGATGCTGAAACAATTACAGTTCTGATAATAGCACATAATAAATAACTTATCATTATGAACCCCGATTTCAGTGTGTCTGCTCATTTCAGGGATCAGGGTGAGGGTCTGCTCTACTAGAAATAACCCAGCAGATAAGAGTATCTCTGACAGATCTATCTGACTCGAAATCTAGATCAAGATCTTTACAGAGAAGAGTAAGAGACACCTGCCTTTTTTCCTTTTTTCCAAAGGGGGTTTGACAGCAGTATGACTTTTTAGTCTACTTCAGCATACGCAATTACTCTTTTCGATTGGCAGGGCTGATCAAACAATTGGAGGGCTTTTAACCAGTGCTAAGCTAGGTTGTGCAGATGCACTATTGGCTGAGCTCCCCAATTGCCAGACTGCCAGCCCTTAAGAAGCGTAGAGTGAGGCTACTTGCGCAACCATAAATAATTAAAAGTTTGACAGCATTACATCAGGACCCGACACGTTAGACCAGCTACTGGTCTCTAAACAGATTTATTTTAATATGTTGTGCATGGTGTATGTATGCGCAAAGTATAAAACAAGCTTGGTGTAATTGAAAAGAACAATACACATGCACATTTGTGGATGAGCCAAACCTCTAAAAACTTTGCACCTTGATATTCCAGGAAAGCCAATGGTCTTGCCTTTCAGGAGAACTGTAAAACACTTCTTTAAAAATAAAAACATGAGATTCTATCTTGAACAGCCAGTGTGTTTGTCATTTAAAAGTCGCACCTTATTTATTTTCTCACATTAAATTCAGATAGGCAAAGTGTCAATTTTGTTTTTGGTGTACATCATTTACATGTAATAAGTATGTTCTAGATGTGCTTTATTAACCCCTTCCACGCTGATGACGAGCTGGGCTCAACATGAGGTAGCCTCCTCGCACGCTGATGACGAGCCCAGTTCGTCACGTAAAGTGCGCTTTTAAAAATCTCAGCGTACGAGCGGAATTCCGCCCGCACGCATGCGGTTAATAGCAATAAAGGCTAACTTTGCCATGCACCTTACCCCCTCAATGATTACAATGGAGCGGTGTCCGCGCACCCCCCTCCCTTCTTTTAATAAAGCCCCGCTGGACCTGTCGGTCCCCGGGGCTAAAAAGAGCCTCAAAAGGGCAGCCCTATTCACTCCCCTCCTTCCCTTTTTTTTTCTCTTTCTTTCTTCCTATGCCAACATGCCTCCAGGTTCTGGCCCACCTAGGGTCTATACTGTAAACCAGCGCGGGAGACTGCGCTTGCTTTTTAAATTTGCTTTTTAAAACAAAATGCTTATTTGCCCTGGCAGGGTCCCCGGGGGACCCCAACACCAAAGCTAGGGGGTCAGTGTATTCCTACCCTGCCCACTTTTCTTAATTTTATTTTTTATTTTTGTTGAGACTCAGCTGTAGGCGAGTCTCAAAATGGCTCACAACACTTCCTGCTGAAGTGTTGGCAGCCAAACAGAGCTCTCCATGAGATAGAGAGGATTCGCGGAGGGGGTCGCGTCTCTATATATGCAAATATGTTTTTCTTTTAATAACTTTAAAGCTACTAAATGGATTTAAACCAAGTAATAAAATGCGCCCTTCTGGACCAAGAGCTAGCTTTCTGCCAAATTTCGTGTAATTCCATCCAGCTTTTCAGGCTGTAGTTGTGTCAAAAATCCCTATGGGAATTAACATAGGAAACACACTTTTTTTTACCCCACCCCTTTTTTCTCAGGCCTAGGATGACGAATTGCCCCAAACCTTTCTATGCACTACTAGAATCATCAGCGCACTTTTTGGGGGAAAATTTCTTCAAGGTTCATCAACTGGCACCAAAGAAATATGCAAGTCAATAAATATTTTTCCTATGGAAAGTAGGTCCTATCTATAACTACCTACTGGCGACCACTAGTAGGATATATCTACATCCACCATAAGATTATAGCGGAATTATCTTATTACATTGTAAAAGTGTAATTTCCAAATGGGAAAAGGTAACCAGTTCTTTTTAGGTGTCTCTAGAATCACTATTTAAAATCCTAACTAATGGTTGAATTCTGGTTTTAAATTGAAATTCGGAAATTGCAATTTTAAGAAAGTTGGCATTTTCTTGCCTTAGCCATTTGGTGCCTACATCCTGTCTCTGACACAAGATTCGGTGAGGATGACAGTTGGGCTTTGTGTGTTCCTCCTAGACAGCCACACAAAATGTGAGAGCTTAGGTGTGACTGCATGAGCCATCACTGGCAGGATGTGAGGGAGGAGCTGGACCCAGCCCCACTTGCACTTGAACAGGCTTTGTCCTTTTTCCACACAAAGGATCTATCCACACCATGTAGTATACAAAGAGCTGCCTACCCCCCATGTAGGTAGTCTGGAGCCAGGGCCAGGAAGGCAGGGCACCTGTGCACTTCAAAGGCATACCTCTAGAAGTTCCACCCCAATTGTAAGGCATAACTGGATATAAATACTTGACCTTAGACACCACCACTTCAGTAAATTTTTGGACCTGTAAATACTCTGCCAGGAAGCGGGACTGCTGTGCTGCTGTAAGGACTACCACTATGATGCACTTCTCTGAACGAACTGCTGCCCCACTGTGCTAACCTGCTGCCCTCTTGAAGGACTGGACTTGCATCTCTTGAACCCAGAGTTTCTCCAAGGGCTAGTTAGCTGGCCTCCAGATCTGAAGGCTCAGGGACATAGCAGGTTTCCAACAACCTTGTACCTGGCCTCTGCCATCTGTGAATCTACCCTGCCAAGTAGTGCCAACCCATACCTGGAACCTTGGAATTGGGATTAAGGTGCTCTGCCAGTCTTTGTGGATCCAGCGGAACTGATGCATCTCTTCTGCTGCATGGCACAACCCCGAGCAGAACTGATGCTGCTCCACTGCTGCCATGGATTGGACCCATCGTAAACACACCCATCACTGCCGCAGCCCACAACGCCTTCAGAACCGCCAGTGTGAGACACATCCCTGGCACAGGCCCTCGCATCCTTTGTCGACAGCAGCCTCGACGACAACTCTGGACTCTGCATCGCAGCCTTGCAGCACTTCAGGACCAATGCATCTCCTTGACTGCGTGACTCATCATTGAGGCTGGACTTCGCAACACAAGCCCCATTGACTGGATCCTCGTTGAAAACGCAGACCCTTGCTTTGCAGCTTCACTGCATCTCGGTTCTGACGCATCGCTTCGGATGTGCGACGCATCTTCAACGCGGATCCTCTGCAAACTAGGATTTGTTCAGCAGGCCTAACTGGGTCCCTGTAGCCGACCCGTGGTCCATCGCGGTAGGCCTGAACTTGTGATGGTGTCCTGCTCCGGCACGACTAGAGATACACAGTTGGCACTTTGTGGTTTTTGGTACTATTTTTACTGAAATATTTCAAATTGCATATCTCTTGTTCTAGTCTTGTTTTATTTGTTAAAGAAAGTTATATTTTTCTAACTTGGTGTAGGATCCCTTCTGTGTGGTGTTTTCACTGTATTTCTGTTTAAAGTGTTGCACAAATAGTTTATACATTGCCTCTATGTTAAGCCTGAATGTTTTGTGGCAAGCTACCGGAAGGTTGAGCACAAGTTCATTTAAGGTTGGCTTGTGCCTCACCCTGGCAAAGATTGTGGTTGCTGCTTGACCAGGGCTCACAACCCAGTCAACCAACAACCCAAGCTCTCACAACTCCCTACTAATCAACTGCAGCTCACCACAGAGTTCTAATGAACAACTAGAACACTTTTATTTTTTTATTCTAGCCAAAGTGAGGCACTGCTTAATTTGCCTACCCATCTTCTTAGTCACTTAACTGCTTCATAAGTTTAATATAATAACATTTTGTTAAACCAATAAATATATACATTTGGTAAAAAAAATACAAAGGTTAAAGTGAGGTTATACTTAAGTTAGGTGCTAAGACCTTTACTTATATTAAAGAAAAGAAAAACAGAAGCTCACTGAAAAAACGGTTACATTGATTTTAGAATTAGTTGTTGGAAACACCAACATTTGCCGCTTAAACTTTAGTGAACTAACTATAACCTCCATTATGCACTGCTTATGACGGCACATATTACATCACTCATGACATGTTAAATCACATCATTGATGACTTCACTTATGACATCTCATTCTGGTCAGACCTTGCATCCAGTCCATACCTAGTGTTGGGTTCATTGCTTAGGCACAACGAGGCCCAGCACCCAACTCTTCACAAGCATCCAAAGTCCACTGCACATGATCTTCAGCCATACGTAGGATAAGTTTGACACAGGGCTTAGCCTATGGCCAGGGTCTGCACCCACCCCTCGATAAGCAGTCAAAATCAACCATGCCCAGATTTTGTTCATATACAGTGAATAATGCCTGCAAGGCTTGGTGTCACACCAGATCCTGCATACAGCATATAGTAGGGGTTGGGCGTTGGCTTCCCTAGGCCCAGCCATGTGCATGTGTCCAACTCACTGCACATTGCCCTTGGTCTTGTGCGATGGAGGATTCGCGCCAGGGCTTCACCTGTGGCCCACACCTCCCTGACTCTCTTTACCCGAGTGAAATCAGAATAAAGGCCGACTAAAGGTCTATTGTTCAGTGGCCTGCTCTCTGTAAGTGGCAATGACATCATATGAACAGGTGATTCAGTTAAGAAAGTAATAAATACAGTTAAAAAGCACACAATTGTGATGGACAGGTTACTTACCTGTGTTAACACCTTATCTGGTAGAGACACGATCTAGCAGCAGATTCCGTACCGACCCACCCATCCTGCCAGCACTGCATACAGGTTACTAAGGTCAGGGCTGATCCCTTTCAGGGCTCTAGTTGTTGAAACGCACCAATGTCAGTACCCTTTATAGCTCCTCACTTCTCGCGTGGAAAGTCGTGAAAAGTAACTGACGTCAGCGTGCCAAAATGGTGCCTATATAGGGGATGCGGACGTCATTACGGCACCGACGGTGTCATACGGAGCCAACTGACGCCACCTTCTGGCACGCAGAGGTTATGCTTAAAGATGAATCTTCTGGATGCAGTCCGATGCCTGGGAAATTCAAAGGTAAGGAATCTGCGGCTAGATCATGTCTCTACCAGATAAGGTGTTACCAAAGCAAAGTAATTTATCCATCATGATTGTGTGCTTTTTAATTGTATTTATTACTACTTTCTTATCTGAATCACTTGTCCATATGCCACTTGCACTGTGTTTTGAACACGATTTGCTACTGTTTCTGTTGATAATTGTCATATATTTTCAGATGCATTAATTCGAATTGTGAGGTTCCGTCATTACAATAATTTAGTGAAAAGAATCTAGGAACTAATACACAACTCTAATATCCTTTATTTATTGTCATACAGATTCTCATCTGTCAGACTACACCACTACAAAAAATAAAATCCATGTGCAAAACCGTTTTTGCTATTTATTTAAACCCGTTAGCAGTGGGATCACCCTGTTTTTCTGGTATATTTTTTGCCATGTCATCTATGTATCAAATACACTATACTAGAAGTCTTCTCATCTTTTAAAGCTTAAACTACAAACGCTTAGTTGCCTTAACGAAAGAATAACATTTGTTTGTGACTGTGCTTCAAATGTGTAATCGTCTCCCACTAAATTGGAGTTCACACAACAATCGTAAGGAATTGTTTTTCGCAAACCTTACCTGCGGAGTCAGATTTTTTCGCCTTTTAAAAACGATATATTTTCATCCCCCTCACTTTCTCTTCGTGTCTTTAGATTACTCTTTCCTTTTCTGAATAGTATTTTCAGTTGCCTCTGGAAGACATTCAGTTCACCCAATCACAAATTTGTTCACCCCCTCTTTAACCCCCTGCATGCTGATGACGGCCCCCATCCGTCATGCACTACGGTGCTCGTGTGCTGATGACGGCTGGGGGCCGTCATAAACCCGCCCACTCGCGATTTTGCCGCACAGGCGCAGAATTGCGGCAGCAGGCAAGGGGTTAAAGCATCCAACAATTAGTGGCTTTAGTTGTATATGTGGGAAAATGTATACCCGGCCATACATTATAAGCATATTGCCAGTCTTTGAGGAGTTCCGTGATTATACAGATTGACGAGGCTGAAGGCAGAGTTCTTTTATAGGGTTGTGGAACTCTGAAGTGGCGTGAAGTATGCTTATATTGTGTGGCTGGTGTACCGTACTTCCTTCTTATACTACATGGCCACATCATAAGTCTTCACACAAACTATTTAAATCTTTGGTGTGGTGCTTTTTTGTATGAATGAGGTAGGATGCTTGTAAACATGAAGAATATCATTAGAGTCTTTAGAACAATAGGAAACACACCAAAAAAACACAGTTGGCTATTTGCTGCAAAAGCATATTAGAATCTTATAAATATCTAAAGCGTGGAAAAAATAAACTAGTTGCCGTAAATATCTTCTTTCTGTTTACCACTGTTCGAGAAAAGTCATACATCCTTTTTGTTTTTGAAAGTGGAGCTTTAACCCTTTCCGCACTGTGCGAATTTGCGTGCTGTGAGGGTGCTTTAATGAGTGGGTGGGGTTCCCGGAAACTCACACCCAACGCCACAGGCGCTTTACTCGTCGGCTTTGGCATACTGCTCTATCCCATTTGTCCATGGACATACAAGGTTTTACAGACGGCCTCCGGTCCCTTCCTTGCCTTGACGCCTGAAATTACCCGGCGCTCTTAAGCATCGCGGACATTGATAACTGAGCCCCCTGTTGCCGATTCTTACATCTTGGATGTGGTATGAGTCCTACCTCCTTTCTTTGAAATCAGCCGCTAAATAGTTTATGCTCTGGGCACAACGGGTCGCTTATGTGTGCCCCCTTATATTTTAGACACAGAGTTTGAGTCTCTACACCTTTGTCAACTTCAGATGCTGTACTTGTCACACTGGTAAGTACACCAGTGTCTTAACCCTATCCCCATCTCGCGACTGATGTCCCTTTAGTGTGTAAATTGATCCCTTTCCCCCTCTCCCCGTTTTCCCTTAGATTCACTTTCCTTTCCAAACCTCGGCCATTGAATACCAGACGTGGACCCTGCCTGCCTACTCAACAGGCAGCTCACCCTCTTTCCATTTCCTTGCTCAGAGTACTAGACTCCATTTCTTGGTTTATGGGTTCTTAATCTTCTTTACTCCCCTTACCTCTCTCCCTATCTATAGAGCACAGATGATATCCATGTAACCATCGTCGTGATGATGACCTCCAATCATAGAGGTTGAAACGCCGTCGACCCAGTAACGCCAATTGCAGCTTGTTATTGGTCACTTTGCAAATAATGAAACTTTTGTACCTAATTGTAAATATTGTATATTGACCTTCACCGATTATCCCTTCACTTTGCGCTGCCTCAGGTTGTCTCATAATCACTTGTGTCACTGTGCCGTTTATTCACTCACCTTGCCAGTACACTTTTGGTTGTTATGGTTACTACAATGTATTTGTGTCAGTGTGCTTCTATATGCAAATAATTAACTTTTTTGAACTATACCTTGGTCTCTCCTTTTTTCCTTGTGTCATGTGATTTATTCACGTTTTTCTTTGTCTGTTCATGTCATATTCCTGTTGAGACACTGTATTTTGGCTATCCCATGTATTATAAAGCAATAACATACAGACCAATCCTAATTTATTTTGCATAATTACATACGTATTGCTGTAGTCATTTACAATGAAAAATGTTTTTCTGTATTGGATGTCCTGGTTGCAATACAGACCTGAATAACCCAAAAACTTAAGTATAGCTCTTATGTCTGGTTCTTGCTTGTTTACATATACTCTTCTTGTGCACTCCAAAATTCTTTAAAATTAAGATAATGTTTTCTTTTTTTCTTTGCTTGAAAATTGATATCTTTGTATTATTTTCTTAAGTTGTGCTAATTTCTTTTGCAGACATCTGGACCATCACAAACTTTGGGAATCAAATGATTTTCCTGTGATTTGTTTTAAAATTATAATGTATTCTATACAGGTAGGTTATCATACATCAATATCATATGAACAATGAGACTGTTTAATAATTATGAATTTCTAGTCTGAGTTTTGTTGAAAAGTAAAAGGCTTTTTATGAATATATTAGAACATTGCTCTGCTTACTGAGATTACAAGCTGACACATTTTCTAGTAAATCACATTCGTTTCATCACTAAAGCAGTTTGAAATCACCAATTTATGTGCCACAGTAAATTATTCAGAAAAAAAATATTTTTTACCAAACGTCTCGTCTAAATTGTTCATATTTCCTCGTTACATGAAAATCCCTCCTCAAAGTTTGAGTTTTTAACATATTGTCTTTTTGACTTAAAACCCCAGAAAAGTCTGAATCTGTGTTACAGTTGCTAAATGACTAGATGATTAAAGTTTATATGTAAGATCTCATCTGCTGGAATTTACAGATAGTACTAACTGTTGCTCACTTTTCCTGCCATGCTCTATACACCTGTCATAATCAATCTTCCCCCCCAGAGGGAAAATGAAATAGTTTTCCTACTTCCTATCCTATTAAGTATGTGGACATGGCAAAGATTTTACATTGTGGTTAGTTTGTCTTTTTGAAACTGAGATTTGGTGTTGCTTCACTCTAGTTATTTTACTCCAGAGCCAGTAGTCAAAATCTATATTTCTATAAAGCCAGTGAGAGAATATGATGATTATTCTTCTATCAGTAACTTCATTAATGACAAAAAAGGCTAACTGAGTTCATAAACAGCAAAAATCTACTGCAGGGTAATTATCGGTTATTGATAATGATAGAATGGAGTATGACTAGGCACTGGTTATGACAATCTCTAAATCTTTATGGTAAAATATACTAACAGACATCATCATGATTAGTTAGAATATGGAGCATTTTGCAATGTAGCAAAAGATCTGCCTGAGAACACACTGCATAATAACATGCATAATCTCAAGATATTAAATTATGGTAAGCGTTGGAAGTCAAAGCAGATAAAGGCAATTGTCTACATCTGCTTATCACACATCCAGACTAATGGCTCTATGAATGCAAATTCAGACAATTGAAGGTATCAATATACAAAAAAAAGCAAATCACATATTTTTTTTTCAATTAAATGTATGGGTCAAAAAGCATTATGTGCTGGAAAGAGGCTAGTTCTAACAAGATGGAAGTAGGCCAGAATAATTACAGTTGAAGAATGCATTAATAAAATGTGCAACCATGTAGTAGATTAAATTGAGTGAGAGGGCTTTCCTAATGCCATTTTAGGTCGAGCTTAGCGGCAGCGCGCATGCACTGCTCGCTCTGCGAGGCATGCTGTATTAGGGTATGCACCAGCAGCCCTGCCCACTCGCCACCCATATTTGTCATAGGCTTTGTGTCATTGTCCTTCTTAAATGCTGGCTTCTGATAGGTAAATAGGCTTATTAGTCCCTCCTTGTCTCCATTTGTTGCCGGCCATAAGGAATGGACCTTTTACTCCTCATGTTACACAGTCTGCTTTATCTTGGCTGTGAGCACTATTTTGTTTAGTGTTTTTTTTATTTGCAGCGCGATCCGCTTTCACTTTAGTAGCCGTGCTTGTTTATTTAATTAATTTACAGCACGGTCCACTTTCACTTCAGTGGCTGCACTTCATTATTTAATTAATTTTCAGCGCGGTCTGCTCACTTGAGCATCCAAACTTGTTTATGTACTTAATTTGCAACCCCCCACGTGTGTGCTTGTGCCTCCCTCTGCTTCTGAATTAAGTTCACTTGTTGTCCTGAATAGCAACAATGCACAAGCTCCGCCTCGGCAGCTTCCACGCCCCCCCCCCCCCACCACCTCCCCTCCAGCCTCAGAAAGTTAATGTGAGGGGCACAGATGGGGAGGTGCCAGGCACCTCACTCGAGGCTTGGTTCTGTTGTGGTGAAAGGCAGGCACTTTCACCTAAACAAGCATTTGCAATGCAATAGGTCTCGCATTTACGCGAGTTTGAGCTATTGACATTGTAAATGACACTGCCTTTTATTTTTGTTTTTAAAACCTAAATAAAGCAATGACAATAGCTGAAACCTGCATAAATGCGAAACCTATTGCATTGCAAATGCTTGTTTAAAATTGGATTGAGTCATATGGAGACTGCCAATTCTTCACTTTTGTAATGTTCCCAGGATCCTGAGAAAATGTCCATAGTATCTATTCGCTTCCATGTACAATTGGCTTCCATCACAACTCCAGCCCCTGCCCCAGATATGATGACATGGTGGCGCACAAAGCTGTCACCCCGGCATACTAACATTAGTTATTTATTTCTGTGATGTTCAAAGCAGATCTGGAGCACCTCTCCTCAGATTTTTGTAACTTCAAAAATATTCTACTGTTTTGAATGAAAGCCTGGAGACATTCAAGCTTCCCTCAGGGCCATTCACTTCGATGGTTGCTGGCCGTTTGGAGAGGAAGACACTTCTGCTATGGAAACATTTAAGTTATGTTGTGCATTGGCATGCTCTGTGGGCTTTCGCTAGTTCCACCAGCAGTATTGAAAGTTTAGGGCCACTTTAGAGGGCTTCTCTGCCCATCGAAGGCAGGTGTCTGAGTTGACCTAACAGCCTGTGCATTCCTTTATGACCTTTAGGGGGAAACTCGGTGGAAAATGAAGAGGTCAGAAACTGTGTCAATCTTCCTCTTTGCCCTGACCACACTCAAAGCTTCTTAGTTTGGCCTTGCACAAGCATGAACGGCTACATTTGGTGTTTCCTTTCCTCAGATCAGTGGGTCCTGCTTATTCATAAGCTTTGTGTTCCCTTTTTTTCTGCTTATTTTGACAGTTGACACTCGCTTAGCTTTATGTTATGGTGTTAGTGAGCTAATGTTTATTCAAAAGGAAACAGACTCAGCAAGTTCAGGACGCACGCGAGCCATTACCCCTTGCGATGTCATACACTGGAGGATCCCTCTCCCTTTTAAGAGGCAGTAACTGATGGATTTTTAAAGTATTTTCTCAAAAGAATGAAGAGAGTCTATTGCAGAGTTCCAGAGGAGTTACTATGCTCTGAATGCTAAAAGGATTACAAAATTATTGTGCATTTTTAAAGGGATATTGGGTGTCAATGCTGGTATTTGATATTTGTGATCCTTAAAACTGGGTGCGTGCAAGACATATTTCCTCTTTATTTAGGTGTAATGTAGCTGCACGATTTGCTGTCTTCCAGTAAATAATGATGCTGCCAAGTCCTTTCTAAAAGTGTATATGCTTGCTTAGTGGTTGCCAAATTGGGGTATACCATTGAGTGGTAGGTTTCTTATGAAATGAGACTCCGGTTTCCTAATGTGCCAAACAATCCAATGCTGAAAGAGTCCATGTATTATGTCAGTGTGCTTCAAAGAGCCCAACAATATAAGTAACAAGGAAAGCCGAGCTGGCTTGAATCCAGTGCTGTAGTGAGCACAGGACCCATTTCTGGACATACCCTCCCTACTTAGAGCGACAAATGCACAAGAAACAATTGATGGACGGAATGCTGGACAATGGGAACATTCACCCCCAGTCATCCTGGCTAATGAGGGGTGAAACCCCGAAACCGGTCCTAGGATGCTTGTTTCCGGTCCAGGGAGGACCTTGATTTGGCAGTTCTTGCTGGACTGTTCCCATGAGGCACAGGGTCAGAACTGATTTGCATATGGCCAGGTCTAAACTGTGGTGGCATGGTGAGCAAAATAATGATCGATTTAACCCAAATCTCTGGACGGGATGAATGTTTTGATTTATTCTGCATTCCGTCCATCAATTGTGTGTCTTTTGCTTTCTTGCCCATGTGCGACGAGTATGCCAATATGTGGGTCCCGGGCTCACTGTGCCACTGGATTCAAGCTATCCTGGCTGATGAGGGGTGAAACTCCGAATCTGGTCCTAGGCTGCTTGCTTCCGGTCCAGGGAGGACCTGGCTTGGCAGTTCGGGCTGGACTATTCTCATGAGGCACAGGGCAACGACTGATTTGCATATGGACAGGTCTAAACTGGGGTGGCAAGGTGAGCAAAAGAATGATGGATTTAACCTAGATCTCTTGACTGGGGGTGAATGTTTTGATTTGTTCTGCATTCCGTCCATCAATTGTGTCTCTTTTGCTTTCTTGCCGTTGTGCTCCGGGTATGCCCTGACATGGGTCCTGGGCTCACTGTGCTACTGGATTCAAGCTAACCTGGCTGATGAGGGGTGAAACCCCGAAACCGGTCCTAGAATGCTTGTTTCCGTTCCAGGGAGGACCTGGCGGACTGTTTGGGCTGGACTGTCCCCGTGAGGCACAGGGTCAAGACAGATTTGCATATGGCCAGGTCTAAACTGGGGTGGCATGGTGAGCAAAAGAATGATGGATTTAACCCAGATCTTTTGACTGGGGATAAATGTTGTGATTTATTCTGCATTCTGTCCATCAATTGTGTGTCTTTTGAACATGACTGGTTCCATCGGTGGGTCACAGGACGCAGGTTTTTGTAACTCGCCGCCGGCCATGTCCGCGATAGTCTGGATTATCCAGCGATGTCCAGTCTGCTCTGATTGACATGCCCTTTCATAGGACTCAGCTGTTTGAGGAAAAAGCTGATTGCACTCAAGTGAATAGAGCAATACTACTGCTTGCTCTCAGGGCCCTTCTGCCCTTCCTCGCCAGCCGCAACAGTTCCAAATCTCCTTTCACCACTTTGTTGGAAGCACCCCTTACTGCCAACCCAACCAGGAACCCAGCAGTTTTTTATAGAGGCTGTGGTGCGCACACCCCGTAGCCAAGTTCAGTCAGCCACCCACCCTATTGTCCTCTCTGTGGCCCAATCGTACAGACCTCTTTAGCTTGCCCTTGCAGATCACAGCCACCCAGTGGTAGGCAGAATTCACAGATTCTTACTGGGCTGGCAAGCAATCATGTTGGCCTGGTGCTTCCTACAGATTGTTCACAAGGGGTACACTTTACTATTTCTTTCTTCTCCACTATACCTTCAACCATCCGAATGGCAACTATTGGAGGACAACCTCTCCATTTTGTAGCAGAAAATGCATTCTCTTTTAGCCAAAGGGGCTATTGAGGGAGTGCTAGTGCCAGAAGTAGGACATGATTGTTAATCCAGCTACTATCTGGTGCTCTAGAAGGGCAGAGGTGTTGAACCTATTCTCAATCTGCGCTCTGTCAATGCATTCCCCTGGGAGGAAAAGTTAAAATGCTCACGTTTGCTCAAGGCTTGTTTGCCCCCAATCGGAAGATTGCTGGCTTTGGCTAAAAATATTCTTTTCCTTTTGCAATTCCCAGCTGTAACCAAATGCATAACAAGCTGATCACAAATTATAGAGTATCCACACAACAGTAATCTGAGTCTCAGAAAGAAGTTCTAGCCTTTTCTCGTAAAGACATAAGACTGAATATTTATTATATTATTTGTTATACGTATGTTTTCGTTTTCTCTAACAATTTTGTCACTCCAAAAGTACAAAGTATTTTATTTGCACACTTAATTAAAATCATTGCAATTCATTCAAAAAAACGAGTTAAAAACACTGACCATATTATAGTTAAATAGAGGTATTCATAAAAGCAAGGGGGATCATAGCTGGTACGGCAAGGACTCTTGGTGGTCGTCTTCTGGTAACAGGAAATTAATCTCAAACATGAATTTTACAAAATGGGAGGCCATCTGAGCTGAGTCGCCCCTCATACACTATTCTAGAGCTTCTTGGCATGTCCGGACATTCAGGATCTGCCAAATTGGGCGCAGCAAAAAAGTTCGTAATGGGAGTAAGGTTCTGCAGATGCACAGTATGTGGATTAAGTTTTCTTCCCTGTTATTACAAAAATTGCACTTTGTGGGCACGTCTTCCTTGTACCTCCGGCCATACTTATACACCATCAACTGGATTAGGCCGAAACATAGTCAATCCAAGAGTAATCAATTACCATTCAACTTTTCTACCACCTGAATGTCAGAGCCTAAAATAACGAATCTTATGAAATCATTGCGATGGCAACCTTATTGTTGGGATGGCAAATCCCCCCCAAATGGGAATGGATGTTTGCCTCAGCTACAGCAATATCTAGAACCTTAGTGCCGATCTGCTTCTTGGACAAAGGAGCAGGACAGAGGAGTGGAAACTTCATAGGGGGCATCACAAACTTCTATGGAAATGGATTAGAAAAATAGAGCTTGAACGTCTCAAAATTGTCCAGTTGGAGCTGTGCATCCGCATGGAGAAGCTCAGCACAACTTCTGCGTGTTGTGACCAGGACTGGGGAGTGAGGTCTACTAGACTTCCCAAAGGTTGCTAAGCAAAACCTATCAACAAGTTCTCAAGTGTTAATTTCACCCACAAGTCCTACATAGACACTACCAGCAGTGGTTAACCCCGGCCGTCAACCTCATTGCCACCCTAAAGAAATGCAAAATGCCCATGCATCACATCCAGGTGCTCCACGTCCACAGTGCATGGGCAATGCACTGTGGATGAACTGATCAGGGATATTTGCTGATGCATTTCCTCCTCTCCCACTCATCCTGTATGTAGTGAGGACGATGAAGCAGAGTCCATGACCATCGTCTTGGTGGCCCCAACGTGGGCCAAAACCCCCTGCCACTCAGTGCTTCTGGAGATGTCCATCAATCCACACAAAAGCTACAAAAGCTATCGATCAGGCCAGATCACCTTATGCAACAACATGGCCAATTCAGGGATCCAGACCCAAAGCGGTTCATCCTCGTCAACTGGCGTCTTAAGTATTGGTGTTTACCTGTCTAAACCTTTCTGATGACTATACAGCCATTCTGCGTGAAGCCTATATGCATACTACATGTGCATGTTATGTAGGCAAGTGGTAGAGATTAGTCCACTGCTGCTTCTCAAAACTAGACTCTTTGCGGTCAGGGTTCAAGACATCTCCTGCAACCTTTTCCACGTACAGTAGTAAAGTCTTGATTATGCCTCTATATGTCTTCTCTTAGCCGCTGTATACATTCACTACCAAGGAATACTATACAGAATTCCTGAGGTTACATCGCTTATAGTGAGACTTAACCTTACCATAGCACTCACAAGGATTATGTGACCACCATTTGAACCCTTCCACTCTTGCAGCTTACCGTTTCTATCATGGGAAGTGGCCTTCTGAGTAGCCATAACTTAGCTCTGATGTATCAGTGAGTTATAAGCACTCACAATTCAAGAGCCATTCAGTAAGGTGCACAGTGACACAGTTGCCCTTAGAACTTATCCAAAGTTTGTGCCCAAAGTAATCTAACCCTTGAGCTGCTCTTTTCCTTTCCATAACCAGATTCGATTCATTAGCAGAAAGGGCAGAGCATACCTTAAATGTAAAGCAGATACTCATGTATTGTACTGACAGACCTACGTCCTTCCCCCACTGTAGCGATCACTCCATTGTCGAAACAGGCATTGCAAGGTGGATTGTCAAGTGTATCCAAAATTGTTATGTCAAATTAATATGTACTCACTGGGCCCCCCAGGAAGCACTCTGCAATGAAAAAGATGGAAAACATGACTGTTCTGGGTAACCTCCCATTAGTAAGCATCTGCAGTGCAGCTGGTTGTGTGACAGAACCACGCATGCGATTACTGTCCATGCCAGTTCCACGCAAGTCTTAACCATGCATTTGCCTTTACAATGAAATATGCATTGTTAATGCATGTATTATCTGAAAGAAACCTTTAGTTATAAATTCCGTACCTTAGAATTAGCCCCAGGCGTCAGACTGGATCCAGAAAGTTTTTCGCCAGCAGTACCCCTGCGCATCGGAAGGTGGCATCGGTCGACTCCGCGTTAGTCTTCTACGTCATGATCGCCGGGATGACGTTGTGGTAGCTACGTAGACGCCGCCCTCATGCGCTGACGTCAGTTCTTTCTTTTTCCGCGCCAGCAAGCGCAGATCCGGAGAAAGCGGTACCTCCAGCCGTTTTTTGACTGGCTTTTTTCTTGACTTTTGTCGACTTCCTTTTTTGAGTCTATCGACTCCTGGTGCATGAGGGATGATGGCTTCAAGGCATGCGGTTCCTGTAACCGACTGATATCGGTGACTGATTAGCACCGCGTGTGCCTCTACTGCCTGGAGCACGACCATGACCCCAAGTCATGCTCAGACTGCCGAACCATGGCCTGAAGTCTTTGTGGGAGTAGTTCCGAAAGCTACTCGAGGTCTGGCAGTCGGCTCTGCGTCGCTCGAGGTCCCGGTCGCGTGGTTGGTCGAGGGACCGATCGCGGAGCCATAAGCACTCCTCTTCCAAGTCTTTGCACTCAGTTCAGGTAAGTCGAAGCATAAGAAGAAGTCGAAGCATTGTTGCTCTTCGACTTCCCCTCGTCCGTCGGCCGACGCGACGAAGGATGCAGGTGGTGCCTCTCCCGCAGCTCCGCGTGCGGAGCCTACAGAGTCGACTCTGGCCTTCCCTCCCTGACCGGGAGCGACTCCTGCCAGCTTCGTCAATTTTACGAAGCAATGCATGCTAACTTTGGGCAGCCCGTCTCTGTCGGTGTGCCTTCAGGCCCCGCGGACTCAGCTGGGAGCCCTAGGCCTTCCACGCTGGCGGCTTAGGCCTCAGCAACGCAGGGTCCCCTTGGATCCCGGGGTGGATCCAGATCGACTTCGTAACACCTCTACCGGCGCCGATTCCCCTGCACCACGTCCACAGCTGGCCCTGGCTGGACTCCCAGCCGACGTCTACCCCGGCTTCCGCCCCAATGTGGACACGGAGCAGGACTGGCGTCAATGGGTACTTTAGTGCCTGTGTTCCACCCTGGCCATTTTCAGCCAGATTGGCAGCCTGAGGAGGGTGAGGAAGACTGGGAGGAGTCTGGAGACCCTTTAACCGACCAGTTGGATTATGATCCTGACTGGAGAGAGGAACTGGGGGATGCCAGTGGTCTGGATAACTCCCCAGACCTACGCATGTTGTTTCCTCCTTCTGTGGCTATGGAGGAAGGAGTGTCTTACGCAGTGGTGTTGTGTAGGGCAGCCGAGGCTCTCCACCTCAAGCTACTTACGGTGGCAGTCAGGACTAACCTCCTGGCAGAGGTGCTTCAGCCGGCAGTGAGCTTTTCAGAGCCCTTGCTGCTGTTCAATGAAACCCTGACAGACATCCTTTTGGGCACCTGGTCCAGGGGCTCCTGTGGATAGGATGATTGCCCGACGCAACCGCCCGGCCCCGGGCGACCCCACTGTCCTCTCCCAACACCAAGCTTCCACGTCCAAAGGCGCCTTCCCCAACGCTCCACCAGATAGGGAATCCAAAAAGCTGGATTAACTTGGGAAGAAGATGTTTTTTTCCTCCAGCTTGGGACATCGGTCGGTAAACAAAGCATGTCTGTTGGGCCGTTATTCCCACTCTGTGTGGGATACATTGGTGCAAGTGCTGCTCCAGTGTCCGGAGGAGGCTCTCCCATGCAGTTGCCAAGGGGATAGATGCAGCGAAGTTTACCATCTGCTGTGGACTGGACACCGCTGGGTAGGACGTTTTAAACATCGGTAGCCCTTCGACACTACACCTGGCTGAGGTCGACTGGCTTTTCTCGGGATGTCCAGAACACCCTGATGGACATGTCCTGTGATGGCTGTCGCCTGTTCGGCGACAAAGCAGACTGTGCACTAGAGCGCTTCAAGGACTCTCGGGCTACAGCCAGGTCCTTGGGCTTCTCCACCACACGCCTTGCGCTGTCTGCTTTTCGCCCCTTTCGTGGCTACGGAAGGGGTGCCCCATCATGTTCCTTCCAAGGCCTCAGCGCGGCTGGGGATGTGGGAACCATGGCTGTGGTTCTGGGGTCCAGCAGGCAGGCAAGTCCACCACTGCCCCCTCTGCAGCAACCTCCTAATCCAACCTTTGAGGCCCATCACATGCCAGTGGGTGGCAGAATTTGCCATCATCTCCCCCACTGGTGTACCATCACGTCGGACAGGTGGGTTTTGCAGTTAGTCCGAAGGGGCTACTCCCTCCCCTTCGATACTACCCCCCCAGCCATGCCACCTCATTACCATTGTATGTTGGGAGATCATCTGGCCCTTCTCCAACAGAAAGTTACGGCTCTCTTGGCCAAGGGCACCATCGAACAAGTTCCTGCCTCAGAAGTAGGTTGTGGTTGCTATTCCCACTATTTTCTGGTGACCAAGAAGGACAAGGGCCTGCGTCCTATCTTAGATCTCAGGAACGTCAACTGCTCCGGAAGGAGAAGTTCAAAACGTTGACCCTGGCTCAGGTTCTGTCTGCCCTCGACCCTGGAGACTGGATTGTAGCGTTGGACTTGCAGTTTGCTTATTTTCACATCCCCGTCCTGCTGGCCCACCGTCATTACCTACGGTTCACGGTAGGCCACAAGCATTTTCAGTTTCCCGTACTCCCCTTTGGCCTTACCAGTGCCCGTTGGGTGTTCACAAAAGTGATGGCAGTGGTAGAAGCTCATCTGCGCAGATCAGGGGTTCCAGTCTCCCCCTATCTTGACAACTAGTTGTTGAAGGCGGGCTCGCCCCAGCAGTCGCCTCCCACCTCCAGACTACGGCCGACCTGCATTCGCTGGGGTTTTCCATCAGTGTGCCAAAGTCACATCTGTCACCCTCTCAGAAGCTCCATTTCATCGGAGCGGTTCTGGACACGATGCATTTTAGGGTCTATTCTCCCGAACAGTGAGTTCAGGATATTCTGGCTTTGATTCTGATCTTTCAGCCTCTATCCCGGGTTTCGGTCAGGATGACCCTCTGGCTACTGGGCCTAATGGCCTCCTGCATCCTGCTGGTGGATCATGCCAGATGGTATATGTGGGATCTGTAGTGGGACCTGAAGTTCCAGTGGGCACAGCATCAGGGGAACCTGTCCGATTGCGTCCAGATCTTGATGGGCACTGCACGCCAACTGCAGTGGTGGCTCAAAACCAGGATTGGGTCGACGGCAGATCCCTCTCCCTTCCTCAACCAGAGTTCACAGTGGTGACCGATGCATCACTTCTGGGATGGGGCGACCACATGGGGAAGGCAGAGATCAGAGGCCTCTGGGCTCCATATCAACCTTCTGGAGCTTCAAGCGGTTCGTCTTTTACTCAAATCATTCCTTCCCTCTGTCCGGGGAAGAGTAGTGCAGGTGTTAATGGACAACACCACCGCCATGTGGTACTGCAACAAACAGGGCGGGTTGGGGTTGTGGACTCTATGTCAAGAGGCTCTCCGTTTCTGGAAATGGCTGGAACATCAGGGCATATCCCTGGTGGTTCAACACCTGGCAGGTTCTCTGAACGCCAGGGTGGACTAACTCAGCCGCAGGTGCATGATCGATCATGAATGGCATCTTCACTCTGACGTGGCGCAAGGTCTCTTTCAACAGTGGGGAGAGCCTTGTTTAGATCTATTCACCACTGAAGAGAACGCGCAATGTAAGCAATTCTGCGCATTGGAATTTCCAAGGCAACACTCGCTAGGCAGCGCGTTTCATCGTGAGTGGAGTTCCGGTCTTGTATACGCCTTTCCGCCTACACAACTTCTGCCCAAAGTGCTTAAGAAGATCAAGCACAACTGGGCCCAGGTCATTATTGTTGCTCCGGAGTGGGCACAAAGAGTCTGGTATCCCAAGCTGCTCAACATAGCCATCAATCCTCAAATCCGACTGCCTCTTCGGGAGGATCTTCTGTCGCAGCAGCATGGGACGGTCCTACACCTGAACCTGTCCAGCCTCCACCCCCTTGTGTGGAGATTGAGCGGCAGCAGTTGACGTCTTTTGACCTGCCTCCCGAAGTCTGTAATGTAATCTTGGCAGCCAGGCGTCCCTCCACTAAGATGGTAAACGCCTGTAGTAGGAACACATTTGTGGCATGGTGCAAAGCAAAGGCTGTGGATCCCCTTTCCACCCCTCTTTCTGAGGTTCTCATGTTCCTCCTTTCTTTGGCCCAGCCCTGGGCACTCTTAAGGGCTACCTCTTGGCCATTTCAGCCTTCCTTAAGCTTCCTGATCAGCCTTCTCTTTTCAAGTCACCTATTGTAAATAGATTCCTTAAGGGAATTACTCACCTTTTTCCTCCTGTTCCTTTCATAATGCCTCAGTGGGTCTTGAAGTTGGTTCTTATCTATCTTATGTGCGCTCCCTTTGAGCCGCTACATAACTGCCTAACCTTGAAAACTGCCTTTCTGGTGGCCATCACCTCTGCGCGCAGGGCAAGTAAGCTACAAGCTTTCTTCCAAGCCTCCCTATCTGGTTGTTCATCTGGACAAAGTTGTCCTCAGAACTATACCTTCCTTTCTTCCCAAGGTGGTCACTTCTTTCCACATTGGCCAAACCATCACTTTGCCCACCTTCTTTCCGCTTCCGCATCCTTCAAATGAGAAAGAGAGGCTCCACGGTCAGGATCCAAAATGGGCGCTTTCCTTCTACTTGGATCGCACCAAACAATTCCAGGTGGACGACCAGCTGTTTGTTGGTGACCTGGGCGCTAAGAAAGGTCGGGCCGTGCACAAACGGACCATCTCCAGGTGGGTCGTTCTGTGCATCAAAACCTGCTATTCTTTGACAAAGAAGGTGCCTCCAGTGGGGCTGCGCGCCCATTCCACCAGCCAACGGCAGCTACTAATGCTTTGGGACGAGGAGTTCCCCTATATGACATCTGTCAGGCAGCTACGTGGGCATCGCTGCACACGTTCACCAAACACTACTGCCTGGACAGCCAAGTCTGGAGAGACTGCTTCTTTGGCCATTCTGTTCTCCAGGACTTTCTGGTGTGAACTTGGTTCGCAGACCAACCCCCGGGGTTGGTATTGCTGGGGTATCTATTCTAAGGTAAGGAATCCATAACTAACGGTTTCTTTCAGATGAACAAGTTACTTACCTTTGGTAACAATATATCTGTAAGAAACATAGGTTAGTTATAGATTCCTTACTGCCTCACCCTTCCTCCCCGTTCTGCGAACTGACTTCTAGGGTTAGGGCCCTAGTTTTGTGCACCAGTGGTCGCTGTCTTGCATGGCTCTGCGCTTCTGGTGTGGATAGTCGTGTACAGAACTGACGTCAGCATGCGAGGGCGGCATCAATGTAGCTACCGCGACATCATCCCGGTGACCACGATGCTGACGACAAACGCAGAGTCGACTCACGCCATCTTCCGAAACGCAGGGGTACTGCTGACAAAAAACTTTCCGGATCCAGTCTGACGCCTTGGGGTAATTCTAAGGTAAGGAATCTATAACTAACCTATGTTTCTTACAGATCTATTGTTACCGAAGGTAATTAACTTGTTCGTTAAGGCATATTCATGGTTAAAACTTATCAGGTAAGTGTAACCCTAGACCCCAGCCTGCCACCCAGAGCTCTAAAACGACCTCAGGCCAGAATTCTACCCGAACCCCCCAACCGGAGCACCAAAATGGCTCTCAAAGCCCAAAAAAGGATCCCAGTCCCAGTCCCTTGCCCTGAGCCCTATAACGGCCCTATGATCCCGCCCACAGACCTCAAACTACCCTTTTCCTCCAGAAAACCAACCCCTTCCTCCTGAGCACTATAAACTTCCCTGCCCCCAACCCCGATCCCTAACCCCCCACCCTGACCCCTCAAACAGTCCCCAAGCACCTGCTCGGAGACCTAAAAAGACCCCCCCTCCCTCCTGAAAACCAACCACCATGAGCCCTAAAAACTACCCTGCATCCCCTAAGCACTAAAAACTACCCTGACTCCCCCACCCTAAAATCTCTCTGACCCACCCCCGAGCCCTAAAAACTGCCCCAGCCCGAGACCTAAAAACATCCCTGACCCTCCTTAGCCCTAAAACATCCCTGACCTCGCCAACCCTCAAAACTACCCAAACCCCCCACTAAAACCCATCCCCACTTACCTCACTGCGTCCTCTCCCAATCCTTCCTCTTTTGGGCATGCCCATTCCAACAGCTAGACCTTGCACTGCCTTAACCATGCTTATGCGTGGTTAAGGCCAGCATGGTTGCACTTCCGTTGTTCGGACTCGTGTGGCTGAGCCCACTCTGTTCTGACCGTTTCTCAGTGCAGCTACCTGGTATGCATGCTGTTTTGCTTGTGTGTGCGCGCACAAGTGTGGTATATAACATGGAGGCCCATAGGTTCCATTTTGGCAAGTTCAGGACCTAGAAGAGCTAAGATTGAGGTGTGGACTGCAGACTCAGACATGAGACGTGGGTTGCTTTTATTCCAGAGGTCTGGGAAAATAACACTGAAGAAAGAGGTTCAGAGCATCCTCTGTGCACATAAAAGGCCTTTATGATTCAGGAGAGATGCTAGTCCTGGGCCTAGGGTTTAGAGTAAATGTTGGGTCTGATAAGGCACATGTTACAGGATCATAGAATCATAAAAGTAGGGAGGCTTAGGCCTTTAAGCATTGTGAGGCCCATAAGTGAGTCTCCCAGGTGAGACCCTGAAGCTGTATCTTTGCCCAGTGTTGTGCGTTCATAAATTCTTGTGCCACCACTGCTGCAGCAGATAGCCCTCTGACAAAGACCAGGAGAAAGGATTGGGCACTTGATAGGACCCCAACAACAAGAATATCATAAGACCCGACACTAAATCACATCTATTGTCTGGGAGAACAGTATAAAAGTGGAAACTAGAATCCCACAAATTGATCATTAGCGTAGACAAGATCGTCACGACTTTGAGCTGCTGCAACCAGGACTGGGGACCAATGTCTGCTAGTCTCACAGCTGGGTGGGAGGCCATCACTCAGGAAACCAAGAACATTTGTCCTGTGCCAAGAGCACCAGCCTTCTGTCTGCCTGCCAAGACCAATTTGTCCTGTGAGGAGGAGGAGGAGGGATCCTGGAAGGAAGGAGGCTCAGCAGGGATCCTGGCGAATGGATTGGAGTTACGTTTGAGGCACCCAGTCGATTCATACCGTTGTTGTGAGAGAAAGCCATCCAACCTCTTTCAGAAGTCAGCAACCACGGTAGGGGCCAACTTGAAGTTTTGGGCCATCTTTCGTGAAACGATAATTGGGGATGTTGTCTTTTCCTGTAACCCCTCCCTTCCTTAAGGGGGCCATTCGGACCTTTGGGCTGTCGTCTGGTTAAGCCGGCATCATTGGGGCCATTATCCTTGCTTGTGAACCCTGTATACCAGAAGGGGACATTAGGAACTCTGGGGCTATGGTCTATATCTGAGGAGCCCCCACGATGATTAGAGGGATTCGAGCTCGGGAGCATAAGCCTCACTGCATCACTGCTGAAAACCCTAACCCTTCACCTTACCTGCAAAAACCACGAAGGAGAAGCTTCGGACTACAGCCACGTCAGTGTGTCGCTTCCACTGAGCGTTTGAAAGACGAGATACATGTCACTCATCGCTGCAGCATGGGACGATCGGCCTAACTTCACAAATGCTTCTTCAGACGTCGACTGGGTGAGACTGAACCAGGACCAGCAGGTCTTTTGGGACTTGCATGAACTTAATGTATTAGCGCTATAGCGAGCTGAGCTTTCAGGGCCAAAGTGAGTCTTTGTTGTGCATTACTAGTGCAGACAGCACCTTTGGGGCCACCTCAAGTATACCACCTAAAACTCTTTTGTAAACGCAGAGGAGTTAGGCATACAACCCTGGGACACACTGCCTAGGAAAGCACTAATGTGCTCACCCTGAAATAATTTAGTGGGTATTATTTAGTGTGCTGTATTATACTTTGTGTAATAAATACTCCTGTTCTTACCACATGTAAGTATTGGTCTGGACATACAGTTTATTTGGGTTACTGTTTGTAATGTGAGTCTTGTGGCTTCTCTTACCTTGCATCTGCTCCCCCCATAAGCCTTGCACTGGTAGACCCTTGGTTGACAAGTGCTGAATGGTAGTACATGTACCAACTGTTTCAGATCCATAGTAGGTCGGGTCCCGGAACAGTAGGAGTAAAAGGCCGCTACCCCCATGGTTGGCCACAGTAGCCCCTCCCTGCCCTGTGGCTCTCTGAAAGGGATCGTAGCACCAACACAAATATGGCCCACCAATTAGAAAAGGAAGATTTGCTACACGTGTTGCTTTTTCAAACATTACTTCTTTAGCATCCTACAGCACACATGAGACACCATAGTAGTTTATCTGTACCCCACTTTGTTGTCACTTGCTAATAGGAAAACAATGTGGGGTGGAGTTGGTGACCATGTGCATTGTAAGGCAGGAGTCATTCATTGACTTGAAATGTCTTTGAAGACAAACAAATTGTAATGTCTAACTCCTACCTATTACCTATGTATATATTGTTTACCATGCTCATGAGTATGTTAACTGTATGATTAGCCATTTCTCTACTTGAGCCAAACCATGTACTAATTGCCGCATATCTTAAAATGATTAGAGCTGCAGTTGGATAATATCACTCCAGAACCTTCTCCCAAGCATTCAAGCTACATGTCTGTCCCTCCCAAATCCTCAGGTCACTTTATACCCTTCTCTCAAATGATTCCCTATAAAGAGGGGAGGTAGAGTGTTGGGCAGTATTTCGTATCTGCTCTGTAAGGAATGAATAATGTCCCGGTCAGAGACATGTCTGAAAGGCAAGCAGACGTATCCATCTGTGTGTGGTTCTTCTTTCCAAATTGGTTTTGTGTGCAGCCAGATATCTGTGCAATGTTAATTACTTAAACATAGCCGTTTAAGAGGCTAAATGGAAGATTCCTTTCTGTTGCATTTTTATAATTTTTTTTAAGGCAACCAATGTCAACCAGTTTGCTAAAATAATATGGCAATCTCACATGGCCTCAGTCTTCATCACTGTTCCATATTACCTCTCTAGGCCGGCGGCCCTAAGGCTTACACATGCGCACTGTAAACATTTAATAAGTCTCAGAGTTGTCATACAGTTGGGTCTGATTTCTTTGCAACATGAATGTATTATCAGAAAAGCCCTTCGACATACATCACTCCTGTCTTGTCCCCTATGACTAGATTTATATAACCGCCCCTCCCAGTTTGTATTATTTTTCCTTAATAGTGACTAGCAATACTTGTTAATAAGACCTTCAGCTTTATTATATGTGAATGGACCTTCGTGGATTTGTAGTGCAGTGCAAAGTCTCTCTCTCTCTCTCTCTCTCTCTCTCTCTCTCTCTCTCTATCTATCTCTCTCTCTCTCTCTCTCTCTCTCTCTCTCTCTCTCTCTCTCTCTCTCTCTATATATATATATATATATATATATATATATATATATATATATATATATATATATATATATATATATATATATATATATATATATAATAAAGGGAACAATTCAGTGGGTTTTTGCTTCATGGTGTTAATCATAGGTGGGTAAGGAGGGTTGCAGCGTGTTATCCTTCATATATTCGTAGGAAGACAACTTTACGTTTAAAAACACTCAAATGTTCACCAGTTTAGTACAATTTTACTGTGGGTTGTAGGCTCAACCATTTCTTCCAGGTTTGACTTGTGCACACCTGGAACACCTTCCTCAGCCTTGCGGGTACGTTACTTTTGTCATCATTACTATTACAAAAAAAATTCTTACCCCCTATTAGGATTGAAACAAATCCTGTCAAAAAATTTAAAATATTTCCCCAAATGTATGCAAAGCTGGCCCTATGATTACTTTAAATAATGATAATATACTCTTGCCTGCTGCCTTACTGTGTGTTAGACCTGTTGTGCTAAACATTTGGATCATAGTTTCTAAACTTGTAATAAATGAATGTGGATATTTACTTGGATATATTTATGCTGTTCTCCTTGTTCTCTGTGTAACTTCAGTTCATAATAATCACTTGCCGATCTAATACTAAATATTGTTTTATTAACAATGAGAATAAGCTTCTGAGTTTCTTAAGATTTGCATGTCGGAGCTTGTTCTTTTATGGTCAACGGAGTGTAGTTATCACTTATTGTGTTGACTTCATATAACCACAGCATCCAGTCAATTTACACGCTGTCATTAGAAATGTGAATCCTTTGTTAAGTGCACTACAATTTTCTGTGAAGTTCATACTATAAGTTATTTTTCATTGTTTTTAGCCTCTGTGAATTCTCTCTTTTCGATGATACTTTGCAAGCATGTTTATCAGTTTTACTACAGTGTTTGAAAGAAAAAAATACAGTTTACATACGAGTGAGGTTTCCTTTGGACATGAACAGTCTTTAACATTTAAAAAAAATGGATTGGTGCTTGAACAAACAATGATGCATTGCCTAGGAAATTTCCCATGCATATTCAGGAACAAATTTCCCAACTGTGAGTCCCACCCAGCATCTTTTGAAATTGTTAAATATTCGTGGAAATTGTAATAAGACCATGTAATATTTGATTTCTCACTTAGAGTATAAGTTAATAATTCAAACTCTTGTACTGAAATCAAATCATATCAATTGGTCAGATTATACTGATGGAATATTTCAGCATCATTTATCTGATTCTGCGGAACTCTACGCAGTCTAATTTCTTGATTAAAAAAATCTTTTGGCCTTAACATCTGTTCTTGTTTATTTATAGAATTCTAGCATGTGTTCCACAGCATTAAAAGTAATTGAAGTCATTTCTGAGATTTGAATATATTTTCTTTATTAATATTCTTAAATCATTCTTTTATTTTGAATGTCCCCTGAATATTGTTGCATGTTTTTCTTTTATCTTTTGAAGGACTTCTGCAGCGGGATATGTTACAGCCAGAGCACTCAATATAACCAGATCATGTTTCATTCTTTTCTGTCTCTTTCGACCTTTATTTTGACCACAATGAAGAACCTTGCGTATAGTTGTAAACATGAGTGAGGTGTGTTGCATTATGATTGTAAAACATGTTTCAGCATCATTATAATATTTCAGTGGCAATTTAAAATAGGGACATTTTGTCGTATTCTCAGCCTTACTTCCTATTGTCAGAATTTGGTATTGTTTCCACTATTGGTTTTGCTATAGTGTTCATGTTGCATTCAATATATTTAGAAACCAATCAGCATACCGATTGTGATAGCACAGTTGTTTGTAATTCTCTAAAGTGATATGAGGATCATCGTTGTACATTCTCAAGCATGTCAGAAGTTTCATGAGTACTTTTTTCACAGTCTCTCTCTTCCATTTCTTGGTAAAAGGGATTGGAGGGAGATGTAACCTAAATCAAGATGAAAACTGTGTGATACTTAGTCTCTAGTGGCCCCAGAATATGATGATACATTTCTTCCCAATAGACACCATCTTGCAGGGGTATGGCTATTGTTCTTCCTGAAAGATACTTCTCTGGTAACTCTACATATTTTAGTTTGTCAGTACTCTGTCCTGACATGGGCCCATTACACCCAACGAACATATAATGCACAAACATTTGGGATGCATGCTTCAGTCGTAGCTTCCAGGAATGGCATTGGTGTTAGTGTAATTCATTTCTTTCCGTGGGCTGTGGATCGAACTTTAATGAATACAGTTTGTACAGCAGTGAGTATTTTTCCTTTCGGAGAAAATCGCTCTTCCACAGAAGTGTATGTATGATTTGTATGCATTAGATATCATGTGCCCTTCAGTGTGGAGGATACATTTGGTTCCAGGTTCATTTGGAGCTGTTAACCACCAAATTAAGTGCGTTACCTTGAGTTTGTAAATGTGCTGATTATTAGTGAAAGCCGCTGCTTCCAGTCCTTTTTGGTAAAGCAGGTTTGATTATTTAATATAAGGGTCTAACTCCCTCAACATACTGTGGGAAACTCGCTCTGCAAAAATTCAGGAACCCCAATAATGCTTGTAACTCCCCGATTTATAGCCTGTATCAGCTAGGACTGTAATTATACTCTAGATGTTAGCGATGTTCTTTCACGTCATCATCTGTTAGGTCTGACATCACCATAGGATACCACACGCTAGTCGTATTGCAACAATTCGATTATTTTTGCAGAGGATATTCCTGGACTGTTTATGTACCTCTGTGGGGAGGGGGGTTGTTTATTTTTCTTCTATCTCTAATATTATACTTTCTCTGCGTTTCCTCTTTATGATAAAATTGGGATTGTTTTTGTTCCAGTTTCCTTTCTTTTGGATGATTATCACATATCATTCTCCGCTCTAGTTTTGAATCGGGCTTTTTGAAGTCTAACCAGTAAAGTAAAAGTAAAGTGCATCTCCTCATGTAGAGATAAGCTTGAGATATAATTCTTGGCCACTTCAACTCTTTCTGATATTATTGAGCAATGCTTCATAACTTTAAATATTATCATGAACTATCTCAGCAACTGTATCGGTTACCTCTGAGCTTCCTCCCTAAATCTGTTTTGCGACTTTAGACAATCTCGCTATTGAAGGCGTGCCGTGGGTAGTCCTGTTTAGGGTAGCAAATATACTACCCCATGACTTACACTGTTGTACATCCTGTAAGGCACCTATTGGGATTCATATATTAAATATTTGGTGTTTATCCTGTGGAGTAGAATGAAGACATAAACTTTAAGTTGATATGCTTCTTTTGCTCATCAAACTGATATCTCAGTCTGTGTATTTGGGAAGTGCCCCATTATAGCATGTTTTGTCTGTGGATTAATTACTGTAGCCTATGTTTGTGTAGGTGGTTGCACAGTTCCTCCTATTTCGGTTACTCAGTCTGGTAGTATGCCTGTCTCAACTGTCTATATATGTTGATGATCTCAGTAAGCATCTCTCTACTTTCTGGAAATGGGGATGATCTCTTTCTGAATGTGGTGCATATGTAGAAGCACTGAATAAGTCTGCTCTGGCATTGTGAGTGGATTTAAGCATTCGTTTTATATTACATGTGGGAGCTTTCCCGGAAACAAAGTCAAATTTGGAATGCAAGTCAAAGACACTTCAGTGTATACAAATGGATCATATTGGGATGAATAGCCCTGCTGCATCAGCAGCTTCTAGTTCAATCCCATAGTAAAACACCTCCACAGTTCCATAGTACAGGCTGGGTCTGCATTACTTCATCCCCACTTGATAGAAAATCGCTAGCTGTCAAACAGGCAGTGAGGGCTGAGCGAGCATTCCATTTCCTACAGCTCAACCTAGCTGATTCTCAGCCATTGCTTACAATGACTTAATCACAGTACTGAGGATAAAGGCTAGGGCTGTGTATCTGCTAAAGGCTGAACACGCCCCAACAGGAGGCGGGAATTCCTCTACCATTTGTGGAAGATAGTAACATTTTTCAAGACTTCTCCAGTTAAATTCTGCATATGTTTAACTTACCTCAGGGTTCTAGGCCATCAAGGGCCCCTAAAATGCATGCTGCATGGACAGGCACTAGGTTGTGAACCTTCACATTTTGAGGGAGAGGCGCACCCAGTTAAATCACATTAGCTCCAAGCTGTAATGCTTGTTAGACATCCATCAGAGAAGGGGAGAACCAACAGATGTTTAGTCCAATACAAATTCTAAGCTTTATGACGTGTGCGACCCTGCCAGGAAAAACATTTTCACAGTGGTTATATGCTGACCTTGGACACATAAATAGTGGACAAAGACAGCTGTTGGAATTTTCATTTAGCTTTATTTCGGTTAAAACCATAAAAACATTTTTACATGTTAATAACCCGTATTACAAACCAGATTCAATGTAATACAGAAAAATACAGCTACTTTGATCACACTAGGTATGGGCTCAATGGTATAGTATATACATAATTTGTCTCGGACATCTTGCACTGCTCATGAACATCAACTTAATCGCCATACAATCCAAATGCCTAAACAAATCAGGTAATTTATCAATGCGATAAAAAACTATAAAACATTTTACAAATAATTCACATTTAAAAAGAGTTCCATGCCAGTTTACATACTCCGATCTATGCGTGATGTATTATGCTTATCATAAGAATAAAAGCAATTAAATACATGATACCACTAATGGAAAATAAACTGTTGGCCTACCGCATGGTAAGCTCAAGAGCCAATGTACGAGAGCATAAGCATTGCAGCGTACAGCCACGGTTGACTAAGCTGTTGTAGGTTTCAGCTGTATATTATGTGTTAGAAGCAACATAAACTGGCCAAGGTGCGCAACCTCACTTGTGCACATCTGTATTGGACTATGTACGACTAAGAGGCTCTTTGTGATTTTCAAAGGTCCGGAGTTTCAGTTTTTGGGTAGTGCCTTTGACCTCAACATCCACATCTAGCCAAAAAATTTAGCAACTGAAACAACAATTAATACACGGGGATCAGATCTAAAAATTCTTAGTGCATTAGCACTAATTCTGGTCCCCAAAGTTTTACTGAGTAGTTTGAGTGATTTCAGCCGAGGAGGGACATAGCTGGGGCAGATAAAAAGGACATGAGGAACAGTTTCTATGCAAGCTTTACAAGCAGGACACAAGGCACTCCTACCAGCAGCCCAAGAAAATGTGAAAGCTCTAAGGAGCAATGTACCAACCCTAAATTGGTAGTACAACTTCCTGTCTAATAGTGCCGTAAG
Source organism: Lissotriton helveticus (assembly GCF_964261635.1). Taxonomy (NCBI): domain Eukaryota; kingdom Metazoa; phylum Chordata; class Amphibia; order Caudata; family Salamandridae; genus Lissotriton; species Lissotriton helveticus. Next base: position 258,610,403 of record NC_136063.1, on the reverse strand, counting down.
TGTATCCCAATCTGGTTCCACGAACCTGTATCCTTCGAAGTCAATAAACATCTCCTTCAATGACATACTTTAGATCATACGAGCCTCTCTTTGAAAAATCCATGACCAATAGTTTGACTTGGCTACATCAGGGGATGGAATGGGTTTAGAGGATGGATTGTCCCAGAGCCCCCTCAAGTCTATGGCAATTAGCAGTAATTTAATCTAGTTCGGGGGTGGACTACAACTTCCTCCAGTATAGGAGTGGAGGCAATCTTATGTTAGGAGCAATTTCTTTTCTCAAACAAGGTGATATATATCTAATGCTAGATATTGTGTCTGGAGAACTAGCAATCCAAGCCCACTTGACACGGCATTTATCATTGGAAAGTTGGATGCTACTAGTGGGGGCTGAGTCATATATATTAGTTTCAAGTCCACCACGAAAATATTCCATCCAAAGTCATAGGGGATTGTGGACACTCTCCAGTCGCATTTTAACACCCATCTCTCTATGAGATGGACACAGTCGGGCGTCCAACAAAATATAATCTATGCAACTTGAGCGGAATGTGTTCTCGAATGTATTGGCCTGTTCCTGTCAGACTCTGTTCTACCATTGATTGCTCTTTTTTTTTTTAAACAGATTTTAATGGTTGCACGGTAGGAATACAGCAAGTAATTCTCTGAACTCCAGAGACAATCACTAGGACAAGTTATTCATTGCCTTAACATGCAAACATTTTCATGCGTGATTAACCAATAAAGAAAGAAATGCATTGTTGCACAAACCCTCCCCCCCTACCCACAACTCCCCCCTCCCCCCCGTGCGTGCCGCTGCTTACTCTGTCAATGTCGTGCTATGCGCGCTACAATGTCCACCATTTCACAGGCCATCTGGCCGTCCGATTAACTGTGGCATGTCGTCCTCTGGGGGCGGGTCCAGGCCCCGATAGTCGGCCCATCGCTTCCATATTCTGTAATGCTTGAGCGGGCACCCCCTTGCTACATAGACAGGTTGTTCCAGGCCCATACAAAAATCCATGCCATTCTGCCATGCTAGGAAGGAAGGGGCACAAGGCATCTTCCAAGACCTCGCAATGTCCCTTTTGGCGAGGGTCAGTCCCAACAGCATTAAGTGGCGCTTATATCGGTTGCCCCCCACTCCCGCCAGCACATGAAGAAGAACTAATTTAGGGTCTTTCTGTAGCTCCCAGGCCAGAACCTCATTCCAACAACGCAACACTCTGTCCCAGAAACGCTGGAGAACCCCGCAGTCCCACACTGTATGCAGCAGCATCCCCACCTCTGTGTTGCATCGAAGACAATTCGGAGATGCAATTAAGCCCGCCCTCCATAAGCGTTGCCTAGTATAGTACGTACAGTGAAGGTACCTGAATTGTATCAGTCGCAGGCGCGTAGAGCTGGCCGCTCCCCTCGGTCCCTCCAGCGCCTCCACCCAATCCTCCTCGTCTAACTCTCCCACATCCCGCTCCCACTGGGTCTTAAGATGGGCAAGGTCTGAAGCGCTATGTCGCACAAGGGTCTGGTATATGCGGGATATCTTTTTGTCCGGAAGTTCTCCCATGAAGACCTTGGCCTCAATACGGCTAAATTCCGGTATATCTTCCACTCCCTGGAGATACGGGGTCAGAGCATGCCGGAATTGGAGGTATTTATAGAATTGTGTGTGTGGCATCTCAAACTCCTCCCGCAGCATAGCAAAGGACTTGAGCACCCCCCCGGACATGACATCTCCCAGTGTGGAGATGCCAATCGCGTCCCAACTCCGAAAGCCCACCAGGGCCGCCATCTGAGGTAATCTTCCGTTCTGCCACAACGGGGTCTCCAGGGTTAGTACATTCCACCAGCCCACCCTGCGCAGGGCCTGCCGCCAGATCCGAAAGACCACCTGTGTGACTGATGGTAGGGATCTCCGAAGAGGCGCCGAATAAAGTAGCGTGTGCAGGGAGGCAGAACCCATGAGGGCTCTTTCAACTGCATAGGCGGGGTCGCCCCTGTCCGCATACCACCAGTCGTTCAGAACCAGTAGATGGGATGCCTGATAATATGACAGTACGTCCGACGTAGCAAGGCCGCCTGTATATGTGGAATGAAAGCAGGTCCTCAGTGCCACCCGCACTGCTCCCCCTTCCCACAGAAAGCTATTCAATGCTGCATTCAGGCGCCGGAACCAAGAGGGTGGAATCAACGCCGGATGATTCTGTAATTCATATAGTAGGCGTGGCAAGGCGACCATCTTAAAGATGGCAGACCTGCCCTGAATGGAAAGCGGCATCCTGGCCCACGCCTTGAGATCTTCCTGTGTGCGTTCCCATACTAGGGTAATATTACGCTCCAGGGCCACGGTCGCATCCTCCGTAAGGTACACCCCCAGATATTTCACTCTATCAACGGACACTTGAATTCCGTCGGCCCACTCACCAAGAGGTTGCGGGCCCCCTAGAGTCCATAGGGTGGACTTCCCGGGGTTCATAAAGAGCCCCGACGTTTCTCCAAAAATTTGCAGGATCCGCAGAATGCGAGGCCCCGAGCGATAAGTCGGATAAAAAGAAAAGCACATCATCGGCGTAAAGAGCTATTCTATCAGCCACGCCAGTGGACCACTGAAAACCCCTCATCTGGGCATCGATCCGCACCCACGCCGCCAGCGGTTCCATAGCGAGCGCGAATAGGTACGGGGAGAGGGGGCACCCCTGCCTAGTCCCCCGCTGGATACTAAAAGAGCGGGAGGTCCCGCCGCCCACTCGCACCGCTGCCGTCAGGTCCGTGTAGAGGAGCCGAATATACGCCAGGAATCGGGGGCCCAGGTTCAGGCGACTCAAGAGGGCAAATAAATATGTCCAACTCAAAGAGTCGAATGCCCTATCCATATCCGCCAGCAGCAGCGCCGCCGGCCCCCCCAGACCTCGCCAGGCTGAAATCGCTACTTGGGCTCGCCTAATGTTATGTCGAGTGGTGCGCTGGGGCATAAAGCCGGCCTGGTCTGGGTGGACCAGGTCCGTGATATGAGGCTTGAGCCTATTAGCGAGTGCCGTCTCCAATAGCTTGGCCTCAGTAGTGAGCAGCGAGATAGGCCGGTAGGACTCGTGTCGCTCCGGAGGGCGCCCTGGCTTCAAAAACACTACCACCTCTGCATGTCTCCAATCCGGAAGCAGAACCCCCCTTTCACGGGCCTCCTCGATGACCGGCCGGAAGTGGGGAGTCAACTGCGTCGCATATTGTCTAAAGAATTCGCTCGGAAACCCATTCGGGCCCGGTGCCTTGCCCGGGTTGAGTTCACCCAAGGCCGTGGCCAGCTCGTCATCCGTGAGTGGCCTATCCAGAGAATCGCGGACCTCATCCGAGAGAGCCCTCGGTGGGAGGTCATCTAGGAATCGCTGCACCAGATCGGCATCCAGGCACTCCCGGGGAGCATACAGAGTCTCGTAGTAGGAGGCAAAGCTACCAGCAATTGCACCTGGCTCCAACAGAGGCTCACCATCTGGGGAGACTATCTGGGGTAGTGGCAGCGCGTGCCTAATGCCCTGACACAGGCGATGGAGCATTTTACAGGACTTGTCGCCCCACTGATATATACGGCTTCGTGTGGCTAGCCACACCTGGCGGGCCTCATCCAACAGTAATGACGTATATTGTTGTTGCGCCAACACTAGCTGACGCCTTATCCGTTCGCTGTCCTCCCCCCTGCTTCTACGCTCTAGGTCCTCCAACTCTGCCTCCCGCCGCACCAGGTCCCCACGCTTCGACTTCTGTGCCGCTGAGCACCACGAGATATCAACGCCCCGTATAGTGGACTTCATGGCCTCCCACACCACAGCCGGGGATGCCACGGAGCCCACATTGGTGGACAGGAAGTTCACAAGTTCGCAAGCAACATGTGCGCCAATAGGGGGGCTGCATTAACTGCCAAGGCGACAGGCGCCACCGGAATGGCTGCCTGGTGCGCCCAGTATCAACCAGGACAGAGATCGGAGAATGATCCGATAGTGCCCGTGGCAAGATCTCCGCCGACATAAGCCTGTTGGCCATTACCCGCAGAAGGAAAATATAGTCCAGGCGCGAAAACGAGTCTCGCGCTGAGGAGTAATATGTGAAGTCCCTACGCGCTCCTCGTTTGTACCTCCAGGAGTCAATCCAGTCCAACCCCATGAACATCGCTTTCAGTCGGGACACCTGCCCCTCCCTCCTAGCCACTTCGCCTGCAGCGCCCCGCCATCTGTCACACGTCACGTCCATAACGTCGTTCCAGTCCCCCCTCCACAATCGACAAAGCTGTAGGCATATCTACCCATAGGGACATCAACCTCTCAACTAGGGCCCACTGCAGCGGAGGGGGCACATACACACTACCAAGGATTACCACTTCACCCCCGATCTCCCCCTGCACGAACACATATCTGCCCTGCGCATCTAGCCAAGTGCGTTTATGTATGAAGGGGACCCTACGATGGATTAGGATGGCCACGCCCCGCGACCCCCTCGTGAATCCTGAGTGGAAGGCCTGCGTGAAGCCATTTCGCTGGAGACATATCGCTTTGGTACCTTATAGGTGGGTCTCCTGTAACAGCAGAATATCCGTCCCCCTCCCTTTGGCCCAAGCAAAGACAGCCCCCCGCTTCACCTTGTCCAGCATCCCTCGCACATTCCAGCTCAGTACACGTGTCCCACAGGGACCTAGCCGCAGCCCCCCCACATCAGAAGACATTTGTGTAATGGCATATAACTCATACAGAGCGCGTTACAGGCAGCGACATCAGCACTCACCACGGATCGGAAGCAGCACAATTCGCACAGACCCTTCCCCTGAACCAAACCAGCCCCAAGTCCCAACAAGCACCCTCCCCACCCGCACCTCCCAAACATGGAAGCACCTGTCGCGGTCAGGGAGCGTTTCTGGTCCCAACGGGGAGCCAGGGAGCCTCCCTTCCAATGGATCCCCTCTGCACAACCCATAACGAACAAGGCTGTGGTCCCCTCCCAACCCCGAGCAAGCGTGGCAGCCAGCCAAGCTTAGTCAATCAAATGGGCTAATGTCTTTGCCCCCCACCATCAGGACACTTCTTCGTCGGCCTCCTGTGACTCCTTGTCCTTGCGCGCCTTGGACCGCGACTGCGAGCCGCGACTTGAGCGAGATCTGCCTCGGCGCCTACGCTGACCTTCAGAACCCCTACCCGAGAGGCCCCCAGTCGAGGAATCGGACTCACCACCTTTCGCCGTATGGACCCGCACCCTGACAGTCTCATCCGTCCACTGAAAGACGGCCTCCGGGGTATCAAAGAAGAAGGTACGGGACTGGAAGACGACCCGCAACCGAGCCGGGTATAGTAGGGCATACGGTAGCTTCAGGCCCCGGAGGCGGGCCTTTGCCGCTGCGAAGGATTGTCCAATTTCGTGTAATCCGGGAAGATCAGAATATGGGAGTTCTCAAACAGAAGTTGACCTTTCAATCTCGCCTGTTTCAGGATAGCGTCTCTGTCTGCGTAGTTCAGTAGTTTGGCAATCATGGGACGAGGGCGTTCTCCCACTGGAGATTTCTGAGTCAAGGTCCGATGTGCCCTTTCCACCACGAAGCAGCGCGAGAGGGTGTCAGGCGGCATCCACCCCTCCAGCCATTGTGTAAGGAAGCGTTCAGCATTGCCCTGTTCGCAATCTTCTGGGAACCCCAGGAAGCGAAGATTACTGCGTCTGGCGCGTCCCTCTGCCTCCTCCGCCCTTGCCACAAGACCTTTTTGTGTCCGCTCAAGGGCCACTACCCTCTTCTTTAGGGTAGTCATGTCATCTTCCACGGCTGAAATGCACGTCTCCGCGCCCGTTAGGCGTTCCACAGTGTTTCGCAGGTCCTGCCGGAGGAGCATAACGTCGGAGTCCACGGCCCCGATCTTGGCGTCTAGAGCATCCCGGGACTGCGTGATCGCCGCAAAGAGCGCGGCATTGTCCGGCACGGAAGTCGGCGCCCCCTTTGCACCAGCGGCTTCGGTGAACTTATCGATGGGGCCCTGTTTGCCCTGGCTTCCACCTCCACCCCGCGTCATGATGTTGGAGCTGAGCAGGGCCTCACCCCAGACAGTCTCAGGTCTCATTGGAAGCCGCTCAGACAATGGCGCCTGCGACCGGCACCCCGAGCCAAGGCGGCGACACCGGTGTTGATGCACTCACTGCGATTAGCAAAGGGCAGCCGGTGCCCCAAAAGAAGGGGTTTCTTAATGCGCAGTCCGTGGTCAGCTGGCTCCAGCGCAGGGGGGGGGGAGGAGGGGAAGAAAGAAAGAAAAAAAAAAAGGGGGGAGGGACACCATGCGGTCCACTCCACAGAAGTCCGGTGCTGGGGCCCGATCCGACCCCCCCAGATGCGACGGGGCCCCGCCGACCCCTGGAGCCCACCGCGGCGTCCACCCAGCTCCAGACCTGCTCTCCTCTCAGTTGGATTCCCCCTGGCAACGCAGCGCGGCGACTCAGGGACGTGGGCAGAAGTGGTCCCGGGGCCCGATCCGACCCCCGAGATGGCAGTGCGGTTCAGTGTCCCCCTGGTCCGGCCACCCTCTGATCTGCAGCAGTCACTCACCGGCCCAACGCAGTCTCCCAGCAGGGCGGCGCAGCCTCACAGCGCCGACCGGGGTCCTCCTCGCAGGTCAAGATGGTGGCCGCGCTCCTCCGCTCTTCTCGCTGCCGGGACTCGCCGAGCCCACTCCGCCGTCACCGCCCCTTGTGTCTCACAGCGGGGTATGCCTTTTCAGGGCCCAGGGCCGTCGGTCTATTGCAGCACCCGAGCGCCGGCAGCACCCGGGTCAGGCGTCTCCACCGCTCCGGGCGCGGCCTCTCCCGCCGGACAGGACGCTCTAATAATCGAGTCCCCGGCTCCAAGGGCCGCGCCCACCAGCTCGGCTCGCGGCCCCCCTCCGGGTCGTCTCACCGCCGCAGAAGGCAACGCTGGCGGCTCCAGTTGCGGGTTCCAGGCGTCCCGGGGTTAGGGGTTAGTATAGATGGCAGGGAGCCCCGATATTTGACCAGGGCCAGGATATTTAGTGAAGGATGTTGTTCGGCTGGTCGGAGCTCCGGCTCTATACGACCGCCATGTTCGCTGGCCAAGCCACGCCCCCCATTGATTGCTCTTAAACCCAGTTTTATAGAGAAAGCCTTAAGTTGCAGGGCGGTCTATGTCTTTTTTATGATTTGTGGCAACTCTAGATTTGGAATGCCCATATGTCATCTTCTTCCCTTGTAAAGTTAATATTATCACGGTCCAGGGGTTCAAAAGTTTTATTGAAATCCCCTTCTATCAAAAGATATGCACAACAGTTAGTGGGCACCAAATGGTCTTCGAAGGACAAAATAATAGTTGTTTTAGCACCCCTTGACACCTCTAGCGTACACATTATAGATGTCTATACTACTCGATTTATCAATTACCAGGCGTATAGCCAAGGCATCCTCTATATCAAGGTTTATAGTCTGTATCTTACAGGAAAGACCAGCCCTGATCCAAATGATTAACCTCCCTGCAGTTTGACCAACTCATCTGTGTGTTGCTGGAATGTGAACACTTTAATTACTTGGCTTATATACTGGTTCCACACTCTCAAGTCTCGTGGAACAAGCATGTATGATAGGCCTCAATTCATTTGTTCCAGTCTGGGAGGGAAATCTTGAAACCAAGGCCTGCCATATTCCATGAAATAATTGACGTCAGGAGTCTTTGATGGGTGTCAGATGAACTTATAAATGAGCACTTTGTGGTACTTAGATCTGTCTCGCCTTCATCTGTCCAGAATATATCAGGCTTGGGGATTTTGTTGGAGGTAATTTATCGGGGCCACATGACCACTGTGGCATAAAGCCAGTCCAAAAATAATAATGTGAAGTAGTCAATCAATATTCTTTGTGGGCGATGTTTCGCAACCAGAGGATACAGGGATGTTTGAGTCTATTGGGACATGATGCTCTAGGCGCCTATATTTAAAACATATTTTAGTAGCACATAAATCCAGTTTGCGAGCGTCAAAAGCTACAAGGCTGTCAACAAGGTTCTTATGCCTTAGTTTTAGCTCAATAATAAACGGTGAGTGCCGTGTTGCTGGGCTAATGTCCTCGCGTTTGAGAGAAGGACATCCCCCTAACTTTCTGTATCCAATAGGTTACTTTGTTAACCAATGTGGCCTCGCCCTCACTACATCTGGACTAGGTGAGCTTGGGGACATGAGTGTTAGAAGGTGGTTCTGACACTATGGGCCGCCCGGATTTTTCGCTTTTTGAGCACCTAATTGTTGAGCTTTTACTGTGGGGGAGCCTCATAATCTGGGACTCACCCACAGTGAACTCATCATGAAGCAGACTGCATGGAGATTTTACTGGTGTCCGCCTGGCTTGACCAGGCCGCTGCGCAGCAGCTGGAGTATGGGACACCGTGCTGGTTACATGCAGACACAGGTGTACATGCGTGTGCACACGTGTAGGGGCTGCGCAGGGGAGATTCCTAGCGTGCGCAGTCCAGGAGCAGCTACAGAGGGAATGGCGTGACCAGCTTATGCAGAATTGGGTGGTGACCTGGAATAGGCTTTATATCCTGGGAGGGAACATGCCAGGGAAAGTCAGTGTGTTTTACTGTGTTTTTACTCCTTTATTTCCCTATGGGGATGTGGGGCCCATGGCTAAAATGACTTCCACAAAGCCTACAGATTCCAGACACGCACGAATGTCCAGTGTAGCAGATGTGAAAATGAGTATTCTGCAAAGTCCAAAGTCATATTTGTACTGCTTTTGGGTCGTCCAGAAATGTCATATTTCTCTGAGTCCCTGGCTGGGGTCTGGCCATGGCAGGTTAGATTAATGACCTTTCTTCCCAGAGCAAGATCTTCCCTCCAAGGAGAAAAGATAGGTGGAGCTAAAGCCAATCCATCAACTGCTGTCGCTGGGTGCCAGGCACCAGTTTGCACCCAGGAGAGAAGGCAGTCAAGGGGGAAGGAGTTGGGTTTCAGGGGCCATGTGGCCAGAGACACTGGACGACTCCATTTTGAACTACCCAGAGGCTGGACAAGAAGGAGGGAGGGGGCAGGGAAGTGATGTGTCGCTGTGTGATAGGACACACAGAGACTTCCTGCCAGCCCCCTACTCAACTTTTAAAAAGTACTTGCACAGGAAGAGAAGCTCTCTCTGGGGTGTGGTCTGCGGAGGCGAAAGGTGCTGGAGCCTGGTGCAATGGGCAGTTGGAAGGAGGAAACCCCTGACTGCCCCCCAGGCCCCTAACAGCGCCAGAAGAAGAGCCCAGGATCGTGGCGCAGAAGAGGAGGCCTCTGCGCAGGGAGAAGAGAGGCGCAGGGAGCACGTGAAAACCGCTCCCAGCAGAATGCACCCTCTTGGAGACCCAGAGGACGAAGGAGAGTGCTCCCGGTGGCTGGAGGGCACCACCAGGAGCGAGAAGACGCGAAAATGGGGCAGATCGGACCCCCAGGGGCTGAGATATGGCCCCCGGAAGGTGAGCGACCTTTGACCCCTAAGACGACCGACGATGAAGCGCGTGGGGCTCCGCCGCCGGTCCCAGAGATGCCCCCGGGGTGGGTCAGGTCCCGGGGGCTACCCCTCAAAAGAAGTAAAGCCGGGGTGCGCCGTCGCGCACCCCGTGAATATGCCCCTGCGGGGTGCCAGGAGCCCACCCTGGCGCCCCGCTGAAACCTGCGCTGGGGAGCGCCGTCGCGCTCCCCCTGAAGCGGTGCGGGTGTGGAGAGGCCCGGGAGCCCAACTCCGGGCCCCGTGTGAGGAGGCGGGGGCGGGAGGCGCCGTCGCGCCTCCCCGCAAAGAAGATAGGAGGAAGGGCCCGGGACCCCATCCCCGGGCCCGCGGTGCCTGAGTGAGGGGGAGCGCCGTCGCGCCCCTCCTCCCCGAACGAGTCCAGGGGCCCGGGGCCCCATCCCCGGGCCCCGATGTCAGCAGGGAGGAGGGGGGGAGTGCCGCTGCACTCCCCCGAGGCCAGCGGGAGCCGCGCTGGTCTCCGTGTCTGCCCGCCGGCGCGGGCAGACGAGAACTGAATGGCCGGCTCCCGCGGTCGCACGCAAGGGTGCGGGCCGAGCGGGGAACCGGCGGGGGCAGCCAGGGGTGGGCTTCTTAGGCTGCCCTCCAGCATGGAAGGCCGCGGGGGTCCCGGGTGGGACCGGGGCCCCCAAGAAGACTGAAAGGAGGAGGAGTCAGGGGCCCGGGTGGGACCGGGCCCCAGAAAATCGGCAGATCGGCCGGCGGTGGAAGGAGCGAAGCGCCAGCGCGGCTCTCCCCGGAGCAGCGGGAGAGCCGCTCATCTAATATGCGGCACAACCCATAATGCCTTGCAGGCCAGGACCGGCCTGCAAGGGCAATACGCGTTTTCTTGGCTTGAGGTGGCCCCAGAAGAACGGGGTCACCAATACCTAGGTGCAAAGGTGCTGGGGGAGCTGCAGGAGAAGCGCAGTCTCCCCCCAGCACAAACCAAAGTCCCACCCCAAGTGTCTTGGGGATTTCAAGGAAGCAACCCCTCCCGGGCTCATCTGACAGTTTACACCTTCGGGGCTGGAACTTTTGTTCTTCAGCTGAGGGTGTTGTGGATAACTGCATCAAGGAGTGAAGGGCTGAGGTGGGGATGACTAGAAGGGCATCCCCTGGAGGTGAAGAGATGTAATTGCACTGAACTGCGATTATTAATGGTTATTTCTTTTAGAGGGACTGACTTTCACCTGGTTAATGTGAGGTGCTGGTGCAAGGTGATGCCTTATGAAAAATAGATTTAAGTGGCTAGACATTCCTGTTAGGGTGTCTGACTGTAGATACTTAAACCTGTGATTTTATCTGTGATGCCTTTAGGGGCTGTAATTGCAATGCATTCTAATGATATCCAAATGTGCTGAGTACTGTCATTCTAAAGTGTGCGTAAACATGTATTCTTGCTGCTGCGCTTAGGTGAAGACCCCAGACTGTTAGCCCTTAAGATGAAGAGGTGAATACTGTATGGTCAGTAGGAGATGCTCAGTCAGGGTCATGTGTCACCAAGGCAGGTGTAGCCTGTTTAATGCTTGTGGAGGTATTGGGGGGGGGGTCGCCATTGGGATGGTGCCAGTGCGCAGGGCCCTCGCTCCAGGTTAAGACCCATTCACTGCATTGGGGGCAAGATGATGTGCATACATGGGAGTGGTGGTACTAGACCCCACCCCCCCTGCGGGAGGGGTGGAGATGTTATGCAATGTCACAAAGTAATTCCATCAGCTTATGTATATTTGTAAATTGGTGCATAGTATTGAGTGGTGTGTGTGTTTAATAAATGTACTCTTACTTTTATAAAGCAAAGTGCAGACTGGACAATCAATTATTGAGTATTATTTTTGCGCACCTGCAAATGGCGATTACTAGCCCACACCACCTCCCTTGAGTAAGCCTCAGACTGCTCTGCAACGCTACCCTCTGAGAGTCAGGCGCTGCCCTAGGGTGTTTGGTTCCCAGTGAAGGACAAAGGTGTCATGTTATTTGTGCAGGCCTCACAGATACTGCCTCGTTTTCCAACAATGAGTCATTGAAATCGTGCCCGGAGTTTGAGTCTGATGTGGCCACTTGGGGTTGAAATTTCTAAGCTTGTTCCAAAGGGCACTCGAACCCTCTGGAACGAGGTTTATTGCCATTGCTAGAGGTGTGGGTAAAGCTTGGAAGGTCGAGCTGACCTAAGCATACTGTTATTATGAGCCCCCTGCAAATTGCTGGACATTCTCAATAGGTAAATATTTTGATTGAGATAAAATAGAGTGGAGCCCATTTTTATAAGTATTTGGCCTTCCTGGAAGAAAATTATTATTCCAAGTGGAGTGGATATGGGCCAATCAATCGGCTGTCTCAAACTTTCTGAAATACTTTTTAATGATGCAGCTTTTTTAAGCCTCCCTCCCCCCCCCTTCTTCCCCTCCCCCCAAGCTCTTTAATATGTTGAACAATGTGAGCTATATCTCCCATGGCAGAGGATGGAAGGAACTCAGGCCCTCAAACAGGCTGTGCGGGTGGGCGCTATTAAGTTTCTCTGCAAGTGGTGAGAAACGGTTTGTGCAGGGAATTGAGGGAGAGGTCTTCGGATGGCTTGGCTCGACATTCATTTTACAATGGAAGGTAATTTATTGTATGTAATCGGTTTTGTAAACCTTAAGTATCAGAATACATATAATTATTCTAGTAATATTAGCAGTCATTATGCTTTAAGGTAATAGTGAATTTATGTCCCTCCATATGCAATCAGTCTCCGTGTCTGCTGCTCCCAAAACCTCCGGTCTCTCTATGCCCTTCTCTCCTGATTGCTTATAAGTGGGGAAGGGGAGTTTCTGTGCAATCTTACAGGCTGCACTGTAAAGAAAGAACAATGTCTCACTCAGATACCTGTCCCACTGCCTTTAAGGGGGCCACCTGATAGATCGGCTCTGTTCTCTACACATTCCTGCCCTGATGACCTTCAGTGATTGTTAAACATAGATTGTTTTAAATACCATTTCCCTTTATTTTATTTTTAATATGGGTGATGCGTTGAGTCTGATATACATTTTGCAAAAAAATTGTGTTTGTTTTTCAACACCATGCAACATCCATGAAAAAGGTTCCTTTTAGATCAACTCAGGACGTCACATTTGAGAAATGGCTATCCTGGCTGGGATTATTTGCAACAATATTTGTGAGTTGCTGTTATATTACAATATTGAAAATACTCATCAATATACCTGAATATTAGATACAAACACATTTAGAATGTGAACCAGTGTGCCTGTGCAGTGTCGGTGACCTGGCCTAAAAGGGCATGAAAAAGCTAAAATTGGATTATACATTCAAGCTGTTCCCAACAGGGGCCCCCGAAATACATTTAGCCCAGGGCCCCAAAATCCTTAAAATGTCCCTGCAAACTGCAGTATGGTAGGTTCATTTCTCCTGCATTTCTGTTTTTTTTGTTAGTGCAACTAATTGCACCCCATTTGATCACATAAAATGGCGATCTCTTACACTCTACACAATCTTTATTGTTGTTCAATAATATTAGCTCTAAAGGCCGTGAGCTGTGCACATACATACACACTCTAAAGAGAGTGTGTATGACGTGTTCGTTGGTAACATGTATTGTATGTATTATCATAAAAGCCCTGCCACGTACTTCAATAGAACCACATAGCTGGGATCCTTTTGGGGAACACAGGGAAAGCTTTGCGCAGAGACCTAACTCCCGTGGTTGGTAACCCAGAGAATAAGGTTAATAGCAAAGCATTTCTTATGCCAAGTGACGTTTTTGCTCATCCTCTGATTGCTAAGCGGATCTTTTTTTAGAAGAGTGTATAATGTTTGTGTACTTTTCACTAAGTGTAAACTAAAGAAAATATGACAAAAACTGTTTTCTCTTGTGGTGGGAGGAAACCTTTCCTCTACACGTGCGTAGACCTACACACACAAACCCACAACCCCTCCGCCCCCCCCACCCCACGTCCCCCACACCACGTCACCCACACCCACCATGTGCAGGGATATGTGTGTATGTGTAAAGTAGAGGATACACGGGCAGAGTGCATTTCAGGAAACGTCCCGATTTTTTGTGCAAATATGATTACTTTTAATGTAGCACTCAATACAGTGTTTTTGCTATTTCTAATTGATGTAACACAGATGTTTGTGGCAAACTGTGCATGTTATAAGTTAAAGAAGCATTTGCAAAACCAATCGGTCTCACCTATGTGAGGGCTATTGGCTTTGCCAATGTGTTTTAGCCATGTTGTACAGCAGTGTGACTGGGGTTCAGCATGGCATAAGGTTACTGGTGTGGCACAGAGCAGAGTGGCATAGAAGAGAGTGGGGGGGATTGTTGTGGAGTCGAGTGGCATAGAGTAGCGTAGCGTACGGTCGAATGAAGTGGCATAGAGGAGCATGGAGTTGATTGGTGTGCAATCGAGTGGCGTAGGGTAGAGCGGTGTAGAGTGGAGTGGCATAGAGTAGATTGGTATAGAGTGGACTGATGTAGAGTGGAGTGGTGCAGAGTGGCATAGAATAGAGGCCTGTACAATGGAGTGGTATATAATGTTGTGACTGGAGTAGGTTGCTATAGAGTGGTGTTGAGAAATATAGAATGGAGCGGAGTGGTGTAGAGTAGAATAGAGCAGAGTGGCGTTGAGTAGAATGGAGTAGAGTGGTGTGGAGAGACATTGCCCTTATTGCCACATTCAACCCTGGAGCATACAAGCCTAAACACACGGGCGGTAAAGTTCCTGACAATATTCAAAGCTTGAGTTAATTGGCCAACGTGTGAGCAAAGACGAGCTACTCTGCCACTGTCAATAACATGGCCTTACTGACTGCGCACTCGTAGTTAAAAACAGCACATAGCAGCAACACGATGCAACAGCCTGCAGTTGGAAAATGGGACTCACCAAAGTAGCACTCTTGGTGGTTTATTGTTGGAAGAGTAATGGTTTAAAGTAACTTTGCACATTGGAAATACATTTGAACTTTGTGTAGAGTGGCGTAGAGTAGTACAGTGTTGGGGTTGGGTGTAAGTAATTAAAGCATCAATAGAGGCGGCAGATAGGATAAAAGCAACATAAATAAGAAGCTGTATGCCTGTGTTAAAAGTAAGAAACACATTGAGCATTCAAGAATAATACCAAAACGCTTATTAAAAAAAAATAAGTATGTTTAAAAAAGACGAGGAAGAACACATGTACTTGGTCCTTGTTCCAGGGAGGAGCTAACACAAGAAGAGAAGCCTATGGGGCCTAAGCAATCGAAAGATTGGAAATGAGTGACAACGAAAACAAGTAATTGTATGCTGTGGGCGTTTGTAAGCCCAGTGTATAAACAATACGTCTCTCAGTACAGCACATGCTCTATGTAGGAGAGACCTAAAAATGTGTTTCTCACCACACTGGGGGGCATATGTAGGTAATTTCCATTTTGCGAGTCTCAAATAGCGATTTTTAAGGAATCGCTATTTGAGAATAGCAAAATGGAATGTAGGTAACAATTCGCTATTTTTTTGCGAATCTCTAACATTCCTTATTTGCGATTAGCAAATTGTGAATCGCAATTAAGGAATGAGTGTCCCATTCATTCCTGTGGGCCAAAAGGCCCATAGGAATGAATGGAGATACATTCTCAAATTGCGATTTTCTGTGAGAAATTCAGAATTTGAGAATTGCAATTCCAAGGGTACCAGGGTGTCCAAAGGACACCTGTTGCACCACTGGAATGTGCCTGTAAGTACATGTGGCGCACATACATGCCCTAAGGGCATGTCTGTGCGCCACATGGCACTTTGAATTTTTTTTAAAAAAGCATTTTGAAAGGAAATCGCAAAATACCATCTACTTGAAGTAGGTGGTATTTTGCGATTCCTTATGCCAAAATCACAATTTTTAAGGCACCACTACATAGCATTTAAGGAATCGCAAAATTGCGATTCCTTAAATACTATAGGCAAAATAAGGAATCGCAATTTTTGAGATTCCTTATTTTGATAAGTGCCACCTACATACCAAAGGGGCGTTTGCAATTCGCAAACGCTGAAATTCGGCGAATTCCGGCGTTTGCGAATCGCAAACGCCTACCTACATATAGCCCTGGGTTCCTGTACCTTTTGCTGTCACTTGCAGGTCGCTAGTGGCTAGGAAAATAGGTTACTATATTTACTGCATAGAACTGCAATTAACTTGTTGTTCACTGGTTCTAATGACAATGAGAGCATTTAGGGTTGTATTACAAGTTGGTCAGTCATTGAAGGTGGTGATTCCAGGGCGAGAGACGCCAAGTCCGGCCAGCTGCCCATTGTGGATTTCTGGGCTCAGGATCGGAGAAAACATGCACAGGCCAGATTTACAGGAACCATTTGTTATCACTGATTCCAGGCCTGTTCCCTCGCACGTTTTCTTCCAGCTGGAGGAAGTTGTACATGGAAACCCATTAGATTAATGCACATAGTGTATCCTTTAATTAGGAAAGAGTCTCAAAGAACAAGGATATCACTCCGCATGACTTGTAATAGGGATCAAAGATGCTTAATGCATTTGGCAGTGCTGCGTGTAAGTTTCCAACCATTCGGGAAAAATTAACTTTGTAGAGTCCTGTACAATAGCATTTATCATCATTCCAGCCTTGACTTCGTGGCCATACCCCTCCCCCCCTCACATTATGTTTTAAGTGTCTTAGAATACTGTGTGGATAGTTCCGCTGTACTTATTTTTAGTTGTAAGACTTGTGCCTCAGTTTGTCTGGAATGTTTACCTATCAGCAAGTGTTATTTTTTCTTTGTAACCATGGATATTTAAAGAAGCCTTGCTGCCATGCAAACAGGAGATACGAATAAGTTGGTTGCCAAGTAACAGTTCCAAGGAGCAGCTGAGAAGCTAATATGCTTTTGTTTTATTCTTTTCGAGTTTTTAATTCTCACTACGTCATTATCAGGCCTACCAGAAAACAAATTGTATCCATGAATAACTTGGCATTAGTATAGAAGTTCATTTGTAGGAATAGACTTTATGTAAATCCTTCATAAAGATTTGAACAAAACAGTTTTCTGTTAGTTACTCACCCATATGGTCACTGCGTTCCTTTTTTTTTGCCGCCTAATTTGAGCAAGTGATGAGGACACCAGTACTGTTAATGAGGGCAATTTCTATATTCATCTCAAGGAATTCGGGAGTCATCAGTAATTTATTACCATGCTCTCCTACTGCTGTGGTGCTATAGACCGACAAGTAGCACGCCCTTGGCATGAATTAAAACATGCTTGTAAAAAGAAAAAGAAGCAGATTTGTGCAGTCTTAATTGCTGCAACAACCCTATTCCCGGTAAAAGGAGATATCTATTGTCTGATTAAAAGCTGGGCCCTTTGCATAGATATCAATCAACCCAAGAAAATCCACATTCGCCATGAATGGAATTAAGTTGTGTGCTTGTTTAGTTCTTCATATGAAAATTCAGTGAATTCACATCACAGCGAAACACTCACCGAAAACTCACAGGCAGTCGAACATGTGGGGGCCCCTAGACCTCTACCTATCATCGCATAAACCCCCATAGGCGCAGAATCTAGACAACCATCGAGGGGCGCACTCTGCGGATCCACGCGCTAACAAAAGGAAACCAGTATGCAAGGCTCCTCTCCTCTTTCATTTTCGACTTCTATCCTTCTCTATCCTCTCTATCGTCCGGGGAGTGGGACAAGGATACCAACCAAGCATCGCGAAGGGGGCAGCAGAAGACAACGACAAGCAGGACTTGGAAAACTGACATTCGAACTATTCGAACTATCGAACTATCGCAAAGACACGGAAGGCCGGTGGCCAAACAACCGTGGTGGAGTAACTTAAAAGAGAGCTCATTCTTTTGATCCCTCCTCATAAGCCTTACAGGATCAAATCCTGTTAGTATTGCATTACATACATAGCAGCAGTTTCATCTGCAAATACCATAGACTTCTTCGCAAGTTATCAACATGTCTGCTATCACCGTAGGTGAAACAGAGAGGCTTGAGAGTGAAGAGAGGGAAAGGCATGTGATACCCATCAATATGGTGATGGTGCTTGTCCAAACGCTCTGCTATTCTTGTGTAATGCTTAATATGTAAAGCAATATGTGTCCAAAATGTATCTTAATATGCTCCTGAATAAGAGTCATTCACCCTTCTATTGTATTGGTCTGGGTTCAGCGTAAAACCCCTTCCTATTTCTCAGTTAGGGTGCGCTGTAAAAACTCCTCATTGCTGTATTTACCACTAAATTACAGCACACACAAGTCCTTCCACTGTATTTAATTGTGAATGCATTAAAAAATGTAGTTATAAACAGTGAAACTACGTCATAGGTGAGTTAGCTCAACTGCGGCCCAATGAAATGGCAATAAAGAACATGATCTAGAAAGTGGCAGAGCCGGAGCCCCATGGTCACATTAATGTTGTACCCAAACTTAGCACCTAAGTACATCCCTTTGACACTTCAACATCATGGTCTAAGACTTTCTCAGGGACGTTGGGTGTGTCAGAAACTCAAAACTCTGCAAAGCTCACTATTACCTAAAAAATATGACTAAATATTCAAATAAAATTATATTATACGAGGCAATGAACTCAAAATCAGGTACCTCTGTGGTGAACAGCATAAGTCATCTTTCTGTTTTATTTGTCTTTGTGTTCACACTACATTTGTTGCAGTGTGCACAGCATGAAACTCATTTCTATTGTATTTGTGAAAGCCCTTCTTATTGCGTCTAAGTCTCCAATTTAAAACCACTTCCTAGAATATTTGTCATTGAGTAATAGCACGCGAAGCCCCTTGCTGCTTCATTTGATATGGGCTGTGTTAACAATACCTCAAGCAGTTATGAACAATCGAATCAATTTATACATAGGTGGAATAACACAACTGCCTACTCTCCAAATGCCTGGAGAGAAGAAATGTGGTATACAAATGGAGCTTAAAGTATCTGTCTCGATACTGTTCTGTAAGCTCTTTTTTGATCACTGGCACACACCTAAAACTGTCTCCCTAGAGAACCAAAAAGTTCTATATTAACCCCAGTTTACCAATCCAATGAAACTCCGCATCCCTCTTTCAAGTGACTAACTTGTTTAGCTTGCAATTTCTTATGATCCCTGTTTTTGTTGATCTATTAAAGTTTACTTTATTTTGTTTAGGACTCATCTGGAACCAATTCGAGTAGGTTGGAACAAAAAAACCACAATCAGATTGTTAATTTGATTGAGAAGCCATTCCATTACTCCACCACACAGACAAACGCAAACCTGGGTTTTAAATTTGTTTGGCCTCTAAAAATTACCACAACTACACACACTCCACCGAAAACTCCACTCAATAGTAGTCTAGTAGCATATGTGCAGAAACCATCTTTGCCATTCTTTCTTTGATTACCAGTTCCAACCACATCACTCTATTGTTAATTTTTCTGGTTTGGCAAGTCGTTCATTGTACTCTTTTCACAGTTGTTACTAAGCTCAGTGCAATGTGGGACATGGTAATTTCTGTTATTTATTCTCGATTATGAATAATGCATTTCTTCAGCAAACATATATCCCTATGGCCATTTTTATGCTCTGGTTCTTTAGCACTGTATTCCTGAGGTGAAGCACCCTTGCAGAGCCAACATAGAACTGCCCCCTTCACCACCCCGCCTACAACATACCTATCCAAGTAACTCCAGCACAAATCACTGTGCTCTGCAGAATAAAGTATTCTTTCAAATCTTCGGTGAAATACTACACTCTGTTGTCTGTGGGCGTCGCATGAAAGGCTTATGTCACATCTTTTGTGTTTAAGGTGCTCTTCTAAAGTGTGGCTCTGGAAAATAGTGTTCTTTATAACAAAAAGAAAAAAAAGATAATATCCATTTACTCAGACACCACTCCATCCATGTAATGTCAAGCAGCCCCGCGACAGCGATAAGTGGCACAGAGGCATTGTGGGTGTCTAGAAAAATGAATGGCTCAGGAAGTTCCTTTAGTGAGTCATTACAAGGGATTTGTGAATGGAGTGTCAGTTCTCACGGCAGTTCTGAATGGATAAACAGCATGAGGGTAAACGTACTTGAAAACTGCAATTGAATTCAATGCATATGCGCTAATTCTGTTCAGAACATTTTTGAAACGACCAGAAAAGGGAATAATGTATGACTATAAATGTTTAATTTTCGAACAATTTTAGATTGCGTGATGAAATGAGAATATCCTAAATGTGTTAGTATTAGTGTATCAGGTTGTCTGTGCTAGGTTTGGTTTTCCTCCTCAATATTCCCAGCAAAAATGGACTAATCATCTTTCATTTAAACTGTCAGTGTATGCCACTTAATTGCTGGTGAGGAAAGATTATCTGGTGTCTTATTTATTGTTTTGTTTTTTGATGTATTTGATTTGTTTGATTTGAGCCAACAAGGTGCACACACATTACAATTATTTTGACATAAGATAAAAGCAAAGCACACTCACATAGTCACTCGCCTTTCACATCTCTAAACTATGGTAAAAGGCCAATTGCTTCCTTTAGTATGAAGTGACCTCGTGCCTATATCGTATAAATTAAATTAATTAATCTAAATGCAATTTAACACTGTAGGGTTCGTGGCAACATCGAAAAACATGATCACACCAATATAACATTAAAGGTTTAATATGCCACAGGATTTGAATCACATATCCTATTTTATCGGCAATGAAACTAAACATTAATATAATTAAACTCATCCTCTTGACCCAGCCTATTATTTACCATCTCAAAAATGTACCCACCCTATAACATATTTTGATGTTACTAAATTCCAATATAAGAAATATTGAGGTTTGTCTATGAAGTTCTCTAAAAACTGGGAATAAAATTTTCTTTCTTGCACATTTAAAAGCACTACAGAAAATATAAATATAACAACGTTAAAGTGCACTGTGCACAGTACGGACAGAGATCCTTTTTTGATGCTCCTTGTTTGAAATCACAGTGATGTATTTCCCTTTTAAGAATGACAGCACTTGACCAATGCTCAACTTCAACATCCAACATTTATAGCTTTTAAATACTGTTGTAGCTTACCTTTATAAATTGTGAGCAGCATGTGTACTGCCTGTGGTCTCTTCCTGCAATTATTTGTATACAATTGCAGAGTAGTGTTTTTTTTTTTTTAGCATATTTGTTATCTTATTTTTTACTAACGTTCAGTTTCTGTTCACTATAGATAAAAGATTAGAGCATTTTCAAGGCCTGCAATGTATTACATAGGTTTGTGGTCCAACCGGTTGTGCATCTCAATTGTAACTGCCATTTTAGCAAATACCTAAATGAGCCCATACATGGTAACCATAATTTAGCTCCAGAGTTTTAGATTCTCTGCCAATATCTTTGATTAATTTTGACAAGTTCCAATTCCAGTTTGAGCGCACTATTAATTGAGCCTTTTGGAAGAATCAATCAGTTTTTCCAAGTAGACATTTCTTCTTTATCCAAACACTCATTTCTACTGATTGCTGATGTAATATATCTGCTTCCACCATGATTTCAGTACTTTTAAAGCAATAAACTCAATATTTTAGGGTATATATTTATTTTAATACCTCAACAGACTTATGCCCCAGAGCAGAGTCCAGTCTCTTTTAAGACCAGGGAACAGCCTTTGCCCACTGCACTTGGGAGGCCATATGTTCCTTAAAATTAAAATGTTCTTTTAAAAGCATACCCAAATATTTATATTAATTTATTCGATCTGATCCACCATTTTAACTGATCTCGCTTTTTTCTTACTTTTGAAAATATTATTTCAGTTTTTCTCGATATTGATTTTCAAATCATTAGCGAGGCGATAAGTTAAAAAAGCATCAAAGTGCTTCTGAAGGCCTAATGGTATATAATCAAATAGAATAGTGTTGTCAGCATATAGTATTGGTGGGATTGTCTCCCCTATTTTTGGTGGACTAGTACTACCGTAACATACATTCAGCAAGATTTCTGATATGTATAAGGAAAAAGCAACAGTGCCAAATATACAACCTTGGCACAACCCATTCAGAGTGTGAATTTTCCTTGTTAAGGCCCAGTTGCTTCCCAGTTCTACTCTATTCCAAGGACCCCTGTGTAATTGACAATCAACTTCAGAAAACATGGAGGTATAGTCCAGTTCATACATTTTTCTAGAGTTTAGCTCTATTGATCATAACAAAAGCAGTAAATAAATCTATATATGCTACATAAATTGCTTCACTTCTTTCAACAACATACTCATCTACTAAGTTTTAATGCAAAGCACCCATCGACAGTTGAATAGTTCTTTCTGAAACCCAGCTGGACTTTCAGGAGGATATTTTCTTTCTCTGCCTATGCTTCTAGGGACCGCAGCAGATGTTTTGCTTAGATTTTACATGGAATGTCCAATAGGGATATCATTCTATAATTATTGTGTATTTTTCAAGAATCTTTTTTTGAATTTGCAACTTGAATGCTCCCCTACCATGAATCCCGTATTCTGTTTGTATGAACTACGTTAGCAATCAGGGGAGTTAGTACTCGTGCCCAAAGGTCTGGATCCAGTTTCAAAATGTCTGCTGACAACCCATCCGGTCCTTGGGCACACAAACTCTTTATGTTCTTTATTATAACTGTCACATCCAGAATTAAGGGTATTAAATTCTCCCCCGCCACCTGAATTAGTGTCACATTGACAGCTAGCCAAGTATAGCTTCAATGGCTTTTCGTTGTTACTTTAGTTCTTATTTCCATAAAGGTCCATGATATACTTAACCCTCTGTTCTTAGTCTACTGAACACGCATCAGGTTTTCTTTTTAAACACCGAACACTTCACCCAGTACTTTCCAAATAATGTTAACTCTATCACAACGTAGGGCTGAAATAACCTCTGGCCATAATGACTCCTTCTCTTCCCACACAATATTTCTTATTTCCTTTCTGTAATGTCTCTTATAGACCTTAATCTGCCTATTTCTTGTTTTGGGATCTAATGTATATGCCTCCCTTAGTTTCTTATTCAAAGCTATCTTTGCTTTCATCTTTTTTACCTTCAAACCCAGGTTTAGTTTTTCCCTTTTATAGTCATTTTTCAACTTAACTGGTAGTTAACGTATGTCGCTAATTAATCTTTCATATTCTGTTATTATATTATCTAAGCTTTCACCGTAAAGAGTCACGAGATTCTGTACCAATTATTTTACTTAATCCTTCATTTTCAGTGACCATTTTCAGTGATCTTCGACCATTCTCACATTGAGCATAAGCTGAGTTCCGCCAAATCACTCTTTCTATGGTCACCCAGTCGAGTTTAAGTTGAAGGGGCTGGTGATCACTGCCGGCTAATTTCCCTATGACCAGATCGTCAACTAAACTCATTTTCTCAATGGATATTATTGCATAATTGATCAGCGAGGACATTTTGCCATAGTAAAATATAGTCTTGCTCAGTTGATCCTCTTTACATCTTCCATTAATAAATATAATTTTAGCGTTGAAATCTCCAGATAGTAATATTGTACATTGGGAATATGATATATTTATCTTATCCAGGAGGAGTGTCAATTGTTGGATTTGCTTTTTGTGATAATTTTTTGGCGGAAAGTATATATTTATTACTATAAAACCATTAATTCCAGCACTTTTAGAAGGTATTTTCTGATTAAACACCGTAATTAGAAATGATAGAAAATCTTTGATTTCCTTGCAGATCCTCCTCAACTTTATATTTTCTTTGTTGATATTAATGTTAGACCTCCTGATGCTCTGCGAATTGCCCTTATACTGCATTAACATTATCAGTAGTAAACCCATTCATTATCACATCAATTGACTCCCAGGTTTCCTGTAACATAACAACAGTAATGTTCCTGTCAGTTGTTTAATAACTCTGCAATATTTCAGGACACGCAACATACCAGTTCATAATTGCCTTTTCCAGGGTGAGCTTGTAGGAATCTGGCTTTCTAAGTTTATTGCAGTCTCAATCCAATTCCAGTCATCAATTTTTGGCTTGAAACTATCATTACAGTCCCTAGTCTTCTCTAAACAATTTTCGTTATCACAGTTTGCTTACTTTGCAAAGACTTGTTTCACATTAGCCAATTCATTGTCTGTAGTCGAGGCATTATCTACTGAATTAAATGGACTATGGTATTCCTTATACTTCTGGTTACCTTTTAGATTGGAATCAATATTTTCGTTGTTTTCAAACACATCATAGCCAGAATGCAGTAAATGGCCTTTACATCTCTCATTGTTTTGTTTAGGCAATGTAACCAAGGACATATCTTTAGATTATGTTTTTGATAACTTTGGGAGAGAGCTAACAATTCTCAAGATGATCCTTTCTGGAGTTGAACAAGTAAGTGCTAAGAACGGACATCATGCACATGAACACAGTTTAACATCAACAAGACCACCAAGCTGTGGCTAAGGCAGTAGGCCTGGTTCTGATGTGGTAAAACGTTTAGTGTTAGTACCAGTGCTGAAAATGGGGGAATAATCTCCTAGATCTCATACATTGTGGGTCAAGATGCGACAGCACATGGGTAGTAGATTAAATGAGGGGCAGAGTCTAACACTCGATTGATACAGTTGTGTTTTAATAACTCTGTCCAAAGATATTAGCCACAAGGACAAATGTGACAATAAATCAGTTCTGCCTTATCTAATTGGTCACCTACAAGCTGGATTTTAAAATATTGTACCCGTTTAAGGCACCTGCTACAGAAATCTGTCTGTATCTGGCAATTTCCAGTTTATAATTTAATGTAAGCTAAGTCTGGTGATCAATGCATCTGCTGGAGAAATCTGTGTACCTGATGCAGTGTTTAACATGTTTTGCTTTTTTGTATGATGGGCATATCACCTGGGGGAGGGTATACTGGTTCTTGTCATGGGGGGAGGTGAGGGCTGCCCTGCCTTGAAGAGCCATGTTTGCAGACTCCTGCTGATTTGTATGTGTGTGTGTGTGTGTGTGTGTTTCGATTTATATAGCACACTAATCACCCAGGGGTCTCAAGGCGCTTGCTTAGGGAACCCGTCCTGGTATTCCCCTGTGAGATACCCCGGCAGGGTATTCACAAGGTGAAAGCCAGGCATCCCGCCGCGAGGGGCCGTAGTGGAGATTAAGCAAGCTATTGCCCAGAGTCGCAGAGTGTGACCCCGTGAGTCGAGTAGGCACCGGAGCGAGAATTGTCGAGTCCGTGGAATTTTTGAGCCCGAGACCCGCCGAGGTGGGGAATCGAACCCTGGTCCACGGCTGATCTCAGCTTCCGGGTCTGCCGCCTCTAACCACTGAGCCACGCTTCTCCATGCTCTATGCTGGAGTTGCTGGCTCTGAAGTGGTAGGGCAGGTTGTTGGCTAGGTATGAAAAAGTGCAGCCCCAATCTCTGGCTTGGCAGATGAGGGGGATGTGGGCAAAGAGAAGGCTAGTCTAGCGGAGAGGCTTGGTAGGTGTGTAGAACAGGATGCTGCTGTCGAGAGAAGCGGGCCTTGATTTTAAAGTTCATTGATGGTGCTTATGAGGCACTTGAAGATATCACCTTTGTGGACAGAGAGCCACTGGAGGTCTTTGAGGTGTTCAGATATATATGCAGATTAGTAATTTTACAGTAAATCTGATTTCTGCATTTTGTATGGCTTTGAGCCTCTTGGGGAGTTGAGCAGTGATGCTTGCATAGCAGGTGTTGCTTTAATCAAGCATGGGTTTGCGTGAGGGATCTTCAGGTGCCATCTGAAAACCTGGATCGTGAGGGTGTTGAAACGGGGCTCCGATCAGTTGACTTGGTTGGACATCAAGATTTGATTGTAGATCCATTGTCCCCAGGTTTGTGGCTGAGCTGAATGGACTGGGTGCCGGGTCTAGCTTTGAAGGCCACTAGGCTTAGGACCAGAAAGAGGTGTCCGTTTCACATATGACCACTTCTGTTTTGTCCGTGTTGAGTTTTAGACAGTTTATCTTCCAGCTTGGGACTTCAGACATGAAGCTGATATGGTTTGCTTAGGTGTTCAAAGTTTTTCGTGAAAGGAAGAGGATAAGCTGAGGGTCATCCACGTAGGAGATGATGCTGAGCCCTTGAGCGTGGATGATGTTGGCGACAGGGTTCATGTAGATATTACAGAGCGCTGAGCTAAGCGAGGAGCCTTGAGGGAGCCACAGATCAGGTTGGAGGCAGTGGATGGGTACGAGGCTAAGCTGACCATTTGGGTACTGCTTGAGAGGAAGGTTGTGATCTATCAGAGTGTAGAAAACAAATCATGTTTTGAACCACAAGGCCTATGCCTCCATGGGCACGTTACTGTTAATGCCTGCCTGCATCCCTCATGCCCCACGTTACTGACTCTCTTCCTCTGGGAAAAAAATGAATATATTCTTTGACTAGTTTTTAAAGAGGATGTAAAATATTTTGAGCATTTATGAAACTAAACATTAACCTGTTTTCTCATCCGCCTCAGCAGCCTAACCAGCAAGGATGGTTCACCACCGTCCTTGTATCATGCTTTTCCCACAACCACACTGGCAACAAAATCTAGCCTTCTCAGTATTTAATAACACTTATCAAATCTTAATACAATAAATCCGGAGAGTTCTTCAAAGTACATAAAAATTGAGTGATTAATGTCTAAGCCGAAGCTGTTTACCAAGGCATTAATGAGTATTTTGGGGATGATAAAAAAGAAATGGATAACTTTATGTATTGTGGCCTTTCTCCTATGACTTTTTTCATTGCCTGTTTCATAGTATTCTCTCTGATTTATGGTTACTTTCAACGTAGAGTTTCTTTTCTGCCTGGACACTATTTGATACAGGTGGAGGCGCCATAGCGCATACTCTCCTTTGAAATGTTGAGTTGTAGGGCTTTCTTTCATACACAATTTACAAACCTATGTTAACACAACGTGGAAATCTAGCCATTATTTAAGTGAAACTGTTCAACTGGAAAATTAGTATGTGTATGAGAATATTGGGTTCTAAAACAAATAAGCCCTCCCAGCTATTGCACTTTTTGATTGTGCTGACTTTCTTTCAGGCTCAGTACTCTCATCATGTGATTCAGCAGATTCTGGGACACCTGGATTCACACAAAAAGGACTCTCCACGTATCAGAGCCGGAATCGTTCAGGTGCTTTTGGAGACTGTCGCAATTGCTGCAAAGGGATCCATAGGTACGTTCAGTATGTAATATTGTGCAGAGTTGTTTAATTGTTTCTTCACCTGGAACTGCTGAAACATTCCTTAATCTTGCTGTGTAAAAGATTCAGTTGAGCAGAGTATAGAATTATATTTAAGTAAAATATTCTTCAGTACTTTGCATGTGTTACTGTTAGTGCTGAGCTACTGTGTTCTATTTATCATCAGAATTGCCTTATCTTTAAAATAAACCTTACATCATGGAAGGTGGCAAATAAATGATCTTGTGAGCCAAACTGAGGTATTGATTTAGATAATTTCTAGTTGTTGCCTGGTTAGCATGGTACACGGACATCTTTAAGGTAAACCTACACGGTTAGCCCTATTCATAAAGACTATGGGACCGATTTGCAGTTCAGCGGGCGGGTTACTCTGTCACAAACGTGACACATATCACGTCCTCCATATTGCAAGTGCCATTGAATATAATCCACTTCTAATAAGGAGGACGGGATATCCATCACAATTGTAATGGAGTAACCTGTCCGCCAAACTCTAAATCAGGCTCTAAGTTTTCCCGACCGTACTCCCATCTCGAAGCAGACTGTTTTCCCTCAGTTGCTAGCCAATTAATATTTGTGAGAGATGAATTGAGATAATTTGTAATAAATCACGACATATGTAAGCAACATATTAAATCTCAGAAGTGTTGTTTAAGTGTTCTGCAAGTAACTAAAATGGTAGGGATTGTTAGCTTATCGATGAACGAATGGAGTAAACATTAGAACATTGGAATGCTAAGAGCTCCATGGAAAACAATGCAGTTGCTTAAAATGGCTGGTGTAAACCTTCTGCTCCAACATTTCAATGCTTGTCCTGATGTTTTTTTTGTTTTAATTCTTAACATTCTACTCGTAGTGGGTGGAATAGAAATGATCTGATAGTCTTATAGCCCTCATGCCTCAGGCTTTACAGCCCTCTCCCTCTTTATAAGCCTTTGCCTGAGGCTCAGGCCTCGGGTTCAGGGCCTTTAACAACAGGTATAGCCATCAGAGGTGGGCTATTACATGACTTCTCCTGCTTGCATTGTAAGGAGTCAGACTGAATGATGGTCATATGAGATATCGGTGTGGTAAACCGAGTTGAGTGAGAGTGATGAAAACCGTGCAAGATGTATCACATATTTAATTTAAATGTGTGTAGTGGGGCTGTGAAAGTGCATAACCTACCAAATAGTTTGCATCGTGATCAGGAGTAATGAGGGTTTATTTCAAGATGTGGCAGTTATAACAGGAGTCTCATAACGCCGCTATGAACCATCCTTCACCGTCCCCCCACTAACCGTCTTCTCTTTCGCATTCTCCGCACAAACTCACATTCCTGAATCAAACAAGCTCGTGCAGAGAATACCACACACCTCCCATATATATATTTTAGATGACATATCAAACTGTTATTAAATTACATAACAAATAAACCATAATCCAAATAAACTACATAGAAATATTAAAAGAAAACATAGCAAATTCAAATGTAACCTCTCATATACATTTTTTTTCTTCCATAAGCCTCTTTGTAATAACAACACATATTTACTAGAATCTTCATAAATTATGATAACGAATAATATTTGAACTTATTTTAACGAATACTCCTTGAACTGGGCAGGCATACATAGAGGGTGAACCCTTATCCTCACTACTCGGTGTTCCATAGAACAGTCATCTCCACTGACCACTCACATCCAAATCAACAGGAACGTCCAAGAAAACATTACTTACATCCAAAACCACCCCCCCTTCTTTATGGCAAAACTTATTCTCCAACACCTCTTCATGCTATTCGTGATTGTTATGCAAAGGTACTCTAGATAAATTCCATACAGTGCCATCCTGCACTTGCACAGCATTCCTGAAACACTTGATTACCTTCACAGTATTAGACTATTTAGATGTTCCTTTCCGGACATTGACACCACATTTCACTCTCACCGAGTTACCAATTTCTACCAACTGTTTATTGAATGTACCTCTTTTCTCAACTATCATTTTTTGGATATGCCCCTTGTATTCTTCCACAGCTCTCCTAATCCTCTTGTAATCCACCTCATTGTTACTGTTACACTTATTCTTCAACCACCATGGCACTAAAATGCAACCAACCGTCCTGCCTCTCAGTTATTCAAAAGGAGAAACTGATGACACACAGTTAGGTGTCGTTCTGTATCAGGGGTCTCCAACCTTTTCTGCTGCAAGAACTACTTATTTTCAATGAAAATATTCCTGAACCACTAATATTATTGTGGTCATAATAACCACATCAGACTGCATTACAAAGTGGGCACCCCATGCGAGATTTTGCAGGGATGTCTACAGTAATGTAAAAACGTCTTTGTTATTGTCGAATGCATCTTAATGAGTAATACACAATAGCCACAACTGCAAAGTCCGTGGCACAAACGCCACATCATTTATTGCTCAAATATCAACTTTAAATATATTTTTGAAACTCTACCATTTTAATCCAAATATCAGCTTAGGAACTCTGAAAATACATACATTTTCATCTTGAAGAAAGACTTTACAGTTTTGGTATACCTATTTTAGTTCAGCAAACAAATGCTTTAAGTTTAGTAGCCTAGGCTGCACACAAGAGAGCTACTTACAGGTACATGGAGAGCTGCCAGTAGCTCACGAGCTACTTGTTGGAGAAGCCTGTTCTATATGTTTACAACATGGCTTGCAAAGGTTTCCTTCAATTACGTCCCCCTTTTATAGCCAACTGGATAGACACTTAGATTACTCTATTAAATCTTTCTACTTGCCTTTAGCCTCTGGGTGGAATACTGATATTCGTTTGTGCTATATGCCACACATGTAGAACAACTGTTCCATCTTTCTGCTGATGAATTGGGGCCTATTATCTGACACAATGACTTTAGTAATACCTTCCCTACAAAATAGCTCATCCAAAAATTCCACAATTGCCTCAGAAGTTACTTTACCAACCATTGTAACTTATGGACATTTTGAAAAATAATCAGCTACCACTATACAATAGCACTCTTGTCTAGATATTACAGAAATGAGGCCAATAATATCCACACCCAGCATTTGCCAATGCCATCCGGCAATTCCACAGGCATGGACTCTGTTACTATAGCTTTGGCTGACTTATCACCAGTGGAACAGGGAACACAAGATTTCACCCCTTTGTCCACTATTTGATCAATCCCTGGCCACCAATACTGTTCTCGCAACCTCTGTCTGGTATTAGATATTCCACAATGTCCTTCATGAGCAAACTGTATTAATTTCATTCTTAAGCTAAAGGGGGTTGTAATGTTATCCCCTCTCAAAATTAGGCCATTCTCCACACCCATTCTTCCCATATTTTATGAAAACCCTTGAGTTCACCTATAACTTCTTTCTCTCCTGACCAGCCATCAAGTATATATCGTTGGACTCTCAATGGTACTTCATAATTTTCAGTTTCATTAGTCCATTCCTCCTCTGAAATAACCCACAGACCAACATCATTTTTCCCCAAATCACTGACATCACCAAAAGTAAATGCCACTTCGCACTCCATCATTTCCTCAAAATCCTCAAACTTCTCCACCACTGGTAATCTAGACATGCAATCAGCATGTACATTGTTACATCGTGGAACATGCTCCATTTCATATTAATGCTAAAAAATAGTGGGGTTTTGTCATTTGCGGGGCCGGGTTGGACAATACAATAATAATTATAATCAAGGGACACCCGGTCACGATTGAATTCTGCTACTCTTTTATTCAAAGCAGATTATATACCCTAAATACTTAGTTATTGGGTATTGATCAATTATTTTAACGAATTAAGTTTCATCACTTTATACACATTTGAGATAGTCCAAGATTTACACATTGCCGTACATATAAAAACTATATATCACCATGGGGCGACCCAGTATCCCTCAGAACCTGGGCAATACAAATCAATATAGACAATGGTTCTGTTGGGTATAGTAATTGATTCCTTCAGTACATGAACTAAATTCTATTTTAGATACAATTCATAGTCTTCTCATCATTTAAGACAGAGCTCCAAACCAGGAGCTTGCTCACCACATAAACCAACATCAAGAAAATTCAAGATATTTATTCGTTTGTAATTTATGAATTCATTTTTCATTCATAAACGATCTTCATGTATATCATACTTTTTGTTAGAACTTAATTACAATTCATAAATATTTTCAAAATACGGCGCACAACAATAGATAGTGATTATAATGTGACATAAAGTGAAATAGTGACATTCAAACATGTGTATATACAAATCAGTGAAAAAGGGAAAAGGAACATCTTTTGGCCAGTTTTCAGATCTAATTAAAATTATCACAGTAATCTACTTCAATTGGATGTCATGAAACTGGATATTCTGTAATGGTCCACTGATACTAAGCTCGTCGACGTTTCGACCCTATGGACGACTTAGTTATGGGTCTATAACGGGTCTTCTTCAGGACAAGGGGCGGTGGTAAAGGCGCTAGAGGGCCTGCGTAAATTGAACCCAGATTAACGATCTAGAAGTTATTTCGTCCGCCTAGGGTTTTATCCCTTAGTTGACACAATGGTGCCCAACGGAATTTTCAAAGGAGTGCAGAAAAACCATGGGGCTGGGAGTAATTGAATTGTTCAGCAAGCCCACAAACGTTGTTTTTCGAACACGGAAGAAGAAACGAATGGATGCCAGATTACGCCGACTGACTCCAAATGAGGAACTATAACCCTTAGAATAGAACGCTTGATTATTACGGCGCTCTGAACCTCTTGAATCCCTAGGAGTTGCATACCGGATTTACACCGTGTGTGTTGGAAAACGATGTAGGAATCTTTGAACTCGATCATTGGACGTCTTGATTAATACGACGTTTGTGGGCTTGCTGATCAATTCAACTACTCCCAGCCCCATGGTTTTTCTGCACTCCTTTGAAAATTCCGTTGGGCACCAATGTGTCAACTAAGGGATAAAACCATAGGCGGACGAAATAACTTCTAGATCGTTAATCTGGGTTCAATTTACGCAAGCCCTCTGGCGCCTTTACCACCGCCCCCTGTCCTGAAGAAGACCCGTTATAGACCCATAACTAAGGTGTCCATAGGGTCGAAACGTCGACGAGCTTAGTATCGGTGGACCAGTACAGAATATCCAGTTTCATGACATCCAATTGAAGTGGATTACTGTGATAATTTTAATTAGATCTGGAAACTGGCCAAAAGATTTTCCTTTCACTGATTTGTATATACACATGTTTGAATGTCACTATTTCGCTTTGTCACATTATAATCACTATCTATTGTTGTGCGCCGTATTTTGAAAATATTTATGAATTGTAATTAAGTACTAACAAAAAGTATGATATACATGAAGATCGTTTATGAATGAAAAATCAATTCATAAATTACAAACAAATAAATATCTTGAATTTTCTTGATGTTGGATTTATGTGGTGCGCAAGCTCCTGGTTTGGAGCTCTGTCTTAAATGATGAAGACTATGAATTGTATCTAAAATAGAATTTAGTTCATGTACTGAAGGAATCAAGTACTATACCCGACAGAACCATTGTACATATAAAAACATCAAATCATTCCACACAATTATATACAATTTTCACATAACACAATTGAACATTTGACAAATTACAAAACAAATTTTCAAAATCAAATCCTAAAGAGTGGAGAGTACCCTCGTAGCTAATTCAATACAGTCCTGAAAACGATTTAATTTATAAGTAATTTATAAGTACTTAAGGACTGATCTCACAAGGGCAAATATTAAATTATTGGGTGTGTACACTGATGACGTGTACAATATTCTATTTATAGCCCTTTGTGAGTATAGAAGGTTCATACAACAGCCCACAGTTGTACACACCCAATAATTTATAATTTGTAATTTGTCAAATGTTCAATTGTGTTGTGTGAAGATTGGGTAATGGACGGGAATCCACCCAAATCTCCTAATTTAAACTCCGGAGATCAATGCATAATCCTAATTCACCTGAAGGTTTGATCAAAATAACTGAAGAAGACTCTACTGGTTCTATGATCTTCTGCTTGCACAAATCACTCAATAGTTCTTTAAGTTTGTTTCTATATGTGAGTGGAACATTCCTCTCACGATGCCGAACTGGAACAGCATTTTTTTCCCCAAAATTATCCGGTGTTTAAATCCATTATACTCACCAAGTTTATCACTAAACACATTACTAAAAGTTCATTTAAATTCTTCCTCAACATCCTGTTATCTTTACTTTCAACCACTGTATCCCAGTTATGGTAAAATTGACCACATAAACAAGATGGTTAGCCCTGGGATCCAACATGATTCCCATTTTTTCTTGATGTGGCCACCCCAACAGTGATTCTCCATGATCTGCCACATATATCTTTCCGTGAGAACATCTTCAAGAAAACTCTAGGTCTTGCCCAAAATAGCCTAATAAATGTATCTTAATGCCCGTACACCCCTGGTGATAAATCAGGAGGTTGTAGAGCCTGATTCCCATACGTTTTCTATGTAACATCCTTGCTGAGTATAGTATACTATGCACAAGAGTCAACATACACAATAGTGTGTTTCTCATCGATATAAATAGCACACGAAGGAAAACTCCTGTTCTTGTGGTCCATTTTATCAACACTCAATCACATTTGGGTCATGCTCCACTCCTGACAAAAACTCATAATTTTTTTCTCATCTGCAACTAAATTGACTTTTTTTTATATCAGAGGAACGTCTGCACACCCTGCTTAAATGGCCTTTTCATTTTGCATTTGCAGCAAATCTTAGCTGCTGGACAATTTCTAGAGTTTTCTAAATGCATTTGACTTCCACACCTATAACAGTATATAGATTTCTTTCTGCTTTCCCCATTCCTGTGTTTTTTTGGGCCCTTCTCATCTTTATATTTTCTGTTTACACAATTTGCTTGGGTTTTTAAATCATTCCATATTTCTTTAACGGATTTCTCAGAGTATTTCACTCTCTTAGCTATTTCTATAGAAGCATTTAATGATATGTCTGCTGATACCCACAAACGCTCCTGTACTTTTTTACTTTTTGTTTTCATCAAAATATGGGCTCGCAGAATAGTCTGTGTTCAAAATCACATGTGGTCGCTAATGCCCTCAATGCTGACACAAATTCTTCAATTGACTCGGCTTCGCCTTCTCTTCTTGTATCAAACTTATACCTCTCCATGACTAGATTGCTTTTCCTTCCAGAACGTTTATTCATTTGTTTAAATGCATATGATGTACATCAAAATACCGGTAAATTCAGACGTGGTAAATTCTTATATTCTTTTAACCAAAACCACCGGCAATGTTTCAACAGTGACAGTTTCCTTTCTGGTTCACATGCATGTCTCTCTAGAACTTCTACATGTACTAAAAATACCCCTTCCCATGTTTTCCAAACCATTGGTGGTTCTTTTGTAGCTGGCGGTGGTACAATACTTGACATTCTCTTAAAGAAGGACATTTTTGGTTTTTTAAATAACTAACAGAACAAGCGTTGTCATCGTTGTCAATGAATGCAAAAATAAATAATATTGTCACAGTTTTCTATGGCTACAAGGAAAATAAATGAAGTAGTCACCTTTGTCTTTGGATGTAAAGAAAATATTTAAAGTAGTCACTGTTGTCTTTTCCGCCCACTTTGAACACTGCTCATCATATAATAACTTCTTCAATATGGTCAAAAATGGATTACAGAAATACCATTGCGTAAACAAAACAATTCTCAGCAGAACACAAAGTAGCGTTAATGTGCAGAATATCTAAAA
Organism: Lissotriton helveticus; assembly: GCF_964261635.1. NCBI lineage: Eukaryota > Metazoa > Chordata > Amphibia > Caudata > Salamandridae > Lissotriton > Lissotriton helveticus. Next base: position 258,575,953 of record NC_136063.1, on the reverse strand, counting down.
ACAGGCAAACAACCCACTTCAAAATGGCCCCCAAATGTGCAGCGTCGAGTAGGCAGGACTGCACAGTAATATGAGGCTACTTTTCCCACGACATGCACTCAAAGAGACAAGCGAACAATGTGGAGGTAAGGCTGCCACACGCTGGGTATAGCCATGACTTGATGTCAAGCGTGTTCCCTCGCTCAAGAAGCGGGCGCAATAAATAACAAGAGCGGGCCCATGCTCTAGAGACGGCCACTGTCCATTTAATTGATATGAGCGCTTTCCTATTCTTATTATGGAAAGTAATGTATTAAAACCATCAGGAGTAAACACAATTCCTATTATCAATGCCCTGATGATTGCAGTTCATCATCAAAAATAGTTACTCAGCCGTGTCCGAGGCTCGTCGCCAGTGTAGTGGGGCAGTTAATGTGCACAACAAACCAAACACATTGCAGCGTGATTAGAAGTCGAGAAGGTTTATTTCTAGATGTGGTGATCATAACAGGAGCCTCACAACTGCGCTACGAACCATCCTTCACCATCCCCCTCTAGCCCTCTTCTCTGTCGAATTCTCTGCACGAGCTCACGTTCCTAATCAAACAAGCTTGTGCAGAGAATACCACAGTGTGTAACCAATTGGCTTCTATCTTTTAGGAAGGCATACTAAAACGATGACGTTTAAATGCAAATAAGGGTCCTGAAGTATTAATACCATCTGTCAAACCAGAGTATGTGATTGGCACACAACTGGTTTGCGAATGAATGTGCAATTTCTGATGCAACCTATGTAGAAATAGGTTGCATCACCAATTGTCCGTCTTTAGGGGTTGCAATGCCTAACCAATAATAATTAGGTAGGACACAATTTGTGACTCCAGCGATTTGCTGCGATTGCAGGGAAGGAGGCTTTCCAGGGACATCAGGCCGTGTATTTGCATTTTCAAATGGGAAACTTTTTATGTTTGCGACTGTATTTTCAGTGAAAATTAATACATACCGTTGCTGCTCACAAGTAGGAAGGCAATGACAGTTTCACTGCCCCCTGTACTTCCAGTTTTCCAAGGAGTGGCAACTTTTCCAGCTCTTGTAAGGGCTTTTTCGCACTATAAAAAGGTATTTTGTGGTTACTAATCCTGTGAATTTGCCAATAGCCGACCTTGGAACCACAAATACCTAAAGTGTGTTGCATAATGCAAATATCTTCGGTAATCTCAAAGCAAGTGGCTTATCCATTCTTGTTTATTTGGGGGAGGGGGTGTTGTAGCAATAAGTTAAATAACTAGGGGTCCTTCCTGCCTATCTTACTTTCTCCAAAGAATTAATCAAACCGCACCAGACCATAGGCAGGTAGAACCCCTTGTGGTTTAATTCTGCATTTATGACAGTGCGCACACAATTATATTTAGCAGAAATGGAGGAAAATAGCAGTGGAACTGACATTCATTCCCTACATAAACGAATCAAGATCTCTGCGCAGGCGACGGTATCTGTTTTGTTGCTGCAGTTTTCGGCAGGAATGTAATTATACCCTCCAGTTCTGTAACCCAGACCCATCTATTGCCCTTAAATATTATCAGCACTTGAAGGGAATAAGTCAATAGATTATGATAATATAACACCCACGTCACCACTCTGAGGACCCTGATTTTACACATGCAGCTACCATAGACAGATGTACTTCAGTTGTCTATAATTCAAGTTATCATTTATTTTTAAAGATACATAAATACGATGGCTCTTTAGGAGCATTAGTCTAATAGTATGTAATAAGAAAAATCAAATAAAGGATAATAATTCTTTATCCCGGCAAGAACTAAACCGCACTACTTTCCTGCTACAAGGGCGTTTTTGTTGAATGCACAACAAAGGCTTTCTAAATAAACTCAAGAGATTGTTCATACCCAACGAAATTACACTACATCAAACTAGTGCCCTGCTGAAATGTTATAGTGAATAAATAAAGTTGTATCTGTTTTCCAGCGTAATGCAATCAAAAAGAGGTGAAAATAATTATGCAGTTGTCTTGTCTCAAAAATATATGTTGCATATACATGCCAAACTGGTGTTTGTATGGTGCAGAATAGCGTTTGGCGACCAATAGTAGCCAGAGTTGCATAATGTCTACATCAAACAGACTCCAGTTTTACAACGAACATCTGTCTTTAATGCGAGTCAGTAATACATAACCGGTTTTCAGACCATAATGCATGTGACATGGTGAAGTTTTATCTGCCGTTACAGAGCAGAGCTGAATGGTTTTACTCACGTAACATGTTTATGGTGAACTTTGATAGCAGCCTTGGCAGTTCAAAGCTTTTCTTGATCAGAAATTATTACTTCCAGGCGCCAACATTCAAATGTCTGATAATTCAGTGGGTACTGATCTCCACCCACCTCTCAATTTAGACCCCAGTCTGTGGTGGCCCATGTCTATTAAAGGGTCCCTTGGTACGTGTTTACCCTCATGGCGATTGATGGGCCACGCAATGACCCATGCAATGACCCACGCAGGTGGTTGCCCTCTAACATGTTCTTGCAGTCTTCTTCTCTTCTCCAAGTCCCATTGTTTCTGATTCCATGGCAGTGAAAGCCCCCAAAAATAGTAACACCTCAGCACTAGTGAATAAAGGACACAGAACATGTCTGAACAACATGGTAATGCTGGGCTCTCTCAAACTTTGTTGCAGCTTCCCCTGCATTGAGCCAGACTGTCCCAGAATATAGTATTTATGGGGCTCGGTAGATGGCAAAATGCTGCTTCTGCTGATCGATCTTAACCTGTGCCAGACACCCACGGAATTGTCCCTTAAAATGAGTCTGTTTACCGGTGGAAAATCTAACCAGACTGATTCTGGGATGACACGAGTCATCCTGGTTTTGTAAAAGCCATTAGCAAAGCAGGCCCACAATATTGTCCTGTATTGGTATGAACATGTTCATATTAGAGTTCCTCTCTGTCATTTGTGCGGTCATATGGTATCAAATGTTTTTTCTCCTCCCCTAACATTCCTGAAATAAGTGTAGTTGGATGTTCCTATATTTAAACGTTCTCTGTCTTTTTTCCAGAAATCTTTCATCTGCGCAACTGCCCCTTTGTTCCTTAGAAGGTTACTGCTTCAGCCTAAACATTAAATCACACGTTTACATCCTGTTACTGCAGAAACCTGTCAGCCTCGTGTTTGGCATATCTCAAACAATGCATTGAGGCATTGGATGCTCTGTGGCACGTTACACAGATAAAATGCCAGTGCATTATGTTTTTTAAATATATACATGCTGCTCAAGGATTTGTTCAGAACCAAGTGGCCGGCGATATCGACGGGCGGGGTGCAAAATACTAAGACTGTGTCGACTTAGTTCCACCTAATGCCTCTAAACCACCACCAGACACTCCCTGCCTCTTTAACTCAATCTTGCTGGTTCTTTTTTATCCCTGCTTTTTTTGGTTTGTCACTGTTTATCTGACTTTCTTTATTTCCTTCTTACCCCATTAGTGTTTTTCTCTCTTTTATTCTGTATCAAAGATTTTTATAGAAAATCTGGTGCCTGTGCCCAAAAATGAGAGTGCCGGTGGGCCACACTTAGAACCACCAGCTCAAACTACACATATAGATATCCTTTCATACATATAAAAAACAGTTTATTCTGACAAAGGACTGCTCCTACAGCTTTGCGTGCAGCCAGTTGGGGTTGCTAGTGCTGATCTATGCAAAATGTAATGTCTGATTTTTAGTCTGCAAGTGTTTTTTGTCTGTCACTCTTCATCTATTTAGGATATGATCTATTATTTGCCATTTTGGGGGGGGGGGTCAAAGCACTTTTTATTACTGTAAGAAATTGGGTTATTGGTTGAGGGGAGTGAAATGGAAACGCTTCTCAAGCAACAACCACACTCCTTGTCATGGTGAAAAGTCGTTAAATTAACCTGTGCTTAACCCTGTGGTAGCTTGGCACAAAAGCAGTGAAGCTTAACTTAGAGTTAAAATGTAAAGTATTTATGCAGCACACAAACAGTAATTAAGTGAAAACACAACACAAGAAAGATCCCAAACCAAGTTAGAAAACTGGAGACATTTTTTTATCAATAAAATGGTAGCGGAGCAACAAAATCAGAGATATTCAATGTTCAAGTTTTAAGTAAGTATAACTCCTAAAGTGCCACTTGCTGGCATCTGGTCGTGCTAGACCGGAGGAAAATCACAAGTTCAGTCCGACTGCAATGGAGTGCAGATTGGATACAGGAATGAGTTAGTCCTGCCGAAAAAGTGGCCTTTTCAAAGTCTGGTGCAAAGAGTCCAATTAGTAATTGAGGACCCCAACAGTAGCATGGGGAGCTGATGTTCTCTATATACAGCTATAATCTTTTCAGACTATGTATTCTGATCATTGCAAGTCATGCTTCTTTAATAAGGTCAAGACAGAACACCTTTTTTCCCCATAGAAGCACTTGCTCCTATGTGTAATAAATACTTGAGTGCCGAGGTACACTTACATATTTAGTAGCAGGGGGAGCGTTGTGGATGGTTGTCACTGTAGTGTGTAGAGCAGGACAGGCGTCACGGATGGTTGTCACTGTACAAAGAAGATCGAGTCGGGTATTACGGATGGCCGTTGCTGGAGCCTGCATTGACCGTCGCTTTAGTGCGAAGAGTCGGGTTCACCAGAGCTTCGCATTGACGGCCGTCAGAAGTTCTCCCTTTCTTGAAGAGCATTGCACTCTGATGCCAGCCAATGATCCATGATATGGGGAAGCACCTCTTCGGGATCAGGGACTCATTCTAGCAGAGGCCAGCAGGGCTCGGGCTGTTGCAGTTGCAGGACCAGTTGCAGCAGTTCAGATGTGCGGTTGCAGGGAGGGCTCTGGAGCTTGTTGGGTCCCTGTACCTGAGATCAGGAGGTCAACCGACTGGCTTTTTCGAGTCACTCAGATAGCCTGGGACGATGAGAGCAGGGCCTGGCTTCCCAATAAGGAGGGCAGTTCTCTGAAGAACAAGGCAGGCCTCAAGCATCAGGATAGTCGTCTGGGGTACAAAACAAGCCTCAAGCAGCACGGCAGTAGTCTTATAGCAGCAGTGAAGTCTTCTGAGGAACATGTCAGACCTCAAACAGCATGGTAGTCCTCTGGAGCCAATATTAATTCGTCATAGGTGAGTAATGACAGACCCAAGCCCCTAGAAACTCCAAGTCCTTGTAAGCTTTTGGGAAGGAAAATACCAACTTTCTAAAAGTGGCATTTTCAAAATTGTACTCTAAAATCCGACTTTACAGTTAAAGATGATTTTAAATTATAGTACATTTGAGTCCAAACATGACATTTCTACCTGCTCCCAATCAATCGTTAGCACTTATTAAATATGATAAGTTATCGTATTGTTTTACAATGTGAGAGATGGGTCGTACAGGAGTGACAAACACATTTTGGAGTTTTTCGCTACCAAAACATGTAAAACTTAAGAGCACATGTCCTAATTTTGAACTACAATATGCCTTGCCCTATGGGCATGGGTGCATCTTAGGGGTGACTTATATGTATTAAAAAGGAAGGTTTAGGCCATGCAAAAGGTTTATTTTGCCACATCAAAGCCAATTTTACCAAGTTTTAGGGAGAGAGCTTAAGCACCATAGCAATGGTTAGCAGTGGTAAATTGCACACAGTCCTAATGCCAACAAAATCAAATTCATAAAAGAGAAGGGGTGAAGGCAAAAAGTTTTATGGGTGACCCTGCAGAGAGGGCCAAGTCCAACAATAACCTTCCCATTGCTTTGAGTCGATACATGCAAATAAATACAATCAAAACTAAATCTGAAAGAACCGTGCAAAATGATGCATCTTTTTGCAATTCCTTTTATTCTGTGCTTTATTATACTTGTGGTTATGTTTTTTGTTCAGCACTCTGATCACCCTCAGGCCTTGTAGGCAATATTCAAACAATAAAAATAAATAAACCTGCCTTACAGAAATTAAGATGTGCTTGTTTGAAGAATGCTGATGTTTTGGTCGTCTCTTTCCTTTTTTTCCTTTTTATTTTTCTTTTTCAATATTTTAAAACGATTTGTGTTTGGTGCATGTGGAGATACCTAATCATACATGTTGTACATAGAATCGAACACATGACCGAATTGAAGAATTGAATTCATAGTTCTTTGTTTTATGTATATGATCTCAGGTCCTACAGTTCTGGAGGTGTTCAATACTCTACTGAAACACTTGAGCCTCAGTGTAGACTTTGAGCTAAGCGACCGGCGTAATTCTGCGGACAGTGCTCAGTTCAGCTCTAGCACCAAAGAAAGTGATGAGAGGATTGTCCAGAATGCTATTATTCAAACTATTGGTGAGTGAAATTTCATTTCATGTTGCTTGCTACTGTGATTGTTCTAACCTGTATAGACACGATTATCTTTATTTGTATTTTGTAAGAATTTATAATAAGAATTTAGATTACAGTTTTGCTGTTTCTAAGTGCTATAAATAGCAACTGTTGGCAATGGTCCTCATATGTTTTGGCGTGAAAAGGATTTAAGGCTAACTTGGCCTTGCGGAGATTCAAAATTGTGGCCTAGCAGGGGAATTAGGGCTATGGTATTGCATTTTGAGAGCTGGATGCGATCTGTGATCATGAGTGCAATGCTACCAGTTTAGTCCAAATGTAGAATAGAGACCCTTGCTAAAATATGTAGTATAAATCAACGTAGCAATGTCTATGTGGCCCTGTTTTGCTATGGTGCCCCGGGCTACTCCAATTAAGCCTCCGGGCTTGATTTCTTGTTTTAAAAGCTCGTATAATGAGGAGTTCATATATCTGTGTATTTGCCAGCCTGCTTGTGATATTTTTGTGTAATTTTTTCTTCATTGAAAATAAAAATAGAGGTAGCAAAAAAACAACATAGCAATAGAATCATAAACCCGATACTGGTTTACAGCTCCAAAATCCAGTAAACCCAAATGACAAGAGATAGAACATGGGAAATACTCAGAGACTCAAACTACTTAAGGCAAGTCGAGCCAGATAGGATAATATAAGATTAATGGTTGTATGTCTCAATATCAGGGTTGAAATATCACCCTATAAAACTATCAGAATCACAATATTGACTGCCACTGTGTTGTCACTGTTAACGCATGTAGGAAAGTATACATGTACTATTCTTAACTCTGCATCTTCTTACCATGACGATATAGTGGAGCGGATAGGGGCAGTCTTGTGCATTAGGGTAGCTAGTGACTGTTGTCTGAGTCAGAGCTCAGCACCTGGGCACTGTTTAATATTTGGGTACAGGTACTAATGCAGCATTTCATGTTTCCCCCACATCCTGCAGAGACTACTCGTTTCTAACAGTTATACGAAATACAAACTATAGGTGTGTCAAGGAACATAAAGCAATACATGCCTACATTATTGACCTTCGCTTCCTCTGCAACTCTGTTTCAACTGCGTCTCCTCCTTGAACCTGGTCGGTTGAATTGAGTGCCCCAACGGTTCTTCTCCATATAATGTTAACAGAATACAATACACGCGTTATTCCACTGTGCTTTGTTTCTCAACCACTTTCCCCACCTTGACCCCATCAATGCTTTGGAGCAGAATACTGTTGGTTCAAGTGTTAGGTAAAATAATACAAATAAATATATAAATAAATATTAGTTATACTTATTGCTCATTGGACATGTTCGCTCAGAAACTTTTTCACTGGAAATGGTATCACTGGATGCTGGTCTCGACATATTAGAGTGGCCATAACACTGACAAAAGCCTCTCTGTGTAAGCCCACGTCAGTCATGAAAAATGGTAGAGTAGTTTTGATGAAACTTTAGATCAAGCCTTGTAATTTATTTAAACATAGATGTAATCGGAGCATCAACAAGCATACATAACAGGATGCATCTGGAAATTGAACTGGTTTAATGTACTTGGTCATTGTAGGAAATTTGGGAGTTGGATTGAGGGGGGAGGTGAAAACCCTTCTCAAGCAGCAACCACACAATACCTTTCAGGGTGAACCACAAAAGTCACTAAATTATCCTGTGCTTAACCGTCTGGTAGCTTGGCACAAAAGCAGCCAGATTTAACTTAGAGGCAATGTGTAAAGTATTCATGCAGCACTCAAACAGTAATAAAATGAAAACTTATCCCAAGAAAAACTCCACACCAATTTTGAAAAAAAGAGAAACTTTTAGTAAATAAAGTGACACCAAAACACATTAAATCCAATCAGTAGAACTGGAGTTATAAATTTGAAATATTTTTGGTGAAAAATAGTTCCTAAATAATCCAAGCGCCCACAGCGGACATCTAGTCGCGCAAGAGTAGAGCAAAGTTGAAACTTACAGCCGGCCGCATTGGAGTGCTGGGCAGATAGATACACAAAGTGGATTGGACTCGGTCTCTGCTCACCTTTAAACTTAAAATAATGTTTGAATAAAAATGTCTGAGAAGATACAGTCCAGCGGGGATAGGCAGCTGGTGCCTGAGGAGAAGGCATACCTGGGGAGCTGCTGGATGAAGTTGCGGTGAAGATATATATGTTCAGACTTTTTGGGAAGTTGAAGATCTCCAGCGGGTCGAAGCTGCAGGCTGTAGCCAATGAGGGATTCATGAGGCGGGACACCTTTCCGAAGTGGAGCCACTGATCAGGATTTGTCCGTCCAAGTGAACTCTGTGTGGGGTCGGTGACTAGCTGGGTGAGGCTGATGATGTTCATGCTTTCAAGGAGGTTGATTGTGTTGATGTCATTGGGGTCATCGAGGTGAAATTTGAGGTCTCCAAGGAAAATGTAGTGTTCGGTGTTGATGGCTTGCGGAGCGATAAATTCCGGGATAGCGTTGCAGAAACCGGGGGCGTGGTACTAGAGGTCTGTGGCAGAGGATGCCTCTGATGGTGGTTTAGTAATCTGTACTGAGTAGGACGTTGAGTTGATCCTTGATCGGGATGGTGTTGTTCGTGGTGGTGCAGTGGATGGATTCTTTGTGGATGATGGTGATCCCACCTCCGTGTTTGTTGATGCAGTCCCGGTGAACAATCTTGTAGCTATTGGACGTGGCGATGTCGGGTGCGGATGCAGGGTTGAGCTGGGTCTCGGTGAGCCAGACGATTTGAGGGGTGAGTGAGGTGATGGTGGGCATTGAGCAGGTGGCTGTGGAGTTGTCCAGTCATGCACAGTAAGCTGGGTCTGGTGGCTGAGTGGACTAATGCATCAACTGTAGAGGATTGTGTTCGATCTCCTTGTTACAGGTTCAAATCCCGGCAGATCCACTCAGCCTTTCATCCTTCTGAGGCCGATAAAATGAGTACCTTTGAATCGGGCAACAATGAACATCTGTTATTCAGCGTGAAGATACCCTGGGGTGAAGGTGTGCTTTACAAATACACCTAATGTCGTGGTGGTGGTGGCGGCTGTGTGTGCAGGTGCTCTGGTGTTGCAAGAGAAGTGACAATGGCCGCATGCGGAAGGTCCCACTATTGAGCATGGAGAGCCACGTCAGCAGTTGTTGTTGAAGCGTCTGGAGTCCAAGGCTTTGAGCTCGGTGCCGATGTAGCTGTAGGTGACTGGAGATACAGAGCTCCTGGTGCTGGGCACGGTCCAAGAGCAGACGGGCATAGACAGGCTTGCTGCCAGTGGCACGCTTGCTGCCTTCTCCATTAAGTAAGTCCTGGGAGTGGAGCTAGGAGGTGGGAGCCGCAAACGGTGGGAAAGTGGGCGTTGAGGCAGGCCGGCTGCTCAAGGAAAATGACAATTTGCACCACATAACAGGGCTCAGACTGCAAATAATAAAGCACAGGATGCAACAGTAAAAGGTGGCTGGAAAAAACAACCACAGGTAAACACAAGATGACAATCTGACAAGGCTCAAAACTGCAAATATTAGACACAGCAACGACGACAGTAATAAAAGGAAAGGGAAACATGGGGGCAACCAGGAAAACAAGAAGATAAAATAACCCGGCTCAACACTGCAAATAATAAGGAACAGTCAATAATTGTCACGTTCACCAGGTTATCCTCAGGATTGGATCGAAGCTCAAAAGGGCCACCTCTTGACAGCCCCAAGTCCGGATAGATTTAATCCCCTCGGACTAGTGGGATGGTCAAGCGAGGGAAGGAAAGGGTAGGAACAGCGGGGAGGGAGACCTGAGAACAGATCTAGAGAGAAAAAACAATATCATCATACGATTCAACGCTTTAACTGTATCACTAAAAGAATGTGATGCAAATGAGAACTCACTCTACCTGTAAAAGAAAATAAGGATGGCTCTCTGCCGGGCGAGATGTGAGGGTAAGTACAAGGTAACAGCACATTCATATTCTATTGAAGAAATGAGTATGGTTAGTAACATGTCCCATCAAACATGGAGATATACACCCTCTGTTCTAATCAACTAGTCCTGATCATACTACTCATACCTTTTTTCATAGAACGTGCTTGCCCTTACCGGACCCCCTCAAACGATCTCCCCAAAAGGATCAGAATACAACAACAATCAGCCAAAGTTTGTTGCAGGTATTGAGTAAGCATAGAGATTCTAGTTTGTCTCCCAATAGTCCAATAGCTCGTTCACCAGTCTCCTCTGTTATCCAAGGAGAGGTTAGTTTCCCATCAAAATAGAAGCTCACAACATATACCAAAGTATAGTATACATCCAGACCTCGCACTTAATGCAAGACTTGTAAATAAAACATGCCCTCTCCTTTTGCTTCAAAGCGAGAGTGTTATAAATGCCCAATTTGTAATGTACTGGCTCAGGATTCACAGAAAACACATCACCTCCCGCATGAGACCGCTGGAAATCGCGTGTCTCTCCAACGGGAGGAACCAAGGAAATGTGCTCCGGAAGCCTCTGTCGCACTCACGAGCACAGACACAGCACAAGAACAAATGTTGGTGCGAGATCGCACCCTTACCCTGACCGTATTTCTAGAAACTCAGGCGTCTTCAGAATAATCGGCGTGTTCGTGAAAGCGCCATCTCCAATTATTGGATTCAGCTGACGGCACGTCTACAGCGTGCAACGTCATCGTGCATGTCTGACGGCACTGATGGATGATGGGAAATGTAGTTTCTGGTCCCGTTCGTCTCCGCTTCCGCAGTCAGTGCGCTTACACTTCTTGTGCCCTAACAATAATAAGGGCTGGCACCAACCACAGTAATGGAAAGAAAGGAAGCACGGGGCAACAAATAAGCACTACGCTTAGGGCAGCGAGGAGGGAGCTGGCACACAGACCTGCTCAGTGGTTCATGCTGCATTTTCCATTAAGTAGGTCCTAGGAGGGGCTAGGGGTGCTAGGCAGCAGGAGCAGCAAACTGCGAAAAAGCAGGTTATCAAGGCTGGCTGTCTGCACATAGAAAATCACAATTTACACCAAATAACAGGGCTCACACTGCAGATAATAAGGCACAGGATACAACAGTAAAAGTACGCTGGAAAAAAGAAAATCACAGGTAAACACAAGATGACAATCTAACAAGGCTTAAAAATGCAAATAATAGGCACAGCAACAACAACAGTAATAAAAGGAAAGGGAAACGAGGGGGCAACCAGTAAAACAAGAAGATAAAATAACCAGGAACAGTGCAAATAATAAGGAACAGTAATTAATAAGGCACAGCTTCTGCAACATTAATGGAAGGATAGGAAGCGCAGGGGCAACCAGGATAATAAGCACTGGGCTTAGGTCAGTGAGTGGGAGCTGGCACAGGCACCTTCTTACTGGGGTCGCACTGCAGCCTCCAGTAAGTAGGTCCAGGAAGGGTGCTAGGAGGCGAAAATTGTCGAAGTTGGGAAAGCAGGCTGCGAGGCAGGCCAGCAACACAAGGAAACTCACAATTTACACTAAATAACAGTGCTCAGATTGCAAATAATATGCCAAAAGATACAACAATAAAAGGGGTCTGGAAACAGAAGATCACAGGAGGACGAGATGACAAGCTACCAAGTCTGAAAACAACAACTAATAGGCACAACAACTTTGCTAGTGTGCTAAAGCATCCCCTTTGAAATGTAAGTGGAGCAGAGAAGAGCTCTGCCTCTCCCATCCTGGCAGGAACATCTACTCCCCCCTTGTCTCAATGTCTAGAAGGAATACACAAAGGCCAATTGCCAAATATTCACTGTCATGTGGCCCTGGAGACAGACTGCAGGCACCAAACTGTTAGCAGAAGAAAAGACCAACCTTCTAAAAGAGGCATTTTCAGAACTGTGACATAAAAACCGACTTTACAATTAAAGAGGATTTTAAATTACAATTCTTTTGAGGGCAAACATGACATTTCTATCTGTTCCCAAGAAAAAGTTAGCACTTATAATTGTAATAAGGTAACCAAATGTAATCCTATGGGAGAGATAGACCTCACAGTAGTCAAAAAAAGAATTGGGAGTTTTCCTCTACCCAGACATGTAAAAGATAAAAGTACATGTCCATCGTTTGAAGTACAGTATACCCTGTCCTATGGCCTGTTTGCCTTTCCTTAAGGGTGTCTTGTGTGTATTTAAATGGGAGGGTATATGCCTGGCAAAAGTTTTATTTTGCCAGGTCGAATTCACAGTATAAAACTGCACATAGGCTGCAATGACAGGCCTGAGATGTGTTTTGAAGGGATACTTAAGTTGTTGGCACAAAAAGTGCTGCAGGCCTACTAATAGTATTTATTTTACTGGCCCTGGGTACATGTAGTCCCACTTCACTATGAACTTATAAGTAAGTTAAATGTGGCAATTAGGTATAAGCCAATTTTACTATGTTTAAAGGAGTGAGCACAAGCCCTTTAGTACTGGGTAGCAGTTTACCTTGATCATGCGCTTTAAAGCCCAGACTATACCACAGATGGAGGACAGAACAGAAACTTATGCGTAGCTGCTCACTTTGTCTCCTCACCTTAAAAATTGATTTCCTTATTGCAATTCTGAAAACTGGTTGTGTGAGTGGACTGCAGGCATTCTCAGTGCAACTGCCCTACTCCAGGCTTTTCCTGGACACATTTGTGCTGACTAGGGGAACAGCCTTACTACCAGCCTTACTACCAGGGCGGTATGTAGTCAATGTTGAGTCACAGGACTCCTCCTTGTGGCGCAAGGGAGCAATTCTACAAAATTCCACATCTACCAGTCTGGAGCTTGGGGGATGTTATAAGGTGCGGAATCTGCAGTTTGCTAGAGTATACAGCAGAAAGAGCGTTACCAAAGGTAGTAACTTTTTCTTTTCTACTGCTAAAATTCGTGTCACTCAACGAAATGCATGAAACTGTGTACATTGTGTGTCTAAATAAGTTTGTTGTTTGATAAATAACTTTTTTTTCTTTCCCCCAATCACCTAGTATCCCCGTTAACCTAAAACTGTCCCCATAATTAAATATAACTTAGGAGGAAAATTATTATTATTATTTCTACTGCAAAAATGCCTGCCTCAAAATGAAAATGTGGACAAACATGACGTTTCTAATGTTATTACGGTAGACTAGAACCAGCAAAACAGGGCACTTAAACTGCAAGCAATCGTGGTCCTTAAGAGTATGCAAATATAATTCCCACCGCTTGCAGAAGAAATTATCTCGGGACTACTGTTAGCAACCCACTTCCTCCAAAGTGTAATTACTTCTAATAAAGAGAATTAATCTCTGGGATTTAAAGCGCAAAACATAATTTTTGGGGAAGTTGAAGTCGACCAGCAAAAGGATCATGCTGGAACACGTGCCATGGTACTGGTGTTGGTGTGGGGTGAGTTCAGGGAGCAACAGGAGGCCCTATATCTGGCCAGACTGAAGATGGCTTACCCGCAGGACGTGGGTAAGCAGTAAACAAGGGCAGGGAGGTGTGTGAGCCAGCGAGTGGGGAGGTGTGGTGGGAGACTGGTGAGCAGAGCTGGGAAGCGACTGGGGTTAGGATCCTACGAGGATGGACTCATAGCAGCGGTCAATTTTGGCTGGACGGAAACTCTAGGTTCACTAACTCTGCGCCTCCAAGGCTTCATGTCAAAAAAACATACAAGAAGAAGGGACTTAGTCATTTGGTGCACTCTCACACCCCTCAAAGACCAGCCGTCATACACTACTGGAAGCACTTTCACCCCCTCACAGAGTACCAATCACACCATCCTAGAAGCACTCTTACACCCCTTGCATATGAGGAGTCTTGCTGTGCTGACACCACTGCCACACCAATCAGATTAACAATTTCACACTACCAGACGCACTCACACACTGCTGGTAGACTAGAAGTCACACATTACCAACAGCAAACACCACATCCATCGCAAGGTACTAGCCTGCCACTACTTCAAGCACACAACCCCCTCACACTAGCAGTTTCACACTATCAACAGCACTGAGAATCCCAAGATTGAAGCACTTCTGGAATCTCTCTCACATCTTGCAGAATATCAGTTACTCACTACTGGAAGCATTCTTACACTCCTCACCTACTAGCAGTCTTGCACACCTACAGTGGTCCCGCACCACCATGGCGGCTGTTGCAGACTATGAGAACGACTTGCACTACTCACAGACTAATAGTCACACACAACAGATGACACTAATACCACTCGGAGTGTATCAGTCTGGCACTGACCACATCCTCATACCCTCACACACTAGCAATTTCACTCTCCCACCACTCGCACTATGCACGGATAAGCAGTCTCACAGTAAGCACACTCAAAAGGTACCGCCAAATCCTACAGACGTGGTTCATAATCGAAAGAGCCTCTTCGTTGATTTGGGGAGTTTGTGTATATGGTATTGTGGCTTGGTGGGGGGAGGGCTACAAGAATGATTTGAGGGGTTGATGAATAGAGGCATGAGTATAAGGATGAGGGCAGGGGTGATGAGTGAGTGGGAGGACGAAGAAGTAAGTGCCTTTGTTATTAGCTGAACGTATTGGCTTTGCCAACGCTTGCCATTACAGTGCTTTTTCAGTGGATCTCTCCTGTACATCTAATACCGGCTTGTAAACAACAGTTTGATTTTGTGAGTTTTGCAGAATCGTCAGAAAAGGGCCACAAGAGAAACGGAGGCTAGAATTTTCTCTAAACTGGGAATATATCCAGCTCTCCAATACCCCTGTTTGCTTGTAATTAGCGTCACATTTGGTGGTTTAAGCAGTATAATTACTCAGTTGAGATGAAAATAGAAAGTATTTACTTGGACAAAAATGAGGCCGTCATGACAAGCTTGTTGCACAGCAATGAGGGGAGATGAGCAGATGATGGTGACTCAGATATATGCTACAGCCGCAACACTAAATAATTTTAGTATCAAAAGGTTTTCAGTTATTTAACTACAGCCTCTTTTCATTCTCAGAAATTGAGATGTTTGGTTACCTTAAGCATTAGTGCTTATTTGATCAATTATTTGTTTCTGTGAGGAACTTTGTGTTAATGAATGTATTCTTCAATTGTGCTGCAGGTTTCTTTGGTAGCAATCTCCCAGATTATCAACGTTCAGAGATTATGATGTTTATCATGGGGAAAGTACCTGTTTTTGGATTCTCGTCTCACTCGTTGGACACCAACCAGCTTGGGTTTGTATCTTTATTCTCTTATTCAGCAAGTGCATTTGTTGATTGGCGATCACATCTAGAAATATGTAGTGACGCGAAAATGAAGGTTTTGAAAATGTATTAAAACCAGTTTCTTTACATTCTTCAGATATACATTTTCTAACTTTTTTGCAGGCAATGCTATTGCACAGTGTTGGTAGACTATCTTCAATAGATAGATGCCTCGAAGCTTGCTCTTTAAAATCCTGGTCATTTCACTGTGTATCTAAGAATGTACATACCGCACACCCAATTAAATCCTGGCAGGTGAAAAGTATACATAAAACGAGTTACTGGGTGGGTTAGGCAGGGCTGCATTTTAGCACCATTTCTTTTTAATTTATATGTCAACGGTCTTGAGGAGCATCTTTTAAAAACAAATACCGATTATCCATATATAGGGAAAAAGGGCGTACCCGTTCTGCTTTATGCAGACGATGCCGTCCTCATCTCTAGAACTGCCCTTGGCCTTCAAATATTA
Organism: Lissotriton helveticus; assembly: GCF_964261635.1. Taxonomy (NCBI): domain Eukaryota; kingdom Metazoa; phylum Chordata; class Amphibia; order Caudata; family Salamandridae; genus Lissotriton; species Lissotriton helveticus. Next base: position 258,559,960 of record NC_136063.1, on the reverse strand, counting down.
CTTGATTCTTTCTTCCAATTTATGAAGCTACGGGGCCTGTCCATCAACAACACCAAGTCATTTGTTATGAAGGTAGGTCCTGGTACAAAGAAATCCTACCCTTTTCATATCAATGGGGAAAAAATACCCATAACAAAAACTTTTTCGTATCTTGGTGTACTGTTTGACCAAAAACTTACTTGGGGCCCAGCTGTAAAGAAAAAGAAAGGAGAAATAATACGGACCAATGCAGCAATAACTGATTTTACGCGCAAAATGGGAAACACACCAGTGGGTGCCACGATGAAATTATACCAAGCAAAAAGCATCGCCGTCGCCAGTTACGGGAGTGAGCTCTGGGGTTATGTCCCAGTGGGCGACCTCGTAACCACAGAAAACAACTTCTTAAAACAAGTCTTGTGTCTACCAAAAAGCACAGCTAATTTTTCCATTCATGAGGAACTGGGCATGCCACACCTAGCTGACAAGATCGCTGTAAAACCACTGTTGTGTTGGCTTAATTGTTGGCTGAATGATGAAATCCCATTTACTCAAAATATCCTCCTCGAAGCACTCAACTGGGAAGGGAAACTCAAGATCCCATGGCTAAAATATATTAGAACCTGTCTTCAAGATCTGGGTAGGCCGGATCTCTTTCTAACACCACAGCAAGTATCCAAGAGTGATATAACACCTATGAAGGACGCTTTTTTGTTGTCTCGACAGCTTGTCAGGGAAGAGTTAGAACTGAAGAAGGATAGTGTATTGAGACATATTTTAACTAAATCATGTTTACAAATTGAACCATACCTATCCTGGCCCATTTCCAGATATGAGCGCTTCTTGTTGACCAGATTTCGATTTGATTTATTCCATCTATTGCTAGCCGTGCCCAGTGGAGCCCATAGGGGACAAGTGTTGCCAACTTGCGGCTGCGACAATAAGTCTCCGCAAGACTTGGCACACTTTTTATTTGTATGCTCCTATTACATGATACCAAGGAAAATGTTTTTAAAACCTCTCCTTAAAAAAATGAACTTTGTACAAATAAGACCAGCATTATTTTATCTTCAAATGTTGCACTGTGAAAGCACTTTATTCATTTGTAATTTTTTAAAGACAGCCCTGAAATTTAGGAAAAGTATGGACGGCTAACCCCCATCCCTTCCCACTTCTGTAAATATGTCTCTGATTAACGGTATATCTACATTTGTTCGAGTTTGCACATTCCATCTAGTGATCTCTACCCCTGTTGAAATGTCTTTTTAACCTTGGTGTTTGATATATTTATGTGAATTTTTTATGACACTTTTATGACTGTTTTTCATGCAGTCGAATAAAGAAAATTTTGATTTGATTTGATTTGATTTGAGTTACTGGGTGGTTAAAAAAGAAGCCAGGAACATGATTCAAACAAAGTATAGTAATCCTGCAGAACAATTGAGGTAAATCTGGAACAAGTTTAAGGACCATGCATAAAAAAAACTGCAATAAGAGAAATACAAATTAGATAGAGGCATAATAAATCAGAACCGTGCTAAAAAACAATATGAACCGAATAAGGAGTAAAATGAGGCTTAGCCCTAGCAGTGCAACAATGGTCAAGTAGGCAGTTCATGAAGCTTACTTCTTAGCCCTATTAATGACATGGACGTGCTGCACCAATCACTGTAGAATTGAGTCAGACAGCAATCTGAATTTAAATGTCTGTGAAAGAGAACAAATGTAATGATTGAGTCGTACATGAGACCTATTGTCTAAATGCATAAGATTGGTGAAAATTTCCAATGGCAAAGCAGGTGAAAAAAATTGTTTTCCTGCTGGTCTTATTTCTACAATATCTAAAATGCTTCCCCATTTCATGTAATGCAACCACTATACTCCTGTCTCGAGTCAATTCAATTCAATATGTGTGTGATACTGTGGCAATAAGGCAACACAAATATACAAAGCCATCACATAATTAACATTGCAGTCTCCTATAACCAGTTTTATCCTACTCATGCATTTCTCAGTAATGTATCCCCTAATCTTCGCAAATAATTAGCATTGCAGTCTCCTATGACCAAAACTAATAGATCACATATTCATTAGTAAAAACACTCTTGCTAAAACTACCGATCAATTAAGGGAACCCAATTTGGGGAATAAATAAAATGTTTTAAAAACCCTGATAAATCAAACATACTGCAAATCCTTAAAATCTATTATAAAAAATCCATTATAAATTGATCCAATTTTCTAACAATCAGCATTATATAAAAGTACAAAGTGTCACATATATAAAATATAATAACTAGCTGTAATCAATATTTCTATTTTGATATATGTCTGGCCCTGTGCAAAATATTAAAAGTGTAATGCATTTAAATAGCAAAATGTCATCCCAAACCTCAGAACCTCAACACGAGGATCTCCCATAACCTGTGTACTCCTTACAATGTCTAAGAACCTACCTATAACATGGCATAATTGGCCATCATTAGAGTTAATGATGGTTGTAGACTAACAATTTGGATAAATGCCGGAAATTAATTTCTCATAATCTTGGTATTCAACTGTCTCCTTCTCTCATCCTGAATTGTGCAACAGAAAACCAGAAGGTTGAACCAAGGTCAAATCATTTAAAGAACAGACAGGATAGGTGTTTCCCATTGCATCAACATTTCCATTCTCCATGCTGTATTTTTATCCATTTAAAAAGAGTTGGCAATTGAACCAATCTGAGTTTCAACATCCATCTCTGTATATTCCTAAATGTAAGGTTTTTTTAATACCGTTGTGGAGTCCTCTGTAATCTGTATCTATCAGAAGTGCCAGCTGTGATCGGCCGCGGCAGGCCTTTCGATCACTTATCTTTGAACAACCTTTTTAACATATTTTTCCTACCTATTCGTGTCTCGAATCATATCTCCTGGAACTTGCTTATCTATAGGAGAGGATTACCTAGTAGAAGCACCGTTTTCTGAGCAGTCATTAGTCCATGGTACTGTAACCTACTGCTACTTCATGATTTATGACTAGTTAGGCTAGATTTTACTGATGTAAAACATCGTTATGTTATTATTAAAAATATTGTGTTTTTATCATTATGCATAGTAATACCTTTACATCGGAAAACTGGGACTGTAACTAACACGTGTTTCATTTTCCAAAATTTTTTTTATAGTTCTTTTTATTGAAACAAACATCAGCGAAAAATTTACATTACAGAGGGTCAATTAAGGCAGCCAAGCATACATCGTGGGGTCACAGGATAAACAAAACTCGAAATTATACCGGAACTTCACGGGGAGGGGGAATCATCAGGGACACCATTCAGGGGGGGTGTACAAATTTCTCCTCTGTAAATGTTCCAAGGCCCCCAAATCAATGACCATTTCCGAGGGCGTCCCCTCGCAAGATGCGTAGTTTTCTCCCTAAACATACACCAATATAAATTGTTTTCCCACCCTTCCAGGGTGGGGGGCTGCTCCGCTCCCCACAATTGGGCGATATTCCGCTTGGCGATCATATAACCTAGAGTGACCCATTGCGTCTGTGAAGTGTTTAGGTCAGTAGGTTCCCATATGTTAAGTAAACGTCTCCTCGCCTCCGGGGACAGGGGAAACTCCAAGTACTTTATATATAGTATTATGTATCATGCGCCAATATGTGGTGACGTGCTCACACTCCCAGTTAATATGCATAAAGGTACCAACGAGACCACATTGTCTTTTGCACAACCCCGTGTCTGAAAGCCCCATATGTACCAATCTGGGTCCCGTGAGGTAGATCCTATGTTAAATCTTGAGTTGAACCAGTCGCAGGCGAGATGGGATTGCAACTACCCTAGGAGAGGACCCAGCTGTCTGCCAATCTTCTTCATCTAGTTCTATACCGTCCTGTGCCCACTTACCTCTAAGCGCCTCAAGGGAGTCAGTCCTATGCTTGATCAGCTTTTTATATATCAGAGAGTCGTTTTGTCAGGTAGATGTCCGTCTATTATTCTATCTTCCAGAGGGGAAGCTTCTGAAAGTTCCGTCACACCGGGCAATACTGAGAGGAGGGAATGCCAAACCTGCCCATAACAAAAGTACTCTGAGTGCGCGAGTTTATATTCCATCTGCATTTCTTCAAATGATGTGTTCTTCCCCTTCCCCCAGACATCCTTAACCGTGGAAATGCCTATGAGTTCCCTCTTGTCGAAGCCTTTCGTCTTCCACAGCTTGCCAAGCTGTTAGGAATCCCATAGCGGGGTAGCCGTAGCCAACCTATTTCTCCAGCCCAATGAGCCTGTGACCACATGCCAGACATGTACCGAGTGTTTAGTGGGACCTCTTAATGGCACCCTGTTAGGTCGAGAATATAAGGCTCTGTTGTAATTGTTACCGGGAAGAAGCCATTTATCCTTGGCACAGCCAGGATCATCAACCTGGCCATACGTGCAGTGGTTAATTGCCGCTAGTTGGGCCGCCCAAAAATATCTTTTGATATCCGGGAAGGAAATGCCTCCGTCGTACCAAGAAAGAGTCCGTTTGTGTAATGCAATGCGAGGCCTGGGGGGCGTGGCTTGAGCGCCGATGGTGGAGGTCGCCTGAGCGCTCGGCTCCGCGATCGAGCCACCATTAATCCTGATCTCACGCCGCAGTTGCCGACCCCCACCCACATGAGATCGTGGGAGAAGGGTCCCTGGACTGATGGGCCCGCGGCGGACTGCCCCTGGGGGATCTGCTGTTGACCGTGTTGGCTGGACGCAGCTCGGCTATCTCCGACGGAGCCGCGACCAAAATGGCGGCCATGCCGAACTGAAACCCCCCGAGCGGCCGGCGGATACACAGGACCTGAGACCTGGTCCGGACCCTCCTGCCCGCTGGTGAGAGGTGCGGCAGCTCCCTTGACCACTGCCGACACTCTGCGACAACCGCGGGGCGGCTTCCACACACGCCTGCCGCGCGGCCTGGATTAGCAGCTGCGCACCCGGCCGGGGCCTTGCGGGAGCGGAGATCGTTGCCCGGTGGGCGCTTGGAGAACTGGCCTGTGGCCCGGCGGTCCCCTGAGGAGCGCAACCCCCCCTGAACCGAGGCTGGGCGGAACCGACCTGCCTTCCGGACTGCTAGGTGACGCGGACGCCTGATTTCCCAGCTTGCGGGCCCCTGGGAGGCAAATAACATGGCAGCCTTGGGTCTGGCCTGACATCCGTGGCACTGAGAGCGGAGAGCGGCACATTGGGCCTGAGGACAACAAACGACCGGCCCAGGCCTACGGCGGGACCCAGCGGAGTGCACGCAACCGGAGGGGTCGCGCCGGGAGAGAGGTGTACGGGTGGAGCGGTCCCGCTCCTGGGACCCGCGCTGCTGGCTGTGGGTTGGTCGAGGTGAGGAAGATGGGCGGCCGGCAAGCACCACCCTGGCGAAGCCCGGAATGATGGAGGACGCTTTCATGGAGGTCCCTTGGGCGGCCTCAAGCTAGAGGATTCCCGGATTGCTTGCTAGGAAATGCGACGCCTTCCTCCTTGCCCGCCATTTCCTTGGGTGCTGTGGCTTACGGGGGTTCCTGTTGGGGCCATTGAGCTCGAGAGAAAGACGCCCATTGAGTTGGGATGTGGGGGGGCGCCGCGTGCACTCGGACCCCACCTGTCCCCTAGCCACCTGAAGACCTGGCGAGCCGGACACCATCCTTGCACCCACGGAGGGCTTGTACTGCCGATCGCAGGAGTGCAGCTGAGGTGCGGGCCGGACACAGGCTGGACCCCCGCGACGTCGCCCACTAGCTGAGTTGACGGAGAGCAGGGACTGGGTCGCGCGGCTGCTCCTGATTCTTCTCACCATCCACTGAGGCCTCCCTGCGCCGGAGGTCGGTGGGACTCTGGTGGGCGCCGCCCTGAACTGGTGGGCCTGATCTGCTCTGTTGATAAACTGCTGGTGGGCTCCTTGTGACTGTCCTTTAGAGCTTGAGCTGTGCACTCCCAGGTGAGATCGCTCCCGGCTGTCGGGGGCCCGTGGGTCGGTGGGCCTCGACGAGATTCGCCTGTCGCTGAGCGGCTCGCCCTCCGCCAGTGGCGGACAACGTTGGACGCCACTACCGACATGGGGAAACCAAAAGGAGCCAAGGGCGTCATGCAATCCGCATCGGACGCAGAAATGCCGGACAAGGGAGATCAACCAGACCCTGAGACGCCACGGGATCTGCATCTGCAACACCAACTGGACAGGATCCTGACGGCGATAACGGAAACACGTGCAGCACTCCAACAAGATATAGCGCAAGTGGCAACGGGACTCTGATTACTCAGAGCAGATCACGGCAAACTCTCTGATAGAGTCAAAGAAATGGAAAGCACAGTTCGCACCTTGGAGCCAGCGCAAAAAGCCCTCTCAACCACAATGACTGATGTGTTGGACCGAATAGACGCACTGGAGAAAAGGGCAGAGGACGCTGAAGGGCGCAATCGTCGAACAACATCCGAATAGTAGGACTGCCAGAAAAAATTGAAGGGGGAGATATGGTCCGCTTCCTGGAAGATTGGCTCTGAACAACGGTGGCGCCGGAGGGGTTGCCCCCCTTTTACACGCTGGAACGAGCGCATAGAGTCCCATCCCGACCGCTGCAACAGGGCCGCCCCCCGCGCCCAGTGGTTGCGCGGCTGCTGCACTACCGAGACAGAGACCTGTTGCTTCATAATGCCCGGCTGAACGGCCTCTTCCAGTTGGAAAACAGTAAGATCAACATTTTCCCGGATTACACTTATGATACGCAGCGTAAAAGGACCTCTTTTCTGGCGATCAAAAGAGAGCTGAGAAGCGAGAGCATCCAATACTCCTTATTATTCCCAGCCAGACTCCGAATAATAGTTGATGACACCACCAAATTCTTTGATACACCAGACGACGCATGTAACTGGCTGGAACTGTACAGAGCCGGCAGGAATGGACTGGGCTCACACCTTGCAGCGGTGCCGGAGGAGCAGAAGTGGCGAAAATCCAGGCGGATACGCAACAGGCGTAGGGGACTTGGGTGACCTTCATTGCTGGAGACGGCGGCAGAGAGGCGGGGTGTTCTGGAGGTGGTGTCCAGCATATCGGGGTCACAAGATGCTCCCATGACAGAGGGCACGGAATCTGGCAGAGGCGACGACCGCTCAGACTCTGAATGCTCGGAAATCGACAGTGTGCCGCTGCCCGCGGTCACCCCAGAGACGGCTGAGGGAATACTAGATGAATAATGAGAACTCCTGGTGAGCTGTTGTGGTTGGGGAACGAACTATGGTGAACTGATTGCTCGACACTGTGAAGGGGGTTGTTTGCTTGTTTACAGGAGGGTGGGAGATGAAGCTTTGCGTTGAACGACATTCTTTAGGGCTCGATCGCTCACAGGATGCCTGCGTGGAGGGTGGCTTCCCGTTGGTACTCGGCCCCCCGTTTTGCCCCTAAGGCATACCTGTGGTGACTACCGCTGGGTTGGTTTGACTGTTGCTTTTGGGGAGTGTTTGGATGGGAACTAGATTGCGATCTTTGGGTCCTGTTCTGGGGGGGGAGGAGGGTTTGGGAAATGTTATTTGGTTGGGGGGTGGCCACATCATCGGTGCTGGGGATTTTTCACATTTGAACTATGTTGAAATCGGGTGGAGAGGCGAGCACGGGGCATGGCGGGATAATGGGTGAATTGTCTAACTTGAAATGCATTACCTGGAATGTGCGGGGTCTACATACCATGACGAGACGACACAAAGTACATGCCTATTTGATACGTAGAGAGGTCCAAATAGCGTTATTGCAGGAAACACATTTAACAAAGGTGGAGGGGATAGCATTGCAGCGCAGGTGGAGAGGCCAAATTTATAACACTACGTACTCAGCTTACGCTAGGGGCGCGCTAATTTGGATCAGTGCTGGAGTCCCTTTTCAGGTTGCCAAGCATGTGGTGGACCCGGAGGGGCGGTTTGTGGCCGTAGCGGGAAAATTGGGAGGCAGGGACATTAACATTTGCAGCATTTACGCACCCAATGTGGACCAGTTAACCTTTCTTGCGACACTGTCAGGCTCCCTGGCCCACTTCTTAGTGGGACCACTACTGATAGGAGGCGACTTCAACTCAGTGCAGGATGTTACCCTAGATAGATCACACCCCCCTCTGGCAGACTCCCCAGCGCATCGCATAGCTAAGGGTAGATTGGAGTGGCAAACACGATGGGGTCTGACTGACATTTGGCGCGCCCAGCACCCGCACACCCGAGATTACTCCTTTTTCTCGGGAATGCACGAGCTCCATGTGAGGCTAGATGCGCTGTTGTGCTCCTCAGCGCTGATACCAACAATTGCAAAAACCGAATATCTGACGAGGACGATCTCTTATCACAATCCATTACTGATCGATGTACGGTGGTTTCCGGGCGCCTCCTGTGTTCCTACCTGGAGATTACGCCCCGAAATGCTAGAAGACCCACTTTTCCACAAAGACTTGGAGGAAAGGATAACTCACTACTTCGAGGAGAATGAAGGCACAGCTAAGGAGAGGGCGACGGAATGGGACGCCTTCAAGGTCGTTGTAAGAGGGTTTTGTATAGCTAAAAAAGGTGGAAATACGTAGGGTGCTTCTGGACGACCTTGATAAGGCAGACAAGAAACTCCGAGAAAGTGAGCTCTTGAGACCTAGACACCCTGAGCTACAACAGAGCGCAGCAGCGAAAGAAGCAGTAGCGGTTGAAGTAGAAAGGCTGCGTAGTTTCGACCACAAGACATACATAACCAGATCCCACGCGGAGGGAGACAAGTCAGGAGCCTTGTTGGCCTGGCTTGCCAACCCCATGAGACGCAGTTCCCCCATAGTCTCCATGGGCACGGCTGAGGGCGTTGAAGTACATACCCAACCTGAAATCCTGCGCTGCTTCTCAAGCTATTATGAAACCCTATATCAGAGTAAACTGATAGCTGGTACTTCGGCCATAGATGACTTTTTAGAAGAACTCCCCTTTCTGATGTTAGATCCCGAGCAAGCAAAGAACCTGGGCAGGGATATTGAGCTAGGTGAAATCCGTTGCGCCATAAAACAGATGGCACAAAATAAAACTCCGGGGTTGGACGGTTTGCCCATTGAATTCTACGCCAAATACGGAGATTTACTGGCTCCACGTCTATTGGTGGTCTATGGAGAGGCGAAACAACTGGGATGTCTACCGCATACTATGCGCGAGGCGTTAGTAATCCCTCTACTTAAACCCGATAAAGAGAGCTATGATACGGCGTCCTACAGACCACTGTCGATGCTTACGACGGATTATAAAATCTTGAGTAGCATTCTGGCATCCCTACTGTTAGAGCACATGACCACACTGGTCCATGAGAACCAAGCGGGCTTCATACCTAAACGCAACACCACCATGAACATACGCCGCCTAATACGCCTATTGGACGAAGACCATGTGGAAGCCCCCCACCCTATGATACTGTCGGTCGACCTGGAAAAGGCATTCGAAAGCCTCGAATGGGAGTACCTCCATAAGATACTCAGGCGCTACGGGGTGGGCGAGGACTACCTACAGTGGACTTCTGTGCTGTATGCTTCAGCAACGGCTAGAGTAAAATCGGGCGTGCTGATATCCCCACAATACTCGGTGGAAAGAGGCACGAGACAGGGGTGTTTGTTATCCCCGTTGCTATTTGCACTGGCGGTGGAGCCCCTCGCAATGTCGATCCGTACGGGAGCTCATTATAGGGGATTGCGAAGCTTGACGGGGCAACAGTTCATTTCCCTGTACGCTGACGACCTTTTGCTCTTTCTTGAAGATGCCGACGGAGCCCTGACGGGAGCCGACAACCTACTGACTACCTTTTGCGAAATCTCTGGCCTCAGAGTAAACTGGTCCAAGACATACTTATTCCCAGTACGCAAGGGGGAGGCCCAGCCAACCACGACTAGGGCAATCAGATGGGAACCCAGCTGTCTGAAATATCTGGGGGTTTATATCTACCACACCGCCGCTGATATCTTGGAGGGCAACATCTCTCGCAGTATCAGAGCGCTGAAGGGTAGCATGTCCTTCTGGGCCACCCTCCCACTGTCGGTGGCGGGTCGTATAGCGCTGCTAAAAATGGTGGCGCTCCCACGACTGTTGTACTATTTTAGGACGCTCTCCACATGGATACCTCCTGCTGTCTTCCGGCTCCTTAAGTCGCTGGTGGTGTCCTTTCTCTGGGGAACGGGCCGGCGTAGAGTGGCTCTTGCAACACTGAGGCCCAAATCAGAAGGGGGGGTTGGCTGTTCCGGACTTCGAAGTGTATTACTTAGCGGCTCAATTACAGATATATACCCAGGAAATAGCGCGCGAGGTCCAGAGGCTAAACGGGGCCTGGGAATACCTAGACATGTACTATCCTACATAGCTATGCAGCAGAGACTATCCCTTAGTGATCTCACGCAAGAAGAGCGAACACTTAGACAATGCTGGAACCGAACACAGCGTAGAGCTGGAGTGACCCACCCGTACGCCCCCGAAATCCCGCTGGGGATGCTAACAGCGTTGCCGCATGGCGGAGATTGGTCGCAATTGCAGAAATGGGAGGAGGCGGGGATTCAAGTCCTGGGCGATCTCTATGAAGACGGGACGCTATTGTCGTTTCCGGCGCTCTTAGATCGATATGACCTACCTAGAGGTGACTTTCTGCTGCATTCGGCGCTTACGCGTGCAATACAGACACACTGGAAAGAGGGGCTGGGTGAACCAAAAACGACGATGGCCTGCCAATATACCATGATGGCAGCTGGAAAGGTTAAGGCAGTTACGTGTCTATATACCAGAATGCTTAATGAGGGATTACCTCCACTAGAGACGCTTAGGAGTAAATGGGAAGCTGGCATAGGGAAGGAAATACCCGAGACAGTATTGGCGCAGCTGATGCACCGGGCCTGGAAGAGCACGCGTAATGTGCGATTTCAACTAGTCCACTTTTATATCCTTCACTGGGCATACTTGACCCCAGGAAAGATCAAAATATATTTTGCTGTAGATTCCGCGGCTTGCCCCAGATGTAAGGCAGTTGGAGTGGAGCTTGGCCACATGCTATGGACCTGTCCTAGTTTAGACCTTCATTGGAAATCTGTGGGTGATACTCTTAATGAGGTGACAGAGCGCGATTTACAGTTTGACATGGCTGTTGGGGTCCTCCATTGGTTTCCACATACCCCTAAAAACAAGGTCACAAGCAAATTCATAGATATGGGACTTATCCTTGTGAAGCGCGAAATCACACGACGCTGGAAGGCACAGACGGGTCCAGCAGATGCTAAATGGCGCACTGAACTCCTTAAGTGGGCTGGTGGGGAGAGCACATTGAGGTTCCAACTATCACGACAACAGCAGAATGACAAGGCTTTGGAGGCTGCGCATGCGTGGGAGGCCCTGGTACAAACACTACGTGACTACGATACACGACACGTCCCGGAAAACTAACACTATGACTGGACTATACCACTATAACACGACAGGTACACTGCACGATTCCTTGATTGGCATCTCCTGTGCTTCAGACCCACAACGATCAGCCTGTTAACAAAGCACCGATGGTGGGAACCGGGGGGGGGGTGGGGGGGGGAAGGGGGGTGGGAGTTAACTTTCACCTTCGCATTCCCCTATGCACTAAGGAATAAATAGATAGGATTGCCCTTTACAGGATTGTATTCCGTTGACCATGTTCATTCTGAGGGCCAACATCTAGCACTCTATTGTACAGACCTACTTAAAATGATTGGGGATATGGGAACTGTTACAATTGTTGTATGCTTTGTGACAAAAATCCAATAACATTTGTTTAAAAAAAAAATGCAATGCGAGGCCTGCCCTCCCCCAACAGACTCCGCTGTAGGCCCTCATTTTCGTGGAAATAACTTGATGGTACCACGTCCAAGGTATTTTGCAGAGCATAAATAACACGTGGGAGAGCCATCATTTTAAAGAGGGCCGCCCTACCCAACAATGAAAGAGGAATCTACTTCCAGTTGGAGATATCACTCCTAAGCCGATGAAGAGGGGAAAGAAGATTTCGAGAGTACCTAATTGAAGATTCTAGGGACACACAAATCCCCAAATACTTGAACCCTTCTATGCTAAACTGTATAGGACTGTTTCTCGGAGGCACGGGGGGGTCACCTTTTAATACAAACAACACAGATTTCTTCCAGTTGATCGAAAGTCCTGAATTTCTCCCAAAGGAGGCCAGGACATTAAAAACCACAATAAGAGATTTACAGGGAGAGGCCAAATAAAGCAAAATGTCATCCGCATATAAAGATATGCGGTACTCCCAACCAAGGGACCACCACAGACCTCTGATCGAAGGCTCCCAACGTATCCAAGCGGCAAGGGGCTCTACAGCCAGAGAAAAGAGAATGGGGGACTACGGGCAACCATGTCGGGTACCCTGTCCCAACAAGAAGGAAGCCGAGACTCTGTTGTTAACTACCACTTGAGCAAGTGGCTCCGAGTACAGCAGACGTATCCAGCCAATGAACCTGGGGCCAAACCCAAACTTAGCCAATGCCGCCCATAAATAAAGGCCATTCAATTGTGTCAAATGCCATTGTTGCGTCAAGTGACGCAATTATAGTCTGTTCCTGCAATGTGTGAGCCCTGGCCAAAACTCTGTGTAATCTACGTAAATTTAAAGCCGTATTCCTATGGGGCATAAAGCCCGACTGGTCGGAGTGTACTAGATCTCTGATGACCTTGATCAGTCTATTAGCCAACAGTTTGGCCAAAATCTTGGGCTCGGCATTAAGCAGAGAGATAGGTCTGTACGAGGCGCAATCAGTTTTGACCTTGCTGTCCTTGTGAATTACCACTATCGATGCAACCCTCTGGTCCCTAGGGAGAGTCCCTCTATCTCTTGTCACTTTCCAAATTTTAAGGCAATTATTTTATGGAGCTTAAACATAGACTTCAGCCTACATGTAGCAGATTGCACACACATTTATTGAACCTATCTCTCTCAAAGCTTATAAAGAAGCTACTACATGGGGTGTATAAAGTAAACATGTTTACATTCTAAGTGAATTCATCCTTTTAAGAGATTGTACATTTAGAGCAGAACCAAAGAATTTGAAGTTCCAATTTTTCTTGAGGGCCTGATGACCCCTGGGATCAGATGTGTGTAAATAAGTATGTATGATTCTGTACTGTGGTTACAATCATTCCCTGAGTGGCCACCGTAAAAGTATTCTCCATCCAATAAGATAAAATTGGTAGAACATAAGGTGGGGTATTGGGTTCAGGTGCAAAATCACTATATACCTTAGCTACGCACTTTAGTGCGGATGAGGTTCACACTCAAGGTCAAAATAGTTCTTGATGCTTTACACACACTCACTCACACTCACACACTTAGTCATTCCCAAGTAAACCAATCATTCACTTTATGAGCAAGCACTGGTCATGCCTTTCTGAACCTAGTCCTATTGTAGCTGTGCTAATGTATAATACAAGGTACAAGCTCTCCCAGACTAGTAAGAAGTGTTAGTACTCTCTCATTAACAATGTTGCAACCCTTCTTAGAAGTGCCAGTACTCTCCCTTTCAAATTGAAGAAGAGTGGGGGTCATTGTTTGACAGTGCCTGCCCATTTACCCCTCTGACTGGTAGTAAAATAACGACAGTTCTGGCGCATCATTTAGCTGCCCCGCTAAAGCTAAAGCTGGGATACCACCTTACATTAGGGAATCTGGTTTCGCCACATTTGTATAATTTTACCCGAGCACAACAGACTCCGTTTTAAATAATGATGTATAAGCTATCTAGTAACTAAGGGCAACAGACTGGAAAATGTTAAATCAAACTTGTGTATAAAAACTGTGTACAAGCAGTTTTATGGAGCTTGACTATTGGCAAATAACTTTTCCCAGGCAGGCACATTAGTGCTGTGAAAGAAATATCTGCAAACCAGGTGCCTGTCTTCATAAATTCATTGCTGAAAGAACAAAACAGCACGTTGAAGAGCACTGTTTTCATGTTTATTGTGATTACAAATCCCAGCCCCACACTAAAATGTCAGGAGTCTTCAATCTATGGTAGATCGAGCCTGGTTAAAAAAAATGTCTCCTGTTCTTAAATGTCGAGGTTTGTTTGTGTGTTTTTAAAACGTTTCCCTAGCAGAAAATGAAAAGAAATTATACTGTGCTCACAGTCAAATTGAATTCCTCTTTGAAGCCGATGTACAGCAGCAAATTGGTTGCCCAAGACATGAGCCAAAACTTACTAGAATATAAACATTAGCTGGAAGAGCCCGGCCAATTGCTGTTGAAGCCAAGACCCCCAATAAGACAGTTTTCTACAAAGCAAAATACAATACATTGACAAACAGGGTCCCTGTCCTAAAAGTAATCACTGTGCATAAACTAATCTTTTATGCCCAATAAAATAACTTCATTGCTCACAAGAGTGTGCATTGAGCTTAAAATGTTCACTAGCCAAATATACCGATGCAACTAGTAAACGCACCTTTAAAGCCCTTCATTGTAAACGTGTTCTTGCCACCTACAACTGGGTCAGCAGAACAGTGTCCAATCGATAGGGGAGAGATAGGAAGACAGGGTTTACCTTTTGTAATACTTACGTTAGTTTATTCTAATAATCCATGTTTAATAATGTTGCTCTGTGTGAGGGTTAAGCACAAACTCCCAATTCTTGCAAGGTAGAAGTTAGCAAAATAGAAACTAGATCATCATAGATTTCGGAAGACCATGTGGGGTTAAAATGTATTTTAGTCTTACAAATTTTACGAGTATAGATGTGTCTTAAAAATATCAAATATTAATTTTTAAAAATTCATTAACAAAAATCAAACGTTGGATAATGAAATAGGTGTTGTCAGAGGGAATGCACATATTGAGTAGAAATATTACGTGGCTGCTGTTGGTAGGAGAAAAATGGTAGACTGATCTGTGTGTGGAAGCCCAACCTTTCTCCTAATGGCCTTACAAATTACCATCTACTTGCAGACAAGGTGCTGCTAGTCATGACTGATTCCATCTTCATTGTCGCACTGAAAACACCCATTCAGAATATTGTGGGCAGTGGGTTTGGTGGAGAGGAAAGTAGTGAGAGAGTTGGTGTAAATTTTGCACACAAATGGATAACATCGGGTTTGGATAAATTAAACATGAATGAACAAATGGCTGTCTGTGGGGTGGTTTCAGATTCCGTTAGGTGGATAATGGGTAAAAGTAGAAAATGAGAGGAAGATTTGAGGACCATCTATACAAGATTGATAAGAGAAACCAAAAGAGAGATGGTGCTGCCAAAGGAGGATGTGTAAAGGGAGAAGGGCCACCAACTGAACCTTGAGAATGCCTACTGGTGTGCGGGTGGAAAGCATGGAGCAGTCAGAGAGGTTTAAGACTACCTCTATTAAGGCACCCTGTCAGTGCTTAAACTCCACTGTAGTACTGTAGCAGTCGAAGTGGTCTGTGACACCTTACAGCACTATGGCTGGAAAACCCTTGCCTTCTGGTCCTGTTTGACCACAGTGCAGATTTTTACTCTTTTGAACATTTAGCCATATTAACACTTCCTAACCCAAACACCATCATGCAAAATGGGGAGTCCATCTGGGACGAATCGGGCCCATTTGGTCTTCGTGAGTTCCTCCTGATCCCATCCATGCCTCCTGTGCCAACCCCCAAGGATCCATGCTCTTGTTAGGGAACTACAATCAGTATATGGAAGCCCTAGGTGTTGTGCCAGCCAAGAAGGATGTTTGTTAAAAAATGGAAGAATAATGAAAAAACGTGTTCTAAGGATGCTGCTGTCCATTTGCCTCAGTGGCAGAGCCACATCACCCAATATTGCCAACCTCGGCTAAAATGGGCACTGTCCAAAGACAAATAGCAATGAGCAGAACAAGCAAGCCTATCTTCCTTAAGGGAGTCAATGTGATACCTGCCTAAAAAGTCTTTCAAAGTCACATGGCTAACATATGACTGGCTCTGCTGCAGACTCAGCTGCCTTTCAGAGGCTTTAAATATAACAGAATGTACCCCCCCCCCCAACCTTTCGGAGTGAAAAGATTGTAATAAGACACGCCCTGCAGAATCCTTCCAGCTTCTAGGACTAATTGGTGTCGGCATCTCACTGCTGCTTCCCCAGGGTACCCCAATCTTTTGGTCACTCAAATGAACATGTGTCTTTTTATCCTATCCCTGTTTCTTTGTAGGTCAGTCAGTCCCAACAATGAATGGAATTGTATTTGTAAGAAATTGGGTTATTGGTTGAGGGGGATGGAAGTCCCACTCAGGCAACAACCACAATCCTTGTCAGGGTGAAGCACAGAAGTCACTAAATTAACATGTGCTTAATCCTCTGGTAGCTTGACACAACAGCAGTCAGGCTTAACTTAGAGGCAATGTGTAAAGTATTTATGCAGCACACGAACAGTGATAAAGTGAAAACGTAATCAAAATCACAAGCCAATTTAGAAGCATTGAGTAAATGTTAATGAAATTAATGACACCAAAATGATTTAAATCCAATCAATAAAACTGAAGTTATGAATTTTAAATGCTTTTTTGCAAAATACCACCTAAATGATCAGAGCACCAACCATTGGTATCTTGTAACGTGAGACCAGGACAAAGCCAGATGTTAAGGTTGACCATGATGGAGTTCAAGTCGCATACACAAGGTGGATTGGGCCCTTCATGGCTTACCTGGTGGACAAGGAGAAGTTGTCGTCGGGGAGCCACTGGACAAAGTCCCGGTCAAGCCTTCGATGATGACAGGAAAAAGCTCCAAGTGGGAAAAGATGGATATCCAGGCTGAGGAGGTCATCGGTGGAGTACCAGTCGCCATAAAGACTGGTGAAGATTTGTACCTTTGAACTTAGACACCTCTTTTAGATGTCGAAAACCTGCAGCAGGAAGAAGCTGCAGACTGTAGCCAAAGTTAACTCCACAAGGCTAGATTCCATTGTTGAGAGGTCCAGTTGGAAAGAATTTGCGCTGTGTAGAAGAACGCAGCGGGTGCTAGAGCTACAGCGAAGTCAGGACGACCGGTGATGCACCTTGAGCAGATCAGCTGGCTGGTAGGCACCTGTCCTGTGCACATTCTGAGAGCAATTTCTGATAAAAATGTTTCCAAGTCCCAAGTTTTAGGGTTAGGCAGGACAGCCCTTCTATCACCACTTGCAAGGGTCCAGGACTGGAACGGGGCTGACACTTGAAGGGTTAGGACTCACTCCAGCAGAGGCAAATTGCAGGGTTCACAGCCTCAGGAACTTGTTATGTCCCTGTAGTTCAGACGGAAGGCCAGCCAACTATCCCTTGGAGTCACTTCTAGTATTCCTGGGTTCAGTAAGATGGTCCATTTCTCCTTCAAGCAGTACGGCAGGCCTTCAGGCAGCAGGGCACTCCTCTGTCGCTCCAGGTAGTCCTTCCGATTCTTCCACAGGTCCAGGAGTGTACTGAGGAGTTGTTCTGATGGTCCAGTATTTGTACCTTGTGCTACCCCACTTCTGGTTCTGGAAAGTTCCTGTCTTCCCCTGCCAATGCTCCAAGAACTCTGGAGTGACATAAGACTAGAGTCTGCTTCCTTTGTGTGTACTTGAGTCAAGCCCTTTGAGGTGCAAGTGGGACAGGGAACAGCTGTGCCCCAATTCATTTGAGTCTAAATATGACATTTCTACATGCCCCCAATCAAAAGATTTTATTTTATAAAGCTAAGGAGTTAGGACCATACAAGGTCTGGGGTAGGCTGGACCCTATTATATTGGAAAACACAAAAATGCCTACACCCAACTAATTTTCAAACAATTATTTTTTGAGCAATGGGGTAAACACAGAAACTCTTGAGTTTGACCCGGTATTTTTATTTATAGTTTCTGTGTTTACCCCATTGCTCAAAAAATAATTGTTTGAAAATTAGTTGGGTGTAGGCATTTTTGTGTTCCCCAATCAAAAGACAGCACTGCTTAAAGATAATAGGGTCATCCAATGTTATGGGAGAGATAGGCCTGACATGTATTGGAAATTTATTTTAGGTGTTTTTCACTACCAGGATATCTGCCACTTAAACATACATGACCTACTTGTAAATACAATGCACCCTGCCCTATGGGCCTTTCAGGCCTACCTTAGTGGTTATTTATATGTATTAAAAAGGAAGGTTTAGGCTTGGCAAAAGGTTTTCTTTGCCAGGTTGAAATGGCAGTTTAAAACTGCACTTACGGGTTGCAGTGGCCGTCATGAGGCAAAGTTTTCAGGTGCTACTTCAGCAGGTTACACAATGAGTGCTGCAGGCCCATTAGCAGCATTTAATTTATAGGCATTGGGTACCATGTAAAAGACACACAGATGATGGACAGAATGCAGAACAAATCAAAACATTCACTCCAGTCAATAGATATGGGTTAAATCCTTCGTTCTTTTGCTCACCATGCCACCCCAGTTTAGACCTAGCCATATGCAAATCAGTCTTGATCCTGTGCCTCATGGAAACAGGCCAGCCCGAACCGCCATGCCTGTCCTCACTGGACTGGTAAAACATCCTAGGACTCGTTTCAGGGTTTCACCCCTTATCAGTCAAGCTAGCTTGAATCCAGTGGTACAGTGAGCCCGGGACCCACGTCTGGCCATACCCAGTGAACTTAGGGCGAGAAAGCAAAAGAGACACAGATGATGGACAGAATGCAAAACAAATTAAAACATTCACCCCCAGTCAACAGATCTGGGTTAAATGCATATTTCTTTGCTCACCCTGCCACCCCAGTTTAGACCTAGCCATATGCAAATCAGTCTTGAGTTTCAGCACTCCGTCCATCATCTCCTTGTGTTTGCTTTGTTTGGTATGCCCCGATGTGGGTCCCTTGCTCACTTTGCCATTTGATTCAAGTAGCCTAGCTAATTAGGGGTGTTACCCCTAAACTAGGCCCATGATGCTTGTTTCTGGTCCAGGTAGTACCTTACCTGGCAGTTCGGGCTGGACTGTTCCCATGAGGCACAGGGTCAAGACTGATTTGCATATGGCTGGGTCCAAACTTGGGTGGCGAAGTGAGCTCAAAGACCGATGATGAATTCAACCCAGATCTGTGACTGGAGGTGAGTGTCTGAAAAGTTTCAGCAGTCCGTCAATCATCTCCTTGTGTTTTCTGGGTACCATGTAGTCACATATTTTAGGGACTTGTAAGTAAATTAAATGTTTCAGTCGTGTGTAGGCCAATTTTAAAAAATTTTAAACTGAAAGTGCAAGGACTTTAGCACTGATTAGCAGTCCTAATGTCAACAAAAATGAATTCAGAAGACAGGAGGGGTGATGGCAAAACGCTTTGGCGGGGTCAGGGGGAAGACAGTATGAAGGATGTCGGGTGTAGCCGTATTTATTACATTAACCCAACTATATGATGGGGACAGAACATTTGGGTGTGATGTTGGCTTTTGAATGGCCGGCATAACAAAGATCGGGTTTGTGAAATGTTGAAAGACCAAACCTATTCTATACTATACAAGTACTGAGCCATGGTACACCACCTGGTGCCTTGTGCAGTAAGGGTCGATTATGAAAGAAAAAGTTATATTAAATAGAAAGTGCGCACTTCATGGATAATGTGCTTGACCAATAAACTGGTCTCAAATTGTGTGATCATAGGCAAATATTTTATTTTACAGAGTCTCCTTTGTGTTCATTCTCACATATGTGTGCACCTGCCAATATGTGAGTTCCTCATTTCTGTTGTACCAAACAAAAATAACTAAACATTTGCTCCATGTATGATAAGAATCTAGTCCACATATAGGGTACACATGATCTCTGACTTGCCTCTCAGTTTACTAATTGAAGTGCCATCAGGACAGGGGCAGGAGTGTCTCAGTTCATGTTTAAACACTCACTTGTAATAAATATATCACTAAAGCATGATTAGGTAGCGCACTACCATTTACAGACAGTACATTTTGAGGATATGGGCAAACATCTTTCCACTACCTTGCAGCTTCACTAATAAAACTACTTCGTGTATTAACACAAATTGGGTATCATAAACATATTTATAATTTGCACATCACCAAGTAAAGTGTTCTGATTTGTTATTCATCCTAATAAAATCTTTTTTAACTCACAGAGAATGGGCTTTCACAACTGCTGAAATATATTTTGAAATGTTTGTACAGTTGACTTATTAGCCATTTAAATGTGTGTTAGGAAAAAACTGATATCCTACAGCCTTTCATTTCACACTTCATTCAGCAGGTCAGACAGTTCACTTTACAAAATCCTAGAACTCTGTAGTCATAGAAGGAAAAGTAATTATTAATATTATTATGTTTTTAAATGTTATTGCAAGAAAGAAAAAGTTCGCAAACATACACAGCCGTTCGCCTACAACCCTGAGGCCGGCGGCTCAATACAAAGAAAAATGTTACACAGCTGTAAGGCCAACATCCCCATAGGGGCAGGCAGCGTTTCATATTCATTACTGCCCACATAGCACACACATATCCTATCAGTGCTGCACCAGATGCCAATAATAATAAAAACGACTCAATGTACTGCCAACTAAAGTAGTATAGCGTATGCTAGAGTCTGACGGGTACATGAAAAGAATGTGTACCACTAATATAGTGCCCCTTTATCGATCTATCTCCGTACCCTTCGGACCTCTTGGCGTAACCAGCAACATCTTACATCGAGATAAGCGGCCCTCACATTGTGGCGTGACGATGGACCCGCCACCTGGTTCCTACTGACTAGGTTCTGGGATGCTGGGGGTATTAGACAGGATTCTCTGGGTCTGCCATCCTTTCATTTTCAGGCTCCTCTACCTTCCTTAGTCTATACGCTGTATATAGCCCCCAGAAATATTTGGGTCTGCTACGAGGCCGAAGTAGTTCACTGAAGTTTTCCGATTGCGTTCAGCAATACAGCATATCATGTGCCCATTGCCCCACAGTTGGAACAGGACCTCTCATCCAGCTCATAGCTACTCTGCGCTTTGCCATAAGGAGACCCATGTCCACCAGCCTACCTATTGCTTTACGTAGTTTCTTAGAAAACCCCTAGAGTGCGATCACAGGGTCAGGGGTAAGTTCTGTCTCAACTATTTCCCCCAGTTCACTGAAAATTGCCTCCCAATAGGTAAACACTCCCGGGCATTGCCAAGATAGATGCATGAAATCCACGGAGGCCGTGTGGCACCTGTCACAGCTCGCATGTTCTCGCAACCCATATCTATACAGTCTCTCTGGGGTGTAGTATGCCCTGTTGATGTATTTGAAGTGAATGAGTCTGTGTCTCCCGTGTAATGAGATTCGCCTAGTGTTAGTGCAACAGTATTTCCACATAGGGTCGTCTATTGCTAGTTGTTGGTCTCTTTGCCAGGCCAACCGCGCCGTAGTGTATTGATTCGGTCTGTGAGACATAGCCAATTTATATATAGTAGCGACTATCTTGCGGGGAGACTTCGGTTTTTATAATATAGACTAGTTCTGGCACCTCCGGGGGCTCAGCCTTGTCTTCCCCCAACAAGTCTCGTAACGCCTTGCGTACTCTATAAAACTCAAAGCGCTGTAATAATGTGCCTGTGTCTGCCGCACCCGCTACCCGCTACCTGATCCCACGTTTTACCCACTCCATCTAGAAATAAGTCTCCCGTTGCGCGCGTCACCCCACCTTCCCTACAGGGGGCTAGCTGCCGCGTCCATTCTATTGGCATTGCTGGTGTAGCAGGCTCAATAAGCTATGCCAAGTGTGTCGTGTTGTGTTAATGGAATCTATTATCCCCGTGCTCCGGTCTAAGGGTTCAAGAATCATGGCTGGAAGTGGGAGTGGCTCAGCAAACAATCTCTCCATACGTAGGAACGGTATGTCCGCTGCACCATGGATCCAATAATATGCTTGCGCCCCTTGTGCCGCTCTGTAATAGAGATCGAAGTCTGGTGCGCCCAGTCCCCCCATGTGAAACGGTAATGTAAGCACCCGCCATTGGACCCGTGCTGATTTACCCGCCCAAGCTAATTTAACCATCGATTTATTGAGTCTGAGGAAGAAAGAGCGTGGCAATACTATAAGGATATTCGTAAAAAGGAATAGTAGCCTGGGTAGTATCACCATTTTCATAATAGAGATTCGGCCTATTAAAGATAGCGGTAGTCGTATCCAGTTCTCAACATCATCCTCCAGTTTATCTATTGCAGTGCCATAGTTCTCTCCTTACACTGCCGTGGAATCTGTATGTAAGCAAATACCGAATAGAATCTGCAGTCCATTGTAGGGGATAGTCCATTTCAAAATATGCTGTGATCGGGGTAAGTGGGAAGACTAGCGATTTAGGCCAGTTGACTCGTAAACCCGATAGTACACCAAAGTGCACTACCTCCCTAAGGACTAATGAGAGATTGTTTACCGGGTCTCGGACATACAACAAGATGTCATCCGCATATCTTGATACAATTATCCTATAGGTTGGGAACCTTATACCTCTGTGCCCATGGTATTCGCTGAGTGCACATGCCAACGGCTCGGCCACCAAGGCATATAATATGGGGGATAGTGGACACCCCTGTCTGGTCCCTCTGGATGTAGCAAAGGCGTCTGTGACCAGGTGCCCAGCCAAATCCTCGAGGTGGGTGCATTGTACAAAACTCCGATCAACTGTAGGAAAACTGACCCCAGTCCTATCCTGGTCAACACCTGTTGCATGAAAGCCCACTCGACGGAGTCGAAGGCCTTTTCCTTATCGAGGAAAACCGCCACCGCAATGTGTCCGGTTTGACATGTTGCATTGTCCCAAATACCGTGCATTTGTTGTAGGTGAGGTTCCTATCTGGGATGAACCCCGCTTGCTCCGGAGCGACTAGCGTGGAGGATAGGGGGGCTAGGCGGCAAGCCAATATTTTAGCAAAGCTCTTGATATCAACATTGAGCAATGAGAGAGGTCGGTAAGACCCGCACTCATCTGGCGGCTTGCCTGGTTAAGGGATAGCGACAATAATTGCCTCTCATCGTACGTGGCATCATACCTGATACACACATATCGTCAAATAACGTTGAAAGATGGGGAAGGAGGCTGTCAAGAAACGCTTTATAAAATCCGACAATTAGTCCATCCACCCCTGGACCGCTGTTCGTCTTCATGCCCATCAGTACCTCGATTATTTCATCCTTTTCAATCGGGAGCATCAGGAATTCCCTATGTGTGTTGGTGAGGAATGGTAGCTTGATATGTTCTAAATAATCAAGTATTTCCTCATCCGCGCCTGATGATGCAATGTCTGCTTCTTCAGGCAACAGTGTTCCTTCTCGCGACCTAATTCCCGTTATCAATGTTTTGCTATGTTTGGCCTTCAGAATTTGTGCTAAGACCGAGCCGGGTCTGTCCCTCCCCCTCGTAGGTGCGGGCTGTGGCATACTTTCCCAGATGTTTGACTTCGCTGTCTGCCACCTCCTGGTATTCATCCAGTGTGTATTTAATTTCTTTTTCAAGCTCCTCACCCCCTTCAGCCACCTGTCGCGACTCCAAGTTCCCCAGTTTCTGTTCTAGATCCGCTAGTCTCTGCCGGATCGTCCTGAGGACTCCAGAGTGCTTAGCCATTGCTACACCTCTCATGTATGCTTTAAAAGCCTCCTACACAGTCTGGAAACTATGAACTGATCCAACATTGGTAGTGGAAAATGTATCTATGGCTTCAGCAAGTTCTTCTTTGAAGAGGGGTTCTAGTAGTGAATATGGGGGGAAACGCCATGTGAACGGCGGTATAGATTTCTTAGGTGTGTCCAATACCAGCAATAATGGCGAGTGATCCGAAAGTGTTCGCGGGAGCACCAGGCAGTTGCCAACCTGCTCCAATAATGACATTGTGACAAACCAGTAATCTATGCTGGAGTGGATATTATTGTAGGCAGAATAGTGTGTGTAGCCCCCCTTATCCGGTGTCGCACACTGACATCACTCAGGGCCATACTAACAACGACACTCCATCTTCCGCGCCGCCACAACGGGCCTTCTTAGGCGACCTGCCGACCTATCCAACTGTGGGTTCCTAACCAGATTGAAATCCCCACCCCAGGGGAACTGTGCACCCTGGTACAGGTTTGCTGCGGTCTCTCGACGTATAGAACTCAGGGCAGTCGTAATTGGGACCATATATATTAACAATAATCAAGTCCAGGCCCCTGCTTTGACATCTAGAGAACACAAATCGCCCCTCACTATCCGACATCAGCTGTTGTAGCGTGTACTCCCCGGGCGTGTGTAGTAAAACCTGAAGCATTGATATTACCCAGCAAGCCTCTACTGCGGAGCATCGCGCTAGTTTGTGGTAGGTGTGTCTCCTGAAGTAATGCTATATCAATGCTTTGCTATTCAGGTAGCTCAATACTTTCCGAAGTTTACGGTAGTCATTGAGCCCCCGAACGTTCCATGACAGTGCTCTGAGGGAGCCAATCAATTTCGGAGCGGTGGTCTCACCAGGCGTCCTCATCCTTAGTCTCTAGTTTCCTATGTACTCCAGGTCAGCAGTTTGTGTGTGCAGTGTGTGCAGCTTTTGTGAGGCTTCATTCATTTGCGAACAACCAATACAATCTAACAACAAACCCTTCCCCTCCCTCCCCCCACCCACAGCAGACCTCCCCTAACTAGGTCGCACATCTCCCCGGTGAACCCCCAATCAACCCCACCTCCCTTTCCCAACCCAACCAATACAATTCTAGTGTGTTTCACTCTTGGGCGGAGGTCGCACAAAGAACCAGTGTTAGGATGCACGACTCATTAGCTCCATCTCGTGTATGACGCCATTCTTAGATACAGCATTTTCTACTAAACAGTCCTAATCTAGTGTGCCCAGTGCTGGGCCGCTTATGCTGGCCCTCATCACCTGCTTATTTCTATACTCGTTTTAGCTATCACTGGAGCTTTGCAGACCAACTGTATCCGGAGCTCTGCACTAATCACATATACCCGTACCACCCGCGTGTTGCAACCAGTGTCAGTGTGTCCCAGGCAGAGCACAAATACAATTGTATGGTGGATATACAATACTGCAATCATCCCGTGGCCGGTCCACCCCTAGCATCACCACTCAAGTTATCCTCATACAGTGTTTATCAGTAATACTCATCGTTCGACCGTAGTCCCACTGCGTCAATCCTGGTCATCAATTGAACCGCCAGCTGCTTAGTCGAGCAGAAGTCGCTCCGGGCTTCCACGCTGCTCTTTGGACCAACCCTTCTGCAGGGCCTTCGGGTCTATGAAGATGTGTGACCTTCCTTGCCTATTAACTCGCAGCTTCGCAGGGTACAGCATGGCGTAGTCTAGGCCCAGGTCTCGCAGTTGCTTCTTCATAGGGACAAATTGTCTATGTGCCTCCTATACTCTGATAGTGAAATCCAGTTACAGTGATATAGTTGATCCTTCGTACAGCAGAGTTTGTTTTTCGCGTGCAAGGTGCAGCGCCGCGTCTCTGTCTCTGTAATTGAGTAGTTTTGCGATGATTGGTCACGGTGAGGCTCCCAGGGGAGGTCGCGGACCCAAGGACCGATGCGCGCTCTCCACCACGAACATGTTAGAGAAAACACCTTCCCCCCAAAGAGTAACCAAGAACTTAACTTCTCAATGAATTGTTCCATGTTCCCAGTGGCAGTCGTCTCCAGCAGGCCAGTGATCATTAAATTGCAGCGACGCGAACTTGCTTCCAAATCCTCTGTCTTATCCTGTAGGATGCGTAGAACCTTCCCATGTTGTTTGTGATCTGAGTCAAACGTGGTGTGCGCCTCCAGGGAGGTGATGCCACTTTGCAGGCTCTTTTCCATGGACAGAAGCATGCTCCTGATATCCATGCTTGGATCATCGTGTGAGTGTCCTGGATGTCTCGTCCGTAGAGGCGTTGTGCGATTTCGAGCGCTTTTGTTCACAGGTTAGATTAGATTGCGCTCTGTCCACCTTGCCCATGTTGAAAGCCGGACAGAGAAGCTAGCCACAAGTCCACTGGCACACTTCACCAATCTCTTGCCTTCTCTGGAGTCTGGGGGCCCGCTATTACCGTCCGGGGGTCCTTGTTTGCTCCCTGTAGTGGGCCAAACTATTATCCTTTAGTGTAGGGCGCCGCAGTTCTTTCCAGTTAGGACCTTTCCACTCCCAAATTCCCTCACCGCCGTCCGCAGGGCAGCGTAGTCTAGTGCGATGTCCCAACCCTCTCACCTTTGCCGGGGCTGAAACACCTATTACTGAGTACCACGCAGCTCCTAGGCACCCCTGCGTCGTTTGTAACAGCTAGTGGTGCACCACCGAGTTCAGGATCAGTCAGTGAGCCCTATTCCAGCTCAGGATAGTCTTCCTGTTGCGCCCGATTCCTTCTTTAGTGCACCGCGTTGCGTCCTCACGAAGAGCGCAGGTTCCAGGACAGTGTGCGCCACAGTTATGCTTTTGCGCAGCCTCCCAACTCACTGCTCTAACATGAGTAATCTTTTGCCAGGGCCTGGGTATCGTTGCGCCACCGGTGCCCCGCAACCACACCGTTTCTGGGCACTTCACTGATTTCCAGATCCCAAATCCATAGCATGAACTAACCAGCGAAGCCTAGCCCAGGCTGTCCTGTTAGCATTTCTCACAGTCTCAGCTCCACCATCTGGGGTCACAGATTCCTGTCCTGCTCCCCGCAGTATGTGGCTCACCTGCTTTTACTTTATGACCCAGGTAGGGAAGGGGAGCTCGCCCATGGCTGCTGCTGCGTGATGCCACGGTCCCCGAGCACCGCTCCTTCAGCGCCACTACACCTAAAATGATGGCCGCTCGCCGAGTCGGGTCTCAGCCTGCGTCCACGACCTCGGGAGAAAGCAGCCATGGGTGTGCGCAGTAGCTTGATGATTCTGCTTCTCACTTCAATGCGGCATACAGCGAGGGTTGCTTCTGTCCCCAGGCTGCAGCTCGATTCAAAAGCCTCTCAGTCAGGGGGCGGCTGCGGTTTTAAGACACACCGGGCTGCCAGCAGTCAGCACTCCGCTGCTTCTTCCGTCCCTAGCCGCAGCAGCTCCTCCAGCCCCGCGCTGGACAGGAGAGCCCGCCGCAGGCCTCAGCTGCCGCTGGGTCTTTGCGTTCACCAGCACCGGCGGGAGCGTGGTTGAGTTCGCCGCTCGCCTGTCGCCTCCGCCCGGCTTCCTGCCCACTCGAGGACGGGGATTCCAGGCCCAGTCACCTCACAACCTCCAGGGGCGATAACTCCGGAACAGCTGTTTGGAGAAATTTGAAAGCGGGCTGAAAATTTGCTGCCGTTCTCCGATCGCCCAGACTCCAGTAGGAAAAGCTAATTTCTTAAAATGCTGCCGGATAATTGACGGATAGCTGATCGACGATACGGAGCACAGGGCTCAAGCGGCCATCTCGGTCGCGAGCAAGCTCCGCTCCCCAGAGAAGGAAAAGTAATTGTAAACGGACTAATGACCTGCATCTCTGAACACAGAGCAAATGTGGCAAGATAATAAAAACAGGATTTAAAGGCATCTTTATTGCTCCTTCACTTTCTGACTGAACAGAACACCTGTTCTTTATTCGCCAGAACAGGCAAGTAGGTCCTAAATATAGCTCGACTGGATAAAATCTGACTCACCATAACAAGTGGGCGAGTAGATTTTTTGAGTCCTGCTCTAGCAGGAGACTGTTGTCGCTCATGTTATGACGGGCCTGCCAGCCCATTGATTAAAAAAAAAATCCCTCATAACCTGTCCTGATTGTGGCCACTAACAACATTTAGCTGGTGGGTGATCATCCCAGATCCCATTTCTGGACATGGGCATCCAATGAGGTGCTTGGGGACCCCTGCTCAAAAATCACTGGTCAAGACCTGCTTTTCAGAGCTGGGCTGGATAATATTTGAGGAGGATGGAATATATGCTTGGGGTTGTGGTGTACACACGCTTGGTTGGTGCTAGAGATTCCAAGTATACTTGTAGCCCCAAGAATATCGGTTGCCAAACCAGACAGTATAGACTTTGAGATACCTTCCTCTCCCTCCTCCCTTCATCAGTCATTTGCGCCAGTTTATTGTGTATTTAGTTTGGATTACCATTAAAGAAGGAAATAACTTTTTGTGCTCAGCTCACTCGTTCGGATTACATGAATATCAGCAGGACTGAGAAATGTTGGTGCCCAAAAGGAAAGCATTTCAAAGCACATAGGCATTGAAATGTGGGTCCTAATTAGATTACAGTTTTTAACTGTGCATACTCGTGTCACATATTGCGACCCTAAAAGTTGATACTTTCCATCGCCTTGCTGACTATTGGACATGCATGTTATACAGATAGTTGTGATTCGATTTAGAAATATACGTTTTTTGGCTGTAAGTATGTTTAATTCACAAATTTGCTTTATTTCTTATTGTAGGGATTTGGGAACCAGAAGGATACAGATAATGTTGCTGAGATCATTGCTCATGGTAAGAAACATGTATATGTGTCCGTTCAAAGACTGCATACTGTAGCAACTACACTGCCATGAGACTGTACATCTTGAAGTTGTTTTTAAAGAGATTTTCTATGATTTTTTCAGTTTAGGACTGTCATTGAAATATCTTCTTCCCGCCTGTCCCCCTTGGCAGTTCAAACGGACCTACTCCACAAAATGAAACATCCTTTACTATCCCTAGGATTAGTGAGACGTCACTTTTAGAAACAAATGTAGTTATGGCATGCATCCAAGAATATAGAAGATACGAGTTACCAGGAGAAGGCATTGTTCATTTGATTGACTGCCACCACATCTACAAGAAGTGATGGCAGCTGTTTTAGTTTAGGACTCCGTTCCTTAGCCTGAAAATAAATGTAAAAATAT
Source organism: Lissotriton helveticus (assembly GCF_964261635.1). Classification (NCBI taxonomy): domain Eukaryota; kingdom Metazoa; phylum Chordata; class Amphibia; order Caudata; family Salamandridae; genus Lissotriton; species Lissotriton helveticus. The sequence continues at coordinate 258,531,204 of NC_136063.1, read as the reverse complement.
ATAAAAAATGGGCCGGTAGGGATAGCCTTAACCCCTCAACCTGGGGATGTGGGTGCCCCAGGTGAGCACCCACTTATTTCTTTTTTTTTTTATGCTGGCTCCCGACGCAGTACTGGCTAGGCAGCTGGCTGAGGCCACCAATGACTACAGCCACAAATGAGTACACATGTCGTAGGTGCGGGTAGGCACCAGGGCACCCCAAATCTTTTTTTTTTTTATGAATAATAAATGGCCGTCAGGAGCCACTCATTTCTAATTCTCTGCTGTGGCAAGGAACACCCCATAATTCCCTAGGGCTTTCTTGCTGGTGTTGCTCCCAGAAGGAGAAGGAGCACCACCAAACATATTTTAATGTTATGGGGGGTGGGGCTGCACGGAGCCTGCAACATTACAAAAAAAAAACATGAAGTCTCCTGGGTCATTAACTCCATCACACCAGCCGAGCTTACCATATGTTTTTTTAAAGTGCTCGTATGCTCCTCAGCTGTGCCGTGATCTATAGTGGTTGGTTCCATGGCTGCACTTTGCGTCCGGATTTTTTTTTAAAAAGGATTCTGACATGTTAATGTGTTTTTTAAAAGGCTTTATTGAAAATATTTTGACGGTCCCTTTTATTAACCATTGCAATGTGTGAATTTATGAAATACACATTTGATTATGGTTATTGGTGACTTTTTGACAAAGCCAATAGGTATGCTTTATATATGTTGATGTGCTGCCCTTTGATATAGCCAACAGGCTTAGCCACTTTTATTGTGGTGCTTTGAGCCTTTGGCAAAGCCAGTTGATCTGCCTAACTTAAAATGACAATTTTTGTATTGTTACATGACATAGCCAGCCTTGTGCGGCGGGGAGGTTGGGCGCAATTGCCATGTACTTCTAACTACCTAAGATATAACATCACTTCAACATCTGAAATGATGTTATTGATGACAACAGTGTGCATGGTGGGGGAAAGAGTTATAGTTACTTTAGAACTCAAGTGACAGTTACTTGATATAGCTACAACTGATGAATTTCAGTGGTTTTGTTCTTTTAAAATCGTATTTTTTATGGCATTTTCAACTAACTATAATCTCTCTTTAGCCTTTGTTTTTTGCAATGGCCAAGGGCCTGTTTTATGCGGAGCGCATTGCTCAATCTAGGAACAACTCAAAGGAAATCTTTTCGATTGTCCAGAGCTTTCTGAAGCCAGTTGCAGAACGCAAGACCCCTCCAGCCTCTAATTCCTGGTGCGAGCAGCTCTCTGATTTTTTTTTTTATTGACAAAATACAAGAAATTTAGGATGGCTTGGGGCCGGCTGGCCCGGGTCTGGCGGAACACTCGCTCCAGACAGTCTGGGAGCCTAAACTTGCCCTCACCACTCTGACAGTATTTACGCCCATCCCTTTGGCTGATACTCTGGCTATTCGTAAATCACTTAAATCAGGGTCCCCAGCAGACCCCTGTCTTGCCAGGCAGCTGGCAGCTGTGGCGGAGGTAGTCAACCCTGAAGTTAATAATATCATTAACTTGTCTCTGCATTCCGCCACGGTGCCTGAAGAATGGAAACAGGCTAAGCTACTCCCCCTGTTAAAAAAACATGAATAGAACCCAGACATTCTGGCTAGCCACTGACCAATCTCACTCCTACCGGCTGTGGCAAAGGTATATGAGAAGGCAGTCTACAAACAGCTGTCTGCGTTGGTCGAAACGTCTGGCGCTCTTCACCCGACCCAGTCCGGCGTTAGAGCCTCATACAGTACAGAGACGTCTCTGGTCAAGACGACGGAGGCTATTAGGGATTGCTGTGATTCTGGTGGCAGAGCGACCCTGGTTTTACTGGACCTCTCTGACGCATTTGATAAGGTTCCTCATCGTCAGTTACTTGCCCGTCTGTCCAACATCAGAATTTCAGGCCTGGTGGGGGATTGGATTGAATCCTTTCTGGTCAATATAACACAACAAGTGTGGCTACCGCCTTTTTCGTCCACACCGAGAAGTATTACCACAGGTGTTCCGCAGGGCTCTACATTGAGCCCTTTACTCTTTGTTTATGTGACCACACTGATCTATCTGGCGGAAGGGCTGGGTGTCAAAATTATAGCCTACGCTGATGACACCCAGCTGCTTTTTACATGGAAAAAATAAATTTTTAATTGACTAGCGCGGGCTCAACTTAAATGTAATGAGGATAAGTCCGAGCTCCTCCTCTACGGGTCCTTCCCACAGATTTTCAGGGATGACCTGTGGCCCGATGGCTTCCCTATGCCAAAAACCATGGGTAGCCCAGTTAAAAACCTGAGGGTATGTTTTTGTGAGGACCTCCGATTCCTAACTCAGATCAACAAACTGGCGGGAGTGTGCTTTGGCACACTGAAGCGCCTTAAGAAATTTCTGCCGCTATTGCCTAAAGCGGCAAAAGAAATGGTGACCCACGCTCTCATTCTTTCGCAGCCAGACTATGCCAATTCTCTCTATATCTGCCTTCCCTGTTACCAGGTAAAGAAATTGCTGATTATTCAGAATGCGGCGGCTAGAATGCTACTGGGTATTCCAGGGAGTTCCAGCATCAAGCAGTTTGTTCGTGATTTGCACTGGTTGCCTGTTGAACAGGGCATTCTGTTTAAGGCATTGGCCATAGCCCACGGTGCCCTCTACAAGTCTCGACCCCTATACCTCAGGAGGCGTTTCGATTTCTATGTACCATCTATCCTCCTCCGGTCCACGGGACAATGCCTTGCTGTCATCCCTTGCCACCGCCTCGCCAGAATAGGAGGGAGCTCCCTCTCTGTTAAGGCAGCCAGGGCCTGGAACAGACTGCCTTTTGAGCTCAGGAACAACCACGACCTTAGGCTGTTCAAAAAGCAGTTAAAAACCATGGTTTTTGATTAGTCTCTTAGCCGCGTCTTTCACTTCCGCTTCCCTCTGTACAGGCTTTCACGCCGGGACACTTCCGAGTATCTGTGCGCACTACAAATGATGGTTAACATAACATATATGTATTTATTAAAGGGGAGATTTCGCCACTGTGAAGTTGTAAGTAAGACATTGGATGAGTGTTTTTTGTTTTGCTAATAACTTTAGAGCTATTCGATCATGAAACTATTAAAAAAAAAAAAGAAAAATCAACTCCTTCCTGGAATGTGTCGGGGTGCTCTGTCAAGTGGGGGCTGAAAAAAAGGGGTGGTCCCCAAAAACTTTTTCTCCCCATGCAATTTTCATTGGGAATTTCAGACAATAATATAGAAAATATGGCTGACCAAAATGACACCAAGTATGGCTGAAGAAAATGACACCAAATGACACCATCTATACTGTTTTTAGTAAATTGGTGTAAATCTGTTCAACCTTTTTTGAGAAATTAAGGTTAAAGAATAGAGATACCCAGCGCTGCAGGTCTTCCGCAGGACTTTTGTATTACGAGAAGTCAAAATAACGCATACTGATTTGCTGGACTGTGACTGGTCCAGTGGGACTGAGAGCTCTTATTGGCTGGCCACAACATGAAGGTTTTTGCAGCCTCCATTCTAGGACTTTAAGACTAATTAAATATATAAAAACTGCTATAAAGGGTGGTCCCAGAGGTGCGTTTGCTGCAGAAGTATGGTAGTAATATCTTACTTTACGTTAAACAATCAATCAATCAATCAGGGTTTTGTAGAGCGCACTACTCCCCTGTAAGGGTTTCAAGGCATTGAAGGAGGGGGTTGTGAGCAGCTCCGTTGGGGTCATCCAAAAAGCCAATGCTTCAGGTCCTTTCTGAATAGGTGCAGTGTCGAGCTTCGTCGGAGGTGAAGGGGGAGTTTGTTCCAGGTCATGGCTGCGAGGTAGGAGAAGGATCTTCCACCTGATCTGGTCCTGTAGAAATGAGGGACGGTGGCTAAGTCACGTTCGGCTGAGCAGAGGTTTCTTTTGGGGGTGTAGATTCGGTTATTGGGGTTTTGGGGTCTGGTGTTGTGCAGGGCTTTGTAGACGCGTATGAGCAGTTTGAAGGTTATTCTTCTTTCGACGGGGAGCCAGTGGATGTTGCAGAGGTGTTGGGTGATGTGGTCATGTCGTGGGATGTCGAGGATAAGTCTGTCTGTGACGTTCTGGATGGTCTGGAGTTTCGGGAGGAGTTTTTTGTTGACTCCGGTGTAGAGAGCGTTTCTGTAGTCCAGTCTGCTGGTGATGAGTATGTGGGTGACCGTTTCTTGGAGTCGGGGCATCCACTCGAACGTCTTGCGAAGTATGCGGAGGGTGTTGAAACATGTGGAGGATATGGCGTTAATCAGGCGATTCATGGTGAGTGAAATAGAGTAAAATGTCGAAGCTGCGTGCGTGATCCTTTGGGGTGGGTGGGTTTCCTAGGGTGGGGTGCCACCAGGTGTTTTCCCATGCGGAGGGGGCGGAGCAAAGGATAAGGACTTCTGTTTTCTCAGCGTTGAGCTTCAGGCAGTTGTTGTTCATCGAAGTCGCCGCGGCTTTCATCCCTTCTTGGAAGTTGCGCCTGGTGATGTCTGGTTCCTTGGTGAGGGAGAGGATGAGCTGGGTATCATCGGCGTAGGAGACGATGTTTAGTCCATGGTTTCTGACGACAGTTGTGAGGAGTGCCATGTAGACAATAGAAATTCACTGGAAAAAAACAAAGGAAAAACTACCATTTTAAAACCAAAACTGAAATCCACTAGTTATAACTTGTAGGTGTAGTCCCTTTAATTAAGAAAAACATCATGGCGACTGGAGTGACCTTCAGATGCATTGAATAAAAAATAAAAACTGCCAGTGACGTGTAACATGGTCTGTGTGTGTTCTGTTCATGCAGGTGACATCCGGTTACAAATCGAAGAGCATTTCTGCAGCACTACCAGCCCCCTTCGTTGATCCCTTGCTGTCGCCATCTCTCATGGAGGACTCTGAACTAAGACAGCTGGTTCTGGAAATATTGCATAATCTAATTGATCGCCATGACAACAGGGCTAAGCTTCGGGGAATAAGGTATAAATACACTTTTCAACTGACTCCGAATAAACATTGTCGTCTGATCTAATGTCTTTGTTAGTTTTACCTGCTGAAGCATGAGTGCATATCGGTCGTGCTGCAGTTTTTATCGTGCTTGTCTTTTTGAATTCTGTGCCCATACAGCTGTCCTTGCTTCACTGTGCTTCTGTAATCTACTGCTACTTTGGTTTAATTGAAAAATGAGAAATTCATCTCGGTCCGTCTGATCTGTAGATTAAAAGGTTCCTTCGCGGAGTTGCTACTCCCATTAAGCGCCCAGCTCCATTCAGTATTCCTGCTCCTGTTTGCTTTGTATTTAACCAAACCAATTGTGATTCATAATTAAGGCGACAGGGTTGTCCTTGTTAGACAAGAAAGACTGTCCGCACTGCCTTTTCATCGCTGCCGCACATCATTTCTAACATGCTCTGCATATTGGGTGTTTGTCCTGGTTTTCAATATTGAAGTTTTTCTATTTTATACTAACTCAGCTCATGTTGCTTTGTGAAATCAACTTGTGTTGTTGTTGTGCTGCTGCTTGGGTTGAACTGCGTAATGACATTTCTTCAGGCTTACCTGGACCCATGCCAGGTCAGGTTGGCAAGAGAAGCTGCCCTTTCATTTGTTCCTCTTTTATCTTTTCTCTGCTACGCTGTCGGATCTATGAACAAGCATTTGCAATACAATAGGTCTCGCATTTGCGAGAGTTTAAGCTATCAGTATTGTAAATGACAATGCCTTTTATTTATGTTTTAAAACCTAAAACTTAAATAAAAGGCATTGTCATTTACAATGTCAATAGCTCAAACTCGCGATAATGCGAGACATATTGCATTGTAAATGCTTGTTTTTTCTTGCTGCTCTGAGTGAACTACAGTGGAAGCGCTGTTTGGTTTTCTTTTCCCTTGATAATGAATTCAATAAACCACATTTGCAGCTTCTCATGAATGTGTATTTGCATGTAGGGTGGCAAATGTTGGGAGTTTAAATTGAAGAGAAACCGGTCTGTCACTGGTCAAGCAGAAAAGAATGGTCCTTCGAAGATGTTTTTTCTTTGTAGCTCCTAAAATGCCCCATGGATAATAAGGCCGTACAAACAACAGGTCTCAATGAAAATGTATCTGTTTCACCACTCTTATGAAACGTCTATTGCTAAGGTACTGGAAAGACGGGCATGGATGTTCAGGATCGTGGTCGTGCGGGGTTGTATGGGGGGTGGGGGCGGGTTCTGCATCTCGACCCTTGCCCAAACTGTGATTCCAAACAAAAGCTTTCATCTCCTTAACTATCACACAGGCTAAAAACTGCCCTAAACTTTATTTAAGATGATTAAAGAACTATCCATTTCAGCACCATGCAGGCCTCCCCTAGTCTGAATACAACTCAATGCGAGGATCTTGCCCAATTCTTAAATAAAGTGGAAACACTATACTCTACATTGGCTAGAACTATTCCTCCGTCCACTCTCTCGCCTATCACGACTCCTGACCGACCTGGCCCTATTTTCAAATGTTGTTCTACTTCTGTCCTCGACCATACACATAGAATACACTTGATGCCTGGCCACTGCTGGACATGGTGACACGTCTTAGTAAAATTAAATCAGGATCCCCCTGTGATTTACTTCCCATCACGGTACTACAGCAGATTGAACAACCATCACTTTGCTATATCCTTGATCTTCTTAAGTCCCTTTTCCCTTCAGACTGGAAACATGCAATGGTCATCTCACTATTAAAAAAACTAACTGACCACGCGCTTCCCTCAAATTATCGTTCAATTTCGCTACTTCCTGCCCTCGCAAACATTTTGGAGAGACCCATCAACGGCCATCTATCCAGGTTCATCGAAACCAATGGGCTCTTACATCCTTCTCAATACAGTTTTAGGACCGGTTATTCCACTGAGTCCACACTCTTAGGTGTTACCGAAATGCTTCGACAGAACCTGGATGCATGTGAAACAATGGCCCTGGTATTGCTTGATCTAAGCGCGGCCTTTGATATGGTCTCTCACACCGTACTCATAAAGGCCCTTCAATCTGTTGGGGTCACTGGGGCTGCCCTGAATTGGTTTGTGTCCTTTCTTTCGAACCGCACTTTCCAGGTTTTTTCATCCACTGCTAAATCCAATTCATATTCTTCTCCTTATGGGGTCCCACAGTGTTCAATTCTTAGCCCCCTGCTTTTTAACATTTATGTTAGACTCCTGGCAGTGATGGTAGTGGAATCTGGGTTGTTGTTATTCTCATACTCTGACGACACCCAGATTATCTTCTCTCTTTCAGCGGGTAAGACCTCCAAGCCTTCTGCTCTAAGGACAGGCCTCCATTCAGTTGTGGCCTGGATGAACGCCAATTTTTTAAAACTTAATGGCAAAAAAACAGAAGTCCTGGTTCTGGGCAAAGATAGAGAACTCTGGGGCCCCCAACACTGGCCCTCTCAAATGGGTATGCTTCCACAACCCTCTACTCAGGTACGCAACCTTGGCTTTATAATCGCCGATTCACTATCCATGCGCCAACAAGTCACCAAGGTTGCCGCTACCTGTTTCACCATTTTTAAATGGTTGAGGAAGATTGTGTGGATGCTACCTGTCCATACCCAGCATACCGTAGTCCAGGCCCTTGTTACATCTAGGCTGTATTATGGGAACATCCTCTATCTAGGTGTCAACAAAGATGTAACTTGTAAACTGCAGCTAGTGCAAAACTCTGCTGCCAGATTACTTTGCCGGGCTTCCAGAACTGCATCGACCTTCTGGCTGCTGGGGAACCTCCACTGGCTTTCGGTGGAGAAACGGGTTGTGTTTAAGTCCCTTACCTACATGTTTCGCATCAAGCATGCAACGTCTCCCCGCTACCTACAACGCCTAGCCTGTCTCTATGTTCCCTCGCGCACTCTTCGGTCTTCCACACAAGGCAAAATTCCAAGTCCCTAAGGTCAGACTTTCGTGCATGGGAGGACGCTCTTTTGCATGCTTGGGTCCTGTTTTGTGGAAAGCTCTGCCTTTATCTCTCTGTACGCAATCCAATCTTCTTCTGTTCTGCAAGTCTCTTAAGACTTGGCTTTCTAGACAGTAGTTCTCTCCCTTCTCTCTGCTGTCCCCTCATGGCTCGGGAAACCCTTTTTGGGTAGCTGTTGCGCTGACACATAAATTTAACAAATAAATAAATAAATAAAGCAAGGGGTCTGGCTGCTTCCTTGATAATGCCAGAGAGGTGCGTTGGAGGGATCTGAGCGACTCCCCTCCAGATGCGCCAACTCGAAACACACATTAAGTGAAGTGGAGACAGCAGTCTGTAAAACTGTGCAGGCCTCGCAGCCTTCGACAAAGGGGGCGTGCAGAGTGAGTACACAGCAGCAGCTCCTCCCGTGGAAGCAGTGTTTATTCTCCAACATCTCCAGTTTGTTTTCATTATGATACACACCCTACTTGTGGGAGCGGAGATTGGTACACCTGACAGGAAAAGGTACAGCGGCGGTTACACTGTTCAAGAGGGTATTGTCAGTTATAGGCCCACCCACAAACCATCTCGTGTGACAGGCGGCAGTACTAAGAACTAGAAACAAGCAGAGCACTATCCCTACTATTGTGCCTGTAACAGGAAGCAGCAGCTGTCGAAGATTTCGGTTACCCCCCAAGATGGCCTCTCATGAGATTGCTGCCTTTCTTGAACTCCAAAGTTTATGTAGCGCCAGTGAAGTCATGTTTTAAAACAATGTGCACATGGCAGTAACAAAAGAACATCTCCAGATATTTATGCATACAAATACACACGCATGAAAAAACAAAAGCACCTTGCCTGTCTCTCCTTCGATGCCTGTCACTACATCATTACTGGAGAAGGCACACACTGCAGGCAACACCTTTCCTACTGAGGGGTGGAGCCTCAGACCGATCTGATCGGCCAAAGCACTTTCACTTTCAGCAGCGGGCTGATCTAAATGGCCAGTAGCGTTAGACTGAGGGAAAACTTGTAATTTATTTGGAAGGGGCAGGGAGTGGGGGAGAGGGGGTTTGTTGGAGTGAAGTGGATACGTAAAAAAAAAAAAGAAATATAAACATGGGCGCCGTGCTGAAACATGATGCGTGGCCGGCGCCTGTGTAAATAAAAGTGGATGCATAAAAAAAAGAAAGATAAACTTGCGTGCCGTGCTGTAACATGAAGCGTGGCGCATGTGTAGATAAAAAGTTATGTGCAGGCGGCCCGTGAAGCGGTTGCTGTAATGATGAAATGAAGGGTGGCACACAGTACGAGAAATAAGCACCCACAGTGTGACACAGACAAAAAAAAAGTAGTGGTCTCCAAGATAATATATAAACACTCACAGTGTAGGGAAACTGTAGTTGGGTGGTGCTGCTGCTCGATTAGCGGAGGTGATGTCTCGGGAGCATCTACCACAGAGGAGCCAGCAAGCAAAAGGGGCACAGGAGTGAACCAATCCCAAGCAGCAGGCGGAATTACACTCCGTATAATATTTACACTAGATCTTCCAGACATCGCATGCATGCTAGACTAAAAAGGGCCTTTATAACACCCCCTCTGAAAAACCCCACTTCAGATCTCACAGTTCTATCCTTCTGGTCCATTACTACCAACATTGCTGGAAACTGCGTCTGTCAACAACTGTCCACATCTATTGAAGAACACTCACTACCAGTTGGCCTAACGGCTAGGGCGGCCGACCTCGAATCTGGGGAACTGGGTTCGAGTCTCGGCAATGATGCTGAACATCCTGTGATTCTGGGCAAAAATGAATGTGTGTCCTCATGTAACGTAACCGGTGCTATGTAAAGCGCTCTGATAGCCGCTTCGGATCAAGTTTGCTCTATAGAAAACTCTAAAGAAAAAAAAAGGCTTCCTGGGCGAGTCTTTGCCCCAGATTGAGTACTTAAGAGGTTCGTTCATTTGAGGGGCCCACCAGCACTCTTTCTGGGGGTGCAGCACTTACTTTCCCCCACCAGATATGGGCAACAGAGAAAGAGTAACAAATATACACAGGGAAAGGATAAAGACGGAAGAACCGCAATGAAGGGAGAGCGCAGGAAAGGGATAAAAGGGCAGCGAGTGTCTTATAGTGGATTAAAGAGGCATGAGATGGATTTAAGACAAAGCATGCTTGGTATTCGCCACACCAACATTTAATAGGACCTGTTGTGTGCTTCTAAGCAGAGCCTTGGGCACTGACACTTATTCTTTCGCATATTAAGCACTGTGAGTCCTGAAACTATTGATCGCTGCCAGCAGCAGCATCAGGATGTCTCCAGACATGGGAGGTTCAGCTGCCCTCATTCTCTTTGATTTATCCTCAGTCTTCAATATGGTCTCCCATGACTTCTCTTGGACAAACTTGGCGACACAGCACTGGCGTAGCGAAACTTGAGGAGGCCCCCTGCAAAGGACATGGAGGGGCCTCCCATGCTCCGGAGCCAGTTGAACTCTCAGACCATGGGCCCACTGCCTGTGCCCGCTGCCTGTGCACAGTGCCGGAGGTGGCCCCCTAGAGCTCGGGCCCCCCTGCACCCGTAATACAGATATTAAGAACATGGAACACAGCCAATTTTCTTCATTCTTACACAAACATTTCCAGGTAGTATTGCTGGCTCATTTTCTCGTTTTTGTAATCCTTTTTATTCTGTATTTCAGAAGGTAAATAGTACATCGTACAAAGGTATACACAAATCTAATGTTTATAGAATTTCCAAGGTTATACTCTGAGTTTTGAAGAGGTAAATCACACGTAATCATTCCTGGCACCCAGAGAAGAAATCTAAAATAACATGCACTTTATTGTGATTTCCTACTATTCATATAAGTAAAGCCTCCCAGGTAATATCACCGGGGCTGCATGAAATATAAAGCAAATGAGACAGTTAAGTGGAGGGTTCCAAGAATGAAAATATGAACGCAGTACATGAGCATCAGAAGTAGTCTGCTGTCTGCTGCTTTATGTAGTGTCCGGTATGTGTAATGTTAATTGGACTGACGGCGTTGAGTAAAAAGGAAGACGCTTGAGGAGAAGAATGTAAGTGATCCCCAAGCTTACAGTGTATGTTGTATACTTTAAGGGGCAGTATAGATATCTAAAGAGTGGAGCATTGCAATGAGTTTGTCTCTATGAACATACTGCCCCTCAGTGTGGTTGCCATGTAAAGTCTATTCAGTTTGGCGTGTCTTTGAGTCTATTTTATGATTTCCTCTAGCTTAAGTAGTTTGTGGAAGTCAATATCGGTTTTAGTTGACTGTAAGAGGCTGAGACCTCATGCCACTGCACCCAAAGTATAGGCCCGAGTTTATCTCGAAGCTAATATATGACTCTCTTATGTATTGGTAGTCCTGAAAATACTCAGGTCCATTAGGCTTGAGTAGGTATCACCACAGACAACCAGTGACTAGTTATACGTTTCTGAAAGAGACTTCTAGCTGCAGATTCTTTAACTTTTAAATATTCCACAGGTGTCAGACTGGATCGGGAAACTTTTCAGCAGTACCTCTGCTCAAGTGGCTCCGCACCGACACCCTTATGCTCTGAAAATGACCTACCACTCACATGCTGACATCAGTTTGTTTGTTCCTGCTCTTTAAAACGCAGATCTGAGCTTCCTTTTGTCTCCCAGAGATAGGTTATCTCAATATTTCAGTAAAATTTTCTACTGTGTGCAAAGAATGTCACCCCCTAAAACAACAGGTTTTATGCCCTGTAGGGACTTTTCCAGACAAATATCTGTGATAGATCCCCATCAGGTGTGCCTGTGGAACCTGTGGGAATGCCATGAGTCCAAGGCCGAAAGTTACTTTGTCGATAAACCGGAAGGCCATCTGGTACTGTGAGGCCAAACTTTCATCACAAAATATAGAAGACTCCTTGCTGAGACCACTCTAAGTCTCAGTCCAAGCCCAAGGTTTGTTTCCTGTTCTACTCCAGGAGCCACTGAAGCCACCCATGGGGGTAGACTCCATTGCGATCCAAGTCATCCAGTAAATCAAAGAAGAAGCATAAGAAATCTAAGAGGGACTCTTCCCTCTCTCGCCATTCGCCTGAACAGACGTGGGCTGTGAATTTGAAATTGAACTCTCTCTCCTGGAGTCTGCGGACTTTGAAGCCGATCCCACAACTGGTTCTGGCACAACGCGAGTTTCTGGGGCAATGCTGACACACCACAACAGATTGAAGAGTTCAGCTCAGTCATGCTCCGGCTCTTTGGATCCTTGCTAACTCAATCTGCCGTGCTTTACGGACCCAGGGAGCTGAAAGGCCTCCCACCTTGAGTACCACTGGCAGATTTGCCCTCTGCACCAGTTGGACCTTCCAGGCCCGTTACGATGCTCTGTCTCCACTCCGAGCTCTGCCTCTGTCGAGAGAGTCTGCGCTGTCCCCGAGACTTCAACATCGGTACTAAATCCTCCAATGCTGGATGAAACCGCGTAAGACAGCAGTTGAGGAACTGCTTCCTCCGCTTGCTCTGCTGCATCCACAGGGAAGACAAAAACGCTTGCATTCCGTTTTCGGCATGGACTCGGATAATGATTATGATGCGGGCAATGAGTTTGCACAGCCCTATTAAAACAACAATTGGTATGATGACTTGCAGGAGGCTAGTGGTCTCAATAACTCCCCTGAAACAGGCCTTCTCTCAACCCCTGGAGCTGCCACTGAGGAGCCTGCTTCCTATGCCCTGGTAATTCATAGGGTGGCTTGAGTCCTTGACCTCTTGCTTCCCACCTTGGTGGTCAATATTGTCAGGAGCTCTACAGCAATGGCAAACACCTTCCATGCCCCTTCTGCCATTTATTCAGGCCAAACCTTGCTCTGGTCCCCCAGTCAACCAGCCAAATTGCGCAATGTCATCACCATGCCTCAGTTAATCCCGCATTTTTATCTCATCACTCCTTTCCCAAAAGCTTGGTGGTGCAGGCGTCTACAAGCAAAATAAACACCAGCACGTCCACAACTACTCTCCCTGATATTCAAAGCCTGTCAAAACCTTTGTCACACAAATAGTTTCGTCCAAGTCAGTGAATACTAACTGCCTACTGGGGTGCTGTTTGATGGCTCAAGTCCTCTGAGGTGTTCAAGGAAGTGCAAGCCCTTTTGGCCAAAGGGGCTATGAAGAGGGTGCTTGCACCAGACGGAGGATGTAGTTTTTACTCCCGCTATTTCCTGGTGCACAAAAAGGACAGAAGCCTCCAGTTTATTTTATACCTGCACCCTCACAACACCTTCCTCCAGAAGGAGAATTCAGAATGCTCACACTGACCCAGATATTATCCACCCGAGAAGGTAACATTTGACCTGAAGGACACTTATTTCCATACACCTGTTCTTCCGGCTCAGCAGCATTGCCTGCGGTTCGTGGTGAGACTGTAGCATTTTCAGTTTGCTGTGCTCCCTTTTGGTCTCCCTGGGCATTCACAAAACTGATGACGGTAGATGCAGTACATCTTCATGGTTCAGGGGTTCTAGTCATTCCCTACCTCAAGACTAGGTGTTAATGGCAGGCTTGCCCCAGACAGTCATCAGCCACCAACAGTTGACGGCGACCTTCTATCATCTTTAAGGTTCACTGTCAATGAGCCAAAGTCTCATCTGACGGCTTCCCAGAAGCTCCCCTTCATTGGTTGATTTAAAAAAAAAAACATTTTAAATTTTTTATTGAAAGTCAAACAAACAAAGAAAACAAATACACTTCACAAGGCTGTAAGTTCTGTTCGGGAACCATGGGAGGCAGGGATTAATTCCATTACATATGCATACAATATTTCAAACATCAATTCAGGGATGAGAGGGGGTAGCAAGGAAACCAAGCGATATACTCAGTGAAAGTTCGAGAACCATGAATGCCATCTAGGGAGACACGGGGACGTTAAGGGTAAAGTCCTGAGGGGGAGCACATATATTCCCACGATATGCATTCCATTGAGACCAAATTCTGTTCCATTTCTTAGGTCTGCCCCGTGACAAGTACACCGTCTTTTATCTAAACATGCTCCAGTCCATATTTTCCTTCCAAGCCGATATCATGGGCGGTCTGTGGGAACCCCATAATTGCGCAATGTCTCTTTTTGCAATCATGTTACCGAGGGTCGCCCAACAGATCTGAGCCGTATTATAATCATTCGGTTCCCATACATTAAGGAGACCGCGCCTGGCCTCAGGCAGGAGTGTAATCCCCGTGACCCTTTCCATGATGGTATGCACTCGGGACCAAAACACAGCCACCTCAGGGCATTCCCACAGTATATGAAGGAAGGTACCACTCATACCGCACCCACGTTTACACAGACCATCCACCAAGTACCCCATCCGTACCAGACGCGGACCAGTAACATATACTCGATGAAGGATCTTGAGCTGTACGAACCGAAGGCGGGCAGGGATGGCTACCTCCTTGGGAGAGGACATGGCCATTTGCCAGTCCTCATCGTCCAGCTCCAACCCGTCAGCCGTCCATAAGTCCCTAATTATTTACAACAAGGGGTGGTGATGGACAGAGTCTCTGAATTAAGCAGAGTACTCTCACCCAGTCAAGAGATCAGGGCTAGATCCAACACCGTTTTTTAGCTCATTGCACCATCCCAGTTTCAGAACCTGGCTGTATGCAAATTAGTCTGTCCCTGGCCCAGTGCATCATGGGAACAGGGCAGACCAGACTACAAAAGCCAATTCTTACACTGGGAAGGAAACAAGCTTCCGGGGACCGGTTTCTGCCATTTCAGGCGTCTTCGGCCCGGCTTGCTTGAATCCTGATGGTGCAATGAGCAAGGGACTCACATCTGAGTATACCCTTCCACGCTTAGGGTGGACAAAATTATTTACAACAAGGGGTGGTGATGGACAGAGTCTCTGAATTAAGCAGAGTACTCTCACCCAGTCAAGAGATCAGGGCTAGATCCAACACCGTTTTTTAGCTCATTGCACCATCCCAGTTTCAGAACCTGGCTGTATGCAAATTAGTCTGTCCCTGGCCCAGTGCATCATGGGAACAGGGCAGACCAGACTACAAAAGCCAATTCTTACACTGGGAAGGAAACAAGCTTCCGGGGACCGGTTTCTGCCATTTCAGGCGTCTTCGGCCCGGCTTGCTTGAATCCTGATGGTGCAATGAGCAAGGGACTCACATCTGAGTATACCCTTCCACGCTTAGGGTGGACAAAATTATTTACAACAAGGGGTGGTGATGGACAGAGTCTCTGAATTAAGCAGAGTACTCTCACCCAGTCAAGAGATCAGGGCTAGATCCAACACCGTTTTTTAGCTCATTGCACCATCCCAGTTTCAGAACCTGGCTGTATGCAAATTAGTCTGTCCCTGGCCCAGTGCATCATGGGAACAGGGCAGACCAGACTACAAAAGCCAATTCTTACACTGGGAAGGAAACAAGCTTCCGGGGACCGGTTTCTGCCATTTCAGGCGTCTTCGGCCCGGCTTGCTTGAATCCTGATGGTGCAATGAGCAAGGGACTCACATCTGAGTATACCCTTCCACGCTTAGGGTGGACAAAATTATTTACAACAAGGGGTGGTGATGGACAGAGTCTCTGAATTAAGCAGAGTACTCTCACCCAGTCAAGAGATCAGGGCTAGATCCAACACCGTTTTTTAGCTCATTGCACCATCCCAGTTTCAGAACCTGGCTGTATGCAAATTAGTCTGTCCCTGGCCCAGTGCATCATGGGAACAGGGCAGACCAGACTACAAAAGCCAATTCTTACACTGGGAAGGAAACAAGCTTCCGGGGACCGGTTTCTGCCATTTCAGGCGTCTTCGGCCCGGCTTGCTTGAATCCTGATGGTGCAATGAGCAAGGGACTCACATCTGAGTATACCCTTCCACGCTTAGGGTGGACAAAATTATTTACAACAAGGGGTGGTGATGGACAGAGTCTCTGAATTAAGCAGAGTACTCTCACCCAGTCAAGAGATCAGGGCTAGATCCAACACCGTTTTTTAGCTCATTGCACCATCCCAGTTTCAGAACCTGGCTGTATGCAAATTAGTCTGTCCCTGGCCCAGTGCATCATGGGAACAGGGCAGACCAGACTACAAAAGCCAATTCTTACACTGGGAAGGAAACAAGCTTCCGGGGACCGGTTTCTGCCATTTCAGGCGTCTTCGGCCCGGCTTGCTTGAATCCTGATGGTGCAATGAGCAAGGGACTCACATCTGAGTATACCCTTCCACGCTTAGGGTGGACAAATTTATTTACAACAAGGGGTGGTGATGGACAGAGTCTCTGAATTAAGCAGAGTACTCTCACCCAGTCAAGAGATCAGGGCTAGATCCAACACCGTTTTTTAGCTCATTGCACCATCCCAGTTTCAGAACCTGGCTGTATGCAAATTAGTCTGTCCCTGGCCCAGTGCATCATGGGAACAGGGCAGACCAGACTACAAAAGCCAATTCTTACACTGGGAAGGAAACAAGCTTCCGGGGACCGGTTTCTGCCATTTCAGGCGTCTTCGGCCCGGCTTGCTTGAATCCTGATGGTGCAATGAGCAAGGGACTCACATCTGAGTATACCCTTCCACGCTTAGGGTGGACAAAATTATTTACAACAAGGGGTGGTGATGGACAGAGTCTCTGAATTAAGCAGAGTACTCTCACCCAGTCAAGAGATCAGGGCTAGATCCAACACTGTTTTTTAGCTCATTGCACCATCCCAGTTTCAGAACCTGGCTGTATGCAAATTAGTCTGTCCCTGGCCCAGTGCATCATGGGAACAGGGCAGACCAGACTACAAAAGCCAATTCTTACACTGGGAAGGAAACAAGCTTCCGGGGACCGGTTTCTGCCATTTCAGGCGTCTTCGGCCCGGCTTGCTTGAATCCTGATGGTGCAATGAGCAAGGGACTCACATATGAGTATACCCTTCCACGCTTAGGGTGGACAAAATTATTTACAACAAGGGGTGGTGATGGACAGAGTCTCTGAATTAAGCAGAGTACTCTCACCCAGTCAAGAGATCAGGGCTAGATCCAACACCGTTTTTTAGCTCATTGCACCATCCCAGTTTCAGAACCTGGCTGTATGCAAATTAGTCTGTCCCTGGCCCAGTGCATCATGGGAACAGGGCAGACCAGACTACAAAAGCCAATTCTTACACTGGGAAGGAAACAAGCTTCCGGGGACCGGTTTCTGCCATTTCAGGCGTCTTCGGCCCGGCTTGCTTGAATCCTGATGGTGCAATGAGCAAGGGACTCACATCTGAGTATACCCTTCCACGCTTAGGGTGGACAAAATTATTTACAACAAGGGGTGGTGATGGACAGAGTCTCTGAATTAAGCAGAGTACTCTCACCCAGTCAAGAGATCAGGGCTAGATCCAACACCGTTTTTTAGCTCATTGCACCATCCCAGTTTCAGAACCTGGCTGTATGCAAATTAGTCTGTCCCTGGCCCAGTGCATCATGGGAACAGGGCAGACCAGACTACAAAAGCCAATTCTTACACTGGGAAGGAAACAAGCTTCCGGGGACCGGTTTCTGCCATTTCAGGCGTCTTCGGCCCGGCTTGCTTGAATCCTGATGGTGCAATGAGCAAGGGACTCACATCTGAGTATACCCTTCCACGCTTAGGGTGGACAAAATTATTTACAACAAGGGGTGGTGATGGACAGAGTCTCTGAATTAAGCAGAGTACTCTCACCCAGTCAAGAGATCAGGGCTAGATCCAACACCGTTTTTTAGCTCATTGCACCATCCCAGTTTCAGAACCTGGCTGTATGCAAATTAGTCTGTCCCTGGCCCAGTGCATCATGGGAACAGGGCAGACCAGACTACAAAAGCCAATTCTTACACTGGGAAGGAAACAAGCTTCCGGGGACCGGTTTCTGCCATTTCAGGCGTCTTCGGCCCAGCTTGCTTGAATCCTGATGGTGCAATGAGCAAGGGACTCACATCTGAGTATACCCTTCCACGCTTAGGGTGGACAAAATTATTTACAACAAGGGGTGGTGATGGACAGAGTCTCTGAATAAGGTAAGAGTGGTCTGCTTAATTCAGACACTCTGTTCATCACCACCCCCTTTTCTGAATCGTTTTTGGCCACTATAGGTGTGGCAGGGTATACTCAGACATGAGTCCCTTTCTCACTGCTCCATCAGGATTCAAGCAAGCCGGGCCGAAGAGGCTGAAATGCCAGAAACCGGTCCCCGGTAGCTTGTCTCCTTTCTGGTGAAGAATTGGCTTGGTAGTTTGGTCTGCCCTGTTCCCATGATGCACTGGGCCAGGGACAGACTAATTTGCATATAGCCAGGTTCTGAGCTGGGATGGGGCAGTGAGATAAATAACGGTGATGGATCAAGCCCTGATCTTTGGACTGGGTAAGAGTGGTCTGCTTAATTCAGACACTCTGTTCATCACCACCCCCTTTTCTGAATCGTTTTTGGCCACTATAGGCGTGGCAGGGTATACTCAGACATGAGTCCCTTTCTCACTGCTCCATCAGGATTCAAGCAAGCCGGGCCGAAGAGGCTGAAATGCCAGAAACCGGTCCCCGGTAGCTTGTCTCCTTTCTGGTGAAGAATTGGCTTGGTAGTTTGGTCTGCCCTGTTCCCATGATGCACTGGGCCAGGGACAGACTAATTTGCATATAGCCAGGTTCTGAGCTGGGATGGGGCAGTGAGATAAATAACGGTGATGGATCAAGCCCTGATCTTTGGACTGGGTAAGAGTGGTCTGCTTAATTCAGACACTCTGTTCATCACCACCCCCTTTTCTGAATCGTTTTTGGCCACTATAGGTGTGGCAGGGTATACTCAGACATGAGTCCCTTTCTCACTGCTCCATCAGGATTCAAGCAAGCCGGGCCGAAGAGGCTGAAATGCCAGAAACCGGTCCCCGGTAGCTTGTCTCCTTTCTGGTGAAGAATTGGCTTGGTAGTTTGGTCTGCCCTGTTCCCATGATGCACTGGGCCAGGGACAGACTAATTTGCATATAGCCAGGTTCTGAGCTGGGATGGGGCAGTGAGATAAATAACGGTGATGGATCAAGCCCTGATCTTTGGACTGGGTAAGAGTGGTCTGCTTAATTCAGACACTCTGTTCATCACCACCCCCTTTTCTGAATCGTTTTTGGCCACTATAGGTGTGGCAGGGTATACTCAGACATGAGTCCCTTTCTCACTGCTCCATCAGGATTCAAGCAAGCCGGGCCGAAGAGGCTGAAATGCCAGAAACCGGTCCCCGGTAGCTTGTCTCCTTTCTGGTGAAGAATTGGCTTGGTAGTTTGGTCTGCCCTGTTCCCATGATGCACTGGGCCAGGGACAGACTAATTTGCATATAGCCAGGTTCTGAGCTGGGATGGGGCAGTGAGATAAATAACGGTGATGGATCAAGCCCTGATCTTTGGACTGGGTAAGAGTGGTCTGCTTAATTCAGACACTCTGTTCATCACCACCCCCTTTTCTGAATCATAAGTCCCTAAGGCGCACGAGCAAGTCGACTCTGTTGTTAATGAGCTTTTTATAGATTCGTGAAATTGTGCTATCAGGTACGTAGCCGTCAAGGATACGGTCCTCTAGAGGCGAGGACTCGGGGATTTCCGTACCCTTGGGGAAGACAGACAGCAAGGCGTGTCGTACCTGAACATACCGAAAGAATTCCTTATCGTCAAGCTCATATTCAATCTTGAGCGCCTCAAAAGTCTTAATAGTCCCTTTAGACCAAAGATCATCAATCTTACTTATACCTATCATGTCCCATTTAACAAAACCTTTCGTCCTCCACAAACTGCCCAAACCATCCGAATCATACAACGGAGTCGCACGGGACAATCTATCACACCATCCCAGAGTAGCATTTGCATCACGCCACACTCGCACAGCAATTTTAGTGGGTCCGGCCAAAGTCTTATAGGGTTCCTTAGAGTATAGCGCCCTGTTGAAATTCCCACCTGGCAAAAGAAACTTATCCATTGCAAAGGCTGGCGTTAACCCGGGGGCATAAGTGGCATGATTGACCGCACTCAGCTGGGAGGCCCAGTAATAACGTCTGATGTCTGGGAGGGCAATGCCGCCATCGTACCAAGGAAGAGTGAGTTTGGAAAGGGCAATGCGCGCACGCCCATCCCAAATCAGCCGTCTCTGAAGGCACTCCACTTCTCGAAAGTAGCCAGGAGGAATAGGATCAAAGGAATTTTGGAGTGCGTATAGAAATCTGGGCAGCGACATCATCTTGAAGAGAGCCGCACGTCCCAAGGGTGACAAAGGCAGCCGGCGCCATCGTACAACGTCAAGCTTGAGCCGCTGAAGAGGGGCTCGAAGGTTACGGTCGTAACGAACGGCAGGATCCAAGGAAACATAAATACCCAAATACTTAAAGCCGGACGTAGCCAACTGGATCTGGAATCTACTGGGCAACTGAGGGAGCTCTCCGGCCAAAACATAGACACATGACTTGGTCCAATTGATGACAAGACCCGAGTTCCTCCCGAAGGAGGTCAGAACATCAAACAACACATTAAGCGACTTCCGCGGGGATGTGAGGTAAAGGAGGATGTCATCCGCATAGAGTGAAATCCGGTCCTCAAAGTCAGGGGTCCATCGAATGCCCTTCAGCGAGGGCTCCCAGCGAAGCCATTCAGCCAGCGGTTCCAAAGCAAGGGCAAAAAGCAATGGGGACAATGGACAGCCCTGCCGAGTACCGCGCCCAAGCGTGAAAGTGCCAGAGACCCTCCCGTTAACAACCACCTGGGCCAGCGGCCTCTCGTACAGAAGCTTAACCCAGGCAATGAATGTCGGACCGAACCCAAACTTAGCGAGGGTAGCCCAAAGATACGGCCATTCTATGGTATAAAAAGCCATAGTGGCGTCAAGGGAAGCCAAAATGGCTGGCTCAGTCAAGGTCCCAGCTCTCGCGAGAACTCCATGGAGCCTCCGAAGATTAAGGGCGGTGTTCCGGTGCGGAATAAAGCCAGATTGGTCCGGATGGATCAAGTCACCAATCACCTTAATCAAACGGGTGGCCAACAATTTAGCAAGTATTTTGGGTTCGGCGTTGAGTAAAGAAATGGGCCTATACGAAGCACAACGATCACGTGGCTTACCCTCCTTGTGAATCACAACTATGGTAGCCAAACGCTGATCGACGGGGAGAACACCAGAATCAAGGGCCTCAAGGAACATGTTCCTTAAGTGAGGCACCATTTTGTCAGGCCGCAACTTATAGAGCTCAATGGGCAAACCATTGGGGCCCATGGCTTTACCTGACCGGAGGGCACGGATGGAGACTGCGACCTCATCTACTGTGATAGGAGCATCCATTAAGGCCCTATCCTCCTCGGAAAGGCAGGGCAAGGCAATATCGCGCAACAACAGCTGAGAGTCACGTTCATCCCTGTCACTGACCGAGGTATACACCTTCTGGAAATGATCAACAAAACATCCAACAATACCCACCGGGTCGGAAACACGTTCACCAGTCGACTTCTCAATCACAGGCATGACCCGATTCATTCTCTCTTTCTTGTCCAGCCACGCAATCAACTTACCCGCTTTGTCACCCACATCATAAATTCTACCTTGCTGCTCTCTATTCATGACTTTCGCAGCGTCAGTCACAAGGGCTCTATAATCAGCCTGTTTCAAACTAAGGGAGTGTAGTTTAGCAGGGGTAACATCCCCATCGAGATCGCCCTCAAGCACAGTTATTTCAGATTCGAGGCGTGCAAGTTCTTCATATTTAGCCTTTTTAACAGCAGCAATCAATGACAATGAGTGCCCACGAACAACAGTCTTGAAAGCCTCCCATAATGAGATAGAAGAAGAAACAGACCCCACATTTTCATTAAAATAACAATCAATAGCCTTCACCAGTTCGGGGCGGGTCTTGGGATTACGAAAATACCACGGATTAATGGGGGCAACTCTGCCCTCGCTACCCACCCCAGGCTCAACAATGATCCACAGGGGGGAATGATCAGAAATGCCCCTGGGAAGGTGACGGATCTCCCTGATGGAGGACGATTGCGCTGCAGGCATAAGAAAATAATCTAGTCTGGAAAGGCTACCATGGGCCCCGGAGTGGAACGTATCTTGTAACTGAGTGGGATGCATGAGTCTCCAACCATCCGTTAGCCCAAAGGTTTCGATCAGTTCACTGAGCCACATTTGAGATCTAGGTAAGTCCCGGGGGGGGGCAGCGATCAGAAGTGCCGGAAACCACAGAGTTGAAATCCACCCCAAGAATCAGAAAACCTTCAGGCAGCCCCAGGAGAAGCCGCCCGAGGTCAGCAAAGGTAGTAGCCTGTAGGCCTGGAGGGACATAGGCGGTGATTACTGAAAGCGTCTTACCCTCCCACCTCCCAGAGAGCGCAGCATAGCGACCCCTATCATCAAGCATTATCTCATCAATTTCTAGGGGAAGAGAGGACCTGATCACAACCCCCACCCCTCTGGAGCCAGAGGTGAATCCGGCATGTGCGACTAGTCGATATCCACGTCTATTTAACGCCTGACAGGCATTACCGATTAAGTGCGTTTCTTGTAGTAGGACAATATCAGGGGCGTGGCGTCGAAGGAACTGCAGAACCACCCCTCGTTTTATTCTGTCCCCCAAACCATTGACATTCCAGGATAGCAGTCTCAACTCACTACCCCCCATCCCAAGAAAGGACCAGAGCCCTACCCCCATGAAACCCCGCAGATGAAGGAGCTAAGCAGACAATACGGCGCCATGTGAAGGAAACAAAGAAACAAACACTCCCCACCCCCACCCCCCAACAAAAACCTGTTACAACACCCCCCACCCTGCACCCCTGCATTTGAACTAGAAACCACCCCAACTTGCAGTCTGCTTGTCGCCCAATCATTAAACTAGTCTACACGAAGAACCCCAGGGGGAGGAAAAGTCCCCTACACCCCGCCACCCCTGGGCCCATCAAAACATTAATAAGAAAAAAACAAATAGCAAAACTTGTCATGTATTCCTATAGGTTCTGAATCGATCCCCCTATTCCTGACCCTATTCTGGTTAAACTAACTATCAAGTTAACTAACAGTCAGCCCATGAGGCAAGAACAGCCCCCATGATGCAGATACCGTTATCTGACGCAGTCACACTACGGCACAGGAACGTGTTATCTGATTAGGTCATAACGCTTGAGATCTAATTAGACAAGCGACATTCCTCCAGCCCCTGATAAGGCATACGACGTTCTCATAACAAATCAAACCTATGACAACCTGGAAAATCCGTGCGGCCATTGTTTTGATTTCACAGAGAACTTCAGTAAAAGAATGTGCTAACGAGCAAGTCGTATGACATCTTTATTGACGTATCTATGTCCATCCTTACGTCAATCTCGGCACCTTTAAGGTATAAATATTGCCGATCTTGCCCTATGCAAACACACGCGTGGTGACAAGACGGAGCAGCCATACTTGCCGAAGCCGAGAGCAGAAGCAGACCCCGCTGGCGCAGCCCCGCCTTCCTGACGCGCTGAGAGACGCGCTGCTATCTCAAGCCGAGAGACCCAGCACCGGCGTTTCTGGGCAGCCCTCGCAGGCAGCCTGGAATATCGAGAGCAGAGAAAGAGATACCATTCCTCATTCATCCTAACTTCCAGGTACAGAACTGAATAACCCCTCACAGAGAATTCTTTAGTTATTCACTTGGCACAAACAAACTTAACTTAAACTGTAACTTTCTATTCCCGCCCACGCATTAGACTTAGGTCAGGTACACGGGGTAGGCGTATTAAGAAACACCAGTTGAGTACGTTTAGTCAAATGTATATGTGTATGTAAATATATTTTAATCATTTTAAACATCATATGGCTCAGAAACCATATCAATGTTTTTACAGTATTATTTTATACTATTGCTTTTAATGTATGCACTTTACTTAACTATAAGTATTGCAATAATATCGATCCATTTCTCTTGTACGAGGAAAGAGACTGATCAATAAATAACATCTTTTTATTGAACACGCCCGTCTCTTCCTTTTCTCTACAATCTGATGAGACTAAGAATGCACGTACTGACTGAGTAAAATAATTGCCTTGTGCTCACACGACTCTCGAGATTGACTCTTGATTAGGGGAGAGCAAAGTTGTCATGTTCTATGGTTGTCAGAAACTAAATCCCTTCTTGTCTAATCAGGGGAGTTAATTCTTTCCTGAACATTCGAGAAAGTTTCTAGCGAACTCTGAGCTACGCTGGCAAACCCAAAAATTAAGTCTAGTATCGACAGTAGTAGACCTAGTTAACGTCTGGTCTAGGCCTTTACTGCTGTAGGTATTATTCCAATGCGCAGAGCCTATTGGGAAAATAGGAGCTACACTACATGGCGCCCAACGCGTTTGGAAAGGGCGATAAAACTAACGTAAGACATTTAGAGTAACTCAGTCGTGCTTTCTCACTCAGACCCCTTTTCCCAAATACTCCAAAGACGTCTGGAGTGGGTGAAAGGTAATATCCTCCAAAACCTCGCAGGAGGGAACTCCTATGTATGGTTCTTGGTATAGTCAACGTTGAAGGATAAAAACAGTCCCAAAATATTGTGCATCTAATCTCTGTTTCCATAAAGAAACCTGATCTGCAAACAAACATAATACCATCCTGTCTGTAAAATGGCAGAGAGTGATGATGAAAGAGAGGCAGTTAGATTAGCAACTGAACTCGCAGATGCTGATGCTACCATGCAAGCAGCAGACCCGAATATAACACTCATTCCGGTCATTAAAAGGAGATCTATAACCTTAAAACTTATAGAAAATGGACTGACACCTAGAGGTGGCACAGTCATATTCGTAATCGAGGCACACGAATATCGGCAGACAGAGGTATACTATTCATGGATACATTTTCCAGCAGCAAATGCTGTAACAAAGTACTTCCACTATTACAAAGTAGAGGAACCTCCTGAAACGTACACTCCTTTCGAGGAGGTGGAAGTACCACTCAAATTCCAAGAGCATTTGCTCTTATTTGATGGCGCCCTAATACATAACAATCACATTACAAGGCTCGGTCCTTTAGGTAGACCAGGAGCAACGTGGCCGGTCTTAGCCGGATACACACCACATCCAGACATCGATAGGATGCCTGCAGCTGAGCTGTTAATACAGCTAAAACAATTACTAAAAATTCATAGACAATTAGTCCAGTATGTAATGCGGACTTCAACAATTCAGCCAGCGATTAAACTTCCACAGCTGACCCCTCACCAGGGGAACACAAATAAAATTACACCACAGAACATCCAATCCTGCCTAGGTAAAGTTCCAGCTAAACGGGAACAGATACCATTCTGGTTGGCACAGAAAATCACCCAAATAGAGGCGGTGTTTCCTGACACCACCCCATTAGAAAAACACAGGATTCTGACTATATGTCTCCCAATGGGAATCGCACCACACATTGAGGACTGTGACACTTGGGGTACAGTCTTTGCTTCCATCTACACAAAAACGCACGGTGTTCCATCGATTTCGGTAATACCAGATGTGCTAAAACAAATTCAAGATGAATACGGTCCAGAACCTGCTTTAACTCTTGGTATGAAATTACTAAAAGACTTCAAGCAGGTCTCGGCTATATTATTAGCCAACATAAAAGGTGAGGCAGCAAACGTGGCGATCCGCCAGAGGTTAAAAGAGACAGATATAGCAGACCAACCAGCTGAAATTGCCAGAATCATAGAAAAATCCTATGAAGAACTAGGCAGAGATAGTCTAGGTGGAATACCAGTAAAACCGCAACTGACTACAAGTCCAGAAAAAATATTTTTTAATAATAATTCACCAAAAAAGAACTGGGATGGAAACAAACAATCCAATCCTAAAGAAAAGAAATTCCAGTCCCGAGGGAGGTCTCCCAGGCGAAGAGAGAAATCTCCAAACCAAAGACAGAGGTCACCGCAGAGTGACCCCTCTGGGAATAGATATAACCTTAGAAATAGGGATAATATTAAAAAACCTGATAGATATCAAGACATTGATACACGTCCCTCTCAATCTTTTCAGACTTCCTCGCAGAAATCGGAAAGAAGAGGACGATCAGAAGAGCACGCCAAGTCCAAAGACAAGGAACCTGCTCAGCTAAAAAAGAAATTACAATTTCCAAAAAAGAAGGTAGCCAGTATCAAGGTAGTTAAAAATGCCAAGAATACTGAGGACACAACTGAAAAACGGAGAATGGGCTCAGACAATGCTAGACAGCGCAGCAGAGGTGAGCATAGCTCGCAAAGTCCTTATGAATCATCTGGAGACAGTGGACACAAATGAATACCTTCAAGTGGAAACTGCAGACACCAGAGTTAGCAAGCTCCACAAGATATACGAGATAACATTACATATAGAGGGAGATAAGACTAGGAAAATAAGGGGACTATTTTGGGATAATCTCTCCCAGGGCTATGATATCCTACTAGCTGAAAAAGACTGGCCACCAGAGTTTGTCAGGGAGTGCCCTCATGGCGAAGAAGTAATTATGCCTGCCTTCTCGAATCATATCCCGATTCATAAAAAATATACACTTGCTAGAAAGTGGGCAGTGGCTCTAGCACCTGATTTATATAAAAATCATGTAGGATGGGATGAGGATTCTCCTCCTCACAAAATCCAGTTAAAATCACAACCTACTGCACAAAGGCAGTGCCCAATTAAGCAAGAAGCTAAAAAACAAGTAAATGAAATACTAGATCAGCTAGAATACCAGGGGGTGATTGAAACTTGCACCTCACAAATGAACAACCCTTTGTTTCCGGTCTCCAAACCAGACAATTCATATCGTCTAGTTTTGGATTACCGACACCTTAACACATGTTGCAAAACCTTTGCAGTGCAAAACTCACACAGTGCTGCACTAATGAATAACATAGTGCGCAAAAAATACAAAACAACCTTGGACATCTCCAATGGATTCTTTTGTCAAAACATAGCACCAGAGAGCAGATATTTAACTGCATTCTCAGTAAATGGCACTCAAAAGCAATTCTGTCGGTTAGCCCAGGGGTACAAGAACAGCCCGGGGGTATTCTCAGCGAGAGTAACAGAATTACTACAACTATATGATGATGAAGCATTATCTTATGTCGATGACATTTACTTAACAGATGATGACTTGGAGACTCACTTGAAAAGAGTGAACACCATAATACTTGGGTTCGCAGCAGAGGGTTACAAATTCAACTTTAAAAAGTCCAGAATTGCCCATCTGACGGTCCTATTCTTAGGATATGAGTTATCAAGTGAAGGCAAAAGCCTGGCAGACAATTTCCTAGAGAAATGTGCCGTAATCCAAGCGCCTAGAACACTAAAAAACTTACAGTCGATTCTAGGTTTCCTAAATTTCGGAAGAACATACATTGCAAATTATGCAGAAAGGGTCAAACCCCTTTATGATCTAATTAAACCAGACTTTAAAAGATCCAGTTGGACTCAAACACACACAGAAATTTTGAGATCCTTACAAACAGACATGCTAATTAAAACAAAATTAGAAACACGTGATAACACACGCAATCTTGTGATTCGAGTCATCCCAGGGAGATGCGGATTCACATACCTGACTTCTAATGAAGGAGAAAAGGTACCAATTGCATTCAAATCACACTTGTACACAGAAGCTGAACAGAAATTCAGTAATACAGAAAAAATCATTCGTGCAGTTCAAACCGCAATAGCTAGAGAAAAAGACATAGCTGACGGTAGACATATCACAGTCAGAACAGCAGAATCAGCCTTTGAGGCACTAACAACACCTTGTAATTTACCAACAACACCATTGAATCCAGAATGGATACAATGGGTGAATTCAATCACAACGGACAAAGTATACTACTACTTTGATCCAGAACTAGAAGAATTAAAAAATCTAAAATATGAAAAGACGTATCCTCTGCCAATCGACATTCTTCCTCTACGACATTACGCCTGTGTAATCTATACAGACGGACATGCTCAACCCTCCGTTTGGGGAGAACATGCATACAACCCCACATGTGAGATTACAAAAGAAGTGTGGCGCGGAGGTAAGACCTCTATTAACAAAATCACACTCAGTAGAAACTAATTCAGAACTACAAACTGAAATAATAGCTTTGAAAATGGCGCTAGATAATGCGGATCGCGAATTCCCGACACTTATAGTGTCAGATTCATATTACTGCGTCAAAACATATAACAAGGATTTGCAGACATGGATTCAGAACGGTTACAAAGATGACACAGATGCACCAATAAAGCAGAAACTGCTCTGGGAACAAGTAGCTCTTTTACAAAAAGAACTACCAAAGACTCACGTGACACACTCACTGAGTCATCAGCGTGATGGCGTTCACGTTGTGGGGAATTCATTGGCTGAAGCAGCCGCAGCGGCAGCCACTAAACCGGCTCCCGTAGATCGCAAAAAGCGTACACTAAAATACATTGACGGTGAAACAATGCTGGCGGTGAAAACGTCATCAAAAGGCGACTGCTCAGCGTTACCGATCAACTATCCACTCAATTATACATACATAATCGATGCGAACTCCGTCCCTTTTGCTCGAATCCCTGGAGTGGGGGATAGAGTGATTCCAAACATGGACAGGAGAAGCTTGTTAATCGCAGACGCACACATGGGCGAGGGTCTCAGACACCTTAAATTAAAAGATTCTCTGGAAGAATTACAATCACGGTACTGGTGGCCAGGCATGAGCCTGCACTACACCATGTTTGTAAAAAACTGCCCAAACTGCAACAGAGATCGCAGTGGGGAGAGAAACAGTTTAATACCTCGTCGTATCAAGGCAGATAATATTACCAGCAAAAAGAATGGCTTGCGATTAACATATGCAGGCTAGTTTCCACTTATAATGTAGATCACCAGCACTCGGCTGACGTCCGGACTATTATAAAAGATTTGCGAGTCTAAATGGCATATACGCTAAGAGCATGTTACGTTCGACCATTGTTTTCACTCTGGCACACCAGCCTGGGGGGAAACATGGCCAAATGAGCACAGTCCAGCGGGAATCTTCTCACTTCCTTCCTGAGGGTACGGGAGGGTGTAAAGAAAAAACCAAGGCAGAAAGCAATCTATAATGGAAAGGATATTAGGTTCGGGAGCTGGGTGGGTCAAACATCTAATAAGTGTCCAACGTAGTCTAAATAACTTGCCAAGAAATTCTCTGAAGGGATTCAGTCCGTACGAATTATTATTTGGAACTAGGATGTTGATCTCTGACCTTGATAGTCAGACTTCAGTGGTGAAAGAAAAAACCTTTGATGTCAAAGACCGTTTGGCTATTTTGCAGGACTTAAACAAAACAAGAAAAGACCTGAGCAACATACAGTTGAAACAACAGCCAACGACCACTGAAGAATCACCACCTGTCCCAGCAAGACCTGTCTGGATTCCAAAAGTCGGGGATCTAGTCAGGGAAAAGATCGCGGTAAAGAAGGAATTTGGGCCTTCCTACAGAAAAGCAGTTCCTGTCTTGTCTGTCAACGGGACAAGATCAGTTGTACTACCGCCACTTGCTGGAAAAAAGGAGAACCGAGTTGTATCCATCGACCTGGTAAAACCACAACATGTGGCCGATAACAAACAGTAGGCCAAGTGGACTCCCAATAAGTAGCAGAACACCAAGGTTTGCTACCAGTACAGAGGTCCTAACGAAGAGGCTCATCACATTTGAAACGCCTACAGAAGAACAAGAAGGACTATGCAACAATGCAATAGAACTCAGACCTCTGAAAACCCAAATAAAGACATTTAGCAGAGACACACCAATCTATACTGAAGTACCAAGTGAAAATGCAAAAAATAAAAATCCTGAATCGATGATTCCTCTGAAGGCTTCAGTGAATCAAAGACACAGCCATCATCAAAATCCTTTAAAGACAAAGCTAAGGAACTTTTGAAACAACTGAAAGAAACATATCTGGTTTCTCCATGGATTGAATTTTGGGTGGGTTTTGGTGCATTTATCCTCATACTTTGGCTCATCATGGTATTTACTTTGGGACGCTTCATTGAGGGAAAATATGCTAAAATGGACACAGCAAGTCAGAACATCAACTTGGTCCTCAAACCACACACATCTTCACACGTCGAGAAAAGAGAACTTTCTTCAGCCAACTTCACAGCCAATCCTATACCTGGTGGGGTAGCCTGGGACAACACTGACTATGAAATTTATGGTCCGGTCGAGATCCTGAAATATCCACACCAAATCAAGATCTCCTTGAGTGACTTTGCAAAACCAAACTCATTTGCTGATGATTGGGACTTCGAAAGCATTAACAACATGATGTCTGACTTAGTAATGTCTGCTAAATTTACAAAACATGATTATTTGCAAGGTTCTACAAGTTATGATAGTATGTATTGCTATAACCACTATGGTAATCATTTTTTGCATAAATCTGCACAACCTAGAAATGTTTTAAATTATAATCAATGGGAACATTGTGCAACACCTCCAAAAGGGAGCTCAAGAACTGTTTACGACAAATATTCATATTTTTCAGGTTTTAACACAAGTAATGCTGAAACATTTTATTATAAATTGTCAAACAAGACAGGGATGAAAACCATGATAACCAACACAAAATTGATATATTCAGATTCATTCTTCGAAAAAATGAATACTTTTGGATTTGATTATTGGGACAAAAATGTTGATTTGAAAAGTGTTTGGGGTACAAAAGAATGGCAAGTACAGGGTATAGAAGCTTTGTTTAGAGCCTGCATGATCCCAGAACAAATGATATTTTTAAATGACACTGTTCAACAAACCACCTGTCGTGGCTTAGCCAAAATCAAAGATTTAAATAGACCGTCTATTCCAAAGCCAACAATGTTTAGCAATAACTCTGATACAGATGAAGAAATAGACGTAAACCATATATTAAACCAAAACAGAACACATCCTGATTGGAAACAATGGTTGATCTGGCCCACAGATACAAATAACTGTCAAGATAGATTCCTGAATAAAACACAGGGTTTCAAAATGACCAGGCCAGACCCTAGATATCCCCAAAGACATCACCCAGGGATAATAACAACCTACAGTGTGGGCAAATTATGCCTTCAGTGGCTACAAACTTCCACACTGCCTGAAATTAAGCAACACCTAACTTTACTTACTGTTGGTGCTGACTTGCGTGATTTCATTCTGGGACCACGCAAACAGCGTCAAAAGCGTTTCATAGCAGCCTCTGTATATGCAGCATACAATGAGGCCTGGAAGGTTACTCAAATTGAGACAGCAGAAAGAATACGGGAAATTGACCGTATTAATTTGGAAAAATCACTTTCTGTAGTGGACAATGGGTTAATGACTCTGTCCTCCAGAATTTTTTAATTGGACAGCATTGTGTCGTCAGCAATCGATATATTATCGCAAAACTTACTGTTATTACAACATGGTCAGTCACAATTGCGTTCCATTGTACAGCTTGGCTGGACGTTACAAAATCTGCGTTCAGGCTATGTGCCTTGGCGTTTAATCAACACAACGTCACTATTCCAAATCTTTAACCTTACTGATAGACAAATCGGTATGGCGCAAAAGGGTGCTGATTATACAATCTTGAGCATTGAAAAACTAGAAAGATTACCAATGACAATGTCAGAACGAACTGTCAGTGAATGGATAATACACGGAATCATAAATATTTCAATCTCAACCTTCAGGTTTCAATACTGCCAAAAATATATACAGGCTGGCATGTACGAGAAATTGGGAAAGGGGTACCTTAAAACAACTTGGAACCTGCCCTATTCACATGCATGTGTCAGTAATAAAGGACAGAAAGTGTTTCTTAGTGGCAACAATTGTGCTATGTCACTAAGCGGCACGCTTCTGTGTAACGGTATTAGTTTGCACAGAGCCTGTGAAGGGAATTCATACAACCTTTCATGTCACCAGCAAGGCGCACCTGCAACTGAAATAGAACCATTCTTTCAAAGACTCTATAATGGGAGTTACATTCTTATTGTAGACCGCAGATGTTGTAGTCTTATGCCCGGGACTCCTTATCTAGTCACTACGACGGCGAAGGTCAAGTGCTGTGGACGCTCTTTATTCCCCAGCTCCTTTCCAGACAGGGAGGCAAGGGCATGGCCCAGTTTGAAAATTACTTCTATTCGAATAGATACTTTAAGCAGAATGAAAACAGTGCTTCTTCAGACGCCTACAAGGCTCACGTCATCAAAAGAAACGTATGATCTACAAGTCGCAAGGACGACTGCAGAGATACATACATTATTATCAACTAATTCCCCCGTACATTTCGCGGAAATCCTGAGCGAAATCTTAAATATTTCTGATACCACTGGGGTCTCAAAGGTATTTAAGACAGTATTTTCGATGGCATTAACACCATTCAAAGCCATACTGGGTATTTTTCCAGATTTCGTCCATTCGATTTTTGGCGGACTTCCCCTGATCCTGGGACTAATTGCAGGAATCCTATTCTTAGTCCTTATTTTTCGTTATGGCAACCCATGTCACAGATCAAACTCTCGCGACAATGGAAGATACGATCCTAGCCATTGGATACCGGGACCGGATATCAAAAATCCTGGGACTATCCCGGCTTAGAGACCTGAACATGACTTGGTTTCTATCATTTCGACCAATGTGGCAAAGATGTGTTTTACCTGTATTGAGATGTCTGCTATGCGGAGAAGAATGCGTGTTAGACACCTGTCTGACGCTACAATCGGATGCGCCAGTGGATGCAGATACACTGTTGGTTCCTACCAAGGTTCACGCTTTGTGCTGCCCTCAAAGGCTACCAATCCTGATGACGGCATTCCTGGAATCTTCACCACTACGATTGAAGAGTAGTGAAGTTCAAGATGAGAGCAGCATTGAACAGGTACGACCTTCTGTCGGCAATGCGAATCAGAATGTCAATGCAGACAATCATGCGCACGAATGCATGATTACCCCTATTTCCGACTTAGTGGAACTTTCCCATGAAGCTGTTGACAGTTTTTTCGAAAGCCTGAATGATATGATGTTCTCTCCAGAACAGAAATAGATACTTTTGAGTAAACTCGCACACGGCGTTCCCTGAATTCGGCCTTCAACTTTAAAAATAAAGTCACATGAACAATTCTTCCCACCAGTTCACGGACAACAATTTTTAGCAGCCCAAATTATTTTTCACAAATTTTTCGGGACACTTATCTTCTGCTTAAAGTAAGAAACTATTCCTAGAGAACTAAGATTTCTATTTTTAGATACTTTATAAACTTTAGTTGCCCGCTGGGATGTTCACAAATATTTTATTATGTGATGAGATGGTCTCGAACTTCCTTTCTGTATAGCCATATTAAGAGCCATTTCATGTGTATTTCTCATATACCAAATAAGCAATAATGCATACAAATGCGTGTTTACATTTGCATTTAATTCATAGCTTAAGTGCATACAATATATATGACTGCAATTTTTCAGTATATTTGAAAATTTCAAAATGCATTTATGTATTTTGGGGTGGTAAGGTATACACTATACTCTATAGTATGTTGTACTATGTTATACTATGCATAGATTAGTAAATATGACCATAGTTAGCGTGGAGTGGGTGTCATGTATTCCTATAGGTTCTGAATCGATCCCCCTATTCCTGACCCTATTCTGGTTAAACTAACTATCAAGTTAACTAACAGTCAGCCCATGAGGCAAGAACAGCCCCCATGATGCAGATACCGTTATCTGACGCAGTCACACTACGGCACAGGAACGTGTTATCTGATTAGGTCATAACGCTTGAGATCTAATTAGACAAGCGACATTCCTCCAGCCCCTGATAAGGCATACGACGTTCTCATAACAAATCAAACCTATGACAACCTTGAAAATCCGTGCGGCCATTGTTTTGATTTCACAGAGAACTGCAGTAAAAGAATGTGCTAACGAGCAAGTCGTATGACATCTTTATTGACGTATCTATGTCCATCCTTACGTCAATCTCGGCATCTTTAAGGTATAAATATTGCCGATCTTGCCCTATGCAAACACACGCGTGGTGACAAGACGGAGCAGCCATACTTGCCGAAGCCGAGAGCAGAAGCAGACCCCGCTGGCGCAGCCCCGCCTTCCTGACGCGCTGAGAGACGCGCTGCTATCTCAAGCCGAGAGACCCAGCACCGGCGTTTCTGGGCAGCCCTCGCAGGCAGCCTGGAATATCGAGAGCAGAGAAAGAGATACCATTCCTCATTCATCCTAACTTCCAGGTACAGAACTGAATAACCCCTCACAGAGAATTCTTTAGTTATTCACTTGGCAAAAACAAACTTAACTTAAACTGTAACTTTCTATTCCCGCCCACGCATTAGACTTAGGTCAGGTACACGGGGTAGGCGTATTTAGAAACACCAGTTGAGTACGTTTAGTCAAATGTATATGTGTATGTAAATATATTTTAATCATTTTAAACATCATATGGCTCAGAAACCATATCTATGTTTTTACAGTATTATTTTATACTATTGCTTTTAATGTATGCACTTTACTTAACTATAAGTATTGCAATAATATCGATCCATTTCTCTTGTACGAGAAAAGAGACTGATCAATAAATAACATCTTTTTATTGAACACGCCCGTCTCTTCCTTTTCTCTACAATCTGATGAGACTAAGAATGCACGTACTGACTGAGTAAAATAATTGCCTTGTGCTCACACGACTCTCGAGATTGACTCTTGATTAGGGGAGAGCAAAGTTGTCATGTTCTATGGTTGTCAGAAACTAAATCCCTTCTTGTCTAATCAGGGGAGTTAATTCTTTCCTGAACATTCGAGAAAGTTTCTAGCGAACTCTGAGCTACGCTGGCAAACCCAAAAATTAAGTCTAGTATCGACAGTAGTAGACCTAGTTAACATCTGGTCTAGGCCTTTACTGCTGTAGGTATTATTCCAATGCGCAGAGCCTATTGGGAAAATAGGAGCTACACTACAAACTCAGGTGACAAACGATAAAAAGAGAACAGACTTCGGGAATCAAAATGTCACTCTTGATCCGGCGTGCCCCCCTCGGCGCCACTGGGGTGCCCAGATCGATCATCCCTTTTCGGCAAGGAATCAAGCCAGTCACTGACACTGTCCGGACGGTCAAAGAAGAAGGTTCGTTCCCCATATTCGATCCGAAGCCGAGCCGGAAACAACATAGCGTACTTTAGGCCCAAGTCTCGCAGCCGCTTCTTCACACCCTGAAACCCCAGTCTCTCTCTGTACCTGAGGAGTAAGGTCCGGATAAAAGTTCACGGTGGAGTTATCGAACTTCAAGGAGCCATGTTCCCGAGATGCTTGGAGGATAGCGTCTCTGTCTCGAAAATGAAAAAGCCTGGTAACAATCGGTCTCGGGGGGACACCCGGCTTTACCTTCCCGCCCGGGAAACGATATGCATGCTTGACAGCAAAGAACTTGCTGAGTCCGGCGGGAGCTAGACGATTCAGGACCAGTTCCTCTACGAGGAGGTCTACAGCAGAATTCTCAGGATTTTCCGGCACACCAATGATGCGCACGTTATTGCGCCTGGCCCTGTTTTCATGCTCCTCGAGCCGACGGGCCATCAAGTTGTGTGATGATCTCAGGTTGCCGATCTCCGTCTGTGTGTCCGTAACATCAGCGATCAGGCTGGTAGTCTTCAAATCCAACTCTTTCACTCTCTCATTAGTTTTGGCCATGTCCGCTCTAATCAGCGTGACATCCACCGCCACAGTGTCGATTTTAGACGCAAGAGCCTCATATTGCTGTCCCATAGAGGCCTGCATACTTGCAATGGCACTCATGACTTCACGAAGAGAGACGTCTGTAGGCGCGGTCGGGTCTGCCCTGGGGTCATCAAGAATACGACCGGTCCCGCCGGGGGTTCCCATCGGTTGGGTGTATCTATCCATGACGTTGGCCCGGGTATGTCCCCCGCGGACCGGCGTCTTTGTCTTGCGCTTCTCAACTTCTGGTTGGGTGGCCATTTTGGAAGCTGTGCCCCGAAGGGGCCCCCTAGACCTGGTGAAAATGGCCGATCTTGATAGGGCCAATGAAGACCAGAAATAAGCCAAAAAATGGTTAAATGGCAATAGACCAGGGGGCCAAGACCTTCAGGAGAGGCAGAGTTCAACAGCAGGACAACGCCGCGCCGAATCCGGAATGAGTCTGAGAGAGTGTCAGTCACTCGGAGCTCGACTTGGAAAGCAAAACCGAAAGTGGGGATGGGGCCGACTGGGGATGATCCCTCCGGCTGTTGTTGTTCAACTACTCCCCGGCCTTTGAAGCAGCAGAGCCCCCCGGCGACATCCAGGGCAGGCCGGAAAAGTTGAAGTTGATGTAAAAACAGATCCCGAAGTCCAAAATCAATTTTGAAAAGGATGTTGAGGTCCACAAGAGTTCGTCTTCAAAAGCCCATATTCAGAATAAGGATAGGTTAAGGATATTTGCAGAAGGGCGGCACAGGTCTCGGGAGCCCTCTGCTCACGCGACCATCTTGGATGCCCGCGTAGCTCCTCCCCCATTCGTTGATTTTTGACACAGTTGGGTTTAGCGTCTTTCTCCTGGGAAAGAAAGTCCGGGACATTCAGGCTATGATCTTGATCTTTCAGCCTCGGTCCAGGATTTCAGTTAGGTCAACTCTGAGGCAACTGGAGCTGATGGCCTCCAACATCTAGCCAGTCAAGCACGCCAGGAGGCACATGCAGGCTCTGAAGTCTCAGTGGTCCCAACATCAAAGAGATCTTTCTGACCATGTTTAGCTTTCAGAGGAGACTTCAAAAGCTCTGCAATGTGTTTACTGGACCGTGTTTGGGACAGCGTCCCCACCCAGAGCTAATAGTAGTGGCTGATGCATCACTTCTAGGTTGGGATGGCCATCTGGGAAAGGTGGACATCAAAGGCCGGGGTCTCTGGTGAAGTCGGTCCGGACTGGTCTAGCTACCTCCAAACAATCCATTTCTAGGTGGATTGTTTCCTGCATTCAGCTGTTTTACCAGAAAGCCAACAAGACTCTTGTTAGTAAGCCTAGGGCGCACTCTACCAGAGGTAAAGCTGCTATAGCAGCATTACTTCGTAACATACCTATTTCGGAAATCTATAAGGCTGCCAGGTTGGGCAGGCTTCACTTCAGAATCTATTTGCACAATAGGGAGGTTATTCTGTTTCTTCCACCTCTGAGGAGCTGTTTTTTTGTATGGGCTTGCTAATCTATTCACATGATTATGATTATACAGGGAAATCCCCTCCAAGAGAAGGAATAGTTTCTTACATGTAACTCCAGTTCTCTTGTAGGGGTATTTCCGTGATAGTCATAAACAACCCGCCCGCCTCACCGGTGGCAGAAACAGATGTTCCCAGGACTCAGCAGGCATTGCTACTCTACGCCTTCAAAAACAACTGAAAGTAACTTACTGTCTGTGCATCATGGGATAACGGGGGTCTCTGGAGACTCTTAAAGGCACGGTATCCATTTGCAGACACATAATGGCAGCCTATGGAGCTCCGCTGTCCAACCCTTTCATCTCTATCATGACAAAAGGAGTCTTGTGAGGGGGAGTTTTCTATGTGTCGAAACTCAGTAAAATTGCTACATTTAAAAGTTAACTGGCTATCTTTTTTCCACTTCAAGATGAATTAATGGCCAGTGTAGCCTAGTTAGTTAGGCTGCATTATTGTCTCTTTATCTCTTATGTGTCTATGCAGGCCTTCCTGAAAAAAGGCAGAAGATGACAACTTAAGAAGATATATCTAATGAAGTGCTCTGGGGACCACGCACATGGGCGGGACTATTCACATGATTATGACTATCACGGTAATACCCCTACAAGAGAACTGGAGTTACAGGTACAAAACTATTCCATCTAGAACTCCTGGGCTTCAGCATCTGTCCTCAAAACAGGCTGCCCCTCTAGTAGGATCTAATGTTGCAGCCTGGCCTTCACAATTCCCCCTTCATGGATGGAAATTAAACAGCAACACTCCTTTGACCTTCCTCTGGAGTTGATTGATGTCATCTTCGCAGACAGATATCCCTTAACAAAAACAGTATATGCATGACAATGGACAAATTTCTGGCTTGGTGCTGTGCTCTGCATATAGGGCCCTTCAGCCAAAGTTATCGGACATTTTGTTTGTTTCGTCCATATCCCGCTATGGCCTTGCTCTAGGTAGAGTTAAAGGCTAACTGAGGGATCTGCGGCTAGAAGTCTCTATCAGAGGAACAAGTTACTTAACTTTGGTACTGCTCTTTCTAGTAGAGAATGTATCTAGCTGCAGATACCTCACTGACTAAGAAATTGGATTACTGATTGACTGAAGTGTGAGCCCTGGTCAAGCAGTAAGCACAATTTTTGGCATTTTAAGGCACAAGAAAACACAAAATTAACTTGTGCTCAATCCCCTGGTAGTGTAGCTTAAAGTTAGGCTTAACTTCGAGCCAATTTGTAAAATATTTGTGCAACCCTTCAAACAGTGGCTACACCACACAAAAAGATCCCACACCAGGTTATAAAATTAGACCTTAATTTAATAAGTAAAACAAGACCAAAGCAACAAACATTCAATCAGTAGAACCAGAGTTATGAACTATTAAAGAATAAAAAGTAGAAAGCTCCCAAACGTGGCTATCTGGTAGCACTGGACCGGATCAAAGTCAAGAGTTCAGGTCAACTGCGATGGACCGCGGGTCGTATACAGTCCCAGATTAGTCCTGCTGAAATTTTACCTTCTCAAGTTTCATGCCAAAAGCCTGTTTGTGTTGGATAGGTGATGCAGAGAACAAGGAGAGCGTAATGGGCGGAGTGTCACAAAGAGCAGGTCCTGAGCGGCGTGGAACAAAGAGCAGGCTAGATGCCATGGCCGGGCGTGCTAGGGCTTGGCATGGTGGTCCTCTGCAGGCAATCAATGCTTGCTGTGCAAAGAGACGGGCTGGTGGCAGTTCATGCTGAATTTCAGTGCAAGCGGCTTGGTTCTGATGCAAACGGGCCCATTCGCGGTTGGGCAGAGCCCTAAAGCTTGATTTCAAAAGCTGTGAGCCACACCAAGAATCCAGAATCCGAGAGGCACCACTTGAGGATTAGGAAATTGCTGCAGCTGGGTCCAGGAGCTGGTTCGGGAGCCTTTTATGTCCATAAGGCTCAGATCAGAAGGCCACGGCTCACTAGCCCTTTGAGTCACTCTGGGGTCTTGAGTTGAAAAGTTGCAGGTCGAGGAGTTCTTCCCCAGGCTAAAGGGCAATAAGAAGCAGTACAACACTGCAGGGCAGCAGCTCCTTTAGAGATGCAGAACAGCAGAATGGCAGTCCTGGTAGCAGTACAGCAGTCCTTTTTCCTGGCAGAGTATCCACAAGTTCATAAGTGTCCTTAAGAGTTGGTGTCTGACTTCAAGTATGTATACCCAGTTGTGCCTTTGAAGTGGGGGAGAAACTTCTAAAGGTTTGCCTTTGAATTCCCCAGGCATCCTGCCTTCCCTGCTGTGGCTCCAGACTAACTGCAGGGGGTATGCAGACCTTTGTGTGGAGGCAGAACACAACATATTAGGGTGTAAGTGGGGCTGTGACCAGCTCCTCCCTCCCATCCTGCCAACGATGGCCCCTCCAAGCACATCTGAGCTCTGTATTGTGTACGGCTATCTAGGAGGAATACACAAAGCTCAACTGTCGGCTTCACCTAGACATGTGACCCGAGGCAGGCTGCAGGCACTAAATGTGCAAACTTTTTAAAAATTTCATTTTCAGAATTGCAATTTAAAACCTGACTTCACCGTAAGTTAGTGTTTTAAATTGTCATTCCAGAGACAGCAAACCTGATGTGGTCAGACCTTCCCATTTGTAAATTACACTTCTAAAATATAACTACAACTCTAATGCTATGCTATGGGAGAGAAGTGCCTTGCAGTAGTGACAAACAAATTGAAGAGTTTTTCACTAGCAAGACATGTAAAATGTAAAAGTACATGTCCTACTTTTTAAATACATGGCACCATCCCCTCTGGCCTGTTTAGTGCTCACCTTAGAGGGTGACTTGTATGTATTAAAAAGGAAGGGTTTCCTGGTAAAATGTTTATTTTGCTAAGTTGAAATGGCAGTTTAAAACTGCACGCACAAGCTCTGTAATGGTGGCCTGAGACCTGTTTAAAGGGATACTGAAGTGGGTGACACAGTCACTAGTAGCATTTAATTTACAGACACTAAGTACATGTAGTACCACTTTACTGAGGACTTAGAAGTAAATTAAATATGCCAGTTGGGTTAAGCCAATATTACCATGTTTAGAGGAGAAAGCATAAGCACCTTATCACTGGTTAACAGTGGTAAATTGCACACAGACCTAAGGCCAGGTAAATAAAAATGGAGGAGGAAGGTAACATGTTCAGGGGAAGACCACCCCAAGATCTAGCACCAATCCTCTCCTTTCCCCCATTCTGTGGTTTGTCTTTATCCATTAATAAGATCCCATGTGAAGGACTCTGCATACTGGTCTCACCAATTTGCATTTGGGGCTGTGTGTGTGCGGGTGTGGACAATCTTAAACTGACAGCGCGCAGGTGTGGTGCCCATATAGGCTCCACAAGTCATTTCCAGAGCGAAATGCATCAGGACAGAGCCACACGATGCCATCTATCGGTACTGCTGAAAAGTTTCTGGATCCAATCTAATACCTGAGGTCTGAACCAGAAAGAGCATTACTAAAAGTAACTTTTTCAAGTAGTGCAAAGAAATTATAGGGATATTGCAAGGCCAGATATGTTCCCTTTATAGGAATCTCATTTGTGTTCAAACAAAGGTATTGCAGAATCCTGTTGCATAAGAGTCAGCCTCATCAGACCTGCCAGCTAGTGCTTGATTTGACTGTACTGTCCTATTTGACAAGTGAAATTTGGTGCTCTGATCTGACAGACCATATACCTTCTTCTTGTAATAAATCTTAAAGTTTGTGTATGCACATTTTTGTGCAGGGCCTCAAATTAAGAAGGTGTCTCCAGTAGTACTTAATTTTGTCTGGTGGTTGCAGGAGAAGTCCACCGGCACCCATTTGTGAGGACTGGCACTTTGTCTTCCACAACAGAGTTTGATCCTGAGCAAGAGGGAGAAAAATAAAAAAGGGGGTTAGAAAGAGGAAAATAATGATGGAAACAGTAAGAAAGAGAGGAATCAGGAATTAAAAGTGGCCTGCAAGAGTGAGATAAAAAGGCAGGGAGTGTCTGGTGGTGGATTAAAGTAGCATGAGAAGTATTCAAGAGCCTGCAGCCTTGGTAATCAACACTCCAACAGAAT
Source organism: Lissotriton helveticus (assembly GCF_964261635.1). Classification (NCBI taxonomy): domain Eukaryota; kingdom Metazoa; phylum Chordata; class Amphibia; order Caudata; family Salamandridae; genus Lissotriton; species Lissotriton helveticus. The sequence goes on along the minus strand of NC_136063.1, from coordinate 258,490,021 downwards.
TTACAGATTAAACACCCCCAAACAATATTCCCTTGTTATGTCATCCTTAATGGATATAAATATGTACCTTTAGTTGTTTGTGAGTGGTAACCCAGGTATGTAACATTACTGGTGGTAGAGAGAGATATTTTTCAAGAGTAGATGTGTTCCTGTAGAGCCCTTTAAGGTTGGGCAGATTGCCCAGGTAAATTCTTTCAACCGTAGCCCACAGTGGAATTTCCGCACCATTAGCTTCCAAACAAGTCAGTTGCGATAGTTGGTTAGCTAATCTGGGAGTCTCATTCCTCCTGTTGTTGTCAGCTTGTAGATTTGATAAGTTGGGTCTAGACTTTTTACCCACCCACACAGTCTTTTGTGCTAAGAGGATGGCTGCCAGTGTAGGAGTAAGCAGCATGTAGCTATATCTGTGGATGATAAGAATCTTGATTACCTGTGCCCTGCCCCCTCCCCCATAGTGAAAGCTATAGCACAGCTCATCTTGCTAAGTTGTTTACTGTCTTTCCATGTTAGGTTATCAAACTATATTGCACCATATTCTTTAGTTCCGTGTTGATGTGAACCGTTGGAATATCATACCATTTGTACTGTAAACCATGGTTGTTAATAATGTATTGCTCTTTGCGTTTAAAGACATTGGACAATTTTGTATCCAGAAAAGGTAGAAAATGTTTCAGTTAATAATTCTTACACTGGTATTAATGAGTTAGATCTTTTAGTAGTAATCAGTATGTCGTCTGCATATAACTTAAGTTTGAATAGCACTGGCTGTTCTCAATTCTTCTTAAAATATCTCTGTGCTTTATCACAGCTGGAGGGGCTCGATCTGGGCTGTTTAACCATTGTATTTTGGCCAGGAAATCCAGATCCTTGCTCACCCAATTCAGAGTACTGAACAGATAACTCTATTCGACCCTGTTGAACACTTTTCTATGTTTATTGAAACTGCTACCATATCAGCTTGAATATTATGTTATAAACAAATATAGAACACAACAAAATATCCTTAGTGGTGGTGTGGCACTTAAATGAGAAAAATGGCAAAAGGGAAAATCCGGAGAGGCAAAAAGATAGCACTGCTTTCACACTGGAGTATTAAGAGCCTTCCTGAAATTAAATAAGGAAGAGGCAAGTCGTAAAGAACATGGAAGCTTACTCCAGAGCTTAGCCACTCTGAGAGAAAAGGGTTTGCCACCTACTCAGGAATGTTTAATCTTAGGGTCAGCCAGCGATTTGATTTGGCCCCAGATGAACAGTCTTTGGAAAAAAGGGTAAGATCTTCCTGAGCTTTAACAAGAAGATGCAACGAGCTACAACATGACTTGAATAGCCTGCTAATGAAAGTTCTGTTTCCACGCATATCCCCATATTTTTAACCATCTTGGCTGGAGCTCGTAGGATCGACTAAGAGGCAGGACAGAAAACAAACAGCTTGTCAGAGTTACATTTAAGTGAATTGTGCTATAGCCTTATCCAGTTTGATGATCAGCTGAGTATCATCAGCATAGTTCCCGTAGATTGCAGGATTAAAACCGTGCCTGTACTGCAAACAAATGTTTGTGACAGACGAACACATTGTATGCCTCTAATGTTTGGTTTCAGGACATGACTACAAGCCGTGTGAGGAATACACCCCTTATGAAATTATGAAATTGGGGATATGTGATGAAAGCTGTGCATCACCGAACATCATTATAAACCGATAAAGTTGCATTCGAAGTTTAGAGTGTTGACTAGTTGTTGTAGTCAGTCTTCGGATAAGTCCAAAATGTAGAGGAAACACAAGAAAGCCAAGTGGGACTCACCCCCCACCCTGCTTCTTTCTGTCTTCTGAGAAGGTGCAAGGGTGTCAATGTGACATGTGTCTATCTCCTGATCCTCCAGTGAGCTGTATCCATAATTGGTCTCAATGCTCCTCGAGTTTCCTCCGAAATTGGTGACACAGCAAATATTCAAAGCCTTTTGGGAGACCGTGGTATGCATCTTTGGTGCTCACTCTGGTGGTTTTTTTCAGGCTCCTATGATCCACTGGGGATCACAGTCAGGCTAACTCCAGTGGAGTCATGCTCTGCGCCATCTGTGCTTCTCGAACCCACTTTAGGTTCTGCACCAGCTTTGGTGCCAACTTCCATTCTGGTGCCTAAATCTGCACCAGATCCTTTGACTTCGTCATGAACCGAATCCACAATGGAGATGATGTGGATGACTTGCTTCGTCACTATGATGATGACAATTTCTAGAAGGACATGCCGGAGGCCAGTAGCTTGGATAATTTCCTAATAAGGGGATTATTATTCCCCCCGCCCCCTATTGCGTTCCGACCCATGGCATCTTCCTTCCACATCAGTGAGGTACTCAGAGGAGCATCTGGCCGTTTTGTTGCTGGACTCGCAAGTTCCCTTGTCCGTAGAGGGAATAGAGAGGGCACTGGCTTTGGAAATGGGGACTGGTTCTTATTCAGTCTATTGCCTCATGCTGTAGAAGGAAAGAGTTCTCAGATCTCTGCCCTCTGAATGCTTTCTTGCAGGACAGATTCAGAATGCTCACAATGGCCCAAGTTCCTTATGTCCTGGATTCTGGTGACTGGATGGTAGCACTGCACCTGTAGGATGCATATTTTATACACATGTCCTTCCTTCCCACACACGTTACCTGCTGTAGAGCCAGGACCATTTACAATTTGCTGTGCTATTTTTCAGGCTCACTAGTACCCCTCAGATACTTGAAAGTATAGAAAACAATGCTTTCAGTAGTTCACGAATGGCCAGGCGATTTAGCCAAGCTGTGGGCAGGTGGACAGGTAAGTAATAACAGGGGCCTTGATTCATACAAGTCCAGACACATATGGTTAGGAGCACACTGATTTAACCACATATTGGCAAAGAACAAACTTTCCTTCACCACCTGTGCATGCCAAGTGGGCTGGCTTGCGGCGCAGCCCAATCCATGCATATGAGGTTTGCCCATTTGCACTGCCAGCATTGAAATGCATAAAACACAGCAGTGGCCATTCATTGCTGATCTGCTGATTTTTGCCATTCCTACCTGAAGCTCTACTGCAGCACCAGACTGTAATCACCTTGGTGGGCTGGTGAATGGGATCCTCAGCTATTTTATTATTGATATTTTGTATTTGAAGTAATCATATATAATTCGTGCAACATACAAAAATCCCAAAATATGTGAAGATTGAAAATTCATTAAGAGGAGCATTACATCTTTATGTAGAATTGCCTATCTTGTCCCCCTCTAGTTCATATTTAATATTTAATTCCTCTATACAAAGACATGCCTCAATTCAACAAAGTTCTGCATAGACCATGGCCTCAAGGCATATAATTCTTCAAATTTTTTGATTTTCAATTGTTGAACTAAAGGTATATTAAAAGTCCACCAATTTTGCAAGATTAATGAGTGTGCAGTCAAGGTTATGATATACATTTAAAAAAAATTATTTTAAGGTCCCTTTAAGATTTGAATAGTAGCCCAACAATATTAATTGAGGATCTACGGGAAGAACAAAACCATAAGGAAGTCTAACAATATTGTGAAAAATCATGCCAAAATGTCATAATTTTAAGACATGAGAAGACAATATTCATCCAGTTACCTGTTTTATAGCCACCTAGGCCCTGGAACTGGGCAAACAACTGAATACTGCTTTGTGCTGAACATCTGCCCTGGGACTTTAAATTAGTATGATATCGTTGGCATGGAGCTTAATTTTGGTAATTCCATTAATGGGGGGTCTTGATTTGACCTTTGACCCTGTCACCAGGTAGGTCGCCCTCCCTAGCCACCGCGTGGTCCTCCCCGTGCTGTGCTGCTGCACTCTGTCCAGCCATCCTGCGAGCTGTACCTGTAACCTGTGGTGTGTAAATCTTGCTTTTTTTCCATTGTAAACCTGTGCTTGTATTTCCGTCGTTCTCACCTCATTCCCCTTTACCTTTTGTAACTTGCTTTATGTTTCGTCGTTCTCCCCCATTCCCCTTTGCCTTTTGTAACTTGCTTATTTTTCGCTCTACCCCTCGTTCCCCCCTTGCCTTCTGTGCCCCCCCGCTTCCGGCCTCGCCCTCTGCTTCCCGCCGCTGCACCCTGCGGCACCGCCCCCCCCCCCCGCCGTTCCCATTTGCCACCCCGCTCCCGCCTCCCAGCTGCTTCTCCCGCCCTCAGCCCCTCATATGGAGGCCGCACGGTGTTAAAGGGAGCGACCTTTGACCCTGTCACCAGGTAGGGCGCCCCCCTAGCCACCGCGTGGTCCTCCCCGTGCTGTGCTGCTGCACTCTGTCCAGCCATCCTGCGAGCTGTTCCTGTAACCTGTGGTGTGTAAATCTTGCGTTTTTTCCATTGTAAACCTGTGCTTGTATTTCCGTCGTTCTCCCCTCATTCCCCTTTGCCTTTTGTAACTTGCTTTATTTTTCGTCGTTCTCCCCCCGTTCCCCTTTGCCTTTTGTAACTTGCTTATTTTTCGCTCTACCCCTCGTTCCCCCTTGCCTTCTGTGCCCCCCGCTTCCCGCCTCGCCCTCTGCTTCCCGCCGCTGCACCCTGCGGCCCCGCCCCCCTGCCGTTCTCATTCGCCACCCCGCTCCCGCCTCCCAGCTGCTCCTCCCTCCCTCAGCCCCTCATATGGAGGCCGCTCGGCGGACGCGCAGCGTACGTGCGCAGCGGGTGCGCCAATTGTGCGCCGAAGGCGCGCCAAAGGCAAGCCCGTCTGCGCCCGTCCACGCCTGGACCGCCAGAACCCCTGGTCCTCGTCGATGCCAGCGCACCCGACGAACCTACGACGCTGCCACCCTCCACGCACTCAGTGCCGGCCGGAACCCCGCCTGCTACAGAGCCACCCCGAAACGCTCCCACGGACCCTTCACCTGTCAAGCCTTCCAATTCACCTGCCTCAGAACCTGCACCGCACCCGCAAAGCCGACCCCCTGCAACAACCACCTCAAGTGCATCCTGCTCAACACCCGCTCCGTCCACAGGCACACCGTCGAACTCTGGAACCTCCTCGACTCAACATCACCAGACGTCGCCTTCCTCACAGAAACATGGATGAACGCCTCCTCAGCCTCCGACATCGCCATAGCCATCCCAGAGGGATACAAGATCACCCGGAGGGACCGCGTCAACCAAACCAGAGGAGGCATCGCCATCGTCCACAGAAGCACCATCCGCATCACGACCAAGTCCGACGACACCCTCACCGCCGCCGAGCACCTTCATTTCCAGATACACACCGACCCCAAGCCCACCCTCCGAGGCACCCTCCTCTACAGACCCACGGGACCACGCACACAATTCAGCGAAGCCATCACTGACTTCGTAAGTCCGCACGCCCTCACCTCCACAGACTACATCCTCCTAGGGGACCTCAACTTCCATCTGGAGAACAACAAGGACTGCGACACCGCCGCCCTACTGGATAACCTCTCCAACCTCGGACTCAAGCAACTGGTGAACACCCCCACCCACTACGCCGGCCACACGCTCGACCCCATCTTCTCCTCCAGCAAGCACATCTCCTTCAGCCACTCAACCGGACTACACAGGACAGACCACAGCTGCGTCCACTTCAACTTCAGGAGAACCACGACCCACCACCACCCGCAACAGGTTCCCCGCAGAAGCTGGAGTAAGATCATCACAGACCAGCTCACCACCGCCCTCAGCCAGAACCCGCCCACCAACACAACGGACCCCAACGAAGCAGCCCGCAACCTCACACAGTGGCTCACCAACTGCGCCAACGAACATGCACCACTGAAGAATCCTCCCAGCAGACCCGGCAGAAAGAAAGCCTCATGGTTCACCAACAAACTCAAAAACTCCAAGAAAGCCTGCCGCACCCTCGAGAAAGCCTGATGCCACGACCAGACAGCAGAACACATGACCGCCCTCAAGAACGCCACCCGCAAACACCACCAGCTGATCCGTACCACCAAGAAGACAACATTCAAAGAACGACTGGACAACAACACCCACAACAGCAAGGAACTCTTCAGCATCGTTAAAGAGCTCTCCAACCCCAGCGCCTGCAACAACGACATCACACCCTCGCAAGACCTCTGCGACTCCCTCGCCTCGTTCTTCCACTGCAAGATCGCCGACATAAACAACAGCTTTGGCACACTGACCATGGACCCATCCACCGAACCTGCACCCCCCTCCACCACCCTCTGCACCTGGACCCCGATCAGCACCGAAGACACCACCCGCCTGATGAACACCATCCACTCAGGCACCCCTACCGACCCCTGCCCACACCACATCTTCAACAAAGCCAACTCCATCATCGCACCCCAACTCCGGAACATCATCAACAGCTCCTTCGCATCCGCCACCTTCCCGGAGAGTTGGAAACATGCCGAATTGAGCGCCCTCCTGAAGAAACCCACCGCGGACCCCACGGACCTGAAGAACTTCCGCCCCATCTCGCTCCTCCCCTTTCCAGCCAAAGTCATCGAGAAGACCGTCAACAGACAACTCTCCGCCTTCCTCGAGACCACCGGATCCCTCGACCCCTCTCAATCCGGGTTCCGAGCGAACCACAGCACCGAGACCGCCCTCATCACAGCCACCGACGACATCATGTCCCTGCTCGACAACGGGGAAACCGCCGCCCTCATCCTCCTGGACCTCTCAGCAGCCTTCGACACGGTATGCCACCGCACCCTGACACAGCGCCTCAGCGACATCGGGATCCAAGGAGCGGCCCTGGAGTGGATCATCTCGTTCCTCGACAGAAGAACCCAGAGAGTCCTCCTCCCCCCGTTCCGATCCACGGCCACCAAAGTCATCTGCGGCGTTCCGCAGTGCTCCTCACTCAGCCCCACCCTCTTCAACGTGTACATAAGCCCTCTCGCAGCCATCGCACGCCAAAACAACCTCAACCTCATCTCCTATGCAGACGACACCCAGCTGATCCTCTCCCTCACCAACGACCCCGCCACTGCCAAAGCCAACCTCCAGGAAGGAATGAAAGATGTCGCAGAATGGATGAAAATCAGCCGTCTGAAACTGAACTCAGATAAGACGGAAGTCCTCATCCTCGGACCATCTCCCTCCGCCTGGGACGACTCCTGGTGGCCCCCTGCCCTGGGCACCGCACCCAAGCCAACGGACCACGCACGCAACCCGGGCTTATTCCTGGACTCTTCCCTCACGATGAGCAAGCAAGTCAACGCCGGCTCGTCATCCTGCTTCAACACCCTGCGCTTGCTCCGAAAGATCTTCCGTTGGATCCCCACCGAAACCAGGAAGACGGTCACCCAGGCCCTCGTCACCAGCCGTCTGGACTACGGAAACACCCTCTACGCTGGAACCACATCCAAACTCCAGAAAAGACTCCAACGCATTCAGAACGCCTCAGCACGACTCATCCTGGACATCCCTCGCCACAGCCACATCTCTGCCCACCTGAGAGACCTGCACTGGCTCCCCGTCAACAAGAGGATCACGTTCAGACTCCTCACCCACGCACACAAGGCGCTCCACGACACGGTTCCAAAGTACCTCAACAGCCGCCTCACATTCTACACTCCCACCCTCCAGCTTCGATCCGCCAGCCTCACCCTCTCCTCCGTCCCACGGATCCGCAAATTCACCATCGGAGGAAGATCCTTCTCCTACCTGGCAGCCAAGACATGGAACTCCCTCCCCACTCACCTACGGCTGACCCTGGACCACCTCTCCTTCAGGAAACAACTCAAGACCTGGCTGTTCGAGCAGTAGCGCCCTCTACCCCCCCCCTCCTTCACCCCCCCCCCCCACCCTCTGCGCCTTGAGACCCTAACGGGTGAGTAGCGCGCTTTACAAATTCTACTGATTGATTGATTGATTGATTGATTGATTTGATTGTCTGCTTTGATTGCTATTGCCTGTGGTTCTCAAAAAACGCAAATAAAGTAGGAGAAAGTCAATACCCCTGCCTAGTCCTTCATCTGACCTTGCAGAGGCCAGCGTCCGTAGAATTTACAATAAGCCTTGCGCATGCTCCTTTGTTAAAACGCTTTAATACTGTGCTGGTAATTGGAACCGCTCCAAGATTTTGAAAAAAAAGGCTTTCCCAGTTTACAAAATCAAAAGCCTTTCCCAGTTTACGAAATCAAAAGCCTTTCCCAGTTTACGAAATCAAAAGCCTTTTCAACATTGTGAAAAAAAATGTGAGTTGGAATCTGTTCAGCGTAAAAAAGTCTAGAGCTTAATCATATGTTCCTATAGTGTTTAAGCACTCTTATCTCGAATACCCTTAATATCGGTGACACATATTTTGGTCTCTCTGTCAACTAACGCTTTATTTGTGTTTATCAAGACTATTTGGCAGGCTTGGCATGTTAAAAATCCACCTGAAAACGCACTCTCTTCGTGGACTTGCTGCATGTGTGCTCTATTCCTCTGATTAATTTCCTTCTAATAGTATTCCCACATCTCTTTCTTGTTCATATTGGTGGTGAATATGACTATTTTTATAATAAAGGAAATTCTTCTGCATTTGTTTTAAATGATCCACCAGACTTTCTCTCCCTACTTGCCCTTATACTTGCCTTAGAGGGACCCCAAACAATTTCCAGACTTGTGGGATGCATAGTTAAACGAAAGAGCATAGAGATTTCATTCTCAATTTCTCCAGTCCAGTTCTCATCCTGCAGTAATGACCTGTTAAAAACCGAAGTATACGAGGAAGAATTGGTGAATATAAGCTATATGCATTTTTAGTATTACATTATCTGAGAAACCGTTAGGCTGGTTTATATATTGTTTAAGCCCCAGGTTCTCAAAAACCAAAAAGAAATCCCACCTGTCTACTTACTCATTTTTGGCTGAAACACACAGGTATTCATGTTGTGTGGAAAGTTCAGCTTCCGGAGGTCAAGCAAGTTCAAGCAGTCTTTTTATTGGTTCTGTTTTTATTTTGCCTATGGTTCTTTGCTGTAGAACCGAAGACTGGGCTCTGAAGATCATTACATTCCCTTCTAAAATGACAGTGCTGGGAAAAACCATGAATAATTGAAACAACTCCACAAGTTCAGGACGATTTTCAATAGGTGCATAAACTGTTAAAATGTATAATGAAATCCCACTATTAGACCATTGACCCAAGTCCATCTGCCATCTTTATCCACCTGTGAGGTAAAAATCTCCACCTGTAAACACTTATTAACATGAATACCCACTCCTCTCTGAGCAGTAGTCAAAAATGAATAACATTAAAATCCAGGCCATGTGGAAAACCTACTGAAATTTGCTGTCGAGCTCTGAATATGGGTCTCATGTGTAAACATTTTCTTTGCACTTATTTAACCCATTCACATTGAAAGAAAGGACTTTTAGCTCATTTCTTCCAATTAGATCCTATACAAAATTATCTGTGGTATTCCAGAGACCCACAGATCAAAATTTTGCAACTGGCCTAATAGCTACAGCCAACTGATCTAAAGCTACGTAGACCGAAGCCATACACATAAAACTGCCAACTTTGCACCATCTAATAAAACACCACAGGATTAAAGAACAATAAATGCATAATTGGCACCATCTGAAAAAACAAGTCTTCCGCAATCATTTTGTCAAGAGCAAAATGTCAATGTGCAAAAAAAAGTGCTTGCCGTTCAATGAAAAAGTGCAAAAGGTGCACTAATGGCAAAATGAGAAAGCACATTGGGAATTCAAGTTCAGGGTATCCACCAACCAACATGCCAATCTCTCCAAAAGCCACCCCAGGACCCAGTTTTAGCTACCATAACCTCAAACTTCTATTTACACCATTAATTCTCAATTTTTTCCCTTTCCAATTCCCTTGGCACCCTAAAGTTCAACTCACTCCACCTGAACCCTCCTTGCCCACAAAATCCCCTGGAAACAATGCATGCCTTCTCGCACAGGGTGTAGGGGCAATTGGCTCTTCTTTCGGATGCATGGTACTTTTCTCAGGGGTACACGGGCTACCCCACCATCACTGTGAACATAACTACCTCCCAAACCTCTATACCATCAAACATGAGTATATAACATTGTTGAAGAGCCACCGCATGGCTGGCTCCTACCCTTGTCATGGGCCATCTAATCATCTATGTGTGGATAAATTGACTTACAACTTATCAGAGCTCCGTATTGATTTAAAAAACTCTAGCGCTTGCTCAACCAAAGTCGAAACCTGAAAGTGGCCTGTATAGAAAACTTTCAGCTTAGAATACTGCACAAGCAGGGCCTGTGCGTTCAGTGTTTTAAACGGGCCCAGCAGATTTCTAAATTCCTTATGCCTCTTGACTACTGTCACCGTCATATCTAGAAAGACACAAAAAGGAGAACTCCTCTGGTGAACCAAACTATTTATTTTGTCGTGTGGTAGGCCCTGCATCATTGGCGGGGGCTTCCCCTGTATGTTTGCCTCCGCCTCCTATGTTTTTACTGTGTGTTGGACTTTGTTTTGCTGGTCTAGATGCTTTGGGCACTTTGCTACTGCTGTTCAGTTGCAAATTGCAAGTGCTTCCTTTGTCAATTGTTGTTATGGATTGGTGATTCCATGATTGGCATATTTGATTTACTAGTCAGTCCCTAGTACAGTGCATTGTGTGTGCCCAGGGCCTGTAAACCAAATGCTGCTAGGGGGCCTGCAGCACTGATTGTGCCACCCACATAAGCAGCCTGTAAATGTATCTCAGACCTGACACTGAAGAGTCGGCGCGCAGCTTGGTACTGCCATGTCGACCTGGCAAGTTCACCCACTTGCCAGGCCCTAACCTTCCCTTTTCTTACATGTTAGTCACCCCTAAGGTAGGCCCGAGGTACCCCTGTGGGCAAGGTGCAGTGTATGTGAAAGGTAGGACATGCCCTGATGTGTGTGGCATGTCCTGATAGTGAAGTACTGCCAATTTCGTTTTTCACTATTGTAATGCTGTCTGTCCCATAGGATAGACTGGGGAGTACGCCCATAACATCTTATGGCGGTAACTGCAAACACATCTTATGAGCATTACTGCCCATAGGAACAAGATAGGAAAATAAAGTTCTATATGCCCTAACTCAAAATGTTAAGATGCATCTTTTAGTGAGGATGAGTTTTACATTATGGGTTTCAAAATACCACTTTTAGAAAGTAGGTATTTTATTGCCTAACCATCCAGTGTGCCTCTGCTAGGTTGTGTATTGACTGTCTGGCTTTGGTGCGACAGGGGTTGAGGATGTGCATTCTGTTCAGACAGCCACTTGGGGAGTTGAGTTGTGTCCTACCTTTTCAGGGTGAGTCAGGGTTGGGCTGAATAGACCTGTGCTGCATTCAGAGTAGGGGGAGGAGATTTCTTTCATGCGCGGTGCGTCCATTGGGGCATGGGGGCATAGCCCGCCAGCGCCCGCAGCTCCCTCAGCCTCTCTGAACTTAAGTAAACTGACTCAGTTTACTTGAGTTCACAGACGCCGAGGGAGAACTGACAATCATGTCAGTCAGCATGACGTCAGACCGCCCACCCCCTTCAGAGTCTGAAGGGGGTGGGCGGTCTGGCGTCCTGTTGACTGACATGATTGTCACCAGGGGAGCAGGCTGCAGCACAAGTGCGCATGAGTGGGGACGGAGGGCGATTTTTTAGCCCGTGCCCAGTCATGCGCACTTGTGTTTGTACTGCCTTGCGCATCTCCATTAGGAGCCCTTCGGCCTCCTAATGGGCAGGAGGCGGGCGAAGAGAAACCTGTGCCCAAAGCCAAATCCCAGCGCCAGGATTGGCTGAGGGGTTGCCACTCCACTGCTGCTGTTCCTGTTTGAAGAGGCAGGGGCGGTCAGGTAATGTAAATGTAAATGTAGTTGAGCTTATATAGCGCGCAGCTACCCGCAGTGGGTTTCCCGGCGCTTGCTTAGGGAACCCTTCCTGGTATTCCCCTGTGAGATAGCAGGGTATCCACAAGGTGAAAGTCAGGCATCCCGCCGCGAGGGGCCGTTGTGGAGATTAAGTAAGCTATTGCCCAGAGTCGCAGAGTGTGAACCCGTGAGTCGAGGAGGCACCGGGGCGAGAATTATCGAGTCCGTGGAATTTTTAGCCCAAGACCCCGCCGAGGTGGGGAATTGAACCCTGGTCCAGGACCGATCTCAGCTTCCAGGTCTGCTGCCTCTAACCCCTGAGCCACACTTCTCCACAAGGTAAGTTTTATAAATTTTATTCACCCTCAGCCCCCACCCCTGCGCGACCCCTCTCTGCCCCCACCCAGACCCCCACCCCCGTGAGTACTGCGACCGAGCCGTGACTGCATTACCCTTGCAGCGGGAACGGTGTAACAAGTCAAAGAGGGGTGGCTAATGTGGGTGATTGGCAATGCCAAATACCTATTACAAATCTACCTTCGAAACACCCTTATAATTTCAAGCTCTGGCACTTATTTATTGCACAGGTTTTTCGGGACCTATCGATGCGCGCAAGCGCATCGAGCGGAGCGAGAATTCAAGTAGCCAAAATCCTCGTCAAACCAAGGGCTTTCTGCTGCGGTTTTGTTTAAGTTCACGTGAATCACGTGATCAAACAAGCACGCGCATCATCCTCCCTTCCTCCTAATTGCATTTTTTTAACGGCCGCCGCACAGCACATCAAAGGGCTTCGACCAGCGTGCGCTCTGCGGCTTCTCGGCTTCTCCTCCCCTTATTATTCATGGCTCAGTTTCCCGGCGCACGCATTTGTTCACATTTTTTTCGCCGCTCTCCCCACTCGGCCCCCTCCCCTGCCCGCCGTGTCGCATTTCTCCTCCCCTTCTCTGCCTTCCATTCCGTCTTGTTTTAATTTATGTTCCTTCGTCCACACTAATTTTTACTATTATTTATAAGTATTTAGTTTTGCAGCACAATATCATTGGTGCAACAAGGATATTGTGCTGCAAAACTAAATACTTATAAGGTCCCACAAGCGAGACCTATTGGCAATGCCAATGCTTGTTTATCTTGTGGTCGTGTGAAAAGCCATGCACACTCAGTTCACGCAGTAGATGGCATGATGCTTAGGACGCTGCTACATGCTGATAGATGCATTCCTTAATTGTGTCACTTTACCCATATCATAGGGCTCACAAAAGTGTCATCATGCGTCTTTTGTTGCCGATGATACCACAATAAGTGAGCTCATAGAACACTGTACTCAGAAACGCACAGAGAGATGTCTCCTAAAACTAGCAAAAACGGAAAAAACGCACAGAGAGATGTCTCCTAAAACTAGCAAAAACGGAAAAAACATACTTCTATAAAAATTAGAAGCCAGAATGTACAAAATAAAGTTGTTCAAATGGGTTATAAGAGTCATTACAGGCATTTTGATGAACTGGACACAGGATGTTTGCATTACAAGTTGGCATCAGGCTCCTCTCTGAGGAAAGGGACACTTTTAAGTGCATTGTTGAATTGCGTTCTATCCCCCTGTGGTGCTGTGTTCCCATTTCTAGAATCATCTCTTAACTCAAGGCTTGAGTGCCCTCAATGTCTGCGGGCAGTATGCTTGGTGGGGGATGGGTGGGTAAATGAGTGAATGGGAGAGTCTCTAGATGTATGTATGTATGTATGCATGAACAGATAAATGCAGTGGATGATGGAACCATGGATAAATGACTGGGGATGATTAGGTGAATGATGTATTGACTGAACGCCCTTAAGCCGGCTGTTCTCGCTCATTATGTAAAATTTGTCCCCAACTTTTATGCCCTACCACTTTGAAATGTCACCAGCCACCACTATTTCTTTCACAACTGAATGGGCCTGGTCTGACAAAGACAATGCTGTCTCGCCCTCCTGCCAGGAAGCTCCACCAGAAAGGACAGAACTGGTTTTGGCTGGGCAAAGAGCTTCTCTGCCACAAAGAACAAAGGATTTTGTATTATAAAAAGAGGGGCCCAGACTTTTAGATCACTTCTGGGAAAACAAGAGGAACCTTTGCCAAGGATAAGAGCTGGAGAAACTGAGGAGGAATACTGCCCCTGTGCTGTTTGCTCTCTGGGGTTTGCCTGCAGTGGCTACTTTCTGCCAAGGAAAGGGAAAGGACTTTGCTGTGTGCTGTGTCCCCTGCTTGAGGAAGAGCTCCAAGGCCTTGAGTAGGATCTTGCCTACTGTTCTGACGTCTCAGGGACACAAAGACTTCATCCCCAGCTCCCCTGAGCTTCCTTGCTGGGAGTTGTGACTTGCCAAGAGGTTCCTGTAGCTGATCTGGGCCTTTAGAGGTTGTTCTGACAGTGGGAGCTGTTGACAAGAAGCGTGGCGCATCGTCATCATGACGCTGAATAAACCAACGCAGTGCCTGCCTGCGGCTCAAGAAATCGCCACTCGTCGCATCGGGTGCACCGATCTCTGAAGTCTGAGATCCCCGCACCGATTCTGACGCAAGCCTTGCTGTGCGGCTGCAAGAGCCCAAGCCTTGTCCCTGATCGTCGCATTGAGGCGCCAGGTCTGTGGCATTGTTGGGGGACGCAATAAGAAACCGATGCATCACCCTGCGTGTAAGGAACCAACGCATTTTCTTCCCTGCGACCCTTTGTGTTTGTGTGCGCGACGCACCCAAGGTACTTCGTGTGAAAAATGTTGCATCCTCAATTTGCTTTGAACTGAACTATTTATACCATTTGAAAGTCATATTTTTATTACTGTATTGTGGATTTTTGTAGTGTTTGTTCTTGTTGGGATAAAGATTACTTATTTTTCTAAACTGGTGTGGTGTCCATTTGTACTGTTTTCACTGTATTACTGTATGTGTTCACAAATGCTTTACACACTGCCTCTGAGATAAGCTTGTCTGCTTGTGCCAAGCTACCAAGGGGTATTTTAGAAGTGTATCCTCCTTACCCTGATTAGGATGAAGGGTCGCTAATTGTACAAAGGTACCCACCCCTGCCAATTAGAACCCCCCATTTCTAACATCTTGCTTTTAGTAGAATCTGATCTTCATGCGGAAATCTGAAAAGTTCACCAACACTGTTCCGTGGGTATTTTGATTTGGGATTTCAGATTTGGCCAGGACCTTGTTGTGCTATCATAATTATTAGTTCTGCCATCGTCCGGCAGAGAGTATTTGAAGAAGTTTCTCAATTAATGGAATCAACCCCTCCGGTTTTTCAGCATTTTCTGGAATTTTAATAAATTTCAGATTGGAGCACCACAGTAATTCTCCATCTCAGCTTGCTTTTCCTTTACAGCATCGATCTCTGTTTCGAAATGTTCTGAATTATGCTGCGGGTGTCCCTGTTGATCTTTATGATCAGATACTCTCTGCTCAGCTCCCTCAAGATGGACAGTAATGAGTGAAAGTTTATTCTTAATACACGTTAACTGACTTTGCAAGTTTGACCATTTCTGCTCTTGTGAGATTGTGAATTCCCTGATCGCCTATAGAATTGTTTTCATTCATTGAGTACAAGTGTGGGGAGCAGAGGAGTCTTTGAGAGGCTCCATTGAGACTTGACAATTCTGAAGCAAAGTGAAATACTTCATTGCCCCATTGGACGTTGATGTAATTGAGGTGGTCGAAACATTCTGATTAAGCTTGCGTTCTGTATTCTGTGAGAATGATGAGTTGCCTGCAGTGGACGGTACCTGTGAGTGAAGCCATGATGTTGATGGGAGAAGTTTGAGCTACTCCCAAATCTTTGTCTTTATCTAGATCCTGATTAACTGGATCCATGCCTGAATGTTTAGCAAAGAGAGGATATGCCTGGCTTTTCCTTGGTGCTTGCTTGAAAGAACCTTCGGCTTGTTACTTGGTGCTTGGTCGCCCATCTCTTTTCTTCCTTAAGCCAGCTGTGAATCATCGAAGACAGTGGGCGTTGAGCAGCTACTTTGATCATAAGCTAAGCCTGTAGACAGACTGGCACTGAGGATTTTCTTGACTCGATGCTTCCACATAATACACAAGAAGTTCTTTAAGAATCTTTTTAATGGCCATAATCGTTGAATCGGGGCATACTTTCCCTGCTACCTAACAGATTTTTGGACCTCCATCTTCATATGGGACTGCTTGTTTCTCCGAGGGGAACTGGATGGAGTGTATGATTTTGTTGCTTAGTATAGAGGGAAAACTGAGGTGCAAACAAAAAATCAACTGCCAGAGTAGATTCGTTAAAGAATGGAGAAACTGTTGCACTCTGCCTTTGCCTTAGGGAAGTGATTATAGTTCAGCCATATATAAACCATAATAAATAATCCACTTCTGATACGTAGTTAAGCCTTCTTCCCCAAAAATATTTTTCCCTCCAGGTAACCAAGTTATGCACAAATGTATAGTGAAAGACTGCGCAAGGAGGCGTCACTTTTTAAGACCTGCGTCACCTGACACTCACTCTCCGCTCTCCGCCTTGGACCATGAAATAAGGTCTCTGCGTTTCCCCGCACTGCTTTTGGTGAGCTGGATTCTGGTTCCGGATGTTCCATCACTGCAGGGTTGTATACTCTGTAAAGTTTTCATGAATGAGCGACGCTCTGACTGCTCATTCCTTATGACCCTTGCCGGCCTTATCTTTTCGACCATTAGGGAGCAGCCATACCAGAGTGCTTCTTCCTCCGGCTCAGCAATGGTAAGTAGCTCCACCCACTGAGTTCAGCTGCGGCCACCTCACGCAGGCGCTGCAGCCATCAAGCCTCGACTGGCCTCGGATCCTCAGCTTCTTCATTTTCTTTTCACTTGTCTGCTAAGTTTAATTGGATGTGCCTCACGTTTTCGTTTAGTTTTGTAAAAGGTATGTCTTACATTATTTAATGACGAACTAAATGTTGGGAAAGAGACAATTATCCCCTAGTCATCATTGTACTATAATTTTTGTTTTGCTTTACCAATCTATGGGAAAAAAGGTACAAATCTACATCCACAGTTTTTCTCATATGATGAGAATAAATCTAAGACTTCTGGACAACAGACAGGACATCAGAGTCTTTATTTTGTGTACTATCATTTATTCTTCGTAGACATTACTCTGAAGGATTGTTACTGTATCTATTTTTCTATTACTTGATGAGTTGTAGTGCCATAGTTCCAAGACTTTTACCTACCTACTGTTTTTGGATGATACGCAGTAAAAGTGATGCAGAATATTTGAAGTGGGTTTTATTAGATTAGTAATACCAGTGTGCTATCCTGGGAACATGCAGTACTAGCAAGAGAGCAGGAATACATTAAGAGAATAGTCAAATTATAGGGTTAACATTTCTTTTCTTAGTGTAGAGCTTTTACGCTGAGAAATTAGCAAATTAAAAGATGCTCTGTTTGAATATGTTGCCTATTCTACAACTGCACTGTGTACTTTAATCCACTCCACCTTCTGTGCTAGCTGCTATAAATGTCTTGCTTTTTCCAAAAGTGTTCTCCTGTACATGTTCACCTTTTCATATTGTGTTTCAGATTTGCTGCTCTGGTGACACGATGTGTGTGTCTGTATTTGGATCTAGCTGTCAGCAATAGCAATCAGTGAGGCAGAACACAGTTTGCTAGTGCACATGGCCAATTTACAACTATGATTTTTTAGGTCTTTAAGACAATGGTGCTGCTGAACCAGAAGAGGAGAATTGTGAGATCAAGCATGATGGATTAATAGGCTGATGCCTAAATCTTCTACAGTTTGTTGGGCGTCAATTTCTAAAAACGAATTATTTTATAATGTTGTTTCTGTTTTTTTTTTTTACAGGATCATTCCCGATGTTTCTGATCTTAAAATAAAGAGAGAGAAAATTACAAAGCAAGATGTAAGCTTCATGAAAAAGGTGAGTTTTGTTTGCTTTTCTAATCTGCTATTAGAAAGTTGCCAATGCCCACAGACGACAAAATAGATATTCAAAAGCCATATTAATGAATATAAGCTGAATATTATTGAATTGTTTTAATAAGTAGTTAAACAAATGGTATGCTCCTGTTTTAAAACGTGTGCTGGATCACAGGTTTTATAACAAAGGTGTTAAGAAGGGTCTTCTTTCTGCTTGGGACCGGTTAGTGATTTTGACATAAATTCCTGGGGCTGTGTTAAAAGCATCTCCCTTTGACGTTTAATTGCAAACAGCTTCAGCTAGACCCCCCTAGTATATTACGCATAGATCAGCACAGTAAGCTTCAGAATAATGAAAATGTTGCCGAATTTGTGAGCTGCTTCATTTTGCTACTGTTTTTTCTTTATCATACTTTTAGCACCAAACAAGGGGAATGTCATTTTGTAAGATTCCTTAAAACATGAAAGACTACGCCAATACATTATTTAAAGGATTTGTGCAGCCAGGTCTTCCTCTTGGCTGTTTTACAATAATTCTTCTAAACAGTCCAACATCCAGCTTCTGTTTGTAGTGTAAAAGCAATGCATGGATGGATTGCTATGTGAGGGATAAACTGACTGATAAAATAATTTTATAGATACCGTTGCTCCTTTCAGCATCTGTTGAACTAGTCTCACGGTTCTTATGCCCAACTGTCACCTGTAAAAGGACTGGTGTGCCGCCAGCCATCCAACACCAAAAGAGATGAACGCCTCACCTTCTTCTTGGCTGACGTGTTCAAAGTAGAGGTAAAGCTCC
Organism: Lissotriton helveticus; assembly: GCF_964261635.1. NCBI lineage: Eukaryota > Metazoa > Chordata > Amphibia > Caudata > Salamandridae > Lissotriton > Lissotriton helveticus. The sequence continues at coordinate 258,471,528 of NC_136063.1, read as the reverse complement.
AGATTGAGAACCTCGCTCAAACCAGGAATGGCTTGGGATAGGATGCAGAGGCAAAGCATGTAGCGAAGATGGCTACCTGCTGAGTACTTTAAAATGTTCACTAAGATTTTGAATGCGTATATTGTATTTGATGCAAATGCAAAGGAGTGCATCATTGAACAGGCAGACTTAATTTAAGAATTAATTTTCACCTTGGGCATTGTAGGTAATTGTGTTTTTGATTGAGGAGAATGAAGACCCTTCTCAAGCAACAACCACAATACCTGTCCTGTCATGGTGAAGCACAAAAGTCACTTGATTAACCTGTGCTTAACCCTCTGGTAGTTTGGCACAAAATTAGTCGGGCTTACCTTACAAAGCAATGTGTTTTTTAATAAACACTTTTTTATTTGCCTTTCCAACAAGCACATTATTGCACACACCCACCACCCCTCCCCACCCCCAACACTCCCCTCATCCACGTCACCTTCCATACCAGTACCAGTACTGCAGCAACATCTACAGATTCGTCTGTACTGACCCCATGGATCCCGTGGAGTTATGCAGTCCATAGTAATCCCACCATTTGCCTCACACTCAGGCATGCTTCTGTGTACAGCCCCATGCCTTTAAATGGTCTCCTCCATTTGGAGCACTAGTCCATTGTCTTCTGATACTCTAAAAATGTAGGTGGACTGGGGAACTCCATTTTATGCATTGTTTTTTGGCTAGGACCAATGAAACACCCATCAACACCAGCTGACCCCTATTCCTGCCTATGTCTTCCAGAATCCCCAATAGACCCACTCTAGGTGTGAGTCCAGTATGTCTCCCCAGCAACTGCATAAGCATTCTGGCAGTGCGCCCACAGTATGGTACAATGTAAGGGCACTGCCAGACCACGTGAAAAGCATCTGGATGGGTGCATCGTAAGCATTTGGGCGTGGGAAGAATTCCATCCTGCCAGAGGCAGTGAGGTACGTTGTGTGAAAAAGTTTAATTGAAGTTTAATTGAATGAGTCACAGTCTGGATGAATTTGCGATCCCTTTAGGGGCCATACTGCGTTGTCGAGTTCCCCCACACAGGCCTTCCATTTCTGATATATTTTAGAAGCACCTACTGACCATGCCCGAAACCTCAGCATCATCCTCGACTCCTCCCTCTCCATGGCCCAACAGGTCAATGCCGTCGCGTCTAGCTGCTTCAACACCCTCCGCATCCTCCAAAAGACCTTCAAATGGTTCCCCCCAAATCAAGGAAGATGGTCAGTTTTTTAGCATTAAATGAAGATACTACTTAAAACAAGCATCTGCAATGCAAGCGGTCTCGCCTTTGGGACCTTATATGTATTTAGCTATGCAGCACATTAGCCTGGATGCTCAAACATCTACTGTTCTTCAACATGGAGGGAAATTAAGCACTAAACTGCGTGACATGCCAGGTATGTGAACACATGGAGAGAAATATTGCCTTTCAGAGGGAAATGGTATAGTCCAAAGCTCTGTTTTAATATGAAATCAGGGCCTTTGGTGGTCAAATCACTGACAATCAATATTTGAAAAAAATATTGTCTACGGGTGCTCGTGGAAGACCATTTCTATGGATTGGAATCTAGAGAATGCTTAAGTGATTCTGGTATTTTACTGACATCTGCTGGTCGTTTTTGATCAAGAAAGTTAAATAGAGTAGTTGCCAGACAAATGTTAAAAAGTTCCTCAGCGGAAAGCAATTCTGGTATTTTACTGACCTCTACTGGTCGATTTCTATCAAGACAGTTAAGTAGAGGCAGTCAAACAGAAAAAAAGGCCCTAAGCGGAAGCATACAAGTTCTAGGGCGGATCTCCAGAGCCCACAAAGTATATACACATAGAAGTATATACTAAAGTATATAGAAGAAGTCTCAAATGCTCGACCTAAAAAAGATTACTCTATTTTTCTAACTTTAGGTGCGATTCTCTTTGTCATGTTTTCACTGTTTTACTGTTTGAAGTGTTTAACATATAGTTTACACATTGCATCTAAGTTAATCCTGACTGCTCTGTGCCACGCTACCTTGGGGTTGAGCACATGTTTATTTGGATTTTGCTTGTGCCTTACCCCCTGACAAGGATTGTGGATGCTGCTTGACTGGGGCTTACATCCCAGTCAACCAACAGCCCAGTTTCTCACACTGTCTCTCTCCATTAGTTTAACCTCTGGAAGCAACACAGGTGCCATCCTAGTGTAATGAGATGTTAACTTTTAACTTAAGCCTTGCCCACTGCATATCCTTCCCAGGTGCTCGCCTGCAGAACCACAGCAACTTCAATAAAGCACCCTCTCTATAGACCCAAAGGCCTTTCACTCCTGAATGTCTTACTTAGTTGTGCCTTTCCTGCATTATCCCTATAGATATCTTCCTTGCATTCCAAACCCTTCCATTCTCTCAAGAGTGTTTTCTTATATCTTGCGGTGTACAATTGTAGATATGAGATGTGAGCCTGAACATCGGTTTCTTCTTTTAGTTCAGGTATGAATTTAATTCTTGTTAGCTAAAGATTAATATATTGCCCCAATGATTTCACTTCTAGTATTCCAATGTTCAATTATGATAGTCTTTGAAAATGTTACGTTTTAGCACAATGCTGGATTTACAAATTGTATCATTCTTTAATGATACATCTAACAAAGCCAATAGTCAAGTTGCATGCCTACATCCGAACATATTACATGCATTTAAACATATATACATACAGTCAACACATAAGGCAACCATGCATGTGGGTACTCAAGCACACAGACCAACACATACTACACATGTATGTAACTAACCTACTATCTTGACAGAGCCTAAACACCCCACAGCCACCTAAGTAGGCAGTGCCCAGGCAGAACACAAATATTCATAGACTCCTCTTTTGCAAGGGCTGTAAGAGCAGGGGAAGCAGTGACTTTCAATGGGCGGACACATTGCCTTTGAGTTGCTTACCTGGTATGGTGTGGCATTCTGGAGAAGCCTGCTACAGTAAGATATCCTCTGGCCCTCATGCCAATACTCCAGCTTTCAGACGACTCCACATGCTTGATACTCACTCTGCAATGAAGTCTGATCACATTCCGTCTGTGTTTGCGCGTAAGGTAAGCACACATCTTATCTGTGGAGTAAGCCCATTTCTCATAACATGGTGCAAGATACTCTGCATAACATTTATATACAAAGATATGTTTGTGGCCTGTCCCTTGTGGTGACAGTTCATTTTCTGTATGGACTTCATTTTCTTTGCCGGCCACATCCTTGTATCATCTTACTTGGTGTTTTTTCTGGATTAAAGTAGACTCATAATGAGAATGTGCCCTTGGCTTTTTTCTCTGGTCTTCACCATCATCATCATTGTTATTGAATCATGGGGAAGTTGCACAGTAAGACTCAGTGATAATCAGATGGGGCGAGGGGGAGAAATCTCAGAACGTCTGGGTAATCCCATCAAACTCTTGACCTATAATATTGAAACTCTTCTCAAATATTAAAATTGCCGACATGGGGGGGCGTGGCTACGTGGCCGTGAGCAATGGCCGCAGTTTGAGCCGGCTCTTCCTATCCCACGGCTAATGACCGTGCTACAGCCTGCAGGCCCGGACGAACACCCTCGGACAGTGCCCGACGGAGCAGCTGACGGCCCCGGGCAAGCTCCGGTGCGGTGTTTGGAGACCCAGGATCCCCGCAAAATAGCAGTTTCGCCGGTCGGCGGCCGGGACGCACAAGTAGTGCACAATGGCGGACCGGGCGCGCTGATCGGAGCGCGGCTCTGCTCGGCCCTCGAGGACCTCCGGGCGCCCCCTCCCACCAGGTGACAAACAAATAGGGGCTCGACCCCTGCAGGGGCATAAGAGGCGGAGCGGGGGGACCGGGAGGGCGGCTTCCTGATCGTCGTCGCCGGAGGTTGCGGTCGTTGGGGCCTGGAGCGGGCCGAAATTTAGGCCCCGGCTTTGCGGCCTACCGGCGGAAGACAAAGGGTTTCAAAAGAGAAGCCGCCGCAGATCGAGCGAGAGAGAGGGGCGCAGCGGGATGGATTACCCGCTATCGCTGAAACTACACACGGTGCAGGCCCCCCACATAGGGTGACCAGAGTTTTGAGGCCAAAAACAGGGACATTTCACAGGAATAGAAGGACTGCAATTTTGCTTCAACCGGTGGGAGCGCTCCTCAGCAGGGAATTGCAGGACGGGCAGTGAGAACCTAGTTGGAATGCAGTGTTTAAACCCAGTGGCTTGCCTGTTAATTGGATTGCTTTCTTGAAACAGCTGCTGACTATCCCTGCTTTGTGGGATGTGGAGGGCACCTCCCACCGTTTTTGGTCGACCCTCTCTGAGAACAGGGACATGAGCTGAATTTCTTGAAATTTGCTGGGACAGCTGGTTGTAGGCGGGGGCCGTCCTGGCAAAACGGGGTCGCCTGGTCGCCCTGCCCCCACCGGCCGGGGCTCTGGGACTGCTTCAGGGAACGTTTTTCTTACACCTGGACAGCGCGAGTGGAGCGTCCCTTTCTGCAGCGCCTGGATCTGCTGCGGAGTCGGAGGACCTTTCTGGATACGTTGTGCACTGACTGGAACCTTTACACCGCCTTTCCCTCCTGTCTGGCTTACAGGGCCAGCCTTAGTAGGGGCGCACACGACCGGGACTATTGGATTCTGATCGCTTGACCTCATTGACCGCTTGAGGGGTGCAAACGACCGCGTCCCAGCCCCACAGAGCTCGGGGGCAAGTGGTGAATCCTTTGACAGATTGCTGGACACGGGACGGACCGTATCCCAAAGACTCCAGTCTTGGAGATAGGTGCTGAAGCTTTGGCGCATCCCTTCCGGAGTATTTCATTGGCTGGCCTTTCGCTTGAGGGGTGAGAATGGCGACGGGGGGCAGAAACTCCAAGAACACCGCTCAGGCGAGACTGTCCAAATGTGCGTGGCAACAGGGCGGAGAAAAAACCGACTCACCAAGAGCGGACAAGAATGGCGTAAAAGGATCATCCCCCCAGCCTAAGGAACCCACGCTCCATGATGTCCTAGCAGCCATTGGAGAGATGCGCACGTCGATGGACTCAGTAACGACGGAAGTTTCCTTACTACGCGCCGATTTTAAGCACACAAATGAGAAAGTGAGTCAAGGTGGTGACGGCGGCTCTCCAGGAAGACACTTCTGAGCTCCAGCGCCAAATGGCCGACATGGAAAAAAACCAGGCTCGTATGACGGAGCAGCTGGATGAATACATAGGGAGGGCCCGTCGCAACAACATAAGAATCCTTGGGGGGGAGGAGCCAAGATGGCGACCGAGATGGCTGCATAAACGCTCGGCTCCGTGAGCCCCCTCACCCCGCACATATATCCTGGCAATTATCCGGTGCAGGAATTGCATATCTAAGTAGGCGAAGGACACCGTTCACTTACCGTCTGCTCCTGAGGCTTCTCCGTGCGGTTGACCCGAAGAAATGCCCCCGACTGTGTGGCGGCCTTCATTGTGCCGGGACCGGGATCTCTCGTGAGAGGAGTATCCGGCCGCGACTGCAACAATAGCGGCCTCTGGCTGCGGAGGGTAGTCGGTCGGAGGGAACCTGAGATCTGCTGGCCAAAGGCGACAGTGCCGACCTCCTCCGAATAGCAGATTGCTCTGCGGGAAGTGCGACACAGCAGGACCGGAGGGAAACCATGGTACTCGGCCCCCCCTCGGTGTGATGCCGGGGCATTAACAACTTCTCCCGGGACTGACGGGTGCCTCCCGGGGAGCGGAAGAGAATTTGTTTAGCCCTTTGGTGACCCTCCGTTGAGATGCCTGCTTTGACTTTTGGGGTCCTCCTGTGAATCCTGTTACATCCTGGTGTGGGGCCCGGTCCTGAGGTGCGATGGAGAAGGAGGAGGCCGTAACGGCTAAGATGGCGGATGACACCCTTTTCCGCACCCTTCCTCCGGGCAGAGAAACCGCTGTACAAGCGAGACCCGGGGGTTGGCATCATGAGAAAGAGCCCACGTCCAGGGATGTATTGGCTGCATTAACAACCCTGCAAATGACCCTGATCCGGGAGGCCCGGGACCTGGGAAGAAGGATGGCCGCCATTGTTGTTGTTCCGCCGTTCCACGTAGGCTTGGTTCATTCTCGTGTAGGCGCCGATCTGCCCGCCTCTGTGTCACTGACGAATGCCTCCGCTACGTTTAAGTCCGTAGAGTCACTGATAGCCTTGGTTCATGAGACTGCTGTGGGTACATCTGTTGCACATGTGATTGACTCATTGAAGCCCTTGTCTGCTTGGCGAGTGACAGAACGACGTCGATCCGTGTTTTGGGCTGCCCCGGCGGTGTTTCAGCGCTTGCCGCATCGTGTGATTCCTTTTCCATGGCTGGCGCAACTGTGTTCGAATTGGAGGTTGTTATTGGTGTTGATATTGATACAGACAGATTTCCGCCATACGTCTTCGGCGGGGTACTGGTGGCTAACGTCTTATGGAGCAACGACACTTCCCGATCCTCCTGGAACATTTGAACCCTTCATGCTATTTTGTATGCCGATTGCGAGCGAGATGTACATTGGTACTATGGCTAGAAGAGGCCAGGGGTGAGATCTTTTGGGACATGGTGGGACTTATTGTTGTTTGACGGTGATTTAAGGGACACTCAGCGGGGGTATAGTTGATTGTGCTATACATGATTACTTGTTTTCGTAGTCCTTCTGCCATTGCTGTCTGACGATTATTGTACGCGGTGTGGGGAGGGCCGGGTGGCCGGGTCGATGGCCCTTCTCCAACATTTTTTCTTCTTTTTTCTCTCTTCTCTATATTTCGGGTTTCTTAATTAGGGCGACAGGCACGCTGCTGGGGAGGGGGTAGGCCGTAACTTTCTGTAGGGGTGCAGGGTGGAGGGTAGGGGGATGGGATTGTTAATTTGTCCTTTCTTTGTCTTCATGGCCCTTTGTCTTTCTCTTTTCGATGTCGTCGTCTTTTATGTTTCCTACAGTGTGTTTCGCTTAGAGGGATGGGGCATAGCTCGTACCGAACTGTATGTGTTTTTTATAACTATCCTGATCCAACAGCCCTATCCCTCACTACTTCGAATGCATTTGCACTGCTGGCGGGTTTTCTGCTTTTTGTTCGCTATCGTAGGAGCGTGTATGACTGTACGGCATTGATTTTCAGTTTAATTTTATTTTTCTTTGTTGTAAAATGGACCTTCTTGGATCCTTGTTCTCGCATTGTGAGTTTACGCGTGTGTTCTATCCTGGACGCTCTTCAGACTTTGATTTCCGTGCCGCTGTCTTTTTCTATAATGTATTGCTTTATTTCTGACTTAATTAGCGGCCGGCCGGAATGGTTGTAGGCCCATGTTTGTATTTCCTTGCTGACAAATAAAGGTCCTTAAAAAAAAAAAAAAAAAGAATCCTTGGGGTCCCGGAAAAAACGGAGGGGCCAGCGACGGACCTGTATGTGGAGGAGCTGATCACGAATCACCTGAAACCTAAGGCGCTATCTGCCTACTTCTCCATAGAACGAGCCCATAGGGTGCCAGGCGGGAGGCCTAAAGTCGGGGCCCCCCCAAGACCAATAATAGCCAGGGTCTTCAATTTCCGGGACCGAGATAATATCTTGCAGACTGCCAGGTCTGGCCCCCCATTGAAGATCGATAATTACGAGGTCTCCTTCTTTCCGGACTTCTCAGCTCGTGTCCAGGCGCAACGACGCAGCTTTCAGGCGGTGAAACAAGAACTGCGTGGCAGAGACATTAAGTACGCGATGCTCTTTCCAGCGAAACTGAGAGACGAAAGGGACGGTAAATAATGGTTTTTCGATTCACCTGAGGCAACCTGGGACTGGCTGGAAGGTTGGACTAAGGTCAGTGACAAGACTAGAAGGCGTAATGTCGCACCGGCGAGGGGGACTGGAGATAGGTCGGAGTCCACAACGATGGGGGCTGAGCCGGGGGCAAGCGGCCTGTCTGAACAGGAGTGAGAGGCCCCAAAGACCTTCCAATGGACTAACCCCGATGAACTTTGCAAGTATCAGGGGGGGTGAGCTGTTGGCACGGGCGCAGGTGGCTTTAGGCATTTGACTTTCAGGGTTCCGGGGTTTGTAATGTGGTTAATTGCATTTACTTAGACATGTTATGGTGATTTTCTTTAGGCATATATTTTCGATTGCAGGCTGTACCGAAATGTTAGCTTAATACTTTACCGCGGGGAGAAGGGAACGATTTATCTCTGCGCAATCATTATGGGTTGGGAATGCACAGGCACTCTGCAGGGTTGGGGGGTGGGCAGTTCGAAGTCCACAGGCAGGGGAGCAGGGAGGGGGGAGGAGGGGAGTGAGTGGGATGTTTCAGGGGGAGGGTGGGAAAGTGGTACTAGTGGTGTTGACTATACTGCATATGTGCGAATTCAGATTGCAATGTTTGGGGAGGGGAGGGGATGGTTGCACTTTGTTTGGTGCTTTTGTTCTGGACTACACTTCAAGGATACAGGTGAATACATGGTGGACGTAATATTGTGTTCTCGAGGATGGTTTGACTATGATGGCGGAAGAGGTCTTGGATGAGGTGGAAACATACGACACTGCCCCGGTCATGGCTCCTGTGTCCCCCCTGACCCTGATTTCTTGGAATGTACGTGGTTTGGGGGACAAAATAAAGAGGGGCCTGGTGTTGCAATATGTGTGCAGGGCAGCCCCAGCACTGGTACTGCTCCAGCGAACACATTTGGTAGGTTTGACATGTAAGGCTCTGGATCGATGGGGATATACGATGGTGGCGCATTCTGAGTTCTCCTCTGACTCCAGGGGGTTGGGTATCCTGCTGCATAAGCGGTTCCCCGTGATAGTACATCAGGTGTGGAAGGATGCGCTAGGACAATTTGCGGCCATTTCCTGCTCATGGGAAGGTCGGAGATTTAATGTGGTGTCAGTGTACATTCCACCTGCCCTGCGCTCAGTTGCTCTCCCCGCCCTTAGTGCATTTCTACTGACACTACCAGAGGGCGAGCTTATACTGGGCGGCGATTTCAATGCGGTCCTTGATGAGGGTCTTGACTGTCACCCTAGCAGGCCGACAGGAATGCATAAGGCGAGGCTGACAGGCTATGTAGAGGCCATGGGTCTTACAGACGGCTGGAGGTTCAAACACCCCTGGGAGCGAGGTGACACCTTTTATTCTGGGGTACATAATAGTCTATCACGTATTGGCCACTTTTTTGTCTCTGCAGACAGTTTACCCCACATACTGGATGTAAAGATAGGCCCTAGGGGCATTTCAGATCACTCCCCTATCACCATGGTGTACTCCTCTCATGTAAGAGCTCGGAGACGCATCTTCCCGATCTCGCCCCATCACTTGCAGGTTCCAAAAGTCAGAAAGGACCTAGTTATGGCCACGAAGTGTTACTTCCAAGAAAATGTTGCCTCCGTGGACTCACCTGGGGTCCTTTGGGAGGCGTTTAAAACGGCGATAAGGGGCCAGGCGATAGTCTCCATAGCAGGTCACAGGCGGACTATCCAGGAAGAACTGGTGACGCTAGAATTTGACCTGGAAGTTTTACAGACCGACCATGATCGCGATCCCACTGAGGAGCTTAAGCGTCAATTACGTCTTAAACAGGCAGAATTAGCTGAATATCAGAGAGTGCAGGTCAGACAACGTCTGCTGCGCACCCAACATATCATATACGAGGTTGGGGATAAGGCAGGAAGACTTCTGGCGTGGCTAGATAAGAAGGACAAGGCCTGGAGGACGATAGCACAACTTCGCTCCCCTGAGGGCGTACTGTACACTTTCCCCGCGGATATAGTCTACACCTTGGCCAATTACTATGAAACAGTTTACACTTCTTCCTCGGGTATGTCCTCTGCGGAGGCGCAAACCTATATTAAAGATATCCAAATGCCCTCTCTCGCGGACATTGACGCTGCAGTTCTAGAGTCAGACTTCCCTAAGGAGGAGGTCGTGGGTGCTATTCACTCCTTGCAATCAGGTAAGGCTGCGGGGCCAAATGGGGTCCCCATAGAATTTTACAAGAGCGTTTCTGATCAAGTGGCCCCACATCTGCTACGAATGTTTGAAGACAGTTTGGTCAAGGGGAAACTGCCTCGGGATCAACGCACGGCTACGATCATAGCTATACCAAAACCTGGTAAACCGCCGGACGAATGTACATCATACCGTCCTATTTCACTGTTGAATGCAGAGGCGAAAATACTGGCGAAAATGATCGCCATGCGCCTGACCCCGCATTTGGAGACTCTGGTGCATCTGGATCAATCCGGATTCATGCCCAACAGGAGCACTGCTCTAAATTTGAGAAGAGTTCATGCGGTGATGGCGCAGATACAAGTTTTGTCAGAACCGGCTGTGATTTTGTCCTTAGATGCGCGAATGGCCTTTGACATGGTCGAATGGCCGTATTTATTTGCGGTACTACGTCATCTAGGCTTTGGGCCAAAGTTTTGTGCTTGGATTAAACTCCTGTACACAAATCCACTTGTGCATGTAGTGGCCAACGGCCATATTTCCAGGGATTTTAGGCTAAGCCGCGGTACGCGACAGGGGTGCCCCGTGTCGCCTCTGCTTTTTGCACTGATTCTGGAACCATTGGCAGCCTGGATACGGTGGGACCCCATGATAAAAGGTCTCCACTGTACTGAATCCTGGGAGGACCGCATATCGCTGTATGCTGATGATATTCTCCTCTACTTGACTCTCCCCAGGCGTTCGCTCATGGTTCTTCTTGATATCTGTAAGATTTTTGGGCGGGCCTCCGGTACACTATCAATTGGTCTAAGTCTGTATTATTTGTCCTCAAAGGCCCCCCACCGATCCTCCTGAACAACTGCCCTCTGGTGGTCACCGACGGCCCCTTTAAATATCTGGGGGTATGGGTTACACCGAATCGGGAGATTTTTTATCACCGCAACTTGCAGCCACCACTTGAATGGTTTCGCATGGATGTGAGGCATTGGCATACCCTACCGCTAACTTTGTTAGGAAAAGCTGCGTTATTTAAAATGATGACATTGCCGCGATTGCTCTATATCCTGGAAAACACTCCATTTCTCGTGCCTCACAAATACTTTCAGTCCATAAACGCACTAGTTTCTGGACTACTATGAGGGGACAAACCGGCACGCATTGCCCGACCAAAGTTAGTAAGAGGATGGTTTGACGGAGGCATTGCGCTCCCGGATGTCCAGTTGTACTATTGGGCATCTCAACTAAAGATCATAAATCACTGGCTCCATGCCCCACAGACGGAGCCCGCGTTCAAGGCAGATAGATATGACCTAGGGACCGGAGGAGTGATGGCCGCGCTTAATGATCCTCGGGGTGTGACGGCCCTGCAGGGCCCCACGGCTCACACGGTGAAGCTTTGGCACGCGGCATCAGCTCGTCTCCAGTGTCAGAATACGATCACGCAGATGACGCCACTTTGGTTATCGCGTCGCCTCGGCCGTTTCTGTAATAGTAAGGGATTTGAGGCCTGGGATCATATAGGTATTTCGACGATTGGAGACTGTTAGACCTTTCTGGCCTTTTGCGTAGTCCCTCCAATTTATTATTTATTTTGTCCCCTTTTTGCCCCTCATACCCTTATTCATTTTTTTTGTGTCCACTAGATTTTTCAAGGTGTTGGTCTGGGGGATAGGTGCTCTTTCACCCTTATAGTTTTTCACCTCAGGCCTAGAGGCCTTTCCTGACGGGAATTTCTTTGGAGTCACAAAATGGTGGCTACCAACTGTCATAACTGACATACCTAGAACCTGTCCCATAGGATAGAGTGGGGCATTCCAGAACCTTCTGGTCCCTTCTGGACCTCTGAGGGTCAGCCTATAAAAGGCGGAATGCTGGGCAACCATTTTGTCTTGCCAGTGAGGAACAGCTAGAGTGAAGGCTGAGGTCTGGAAGGGGTAGGGTCCTTAAGGGTGGACTGCTCTACAAGGGTTGCCCTCTGTCTGGGTTCCCCGCCCCCCATTCCTGCTGTCCTAGCCGAGTTAGTTTCGTCCTGCTGACCCTGGTCAGGGAGGTGCCCAAGTTAGGTGAAGGGGTCAATCCCAGTGGACTGTGGAGCTGCGGAGATCCCTGCTGTGGGAACCAAACAAGGAGTTCTCCTGTGCACCTGTTGCTGTCCAGTATGGAGGGTTAGTGGATTACTGCTGTAACTGGAGATCTGGGGGCCCAAATGTGAGGGATTCCACCTCTAACCCCCTCTCTCCATGGTGTGAAGCAGTTCCTGCCCTGCGTGACGCCGAGACCCCTTACCGGTGTTTGGTCCTGCAGCGTGTGAGCAAACCTCCCCACTCGTGAGGAGAAAGAGTGGGGTGACGGGGTTATTGGGGCTGAGCCGTCTTCCCTGATTCCGCCGTGAGCGGGACCCCTGGGGCGCTGATCGCGCTTCCGTGACAGCGCTGCTTTAAGAAAGAGAAAAAGGGGGCTAGCTGTATAGTGCCCGGCGTCACTGCGCATATTCCAAGTTGAACTGGTGATCCATCACAGGAGGGGCCTAGGACCGAGCAGGCCGCTGCGGAGCCACTACCCGCGTGAGGCAGGCGGAGCAGACTCTGTTGGCTGGGCCGCTTACTCCCCGCGCATGCGCTATTGCGTCCTCGCGGGGGAAATCCTGTCAGCAGCCGGTGAGGAGATCTTCGGGGAGCAGTCGCCGAGCACCGGGCTTCCCGCTTAAGCGCTGGGAGCTACATCAAGGCGGGCCCCTGCTTCTCTGAGAAGAGAGGGAGCGGGGCGGCCCGGTTTCCAAAGGAGAGGGCACTTCAAGCGGAGAGGTGCGACTGGTGTGTCCTCTTTCGCTGACTCCGCGCTAACGAGGAGGAGGGACGAGGGGCCGCAACTTCGGCCGGAGGAGTCTGGGTCCTTTTGTCTTTTTCCCCCCCAGCAAACGGAGACACCGGCCGGTGGGCCCAACATAAAACAAAGTAAGGAGAGGTCGTGAGGGGGAACTTGGAGGCTTTAGCGTCTCTCTTAAAGGAGCAAAGACTTCCGGTTGGCTATATTAGGATTGGGCTAGTACTGGGTAATGCCCATCTAGTTTCTTGAAAGGATCTTCTGAAACTTAACTTTGAATGTAGGATGTTCCCCGTTTTGTGATTAAATAACTATATTCCAACCCCCCCTTGCTTAGAGAAACTAAAGTGAGTGAGGCTAGCCCATTCTTCTGAAGTCAAAGGTGGAGAGGGGGAAAAGGTATAAAACCTTTCAGAGGAGTCAAGTCTAGCAAAGTTTGGAGACTAATGTAATGTGCTGTTAATGCTGATTAATGACATAATTTGGCAACTTTGAAAATCTTCATAATTTCATGGATAAATGTAATGTACTGAACTGTGATATCTGAAGACAAGAGAGCAGAGAATATTTTTATAAACAAGCTCGTATTTTTACACAAATTTTGGTGGTGTCATTTTTGCGTGTTATTGCATTGAATTACTGCTGGGTGGTCTGCAACCTTTACACATGTGCCTCTAGTGATTTTGTCTTACCCTAGGCCAGGCTACCCTAGGTGACCTGACATATTTAGGTTCCAACAGAGACCTTTATAGGAGGGGTAAAATCCTCACTTTTGATCAACTAGCGGCCCAATTCACTTTGGCAGAAACGGAATGTTTCCGCTATTTGCAAATCACTCATGCCCTTAGGTCAGTGCTGCCGACGGAAGGTAAACTACCAGATTCCACTCCTTTAGAGGATAGATTGCTTACGGAACACATGCTTAGCAAGGCGACCTCACTGGTCTACCGTAAGTTAATTAACAATATGCCTGACCCCATGGCCAGACTTAAAACCGCCTGGACTGCGGAACTAGGTGATTTTGACGAATCGGACTGGCAGACCGCGCTTTCCTCGCCTCGGGAGGTCGCTGTATCGTCCAGGCTTAGACTGATACAATTAAAAGTCCTGCACCGAGTCTACTACACGAGGGTCACACTACATAAGATAGGGAGATCCACACACTAGTACTGTTTGAGAGGATGCGGGGAGGCGGGGACGTTTTACCACACTATATGGGATTGCCCATTGATTGCTGAATACTGGTCCAAGGTCATGCGAACGATATCTCAAGTGGTTAATGTTTCGCTGCTCCCAGAGCTGCGTCGTTGTCTGTTAAACGTTTGGGAGCCTAATGATTTAAGCAACTCGATGCAGGACTGGGCAACGCTGGGCATTGTGTATGCTAAACGAAATGTGGCCAAGGCCTGGGGATCCCCCGTGTCACCGGCGCTTAGAGACTGGAGGGTGGATATGGACTCTTCGATGATTGCCGAAAAGGCGGTATATCTAAACCGGAAATGTCCGAGAAAATGGGGGAAGATTTGCCGAGCCTGGAATGAATACAGAGGGTATGTCTGTGAACCACCTCAGATGGAAAGTGATACTGATTCGGAATGATGGAGAGGGAGGATGGGTTAATCTCGCAGAAGAGGGCTTGTGATGTATAGATGTCAATGTTGTAATAATGTTGCTTCCTCGTGTTCAAGTGAAATGGCCACTATGTATTTCATATTAACTGTGCACGATTGATGAGTACAATGTAAACCTTGAAAATGTCAATTTTTCACTTTTATTAACAATAAAAACAAATTAAAGAAAAAAAATATTGCCGACATGGTTTTATAAGTTTTGTAATTTACTGTACTGTTTCCCTATCCCCCTAGGAATAATGGAATCAAAACTCTCCTGTGTTGCTTGATAGGCATTAGCATAACCTTTGTTCAATTAGTGATGTCATCCATTTCTGATTTGTATATTTTTTGTTTGTGTTTCCATACACCCATGTCACCAGACACCTGGTAGTCCGGACAGGTTGAGTAGGCCCCATACACACCTGATCCAATGGATGCTACTTTGTTACTACTGGGGCAAGAGCTGATTTTGTTTAAAGTGAGCCTGTAGACCAGCTTCTAATAAACCATCATGCTACTGGACATATTTATTACAATAAACATGAATCAAGACGAACTGGTCCTCATCGTTCTTTTCCCATTTGATCACTGATTTTATAGATCTTGTCGCAATGAAGATGACCCCCATTGTGCTACAATACTGTGTATGCTACAAAGCTGCCTGAATTATTTAATAAAACACTTGAACCTTTGTCGTCTCCGTTTTATGTCCAAGCCTATTTTTCACCACTGAACAATCCAAACTGATTTTCATCATTGCTAGTTGTGGGGAGCAGAGGACAGACACCTGGTTTGATTATTCTGTCTTCTATGCCATAATCATACCATGAAATACAGTTAATGTTCAATGTACCCTGCACTTGATATGAGTAAGTAGTGGAAGTACTCCAACTAAACAATATCCAAATTACTTTGTTTTGGACATTGCCTTATTCAAGTTGCTGATGGCTGAGGGTTTTAAAAAAAAGCGGAAAAAAAATAGTCTTCCAATGCTTTTTAGGACTTCCTAAAGACCGTTTTTTACCTGTTTGGGTGGTAGACTTATTATTTCCAATGCTTTAAGATATACTCTATTTGGACTTTGGGGTGCCCTGTCTTATGATTTGATGGTTTACTTATCGGTATCCGCTCCATGCTCCTGATTCAATGGTTTTCCTCTAGATCTCTGTATTTGTCCCTCCCAGAGGAATATTTTAGTTTCACCTTGCCTTTTATTAGTCGAGTTGAATTTGTCCATTTTTGACTTTGGGGAAATGTTTTTCCTTTTGCATCACATCATTTGGCATTTGACTTTTTACACTTAGGTTTTAACCTTTCCTTTTTCCCCTTGTGTGCCTGCATCTCCTTAATGTCTCTCAGCTCTTCCTCTTTCCGTTGTGTGCCAACTCCTTTTTGCTCTCAACAAACTCTCGCTCCCACCCCCAATTCCCCTGTTGTGTCCCTTTGCTCCAACCCCAAACCCACCTCCTCTTACCCACCCACCTCCTTATTCTTACCCCGGTCATCTCTGGCCTACCCTACGTTGTGCTTTCCTTGGGCTGCTGCTTTCCAGCTGCTCCCTAATCATCAATATTCTTTTGTCTCGCCTGTTAAAACCTGCGGTATGGTTCCAAAATCCTGCTGTCAGAATAGCATTTGACATAAATATTAAGTTCTAAATATTGTTTACAAAAATATTGCACCTGGTGCAGTGACAGTATTTCTGAGAACTGGATTGTGATATACAACCCACCTCATTGTGCTTACTGGTCAGCAATTTTACAAATGTTATCTCCTCCCTGCCTCCTCCTACCTGGTCACCTGTCTGTGCTCTGAGAGGAAATGATTGGCTTTGATATGCTTGTTAGGGTAACAGCTAGGTCCTCAGAATTTCTCTTAATCTACTGTTGTCCTCATTCTTGTCTGGGCAATCCTGGTTGCTACCTTCCTAGTGATCAGCTTTTTTGCACCATATTAGCTGAAAGTGTACCTGGTGAATGCACTATTGATGAAACAATGTGTATCCTTGCATTATATGTAATTGTTATTTGTTTACTCTCCTCCTAGCTAATGTCAGGAAAAAAATGGTTGTCCAATTCCATTCACAGCTGGTATCGTTTCGTTTAGAGCAACCAGTTAATTTAAGCGTTCATCCTGAACATGGGATAGAAACAAAGACATGTGGTGACATCTTGCCCTTTGTCAGTAAGAATAGGGCCTGTTTACTACTATTCTTTGACTTTTATGCTGCCTTCTGGAATGTGGCCCACAACAGCATGTTGCCATATGTGAGGTTCCCTCCTACGAGTAAGACTTCACTAGACAAGGCTAGGCACCTTTAGATCAGTCATGGAGGTGGTTAGATAGAGGGTTCTACACGGTTTTCTCTTTTACCTCCAGTTGGCTTAACTTCTGTGTGATCTCGCTCAGATACATGGTTGACTTTTTCGCTGCTCTGCTGTTCCTTCACCACTGACTACAGATGGATGTGGATACCACTGCACTTCAATAATATATAGTAGTTTATTGTTACCCTGCAGTTAAAATAAGAATTACTAACAATACTCTGCAGCTTAACACTAGTAAGATGAGATGATTCAGTTTCGACCACCTTAATTTAGAGATATCTCCTCACCAACACTAACTTTGTTAACGGTTTTTCCTCTCAGAGCAAGTATCAAGCCTCAGATATGAACCTGGGACTGTGTCTGTAATATAACTTGAAATCCACAACTAGGGCAATTTTACATCAACTCTAAATAATGAAATAGTTTAGTTATGCACAGACTGAGCTGTGGATGCTCTGGATCATATTTAGATTTGGGTGGATGCAGAACATCCTGTATGTCGTGTTCATTGAAGCCTGTGGCACTTTAAATATGGCAGCCAGGACATCAGCCACTTTTTTCCAGATGCCCTGCCCTACCTATTTCTAAATATGGCCTTATGTCTCCAGCTGTCTCTCCTATGTTTTCTGGTGGTCATTCTCGCATAAGAGTCTGCCCAATCAATAAAGCTATGATGGTAGATACCTGGCTACATCACCATTAAAATCCAGTGAAATGTTCAATCATAACTGCTGCACTCGCATGACCGTGAGTTCATTGGTGTTAACACTATTAAAGAGGCTAGGAGTGAAGCAACATTGTACTCTGCGGGTAGTTGGTCTTTAACTCTTAGTCTGGAGTAAAATCATGTGGTTTTGAGATATGAAGTAAAACAGCTGCTATTTGACTGACTCCTGTGTTGTCTTTTGTTTGATAGAATGAGTCTTGCAGGTTTCTATTTCACGGTAGTGCAATGTATTCCCTATTCACTAGGCCCAACCGCAGCATGTCCAGCACTCTCCAAGTTATATAGCTGGCTGTGTCACCATACCAGCATATCCATGTCTTCTCAATAATCTATGTACCAGCCACTCCAAAAAGCTAAGTTAAATATAGATATACACTAATTTGTGTCAAAGCTGCATAATATGCAAATACACTTGCAACGTTAATGGACTTCCTAAGCTGAGCAATAAACAACCTGTTGAGCCCAATTATGGCATGCAGTGTATTTTGGCATAATGGTCGAGGTTGATCTGGTAAAGAGTTGAAGTGGAGTTTATTTATTCTGGAGTGGAACAGATAGCTTTCAGTTTTCCTACAATCCTAGCTAACTGCATATGCCAGTAGGCTAATTTTGAAGAAGTAAAACAGATTTTTCAAGTGTTATTATTTGCTTTTTCAAATCCAGGATCAGTGGAATCATTCTTTTTACCACCCCCACCCATGCTATTTGAGGCTTCTTCAGGTGTGTTTGAGATTGTTGGTTCTTGTGGAATGAGATTCTGCAAGAACATGCCTACCTAGATTTATGTCTTGATGTTTTCGTCATTGATTGTCTGCATTGTGTCAGTGTCTACTCCTCACAGAGCATTGTTTTCTCTTTTCCTTGCCTCTTTTACTCTGAAAAAGCAATCCCAACATTTGACTGAATGATAAATGCACTACAACATCCTAGATGGTCTTAATGAACTAAGATGCCTCTGCCAAAAGATGAACAGCATCTGAAGGGTTGGTAGCCTATTGATCTGTCGCTAGCTGTTCTCACTAAAAGGTCAACAAACTGATGGTTGAAGTATTACTTTCCTGCAATCCACAACCATTGAAAGCCAAGGCTACATTCTTCACTGTAATAAGGCTCCCACTGGTGCAATTTGAAAAGAAACCGAGTGAAGTTCAGTGTGAAAAAGAGCTGTCCTCCTGTTTCTAAATCACAGCTTAAATGCTGGTTGCCAAATTCCCTAGTCTTCTCTACAAATATACACTTTTGATGTACATGTCATCTTCTGTTTCTCTTGTTTCTGTTCCTTATCACTGCTCGCTATTATATTGATTGTTTATTAATGATTGAAGATCTCATGATAGTCTTGCTTTCCTTCCCAATGCAGCTAACGAAATAGAATCAGAGTTTTAGCATCTACATCCTTCAATAGTCTGTCATAATGAACTGATGGACCAACTGCTGGTGTGCTTCATTCTTGGTCCTGTAGCTTCTTGGCTGACCAGGAATAACAGTGTGGCTTTTCCTCTTATGTAAACTAGAGTCCCTAATGAAACAGCTTGCATTTTTCTCTTCTTAAAAAAGGAAATTAGAAAATGTTTGGTCAGCAGTGCTTCTCCGTGACCTTTTATACATCCAGTTTTAATTTTCTGATTTTATGGGGTTTATAGTGGCCTATTTTTCTTTAAACAGTTTTCTGGGTCCTGACTATGATTATTTATTATTTTATAATATATTTTTATTGGGTATGCATTAAATGTAACGAACAAATATACCACAGCAGATGCAGATTAATTTGGTAAATATATCTGACATATACAATATGGTCAATATGGTCCAACCCCCCGAAAGGAAAGTCCTGACCATTATTGAAAATATTTTGTATTTCTGAATGCAAGAGGAAGGTAACCTTTTGGTTTGCAGTCTTTTAACATGTCTGCTACCTAAGGAGCAACTTTCTGGCTAGTCATACAAAGGTCAGCTAATGCGGGTTGGCAAGTTGAATAGGAGACCTATCAAGAACATTCTTCAACATCCTGGCACAAATAGCATTGCTTCAAAATACATCATCAAAGTTATTGTTGAGCTACGAAAAGCCATTGCAGTAGGCACACTACAAAACATCACAGTTTTAACTCTAAAAATAATGTAATAAAATCAATTTTAAAAACCAAGATACTTAATCACTTGGGCCCCCAAGTAATTGCAGTACATTTAAATTATACTTAAAACTGCTTAAATTGCCTTCTCGCTTCAAAATATTATTTATTGTAACACAAATTTCTAAGAGTCAATTTTCCTATTCGTAACTATTCATCCTTACAGATAAACTTTGCAATAGTGAACAAAGTGTCATTTACTGTTTCTTAAGCAAAAATACTGGCACGTTCCTCACCCACCAAATATCATACTTCCGGAAGAAACATCTCAACTAATGGTATTTAAATGTAACAGATTGCAGGTAAAATAGAAAGAAATATGACATTGTTGCAACCAGATGCTGAACAGGGGTTGTTGTTATTGTGCCAGTATGCTGTTAAAGCGAACAGAAAAGTTCCACCACCATGAACTTTAGAAACAGTTAGAATGGCTGGATGCAATATATCAAGAATATGATATGAACACAAAAGACTTAAATCAGAGACAAAGCAAGGCATTGGTTTGTACTTATATAATGTTTTATTGAATTAATGTTGCCCTGAGACACCATTGTACTTTACTTTGTTAGGTATTCTCTCTTCTTGACTGGATATATTTGGCTGGTTGAGAATTGATTAAATTGACAATTTTGCTTATTCTGTAATAAATAAATACAATAACTATTCAGTGCTTTTTAATAGACTCCGCCTTTTCCACAAGACTGTATTTTTGTGCTCCACTATCTTTAAAGGTCCCTTCTGCCTCATTTAATTATTTGTATTTATTCCTTTGGTTGACAGATGGATTGGAAATAATGCGTAGAGTTTACATCAAATGTGAGATATCTTATTTGTATAGTGTGACGGATAAACATGTATATCATTTAGAGTGAGCATGATGTATTTTGTTTAGATGATGGGTGTACTCCTTGTATTGGAGAAGGTCGGTTTTGGGGAATATATTTAGGAGAGTCTGGGATGAGGCAGATCTGAAATTGAGGAGGAAGATATTCAATATTGCTTCAAAATGTCAAAATCAGCGCTTTTCGAAATGACACGTCTCCGTTATTAGTTCTAAAAATAATACAATTGGAAAAGTATCACTTCTGCTTATATTTGTTTACAACATATATCAAATGAAGGACAGGGGTTAGGGATTGGGGGTGCTAGGGTTAAGGGTTTGGTGTACAAGTTTAAGGGTGTGAGGCATAAGGTTTAAAAATTAAAATGTATGAGTATTGAGGTAATGCTATGGAATTGGGTTAAGACTTAGGGTGTAAGGTCAATTGTTTGGGTAGAATGTTAGTGGTATGCAGGGTAAAGTAAAAGGTTTGGGGTATAAAAGTAGAAGGGTAACAGAATACAGATATAGAGTTAATAGTTTGGGATATGACATTATGGTTTGTGGTATGGGATTAAAGGTTTGGGTTGTAGAGTTGAGGGTTATAGCGGTTAATCCTATCTGGTAGGGGGTTTAAGGGTTTGGGGATAAGGTTACTCATTAGGGACTAGGGTATATGGGCTAGGAGAATAGTGTTGGGGATTAGGGTATATGAGTTAAGAGTATAATGCTGACACGTGATTTCATTTATATTCAGTAACAGGTGGAAATGTTTTTGATTTAAGGTGTGCTGGTGAATGTTTGTTATTTAAGGCTATCTGTAGGAGAAAAAACGGAGTGTTGTTTTTTACAGTAGCACTTCACTTAATTCATATCGATGGAAGACATCTCAATTTCGAAGTACTGCAGCTTGAAGTGTTAAAATCAACTGATACTATCTCTTAGTAAAAACCAAAAATTTAATTAATCTCATACACACGAATGTTTCAATTGTGGGGTGCTAAGATGGTGGTTGTCTGGGTGTTGTGAAGTGCGGTAGGTTTGTGATGTGATGTGAAGAGGCACTTATATAGCGCGCTACCACTCCAAGGAGTATCTTGGCGCTTCGAGACCTTGTTACAGTACGCAGCGGAATATCAATGGCATAACTAGCAGTCTGCGGGGGGGATCAAATTAACGCTAAGCATCCAGAATCTGATATGGAATATATCCATGTTTTTAATAGTTTTATGAAGATTTGCTCTGTTGCCTATTGACGCAGGGATGGAGGTAGTTTGTTCCATGTCTTGGCGCCAATGACTGCTATGGATTTTCCTCCTCTAGTTGTCATCCTAAACCTGGGAACATGGAGCAAATTTGCAGTAGAGGACCTAAGTGCCTGTGACGGATGGTATGGTCTAAAGTACTTACGCAAATACAGTGGGCCTTGATGGTGGAAAGCTCTGTATGTGATGGTAAGAACCTTAAACAGGATACGCTTATGTACTGGGAGCCAGTGTAAGGCATCCAAGGCTGCAGAGGCCGATGACTTTCTAGGTAGTCTAAGGACTAACCTAGCAGCTGCATGCTGGACCATTTGAAGTCTGTGCAGGGCTGCCTTATTTAGCCCTGCATACAGACTGTTGCAATAATCCAGCCTGGATGTTATTAATGCTACAGCAACCGTACGTCTGGCACTTAGAGGAAGAAGGTCAAAGAATTTTCTGAGACCTCTAATGATATTAAAACAGACCCCTGCTACTTCTTTGGCTTGTTGGTTAAAAGACAAGGTACTGTCAAATTTAATGCCCAGGTTACGTGCTGCATTAATAGTTTTTGGAGGCCTTCAACTTTTTCGGGCCACCAATCTTGCGGAGAAAAATAATTGTTGGGACCAAAAGGCACGATCTCTGTTTTAGCAGAATTACATTTTAAGTGGTTGTGTGTCATCCACTCAAAAGTTGCTGACAAGCATTCTCTTAATGTCAGTTCCGCATTGGTTTGATTTTTGTCCAGTATCAGGACCAGCTGGGTGTCATCCACATAGGCAATTGTACTGATGTTAAAAGAGGAAATTAATTTTAACAGGGGGACCATATATACGTTAAACAAAGTGGGGCTCAAGCTTGAGCCCTGCGGGACCCCTGTTCTCATAGTTTTTTCTTCAGAGCAAAAATTACCCAGCATAACGATCTGACGCCTATGCGCCAGGTAGTTTTTAAACCATTCGAGCACGGTTCCTGCTATGCCTGCATTAGCAAGGCGATGTAAAAGGATAGCATGGGAAACCGTGTCGAATGCTGCAGAGAGATCTAATAGGATCAGGACAGCCATCTTTCCCTGATCCAGTGCAGCACGAATAGTTTCAGTGGATGACAGAAGAGCAGATTCAGTTGAGTGGTGGGTCCTAAAACATGCTTGACATGGGTGCAAGATGTCATTTTCTTCCAGAAATGCTGTCAGTTGTTTGTTGACATATGATTCTGTAATTTTGCAAATAGCGGGAAGAAGGGAGATAGGACGTAAAGTGGACAGAGTTGTAGGGTCCTGTATAGCCTTTTTTTGCAGTGGTCTCACTGCTGCCACCTTCCATTGTGGAGGAATCTCCCCTGATTGGAGGGACCAATTTATGATGGAATTTATGCAGGGGTTGACCTCATAGATTATGGATTTAAGCAATACAGGGGGGCAGGGGTCGAAAGGAGATCCTGATTTAAGGGCAAATATTCCCTGAAGGGAATCTTCTAAGCTAATATAGCTAAAGCTTTCCCATCTGGGTTGGTGCAGGTTCAAATCCATTTCATCCCCAAGCTCTTCTTTCTCAAATTGGGGGAAGTCTTTAGTGAGGATGTCTATTTTTGGGGTGAAATAGTTGGCTATATCATTACACAGAGTCTGGGAGGGAGGGATCTCTTGGGTTAGAAATTTGGGCTTGGTGAAGCTATTAACAATTTTAAAAATGTCTTTTTGTTTGTTGTTTGATGCTTCAATACGGGCGGTGAAATACTTGATTTTTGCAGTTTTAATAGAGGCCTGATATAATCTCCTGGCACTCTTATATATTTCCTTTGCTTTATTTTCATAGCTCCGTCGCCATTTTCGCTCTAAAAGTCTAACTTCCACTAATTGCTCTTTAAGTTTGCCTGAGTACCAAGGAGCAGATAGTCTCCTTTTCCCTATGGTGCCAGTTCTTTCTGGGTTTCTGATCTTATTCCCAATCTCTGTCACCCATCTCTCAAACCTCTGATAGTCTGTCGTGGTGTTCCCTGAGAGAGTTGGTTTACTCTCCTTGGCCCATCTACCAAGGTCAGGGTGTTCCATAATTTTCCCCCAGCTTGGTAGGGTTTTCCCCTTATTTTCTACCTCCTGCGACATCATCTCATTCCCCTTTAATTCAATATTGAATTCGATATAGTAGTGGTCCGTCCAAACTTGTGGTACGGGACCTTTTACCGTCATTTCATCTAGGTTAGAACCAATGCAATCGAGGGTATGCCCCGCCTCATGAGTTGCTTCTAACGTCCTTAGCATGAGTCCCAACACCTGTAACGTTTCTTTGAAACTAGAGGCATGCTGGTCATTCGGGTCTTCTAGATGGAGATTCAAATCTCCTAGAAGGGTGAAATTAGCATACCTAAGGGTCAAATCACTCAGCACTTCCCCTACACTGGCCAGAAACTGCGTGGGATGTCCGGGGGGGGGGGGGCGATATAGCAATGCCCCCGAGAAGGTGAAGGTGTTGTGCACTTGTATGCAAAAGTTCATGCTCTCAGCTCCTCTAATGTCTGGAAGCTCCCTAACTAGGCATTTAATAGAGTCCCTATGTATAATAGATAAGCCACCACCACGTTGTTCTACACGATCTTGTCTACAGATAGAGAACCCAGGAGGGAGGGCACGTACTATGTCTGGATTAGACCACTCACGAAGCCAAGTTTCTGTAATAAATAAGCAATCGAGTTCATTTTCAATGATCAGATCAAATATGTGGAGAGAGTTTTTACACATAGATCGTGCATTGATCAGACCACACTTCATGAATTTGGGTATCTCTTTCTTAAAATTAAAGTGGTGGGGATCCAAGGTATGTCTACAGGCAGGACAACTAATGGGGCCCACCCATTTATCTACATTAAGTGCATGATCACAATGAGTATGTGCAGTTTTATTCAATGCTAAAATGTCCCCTCTAGATAAGGTCATCACCTGAGCATGGTGGTTGGCCCTAGGCCCGTCCTCTGCGCGGACGAGCGCAGACGGGATGGACTCAGGCTCGAATCTGGCGCGACAATGGCGCGCCCGCTGCTCGCGTTCGCTGCGCGAAGCAGTGGCCATCTTTCTTTGTAGTCCCTTCTACAGCGCAAGGGCGCTGGGACTTGTAGTTCCACACCGGAATTGTGAGAGGGCTGATCACGCGTCACTGGCAACAGTACCTAATCGTCTGTGAGCTCGGAGAGGGACGCGTAAGCAATGCGGTATGTCTATTCAGGCAGTGGGCTGATTAAAATCACAAGTTACGCCACAAAAGAAAACCGTAAATAACACAATGTTTAAAATTGCATGCAGGCTATCACCCGGCTTCCGCCTCAGGTGCAAAGATTAGTTAAGCGCTATTGGCAGAAACAGATAGGTGGTGTTAACCAGGCTACCGCCTCGAGTGTAAAAGGTCACTCTCTGACTGAATGGGGTAAACAGGTATATGGAAGGGACTATTCTACACCTCAAGGTATGATGTGTGTGTATGGAGAGTAAATAATAATTTGGGGTCGTTTAAATAGGGCACAGATGGCAAAGTTGGGGACCAGTTGAATGTGTTTGAAAGAGTAGTAAGTCAGACACAAGGGGAGGTTGCTAATATAGACTGGCTTTCTGTGCTACTGTCTTGCAGTAAGACACTACTGGGTGCGGCAGATTTCTTCAGTTGTGCATTGAGTAGTTTGTGGTGAGGGAGCTCAAAGTGATGAGGGTCAATATATATTTTTTTACTGATACCGAATTTTTTATTTGGACGCGAATGAGAGGATCACATTCGAAGGGGAAAAGATGTGAGATGTACTGGTTTGGTTGCAGTGAAAAAGAAAACAAAGATCATATGAATAATTACTTGGATAAAGTGTTAAAATGTGCTACAATGAGGCTGTGACCAATAGGCTAGAAAAGAAGATCGTGCATTTATAGGAAAAGAAAGGCACAGAAATAATTCAGCTTGTAATGTTAAAGCTAACCGAATGGAGAAGATGCCAAGACAGCATCTTGATAGACATCAACTGGTAACAATACTTCTTTATTACTGCCATTTTGGGATTCTTTATTATTCCTGTCTATCCAGTCATCTAGGTTTGTACCCCGATACGGAGGAGTGTACTGGTGCAGTGCTGAAGTCTCAAGGACTAATTTCAAATCTCATGTTGTAGGAGTATTTAAGTCTTAGAGTCTACCTAATATTTACCTAAATTAGTTTTCATAACAAATGGCTGCTTTTTTTCAGCATGGTCCACAGCTGTACAGGCATATTTACTTGGGCTGTAAAGAAGATGACAATGTCCACAAGAACTTCGAGCTGTTGTATACTACACTGGCCCTTTTGACCATTGAACTGGCAAATGAAGAAGTGGTTATCGACCTTATTCGGCTCTCTATTGCCTTGCAGGTATGTTTCAAGATTAACATCCTACTTTACTATGACAGTGGAATCTTTGTCTGTGTATATACACCTGGGTATTATTATAAGCTAATTGCTGAATCCAGATTTTCTACTGAGTGTGCATCAACGCATGGCACATTTCTATAAATGGAATTTTATTTTTTAAACCAATTGCCACAATATTGCATAGCCCTAAACAAATGGATAACAACACTTAAACAAATACACTACATGAGAGACATTACTAGGGGTTGGCAGAAAACTCAGCTCCGCCAGCGTAGTGGATAAAGCCAGCCACCCCTTCTCCCCGGGCCCGGTCCCAGCTTCAGAACCCTAGCCAGTCTGGGGAGAGCCTCTCCGGCCCGGTGGACCCCCGTCACCAGCGCCCGGACCCTCGGCTGGCTTCCAGGACGAGGGGGCTCAGGCATCCTAGCCAAGCCGGGGGGGAGCCTTCCTGGGCCCCGATGGGACCCCCGGACCATCGGCTGGCTTGCAGGATGCGGGGATCCCGCACCCTGGGGCCTGCCGGTGGAGCTGAAGCCCCAGGCCTGG
Source organism: Lissotriton helveticus (assembly GCF_964261635.1). NCBI lineage: Eukaryota > Metazoa > Chordata > Amphibia > Caudata > Salamandridae > Lissotriton > Lissotriton helveticus. The sequence goes on along the minus strand of NC_136063.1, from coordinate 258,444,959 downwards.
ACCCAGCTTCAGAACCCTAGCCAGGCTGGGGAGAGCCTCCCTGGGCCCTGTTGGACACCCGTAACAAACGCCCGGACCCTCTGATGGCTTGCAGGACGGGGGCTCCCACACCCCGGGGCCTGCCGGATGGAGTTCAGGCTCCAAGACTGGATCCAGCTTCAGAACCCTAGCCAGGCTGGGGAGAGCCTCCCCGGGCCCATCAGAGGGTCCGGGCGCTGGTTACAGGGGTCCACCAGGGCCCAGTGAGGCTCTCCCCAGCCTGGGTGGGGTTCTGAAGCTGGGTCCGGGCCTTGGGCTTGAGCGCCATCGGCAGGCCCCGGAGTGTGGGAGCCCCTATCCTGCAAGCCACCAGAGGGTCCGGGTGTTGGTTACAGGGGTCCATCAGGGCCCGGGGAGGCTCTCCCCAGCCTTGCTAGGGTTCTGAAACTGTGTCCGGGCCTGGGGCTTGAGCTCCATCCGGCAGCCCCGGGGTGTGGGAGCCCCCGTTCTGCAAACCATCAGAGGGTCTGGGTGCGGGGTAAGGGTGTCCAACGGGGCCCAGGAGGCTCTCCCCCGGCCTGGCATGGGTTCGGAAGCTGGGACTGGGCCTGGGGCTCTTGCTCCGTACAGCGGACCCCGGGGTGTGGGAGACCCTTGTCCGGCAAGCCAGCCGAGGGTCCGGGGGCTGGGTATGGGGGTCCACCGGGGCCCTGGGAGGCTCTCCCCGGCCTGGCTGCTTTAAGAAGCAGGGGCCAGGGAGCAGGGGTGGCTGTCTTTATCCGCTATGCTGGCGGAGTGGAGTTTTCTGCCCACTCTATTCTTTAGTCCACATTGAAGGAAATATGTAAGGCAATTAATGGACATGTAACTTAATAATGGAGTATTATCCCTTGGGTACCTCTTCTCCTCCTTTACTGTCGGAAGTGGCAAGTCTTGCCTTATTTCTCAGCCTGAACTGTGAGTTCTGTGTCTGAGATGAACTACTTCCCCCATCTAGGAGCAAGGGAGCTTGAACAGTTTGATTCCTCTGAGCTTCTTTGGTGCAGCCAGCGTTGACATCTGTGATGAACATTATGGAAGTCCACTGGATGCCGCTATTATTCCTGGTTTTAATTATCTAGTAGAACTCATACAAAACTACGACTTGGACATATAAGACTTATGATGAGAATATTATTTTCACCAAATTAATCAATGTCATTAAGATGTGATTATGCTTCCTCGTTTCTGTCCACCCGTTCTTTAAGGCCTTCGAAATTCTTCAGTTTTTTCAGATATGTTGAGGCTTGCCTTGGGTTCAGAACAATATGTTGTTTTCCTTGTTGAAGCATGGTGGGTAGGGAGAGCATGGTTTACACAATGTGCAGTATGCCTTCATTTTTGCTTTGCTGCCAGATGGGCTTCCCACACCCCAGTGCAAATTGTGAGTAAAATGCAATTGAATAAGTACCATAACTTAGATTTTTTTCGTAAGTCATACGTAGTGCTGTGTTTCTGTCTCGAAAGTTTAACAGTCTAGTGATAATTGGCTGGGCAGGAGCTTCCAGAGTTGGCCTGGGGCACAGTGAGTAATTAGCTCTTTCCACCACCATCAGTCTTGGAAACTTGTCTTCATCAAACAGTGCAGTCAGAGTTGCGAGTCGGCGTAATGCAAGTTATTTTACCCAGACCTTGCTTCTGGAACTTTGTTCTTCGCCATTTTAAAGCGAAATCACCTTTCTCATGTTGAGTCATTTTTCATATTTTACGATTAGGTCATCATCTGCATACAATGTGAGTTGTTCTGCTGCTTCTATCATCGCTTCCTGTCTGTCTGTTTACTTTAGTTGCCATCATTTCGAGGCTGTGGTTGTAGATGTATATTTGGTTGTAGTTGTATATTTTGTTATTGATATACAGGAGGCTGTGTTGCATGACCATCAGCAGAACCTTAACGTCCTTATCTGCCTCCAGAGTTTGCTGCCTAGAGCAGCCAGCCACATCGCACTCACCTTTAGTGCATTCCATTTTGCCAGCATATTCTGACTCCGTTTGGAGTTTGGCCTGCTTGTCATCAGACTTTCCTTTGTTCTTTGCCAACCAAGCATGTACGTGTAGGGCCCCCGACTTGCACACTTAGAGCTAGTCAGCAGTTCGACCACAGGATGCCTGTTCTATATTTGTTGTTTTATTAACCTTTAGTGCACAGTATTTAACTTCTCCTGCCTTTACTGGACCTTATTATGCTCCTTTGCTTCGAATACTCCCCGATGGTGATTATAGCAAGGCCCAATATCCTACGCCGATGCCACCATGCAAAATGAGTCATCTACCCTCCTGTTTTTGAGTGAGAGTCCCTACTTTCTCTCACCATGGTGGTGGCACAAGCCGACCAACCCTTTTCATTTCAGCTTGACCATGGGTGTATCTGTAAGCAGTTACTGTTTCCCACAGAGCGCATGTAGGTGGATCAGCCCATCCACAGACCTCGCAGTGTGAGGCTAACTGCCTCATAGAACTAGTGGGACCTTTGTTCCGCCGCGGTTGCCCAGGGGGGCTGCAGACTTATATGGGGCTCAGGGGACCCCACAGGGAAATTCAAATCCTGCCTGGCCCCCTCATTGGCTGGTGGCTTGGCACCTTTCTCTCCAGTTATGCGCCTTTTCTCTGCACCCTCCCCCTGTTTTGGTCCCCTTGGAGGGGCGGGGATGCCACTTCCGGCCCTAGTACCCCTTTTGGGACACACCTCCATTCCTGGTCCTTGGCGCTGTTTAATGCGCCGGTCCCTCAGCCCCCTTCGGGTGCGGGCCTCTGCTCAATCCAGTCCATCCAAGCAAACCCAGACGTTCAGATTGAAGGGCCGCTCTGGCACATTAGCGCTGACCGTGCCTGTAAACACAGGCCTCACCCCCTAACTCACCAATACGGTGAGGCTCCTCACCCGTGCCTCTCCGACCTGTGCCTTTGATTTTTTTTTTTTTTTTTATGCTTGTTGACAGCCATCGCCAACAGAATCTACACATGGCCAAGCAGTCCGACCGCCATTTTGCATGCATGTTGCCTTTCAGGGTTATTGCTGAACCTCTGCTACTCCCACTGCCAGGACAGCAGCCTCCTGCCCACTGCAGGACTCTAATTTATGCTGAATGTAATTCATATTTTTTAGCCTTATTTTTCCACTCATTGAGGACTGATTTTTGGTGGATGCTGGCTGCTGCCTTTCAGAGCCTTACACGATTGCAGCCATCTTGAAGAGCGGCTTTGTCGCCCGATGCGATTAAAACCTTGATCTTATTTCTGACTGACTCCTTTGTAGAGCTTGAACAAACTGTTTCTTGAAATGTATAGAGTATTTTTGTTAATTATGCACTATATTTATTTAACTTTAGCCTTTTTCCCTTTATTCTTCTCCCTCAAATGTCTAAAGGCCATACGCTGCTCACATATTTAACCAGTTCTATTATCTGTCACATGAAAGGTTCACATAGCTGAAAGTGTTGAAATAAAATCAAACACCTGGGATACAGCATATGAAACTGTTTCCTGGGGTCCAGAGTAGTCGATTGTAACTGAGTTCCATTTTTGGACTCGGGCAGAAAATAGGCTTGTGCACCAAAATAAGTGTCCCACACTTATGAACTGGTAAATTAAACAAGTGTATCTCATTTGTGAATCGAATAACTTTGGAATTTTTAAGACATGCTGTCTAGGTGGTTTCTGAGGAATACAGGCATTTGTGCTTGCTGCATGCAATACGAGTGGCAATAATTGAAGAAGAAAATGTTGGCACATCTCTGCTCTTCCACCCACAAAGTGTGATTGATGTATGTACACTGCTGAGATATTCGCATCCACAGCCTGCAATGCTGCTTGCTTCTGCTTTCCAGTGTTTATTTAAAGATGTTTACACTAGGCCATTCACAGCCACAAAACTCTCCCATTACACATAAAACCGACCCACACACTGACCAGTCAGATTATTCCCCCTGGCACTGCTGGATTGCCCTATAGGTCAGTCTGACCCGCCTGACTTCCGGTTGTAAGAATGTGAGCTGCTTCCGGTTGATATTCTAGTTCCTCATTACTATTCGGCCGCTTATTGAAGTGATCAAGTGGCCATCATTAGCCAGTGACTTTCAATGGCAATGAGGCAGAGCAGTCTTACTTAAAGAGGGGAAATAGGTTTTGGCACTCAGTCTACTGTAGGACACTCTTACAGATTAATAGTGGTCCCGTTACCGCTTTCCTTACCGAACATTACTTTTGCACACAAAAGATTAATAACCTACTCCAAAAAAGATCAGCACAGAAGACCAGAAGTCTCTAGCTCATTCCTAGCTGGAATTACTACATCAAACGGCTCATGCACTAAGCGCTATAAAAATGATTCCTGGGGCTCATAGTTAATATTATCCAAAGGAATTTGTTCGCAAAGCCTAAACTTGTACTTGCGGAATACTTCAGGGCTGGAATAAGGCAGTGCAACCGGTGCAGCAGTACCTGGCGCTGACCTCGTGCGGGGCGCTTGTTTTAGAAATAACATGGGGTTAAAGCACCCGCTGTAGAGTTTCTTGTGTGCCGAACGTTTTCAGGCAGCAATAAAAATGTCAAGATAACTCTGATGATAAATGTTCCTGCTGGAGAGTTTTAACTAGTGGGGGTTCTAACTCGTCATGAAGTAGCACAGAGGGTTAATATGCCTGCTGCAAAGAACATGTGCTATGCAGATCATAGAACTGTTTGACTAGCTCAGTGGGTTACTGCTTTTTTCACAGAGAACATTTCGTTTCTTGCAGTTCATAAGTTACACTCCAAATATAGGACAATGACCCATGAACTGTGGTGAAAGTATGCAAAGTATAGTTAGAATGTCATGTTTTTTTCCCCAGTCTTTCATTTTACTAATGTTGCTAAAAAAGAATTTGTGTGGCAAAAATACTTTCATAGTAGTAAAGTCAAACCCAACCATTCAGGTATGTTTTAAATACACAGTTTGTGCTTCTCCAGAACAAACACTTAAAATATGTTACATACTAATATGGATGGCCTGTGGTTCCTACACCTTGTAATTATCATTGTCTTATCTAACATTTTGTATAGACTGATTTACACACGTATGAGTCATTGTCTTATTATAATGTATGTGCAATGTAAACTGCTTTGACACTCTACACTGGTATGAGTAGTGCTATAAAACAAATGAAATTCATGTGAAGGGGGCAGGGCACTGTTAGATGAGGGTTAGTAAGGAAACCCGTGGAGAAGGAGGCCATTAATGGGGTGCCAAAAAATAGCCACCAGCAATAAAGCTAGCCCTGCTTTCCTTCGGAAACGATCAAAAGTAGAAATAAATCTCTGGCTCTCAGTACAACAGTCCAAAGTACAAGGGTTTACGTTGCTGCACTCAAAATGAATGATGTATCAGTTTGTACTGCTGTGTGCATTACGCATTGCATTTATTTATTTATTTAACATTTATATGGCGCAACGAATCATCCCCAGGGGGATCTCTCCGTGCGTGGCGGCACAAAAACAGGATCCTCGCCCACTCAGACCCTTTAAAACATCCAGGTTTTTAAACATTTCTTTTAATGTCCCAATGAGGTACAGCAACTGATCTCTTCCGGTAGCCTGTTCCAATGAAAGGGGGCAAGATAGGAGAATGCACGCCCTCCCATTCTTGATTTATTAATCTAACACGGAACTAATAGGTTCTGATTACTTGACCTAAGCTGGCGACCCGGGACATAAGGCATTACCTTCTTCCTTAGGTATAATGGCCCAAGACCCACAAGTGTCAAGAGTTTAAACACTGCTCTCTTTCTGATGGGCAGCCAGTGTAAGGCTTGCAGCAAGGGTCGAGAGGGGGAACTAGGCTTGTTCAAAGCCATTCTTGCTGCAATGTTTTTCAGTACCTGGAGCCTGGAGGAAAGTTCTTCCCTGGCACTTACCAGTAGTGTGTTGCCATAATCCAGTCTGCTCACAATAAGCGCCTGGATAAGGGTCTTTCTTGCATCCAAGGAAAGACCTTTCTTAGCATTCGCAGGGTCCCAAAACAGGTCTTCAAACAATAATTTATTGTCCATCAAAATTCCCAGGTTACTCGCCTGCTTTGTGGGGGAGGGGGGTTCCCCCAGTTCAGAAGGCCACCAGTCTGACGTCCACAATTCCTCCGCCTTCCAAAACAGGAGAGTCTCCGTTTTGTTAGAGTTTAGCAGGAGGAAATATTCCCCCATCCAGGCAGCTATGTTCAACATACAGGTCTTAAACATGGCTCTGGTTACAGCGGGAATAGATTTGAATGGGATTATCACCTGCGTGTCATCCGCATACGAGATCGTCTCAAAACCGCAAGCTCTTATAGTAGCGGCCAGAGGAGCCAAATATATGTAGAACAGGGTGGGGCTTAGGATGGACCCCTGGGGTACCACCTTGTCTAGTGAGGTGGTCGCTGACACATTATTTTTGCATTACAAACTGCCTGTTTGTCGCATTACGCATTGCATTATTTTTGCATTACGAATTCCTGATTGTTGCATTACGCATTGCATTATTTTTGCATAACGAACTGTCTGATTGTTGCATTACGCATTGCAATATTTTGGTATTACAAACTACCGGATTGTTGCATAAAGAACTGCATAGCATTGCATTAGGACTGCATTGGATCATTGAGAATTGTTCATTAATACTGCAAGAACCTACAAGGACTTGCTGGTCTAATAACCGGCAAGGTGGAATATTACAAATACCCATATGTTGGATTTTTATCGTGTGGTCTCATTGTATATCTTTTCTTTTATAAAGATATCATTATTTTTTACGAAACTCGTGTGGAGTCCATTTGTGGTGTCATCATTGGGTCGCTGAGAGCGTGGTTGCAAATACTTTACACCTTTGCCTTGGCGATAAGCCTGGCAGCTCGTGCCAAGCTACCGAGTGAGTGAGAAGGAGCTGTCTGAGAAGGTGTCCTTCCTTTCCCTGACATAGAAGCAAGGGTCCCTGTGTGGACTAATGTACCTACCTCAGCCAACTAGAGACCCCCAGTTCTAACACTGTGATTTTAGTGTTAACTGTACCGGAACTTTAATGGGGTGTGATGCACCTGCCATGAACCGCTGGAAACGGTGTTTTTGGGGCCAATATTTACACCTCTATGTGAGTACCTCCCAGTGGCAGCCGCCTCGGAAATGGGTGGCGGGTTGGGGGTAGATGGTAGATGGATTAAAAAATAAATACTTACCTTTTCTGCCACGCCGGCTCTCCCGCCGCTGCATGTCTTTCTTCTGTCCTGGAAGGAAAGTCTACTGGAAGCACCCAGGCTTCCAGACTCGCCCAGCCAACGCTGCAGGAGCACAGTCGTGATTGGTCTGAGCATCTTGTTTGGATGCTCAGGCAGAGCCTGGGAACCTTGGTATGTTCTCCACAGGGCTGTGCAACACATGCCGCATAGAAAAATTAGATAATAATAATAACGCTCTGTTATTATAATTTTAATTTTCTTTTTTGCACTGCTGAAATAGCAGTGGGGTGACGCTCCTCCACCTTAGCAGAGGAGCCGCCACTGGTAACCACATCAGTAGGGACTTTAGTGTTAAATCAGCGAAGGCAGAGAGGATGAGGTGGTGGCCTAGTTGGCCTTCGCAACTATCCACATCTTTGTGATTATTGGACGGTTGGTCTTTTTTTTTTTGTGACTTCTGTTTGAACTTGATGACCAGGAGGTTGTATACTTTAAAACCATGAGTGTTTGATTTCTCAGCACACTTTACTGACCTCGTTCTCGCTACCTCTGGCTCGGTAGTTTGCCAAGTGTATATACCAATGGCCACTGGAATTATGCGATTATGCAGCGGTGGCATCTTTTGAATAGTTGTAGATTTGCAGCATTTGCCACATAATCCATCATCTGCTATGTAATGTGCAGATTTAAATAAAAAATTGTTTCTAGCTCACATGGTTCAAATCAAAAGTTACTGTGTAGTGGAAGGCCCTATGCAAAGGTTAACTGGTAACATTTCTCTTGCTTATTGCTATATGTGGGTATTAAACTGGTACTAATGAAGTGTAACCATTGCCCAGACTGTCTTAGCAAGTGTAAAAATAACAAAATAATGAAGTAATACTATCACAAAATGTACCTCATTATGGTGCATCATTTGCCGTTTCTTGCCACATAATTTACTTAGCCCATCCACGTATGTTGGTCCTTCCGTAGCGCATAATTCACTGGTCCCTATATACACCTCTTTGTAACATTCCTTTCATGTACAGATTTTCACTTAATATATAGTGCTTTTCAGTATGCTTATAATCTGTAACACTCATTTTATTCAGGTCTATTAGTATATCTCCAAACTGTACATCATTTCCAATGCAGCTGCACATGCAGTCTTTTGTTAGACTCATGTTCCTTTACTGCCCAGATGAAAGCTGCTTCATCCACCGTGTTTGACAAGGGTGATCTTTCTCAGTTGTACATACTGCAGTCGTGATAAACCAGTAGAAAAAATCCTGACCCTTTTGACCCACGTTTTGTTTTTCTTTGTTCCAAGGACTTGGCCATCATTAATGAGGATTCCTTGCCAATGTTCCATCGTTGTGGCATCATGGCCCTGGTTGCGGCCTACCTCAACTTCTTAAGTCAGATGATATCGGTTCCAGCTTTCTGCCAGCATGTCAGCAAGGTACTGAACAGTGAGCCATGCAAGTACTGTCTATTTAACTGCTTTTGATCTCGATGACTAGACTTCCAGCGCTGCTTGCTAGTATGTAATGCACCAGCAATGTCATGCGAAAACTAGGTGATCGGTAACAAGGAAGGACAATTGCCTTCTTATGTCCTAGGGCAAAGCACCTGTTTTCTACATAGTGTTGGACTCCAAGAGAACACTTTATTTGTACCATGATGTATACTTTTGTGGTTTATTGGTCCTTTTTTGTTTATTTTTTTCTCCGCATTCCAAAGGGTCCATAGATAGCTGTCGAGTTTTGTTAAGTAATTAATTCTTCATTATTATACTACTTGTCTCTTGGGAAATGTAGATATACAGATTTGTATGCACCGTTTTGCTGATTAAATCGGAATAAGTGACTTTCCTCCACACTGCACTGCCTATTTCTGATTACAGTTAGGCCATCAGGAAAAACTCACAAACATCCCCCTGCACCACAGACCCCCAAAAGCTTCAAATGGAGGGGAAACCGAGCCTTCAAAACTTGGAGAAATGATTGTTATATATGGGATTGCCGCTTGTGCAGCACTTTCAGCGATTCTTATGGCCCCAAAGCACTTCCTTCATCTGCTATGTAATGGTAACGATTATTTACAGGGAAACAGCTCCCCCAATTATATCCTGACGCTTGAAATATCACAGAAGGAAAAAGTGAGTGACAAATGTATTTCAATTTATGAGTTAAACCAGGACATCAATGATTTCCAGAGGTAAACTGAATCAGCTACATCCTTGAATATAGCCTTATAGCTATTTCCCAAAGGCTGTACCAGTTGTTAAAGTCCCCGAACACAAGTGAGATGCTGGCAAGGACCTATAATGAGGGAGGGGGCCTTTAACAACTGGTATAGCTCGAGGCTATAGACCCTTTCGCTGCTAGGCCGCCCCCCCCTGTGCTAAGCCTTTTTTTGGCTATATGGGGTAGTTTGCGCTTAGGCCCCTGTAACTTTTTGACCACATAAGGTATCCATGCCAAATGTGTGTCCTTTTCTTCCAACATCATGGAGATTCTAAAGCTACCCAGGGTTTGTGGATTCCCCTGGAGGGGACCCAGAAATTAGCCAAAATATAGCAACATTTTCGGGTTTTTTGGAAAAATTTGAAAAAAGTACTGCAAATGAAAGCGTCTGTTTTTTCCCCTGCTAATGGTATCAAAAAAGGGGCTGTGGGGCTGAAATCACAATTTCCCCAGCTTTTAGGGAATGACAGACCTTTGTCCGAAAACCAATTTTTATTTTTACAGTTTTGGCATTTTTCTGGGACTTACCCTATTTTTGCTATTTTTTTGTGTTTTCTTTGAGAGGTAGGGTGGGGGCATTTGCATGCCCATTCTGGGCAACCCCCACCCTGGGAATATAATAACAATAATCCCTGGCATCTAGGGTGCTTTCTGTCCCCCGGGGGGTGGCAGATTGGGGGCAACTGCCCTCATCGGCCCCCCAGATGGGCAGAAAGTCTGGAATTTTGTGGGGAGGAGGGGTTAGGGCATTAGCATTCCCTTATTGGGCAACCCCCACCCCTAAATTCTTCGGGGGGGGGGAATGGTGTCTAGTGGGCTTTCTGCCCCACCGGGGGGCAGATTGGGGGCTACTGCCCCTATCTGCTCCCCAGGGAGGGGCAGAAAGACTGTACCTCTGGGAAGAGGGGTGGGGCATTGGCATGCCCGTATTGGACAACCCCCACCCTTAATTAATATGTAAACACAGATCCCTGGTATCTAGTGGGCTACTGCCCCATCTGCCCCCCAGGGGGGCAGAAAGACTACATTTGCCAATTTTAATATGGGGGAGCAAAGGCCCTTGCCCAAGGGGTCGCTCCCCCCTCCCTGTTGCCTAGTGGGTGGATCCCTGCTTGGGGATCACCCTCCTGGGGCGATCCCCAAGCATGGACCCACTGGGGACCATTGGAAAAGGGAGATTACCCCTTTCCAACGATACCGCTCCCGTCTTTCTACATGCTCAGGGGGCTGAGATAGCCCACTGAGCACGTAGAAAGGGAAACTGAAATGAACCTCTTGGCTCATTTCAGTTTTGGTTTCACTGAAATGACGTCAGTGCAACGTGCGCCCTGATCGTCATTTCAGGGAAATCCTGGGGGGGCTCGGAGGCTGGGGAAGCTCTTCCCCAGCTCCCGAGGCTCTTGCGGGGTAAAGGCAATCCCTCTGGGGCCCGCACCATAGGGATGCACAGTGCCATGGTGTTGGACGCGTGGGAGCTCTCCGACGCACATGAGCACTAATGCGTTGGATGGCTCCCACGCGTCCGACCCATCGGAGGGGTTAAGACATTACTCCTACGGAGGGTAGAATGTTCTAAAAGAAAAAGTAAGAAACAGAAAGAAAAACATTGGAATGTCGGAGCAGAAGGCTTACATCAGCTATTATGGGCGGCCTTGAGCCACTTAATTTTCTTCAATGGAGCTCCCAACATTCCAGTGTTCTAAATGGGGTAGTAGAGCATTTTATTCATTGAAGGCCTACAGAAAGAAGGAACAGTTCCAATTCTCCCCTTATTAAGAATAGGAATTATTCAACAGTGCTGAAGTACATGCCTCTTGGTGGTGTATAGTCTTACTTTGATTTGAATTTATGCTGGTCTTTGCTGATCAAAAGCATGGTCAACAGGCTTTTACAAACATATGTTTACTTAAAGGAAGCTATTGGAGGTGTTGCAGCAGAAGCTATAGACTTTTGAATTTAACCTTAACACTCCTACTGGGCCCATATGGGTAGGATTTCTACTGATTTCAATTCTTCACTTCAGAGGCGAATGTCCTCCTATGGACCTTTTTTCTCTATTGTAGTGAGGAGTGAGAAATCAGAATGTCCAACTGTCAGCTACCCATTGAGGACCATAATTGGTAGCCAACTCACGAATTGGTGATCAGGTTCAAGTGTATTACTTTCAAAACCGTGCAGTAAAAATAAAGTATTGCAATTGGTAGACCGAACCTCCTAAAGAAGTTTAGTCTAACAATATTCATACAAACCAAAAGCTTTGCTGTGGCTACACAGAACAAAAGCAAAATAACCTGATGTTCTAAGAATAATCTGACACTCTCTGTTGTACATTTAAAATATGCACAGTTTCTGCGAAAAGAACATTAGACACAATAAGACTCAGACAACCTTAGATAATTTGGTTATTAAAGATCCAAAATCATGCATTTAAGGAACATTTTAAGAAGCTCATTCATTAATCTAACAGTTCAGAATATAAAACCACCCATATAGTTAAGTAAATATGTCCCTAAATTGAATCAATCATTTCTACCATCTAGAAAAGCAGGAGATTGATTCACAAAGGTTCTCTTAGAATGGGCAAAGGGATCAAGTTAAAGTCCACTAGGGGGGAAAAGTCTATGGGAATAGAGCATAAATCAGGAAAGTTCAAGGCTGTTTCCTCACCAAACTTCTCCTTATCGTCCAACAGGATAAATCATCAGCAGGGGCAAAAGGCAAGAGGCATAAAAGATAAGTCCGGTAGGCAGACTGGAGGCAAGAATAGCGAAACGAGGGTCACCAGAACTTGGGCGTAAGCTTTCCTCCTCCTGCGTGACGCTGTTCTATAGTTCATATTTGCCATTATGACATCAATGGTCGGTCCACAATGGTCTGATAGTCATGTGATAATCCTTCCGTCTTTCAGGTGTGAATTGATACTTTAGCATATTTTCCCATGCACATCTTGATAAACGACTGTCCATTCCATCCTCACAGGTTAGCCAACAAAGAGCTTATTTACATTGTTGCACTTCATGGACATAGTTCAAAGTTTGGGTTCCCACCATTCATGCACCAAGGGATGTAAAGAAAAGTTTAGGTTTCCAAAGGAATGTCGCATGCAGAAGAACTAATAAGCAACATTTAAGAACGTAACAAAGTCAATTGCACAAGGGTGTGAAATAAAGAAGGCAAAGGAGAAAAGACATCTTAAACGTAATTTAGTTAGCATTTCTTATTGAATAAAATAAAACTTAAAGTAGCATAGTAAAATCGATCACACATATTATATATGAGCATTTTATAAGGTTGTCAGTTATGGTTACACAGAAATCTTCAACTGTGGCCTAGTACCACTAATTCAAAAAGTAGCAACGTGTAAACTATTTCTAAAGATCATTTAAATAAAATAGTGTTGATTAGTTTTGATTAATAAAGGATCTTTATTATGTTAGGCACTTATATTGAAAGTTTCAGACATGTAACTCTGCGTATACGATTTGCACCAATGTCGAGTTTGTTATGGCACTTTGCAAGGAAATCCATAGAAATGCTAAGTTTTATCATTAGTTTTTCATAACATCTGTTAATAATACAAGGTAATCAGTTACCAAAACATCTTAAATTCACTTTGATTAATTGTAGTGTTTCTTCCTAGTCAAGCACACTATTACAGTGCTGGTACATCAACTTTTCTCAGTTTCAGTGTTGTTTTTCTAGTCGTGTGCAAAGTGCACATTTATGTTTTCATTGTTGAGATAGGTTTAGATGTTGTGCAAGGCAAGATCAGCTTTTGTGCTGCATCAGAGGTCTGCAATAAAATAGACATCCAAGGAGCCAGTGTAACACTAACATCGTGCAGGCAGATAAGTTTCATATAATTTGTAGTAGTGTATATCACTGGCTGGGGTTTGGGTGAACTCCAATAGAGTGCGGTTTGTTAATCCAGCCAAGCGAGAATGATGGCCTCGAAGACTGCTTTTGAGATCTGGTCTTTGAAACAGCTTTAGTGTCTTTACAGTCTATTGTTTTCGCCCCCAAAAAACGTACATCATATACATAAAAAGAGGGGCTTTTGGTCGGTGGGCTTCATTCATTGGTGTGTTAAATTGTCATTCACATTTTGCTTCTGCCACCTTGCAGCATGTTGAGTGGTAGCGGGGCAGCGGTCTGGATGTAGGTAATGGCCTTAACCACCACGGCAAAACTAATATGTTCCTAACCGAGGTGACACCACCCCCTGCCCTCCGATGCTAAAAGACACTACAATAGGAGTCTTTTTTCTTTTACTCACCACGCTCACCCAGTGTGGTTAGAGCTTTCACCATTAGCGATTTTTTGCTTTCATGGTCACAAGGAGTTAGGATTGGGTGCGCCTTATAGGGGGCGCAGACCGTCCACCTGCCTTGTTCTTGGTCCTGACGAAAACCTGGCACATTCCTTTAAGGTTGAAACATGTAGACCAGATCACATACATAGATACTTTGGGTCATAATTTACCCTTACAGTATCTCATCACCTTTTTTTTTAAATTTTTATTTTAACATTGTCCAGTTGCTTGTAAATAAAATTTATCTTCCCACTAAGTTAAACCAGGACAATTTTTAACACCTTCTTTTGCACTTTACACCCACAACCTGCTCCACTGTAATTCAGGTGTTGTAGCACAGCCTGGTGACGTTAGGCCATCAGGGTGGACCCCGATGATAAAGCATTTCACCACTAGGTTGGTGAGTGAGGGTTTTTTTTTCAAAAGGATAAATCCCTTCCTTTTGTCTTCTACACACCCCATTAGGAATTTTCCCGAATTCTCTATGGTGGTACTCCTCCATTTGTTTAATTAATTGATACTCCGGGGATCAGGAGTACTCTCCGTTCACTCAGTGTGAACACGATCCCTTGCTCTCTCTTTTGTTAGTTTATGAGTGGTGCAATGAACCCTCCTTCTTCACCCATTGGCTCCCTTCCCTTTTAGTGACGTCATATGTCCTGTGCACATTGTTCACAGCTGCCTAAAATAGTTCCATTCTCTTCACTGGTAAAGTTTGTTCAAAATGTACTTGATTTTACTAATGTTTGGTATTGTTGGAAATAACCATCTTTTGTGTGATATTTCCTCAGATTTTGTTTTCACTCTTTTTGTTGGCCATAGAAGAGTGTACACTTTAGCCCTGCTAACCAGAGGCCAAGTGCCTGTGCTCCCCCTTGAAACATGATGACATTGGTATACACTTAATTGACATATTTAACTTACCTTCAAGACACTAGGGCCTGTGAGCTATATGTCACCACGGTGCTGAAGCCCACTTTGCGCCACAAACCGCAGTGACGCAACAAACTCGACCTTAGGCTTACCATTGTAGCCTGGCGCAGCAGATTTTCAAACTGCCAATTTGACCTGTTAAACTTGTGCAATTTCTCCTAGTATAAGGTTTTCAGCCCTGTTCCATTATTGTTTCAGGGCATTGCCCGCCATCAACGAGGCAGCTTTTTGTAGTTAGCCCTTAAACTTTCTTTTGTTGTGGCCTGTAGTATCTTCTAAATGAATGACCATCTGCTCCCTTTTGTACAGAATCAACATAATTAACATCATCAGTACTTTTATAGCGCAATAAAATCTCTTGGACAACAAAGCGCTGGAACTCAGCAGCTAAGGCATACACGTTTTGCTTAACTGCATTTTTACTTCTTTCTTCAACCACATTGGCTGCTCTACTGCACATAAGAGCTCTGGAAGGTTGTCCCATAGGTTAAAAACTTGAGTAGAAAAAACGCTTTGTAAGAAAATGGATTATTATTTTGAGCGGGTTATTGCCCCCTCAAGGAATATTATTAACTTGTCAGAATGAGCTCCAACGTCGCTAAATTAACCTCAGCGCATCTTCTGGTAGCTTTGGTACAGAGCAGACAGGCTTAGCTTAGGACAATGTGTGAAGTACTTATACGGTACCACAACACTGACAGCCACACCTCCCCAAATAGTAAAAGTCCCAAACCTATGGGACAACCTTCCAGAGCTCTTATGTGCAGTAGAGCAGCCAGTGTGGTTAGAGCTTTCACCATTAGCGATTTGTTGCTTACATGGTCACAAGGAGTTAGGATTGGGTGCGCCTTATAGGGGGTGCAGACCGTCCACCTTCCTTGTTCTTGGTCCTGACGAAAACCAGGTTAAAAACTTGAGTAGAAAAAACGCTTTGTAAGAAAATGGATTATTATTTTGGGTGGGTTATTGCCCACCTCAAGAAATATTATTAACTTGTCAGAATGAGCTCCAACGTCGCTAAATTAACCTCAGCGCATCTTCTGGTAGCTTTGGTACAGAGCAGACAGGCTTAGCTTAGGACAATGTGTGAAGTACTTATACGGTACCACAACACTGACAGCCACACCTCCCCAAATAATAAAAGTCCCAAACCTAATTAAATCAATAGAGTAAAATGGAACAAACAAAATGACACCAAAACAACAAAAACATCCAATAAGGGGAACCAGCGATCTAAACTTTTAAAGTTTTAGGTAACAATAGCGCCAAAAGCATTAAGCACCTATTATAGTCCATGGAAATGGTAGACCAGAGCCTTGGTGCGATTTCAGACTGACACTGAAGGAGAACAAGTCTGATACTCCAAGAAGGTTTGACATGGTCAAAAATGTTACCTACTGACTAAGTCTTTTTTATGGTTTTCAAAATTCTCCTACAGGACTAGCGTGAAGCAGTATCCTTTGAAAGTGCATCAAAATGGCACACCATTGTAGAGACGTACTCCTGACAGCACCAGAGGTCTTGAAAGACTTAAGTTTTCATGGTTTCTGGAGCAGCTTCTCAGGGTTATTTTTAAGGTTACCAGGACCTCAGGAATAGCACTTAGGGACTAGCACTCGCTCTGGCAGAGGACTCCATCAAGAACGTGTCTAGATACAGTTGTTACAGGTTGAGTGGTCATTTTGGGGGGAAAAGGCCTCCTGCAGCTTGTTGTGTCTCTTTAGTCACACAGGAGATTAGTCAAATGACCCTTTGAGTCCACGTCTTTGTCCTGGGTGCAAGAGGTTGCAGGTACAGCCTTCAGGACTTCTTTCAGGACACAGACATCAGGTCCAGTCCTCTTCTCATCTTCTGCAGGTTCAGAAGGTTTTCTGAGGAGAGTTTCTTGGGGGTGACACAATTATGGTTGATTTTAACCAGGGGGTGGACTCCTGGACACTACCTAACCAATGGGGAAAAGGTTTTCGGGGGATACTGTGTCCCTTTTATCAGCAGTTCCTGTTTGCCCCAAAGCCATTAGTCCCACAGTGCCCCTTACTCCTAAAATGCAAGATGGAGAAACTCTTCCTCCCTTGTACAGAGCGTGTGAGCCCACCCAAAAAATTGGCCAGGGAAATGAGCAGTCCCCTTATCTGTGATCACTTGAGTAGCTCATGCCCCACAGGACTTTGGTGCCAGCATGGCTGGGGGGCAGAGGGTTGCCTTCCCTAGGTCTCAGGTTACATTTTCTTGTGAAAGGGAAGGTAAATCACAAGTTAATGACATTCTTAGATCCAACTTAACTGGTCTTTCAGCAAGGGGACAAAACACCTCCCAGTACCCAGGCCATTGCTCCTGCTCAGTCAGCAGTTTATACCTCATTAGATCCAAACACTGGCTGGGTAGCTGCTAGAGAGCTAATGCAGATTAGCCTTCAGGAGCTTTTGATGGGAAAAGGTAACTTTCTAAAAGTTACTTTTAAATGTTAAAGTTCACAGATTAATTTCAATTTTAATAATTATGAGAAATAGTCTTGAATAACAATTGTAGCTGTTTCCTGTCAAAACTTCTGTACTTTGACATTTTCAAGGATTCAACTTTAGCCCTGCCAGCAAAAATATATTTTGGGACCTAGTCACTGGAGGAACATGCCTATTTTAATTTCAGATGTTTCACTCTTAATATCAGCCACCCTACGTTATGGCCAGCTAGATGTACGAGTGACTTGCTAATATTTAAAAGCAGGGTTTCCTACCTTCAAAAAAAGGTTATATTGACAGGTGTGATGATGACAGATGTTTAGGCTGCTGTAGTCAGTTGCATATGGTAGGGCACAAGCCATGTTTTCTAGGTCCACTCTATGAATGGCACAATAGGTGCTGCAGTCCACAGGTGGCATTTAGCTTCCGGGCCCTAGGTTAATTTTCTATACCATATTTATTGTGCCTATATGTCCCATGTATAAGTCAATTAGGGTAAGTCAATTTAACCAGGTTTCAAGGGGAGCACAGGCACTTTAGTCCTGTACACCAAAGGTAACAGTGATCAGAGTTTTAGGTCCAGAAAAAATAGGGTCCAGAAAAAGGGAAAAACCTTGGGGTGACTATGTAGAAAGGTCAGAGTTCCTACTCCCTTCATTTGCAGCAGAGCAGCCAATTAAGAATTCAGAATAGGGCATGGTCAAATGAAGGCCTTTGCCTATAGGCCTTGCCTCCAGTTCTACTTGGATTCTGCTAGAAAGTATGCCCACTGTAAGTTTGAGGTCAAGTGTATTTTTTGGACATAAAGTTCAACTAACAGAGCACAGCTTCAAATCAGGATGATTTTTGTTAAGTCTTGTTTGCCAGGCTCTGGTTGAATAAACACTTCTTCCAAAGGCAGAGTACCTTGAATTTAAATAGATACTTGCAGTGGGAACCATTTGATATCTTAGAAGTGGCTTCAAGGTGGTGCAGTAAGATTTTAATTGTTCATTTAGTATGGGGCCTAGGTTATGAAACTAGGCACCATCCACTCCTGTTAGCATTTCTGATACCATTTTGAGTGTATCTTCTTTCATGTTGAGACCCTGAAGATCTAGAATGGGTCTCAACATTGTTTGGGGGGGGGGGGGGGCGCGGGGAGAAAAGACAGTACCATTTCTCAAACCACTTAGGCCTATTTTTGTAGCATTTTTTTTACAAGTTCCAATTGTTTTTCCTAAAACCTTTCCGCTTAGTTTTTTTGGGAGGCACAGGAAGTCGGTAGCATTATCTTTGTATGGAAGTTTTATCGTTTTTGTGCAGTCCACCCCGCACAAGGCTGTAGTCTGCCTTTGCCACCAAGTTCAATCACTCTAGTCTACCTAGGCTGCCCCAGTGGTTTCTGTGGACAGGTTCTCTCTTCAAGAAAAATAACCAGTCCTTCACCCCATCGCCTTCGTCCCTAATACTATGGCACCTTTTGCTGAAAGGAAGCCTCAATGGAATCCTGACACGAAATCAGTCTGACCACTTAATCCAATGTTGCAGCGAAATAGCTCATCGAGTTAAGCACTTGCTACTGAAATCTATACAAGTTTTCATTTCGGCAGGTCCACCTGTGATGTTCATCTAACAATGCTGATAAATACAGTACCACTAAATTATAACACCTGCTTACATGACTTCAAAAACGTAAAACTGGCATAAGGCCTTTTATAAAGTATACTTTATAATTGTAATCGCCTGGCAAATGATTGTATCATTTTATGAACATAAACCATAAGAGGTCTTGAACTATAGCTAGATTACTGGATGTATTCACTAACAACAGAGAAGAGAGCTATGGACTCCATTCTTTTCATATTTTATTAGGTCACAACATTGGAAACGTATTTCAACAAAAGGCACAACTTAAGAATAGGCCAGACGATCCTGATAGGTAAAGATTCTCTCAACATTGATTGGTAGATTTTGAAGGGTAACTCTGAAATTGCTGATGTCTTTATAATATTTATCAGTGCCTGCTTGATAGAAAAGGATGTCCCTCTTCTACACCATTGTGAAGAGTCTAGTCATTTTACGTAGCATAAGAAGCATTGTTAAGAGTTGTAAGTGCCCACTTCAGTACAGCCTTTTATGGAGAGTTTCAGCATTTCTAATCTCTGGCTCCATTAATCTCTCTCCATCCACTCTCATTACAATAAATAAACTACCCAATCTCTAATGCCATCAGAAGATGGCTGCCTTTTCTTGATTGACTTAAAGCATCCTTAACCTTCTGTCACAACGCTGTGCTTTCTCATAGGTGTCCCTGTCAGTTCTTACAGTGTCAGATCCACATCATGGTAAGATCCTTAAGATGCCGAAGAGGCTCAATGGCTATATTCCTCAAAGATCTCCCACCCCGCTCTGTGTGACAGCATTTGAGTGAGATTCGCACCCGAGAAGGAGGGCACTTTTTCTATTTTAAATGCTTAATTGTGATACTTTGAAGATCTGGATTAACTTAGCATCCTTACACTTTTTATGAATTTGTTCATGCTGGACCTGGTGATGGAGTTCTATGTCAGCCCCTGCTTGGCAAGTGAAAGGAAAAAAAAGACCTGTGATGAAGTCATCATATGCTTCCCTCCCTGTAGTACCTGGCCGTCGAAATCATGCTTACAACTTGTGCTGTAATATTGTACTTCCCTGCAGCGGCCTTTGGAACCCACTTTACACATACCTTCTTGCACCTGTCACCATTTAAACTCCTGAAAGGTCTTCTATCATTTTAGGCATAAAAACTGAAAAATAAATCCAGTATTCAGACTTCTTGTATGGACTTTGAAATGATTGCTTAACTTGCAGAACCCAAACCCTTTATAACATCGGCCGTTGCCGTTTATATTTTTCTTTCTTCTTTTGTATGCATTTTTTATAGGCCTCTCCCTTCACCTTAAAAGACAATTCGAGGAGTGAGCACAGTACATTATATGACAAAAAAGCCTGTAGAAAGCCAACCTTAAGAACGTATCGTAGCTAAAACTGGCTCGCAATGGAGTAAAGTTCGGCGTGACCAGCAGACCTTCGGGTTGCGTGATGTAGTTACTCTCTGGGGCTGTTTGAAAACTGAGTGGTGCAGCGCGGTATTTATATTCTTAGGATGTCCAGCCGGTGCCAAGAGTCGCCAGTTTGACAACTTAACACTTAGCGTTCCTCTGTAATGTAAAAGTAAAACAAAAAAAGGGCCAGTGGAAGGACAAAATATGTGCTAATGGGAATAGTGTTGAGGTCCAGAGCTTTTGATGAAGGAGACCGTGTGGCCATTGGTTTCTTGGACGTCTGACAAAGACATATCTATGTGATGAGATTGAGATAACGACCGGGTGCGATGCAAAGCAGATGGATGTTAGATGCAGGGACACAGCCAGCCACGGATGGTGTTTAAGCGATATCCATGGATGGAGGAAAAAACAACTCCGGATTCAACCAGGTAAACACAGGACACAGACAAGCGAGTAGCAACTCACAGTGCAGCATAGAAGCTGTGCCATGGTTCCCAGTGACTCAATGCACTGTGCACCAAGGGGCAGAAACAGACAGGCAAATATGCGTTCAGGCAGACAGGCAGGTAGCAGTTCACAAGCTACATGAAGGCTTGCCTAGGTGCAGGAGAAACAGAAAAGAATGTGTGAGGAGAAAGTAATGTGCAAAATAATTCTGATTGAAGCAGTTTGACATGTGAAACCACAAGGAGGTTGACTAAGCCTGTGAATCTAGGGCTGGAAATGGTGCAATAAACTCAAAGACCAGAGGCTACCATCAGAAGTAAGAGCCAGAGCGCAGGATTGGCACCAGAGTGAGATAGGAATGGACAGTTAAAGAGATCTGGAGCAGCGTCATTTTGGCTCCACCCCTACACATCACAAATACACAATATATACATGCATTTAGCTCTACATATTCAGTGTGTTCTTACTTCATTAATGTAAAGGGTTGCACTTGAATTAAGAAATTAAGTGCATTACTTGTAGAAATAAAGATTCATATATACTGTGTGCCTTAATCTTATTACATTAATTGTAGTCTTTGGAGATTTTTCATTGAACCATCCTTACACTATTAACATGTATTTACTTTATAAACAAGAGCAATTGCACTAACGTTTAGCATTGGTATTCATAATGTAATTCTAAGTTACACTTCTATTCGTGCATTCAGTTACTTTACATTTACCTAAAGCTCAATGTGAATCTAATGCGGAATCTGTGTATTTCCATGTGTCATTCATTTGTAGCTGTATATGCTTAAACCACACATATTAATGCGCACCATTGAATAAGATGCTTGACTTAACTAGGTCTGTATTTCTTTCTGCATAAATACTGTTTTCCCTTTCTGTTTGCGTGTCTTTTCCTTGTAGGTGCATTCACATGGTTTGTTAGTTTGAGAATAGACGTAACTGTAATAGCGATAGAGTGCCTGAGAAGAAGACCCTGACATAGAACATAGAGTGTCAACACTATTCAGTAATGTTGCGAGGAGTTAGGAGGTAGCCAAGGGCTATGTTGTTCCCAGGTTTGTTCTGGGAGAATCTATTAATGTTGCAGCTCACACCGTGAGAATGGTAAGGACAATGGAGCCCCGGTGGTTGATGTTGGCCACTTTTCCTTTGGACTTTGAGAGGCACAGAACTCTATGCTTACCCCTCTGATATCCTTGATGAGTATGACTTAGACTAACACTTGTTTCCCTATCCTTAGAAAACCTTTGACCAGGCCTCTGAAATGGAGACCTTCCCACAATCTTCCTGTATTTTTTTTTTTGTCCTCCTCTCACCTTTGAGCATTTGCAGAGTGTTACAGCCGTTGTCGTGGACCTAGGCTCCCTCCGGCCAACTGCGGATGCTTAGGTCCCCAGACCAACTCCTTATACTGGAGTTTAAGGTGTAATCATAGGACTGGGAGCCTTCGCACAACAGTATCTACACACTCAGCTCTGTACCCATGATGATAAGGGGTTGCCAGAGGCAATTTAAGATGTTACCAACGCTAGTTAGATCAAGGCGAGCCATTGCAAAAGCAGAATTCAGCCAATCTTCCGTTCTTGGGGGGGTTAGGGTCTTTCCATTTCAGGCAGCTCTCCCTGTGCGCTAGTAGGATCAAACACAGTAATAGTCCTCTATCTCTTTCAACCAAGTTTTTTGTTGATAAGCGATCGTCAGCAAAAAAGACTAGAGTCCCATTAACCGTGATTTTGGTACCAAAAATCCTGAGCAAGAAGCCTCTGATGCCTTCCCAAAATGATGCCAATTTTTCACATTAAAAAAAAACATGTATATCATTCGCTATAGGGGCCATGCATCTATAACATTTTGGCTCGGGGATTGAGGCGAACTTTGCTATTTTGGCTGGGGTATAATAGATGCGATTGGTTACGAAGAAATGGTTTTTCTTTAGGCTGGCAGATTTGGTGTATATATATAAAAGATTTAAGGAAGGTTCTAATAATTCCTCTACTATGGATTCAAAGGGAGATTGCCTCCACACCAGAGCTTGTGATGGAATGTCTTTATCATCTGCTTCAACCATTTTTCTGTACCAAACTGATACCTCTCTCTTAATCTGATGTTCTGACATGAAGAGATTCTCAGTCTCCCAGTCACCCATTATACCCCCACTCTCTTCCTCTAACCATGATTTCAATTGCAGAAACTTAAATTTAGAGAACCCAGGGCCTATCTTAGGTTTTAGTGTTTCCCACAAATGGATCCCATTGGTATCCCCCAGGTCTGACCAAATGGAGACTCCTGCCTCCCTGATAGGGGCACCCAAACCGTCTTTAAGACAAAGAGGAGTCCCCGGGGAATCCCAAATGGGAGCGTGGTCTGAATAGTACCCTATCTCGCACCTAGTCCTTACTTTGCACCATATTTCTAGCGCATTTTTCAAGATCTTCAGGCGCACCTTCTTGAAAAATTTGTTTGCTCCAAATTTATAAAGAAACCCTTCAGTTCTGCCTCCATCAACATTGTTTATCTACTCCCTGAGAAGGGACCCCAGGATGAAGTTAGGGTTTTCCTTAAAAGCATTATGACGGCTTTAACTTGAAATGCCACCTGATACCTTGATGAAAATTTATGACACCTTTACAGCTGTTAACAACCTGCCAACCAGTCCTGGGGTTAATGTAGCAGTTCCCACACAAAAATCGCGGCTATCATGCTTTACAACGCCAGAAAGAAACGAACTTCTGGGAATTGTCAAAAGCATTCAATCCGGATCTCCATCTGACACATGCCCAGTGGCGCGGTGTAAAGGTGTTATGGAGAGCATGCTAATCGACCATATTAGCCACATGATCACTCTGTCTTTTCAAGAATGTCATGTACCGGAAGCATGGAAGACTGCCCAGGCATTCCCCTAAAGAAAAAACCCAACATCCCCTTATTACAACTGCAAAACCTTCGCCCCGTCTCCCTTCTTCCCTTCTGTGCGAAGATTGTGGAGAAAATTGCTAATAAACAGCTTATGAAACACCTAGAAGAAGATACCCATCTTCACTCATCCCAATCTGGATTTAGAACCGGTTACTCGACAGAGTCAGCCGTTCTATATTCCACTGAGCGCATGAGGCAGATAGCGGATGAAGGCGAGACAGCAGCATTAGTTTTATTAGATCTGAGTGCAGCGTTTGACACTGTGCTGCACTCCACGCTGATGTCTCGCCTGACGGAGATGGGGGTGACGGGGTCAGCGCTAGCCTGGCTGAAGTCTTTTCTGGCTGACAGAAGCTTTCAGCTACACTGTCCTCCCTTCAGATCTTCCCCACGCAAGGTAAGCCATGGGGTTCCTCAGGGCTCGAGTTTGAGCCCCATCTTGTTTAACATCTATATGGAACCCCTGGCTCGCGTGGTAGAGGCTTTTGGGGTGGACATTGTTAGCTACGCTGACGACACCCAGTTGGTGTTTAAACTCACACCCGACCGTAGTCAAGACGCCAGCAACTTCTCGAACTGTATGTCAGCAGTGGCAGTATGGATGAATGACAACTGCCTACGCCTCAATGGTGAAAAGACAGAGTTGTTTGTGGTCGGGAGAGCAACATCTACATGGTCAAGGCTATGGTGGCCCAGTGAACTTGGAGACCCCCCCATTCCGAGGGAGTCGGTACGTAACCTTGGTGTTATGTTGGACACCGACCTCTCGTACAAGACCCACGTTCAGAAAGTCACAGGGGGATGCTTTGGCCTACTTAAGGTCCTTCGTAAGGTCCTAGACCTACTACCTGCAGTAGCTAGAAAAACCATTGTCCACGCCCTAGTGACTCCTCACCTTGACTACGGCAACGCCTTGCTACTAGGGCTAACCCAAAAAGCACTTCACCAACTGCAGTGCGTGCAGAATGCTGCCGCACGTCAAGTGCTTGGCCTCTCACGCAGAGCATCAGGGAAATCTGCCCTAGCTAAGCTCCACTGGCTTCCTGTCAGGGAGCGTATTAAATTCAAAGCCCTCTGCTACGCACATCGCATAGCCCAGAACAAAGGTCCGGATTACCTTAAGAACCTCCTGGCCATACATCGCCCTACGCGCAATTTAAGATCTTCTGGCGCGATGCTGTTTAAAACACCTCGTATTCTTAGGGCCAGAATGGGCGGACGCTCATTTAGGCACCTAGCCCCCAAATACTGGAATGCTCTACCACTGAACATTAGGATGGAGCCATCTGAAATAGGATTCCGGAGGAAACTAAAAACACTCCTTTTCCCCCTTTCATAATCCCGTTAGCCTCGTTCCTCTGTAGAATTTATCAGTGATTAGCGCGGGACACACTGTTCTATGTGTAGCCAGGCGCTCTATAAATGATTTATTATTATTATTATTATTATTTGATACCAACTAATATCCGGAAGGGCTAACCCACCTTTAAGCAACTTCCGCCTCAACTTCTTCCAGGACAACCTCACTCCCTTATCACCCCAAATAAAGCTCCCGATCTTGCCCTGTATTTTGGAGATGTCATGTTGAGGAAACCTCAGGGGAATTGCATTAAAAATATATGTTAACTTGGGAAGGACAGTCATTTTGACTAAGTTCACCTTGCCGAAGATGGGAGATTTTTCCACCTTGCAAATAGACGATCCAATTCATTAGTAACCCTTTTCAGATTCAAGGGGGCAATTCTATCCAGATCGTTGACTATAACAATGCCAAGGTATTTAAACTCTGTGCTGGTCTGCCCCGTCCATTGTTATATTCCAGCACATTACCTCCGTCTTGGTGGAGTTGGCTAGATACCCGGAAATTGAGCCAAACTTCCCCAGGAGGGCCTCCACCCTTGGCATTGTTGCATCTGGATAATGTCGTCCGCATATAATGCTAATTTAGATGTATACTGTTGAGATTTAAAGGGGTGAATCTGGTCATCTAGCTTTATTGCCTGGGCCAACGGCTCTATATATATGTCGAACAGTGGAGAGATCTGACAACCCTGCCTGGTCCCCCTCTGAATCTCAAAACTAGGAGTAAGAGTCCCGTTGACCAATATTTTTGCCGAGGCACCTTGATAACATTGTCTAAGCGTATGAATAAACACAGGCCCTATACCCATAACCTCCAACACCTCCCTAAGATAGGCCCAACAGACCCTATCAAATGCCTTGGCGGCATCTAAAGTGATTACCGCCAAGGGTTCAGCTCTTACTGTGGCAAGATCGATATTGCCAATGAGGAGCTGTGTCTGTTCTTGAATAAAACGCCCACCAATAAACCCCGTTTGGTCGGAGCTGACTAACCCAGGTGCCAATTTGGCCAATCTCCCGGCCAAGATACCCATAAAGATTTTATAGTCGGAATTTAGCATGGAGATTGGCCGATAGGAGTCAGCCCTCAGTGGGTCCTTCCCGGGTTTAGGTATTAATACAATAATCGCCTCTCTCCATGAGTTTGGTATTTGCCCCGATAAGCTATAAATTGATTGAAATAAGGAACCCAATGTTGGTGTAATCTTCTCCTCGAGAAGTTTATAGATCTCATTCGGGAGGGCGTCCAGGCCTGCTGCTTTCTTGTTTTTTGATAGGTTAATTTGCATTTTAATTTCCTCCAGCGAGATGGGAGAGTCCAGGAGTTCCCTACCCTCCTGCGTTAGGGATGGTAATGATTTAGAACTCAGCCAGGTCTGAATTTGATTTTTTGAGGGATTCAAGTCCTCCTTATAGAGGTCTGTGAAAAGCGAGAGCAGGCAGTTTTTTATGTCCTTTGTCTGTGGATTTATCTCCTCTATTATTAATAACTAACTCACTTATGTTGTTTTTTGTGCGGTCCGTTCTGGCCTTCCATGCCAGCAAGGCACCGGCCTTCTCGCCATTTTCGAAGTTATCCATATTTTTATTCAGCCATTGAGCCCTACATTTCTCATCTAGTTTACCTCTATATTCTGACCTAGCTGTTTCAAGATCCTCCTGCACTTTACCAACTCTTTCGGGGGGACCATTCCCTACAAGGAGAAGATCGGCTTCCAGCTTCCTAATATTATCTTCTCTCAGTTTTAATTCACGGCCTTCAGCTTTATTTTTAGCGGATATGAGCCCATGTAGCCTACCTCTAAGGTTGGCCTTAAAGGTATCTCATACCACTCCAACAGATGTTGAGCCGATATTGATTTAAAAAAACTCTGAGGAGGAGGCCCTAATGGCCAAGATAATTTCAGGGTCAGATAATATTCTCCTGTTTAGAGTCCATCTAATCTGGGCTACCTTCATTATTCTTTTACAAGAAAATAGAACAGGGGCATCATCCGAAAGGTGAATGGGGAGAATGGATATAGCAGTTGTTCCAGACAAAAGATCACAACTCATAAGTATGTAGTCAATCCTTGAGAAATGGTGATGCCTTTTGCTATAAAACGTAAACCCAACATCATCACCCCTCACCTCTCTCCAAACATCTACCAACCCCATACCGTGCATTAAATTTTTCATTGCACGCCGAATATGAGGTGCCCCTATGTAGTGGCACCGGTTTGACCTATCTTTATTGGTGTCTAGGAGGACATTAAAGTCCCCCCCTATAATTATAGGGAGATTCTCCAAAATTAACCTGGAATACATTTTATTAATATATGTTGGATCATCCATGTTTGGGCCATAAAAAGACACACAAACCAAATCCATACCCTCCAGGTCCAAATGTGCGATGACCCATCTCCCAGTATGGTCTGTCTGGAAAGATTTTATCGAACATGCTGACCCCGTTTTGTTAAAATTGCAACTCCTCGGGTATTTGTTGTTTGACCGGAAGTGCAGAAGCTTTCGACCCAAAAAATGTTTTCAAAGAGTTTCCTAGCTTCCTCAGCAGTCAAGTGTGTCTCTTGCAAAATGCATATCTGAGCCTCGGAGAGTTCTAAATATTTCATTTCTAATCTCGGTCTCCTGAGCTTTTCTTCCTACCCTGGGTCGCTACTCCCGCCATATCTTCTGACTCTTGGAGCTAGAACCAACGGCCCATAAAACCAAATCCTAAAGTGAGATGAGTATTTTTTCATTTCCCCCCGTGCCCCCCTCCCTCCCATCCCTTCCACCTGTGCCCCTTGACACCCATGAGGAACCCTCCCTTCCAAAATAGGCAAAGCCTATTTTAGTCCCGCCCACCTCGACCTCGAAAAGAAAAAACTAATTTACTGAAACAGAAAGAGAGATGAATAGACTAACTCAACTGCACCTATAGGGAGCTATACCTGTTGTATTTTTTTTCACATTTACTTAAATCTCAATGTGAATCTAATGCTGAATCTGAGTATTTCCATGTGTCATTCATTTGTAGCTATATATGCTCAAACCACACATATTAATGTGCACCATTGAATAAGATGCTTGACTTAACTAGGTCTGTATTTCTTTCTGCATAAATACTGTTTTCCCTTTCTGTTTGCGTGTCTTTTCCTTGTAGGTGCATTCACATGGTTTGTTAGTTTGAGAATAGATGTAACTGTAATAGCGATAGAGAGCCTGAGAAGAAGACCCTGACATAGAACATAGTGTCAACTCTATTCAGTAATGTTGGAGTAGTTACAGGTAGCTAAGGGCGATGTTGTTCCCAGGTTTGGTCTGGGAGAATCTATTAATGTTGCAGCTCACACCGTGAGAATGGTAAGGACAATGGAGCCCCTGGTGGTTGATGTTGGCCACTTTGCTTTTGGACTTTGAGGCACAGACCTCTATGCTTACCCTTCTGATTTCCTTGATGAGTATGACTTAGACTAACACTTGTTTCCCTATCCTTAGAAAACCTTTTACCGGTCCTCTGAAATGGAGACCTTCCCACAATCTTCCTGTATTTTTTTTCCTTCCGCCTTTTTCTGACTTTTTGAGATCCTTTTTCGATTTAACCATCCTCATTCATTTTAGACTCTAAATTAATTGACTTACTCATGTTTAAAAGAGAAGGTAGAAGACTCTTTTCTGAGCATCAGATTGTACTGTTAATTCTTTGTATTGCTGTGACTGAACTTCTTGTTTGTCTCATACTGTTGCGCCAGAACGTCTTTAGGAGGTTTGGCTATCCATTTACAGCACAGTATTGAGATGAATTTACATTAACCTGACTGCTAACTTGTAATAAAACTACTTGACCTTATTTACTGATTCCTCATTCTTATTGTGTAGCCAATAGAGTTACACTGTTTATTTGTCTTTGACCAAGTGCCAACTCCCTTCACCTCTCAGTCGTATATAAAGACAAGACGGGTACACAAACATATCTGGTTAGTTGTAAATAAGGAGGAAGCTCTTACGTGAAAATGAGAATATGTTGATTGTGCTTAAGAAACAAAGATTTTAAATCCTTATGGAAGTTGCTGAACGTGGATTCAGCAAGTCATGAAAGTCCAAGAGGTGCAGTAATACCTCCAGAAAGATGGCCTCTTCACATCAGCATGATTCTCGATAGAGGCTAGTGGAAGAAGTGTATGGGGACAGGACCGGCTTTAGATCGGTGCTACTGTTGCGGCCGCATGGGCGCTGACTTTGAGAGGGGTCACTAACCTCAGGGCAGGAACTGTGTTTAGCAATAACATACGATTTAAAATCACCTACTGCATAGTTCCTTGCTGGTCCTTCTTTCAGGCAGCAATAAAATTGTTACACTAACTCTTGTGATTAATGTTCCTGCTAGATAGAGGGATCAGAGTTTTGTCTTTTGGCAGTTTTGACTCATCTAAGGTAGCTCAGAGGGTTAATATGCCTGCTGCACAGAACACATATGTATGTTATGTGGATAGCTGAGTGATTTAGTGAAGCCAGCCTTAACCAGCTCTGTAAAATAAAGTAAATGTGTTTGAGAGATGACAGGCACTCAGGAATTCGAGGAGGAGGTCATGGGGTTAAAATGATGGTCGCACCGGGCGCCACCAGCTCTAAAGCCGGCCCTGTATGGAGAAGTTGAGGAAGGGTTCTACCCTTCATGGTAGGTCTAGACCATGCAGCAACTATCTACTATTATAAATCTCTTAAAATGCCTTTCCAATAACAGTGTTCTGATTGCGACAACAATTTGTGGGTATTCCAAAGGTCTGTGCAGCCGTGCATGAACAGTAAAGACTGCGGTGTTGTGAAATGCAAACATACAAAGATTTTTTTGCCCTGATGATGAGGGTCTACGTGGATTACATTAGGGTACTCTGTTGGCCCAGGATAAAGGATTCCCTAATCTGTTTTGTAATATTCTTTAACATTATAACGTGACTACAATCTTGTCGTTTTCATTCACTGATTTGTCTCCCCTGCATAAAGCGACCTTTATTTGCCATAATGTTCTCATTCTTTTGCATCTTCAGGTAATAGAAACAAGAAATGTGGAAGCACCTTATTTCTTGCCTGAAATAATTTTCCGAGACAAATCCAGGTATGTTGGGGGTGTAGTTGCCATAATGAAAACTGTTAATGTATTTTCATGGACATGGGCCCTCTACTTGTGCTAAGTTTTGCGAGAAATTAGTCATTTATAGAAAGTGTATCAGTGGATAAATATTTAGAGGGTTTAATTAGTTATCCAATTATAAGAATTCATGACATGCTAAATGGGAGTGTAATGGACTTTGAAGGTAAACATAGAAGTGTACTGATTAAGACAGGCTTGATTTTGACACGCACTATATTACTGTCACAAATGATAAATGTACAGCTGTACATTAAGAACTGGTTTAACAGCTCTCATATCTAATTTTAGAAGTATAAAACATGTTGTGCATGGTTTTCATGCACCAGGAAACTGTGCTCTTTTCAGTGATCCACCAGAGTGTTCGAGTATTGAAAACCGCAGTGCAGTGCATTTCCTTAGTGACATCACTGGTGACAGTCCAAGATAGACAAGAGGCTACACCCAATGTGGCTAAGTTCAGTGGTCTAGCTGGTGTGCTGGTCGTCCTAGGACTGTCGCTGGTGTGCTGGTCGTCCTAGGACTGTTGCTGGTGTGCTGGTCATCCTAGGACTGTCGCTGGTGTGCTGGTCGTCCTAGGACTGTCGCTGGTGTGCTGGTCGTCCTAGGACTGTCGCTGGTGTGCTGGTCGTCCTAGGACTGTCGCTGGTGTGCTGGTCATCCTAGGACTGTCGCTGGTGTGCTGGTCGTCCTAGCACTGTCGCTAGTGTGCTGGTCGTCCTAGGACTGTCGCTAGTGTGCTGGTCGTCCTAGGACTGTCGCTGGTGTGCTGGTCGTCCTAGGACTGTTGCTGGTGTGCTGGTCGTCCTAGGACTGTTGCTGGTGTGCTGGTCGTCCTAGGACTGTTGCTGGTGTGCTTGTTGTCCTAGGACTGTCGCTGGTGTGCTGGTTGCCAGAAGACCAGGGACTGACAAATTGATAGCAAGAGGAGACGGCGCTGCCAGGATCACCGAAGGCTGCTTGTATGTCCTTTTTGGTGTTTAGCCAAAGAGAGGAGTATACAGATAGACTCAAGGATGGTGTCAGCCCACATGAGCTGTTGAAAAGGACAGATACGGAAGCATTTGGAAAGGAGGTTAGTTTGAGCGTGTAGTGATGCTATTAAAATCACAGTCCTAACATCAAAACAGGACAGAATCCTGTTTGCTAATACATCTTGAGCATGTCTGTATTTGTGTAGTTAGTGATAGCAAGACTTGATCCGTCTGAAGGATGTAATTGAAATCATAGTCTGAGTGCAAGTTGAAAGACTTCAGGTAGTTTGAAAAACGTGTTAACAATCTGTAATCATATATATTATATGCTGTGTGGCGAATCTCAGCTTTGACTCTAGCTTGCTACTTTTGTATGTGCTAAAAATGCTAATGTAGACAGGCTCCTTCTCCTGACACTATTAGACTGACAGGAGATAGTGGGTATCAGTGAAAAGTGCAAGGCTACATTTTTTCTTGGAATAGTGTTTAAGGAAAAGAAAATAGGTTAGCATGACTTTACCTTGGTTTTTGTAGAAAAAAGGACTCTATAGCTTAACAAGCAAAATATTTCTTGTCAGTGGACTAGTTTTTTCTCAACATTTCAATTTTTCAGTGAGCAAGGGACAATGTTCCCTCCTTAAACTAAATGGATTAAAAAGTGTACAGACGGTCACAAACAGATGTCTGTGACAGATGTACACAAGGCAGGTCTCTGGTGTTTGGGTTCGGGCCACGACGCCAAGTTGGGCAAGGAATTTGACCTTCTAAATCTGAAGGAGTTCCAAGTACGTGAAGCCAAGCTGTATGTAATTGAACACCAAAAGAAGTCTCGAAAGTCCTGCTCAAGGTTGATGGTGCAGACCCATTTTCACACTCAGGGCAGTTCCCACAAGTCTTTGTTGTTGTCCAAGTCATCAGGTAAGTCGTAAGGCTCTTCTGGTGAATAGAGCCATAGAGGGAGTGTCAGCCTCGAAAATAGGGACTGGATGTTATTCCTGTTATTTCCTAGCACCTAAAAGGATGGAGTCCTTTGTCCTATTTCAGATCTTCACCCTCTCAACTTCCTGAGAAAGGACAAATTAAAGATGCTCATACTAGCACAGGTTGTGTCTGCCCTGGATTCAGGAGACACCTAGTTCCATGTTCCCGTCCTGCAGGCCCACAGACACTATTTGCAGTCCAGGGTATGTGTTAGAAATAGGATTTCTGGTTGGCTAGGACACGCGCCTACACCAGGCAGAAACCACCACTCTAGTCAGGGCAAGGGAGTTACATACTGAAGATAACTCCTGCTCACCCCTTTGGTAGCTTGGCAGAGCAGTCAGGCTTATCCCAGGGGCAATATGTAAAGCGTATTTCGCAACACTCCGTCACATCAACGACACTCTAGGCACACTACAAAAGAAACTCCACTCAAGGTTATATACAAATAGCCTTTGTATTATCCATAAAACACACTAGAATACAATCACATATATATACACTGTGCCACATGGCACCACGTATCTCTTTACAGGGATTATATACATCACAGGGCCAATCAGGCCACTGTCATAATCAGTGCACAAATAACCGTTAGGGAGCACAACCAGCACTTACTGGTAAGAGTGCACTTACCAGAAAGCATGAAGCATGAACCATGGGATAATAATCAGCATTGCCCAGTACACATATACATCCTCAGCATAAGGCACCACAGTAAACACTTGCAGTAGACATTAGGCATAAACCGATCCCCTTGTATGAGACAACATGACATCAGGGTGCAATGCACACGAATTGCTAGGGTAAATGTAAATGTAAATGTCGGAATTTGTAAAGCGCACAGCTACCTCCACCGGAGGTGTCCCGGCGCTGTCCGTATACCGCTTAGGAACCCTTCCTGGCTTTCCTGGAAAATGTCCACTCCTGGGCACCCCCCAGGTGCAGCCAGGCATCCCAGCGCTTTTGGGGCCGTTGTGGAGACTAAGCAAGCTATTGCCCAGAGTTGCAGCGTGGGACCTATGATCAGAACAGGCACTGAGGCGAGAATATCCAGTCAGGGGAATTAATGAGCCGGAGACCCGCCGAGGCGGGAATCGAACCCTGGTCCCTGGCCAGAGCTCTGCATCAAGGTCTGCCTGCTCTAACCATTGAGCCACACTTCTCCAGGGTACAAATTGCCATCACATCACTGTACCCATGGTACCAAATCCTGGCAACTTAATCTCCAGAAACCTACTCACATCAGGGCATAGCATCTAGGAAAGACCAGCATCAGCTGACCAGGAGTGCATAACAACAGTTAGTAAGGCCGCTGCGCTCCTATGACGATACCTAATGTTCTTCCCCTAGGCTCCTCACAGGTAGCAACTACCAAATCCGGGGACCCTACTGGGCTCGCCCGGAATGCCATTCGAAAATGCCCCCAACATTAGGTAGGAGTGCAGCTGCCGGCGATCATGCGACGTAGTTGCAGCAAGTTCGGGAATGCATGAATGTATGGCATGGGGCCTCTGTCGAGGTCGCGCCCGGCCTAACCACACAAAGAATGGCCCTGGTGCCCAGCCCACCGAATTCGGGCAGGGGATGCAACATGCACCAGGTAATGCTCCCGTTACTCCTTTCACTTGCCTGGGGCACCTCCTCTGAGCGGGAGCACCCAAGCTACCTTGTGGTTCAGCCGGACCGAACGGCTCTCTTCTCAGCGTGGTCCTTCTGGGTGAGGCCGGCAACTGGCCCTTTTTCCTCCTGTTTCCCCGGGGCCGGTTTCACGGGGCCATGGAGGCTCTTCACTAGCCCTATGCCTCTGGCAGCTTACTCTGTGCTGCAGAACCTCCCTCGCTGGGGATGTGTGGCTTCCCTCTCTTCACGGAGTGAAGTCTCTGTCGTCCGGGCTCTCCCTGCTTAACCGCTCACTGCAGTCGGCCCCGCCCACAACCAGGCTTCGAGTTTGCCTGACTTCCGGTGGCTGCAGGAGCTTTAGCCTCGATGGCCTCACTTCAAGGTGTGATTGCTCTTTCCACCCGCCGTGAGACACTTCAAAGAGAGCTCACGTCAGGGGCTCAAATCCACAGATCACCAAAGTCCTCAAGCACTCCCCATGCTGCTCTGGGCACAATTCCCCCACCTAGGCACTTCAAGGCACCAGAGGAGAGCGCTCACCATGCGCTGCCTAGATGGTGCACTGACCAACCCTCCGGCCGCTTCCATTTTCCTCAAGAAACTCTGCGCTTCTGGGGTGCAGGCACAGCAATCCACACGCTGGACTGCAGTATGAGCCCACACCTGAGGCTCAGGTAAATTAACTCCAGCGCCCCCAGGCCAGGTTCAGGGCCACGAGAACCGAGCACCCAGATCTGTCCAGACCAGGGGTACTGCAGCACTCCTGGAAGAGTGCTAGGGGACATGCAGGCAGGGTGCAACCAGGCAGGCCAGCACAAGGGGCTTCAGGACAGAGGGGCAGTCCTTCCCTCAGTCCCACAGAATAGTCCAGTCCCTAGGGGCTTCCTCCTGACAGTCCCACGCAGTGTCGTCTTCAGTTCCAAGCAAGCTCACAGCTCCAATACTTATACCAGCTAGGTCTTTGTTCTCCCCCTGCCACAGGGCTCTGCACCTGGCCCAAACCAATTCTGGGGGCACCAACACCTTCCTCTAAAGGTGCACCACCACCCCCTTTGTCAGTTTAGGCTCTGGCCCCAGATACACCACGGGGGGGCGGTGCCAGCATTGTGGAAGGCAGGTACAGTCCCATTCAGTCCTAGATGCTACTCCTCCCACCACTCCAAATGCATATTGGCCTATTCAGCCTAGTGCTGACTCACCCAGCCCCTGTCACTCCAGAGCAAGACATGCAAAACACATCAGGCAGGCACAAAGACACATAGCACACAGAAATGCCCACTTTTAAAAGTGGCATTTCTAGAATAGTGATAATAAATCTGAAAACACCATTGCGCAGCATTTATTACAACTATTCCAAACATACCAAATTTGACCACTCTACTCCTCTCAGATCAGGCATTACCACTGAGGCACAAATCAGGGAATCCCAATGCATTAGAATGAGAGGTCAGCCTCACAGTAGTGAGAAAGCAAAATGGCTGTTTGTCACTACCAGCACATGCCACACAGTTAAGGCACATGTCCTACCTTTTACCTACAATGCACCCTGCTCATAGGGCTAGCCAGGGCCTACCGTAGGGGTGACTGATATGTAGAAAAAGGGGAGTCACAGATGTGGCACCCACTTAATGTGTAACAAAAGAGGGGTACCCCTAATAACGTTTCCTATATCAGGATAAACAGAATACATGTAAATAAGTCTATAGGAAACAATTCAGCATGTGGACCAAAAACACAGTAAACAAAAAAGTACAAACCCAAATTAACGATTAAGTAGAAATTCAGATCTTATTAACACAAAAACTTTTGTTCTTCCCTTTTGTTTTTATAGGAGTATAAAACAGTGAAACCATATATGTATATCTGTACATTCATTAAACTGCAATCAATATCATGTATTTTAATCAGTTTCTTGTTGGTATAATAATTCATTTAGTTCATAGACTGCCAATTGTACTATGGTACACTTACATTTTTCAAATAAACATTCTATTACAAAAAGAGAACAACTAGTACAGACAGATGACACCAAAAATGTAAATCATCACGAAATTTCATGGCTTAAGTGGAATATACTATCTACGCGTGTTTAGGCTGAGCCTTCATCAGGTAGCCATGTATTTTTGTTATCTGAAAAAGACCAAACCGAAAACAACACTTGTTGTCAAGACATTGGTCCAACTTAACCCAAGGTAAGTACACACACCATAAGTCCTACTATATGCATCTTATATACATAATATCCAGAAACAGAATTTTTCCGGTCCAGGGAAGACATGGCTTGGCAGTTCGGGCTGGACTGTTCCCATGAGGCACAGGGTCAGACTGATTTGCATATGGCCATGTCTGAACTGGGGTGGTGGAGTGAGCTAAAGAATAGTGATGGATTAAACCCAGATCAGTTGACTGGGGGTGAGTGTTTGATTTGCTCAAACGCTCCGTCCATCGTCCCCTTTGGTATCGGAAACTCAGCAGATAACTTTCCATTCACCCTGTACAGCACCACCACCCATTGGGCGGTAGGAGTCACACCTTTCTTTGGCTTTCCCTTCCTTGGGGAGAACTACTATAGTTGCTTTCCGAAGGTATACTAGTAGTTCCCCCTTTTCCTCTACCTCTTGAAACCGGTTTAGTAGGTTAGGTCCCACTATATTTGCATGTTTGTAGAATTTGGCTGAAATGCCGTTGTAAGCTGGAGTTTTTCTGTTTTTGATTTTGTAATGGCGTCCTGAACCTTACTCAAAGTGAGTTATGACTCCAGCGACTCTCGTGACTCCGCATCCACAGTCGGGGTGATGATTGAGGCAAGATATGTTGCTATTGCCTGTGAATTGTGAAGGGGTCTGGCTGTGTTGAACTGCTTGTAATATCGAGAAAACGTATCCACTATAATGGCATCTATGTTAAGACGGACCCCTGTTTGATTCACTACAGTTTTCACCCATCGGGCCTCCTGTTCCCTGCAACAAAGCCTTACCACGAGTTTACCTGCCTGGTAACCTGTTTTATGCAGGTGCTGCAAAGTGGCCATCATCTGCTGTGCGGCCTTTTACTGTGCCAAGTCCCTGTATGTCAGGTAAGCGCCGTGATCTAAAGGCTGCTGGTGGTTTCTTTTTAACGCTGCTGACTAGCGCGAGTACAGCGCTTTTAACGCGATCATTACTTTTAAATTCTATTCATAATCTGATTTTTGGGCTCTGCATTCTAGCGGGTTTGCATTAGGACACACTTGCATATTAATAGTAAATTGCACCGCGGTTGAGCGGGTCTTTAGTCGCTACCTTTGGGGTGGGAGCCATCTTGGGGGAGGAAGCGCCGGGTCGGGACGCCATCTTTGTTGACAGGCTAGTTGCTGCCTGACGACCTCGCATGCTCGAGGCCATTTAAACCTGTCCCCATGCAAGCGCGCAGCGCGCGCGCCGCGGGCTCGCCACAGGCGAGCCCATCTGTGCCCATCTGTGCCCATCCGGGACCCGGGGCCACGACCCCTGGTCCGCGCATTATCTACACTAGCGTGGAGTTGGAGGCTTTCAATTCCGGTAATATTGCCATCAGTCAGGGATGTGCTGCTAGACTTAGGCAGGAAGGACTGCTGATAGCCCCCAGTTCACATCTAGGTCGGAAGGCCGCTACTAAGGTCCAAGGCCTGCGCTATGGTCTCCTTAATACACGCTCCCTTCAACGCCATCATTTAGAAGTTTTCACTCTTCTGGAAGAAGGAGAATTGGACCTTCTTGGAATAACAGAAACATGGCTAGAAGACTCTTCAATGCCAGATCCCGTAGCCTCTTTGCCATCTGATTTTTCGGCACTTTTCTACAATCGAACGGAAGCTAGGAGAGGGGGAGGTGTGGCCCTTCTGTATAGCTCACGCCTATTGGGTGAAAGGTTTCTGACCGAAAATCTGGCTGGCGCGGAAGTGATGGGGGTTAAGCTGAAGCTGGGGACAGACTGCCTGATCATTCTGTTAGTATATCGCCCCCCGTGGGCTTCGCCGGAATTTCCCGACTTGTTCATGAGATTGGCCCAGGACATCCGCTCGAGATATGACAAAGTAGTCATAATGGGTGACTTTAATAACCATTGGGAAAAGGTCCCGAAAGAAGGTCAGGCATTACAGATCGAGGAGGCGCTAATCTCACTGGATTTGGTTCAACAAGTGGAGGGCCCGACACATGTTACGGGACATACTCTAGACTTGGTTTGGATGACAGTCCCTGCGCAGGGCGCGGCAACGGCCCAGCCATGTGTATGGTCCTATCACCATCTGGTGAGAGGTGAGCTACTAGTGGACAAACAAATTTCAACGACTAGAGGAGGGTGGAAGGCAGTTAGGAAGTGGAAAAACATCGATGGGGATAAAATGGTAAATCTACTTCGAACCAACTCCCCCCTTAACAACCGGACAGATAATCCAGAGCTCCTTGTAGGGAACTTATGGATAAACTCTCGAGGGTCGTGGACCGAGTGACACCAATACGCAGGATGAACCTAGTGGATAGAGGACGAGGGGCCCTGTGGTATAATGAACCACTCGGAGAGAAGAAACGCGGGCTACGAAAATTGGAAAGAGCCTGGCGTAAGGACTACAATCCTGATTCTCAATGCAGATATACACAGGCACTTACTGGCTATAAGCAAGCGATTATAGCCAGGAAGTCCGAGTTTTTTGAGGAGAGGATTATAACGGCAACGAATCCCCAGAAAGAAGTCTTTCGAGTTCTCACAGAGCTTAGAAAAAAGGAACAGACTCCGGACTTCACTCTGGAAGATTGCCAAAAATTTCAGGACTTTTTCACTAATAAAATTACTGATCTTGTCACTGAAATTATGGCGACCCCTAAGATAGACTGCCCGATGCAGGTTATGCCAGTTAGAACGTCAGTGAGAATTCCATTATCTACCTTACCCTTGATTACAAAGGAGAGGTTGTCTATTCTCATGGGGCGGGTTAAGTCGGGCTCTAGGTCGGATCCGTGCCCACCTGAAGTGCTTAAATTAGCACTCCCTGGTATAGAGGAGGATGTGCTGAGCCTCCTAAATCTATCTCTACAAGTAGGACAAGTGCCTGCCTCCTTTAAGGAAGCGCGGCTGATCCCCCTGCTAAAAAAAACGGGGGCAGACGTGAAATGTCTGAAAAACTTCAGACCAATCTCCCAGCTTCCGTTTTTGGCGAACGTACTGGAGCAACATGTTCTCACCATTCTGTCGGAACACCTGGAGACCAATTCGTTGTTAGAGCCGAATCAGGCAGGTTTTCGTGCGAACCATAGCACGGAGCTTGTTATGCTGTCGATTGTAGATGAGCTAAGGAACAGAGCAGACAAGAAAACTCCGGGTGCCCTGGTGCTGCTGGTCCTCTCCGCGGCATTTGATACTGTGTGTCATGAACAACTATTGTCGCGGATGAGGGATTTCGGCATTCAGGGCACAGCACATGCATGGTTCACATCCTTTCTTCAAGGGAGGATGCAGAGAGTGCAACTAGGTGACCTGCTTTCCACCGCAACATCGATCACCTGCGGAGTACCGCAAGGGTCTGCTCTGTCACCCCTTATGTTCAATATATATCTACAGCCCCTAATTCTAATGCTCAATCAAATGGATTGCCAGGTGTATAACTACGCGCATGACACCCAACTTATCATCCAATTGGATGATAGTCAGGATGCCTCTGCGAGACTGCAAAATATTCTGAGAAGCACAGCTAACTGGATGTCCGGGAACTCCCTAAAGATCAATCCGGATAAAACCGAGGTGTTGCCAATCACCATCGCTGGCAACCCATGGAGCGATCAATTCTGGCCCAGGGAGCTGGGCATGCCCCCGGAACCGGCGACAGTGGTTAAGAGCCTGGGCATCCATGTGGACGGTAAACTGTCCATGAAAAAACAAGTCACAGCTGTGGTGGGCACTTGTGTCGGCCTCCTCCGACAACTTAGGAAAGTCTCCTCGTTGCTGTCCTTTTCTTCCCTGAGGAGTGCGGTCTCTGCTATGATTCTAGCCAGGCTGGACTATGGCAATTCGTTTTACATAGGACTACCACAAAGACTTTTAAACAGAATGCAGATTGTTATGAACGATGCCGCGAGACTCATTTTTAAAAAGCCGAGGAACACTCATGCATCCCCCCTTTTGCGTGAACTACATTGGTTGCCAGTTAAGCAGAGGCTAATGTTTAAGGGGCTATGTATTGTCCATAAAGCTCTTTATGGCAGGGCACCTACTTACATGAAAGCACGTCTGCTTCCCTACAGACCGGGAAGGTTGCTCAGATCTGCAGAAGCTTTCCTCCTTGTCCAGCCACGTTGCAGACTGGCCACTGTGGGAGGTTGTGCCTTCTCACACACTCTCCCAGCTCTGTGGAATAAACTGCCATTGGAACTGCGGAAAGACACTAAGCTAATGTCTTTTCGAAAGAAATTAAAAACGGTGCTCTTCCAGCAAGCGTGGGGCGGTCTTTAATTGGTAAACCAGCAGTATCCTTCCGAATTGCCTAGCGGACCCTGTCAAAGCGCTTAGAGACCTCTGGGTTATAGTGCGCTATATAAATCAAAATAAATAAATAAATAAATATTCTGCCTGACATATCGCAATTTTCCTCAAAATCAGGGGATCAGTAACCCTTCTAGCCGCAAGATCTGATTTTCAAACTCCTCGAGTACGGCCCGCTCCTTTCTCTTTTTATGGCCAATCAGATTTTGGGCTCTATTTCGTAGTACCGTCTTAAATGCCTCCCTCAGTACTATTTTGGAAGTCACAAAGTGTTAATTTTCAACTAAATGCAACTCCGTATCCTCCCTTAGACCTTTCACCACCTTCTTATTCTTTATGTCCTACACATTTAGTTTCCACTGGGTGGCTTTCCTGCCCCAAAGACACAACATACTGACAAAAAGGGGCGAGTGATCGGAAAGACCGCTCGCCCAATAATCAGCCTGTGACACTTTTGTTGTAGAGGAATATCGAAAGACATGAAGCAGTCTTGTAAGTTGCTTAAAGTTACTTTATTAAAGTTTAAGTACCCTGAGTGGAGAATACGTGGCTCTACCCTGACCAGCCAGTCTTCAACTGCCGGGTACTAGAACCAAGCACAACTAAGTAGAATATAGAATGCACTGGGCACAATGCTCCACACTCTATATAAAACATGAACCGTACAAGAGGATTACAACATATCCTCTTCTCTTATGTTATGTTATGTTATGTTATGTTATGTTATTCACATTTTTAATGCGCACAGATGCTCCAGCGAAGGAGCGTCCTGGCGCAGGGAAAGGCGGACATAACACAACACTAAAACCAGCAAGCAGAGAGGCAGGGATACTTAAAACAGGAAAGAATTAAAACAAGAAGGTTTTCAGGGCCCTACGAAAAGATAATAGGTCATCTAAGAGACGGATTTCCAAAGGAAGTGCATTCCAAAGAGTCGCAGCTTTCACTCGAAAGGAGCGTCCACCCATCCGGCAGAGTCTGAAGCGGGGGACAACCACAAGGGATTGACCAAGAGATCTAAGTGAACGAGTTGGAACGTAGGGAGAGATAAGTTTATTAAGAATCTCTGGAGCCGACTCTTGCAGGATTTTAAAAACCAGTCTAAGAGCCTTAAAGTGAATTCTCTTTTTAATCGGTAGCCAGTGCAAGGACCGCAGAGTGTTAGAAGTGGGACAGGTTCGTGGCAGACCGACCACCGCCCTAGCCGCTGCGTTCTGTACCCGTTGTAGACGAAGGATCTCGGCTTGGTTCACTCCTAGAAGGAGTGAGCTAGCGTAGTCCAACCGGGAAATAATCATTGCTTGGATGACCAGCTGTCTTGTTGGAGCGTCAAAAAATTTGAGCAGAGGTCTTAGCCCGCGTAATACCCCAAAACAGCATGCTGTCACTCTCTTGGTATGGGTCACAAAGCTCAATGTGTGGTCGAGCCATACTCCCAGATTCCTGAGTTCCAAGACTGGTGCCGGGGCCGGCCCCAGCTCGGGTGGCCACCATCTGTCCCCCCAATGGTCCGCATCCCTTCCAACGATCATCACCTCCGTTTTTATTGCGTTCAGCTGGAGACAGTTGTTATTCATCCAGCTGGCCACCTCTCTCAGTCCATTTCGGAACCTGGGGGCATCCTGCTCGGCATCCCCGCTGATCGTAACCGCTAGCTGAGTGTCGTCGGCATAAGAGACCATGGTTAGGCCCCACTGCCTAGCGACCTCAGCCAGCGGCTGCACGTACAGATTAAAAAGCATGGGACTCAGCGAGGAGCCCTGGGGGACCCCCAGGTCCAGAGGATGGTACTTGGACTGGAAAGGAGGGGTGGCAACGCAGAAGGAGCGATCACTGAGGAAGGAGCGGAACCATTGCAGAGCCGATCCACAAATGCCAATGTCCTGTAGGCGGTGTAGAAGGATGTGATGGGAGACAGTGTCAAAGGCAGCGCTCAGGTCTAATAAAATAAGCGCTGCCGTTTGACCTGCATCCAGCACAGTCCGCAAGTGCTCAACCATTGCCAGAAGGGCCGTCTCCGTGCTGTGACCAGCACGGAACCCATTCTGCATGGGATCGAGGACATTGGCTCGGGTCATATGCTCCGCGAGGGCCAGATTTACGTGGGCCTCCATAACTTTGGCCGGCCAGGGAAGCAAAGAGATGGGGCGGTAGTTCTCTGGTTTTAAAGGATCCAAAGATGGTTTTTTTAGGATCGGGGAAACCACCGCTTGCTTCCACTTGGCAGGAACAAGGCCCGAAGTCAGGGAGAGGTTAATCAGTGAAAACACTGTTGTGCGTCCCTGAAAAGCAACATCCCTGAAAAGGGCAGATCTTAGCGGGTCTGCAGGTGAGCCAGATTTGACTCGCAGAGCCCACTTGGCAAACTCCTCATCAGAAAGAGTGGGGAGAGAGTGCAGCGATGGACAGCTACTGGAACCCCTCGAAGGGATCACAGGTAGCGTAGTACTTGGAAATGCCTGATAGATGTTTTTAACTTTATCCAAGAAAAAAGTGGCTAGGGCTTCGCAGTGGGAGATGGAGCTATCCAACTGCAGAGCAGCTCTCTTTGCCATCAGATCTTTTATGGTTTTGAAGATGGTCTTGGTGGGATTGAGGCTATTACGGAATTCCGCTGCGTAGAACGCCGCCCGGGTTCTGCAAATAGCTCGGTGGTATAGCTTAACTGAAGCCAGATAAGCAGTTTTTCTAACGGCGTCATACGACTTACGCCACTCCCTTTCTGCCCGTCTACAGGAGGACTTCAAGGCGCGAAGCGCGCTGTCATACCAGGGGCTAGCCTGTCGGGAACTGGACTTACTGGAGATGATAGGTACCAGGGCGTCAAGCGCCTTAGTGATCCAGTTACAGAACAGGTCATAGCCCGCAGTAGCGTTAAGC
This sequence comes from Lissotriton helveticus, assembly GCF_964261635.1. Lineage (NCBI taxonomy): Eukaryota > Metazoa > Chordata > Amphibia > Caudata > Salamandridae > Lissotriton > Lissotriton helveticus. The sequence goes on along the minus strand of NC_136063.1, from coordinate 258,401,974 downwards.
GGAGGACCTAAAGGCTCAGCGGCCATGATGTAATGAAGGTCCTCTAGCCTTAGCTTGTTCCAGTGGCGCCGAGGAATCCGCTTGGAAGATGGAATCGTGGGGGTGGCAGGAAGGGGTAGCCAGGCGGACACCAGGAAGTGATCAGACCATGCCACCGGAGCGACCGCCACGATTTGGACATCCGATAGGTTGTTAAAAAAACGGATCCAAAGTGTGACCGGCCACATGTGTAGGTTGAGAGACCAGCTGGGTCAACTGCAGGGCCTCTAAGTCGGCCAGGAAACCACTGATGGCCAAAGTCTCTAGCCTGTCAAAATGGAGGTTGAGGTCACCTAGGATCGAGAAATTAGCGCAGCCACTAGCCCATGTGCTCACTGCCTCCGGAAAGGCACCCCTAAAAGCAGCATCGCTGCCTGGGGGGCGGTAAACAACCATCCCTGACAGCGAGAACTGGGGACTGACGGTGACCTTGAACAGCGCGCTTTCACATCCAGCAATCTGCAAGACCGTCCAGGTACATGCGAAAGCGGATTTGATAAATAAGGCGATACCTCCACCTCTGGATCGGCGATTGGATGTAAAACATGAATAGCCCGGAGGGCAAGCAAGATTGACTATGGCATCATCGGTGTCCTGAAGCCAGGTTTCAGTTATGGCCAGCAGGTCTGGCATCTCATCCGAAATAAGATCTGCAACGGACAAGTGATGTTTTACCAGAGATCTGGTATTGAGATTTAGGAATCGTAGACCGTGCCCCAAGCTTCCAATCGCAAGGGAAACACCAGAAAGAGCTCGAAGAGCCGGGGAGGAGGCAGGGTCACGAATACCTACAGGCTATAACAACTAAAAGAACAGGAAAGAAGGAACAGGAAAGAAGGAAGGAAGGAAAGGAAAAAGGGGATGACCTGGATCAGTGATGTGATCTAAGGAAGCTTGAGTACCAACCCACAAACGTTTGTCACTCTCTTTACAGACTTCACACCTTGCAACCCAAGAATCTATATCAGAGTCCATGCCTGGCCACCACCAATTTGTTCTTAGTCTTTGCTTTGTTCTGGTTTGGCCCAAATGTCCTTCATGAGCTAGTCTAATCAAATTGTTTCTTAAGACAACAGGAGGAATGAATAAAACACCTCTCATAATCACAACATCCTCATATACTGATAATTCATCTAGGATCTTTACATAAGGTCTCGTAGTAAGAGAAACAGTACTTTCTCTTTTACAACCTAGTTGAATGAATTTTTTAAGTTCCAACATGGAATTATCCATAGACATTGCATTGATCCATTCAGTCTTAGTTAATGCTTGAGGCTCAAACACACTTAAGACATCTTGGACAATGGCAACTGCCCCGTCATTTTGTTTCTTTAGAACAGCAGCTTTGTCGACTGTTTCCCAATCAAGTGATAGTCTCGACAAACAGTCGGCTAGTATATTCTTCAAACCCTATATGTAGACTATGTTATAACAAAACTCTTGAAGCCGAGAAGCTAGTCTAGCTAATCTCGCTAAACATTCACTGGTACCTCCAGGTAATAATACTTTAATAAGAGGTTTATGGTCTGATTTTTGTGTAAACTTAGATCCCCACAAGTAAGTCCTAAAATATTCACAAGCCCAAGCAGCAGCTAAAGTTTCACGTTCTATTACAGAGTAATATTTCTCTGAAAAAGTTAATGTTCTAGATGCAAATGCCACAGTCTTTTCTTAACCATTATGTATTTGAGCTAAGACTGCACCAAGGCCTGTGGCGATGGCATCTACAGGGAGTACTGATTGGCGCTTAGTGTCAAATGGGGTAAGAATTCCTGCATCATAAATGCTAATCTTTATATTCTCAAAACATGTTTGTTGTGAAATGCCCCACAAAAAGTTAACACCTTTCTTTAAGAGAGATCTTAGATCAGCAGTCTTAGTAGAGAAGTCCTTAACAAATTTAGAATATTCAATTAATCCTAATAAGAACCTCAGTTTATCCTTATCAGAAGGAATGGGAGCTAAGCGAATGGCATTCAAAAGGTTCTGTTTAGGTTTCACCCCAAAATTTGAAATTTCATACCCCAGCTAATCTACTTTATCAACTAAGAATTTGCATTTGTCAAGTCTAAGGGTTAATCCTGACTCTCTGATTTTGAACAAGGCCTCGCGGAGTGTGTGATTATGTTGGTAAACAGTGTCTCCAAAGATTAGAATGTCATCTTGGAAGTAGACAATATTTTTAATATCTTTAAAAAGTACATTCATCATTCTTTGAAATATGCTTGCCGCAGAACAGAGACCAAAGGGCATTCTGGTACATTGGTAAATGCCATCCATGGTGATAAAAGCCGTAAGAGGTTTGGATTCCGCATGTAACTTAACCTGGTGATAAGCATTTTTTAAATCCAATTTGGAAAAGAATTTACCACCACTCAATGCCAATATCAACTCATTAATGTTTGGGAGGGGAAAGGTATCGACTATCACATTTTGATTAAGTGACTTAAGGTCGATGCAGAATCTAAATTTTCCATCCGATTTTTCAGCAATAACTACTGGAGAAACCCACCTTGAGCTCTCTACTGGCTCGATTACACCAGAAGCAAGCATTTCTTGCAACATTTCCTTGACCGCTTCTCTAGCTATCAAAGGTATTCTCCGCACTTTGTGCTGAATGGAAACAGCATTAGATTTCAAGATTATCTTATGTACATACCCTTCAAAACAACCTAACTCATCTCTGAAAACATCTTTTGCTTCCTCTAAGATTTTCTCTAACGAGGTATTATCAACCACCAGATCAAACTGATGCATCCATCCAAGGATAGGTGGACCATCTGTGGCAACATATACTTTGCCTTCAATAGATCTTCCTCTAAATTCAATGGCAGATTTCATATATCCAAGAAGATTTATCGTTTCTCCCTGATACCCCCCTGGATTAATGTATTTAGGTTGTAGAGAAATATTGGACCACAACTTGTCGTAAATATTTTTGGGGATAATAGTGTGCATAGACCCACAGTCAACCATTAATTGTACTAGTTCGTCATTAAATTTAAAGTCAGCTTTAGGTCTATTTCTTCTACCTATATGGTCACCAGGATCATCAACACTCAAAATCCTGTCAGCCTGTAAAGGAATATCATTAGTAGTGCAAGGTGAACATGCATTCTGAGACATAGTTTCAGCATTATCCTCTATCATTTCCACTCTGTTTGAACAATTTTTTACACATATTTGAGAAATGACCTCTACGTCCACATTTCAATTTTTTTTTATCAATTGCAGCACATTTACGGTAAACTGCATTATGAGATGAACTTCCACATCTATAGCACAATCTGAATTGTTATCTACCTCTTTGAATGAATTTCCCTGTTTTTGATATGGCTGCTACATTAGGATCTTCATTAGAGACTACTGAAACATTTTTGGGATTACTTTCTTGTTTTTTAGTCTACTCTTACATACAAGATTGTGATTGCTCAACAACTTTTGCTTTATCTATTGCATCTTTTAGTGAAGGATTCTTGGCTGCCCATAGTCGTTCTTGTGTTTTCTTGCATTTACGTTGCACTATTAGTTGATCTCGCACTAACTCACGTCATTGCTCCAAATTTGCATTTTAAGGATAGTTCTCGAAGCTTTGATACAAAATCGTCAATGGATTGGTTTTCTTCTTGTCTATGCGTATAGAACTGATAAGGGTTCATAACAATGTTTATCTCTTTAGCAAATCTAATTTTCAGACTTTCTTTGCTTCCAGATACACATCCTCAATGGCATTTCCATTGGGTAAAGTGGCTATTGGTAAATACTTGAAAATGGGTTGCCCCTCTTTGCCAAGATTGTTTAACAGTAATGCCTTCTTCCTAATGGCACTGAATTTCGAGCCATTCATAGCATCAATATAGTTTTCAAACATGGGTAACCAGTCTTCCCATTCAATTAAAAGTGAACCTGTAGAAGCTAAAAAAAGGGAGGTGTTATTATTGAACTTTGAGTATCCATGTTGGTGTGATATTATTGATTAAAAGTCAGAAAGATAAAAATTGTGCAAACAAATGTTGAGTAAAATACTGCTTCTTGAGTATAATCCGAGCTGCAAAATGTGCTTTCAAAACAAACACCTAATATAATGAATAGGTGTGTGTATCATCAATATACACAACGTTGTAGCATTGATGAAAAAGCGAGAGAAACAAACTTTGAGTAGTTTCTGAGAGTTGTCTGAAGAAATATCGATAAAGCTGCACACAGGAATACTTCACGAACAATTGAAAACTTCAATGTGAAACTGAATAAATAAAATTGCAGCCGACGTCGTATCTACGTGCTTTCTATGGGAAGTAGGGCTTGTTGGGTGGACGTGACTAGCGTGCTTTAGACACTGTTTTTACAGGCGATCGAGCATGCACTGTTTAAGGAGATGACATACCGTGAGCTCGAGATCGCGCTCGTTAACAGGTCGCTCGAGCAGGCACACATCAGAGATCCAACGGCTCCCCCACTATCACCATATATAAAAGAACGATAAGTCTCACCCGGGAAGGCGAAAAGTGTAGAGACACTTAAAACTGATACGAGGTCCCAATTTTCTTTCCAGGCAGCAATCAGCAAATGAAGGTATTCCTTTTGATGCGCACACGCGGATTCTGCCACCTCCACGGCAGGAACGCTGGCCAAATCGCCGCGAATGTTGAAGAGGAATATCGGAAGACAGGAAGCAGTCTTGTAAGTTGCTTAAAGTTACTTTATTAAAGTTTAAGTATCCTGAGTGGAGAATACGTGGCTCTACCCTGACCAGCCAGTCTTCAACAGCCGGGGACTAGAACCAAGCACAACTAAATAGAATATAGAACGCACTGGGCACAGTGCTCCACACTCTATATAAAACATGAACCATACAAGTAGATTACAACAACTTTGCCTATCTCTCCCCCTGGCACATAGACATAGTCAAGTAGACTCTGTAAGCCCCTGAAAAGTAAGAGGGGTGCAGATTGCGCCACGTCATGAAGGCCCAATCTATTAGCAAACTGTGCCAGCGCAGACATCTGGGGGGGTCTGTTGAATCCCAGAACTGTCCAGGTTTGCGGCCATGACATCATTGAAATCCCCCCTACCACATGCAGTGTGGGCATAGATTCCCATAACATATCCATTATCCTGCCTAGTGTGGGCACCTGCAGCTGACGTGGGTCATACACACTCATTAATGTCATTTCAGTCCGGACTGGTGTCCTTGCACTCCTACATATCTACAATGGGGCTCTATCCAGGTTTTCAATACTTTAAAGGGGTGATTTTTCCTCACCAGTATTGCTATCCCGTTAGTGAATCCTGCATGTGCCAGGTTGGTGTATGTTCCTCTACCCAGGAATTTACAGTGTGTTCCTTGTAGTTGTCTCTCCTGTAGGAGAACTATGTCCAGTTGCAACCGTTTGATGTATAGTGTAACCAGGCCATGCTTAATATGTTTGCAGAGGCCATTGGCATTTCATGTCAGTACCATAAGGGAAGAGTCCTCTAGCTGCCCTGGCTGTGCCATTTTGTGAAATGTGGACTTAGCATGTCCAAGTGTTGGCCTCTGTGCCCATAAGGTGTAACTTGTGTGTGCATCGTTTCACTGTTAACAATGTAAATCAAAATACTAGTACAAAAACTTAACAATACCCCCCTTCTCTCCAGAACTAAGCTACTCACCCCCACCCCACCCCCTGGTATTTCCCCTTTGTCCTGAACCACATCACCTGAAGCAAGCGTTTCATGAGGAAACTAGCAGGGGACTGTAGCTCACCACCCACAGTGTATCAGAAGCCCCAGATAAATGTTAATAAACCCACCTAAACCCTGAGCTAAGAAACTACTGATGATAAAAAAAGTTCCCAAGTACTGTTGAGAGTCTGTTAGGTTGTGGGGGTGCAATTGTGGATCAAATCATCTCCCCTTGCTCCATTGTGCCTTGCTCCATATTAGTTATTTTGACCATTAGTGGGTGGTTGCCATATTCAGTAAACTAGTTCTTACAGGTCCGATGCGTCAGTCCTCCTTCATTTATCATGTTTTGTCTTTTTTGTGGTCAAGGTCAGTTTGCTCTCAGTGTCTTATGAAAGGTCGGACCTTGATCCCTGTCTCCGTGCCGGCAAGTGTATCCCAGTGTTTTGTTTGTGCGCAGTACCTGACTGCTGGCTATTGTCCCTTACTTTGAAGTTCTGTGTTGGCTCTCTTGTACCCTCCTCTCCAGTCTTGGGGGCGGACGCTCCTCTATTCAGACCCATGCCTCCATAGGTGTTTAAAAGAAGAGTGCTTCGCCTTCATAGAGGACTTTGAGTATTGCCAGGAACTATAACATGTTTTGTAGGTGGAGGGCCCGCAACTTCAGTTTGACTGAGTGAAAGGTGCATCTCTGACTCGGGACCTCACGAGAATAATCAGGAAGCAACATGATTCTGGAGTTTTCATGGCAGATCTCTCTCGAACGTTGTATTTCCCGTAATAATATCTCTCGTTCTTGAAAGTTCAGAAAATAGACTAATACTAGCCATAGGTCACACCTGAAGGAGGTTTGGTGTTTAGCACCTGGTGGGTATCAGGAACCAATCTGGGAAGATGAACGTTGGAATATGTTCTCTCTGCTGGACATGCAGAGGCAGCTTGGCCCCAACAATCCCCAGAAATCATCCGACGAACACTGAACCAGAGACACTAGTGATCATCCAATAATCTCAAGGGAAGGGGGTTTGAGAATAAACAACAAGCGAAAATAAATAGTTATAACAAAAAGCTAAAATAAAGAAACAACTGGTGTGCGTTCGTGCCAGTGGAGAAGCAAACTCTGGGTCACAGAACAATCTGGGACATCTGTCCTAAAGCTAGGAATGAGTATGGAGACCAGCTCCTGCAGCAGTAGTAAAAGACATCAATAAGAACACAAATAATCAATGACATATATCATGCATAAACTTCTGCATTGGGTCACGATAAGAGGTTTTTTAGAATGATTAGAATAAATCCGAACTGCACTATATGGCGCCAAAGATAAATACACACACACACAATATTGCGCCAAAGATAAATACACACTCACACAATATTGTGCCAACGAAGATTACAAATTAGGCCACCATACTTTCTTATTTCAAAGAGAAGACATAATCTGTATTCTTCAGCTGACGTATGTCCAAGGCTTGAGAGTGTTACCAAGACCTTCTTTCTGCAAGAAAAAACAGAGACGTAACACGATGACAATAAACACTGCAATAATAATATACACTTCTATCAGCAAGAACTATGCACAAATTACGTAAATGATATGAGGAGGAAATTACCAAAATCCAGGCAAGTAGCATAAAGTAAGCTGAGTGGGAACAAGAGGGAACTGTGATATAGGAAACGAAGTCAGGAAGTCTCTGACTGCGAAGAGTTTTGTGCGTAGTTACCCAAGATTTCCCCGATAACCAGAAATGAGGCGGGAGTCAAAACAATTGAATTCCACTGAGCACAAGAGTTAAAAGTAGCCTAAAAAGGATTTAGACTTGTCTGTGAGTAGCAGCAGCAAGGATGGAACAGGACTCGTCTGACCAGCACCTGTAGAGAAGAGCCATCACGCCGCAGGATCTTCAACAGGAAACTCAATCTGAAGCTCTGAAGATGAGTCTGGGTGAGAGTTAAATATCTTTTGCCAGGCTGATGAGTCATGGAGGTTGCTGAGTCATGGGGGTTGCTTGGGGCTTGTTGAGTCACGGAGCCCTGTTGAGTCACGGAGCCCTGTTGAGTCACGGAGCTGAGTCACGGAGCCCTGTTGAGTCACGGAGCCCTGTTGAGTCACGGAGCCCTGTTGAGTCACGGAGCCCTGTTGAGTCACGGAGCCCTGTTGAGTCACGGAGCCCTGTTGAGTCACGGAGCCCTGTTGAGTCACGGAGCCCTGTTGAGTCACGGAGCCCTGTTGAGTCACGGAGCCCTGTTGAGTCACGGAGCCCTGTTGAGTCACGGAGCCCTGTTGAGTCACGGAGCCCTGTTGAGTCACGGAGCCCTGTTGAGTCACGGAGGCTGCTGAGTCATGGAGGTTGCTGAGTCGAGCACTGGTGTGGCCTGGAAACAAAGATAAAGAATACACCACTACGTACTGAAGCAGAGAATTAAAGAAATATAAGTCCGCTTTTCTTCCTCAGGAACATGGACAGTAAAAGAGGGGACGAGCTGAGGGCGTGAGGCATATGTTGAGTACCTGCTAGGAGCCAACACCTGACAGGCAGTAGTCCTAGGTAGGATGTAAGTGAGTGAAATGCACTTAGTGCCCTTGGGTTTACCCTGAATAGGTCCCCCACTACTGCTGATGACAGGTGATGATTATAGGAATAACAGGAGAAGACCCATAGACCTCGTTGGGATGGGTGTATCGTGTAGGCAAAAACAGTTCCCAACAGGTATTATGTGGAGACAATTTCAAATATGTATGCCATAAGCATTACAAAAGAAACAGAAACAAGGAGTCAATTGATTTAGGAAGAGGTAGTATTATTCACCAAGGGACAGAAAGGGAAAATTCTTTCATATGCAATTACAGTTTAAACAGCACTGTAAAGACCGGATCTTGTGACAACCCAGTGACACTTGGTGCAAGGTGCTATATACAGTTAGTGAGGTGAATGTGCAAGTGCTTTAAAAACAGCATTGGCGACGCATTAAACAAAGTATGTACATCAGTTAAAGGCTCCAAAAAACAAGTTACAATCACTTGGAAAACAATTATTTCAACAGGAGCACTAAACGTGATATGCGTCGTATAATTCAAGCTGTATAGTCGACGGCGTTTCGATCCCCTTTAGTCGGGATCGTCATCAGGACAGAGTTGTCGATAGATACAGTGAGTGCAGCCAAGCAGGTAGGCGAGGCTAGACGGACTCCGAGGCGACAATGAATGGCCGGTTGCTGATCGCAGCTTGATTTGGATCGGCAGGCGGAGTTTACAGAGCCTGAGTAAAACAGGGCATCAGAAGGCAAATAGAGGCTCATCTGGCGTCAGCAACCGGCCATTCATTGTCGCCTCGGAGTCCGTCTAGCCTCGCCTCCCTGCTTGGCTGCACTCACTGTATCTATCGACAACTCTGTCCTGATGACGATCCCGACTAAAGGGGATCGAAACGCCGTCGACTATACAGCTTGAATTATACGACGCATATCACGTTTAGTGCTCCTGTTGAAATAATTGTTTTCCAAGTGATTGTAACTTGTTTTTTGGAGCCTTTAACTGATGTACATACTTTGTTTAATGCGTCGCCAATGCTGTTTTTAAAGCACTTGCACATTCACCTCACTAACTGTATATAGCACCTTGCACCAAGTGTCACAGGGTTGTCACAAGATCCGGTCTTTACAGTGCTGTTTAAACTGTAATTGCATATGAAAGAATTTTCCCTTTCTGTCCCTTGGTGAATAATACTACCTCTTCCTAAATCAATTGACTCCTTGTTTCTGTTTCTTTTGTAATGCTTATGGCATACATATTTGAAATTGTCTCCACATAATACCTGTTGGGAACTGTTTTTGCCTACACGATGACAGGTGATGGGCAGTGTGATAGATCCTGACAGTGGGCTAGTTCTATGCCAAATCATGTTGGAGAACAGTTATGGGGGGAAGCTTTCAGCCATGTGTCTAAAAAAGCAACCGGATTTGGACCCTGTGAACTGGCATAGTTGTACCAGATATGAACCCATTATGATAAGAGACAGCCTTTACGTTTGGTCATTCTGCACACCAGGCATAGCTTTGAGGTAGCAGCTCTTTTTATTAGGGAGGACACGGTGAGAAGTTGGCCTGGTATATGATGTTCACTATTCTAGTGAGCACCTTGCACCTGTCCAAACAACCCTTATGGTGATGGTTGTAAAGTCAACCTTATAGACCAGCTATCCTAGTGGTAGCATGGACAAAGCAGTCTTAGGCTAACACTTCAGAGAGCATGTGAAGCCAATTGTTTTACCAATAATAATCCCTTGAATACCAAATGAAAGGACACCACACAAGGTATATATCAAATATATATGTATTTATTACTAACACAACCCCTCTGCACTTTTTATGAGGTCAGAGTTCGAGATACAGCACAAGTTACTCAATAAGCATACTATAAGTTTCACAAATACAATTGTGCCCTAGGGGCCTCATGAACCATATACTAAAGAAGTGGTATAAGAACCACTCCAGGAAAGGTGAATAGGCCTAGGGCCTAGGAAATCGCGGGGGCTACACTGACCAACCAAAGGAATGGAAGTAGGAGGCCCACAGGATGCGTGTGCAGTGTCTAAACACACACGCGGGTTACCATAGACTTTCAATGGGAACGTAAAGTTTACAAAGTAGTTGATTTCTGACACTTCCGGGTGGACTACGGGAAAACCCAGTTAAACTAGGACACTTGGATAGTTGTTACCCACGGGAGCACCGGAGTATTCGAGTTACCTCACCCAGGGAAGCCGGGTGCATAGGTGTTCTTTTGTGTCGGATTTCGTCGTTCAATCCTATGGAGAGCTGCAAGAAGATGCTGCAGGCGACCAGGAGGAAGATGTCCGGGTGGATCCAAGGGTGGATTGGAGTCGAGAAGAACCTGAAAGCAGAGGGGACAGAGTCTGGGTCACTAGCCAGTGACCGGAAAGGAACCAGGAAGGAGCCAGGCGATGTCGAGATGCAATCAGGTGAGGATGCAAAGCTTGTCTCTGCAGCTACGTGGACCAGGAGGCGTCGACGACGACCAGGAGCTGGATACGGACTGTTCCACGAAGGATCTCGCTGTTGGCGGTGTCGGCTTCCCGATTGGAGTCAACAAGCCTTGGCAAAGGCAACCCACGCAGAAAGGGAAGATCGGCTTCTGTTCAGACCAGCAAGGTCTGGGGAGCTTCCCCTTTACAGGAAAGCAGGAGCAAGCCCAGAGCAACCAGGCAAGCGGTGTTGATTCAAGGTGATGTCTTCAGGAGGGTGTTGGACCTGGCCCTTTTTGGCAGGTTCATCCCGAAACTTTTTGCTTTTACCTAGCCTGTTTCTGTAACCTAGTGTTGGTGATTTTAAGCCTCTGCGCACTTTTTCACTGTGGTACAGTGTAAAGTGCGTGAGCTCTCTGTGTATGTGTGGTGAGTGACCTGCCCTCCCATAGGAATGCATGGGGAATATGTGTGACCATGGTAGTTCCTGATGTGTGGGGAGTGCAGGGTCGAGTTTGGTATGTGCGAACTCGTGAGATTGAATGCTGCGTAATGATGTATGCGGCATGAATGTGTCTAGTGTGGAAGTGCCACTTCTAGACATGGGTGTGCGTGTGTAGTGAGTGTGCTGGCACGTGATTGGCTGGAGCCTGGCTCCAGGAGTCCGGGTGGGTCTGCCCGGTGGTGAGTGTTGAGATTAGCATGCTGATGGCTGGGGAGGAGTGCACCTGGGTCCTGAATAGGGCTGGGCTTTCACCACACAATGCTGGCTCCGCCCCCTGTGGTGCGACTGATGACCCTAGCCTGCCTGGTGAACGGAATGGGTGACTGGGGAAAACAAGGTACTCCAAACCAGCTGCGCCTGGTTTTGCCCCCACCCTGCACCTTTAGACAAAGAATTTCTCTGTATAAAAAGATGCTGTGACCTCTTGTCAAATGTTCTTGTTTCTGACTTGAATCCTGCCAGGGGCGTGCTGCTGCTTGGGCCCAGGGGAAGCCTTGCCTCCCTGGGCCCTGCCCAGCCCCCCACTCTGTGGATTGTTCAGGTCCTGTGACATTTGAATGGCCTAGGGCCTGGTCCTGGCCGTGGATGACTAGAGAGTACCAGTGGGGTATCCTAGTGTGCCAGAGAGCTCTTTGTGAGAGAAATCCATGTGGGTTCAGAATGGCGCAAAACCGGAGGGTGTCCCTGGCGTGCGGGCCCGTGTTTTGTCGCCCAAAGCAGGGAAGCCGATCAAGGGAGTGATTGGTCTACCCTGCGTTTTGGCTGGAAGGGGGTTGTGTTGGACCTGGCCCTTTTTGGCAGGTTCACCCCGAAACTTTTTGCTTTTACCTAGCCTGTTTCTGTAACCTAGTGTTGGTGGTTTTAGGCCTCTGCGCACTTTTTCACTGTGGTACAGTGTAAAGTGCGTGAGCTCTCTGTGTATGTGTGGTGAGTGATCTGCCCTCCCATAGGAATGCATGGGGAATATGTGTGACCATGGTAGTTCTGATGTGTGGGGAGTGCAGGGTCGAGTTTGGTATGTGCGAACTCGTGAGATTGAATGCTGCGTAATGATGTATGCGGCATGAATGTGTCTAGTGTAGAAGTGCCACTTCTAGACATGGGTGTGCGTGTGTAGTGAGTGTGCTGGCACGTGATTGGCTGGAGCCTGGCAACAGGAGTCTGGGTGGGTCTGCCCGGTGGTGAGTGTTGAGATTAGCATGCTGATGGCTGGGGAGGAGTGCACCTGGGTCCTGAATAGGGCTGGGCTTTGCCCACACAATGCTGGCTCCGCCCCCTGTGGTGCGACTGATGACCCTAGCCTGCCTGGTGAATGGAAAGGGTGACTGGGGAAAACAAGGTACTCCAAACCAGCTGCGCCTGGTTTTGCCCCCACCCTGCACCTTTAGACAAAGGATTTCTCTGTATAAAAAGAGGCTGTGACCTCTTGTCAAATGTTCTTGTTTCTGACTTGAGTCCTGCCAGGTGCGTGCTGCTGCTTGGGCCCAGGGGAAGGCTTGCCTCCCTGGGCCCTGCCCAGCCCCTGGATATCTGATGGACTTCTGGTGGACCCTTCTTCCTGACCCTGGAAGCCTTGTCCTGTGATGTCCTGCTTGTGCTGGGACCCTCCTTGCTATGGGGGTCATTTCTGGGACCTTTTATAATTGCTATGCCCCCAGCGCCTTGAGAGTGCTTTATTTGTCCTATAGCGCTGGGAGCGCTGTATTGACCCCTCAAGTGCCTGGAAGCGCTTTATTTATCTTTAGCGCCTGGGAGCCCCTTTAATTTCCTCAGGGGTCTGGGAGCGCGTTATTTCTACAAGTGCTTGGGAGCGCTTTATGTTTACAGAGGGTGCCCACCCCTCACTTTGCAGAGGAGACGCTGTGCCCGCCTCCCTGCTCGGGGCCACGCTGCTATTGGCGGCCCGCCGAGGCAGGAAGCCAGGCAACTCCAGGAAGACGTGGGCGGGACCTAGGGACACCCGGAAGCGATCTCCCTCCCCCGGGGCTCCGAGACCAGAGAAGCGCCCCAGGGTGAAGCAGCAGAGACCCCTGTAGCCCGAGGAGCAGCGCCAGAGAGTCCCCGCCGTCCCGGTGAGTGCGAGAGAGCTCAGTGAAGGGAGGGGGGCGCCGGGGCACATTGCCGGTGCCGCCCCCCCCCGTGGTGCAAGCGTCCTTTGTCAGGCAATGTCCCGGTTCGAGCGGCCCCGGCAGGCAGTATCTGGTTCTCGAGCCCACGAGGGCTCCACAGGGCATAGTTTTACCTAGAGTCCCCAGAGAGGGACTCGCCCATCCAGGTGGCATTTTTGTGCAGAGTCCACGAGGCTCAAAGGGGGCACATGATGATTTTCTCAGCCCGTGCGTGGCTCCACAGTATTTTGGGGGCATTATGTTTTGTTTGAGGGGCCAGAGTACTCCAGGGGGCACATGTGTGTGCAGAGCCTAGAGGGCTCCACCGTTTGCATAATATATATTTTCAGAGCCCCGTGGGGCTTCAACAGGCGCACATTTGTCCCACTGGCTAGTTTTCCCTAGTGGCAACAAGTTATTTTTGGAGCCAGTGTGCTCCATGGGGCCTAGTTGTTCTTAGAGCCAGAGGGCTCCAACGTTTTGGGCGCAATGTTCTAAAGGGCTACTGAGAGCCCATTGCAAACTTGTGACTTTCACAGCTGCCCAGCAAGTAGTGGGCAGCTGCACCGTTTAGGCGCAACGTGAGTGAGAGTCCCAGTGTGGGACGGAGATAGCACAGAGGTGCCAGGCCTTCTACAGCTGCGCAGCGCTTAGTGCCAGCTGCAACGTTTAGGTTTTTCGCCGGTGGCGCACCCCTGACTGGCACTGCATTGGCAGCGCGCCCTGACATTCTGGACACAGGGCTTTTGAGTCCCCTTCTTGAGATGGCCAGTTGGCCAGGGGGCTGGTATGTGATTTTACTATGTTTTTGATAGTAATTGCCTAAGGTGATGTTTGCGCAATGTGATTGTGAGGTTATTTTACCTATGTAGGTTTATGCTAGTGAGATGTTTTCACTCTGTGAGTTACGCCCCTAAATATGATTTATTCTTAGGAGGCAGAGTCTAATGTGTTTAGACTAGTGAGGAGATTGCCTACTGTATTTTTACCGGTTAGGCCCAAATGTGAGTTATGCGTAATGTGCTATGCCATTATGCCTGTGACACCTCTGAATGTGTTTTATGCATTAGGTGTCTTACCTACACCTCTGAATGTTTTTATGCATCATGTGTTTTCCTGTGCTGCACCTCTGAATGTGTTTTGATGCGTCAAGTGCCTTGTTCTTACACCGCTGAATGTATGGTTATGCATCATGTGTATGTGTTTTCCTTCCCTACACCTCTGAATGTTGTGATGCATCATGTGTAATGCTTCTGACCTAAACCCCTAAATGTATTTTATTCTTAGGTGGTTGTGTTTTGCCTAGAATGTTATACTAGAGAGGTTATGTGTCCATGCGTGATCTAGGCCTATGGTTATTAGTATGGCGTAGTGTGTACCTACCTGTTACCAGTGGTTACTGGTTGTGATCTATAATTGTTTTTTTGTGCTACACTTATTCTAAGTTCTAGAAGTGCTATTTCTGCTAAGTGTTGATTCTGACAGTGGCCCATGTGGCCCTGTCCTGTAAATACTCCCTTGTGAATATTGCCCGTGCCAGTTGGCACAATGTATATGTGTGATTACTATCTGATGTGTTTTGACAATACGAAAGTTATTTTTATATAACCTTGTGTGGAGTTCCTTTTGTGGTGTGCCTAGGATGTTGTTGCTGTTGTGTGCGTGCGCAAATGCTTTACACATTGCCTACGGGTTAAGCCTGTCTGCTCGTGCCAAGCTACCAAGGGGGTGAGCAGGGGTTATCTTGGCGTGTGACTCCCTTGCCCTGACTAGAATGGTGGTTTCTGCATGGCTTTGGCCTACCAGAAATCCCAGTTCTAACAGAGTGCGACTAGCCAACAGGCTAGCAACCACGAAGGTGCGTCGAGGAGAAATGCAGGCACAGGTCCCACGCGGCGCTCGTGGAGTGTGGAGGGCTGAGCTTCGATGCACTTACAGCTCGGGTTGGGGCTTCTCAAACGCCAATGCACAACTTCGGGAACGCCTCAGAAGCTGCACAGTTAGCAAAAAGCAGGTACTGCAGGATGTCCGGTCCCACTTCTCTCGTGTCCCCCACGGGTCTCAGCTTTGCTGTGGATGTGGGTCGGAGTCAGAGAAGTCTGGAAGTCCAGAGGCTGCGTCACTAGGTCGTCTGGATCCGGCTCGAGCGTCGACGAATCAAACTGGCAAGTTACTGGTGGTGCCTGTTTGCACAGGGTGGTCACTCCTTGGCCACAAGGGAGATTCTTCAGTCTTCTACTCTTCTAGGGTCGCGGAGCAGAGAAGAACAGGCGGCGCCAGGTGTGAGCGCTGAGCTCAGTCGAGCCGAGCGCTGCGAGAACAACACCTGCGCTGGGGGAACAACACCTGGCAAAACTTAAAACTCACCACCAAGTATCCACTGCCGGGGGAAAGGAGCAAGAGAAGGCCAGGCCAGACCGTGTCCAGGTGTGAGCACCGAGCCCAGCTGAGCTAAGCGCTGGGAGAACAGCACCTAGGCGCCAGGGTAACGCCGGGAACCATCTGCAGACGTGAGCTGCTACCGAAGAGCCCTCATCACAGGTACCTCGCTAGTGCCGTAATCATTCTGGGTTAGGAGGCGGTGAAGCGAGTGCGCAGCGAACAAGAAGACCAGAAGGAGTAGAACCGCCGCAGGTTGACCTGCACGCCCCACACGCAGCTAGTTTCCACATTCCCTGCTAGCCCAGGCAGCCCAGAAACAACACAAGTTACCCACCCCCGAGACTGTCACAGATACCAACTTTATCACAACAGCGGTTGTTACAGCAGCCAGGTGTGGCGTGGGTGTTGGGTGCGAGGGCTTAGGACAAACCGCTCCTATACCGGCAACTCCGCGAGGGCATAACAAAGGAAAACTAAGGGACTACAAACAGGCAGAGCAATGAGATCAGGAACAGTCAGGCTAGATCCTAAGCCTAAATCACCTGCCAAATCCAAAACGAGGAAAAGGAAACAGGGCAACCTAGAGCCGAGAACCTCACCGAATCCAGGACACGTCCAAGCCATTAATCTTCAAGCGCGCAATAATATTGGATGGGACCCTATGCCAGCAGCCATGGAAATGCTGTCATCCAATCAACCCTCAACCCGAACTGCCTCAACACACAGAACCTACCAGGCACCCACCGCCCCCCTGCCACTCTGCCCAACTATTGTCCCCCAACATTCACAAAGGCCCATACAAAAGCTATCACAAGCAGCACTGAAGATTCCATCAACAACTCTGGAAAATCTGGTAATAATTGACGGAATGCCACCTAAGAAAAGGATATGTTCCTATCAGCCTAAGATCTACACAAAGTTCTCCTTTCTCAAAGACCCAGGGACAGCCATCTTCTCTAAGACAGGGGACATCAGTGGCCTCCAAACTCCGCTTCTAAAAGGTGCTTCTGCTGGTACATACATGACAAAGAGTCAAGCAGGTTCACTCAATTGCTCCAATGCCCTCCCTCTATCTAGCAGTGGGGTGGCTACACCAACGTCAATTGCAACACAATTAATATCAACGGACCCACGGGACACCGCAGCACTTAATCTTCCAGTCAGTCATGCTCACACCATCCTTAATTCCTTGGGAAATGGGGCTGACAGGAAAAACCACTCGTTTGAGCAGAGTTTTCTAAACGAAGCGGAAACAATTGAGCCAGTAGGCGTGCAGACCTCAGCCATTCTTAATTCGACTCAACCGAGCCAACTGAGTAAGCACGGTCTATCTCCCTTGATAAGCCAAGACAAGTCCAAGGAAACTAAGGAAACTAAGGCCATGGTTCATGGGGAGGGGGTAAGAAAAGACTCGCCTGGCTTCCAGCCAGTCAGCAGTTTCCCAATCCCTGCAATTCCTGTAATGGAAACTCAAGGCGCATTTACAGAGCCACTAATGGCTCTAACCAGGGAAGAAAGCGGGCATCTCTCACCTCAATCGCCAGGATTCCCTTCGACTCCCGAAAAAAAAACCCAAGGGAACCTGAGCAGATCCATTGAACATCTAACCCCAAACATTGGTCCAACGGTGCTAACGGCATCTCAACGCCGTATTCTACTGCAGTTTAATGACTCCCAATCGATAAATAATTCCATAGTCAACGACATGTCTTCCATGGCAGCACAAGAGTGGAAGGAACTAATTGCTGCCTACAATGCCAAACCTCTTGAAGGGAAGCCGACGACCAATGCCTCCCTAAGATCAGAAGGGGGCACTAACCTAGGTAAACCAGTCTCAGACACTCTATGGATTACAATCCTAAGTACCTTACAACAGTCGGCCACTGCCCTGGAATTTCAGTCACAAAAAATGGACTTACAGCTCACTGTTTTACAGTCAATGGCCGACTCAATTTCAGGGATTGATTGGAAAATTTCGGAATTAAATGGACTCATAAGGAGGGGCCAAGATGCAGTTCTTGTAGACCAACTATCCATCACCCAACCCCCACCTTATGACCCCCTCTTAGATAAATTATCATCTCTACCATCAATGTTGGGGGACCTAATAAGTGACTTAAAATCATCAGCTCTACAATCTTTGAAGCAACAAACCCTCGACCTCCCCGCAGTTTCCCCGGCGACTGCTTCAAGGCCAGTGATCAAGCCGCCAGGTGACCAGAATCAATCCATTACTTTGTCACCCCATGCTTCATTCTCTGGGCTACTGGAAACAGAGCAAGTGACTACCTCCACGAGCACAGTTGAACCTTCCACACAACTCAATGCAAAGTCCCGCAGAACGAACAAAAGGAAAGGTAGGAACCGCACGCTAACAGGGGCAAGACTTACTTTAGAAGAACCACCCCCCCCAATTGCGGTTTCAGACACTGATGCTCGGAGTCCGTCACCCTGTGCCCACCGGTCCCCCCTGCCCGAAGCCCGAGGCAGCGTTCCAACAGAGTCCCCACCGCAGCGTCTAAAATCAACGCTCAACCCCATAAAAAATCTGACACCAAAAAAACATAATAAACAGAAACTCCTACAATTCAAAAGAATCCAGCCAGGCCAGATTTAGGACAATAGTAAAATCACATCGGGGGAAGAGGCCGCAACAATCAGGCGGGATGTCACCCCCACGGTCTCGTCCTCGGAGACACGCCATGAGTCCAAACCAAAAACAAACAGTACCCTCCGGATCACGAAGTTAGATAATGACCAAGGTGGGGGCTCATACACCTTAGGTGCAGCATCCTCAATCCACTTCCCAGAACCACCTCCTCAGGCCAACAAGAGCCCACCGACGGTCCCAACAAGAGTGCAGCGCCAGAGTATTCCAACTTCAATTTTGTTCATCCCAGAATATACATCTAGAGGGAATGAAGATACATTAAATAGGGGGAACATTTTAAGACTTCTGCATTCTTTAACAAACCTTGCAAATATCAGTTCGACTGATCTTTTGCTAGTAGAGTTTCAACCCAACACCACGCTCCTCCAGCCTGATATCTCCAAAACAACTTGGATCTCGCTGGAGATAGCTAATAAAAACCCCGCTATCCGACTCCCCTTTTACCTTCCACTCAACTTCAGCCTAAAAAAAACTCTAATTCAATACTAAAGGGAGCCAGGAGCTGGTCACCGGGGCAACGTTCCCGAAACACTAAAAGCTCTCAATTGGGTCAAAACCATAATCAAAACACGAACCTTTCGCTATCTACTGACCCTAATTGGAGATGCATCCAGCGCACTATCGTTACAACGATTGCTGACGTCTGGCAGAATGGGCAAGCGCCCTTCAATCCTTCTGTGAGACGCGGGGCTATAAGAATCTGCTCATGGAACATCAATGGCTTAGTTAGCAAAAGGAACAACCCAGAATTCATACAATATTTAACTTCATTTGACCTCTTGATAATACAAGAAACCTGGGAAGACAAGGTATTTGACCTTCAGGGGTTCACATCACTCTGTATGCCGGCAAACAAAAACTCAATCTTTGGCCGCAGTTCAGGAGGACTGATGGTCCTCGCCTCTAGAACGACAATAGGCGAAATTAGGGCTCTGGACTTTAACATAACCCCCCCCCCAAGTGTCATACAGGTGGCAACGCTATCACTCCCCTTAACAAAGCAGCATCAGGAAGTTATTATTATAAATACATATATCCAGCCTAAACGGAAACAAAAATCGGTGGAAGAGCTGGCGCACGTTCTACATAAAATAAGGGATTCTAGGGTGTCGGACACCTTTATTGTGGCTGGTGACTTTAACATGCTTCTCATCAGCAAAGAGCAAGGCACTGATCTCATCTACGAACTGGACACAGCATGGGGCGTGCCGCCACAAGGGCGAACAAAAAACAATATTTTAACGAAATATTCAAAAAACCTTCTGCGGCTACTGGATAACCATAACCAAAGGGCCCTAAATGGACGCTATGCGGAAGACGATCCACCCGCAGCCACCTTCCACTCTAGTACACAATCCTCGCATTTGGATTATTTGTTCATGTCTTTAGACATGTTCAGCTGGATAACATCATTTAAAGTAGACCCGTCCGACTTCAGCGACCATCTGCCCCTTGTGGCTGAGATAAGATCCAACTCGGCAGAGGAAAAAGAATGCTACACTGGCCCAGAGACAGAAGTCAGCGCTAACCTAAACCGGATACCGTGCAATCCCGACAACATCGACCTTATTAGCACCACTGCGAAAACCCTCTTCCACCAAGTCCATTGCTCATCCAAACTAGCGAACGTCTGGCAAGACTTCATTAACACCATCGGGGAGCAAATGGGAAGTACCAGGTCTATTAACCCTCGCCTTGGGAGGGGAACCTCAAGCACGAGACAGATGAGGCTGGATTTAAAAATACAAAAACTTGTGATTAATCAAACTCTGCGGCAGATGCGAAAGGACCAGGGAAACCCTAGCCTGCAAGTAGTGCTGAGGCAAGCAAAAGAGCAACTCAAACGGCTGAAATGGGAAAGTCAAAAGCAAAGAAACGGTGATCTTTGGGGGAAACTTCTCTACGAAGGGAAGCAAAAAAACAGCTCTAGGTTCTGGCATATGGTGAAAAGAATACAGAACCCTGAACATCTGGGGCAAAATTCGCACATAGCTGAGGAAGTATGGTCTAAATACTTACTGTCACATTTTAACAATGACAATAATACAGGAGACACGACAACAAAGTCACCCTGCATGAAAATTACAAAGCTTGGTCATGATGGTAACTTTAACAATCATAGGGGGGAAAATGCGTGCGGAATGCGGGAAGGTGAGGGTACCAACCCGCTGAACCTGACTATCCAAAATGGGAAGGAAGACCTCTAAAGGACGCGGAGATAGTGCTCACGGGATTTACCGCAGCAGACATCAGACGGCGAATCACCTAGGGGCGACCAAATGGAATTCCTCCCATGTTGTATAAATCTGACGTAGCTTTCTGGAGTGCATCCCTGGGACTAGTTTTTAACGAGGCTAGACTCACTTTATCCCTCCCGGACTCCTGGCATGGGTCCTTTATAAGCCCGATTTATAAACATGGGAATAAGAGCAATCCGAATAGCTATCATCTCATTGCTTTGCTTGACATAGAAGCAAAATACTTTGCTGGACTCATCCTGGAGGAACTATCGGCATGGGCGTCCGAAAAAGCCATTATCATCCCAATCAAACGGGCTTCCGTAAAGGCCAAGGGACAACAAGCAACATCATGGCCTTGTCCCTATTGATGGGTGAAGTAAAAACTACTAAGCTACCGCTATTCCTCTCATTCATCGATTATACCGCTGCCTTTGACCACGTGGACCGAAACAAACTCTGGGAAAAACTATCTAATTGGGGCATTCCGAAACACCTCCTGGATATCCTAATACTGCTTCACTCTAACACCTGGGTTAAAATCAAACTTGGAACTGGCCAACACCTCTCGAAGCCGATTAGGACAACTAAAGGACTAAAGCAGGGGTGTTTATTAGCGCCCATCTTATTCAATCTGTTTATTTCGGATTTGCCTGGAGAACTCGACAAATGCCGCAATCATGCACCCAAGCTAGGAAAAGCCACCCTCTCAAATTTGCTATACGCGGATGACTTAGTGCTGATAAGCCGGTCGCCAATAGGCCTTCAACATCTCCTGAACTGTACCCATGCCTTCTCGGTAAAGAATGCCCTACAAATAAACCTTAACAAATCTAAGGTCATGACAGTGAACTATAGGAAGAAAAGGATCCCTTGTTGGTACCTGAACGGAGAAAAGCTTGAACGGGTAGCCACATACAAGCCTCAGCTCCAGTCCATCCGAGGGAAGGCAACAATGACCTACCTTGCATTAAAAACACTAAAGCCCAAACTCCCTGATCTCACCCTTAAACCCTTCCTTGAAATCCTCCGAGCAAAACTTCAACTAACGCTCACTTATGGGAGTGAATCCCTGCATGGGAAGGATGCCGCACAGTTGGACACAGTTATAGCCAACTCTTATAGGGCCATCTTCAACCTCCCCAAATATGCTTCCCCGGCACAAATTCGTTTAGAATTTGGGCTTGTCAAACAAGCACTAGAAAGACGGAGTGCATATGTAGCTATCTGGCGCAAGATCCGCGACTCTGATTCTTACTCCCTAAATGCCAGCGTCTGGGAAGAGCTACTCAGATGCCGCACTTCATTGCCTAGGGACTACTTATTTGGATCTCTCGAAGTGCTAGGTTTGTCTGACATTTGGGAAACAGACATAGACCTCCAGTCCTTTAGAAAATTGGCCAAAAAGTCTGCACGGATAATCTCAATAATAGAAGATAAGAAAGATCTAGCCAACAGAGCGCACGGATGGATAACGGTGGGAGATTACGGCGAAATACGGCCACAAGCCTACCTTAACATCGGGATGAAAATAAAAGTGAAAGAAAAGTTTCTAAAACTGCGCCTTGGGGCTATCCCGATATTACCGCACCTGCCTCCATGGGAGAGATCTCATGTCTCGGACTTGTGTCGCCTGTGTAAATCGGGCAAGGAGGACATTGTCCACGTGATATGTATATGCCCGAGATTAAGGGATCTGAGGCACAACCTACTGCTACCATTTTTTAGATCATATGCTGTTCGGACCTGTAGGCAGGCAGTTAAACTGTGTTTCACCACCAGCAACATCAAACTGAACTGCCAAGTTGTGAAGTTCTTTGACCTAACAAAGGAAAGACTCAATCACACTTGAAAGACTCATTGGGATTTAGTAACAACCTTGAATTGACCACAGTAACTGCTGCATTTAGAAGAAAAAAAAAAAAGTTAAATTACTTTTATTGTCATATGGCTTTTACACTTTTGTAAAGATTTTAATTAATCATACACAAATAAAATTATTACTTGCAGTCTTCTAGTTGCAGTAGAATGTCGAAGGTCCAGAGTTTAGTTTCAGAATTTCAGTTCAGGATAATCTAAAGTCTCTAGACTCAGCTCCTAGCTTTATACTAATCTAAGGGGCTGGATTACCTGCGAGGTCCCTCCTATGGGTGGAACCAGGGAAGGGGGTGGTTACACCCCTTTCCCTTTGTCTAGTTTTGCGCCAGAGCTGGGGCTGGAGTGCCCCAGCAACTGGTTTCGACCGGGCTATGCATGGAGCACCTTGTGAGCCCCAGGCAGTGTCTCATTTCATTCAACCCACCCTGCCCCAATACACTACAGCACCTCCCTAGACAGGAAACCTATTGTCCAGGCCTCCCCTGCAGGAGTTTCGTCCAGCAGCAGGAGGTCAGACTCTTGTCTGTGGCAGTACCATCCATTTTGTGATGCTGAGGCTCTGTTTAACTTTAACCGGCTAAAGCTACAACTACATGTCTTCTCCCTCTAGAAGGGTGGAATGCTACCCCCGCCGCCAGAACTGGCGGGGGGTAGTATTCCAAAGCGTATGACACCTTACACGACATGTTTTGATAAAGCCAAACCAAAGTTAGCATTAACCGCGAGGATTATAATGCACTTAAGAGTATATGGTATGGCTATACCATAGAACAGCTATAAGGACATGGTTCCGAAAGCTGCAGACAGGCTCAGCTCATGCTAGAGCACCATCTCACATAAAACCAAGCACTCTGCCTCCAGGATTGTTAAGGCCTGCCATAGGAGTGACTTATAGGTATATATGTGTCTATATATAATGGGAGGCATAGGAATACTATACCTAAGCAAGGGGTGATTACACAACCTTGCCCCAGCTGACTGATCAGCCAGTTGTGTCATTTTGGATGGCCTGCCAGGGGTAGCATAATACATGCTGCAGCCTCTGGTAGGTCTTGGATGCACCTATGCCCTGGGTACCTATGGTACACTAAACAGGGGCTCACAAAGGTGACTCAATACCCAATTAGATATGTACCTAAAGTACATGGAGTCCATTTTACAAAGAGAGCAGATAGCCCGGGGCCCTGAATAGCAGGATCCCAGGCCAACTAAGTAAAAAACCAGCTAAACACTAGGCAAATAGTTGGGGTAACCATATAGTCAGATATCCACCTTCCTACAGACACAATTCTAGTCATGCAGAAACACACGCATACATGTACACAATGCATACACACACATGCAAATGAGGCTCGTAATTGTCTTAGCTCTGGTTTAGATCCTGCTGTACTCCACTCCTGTGCAGATAATGTGCTCAACTCATGCATGTTCAAACCTGCTCCTGCAGTCCCCCACTTCGGTGAGTCCACCCTGACTATTGCACTTGCTATTGCTGGTTCTGTATGTTTTTTAGGCAATTGTTCACACACACACACACACACATGGTGTGACTGATGGAGTGGGGCCTACAACATGGCCAACATCCTTGTGACTTTGCTAGATTCAGAGTGATGACCAATGGGCATGTAGCAGATACTGTAGGTCAAAACAGTGTGTGCTTGAGTGTTCTCATGAGGCCCTGCCATTGGTTTTGTTGGCTGCTACTCTAAGGGTCTTGAAATGAGCAGTGCAGCTTTCTTTGGTATGCACTGTGTTGCTTATTTGACTATATCTTTGAGACCTACCCCTTGGGTGCTGGTGAGCTATTGGTGGCTACTCATTAGCGACCCTGATTTAGCGGCAAGGCCCAGCTGTACTGTTTTGAAGCTTTTAAATAGGAAGAAGTTTTGACCCATTTTAATAGTGGTCAAGGGAGTAGTTTAAGCCTTGGCAATCAGACAAGTGCTGTCAGCCATAGATGTGTGTTATCTAAATGTGGAGGGTAGAAGAGGTTGTCTTGTGATTTTCGAGGCTCTCCACAAATGCCCAATGGCAACTTAGAAGAAGGAAAGTTGAGTCGCTCTGAGTGGGTGGGTAGCAAAAATGTGAATTGAGTAAGCTAGAATTTAGTCAACCATCTATTTCCCATAGGTGACAGATTTGGGTATTGGTTTCTAACCAGTATAAGGAGGTGTTCCGTTTTAGAAATACCAGGTATCTGAAAGAAACAGGTTAGTGTTAGATTCCTTACCTTAGAATATCCCCAGGAGTCAGACTGGATCCATAAAGTTTTGCGTAGCAGTACCCCGGCCCCGGCGGGTGCTCTGACCACTGCACCGTCGACGACTCCGGTCCCGACGCCGCAGGGCCCCTCAGGATCCAGGCCTGGATCCGTGACGACGCCTGTCAACCTCACGACCCCTCCGCCGGCGCCGTCACCAATGGTGTCTCCCCCGACGACAACGTCCCCGGTCCCAGCCCCGGTCCGGATCCGGCGTTGGACCGGCACCAGCTTCGACGCCGAGGGATGAGCAATTCATCTACAATCCGGCTCCATCATTTTACCCCGAGTATCAGGAGATGGATGTCGGGGAGGACTCGGAAGGGTCTGAGGACCCTCTGGCACAGGAGTTGAGCTAGGGAAGGCCAGTGGACTGGACACTTCGCCCGACACTGGATTTGTCTCCCCCCCTACCGTGGCTACGGAGGAGGGGGCTGCTTACAGCGTGGTGGTGACGAGGGCGGCCAAGGCCTTGGCTCTTTAGCTCCCCGTCGCGGACGTGAGTACTAACCTCCTCACTGAGGTGCTCAAACAGCAGGCAAGCTCCTTGGAGCCTCTCCTGCCGTTTAATGAAGCCCTCTCCAACTTTCTGCTGGGCACCAGGTCCAAGCCCGCTACAGGCCTTCCTGTAGATCGGATCGTGGCCCGCCGGCCCAGGGCGACCCTTGCTTTCTGTCCACCCACCCCACCCCTGAGAGTCTGGTTATCCAGGCCTCTAATTCCCAGACCGCATTCCTGACTGCCCCGCCAGATCGGTAATCCAAAAGGTATGACCAGTTTGGTAAGAAGCTGTTCTCCTCACTCAGTTTGCTGCTGCGGTCTGCCAACACCACCTGCCTTTTTGGCCGTTACACCCACTCTCTGTGGGATACGATTGCGGACGTGCCCAGGCAAAGCTTGCTCAAGCCCTTGCGGAAGGGCGGGATGCAGCGCGTTACTCCATATGATGTGGATTGGATACCACGGACTCGCTAGGTAGAGCGATTTCCACGACGGTGGCGGTTCGTCGCCACGCCTGGCTCAGGTCCACCAACTGTTCGGCTGATCTCCAGGCCATGCTCATGGACATGCAGTTCGATGGCAGTCGCCTTTTTGGCGACAAGGCAGACAGTGCGCTTGAGCGTTTCAAGGACTCCAGGGCTACGGCCAAGTCCTTGGGCTTGTCGGGCCAGCAAACTTCGGCCTTTCGCCCCTTTGCTGGCCAAGGAAGGGGCGCCCCTTCACTTCCTGCCAGCCACAGGCGGCAAAACCAACCTCAGCACGGTGGTGGACGTGGGAACCGCCGTGGCGGTGCCAGGGGACAACGGCAAGGCCAGTCCACATCCACCCCCGCAGCATCCACCTCAAAGCCCACCTAGTCCGTGCTTTCAGGCCCACTCGACGCCAGAGGGGGCAGGGTTCGCTATCACCTGCTCCACTGGCGCTCCATCACATCGGACAGGTGGGTGCTGCAAATCGTCTGAAGGGGCTACTCACTCCCCTTCGAGGCGACCCCTCCAGCCAAGCCACCGCAGTACCACCGCATGTCGGGGAATCACTTGAAACTTCTGCAGGAGGAAGTTGCGGCCCTCTTGGCCAAGGGGGCCATCAAGCGCGTTCCTGGGCCAGGAGTAGGACGTGGTTGCTACTCCCACTACTTTCGGGTACCCAAGAAGGGCAAAGGAGGCCTACGCCCTATCTTGGACCTCCGAAGTGTCAGCGGCTTCCTCCGGAAGGAGAAGTTCAAGATGCTGACCTTAGCTCAGGTCCTAGCTGCCCTAGACCCTGGAGACTGGATGGTAGCGTTGAACTTGCTGGACGCATATTTCCATATCCCCGTCCTGCCAGCCCACAGGCGTTACCTGCGGTACACGGTAGGCCACAAGCACTTTCAGTTCACCGTGCTCCCCTTTGGCCTTACCAGTGCCCCTCGGGTGTTCACGAAAGTGATGGCGGTGGTTGCAGCTTATCTGTGCAGATCGGGGGTGTCCGTCTTCCCCTATCTCGACGACTGGCTGTTGAAGGCGGGCTCGCCCCAGACAGTAGTCAGCCACCTCCAGACTACGGCCGACCTCCTGCACCTGCTGGGGTTCTCCATCAATGTGCCAAAGTCATACCTGTGCCCCTCTCAGAAGCTCCTCTTCATCGGAGCGTTTCTGGACTCTGCGCAGTTTGGGGTTTATCCTCCCGAACAGCGGGTTTGGGATATTCAGGCTCTGATTCCGATCTTTCAGCCTTTATCCCGTGTTGAAGTTGACTCTGCGGCTTCTGGGGCTGATGGCCTCCTGCATCCTTCTGGTGCATCTCGCCAGGTGGCGGATGCGGGCTCTGCAGTGGGACCTGAAGTTTCAGTGGACCCAGCATCAGTGCAACTTGTCCGACCATGTCTTGATCTCGGAGGGCACAGCAAGACAGTTGCAGTGGTGGCTCACGAACCGCGATTGGGTCAGCGGCAGATCCCTCTCCCTACCCCAACTGGAGCACTTAGTTGTGACCGTTGCGTCCCTCCTGGGCTGGAGGGGCCACATGGGAGAGGCGGAGCCCAGAGGCCTCTGGTCTCCGGCGGAGTCCCGGCTCCATATCAACCTTCTGGAGCTGCAGGCGATCCGACTTGCACTGAAGGCATTCCTCCCCTCTGTCCGGGGGAGTGTAGTGCAGGTGTTCACGGACAACACCACCATGTGGTACTCCAAAAAACAGGGCGGGTGGGGTCGTGGACTCTTTGTCAGGAGGCTCTGAACCTCTGGCAATGGCTGGAATGCCAGGGCGTCACCCTGGTGGTTCAACACCTGGCAGGTTCTCTGAACGCCAGGGCGTCTGAACTCAGTCACCGGTGCATGATAGATCACGAATGGCGTCTGAAATCTGACGTGGCGCAAGGTCTCTTTCAGCAGTGTGGAGAGCCTTGGTTAGATCTATTCGCCACCGAAGAGAACGCATAATGTCATCAGTTCTGCGCGTTGGAGTTTCCAAGGCGGCACTCGCTCGGAGACGCTTTTGTCGCGAGTGGAGCTGCGGTCTGTTGTACGCCTTTCCGCCTATACCACTTCTGCCCAGAGTTCTGAAGAAGATCAGGCGCGACCGGGCCCAAGTCATCCTTGTGGCTCCGGACTGGGCACAAAGGTACTGGTATACCGAGCTGCTCAGCATTCAGTCGATCCCCCGATTCGTCTGCCTCTTCAGGAGGACCTTCTGTCGCAGCAGCAGGGGATGGTCCTCCACCCGAACCTGTCCATTCTCCACCTCCATGCGTGAAGATTGAGCGGAGGCAGTTGAGGCCATTTGACTTGCCTCTTAAAGTCTGTGATGTGATTCTGGCAGCCAGGCGTCCCTCCACAAAATCGGTATACACCTGCAGGTGGAACAAGTTTGTGGCATAGTGCACAGCAAAGGCTGTGGATCCTCTCTCTGCCCCCCTTTCAGAGGTTCTCCTCTTCCTTCTTTCTCTTGCCCAGCAGGGCTCTGCTCTGGGCACTCCTAAGGGCTACCTCTCTGCCATTTCTGCCTTCTTGAGGCTTCCTGATCAGCCTTCTCTTTTCAAGTCCCCTGTTGTAAATAGATTCTTGAAGAGCATCACGCACATGTTTCCTCCTGTTCCTTTCTAGATGCCTTAGTGGGACTTGAACCTTGTTCTCACCTATCTGATGTGCGCTCCTTTCGAGCCACTTCACAATTGCCCTCTTCGACTTCTAACTCTTAAGACTGCATTCCTGGTTGCCATCACCTCTGCCAGGAGGGTGAGTGAGCTCCAGGCTCTATCTTCTAAGCCTCCTTTCCTTTCTGTCCATCCGGACAAAGTTGTTTTAAGAACTCGTCCTTCTTTCCTGCCCATGGTGGTTACAGCCTTTCACATCGGGCAGTCCATCACCTTGCCCACCTTCTTTCCGCCTCCGCATCCCTCGAAAGAGGAAGAGAGGCTCCACCGTCAGTACCCAAAACGTGCGCTCTCCTTCTCTCGATTGCACACGCCAGTTCCGGGTGGACGACCAGCTCTTTGTTGGTTACATGGTCGCGAAGAAGGGACAGGCGGTGCACAAACGAACCATCTCTCTGCGGGTCGTGTTGTGCATCAAGGTCTGTTACTCCTTGGCTAAAAAGGGCCCATTTCACTCGGGCCACAGCGGCTACTACTGCCCTGAGTCGGGGAGTCCCCTTGCAGGACAACTGTCAGGCAGCTACGTGGGCCTCGCTGCACACATTTGCTAGACACTACTTCCTGGACAGCCAAGTCCAGGGAGATGGCTTTTTTGGCCGTTCCGTTCTCCATGAATTTCTGGTGTGATCTTGGTTCGCAGACCCACCACCGGGGTTGGTATTGCTGGGGAATCTATTCTAAGGTAAGGAATCTAACACTAACCTGTTTCTTTCAGATGCACAAGTTACTTGTAATGATATATCTGTAAGAAACAGTAGTTAGTGTTAGATTACTTACCGCCTCACCCATCCTCCCCGTTCTGCGAACCGACATCTAGGGTTAAGGTATTCCCTTTGAGGGCCCTAGTTTTATGGCACCAGTGTCGGTCTCTGGCATGGCTCTGCATTCCTGGCGCGGAAAGCTATGCACAAGAACTGACGTCAGCCCGCGAGGGCGGCGTCTAAGTACTCCGACGACATCATCCCATCGCTGACAACGGACACGGAGCCGCAGACGACGCCTACCGACGCGCAGGGGTACTGCTACGCAAAACTTTCCGGATCCAGTCTGACGCCTGGGGATATTCTAAGGTAAGGAATCTAACACTAACTACTGTTTCTTACAGATATATCATTACCGAAGGTAAGTAACTTGTGCTTTGGGCTACCCTTTTATCTGTACGTGTAAAAGCTATTCCTGAATATTTGTAGTAGTGTCCAAGGGTAATGTCCAAGCATGATTGTGTGAAAAAGAGTATGGAGGTAATTGAGACTCTGAGATTGTCAGAGAGGGTATGCCGGGTAGCGGCAGAGGCCATGACATTTAGCTCTGTTGCAGAGGACTGTCCGCCCTATGTAGAGATCCCCCCCACCTGCGAGTCTGCTGGATATATGGCATGTTTAAAACGTTTGATTACCAAACTTCTTTGTTTAAGAAAATAGTTTTCTTCCTGCATGTCTAGCTCTTCTACATTTCCACTGTCAGTGTCCACTAGGCCTTAATATTGTCATGGAAAATCAGTGATGTTTGCCCTGTCCTCAAAAGGGTGTGAAAACCTTTACTATGAGCTGGTGATCCTGTGGTGGATGAGTCATTGGATCAGGGGTTGCCATGAACCGGACCTGGTGAGGTTGCCGTTGATAACCCTGCAGTTTTGTCACCTCTAAATAGGCTGATGGTGCTGCATGTTCTGGGGTTAGGAAGACTGTTATATTATATTATTTCTCCCGTTTTACCAAAGCCTAAAAAAAACCCACGTTTTAAAATATTTATTTCTGAAATATTTTTTTTTAAAACATCTTTTTATTTTGATAACAATGCTCATTGTACATTAACTCTGTTGGAGGTACGGTGCATATCACATCATATTTTGACATCGTATCCCTCCCTTGGGTGGTCACCCCCTTTTTGGGGAACAGAGACCCACTATCCAAATCTATCTAGTAATTTTGTATCTCCGGGAAGTCCCAGAGAATGGAGATTAAAGGATCCTCTTGTTTACAGCCTCTTGCACATAAAGGTAAATTTCCCTTTCCCAGTTTGTGTAGCAGGGTGCATGGGTAATATGCGTTATGCAGGATTTTTAGTTGTATAAGCCTGAACCTGACTTGAATTGCTATGTCCCAAGGGCTCTGCAGGGCATTCACCCACTCCTCATCCTCGATGCCTCCCACATCCTCCGCCCAGGTCCTCTGAAGCTGTCCCATCGGGTCTGGGGAATTGTTTGTTTTTGGTATACCACTGTTATTCCTTTTTCTGGGATGGGGTTAGCTCACAATCTAACCTCCAGAGGAGAGAAGTCAGGGAGACAGGTACTCTCCCGGATGTGTCTCCAGAGCGCATGGCCTAGTTGGTAATACCCAAGTCCCTGCATGGAGGCGAGGCCAAACTCCTGACTAAGGGTCTCGAAAGAGAGCAAGGAGCTTCTTCTCCAAACATCTCCCAGGTGCTCATTCCCAGTCCTCTTCCATCCCAAAATCCCCTGCAGTCCTGCTACCTCCCTTAGCTGGTTACTATGCCAAAGCTGGGTTATTGCTGTTAGCTTGGATTGACAAGCCAGCTATCTGTTGGCATATGTCCAGCACCGAACTGTAGGCTCCGTATGTTTTGTAGTCCCAGTTTCTGTTTACCTGTGTATCGGATCGTTTTGTGGTTTCCATCCGGCATGGATGCTCTATTTACCCTATAGGCCGTCTTGTTATGGTCAGTGTATACCCAGCCGTGGATTAACAGGCGCTGCAAGGCCAAGTAGTAACTCCTGATGTCCAGGATCATCTGCCCGCCTTCGTTAAATGCCTCCTTGAAGTTTGGTTAAGGCTATACGTGCCGAGATTTCATTGTATGAATAATTGGTCATCTCTGGGGACAAATATCCCCAAATATCTGAATGTCTCAGATACTATTGGAGCTGCACAGTTTGCAGGGAGCTTTGGTGGGGTCCCCGACAGGGCATATATTAAGTAACTCTCCCAATTCATTGCATATCCTGCATAACTTCTGAAAAGTTTGAAAACATGCAAGATGCGTTCAATAGAGGCATAAGACCTGGAAAAGTACAAGACTATATTGTCTGATTATAGGGAGATACGTTCCTCCCACCCGTTGGATGTGGGAATGCTCTATATCAGTGGGTCTTCATGTATCCATACTTCTAATGGTTCCAGAGCCAAAGCAAAAAAGTGGGCTGACAAAGGGCATCCCTGCCTAGTACCTCTACCCAATGATATAACCTCAGAGATATTTCTGTTAACCCTCACCCTGGCTAATGGGGCCTGGTATAGCAGTCTGACCCAAGTGCAGAATCTCTGGCCAAAACCCCACTGTTAGACCTGGCATCATTGGCGTGAGTCTTCCGTCCATTTTTACTGATTGCCTCCTCTGTTTTTGATATGTTTTTGCTGGTTATATGC
Organism: Lissotriton helveticus; assembly: GCF_964261635.1. Classification (NCBI taxonomy): domain Eukaryota; kingdom Metazoa; phylum Chordata; class Amphibia; order Caudata; family Salamandridae; genus Lissotriton; species Lissotriton helveticus. Next base: position 258,370,222 of record NC_136063.1, on the reverse strand, counting down.
TTTGGGCACTGTGCCACTGCTATTCAGTGCCACAGTGCAAGTGCTCCCTATGTTAAATTGATGTATTGATTAGTGATTCCATGATTGGGTTATTTGATTTACTTGTCAGCCCCCAGTACAATGCACCATGTGTGCCCAGGGCTTGTAAATCAAATGCTGCGGGTGGGCTTGCAGCACTGGTTGTGCCACCCTCAGAAGCAGCTTGTAAATTTTGTCTCAGGCCTGCCATTGCAAGGCCTGTGTGCAGTCTGTGACTGCATGTCGACTTGGCAAGTGCACCCACTTTCCAGTCCCTAAACCTTCCCTTGGCTTCATATCAGACACCCCTATGGTAGGCCCAAGGGCAGGGTGCATTGTAAGTATAAGGTAGGACATGCCCTGGTGCGTGTAGCATGTCCTAATAGTGAATTACAGCCATTTCCGTTTTTTACTATTGCAAGGCTACCTGTTCTCCATAGGCCAGAATGGGCAGTTAGATTATTACATTTTATAATCCTAACTGACTCAGGGAACAATGGTAGAAATTCGAATTTAGTATGCCTGAACTCAGAATGATAAAAATATCTTTTAGTAAAATAGTTTTAACATTCTGTGTTTGAAAATGCCACTTTTAGAAAGTCGGTATTTTCTTGCCTAACTGTCCAGGCCTGCCTCTGCTAGGTTGTGTATTCCTTGTCTGGAGTTTTGAGTTACAGGGCTGGGGGATTCCAGGAGACCGGCTGGGCAGCCCAGTGGTGAATAGAGAGATCTGCATCTAGATGGGAGGGAGGAGTTGCACCTGGGACCTGAATAGGGCTGGGCCTTCCCTCTACAATGCTGGCTCCACCTCCTGTGGTGTGTCTGATGTCTCTGCCCTGCACTGTGAAAGGAGAGGAGGAGTCTTGTCAACAAAGTGCTCCAGAGCTGTGCCTTCCCTCCCCTGTGCTGGCTCCACCTCCTGTGGGGCAGATGATGGCTCTGCCCTGCACTGTGAAAGGAAGGAAAGAGTCATGAAAACAAAGTGCTCAGGAACTGGTTTGGATTAGGCAGAGGCCTCTCTGCCTTCAGAGAACAAAGGATTTTGGGGTATAAATATTGGGACCTAGTCCCAAGAACTTTAGATCACTTCTGGGAACAAGAAACCTTTTGCCAAGGAGAAGAACTAAGGAAGCTGCAGGAGTTTGGATTGCCCCTCTGCCAGTGTGCTGTTTGCTGGGTTGGCCTGCAGTGGTTTCTTCATTGCCAAGGAAAGGAGAAGGAACTTTTTAAGAACTTTCATCATCTTACAGAATATTCTCCAAGGGCTTGCATTTGTGCTTGCCTCCTGCTGAAGTCTCACGGACAAAAGACTTAATCTCCAGCTCCCCTCAGAGTTTCCTTGCTGGGAATTCTGTTTGCCAAAGCCTGCGTATTGCTGGGAGCTGGAAGCGCGACGCATCGAGAAGAAGCCTGACGCCGCAGCAGAGATCGTCGCATGGCCAGAGAAGCGTGCCTTCGCCGCATCTCCCAGGAAGCGTGTCTTCATCAAAGCTGCCTGCTGTCGCATCACCGGAGAAGCATGACGCCATCGAGAGAGTTGCCATTGCATCACCAGAGAAGCGTGTCGCAGGGCCTATCGCGGCTCCAAAGTACAGAGTCGTCGCAAGGCTGCCAAGGCGTCTACTCATCATCACTGCATCGTCGCATCAAGGGCGCCATCTTCTCGCATCACACCAGGATTATCGCATCTCATCGAGGCGCAAGCCGAGAACCTATGCATCATCTCCGCACCGGTAAGGATCACGACGCATCCCCTACTCTGTGCAAGCTTTGAGGCGCGACGCATCATCTCCCCCAGGTCACGGAACCGACGCATCTCCCCTTTTCATTTTGCGTTAGGCATCCAGGTACTTTGTTGAGAACTTGTTAGCATTTATTATCAACTTGAACTAAGCAACTTTTATCATCTTTAAGTCAATCTTAAGTACAGTATTGTGGATTTTTGTTGTTTGTGGTCTTGTGTTAAGTCTATATAAAGAATACTTATTTTTATAAAAACCTGTGTTGTGTCCATCTGTAGTGTTTTCACTGTATTACTGTGTATCTTCGCAAATGCCTAACACACTGCCTTTGAGATACGCCTGTCTGCTCGTGCCAAGCTACCAAGGGGGTCAGCAGGGGTCATTTGGGAGTATAATCCCCTTATGCTGACTTAGAAGTAAGGGTCCCTACTTGGACAAAGGTGAATACCATTGCCAACTAGAGACCCCCAGATCTAACACCCACCTTGCCAATAGCGCGAATAGGTATATCCAATCTATACTATCGAATGCCATAGCTGCATCTAGTGTCATCAATGCCGTCTGGTGGGTTGTAAGCTCCTTGTTCATGTTTAGGACCCTGCACATCCAGCGCAGATCGAGCCTAGTGCTTCTATGTGGTATAATGCCCGATTAGTCAACATGTATAATGTCTGGGAGAACAGCCATCCGTCTATTTGGTAGGGCTTACACCAGGACCGCCGCTTTGAGGTTTAAGAGGGAGATTGGTCCATAAGAGCCACATTTCTCCTGAGGCTTCCCCTTCTTATGTATCACCACTATCGTGGCCATTTGTTGATCTTCTGGGAGGGACCCTTCCTCTGCCATAGCCCAGAACATCTCTAGCATTGGCCCTGAGATTTTACCAGAGAGTCCTTTATAAAGCTCTATTGGCAACCCGTTGGACCCAGAGGCCTTTCCAGATTGCAATCAGCCTAGAGCTGCTTCTTTCTCTTCGTCCATCAAATCAACCTCTAGAGTGTCCCTGATCTCATCCGACACTGTCGGGATTGAGAACTCGCTTAAGAGTTCCTCACAGTCCGAGTAAGATCTGGCACTCCTGGGCTTAAAGAGGTCCTCGTAATATGTGGCAAAAGTCTTTGCTATTTCTGTGCTTGTGGTCTGTAGGGCTCCCTTACTGTCTCTGACTCCCGAAACCCAAAATCTGTGCCCATCTCTCTTGTCCAACCATCCCAGTAGTTTTGACGTCTTGTCCCCAACTTCATATATTCTCTGTTGCGTAGCCAGCGCCTGCAAACAAGCTGTTTCCTGAGCATGATTTCGGAGGTCTTGCTGCCGCAGTACTAATTTGTTTCGGGCCTCGGCTGTAGGATTTCTTATTACCTTCCCCTTTGGCCTTTGGATATCCTGTTCTATCATTTTACATACTACTCGTGGCTCCTTTTTCTTTCCCCCCGAATGCCCCCGAATGACCTTCTTAAATGCCTCCCAACGGGTGCATGGGGACGAAACTGAGCCCCTATTTTCCTAGAAGTATAACTCAGCCCCAGAAATCAATTTCTCTTTAATATCTTTGTCCTTCAGGTACCATGGCTCTATTCTGGGGTAGTTATTGGTGTAAATTGTCGTTCCTTCTAATGACACTCCCACGGCAGGTGGTCTGATACGCCCCATGTTAGATGCTTCGCTCCCTGGTTGCTCCCCACTTGATCATTTCGCGTTAACAGGTAATCAATGCGGGCTAGGGTCCCTTGTGATGCAGAGTAATATGTATATTGTTTTTGAAGGGGGGTCTGGATTCTCCTTATATTTGTCAGGCCCATTGCAGAGTGAAAGTCAGGGAGGGTCATACCCCATCTGGTATCTAGCTAAACTCAAGCGGTCAAGTTCCGGATTCATAACATAGTTCATGCCTCCCCCACAAGGAGAATTCCTGGCTGCAGTTTTAGAAGTAGGTAGGACCGTGGCATGTAATTTGGGCAGAGCGTAAAGGGAGCAAAGATTTACGGTTCGGCCTCCCTAGATGCCTGACAAAGCCATATAACATCCTAAAGTTTCGGACAATATTGTCCCAATTGTTAGAGGTGCCTGTTTTTTCAACAGAATACCCACACCCCGGGAGTTGGATGTAAAACCGGAATGGGCTCTTAGTTTATAGTCCAGGGCCTTATATTGGTTCCCCTTCCAGTGTGTCTCCCGCATCAGCACAATATTGGGCAGATCTCATTAGAAGTGTTGTAAAACCAGGGTACGTTTAATTTTGTTGCCCAGACCGTTTACATTCCAAACCATATACTTAGAGTTGCTTGTGTTGAGGAACCCATTAGTGGCTGTTAGCTCCCTCCCAGTGTCCCACAATCAGGGACAAGATATCTAGAATTCGCACTGTACATTTACTGGTATCTTTATGAGCATAACTGTGCGCCCAAACAATACAAACATTAAAAACTCCTATAGCCCCCCCCCCGCTACCCTGCTTTGTGAGAGAAAAATCCCCCACCACCCCAACCTGCAGAATACCTGCGCCCAAAACTGCACATTAAGTAAATGGAGGGCAAATCGCCTCCGACACTTTAGTTTCAAATCATGATGAACTTATTCAAACTTATGACCCCGACCCTTATAATATTAAACCTGCTGCAACATCGTTATACCATAGATATTTTTGGAGGATACTGTTCCTTGCCACCTTGACTCCTGTTCAGTGTCACCTGAAAGTCCCTATAATGTCGTAACTGGTCCATGCTGTCGTAGACGGTTCAGCCATTTTCGTGACTCTCACTTTCTTGTTCAGACCGGTGAGCATGGGTCACCTGGTCACCCGCCTCATGTGGACAGATCCGGGAGACCGGTGGTCTCTTTTGGCGTTTACTCTTGCCGCGCACTCTCCATCCTTCAAGCCAGTCCCAGGCCTCCTCGGGTGACGTGAAGAAGAGCTTCTTTCCCTCCGCCAGAACTTTGAACTTTGCTGGGAAGAGAATCATATATTTGAGGTTTTTATCTTGTAAGGCTTTCTTTACAGCATCAAATGACCTTCTTTGGTGCTGTACCTGGAGGGTGAAATCTTGGATAAAACGTATTGTTGCGTTTTCATATTGTAGATCTCCCTGAGAACGCGCCGTTTGCAAAATCTCATCACGATCTCGAAAGTCCAGGATTCTGGCAATGATTGTGCGTGGGGGTGCCCCTGGACACGGCAGTGGCCCAATGCTCTGTGTGCCTATTCAACTGACTTGTGGTTGGAGAGTATGAAGGATCAGGTTTTCCAGGAAGAGATCCGCTGATTAGCCCGCAGCCCCCTCAGGCACCGCACCACGCTGATATTGTTGCACCTGACCCTTCCTTCCTGGTTTTCGATGCAGGCCATTACATGATTTTGTTGCTTTGTGAGACATGCAACCTGATCTTCCAGTCTTTTGGTCATTCCTTGGATACTTCCTATGTAAATGTCTGCCTTATTCGCAATTTTGCGAAGGTCAGCTCTCAATAGATTCACCTGCGCTGGGGTCCGGAACAACCCCCCCCCAATAACCCTCCACCCCCAGGTTGCCCCATTGCAACTGTGTATTTCTTAATCTGATTTGATTGGCCCACGGTTGCACTCTTGTTACGGACCATTGTGGGTCCTCCCTATTGTCGTATTCAATACGTTGTCCCTACTTGCAGGCCCGATGGCACCTGATAGCCCCCCCTCTGTTGATGTGGGCCAGCTCCCAGCGTCGTGATATGATTTGAAGGCATGCCTCCATTCAGGAGTAAGGGGTATGTCCAGCAGGGTCCAACTGGCCTCCTCTTTCTTTGTCTGGGAGTCACTTGCATGTTGGAAGCTATGTGGATCAATGTTGATGGCTCCCACCCTGTTTAAGGTGTTCTTGCCGCGAGGGCAGTCACCCCTACACTACAGACGCAGACTTTCCGTGCGAAGGGGGCCGCAATCACTGTTCTTCGCCGCCTCTCTCTTGTTGTTCCTCTCAAGTTTACCGCAGCTCGGGACCCCAACGACACCGTTCCCCCTAGCAGGAGCGCGAGGCCCCTGCCCTCCTCAATGCAAGTTGCCACCGCTGGCACTCTGGGTCTCGTCCAAGATCCCTCGGAGAGTCCCCTCAGGGCTAGGCCGAGCTCTGGCCGCCACGCTCCCCACAGGTCCGGCTGCTGACCCGCAGTGAGATTCACGATCACTCTCACCTTTGTCAGCCCCAGGAGCGCAAGGGTCTTTGTTTCTTCCGGCGGGCGCTCAGTCCGGTCCCGAGCTTATCTCCATGGAGCTGCACAGGATCCATTTCAGCCCTCCGATTCTTCGGAGGGATTCAGTCTGGCCTCCCGGATTGTCCCAGCTACAGGCTCTCCAGCTCAGCGGCACTCTGGAACACTCACAAGCCCCTGAGGAAACTTCTCCTGTACCCTGGAGATACTACCCAGGTGGTCAGGTATGCAGTTCGATCGCATGCAAATTATTACGAATATTTACCTAGGTCTATGCACTGTCGGCTAGCGGAACTTGCTCAGTGCTCGGCCATCTTGGTCGGCTACAAGCCACGCCCCCTCCCCACCTATTCTCTGAATTTATTAAATTGCTTCTTGCCTGTAGCTTTGCTCATAAATATTTAAGCTAGGGGTCCTAAAAAGTTTATCGGTCATAATGTTTTAGAGGGAATAGCAATTCTCTTGATACGCCAACCTTTAATGACATATATTTCCAGGATCTTGCAAAGAGAACAGATCTCTATACCATCTATTAGATCTCTCATACCGATAAGCCATCCTACTGTATTGAACATCATCTGTCTTTATAGACCAACTTTTGTTGTATGTACAAGAAGTAAACTTACACTTTGAAAAAAATCATATCTTGTTCTGTAAGAACTGTAGGACAAGTTGGGGTTTTATATGTACTTGCCCACTATGCCCAATTATCTCAGGGCTATCACCTATGCTGTCCTTATGTTGATTTTAAAGTGTAATTCAGTTATGTTGATGTTAAGGCCTGAGATGGTCCATGAGGAATTAATCCTGCTATTTGTCTATGTTTTGTTTACTTTATGCTGGAACTTGTGGGAACTTGTGGGTAAAGCTGGTATTAGTAGAATTAAAACTAGTATTGGACTAAAGCCGGAATGCTTAATGGGGTCTCTATTATTTAATCTGTTTAATACAGGCTTATATACTAAACTTCACATGATTGTTAGCCACCCCCAAAACAATGTGTAGAACAGCTGTGGGTAACAAATGATTGCATATAATTATTTAGTTATTTCCAAAGCTGTGTAGGCCTGTAGCAAGCAAGTTGATTTCTGCCTGTAACAAAAACTGGTTTTTAATACTAGTTTTTTATATGGTGTATATACTGTATTTTAATTTTGTTCCATGTTTTTTTTTCTTTCTAATTCACTATATTGTCTCAACAGTCTTCCGAAATCTTTGGAGAAGCATGAGAAAATTTTGTTTTTCTTGACCAACGTGATTGCAGAATCATTAGGTGGCAGTGGATACAGTGTGGAGAGGTTGTCAGTGCCATATGTACCCCATGTAACAGGTAAGCAGTTGCACATTTCTTAACACTAACGCAATCCGCCTTCTCCAATTAATCCTGCTTTGGCACATAAGTTCTTCTATCTTTACACACGTTGTTCAGCAACGTTTTATGACACGTATAGATTAGTTTCTTCACAAGCATAGTAATTATTCTTGCTTATAAATCAACATAACTCTGTTGGCCTACGTTGATGATGTTCTGGCCTTAACTACCCCTTTGCTGTCTTTTTCCTTCCTCTCCCCCAGATTGGAATTTAGACATACAAGCAATAAGAAGGGTCACCAGCTCTGAATAGATACTTAAGTGGAATAGCTGCAGGCTGGCTCAAACTGTTCATTATCATTTTCGGTTTTCCAAAACCATATTGTTCTGCCCCTTCTGGAGTTACGAACAGTTGCGGCCTACTGGTATTACCATTATGACTCTCCTGGTTATAGAAGGATTCTTAGTTATGTCTCAGTGTTTGGTAACAAAAATATACATAGTGGCTGCAAACTGAATGTGCAGCAGTGAATCACAAAACTGCTCTGGGGTCATATGAGGGGACAAGAAAGTATGACAAGTTTGTGTTTCTTTGATTATTCAACCTGTACTGACATCTGGTAAAAGCGCTGAAGGCAGTTAGTTGTTGATGAGGACATTACCATTGCCTTTTTCCTTCCTGTAGGTGGCAAGTACAGGCATTACCACGCAAAAAAATGTGTCATTTATGGGATAGATCCTATTGGCTCCAATGCGCTGTCCTAATAGTCTAGTGAGTGGTGAGCAGCTGCTGGACTAGCGGTCAGTTAGATTGCAAGCTGAGAAAGAGGGGTTCGTTTCGGAAGAGGATCTGTTCTTCATTGATATGTCTACAGCTTATGCTCATATAAGTCTGTGTGTGGTCTACCAAGGTGTTATTTAGCAGCTCAAACTGAGTAATAGTAGGTTGGTGCTTGGCCCTCTCCAATGATCTAATTTAGGCATGTAAATGTGACGTGCCATTATTAGGGCACCTTAGTGATGTTAATGTTAAAGAATTTGTAAAGTGTGCTTATACCAAAATAGGCGTCTTGTCACTGTTGGCAAGAACTCTAAGATTTGTCAATAATCAAATACAGAAGAAGACGTTTAAGGAGTACAGACCCATTGATCTAAAGAAAAATGGCATGTTTTTAAATCCTTCCTAAATTTCAAGAGTTTTGGTTGAGCTCTTAGATGTTCTAGCAGTAAATTCCACCATTTTGCTGCCGTTTAGGTAAAGCTTCTCCCACCCCTTTGGGCTTTTCTTATTCTGGGTACTTATACTTTGTTAGCAGTTCTAGATTGTAAGGTACCGGTGTGGGGTGTACCAGTTGAAAATGTCCTGCAAGAAAAATGTACCATTTTGATGTAGTCCCTTGTGAACCCAAAGAAGCACTTTGAATTGAATATGCTCCCTAATTGGGAGCCAGTGAAGTTCCCAAATGGAATTCGAGACTTAGTTGGTTCAACAGAGCTCTTGCTGCCGCGTTTTGCAGAGTCTGAAGTTTATTGAGAAGACTGACTTGGCAGCCTACAAATAGTCCTTTGCAATAATCATTTTTTCTGTTAACAATATATTAATTACTGCTTTCCTGTGCTATAATTGTCAAAATGGTAACATCATTTTTAAAATTTTCATCATCAAGAAACAGGAGGAGGTCACTTGATTTGAATGTTCTATGAAGGTTAATCTGTCGTCAAAAATGACACCCAGACGCCTTGCCATCTAGGCTGGAATTGGTAGCGAACTAAAGTTAGATGGCCACTAGGCAGTACTCCTGGAAGTATTGTTGCTTGCTGATGTTGGTGATTCACTTGCAGCATTTGAGGTAAAAGGATCATTTAAGGTTGATCTCGGGACTTTGGTCAATGTATTAATTTCTCTTGCAAGTTTCCTCATTAGAGTTTGCAGGAAATTATTTAACCTTAAAACAGCATACTTTTTGCTAACAGCATGAATTTTGCCTTATTTAATTTTTCTACTTTATGCACTTTCTTAACTAAAAAGGAGGTATCTTGGTTCCCAAAAGTCAAAATTTTCCACAATCCACTATTCAGTCAACAACCAAAGAGCTACGTAAAGTGCAGTAAAAGCTCAAACTGAAATAGGTACCTGCAGACCTGACACACTTCTGTGGAAACAAGAGAAAACACAGTTTGGGGTGCTAGACTTTCTTTGTGTCAGACTAATAAATTGTATTTCCACCTTGGATAGCCTGGTTGTGTGATCAGTTTCATTTTGCATCTATTATATATTCGAACGTCAACATTTACTTTTTTGTAATATCATGCATTATGTGCTGGTTAATTTGAGAAGTTTCCCCAAGTGTGTGAAAAACTTGAAAGCCTCAGTTTAATGCATCTTAAGCCTTAGTTTGTACTGGTAGATGCTATCTGGTTAGGTATTTTTTTATTGCTGTATTAATATTAATTTGTTCTGCACTGGAAGGATTGAACGGTGAGCAAGTCTGTCAGCCATGTCTTCTAGTTAATTTTTAGATCGAACCAGAGACAGTGGTCTAAGCTAACTTTGGAATCAACTTCCTGAAGCAGCACTACAACAAAGAAGCAAAAAAGCTAGCAGAGTCTGCAAGTCCTGCTCAGGATTACCTTTGCCCCATAGAAGGCCAGAGTCACTCTTGCTATGAACGTTATATTGTCTTTTTAGGAGAATAGGGATATTTGCTAACTATACAAAATTGCTTCAATGAACTGAATGGTCTTCCGACACAGAAGTGAACAATTGTGATTTTATTTGTTGATATGAAATCCTCCTTTGTGCAAAATGAGAATTTGCCTAGTAAGCCACCTTAAAATTCCTGGGGTGGTTACGAGTGTCTGAAATCAAAATGTAGCTGGCGCACAACCTCTTCACGTCTATGTAATGATATCACGTAGTGCTTCCAACCTAAATTGGTTGCATCCCCATGGGCACACCCGTGTTCCAACGAGTAGGACTCCAAAGACATTTTTCACAACAGATTCATTTAAATCGTAATCCATTTATTCAATATCCAATTCCTTCAAATTATATTCATTTCATCTCATCCCAAATTTGTTTTTGAAATTACTCCTTGTTTAATACAGCCTTTATGGCTCCTATGCATTTCGGGCTGAAAGCCCTTCTTCAGGGAGCATCACTGCAAAAAGATCGTAGCACACATGATTTTGATCTCATAATGACCACTAACTCTCAAATTAAATCGTTTACATTACAATACATACTCGGTGTGCAGAAAAGATGTCTAGAATAATCATTGAATTGCAACATTGGCTATTCGCATGCTTCTTACACTCGTGTATGTGTTATAACCATGTATATTATCAACTCCACTTCCTATAGCGTGTGGTTGTGAAATCTAAATGCACTCCGTAATGTTCAAGCATTAAATATCAAGATATGACCTCTATCCCGAACATGCTTTGTGTCCTCATGAAGACAAACCGCGTTATACCGCGTTATACCCCACGTGTGTACAACTCATAAATATTGTTAACTCACGGCATTCGGTACTCGTAATAGTCCTGCCCTGTTCATGAAGAGATACATTTCGGTTAATGTGATCACTCAACAGTATTATTGTCAAGAAGGGTGCTTGTTGTAGCTAAACTTACTTTTCGTAAGTTCCCGACGTTTTCTCCTGTAGCGTAGTTGCATGTGCCAATCTACAGCACTTCCGCGTTGTTTAGTGCCCTTACTCACGAGGTTATTATGTTAGTCACGTGGTCGCAGTACCCGAGATTTCATAGATACCGTCAAAAGAATATATACATCGCATGCGGTCTAAACGATAGATTCTAAACAGAGAATAACCTTCCGATAATTGCATCTACTGTGCTTCCATAATATTAAAAAGGCAACAGATATTACCACACTTTCATGTGAAATTTACGGTGCGCAATAAATAGCGCTACAAAAAAGTAGAACGATCTCATATATTCGAAATGGTAGAGTACTGGTCATATACGGACGTGTCAGAATGTCAATGGAAACTATTCTAAAAGTTGTAAGGGGTAAATGTGTAAAGCTAATGCTGAAATGTTAAGTAAAAGCTTGTATAGTGTACCATAAGTGTCAGATCCATTATTGAATCAACAATGTAAGCATACCAAAGTAACAGAAACTGTAAAGTATGCTGTCCTTTAATCATATCGTTAAAGGTCTATACGTTCATTCAGACCATTTGTTTTACATTAATTGAGTTTCATGATCCGAAAGTTCTCTCGTCGCAACAAGTATTTATTGTTGTCTCTTCCGTTCATCTTCTATACTGTTTCCAAAATCAAAAACTTCAGTTGTGATCTATTGTGGTGCTGTTCCATAAAGTGTGTGGCAACTACTGATTTCATGTTCTTAGTTCTGATGTTAGATTTATGTTCATCGATTTGTGTCTTGATTTTTCGTTCGGTTTTCCCCACATAGACTTTGCCACATGGGCATTTCAATAAGTAGATCACATTAGCTGTGTCACAGGTCGCAGAAACTCGTAATTAATTTGATGCTGTATCCCTTCATAGGGTGGGCTATATTGGTCCCTTTTATTATATTATTGTTGCAATTCATGCAAGGTCTAGTTGCTTTTGATCAGAATTTCGCCCACGTTCTTATTCCTGGTATATGCGAATAGCGGCGGTTGTGAAAACATCGATTTGAAGTCAGATTCCAATCCCAATATTGGCCAATGATGATTAATTATTCTTTTAAAGTTGGTACTTAGATTACGAAATTTTGATACTATGACCATTCTGGTGTTTTCCTGTTTGGTAGTTTTTTTCAACAAATCCGTTCTGCAAGTCGAATGTGTCCGCTGTTTTGCTCTTTCTGTGGTGGGGTCTTGATATCCTCTATCTTCGAAATTTTACCTATTACTTCTATTCTCTCACTTGATTTTAATGGATCTGATGTTATCCGTTTGACTCTTAGCATTTGGGAGACTGGTAGATGTTCTTTTAGCGAAGTTTGGTGAAAGCTTGTATAATGTAACATGTTATTTTTATCTGTTGGTTTTCGGAATATGTCGGTTTCCAAGCCTTTCTTTATCAGTTAATGTGATTTCCTCATCTAAGAAGGTTATTTTACTTTCTGAAATTTCCCAGGTAAAACTGTATGTGATCGTCTATATCGTTCAGTGCCAGCAGTACTTTTTCCAATTCATTCTGTGTGTTTTTCCACAGGATGAAAACGTCATCAATTTATCGCACAAGTAATTTGATATTGTCTTGCCAATCTGGTTGTGATAGTATATGTTCTTCCTCAAACTTCTGCATAAACAGATTCGCATATGCCGGCGCAGCGCAATTGCCCATGGAAGTGCCCGCTAATTGAAGATACCAATCCTCCTTATATTTAAAGTAGCTCTGATATAGAGTGAAGTACATGAGCTCCATCCAAAACACTTGCATTGGTAGTTCCAGATCAGTTCTCGTTGAGGCTTGAGATGTCATCAGTGATGTCATCAGTGATGTCACTGACCATGTCATGAATGATGTAGTATATGACATCATCAGCAGTGGATTGCGGGCACGCAAGTTATAGTTAGTACAACTAACTATAACGGAGGAATTTCAATGGTTTGGTAGAGTGAAATGTCCAGCTAACTATAACACCCCTAAAACCTATGTTTTCTTCAGTGAATTTCTAAGGTTTTTTAAATGCTAATTCCTAACTATAACAAGTCTGAAACCTATGGTTTTTTCTGTGAATTTTAAAGGTTTTTTAAATGCTAATTCCTAACTATAACATGTCTGAAACCTATGCTTTTTTCAGTGAATTTCAAAGGTTTTGTATATGACAATTTTTAAATGTATTAATTGTTGTATTTATTTTTTTTATACTGATTTACTACATTTTTTTAAACTATTTATTGTTAGATATTTTATTTTTTAAATTACATATGTTTAATATAAATTAATTTTTTAAAAAAAAATATTGAAATTTGAATATTTTTATTTTATTTTATACTAGCAGCCAGTCCCGACGTTGTCCGGGTATGAATTGCTGCCGGCCAGTAGTATATTGTTTTGTAGGATTTCGTTTTGATAGCATTTCTTATCTGTGACAGCCCTTTGAAACGCTCTGATTCACAGTGCACTGCTGATGCACTTAAGAGTGCGCGTTCAGTAGTGTGAACTGGAGTTTCCCTACTTTGTTTCCTTGCAATATTATATAGCGCGAACTCGACAACATGGCATGAGCACAATTTACAGTACAGAAGAACACAATCATTTGTGGTAGACACGGGGAAACAAAGCGATTTGCCTGGAATCACAGGATGTTGAGCTGATGCCGATTTTCGAATGTAGCTCCCCAGCTCTAAAGTTCGCAATTCTAGAACTTGTGGCGGGAGGTGTGTCTAAAAGTGTATGTTGGTGCTGACCATCATTGAGAGAGACCTGTGCATTTTTCAAATGGGTGGTGAAAAAATAGGAGTATGTTGCTGGAGATGTGGGCCGCCGTGCCACCAACGTACTTACCGGGGGAGGGTAAACACCCATTATTCCGCATACCATCACTCCGCATACTTTCATTACGAAAGTACCATGACTCCGCAATGCCATTATAACGCATGGCATTACATTTTATATGCTTTTACCACACATACATTTACAACGAAATTCGTTGTAAATGCATGAATGGTAAAAGCATGTTTTTTTAAAAAAAATGTTTGGATAAGGTAAGTATGGGTATAGGGGTATATGTTTTGGGGTACTGAGGTATATGTTTTGGGGTATTTGGGTATTTTAAGGGTTCAGATATAGTTTTGGGTTATGGGGTACAGGGCTAGTTTTAGGGTTTAGGGATAGGTATGGGTTTTGGGGTACATGGGTATTTTTAGGGTTCAAGGCTAGGTTTGGGTTTTGGGGTATAGGGGTATTTTTAGGGTTCAAGGCTAGGTTTGGGGGTACAGGGGTATTTTAAGGGTTCAGGGCTAGGTTTGGGTTTTGGGGTATAGGGGTATTTTTAGGGTTCAGGGCTAGGTTTGGGTTTTGGGGTACAGGGGCATTTTTAGGGTTCAGGGCTAGGTTTGGGGGGGTACAGGGGTATTTTAAGGGTTCAGGGCTAGGTTTGGGTTTTTGGGGTACAGGGGTATTTGTAGGGTTCAGGGCTACGTTTGGGTTTCGGGGTACAGGGGTATTTTAGGGTTCAGGGGTGGTTTGGGTTTTGGGGTACAGGGGTATTTTTAGGGTTCAGGGCTAGGTTTGGGGGTACAGGGGTATTTATAGGGTTCAGGGCTAGGTTTGGGGGTACAGGGGTATTTTTAGGGTTTAGGGATAGGTTTGGGTTTTGGGGTACAGGGTATATTCATAGGGTTAAGATGGGTTAGTGTTTAAGGGTGTTGGGGTATTTTAAGGAGTAAGGGTGGGTTATGATTATGGGGTGCAGGGGTATTTAAAGGGAGCAGGGTGGGATTAGCACACGATATGAGACATGGCATGAAGGGCGGAAAGTACCACACGCACCCAGCGTTTGTCACGCCCCCAGCACATGCGCACAGCACAACGCAGACACGCCCACAAGGGACTACTTTGCTGGCACGGTTCTTTTACCTTTTAAATGTATATAGTGGGCGTCTGCATAGCCTATGTCCTTCTGCTACAACTGCACTTCCCAACACTGTATTGGGTGTTGTGATTGGTGCTGTGGTTCCTGAGATTACCCGCCACAAAGGTTTGGGCTCTCTCTTTATTATATTAGTATAGATTTTTTTAAATATATTTATATATATTTTATATAGCAGGCAATGATATCCTATAGAAGGAAATTCAAGTTACTGGTAAGTACAGTTAGAATTATTTTTCAGGATCAGTACGTGGCTCAAAGATGCAGCACAGAGGTCTCTCCTGATAACAGGTGAGTAAATAAGGATTCGTAGTTCAGCTGATTTTAGAGGAATATTTGTACATTTCAAAAATCGACACTTAGAAACTTTTTCAGCAAAAAGCATGCAATGATATCCTATGGAATGAAATTCAAGTTACTGGTAAGTACGGTTAGAATTACTTTTCAGGATCAGTACTGGGCTCAAAGATGCAGCCCTGAGGTCTCTCCTGATAACAGGTGAGTAAATCGGAATTCGTAGTTCGGCTGATTTTACTTCGGTCCAGTAAATATAGAGCCACTTTCCTACACCATCCCCTACCTTCACCACTGTGCAAACACGCCCTGTGGCACGTTTTAAGTTGGGGAAATAATTCCCCTTCAATCCTGAGGGTCCCTAGGGTCCAACTAGCCCTCTAGATACATCCAGTAAGCGCCACAGAGCTGTGTAGAAGAGATGTAACCAGCATTTACAATGCAATAGATCTCGCCTTCGAAAAAGTTAGAGCTATTGGCATTGTAAATGACAAACTTTTTATTTATGGGTTGGTTTTTAACACAGATAAATAAATGACATTATCATTTACAATGCCAATAGCTTAATCTCTCGCAAATGCGAGACCTATTGCATTTGCGCGCGCACACACACACACACACACAGAGTTTATTAATCCATTTCTGCCAACAGTTTTTATATAGCGCTTCATACTGCGGTTTACAAGCACTATAAACCGCACATGGTGCCACTGGTCAGTTTGTGCTACTATGGCTGAGGCGTCCTCACTTGGAAGCGCACTCGGGTTATTCAAATCAGACTCTTCAAATGTATAGTCGGCGGTGTCCAAGCTGCACTGCCCTCCCTCCCCCCAGAGCCAGCACTGACCGATCGGAGGGTCACTGATGCAAAAACGCCTGCGCTTGTTCATTAAGGCCGGATGATTGTGAGGGTCTGTTAACGACCTCTTGGAAATTGCTAACAGAGCTCTGAAGATGAAGTGAGAGGCGATGCTTAACCCTTTAACATCTAACCTAAGGCAAGGCCCCCTCTGATGTACGACTCAGGCACTTGACCTGAATAACATGCTGGGCGGTGAAGGGATAAGTCGATATTTATATAGCGCTTCATACTGCGGTTTACAAGCGATATAAACCGCACATGGTGCCACTGGTCAGTTTGTGCCGCTATGGCTGAGGCTTCCTCACTTGGAAGCGCACTCGGCTTATTCAAATCACCGCATGTGTCAGCGGCGAGCGTCCTATCCACCGACACTTCCTCACAGTCTCTCCTAACTTGGGTGTCCTCAGGCATTGTTAGGCCGGATGCGGGTGAGCGGCAGTAAGTAAGCAGAGACGCAGCCCCATCCTCATGCCCCTGACAGGAGGAAGAGTTTTACACGAGAAACGCTTCAAGGGCCGTGGCCTGCGCCGAGGAGCGTGGACGGCCCGCCGCATGCCTTTGAAACCCTGTGAGACTGCGCGCAATCCCTCGCTGGTGGAATGCTTCTGAATACAAATGTGTACAGGATGCACCAGGAAGCATTCGGTGACAACTGTCTCCAATTCACTATTTATGACAAATACTCCAGGAGCGCTGTAACAGATATTGCTGTTGCAGCCGTAGATGTATTTACGGGGATGAGCGCTCCAGGGGTGGCGCTGAAGGGGGCGAGCAGCCCTGTGCCGCCTGGTGTTTAATGCTTCCTCTCACACCCCCACCCCTCAGTGGACCAGGGTTTGGTTCCCACACCGAAGAGGGGCAGAAGGTACCCTAAATATTATAGTGTATTTATAATCAGTACACGAAGCATAATTATCAGCCTTCGCCCCTCCGCGGCAAGGGAAGCAGCATTTTCATAGTCTGAAATGGAGACTGTTAGAATTACATATATTATATAATACACCGAGGATTAAATCTGTGTACTGCCAAAGAAAATTATGGAAGTTAGACGCTGTTGCGGCTTTGATGGAGTTAATTTAAAACAGGAGCTTCCGCGAGACTCCTAAAAGCACACTTAAATGACCCGCATATCAAGCCTTTATAAACCTCTTTAACAGTTCAATTAACACGCACGAACTTCAAATCTCCGGTACTTTTGATGTGAATCAATGGCCCACCATAAAAGTAAACACGGTTGCATGCAAAGACAATATTTTGGGAGAACATTCTGTAACACTGTAAAAATGCCATAGCTGACATAAGATCAATGGTGTATAAGATGCGCCCGTTTTGCACGCTGGTTTAAAAACATTTCCCGCATGAAGCCTGCCGGCTCAAGCCCTCCTCTGCCTGCGCCTCTGCCGCACTCAGTCTCCGATGTCAGCCTCTTTAGCAGTGCCACGCGCAGGTATGCAGACTCCCCGTGCATTCCAGGGAGGCGCGCGGCGCGATCCGGTCTGCATTGGCATGCTGTGGAGACAAGACCTGGCCGCGTGCACAACGTTATCCTATGGGGAAACGCTGCGCGCGGCCAGGTCTTGTCTCACTTCGGCGTTCTCAGACTGCTGAGACGCCGACTATAGTTCTCTGGCGAGTTACTAGCCGAGACCTAAAAAGGGGTACTGCCTAGACCACCTCTCTGCAACGCAACGCAGCGCAGTGGCGTTTACTGGAAGCACCTGCTGGGCTAGTTGGCCCCCAGGTTCCCTCAGGATTAAAGGGGAATTATTTCCCCAACTTAAAATGCGCAACAGGGAGTGTTTGCACACATCACCTCAGGCCCCGTCCCCTCCCTTCACCTCTGTGTAAACGCTCCCTGTGGCTGTTTCAAGTTGTCGGATTAAGTCCCCTTGAATCCTGAGGGTCCATCTAGCCCACTAGGTACCTCCAGTAAGCGCCACATAGCTGCATTGCACAGACGTGTAAAAGGGGGCACGGCCTAGACCACCTCTCTGCAATGCAGCGCAGTGGAGCTTACTAGAAGCACCTGGTGGGCTAGTTGGCCCCCCGTGCCCTCATGATTGAAGGAGAATTTTTTCCCCAACTTAAAACACGGAACAGGGGGTTTGCACACGTCACCTCAACCCACGTCTCCTCCCTTCACCACTGTGTAAACACGCCCTGTGGCCGTTTTAATTTGGGAGATTAAGTTCATTTGAATCCTTGGGGTCCAACTAGCTCACTAGGTACCTCCAGTAAGCGCCACAGAGCTGCGTTGCAGAGAGGTGTAAAAAGTGGCATGGCCTGGACCACCTCTCTACAACGCAGCACAGTGGCTCTTACTGGAAGCACCTGGTGGACTAGTTAGCCCCCAGGGGTCCTCAGTATTGAAGGGGAATTATTTCCCCAACTTAAAACGCGCCACAGGGCGTGTTTGCACAGGTCACCTCAGGCCCAGTCCCCCCCCTTCACTACTGTGTAAACGCGCCCTGTGGCCATTCTAAGTTGGGAGATTAAGTCCCCTTGAATCCTGAGGGTCTCTAGAATCAAACTAGCCCACTAGGTATCGCCAGTAAGTGCCACAGAGCTGTGTTGCAGAGAGGTGTAAAAAGGGGCGTGGCCTCTGAACACCTGTCTGCAACGCAGCTCCCTGGCGCATACTGCAGATACCTGTTGGACTAGTTGGCCCTCAGGGACCCTCAGTATTCGAAGAGAATTAATTCCCCAACTTAAAACGCGCCACGGGGCACGTTTGCACAGTGGTGAAGGAAGGGGGCGTGGCCTGAGGTGACATGTCTGCAAACACGCCCTGTGGTGCTTTTTAAGTTAGAGAATTAATTCTTCCTCAATCCTGTGGGTACCTGGGGGCCAACTAGCCCACCAGGAACCTCCAGTATGCGCCAGGGGGCTGCGTTGCAGAGAGGTGTTCAGCGGCCACGCCCCTTTCTACAACACTCTGCAACGCAGCTCCGTGGCACTTACTGGAGGTACCTGGTGGGCTAGTTGGCCCCTAGGGACTCTCAGGATTGACGAGGAATTAATTCCTCAACTTAAACTTCGCCACAGGGTGTGTTTGCACACATGTGAACTCAGGCCCCGCCCCCTCTCTTCCCACTGTGCAAACGCGCCTTGTGGCGCGTTTTAAGTTGGGGGATTAACTCCCCTTGAATACTGAGGGTCCCTGGGGTGTAACTAGCCCACCAGCTACCTCCAGTAAGTGCCACAGAGCTGCATTGCAGAGAGGTGTTAAAGGGGCGTGGCCTCAGAACACCTGGGGCATACTGGAGGTTCCTGGTGGGCTAGATGTCCCCAGGGACTCCCAGTATTCAAGGGGAATTTGTTCCCCTCCTGCAATCGCGCCAGGGGTCGCGTTTGCAGAGTGCTGCAGTAAGGGGGCGTGGCCTCTGGCATGATGCCGGTCTTTTAAAAAAAAATTTAAGAAGGGGTGCTATGTAGCCCCCATTATTTTTCTATTTTTTTGGCCCTGGGGACCCCATCCCCCACGGCCTGCCCCCTATTTTTTTTAATTGAAGATATGTGGAAGGGGGCCGCATGGCCCCCCTTCGAGGCTTTAATCGGCCCCGGGGACCCCATCCCCCGGGGCATGGCCTTTTACTTTTTTTTTTTTTATTATTTTCAACTTTTGCGGTGGGGGGCCGCGTGGCCCCCCTCCCGGGCTACTTATGGCCCCGGGGCCGGCCTTCCTATTTTTTTTAATTTTTGGGGAGAGTGGCTGCGTGGCCCCCGACCTCCCAGCCCACTTGTGATATGATATGATATGATAAAGAAACGTATACAGCGCACATTCACCAACGGTTTCTTGGCGCTTTAATGATAGGCAGGGGACAGGACTGCAAGAAAGCGAGATTAGTCCTAGGCGTGGGCAAATAGCCAAGTCTTCAGAGCTCTCCTAAATGAGTGGTATGAGGATATAAGACGAAGATCAGAGGGGAGGGCATTCCAAAGACGAGGGGCTTGAGAGGCGAATCTTAGTCCCCCGAACTTTTTGCGCTTAAAAGGGCAGGCAGACCGCAGATTAGAGCCTGAAGAGCGAAGAACTCGAGAAGGAATGTAACGGTGGAGACAAGCAGCAATGAAAGCCTGGCCTTGATGGGAGAGGGCCTGGTAAATCAAGCAGCCCACCTTGAAGAGGCTGCGCTGGACTACAGGGAGCCAGTGCAGGCTCCTCAAAAGAGGCTTAGCGGAACTGGTCCTAGGTTGTCGAAAGATCAGTCTGGCTGCTTGATTTTGGATGAGTTGAAGTTGGTGGGACTGGTAGGCAGGGATACCAATATACAGTGAATTCACGTAGTCGATACGAGAAATCACTAAACCCAGCGTAACTTGGACTAGGGCATCACGAGTAAAGAATCTACTGATCTTTCTGATGCGGCGAAGATGGAAAAAGCATGCCAACATCACAGATTTGATTTGAGGTCTCATGGAAAGATCCGTACTGATGGTAGCTCCTAGACTCTTGACCGAGTTGACCGGGCAAGGAGCCCTGCCCAGTGAATGTGGACAGAAAGTAGGGTTCCAGGGGTTACCCGGGGGCCCAGTGAGAACCAGCTCAGTCTTATCCGGGTTTAACTTGAGCTGGTTCGCGTTTATCCAACTGCTGATATACGTCATGGTCGACTGAAAGTTCTCAATGGATGTGGGAGAGGAATCAATATTAAAGATAAGCTGGAGGTCATCCCCGTAGTTGAAGATGACCACCGGTCTTTTCCGCAGTTCAGAAATGAGGGGAAGGATATAAAGATTGAATAATAACGGGGAAAGGGAGGAGCCCTGAGGGACCCCACTTGGCTTCAGACATGAAGGTAGCAAGACGAACCGCTTGCTTACGATCTTGTAGAAATGAAGCTAGCCACCTGAGCGGGGTGCCCCGGATGCCGGCGTTCTCGACCTGTTTAAGAAGGATGGAATGATCAACGGTGTCGAACGCCGCCGACAAATTGAGGAGCACCAGGGCCTGAGAAATGTTTTGATCAGCCCCCTTTCGGAGTTCGTCGTGAACTGCCACGATCACAGATTCGGTGGAGTGCTGGGGCCTAAATCCCGCCTGATGTGAATCCAGGTACTGTGAACTTTCTACAAAAGAACCAAGGCAGCTGGAAACATGGGCCTCTAAGAGTTTGCCCAGGAAAGGGAGCAGGGATATTGGGTGAAAATTGCTCAGGACCGCCGGGTCCGCCCCAGGTTTTTTGAGAATGGGCGCCACCACAGCGGATTTAAATGTGTCAGGGACCACCCCCGAGCAAAGGAAATTGTTAAGCAAAGAAAGGGGTGCATCAGGAAGATTAAGAAAGATCTCGCGGGTAATGTGGGTGGGACAACTATCCGCAGGAGAACCAGAACGGACTCTACTGAGGAGTGAGAGAAACATCTCTTGTGTGATCGAAGGAAAAGAAAAAATGAGGAGGGATTAGTCAGGGTACTACCTGGGTTAAAACTCGGGTCAGGTTTAGGAATACTAGTTTTAATTATGACTATCTTCTCCACAAAGTAGCTGTTTAGGGAATCACAGAGAATCTGAGAAGACGGGATCATCGTGATGCGCTCAGGTTTGGCAAGTTCGTCAACTATGGAGAAAATATCTTTCGATTTGTTAGAGAAATCAAGAATTCTGTCCGAGAAATACTTCGTTTTGGCCCCAAGGATAGCTAATTTATATTCTTTCAGGGCGGCAAGAAAGGCGAGTTTCTTAAGGGAGCAGTAATCAGATCTCCACTTGCGCTCAGTTTGTCGAAGGGCAAGCTTCATATCTATCAAATCTTTAGAAAACCAACGCTGAGCGTCGTGGGGGCATTTGTTCTTAAGTTTTTTTAGAGGAGCAAAAGTGTCCCGGGCTTCAGCAAGCCAGGTGTGAATGTTATCAGCCTGGACATGGACAGGCAGAAAAGAGCCCGACGGCCCGAGAGAGGTAGGAGACGTAGTGGCCAGCGAGTGACAGAGAGAGGGGATATCTACCCGGCCCAGTTACGGATCAGGGGAGGATCAGTAGGGCAGGATTTCATGGCCGAACTTTTAGGTAAGGAAAAGGAGATAGAGAAGTGATCCGACCAAACACATGGGGAGATCTGTAAGTTTAGAACATACTGATTTAAAGACCAGAGCTGGTCCAGAATGTGACCCTTAACATGGGTAGCAACATTAATATGCTGAGAAAAATTGAGACTAGTTAACAGGTCCGTGAACTCCCTAGAGGAAGCACTTTCATGCTGGGCATTGGGCCAATAGTTAAAGTCTCCTATTATGGGGATTTTGGCATTTTAGCCCCAGGGACCCCATCCCCTGGGGCTGGCCCTCTCCGTTGGGGACCGTGGGGGGTGCCCAATCCCCCCATGCTCCCGCCGGCTCCCCGCTTCCTCCAGGAGCTGGCATTGCTTTTCCACACGGGGAGCAGCTAAGATGCAGCTCCCCGTGTGGAAAAGCAATTTGGTTTGAATTTTGAAAGAGAGAGAGCTCGCTCTTTAAAAATTCAAACCAAGTTTCTATGGCAGGGCGGGAGCCACGAGGCTACAGTGTCCCGGGAGTAGGCACCCCGGGACACTGCAAGAGCTGGCCCTGGGGGGTGTTGGTCCCCATGGCCATCAATGGCTCCAGGAGTGGGGCCGCGCTGCCCCCTCCTCACATTTTCAAAGCCCCGGGGGATGGTGGTCCCCGGGGCCTGTGGTCGGTCACGGAACCCCCTATTTAATTATTTAGAGCCCCGGGGAGGTGGCGGTCCACGGGGCGTGTGGGAGGGCTTGAACCCCCCACACAGGGTATATATATTTTTTTTAAAGCCCCGGGGGTGGCGGTCCCCGGGGCTGCGGGGGGCAGTAAGCCTCCATGCAATCAAAATTAAATCGAGCCTGAGAGCCCCCCCTGCAACTAATGTGAAGAAGCCACGGGGGTGGCGGTCTGCCACCTAATGTAAATAAGCCCCGGGGGTGGCGGTCCCCGGAGCTGTGGGGGGGCCTGAGAGCCCACCGCACCTAATGTAAATACGCCCTTGTGGTGGCGGTCCCCGGGGCTGGGGGGGCCTCAGAGCCCCCCACTTAATTCAAAGGATCCCTGGGGTGGTGGTCCCCGGGGCTGGGGGGACCCTCTGGGCCCCCCTTTACATAATAAGTATTGCCTGCTGGATTTGGCCCCCTGGGGGCTAATTAACAACGAAGTGAGGGAGCCCGCGCTTCGGTTTAATATTTTTTTTCCGGCCGAAATTCGCGCTGGATGCGCGAATCGCGCTGATTTAATATTTTTTTAATCCTTTTTTGGGGACTGGGGGTCCTTGTGGGACCCACTGAGCAGGCCTAAGGTGTTTCTACCCTGCCCCCTTTTTGCATTCTGCACGTTTGTTTTTCTGCTTTCTTGTGCCTCAGTTTTACCGAGGCACAAGATGGCTGCCAACACTTCCTGGTTTGAAGTGTTGACAGCCAATTAGCATACAGCTCGTGCTCGGCAGGGTGCGCGGATGCTGCGTGGCCATAGATGTATATGTGATTTTGATTTTCTCAGGATCTACTGAACGGATTTACAGCATTTAACCAAAAGGCACGACTTTGAACCAAGGGCTACCTTTTTGCCAAGTTTGATGTAATTCCGGTCAGCAGTTCGGAGTGTATCTGCGTTTAAAGGTTCCTATGGGAAATTGCATGGGGAAAACACGTTTTGGGACTCCCCTTTTTTCTCGGCCCCCGCTTGACGAATGACCCCGAGACTTTCAGGATAGGAGCGGACCGGGCCATAAGTTTTGAAAATTTCATGAAGATTCGTCAACCGGCGCCAAAGTTATTCCAGATAGAATGTTGCGGATTTCCTATGGATAATCGGTCCTAACTATAACTACCTACTGGCGACCGCCAGTAGGTAATATATAGATATAGATATATATAGTATTGCACACCCCATACACCTTAACGGCTGTCTAGATTAACTTTCATTGATCATATAAGACTCTAATCTTACATTACAGTGTGATATTTGATAAGACATTGCTAGTCTCGCTCTATTGCGTTTCTTAGTCTTTCAATTTAAACTGCTAAGCTTTGTATTGCATTGCTAGCAGTCATTGCAGGATTCAAGCTTTGAAATCTCCAGGTGTGAGCCAGGGTTATCTTTGATTGCCTTTTTTCATCTTTCTCTGGGTACATATGGTCCCAAGAAGGGCCTCTGTTGTGGCAAATTATGCATTTCTCCCACCCTAATGCCCTGCTGGCAGTTTTTTTTCTTAGCAGACATAAGTGATAACTGTCCATGTTAATACTGCAATTGAGAAAAAATGTAGACTTTACAAATGTTGTTGCATTGTAATCTTGCCATTAACATTTCGATAGCCATTTCTGCGGTTGGTGGTGCAAGACGTTCCTGTCACCTACACACAAGTTCTGATAATGTACCATTTGCTATCCGTGGCAGTAGAGCCATATTGGTTGCTGGCAGAGGCTATATATTGCCTCCTTTCTGGTGGCTCTTGTAGTTTCTTTTAATGTTGAACATTTCTTAAATGCAGTCGACTTCTTCAACTGAGTAGAAATGTGCCAATTTCTGATACATTGAGAATGCGAAATCAATCACCAGATTTTTTAAAGTGAAATCTTGCACATTGATAATTTTAGTACCGATATATAGTCGTATAAGTCCTTTTCCATATATAATGTCGGCACTCTCGTAAGGACTGGTCCCTACAAATAAGTCAGACCTCGCCTCAAATCGCTCATTTCAGGCAGCTTCTGAATTCCAAGAGCCTCTCCTAATATTACAGGTGATCACCCACCTCTGTTACTGAAAGTAGAAAGATATATGCCCTCCAACACTGTGTTATCTATAGACTGGTGTATTATTGCACAGGAGCCTGCTATCTTGTCACACATGCATTCATTGATTAAAGAACGTGCCCCCCATTAGCTCAGAATCAGTTCTTTTGCTCCCAAGCGACCAAGGTTTTTGTAAGTGATGTCATACAACCTTTGACTCATCAGGTACGTTACCGGGTTGACACTTGCCCCAAATTCGCCTGTCATCCGCCCGTGTTATTCTGAGGGGCTAGAGAAAGGGCAATTAGTGGAAACTAAAGAAAGTAAACTTGTCTCTTGCAGCTTTGTTTGCTTTCTTTTTCTAGCACTGCTTTCTTCACTCGGAGACCAGGGTTCTCAAAGCAGTGCTATATGTACCATAGGGCAATGCTCAAGTAGCAGCTGGTATCCTAGGCTGGCTCCACATGATGTCCATGGTGACAGTAGCTAGGTGGTGGGGCAGTAGACAGTTATTTGGAGGTCAAAGTATTACAACCCGAATCTTTCCTGGAAACGTAAGGCATGAAGGACGTGTGGCCTGATGGTTGATAGTAGAAGCATTACATCATTATTTGGGGTATTGGGATACCTCCAAGGATTTGGGTATTAAGGCGTGGATGATGACAATAGGAGAAATAGATAATGGGCAAATAGAAAAACAGAGTTTTAGTGAGTAGGGTACAACATCAGAGAATTATATGGTGGGGACTTTACTATAAGGAGTTAATAACTAGCATGAAATTAGAGGCATGGGCTTGCACTAATTTGGTTTAAGAACACATATGTTCAAAGTTTATGGCCTTCTTAAGGCCTCTAAGGCAACGTGGTCTAAGATAATAAATTTCGTTACTTGCAATATCCGGATTACTTACTGATTGGGCTTTACTTCTTTATGCCTATGAGCAATATAACATGAGAAATACAACAATTTGATCCACTGGTTCTTGGATTCTAGCTGGCCTTCTGATAGGTCCTATTTAATGGTACACGCAGTAAATTGAATATAACAAAATGTATGCACTGGTTAACCACTAAGGTTTAAAGCTTATCATGTGACCATGGCTTTAATAAACTGCTGTTCTTTCTCTGATACATGTGTGTCACTTACCTAATGGACTGGATTGAGATACAAAATAGGGATATACCAAAACACTTGAGTGACAAATCCAATTAAAACCGAAGGTCTAAAAAATATGCTTTTATATTTACACCAATTCTTTTTTATCTATATTCTGTGTGTTACCCACCTTGTTGTCTTTTATTCTCACTTAACCATTGTTCACTCTTTGTTTTTATTCCTATGAACATAGCACTTTTCCCATCAGGCAAAAAACCTCGCAAAGACAGACACAAGTTTAAAGGTAAACCACAGCCTCTGCTGTAGCTGCCTTATGTAGATGTGTATCGTAGGTGGATGCACACTCCTCCCTACTTCCAGCTGTTTGTTCTTAGGTAACATAGTTAGGAATAGACCAGAAGCGCAAACAGCTGATATCACGTTCTGTGTATAGTTTAACCCACCCCTCTCCTCTCTAGCTTTACAATAATGGAGCTATTTTGTTGTTGTTCTTCTAACTCCTGTAGATATAGATCCCTTGGATATACTATTATTATATGTTGTTATTTTGCCATTTTAGGGTGCTTTTCACAGCATGGTTCAAAAATAATAACATAGGTTCATTATAATCACTCCAATTGTGCTAATTATTGTTATGTGTTTTATGTATAGCTAAGCGCTGCCATTTTGGAGGTCTGTAGGTGCGCTTGAGGGTTTTGACATGCAGATTTCGATTTTCATTGTGGGTTACTCCAATGGTGGATGCTACGAAAGTGTGGAAGGTTATAGTTGTCCAATAATATTTCTGTCTTCGAGTAATAATTATTCACTTGTGCCGGTGCAAATCCTATTGGTCTCCTACGATCCTAGTGTCTTTGCAGTCTTGTCCCTCTGTCCCAGTGCTTGTGTATATCCTACTGAGCTTTACAGTGTTTCCTCTCCAGAGCTTGTTCTTTGATTGTGTGTGGTACCTGCCAGTTTAGGTGTAGGTACTCTTCTGAGCACAGATCGTTCCTTATTCCTGTGCTGATTGACTTCCATGAACACTGCTTGGGGAAGGCTACTGGAGCAGATACAGTTCCATATGTCTATTCAATGTCCTAATGTGCACAACCTGTTCCAGAAGCTAAAGAGACATATAATATATATGATTGTATAATATCTAGGAATTATATAGAATAAATGATGAGGGCTGAAGTCACAATGCCCTATATCAAAATACTTACCTAAAGTAAGATGTAAGTCAATGTATGCTTAAGATCGTAATGTTTCTAAATTAAAAATAGCCCAGTTGTCCAAAAGGGATAGTGCCAGATATGGAAAAGAGCTTACAAAAGCAAAGGGGGGGGGGGGGGTACAAAACCCCCAAATGAACCCATGCTCCCTCTGTTAGATTGGCACAAAGCAGGCTAAACTTAGAGGCAATAGGCCAAGTATTTATGGTCACTTCAAAGAGTAATAAAGTGAAAACACAACACAAGAAAAAACCCACACCAATTAAGAAAAAGTGAATATATTTGAGACCTAAACCACAAAATCCAATCAGTTGAATTGGAGATATGCAATTTAAAAGATTTAATTGATAACAGCACATAGAAGCACAAAGCACCAACTGTGGTTATCTGGTCACGCCATACCGCGACAAAGTCACAAGTTCAGTTTAACAGGAGTGGAGCTTGGGCCGGATACAAGGATAAATATAGGTCAGCTGAACAAACTACCTTAAATCATTTTAGGTCTCACCTATGCAGCACGCATGCGCTGCATAGGAAAAAGACCTTTAGAAACCGCTTCGGCTTTTCAGCCAAAAACGTACACGCGTTGCATTGCATTGCTTTCAATGGCAATGCATGCACGTTTGGCGATTCCCTTGCGGGAGCGAGCTTTGGCAACATATGTTTGTAATCAACTTCAAACAGATGTTGCCCAAGGCTCGCTCCCGTAAGGGAATCGCTGTGTGTTCTCTCGCACTCCTCCAACCCCTCCCACTTGTTAGCCCAGCACTGTTTTACCTTCGCAGCCACGGGGCCGCGTTTGTGTTTCAGCGCTTGTTTAGAGAAGTGGGTGGTTTCTCTGAAACCGAGGTGTGATCTGATTTCAAGAAGTCCCTGAAAAAATAAATCCAGAAACGTCCTTCCTCTGAAGAAGTCCGTGCCTGGTGCAGGAGTAACCTCACAAGTTCATTTGTCTCACCAGAAGTTTCAGAAGCCGCAGCCATGGTGGGAGAGCGCGAGACTGCAGGGAGGCCAGTTTCAGGAATTGCACTCCCATGTGCTTTCCCCACAGCCCAAGACAGAATTGCATCAGCATTGTTTAGTTTGGACGCCGTCTCTCTGTGTACATATGACTTTGTGCTTTCAACTTGTAAATCTACTTACCTTGTCTTCCCCACCACAATATACACAGTCAAAGAATGTTTAAAAGTGTACAGTGGGGTATATGGCATGTCCTGTACACCCTGCATGGCAAAACCTCAAAAGGAAGGAACGCTGATAACGCTGATCAAAGACGGATGACTTATTTTCCCGGCATGTTTATCCATTCACATAGTTTTGTTTGTGATCTGTTTTGTAGGGGATCTGGGTCTTCAGAACGAGACCAGAGACCAGACCGGGCATCTACTGCACGTGGACAGAACATGTGTTTGAGATTGTGTGCACATGGCATTTATCAATACAGTTATATCTTTGGGATACACATGCATGTGGATGTAATGGCTCTCTTGGGAAGGTGACGGAAACATATTTTCCTAGGGGCACCTTCATATCAAACAACAGCTCATCACATGCAAAGCTTCCTTTATTGAACAATGCATGTTACTCACTTTAGTCTTTTTGGGAAGGGTGTGTGGATTTCTCCGTCTGAGGCTAAGCCTTCAAGGGGACGTGGTGAACCTTCTTTGCTGTGTATCTGCTCCTGGGTTGACCTCTTCACGTTGTTGATAGCCTTTATGGAGCTTTGCACCACTTAAAGCTTGCAGTATTAATACATCGTAGTGACATAACGTGTGTTTTTCATACCTGTTTTTTCATTGGCACTGAATTACAGGTGCTTACTGTTAGGCAGCTCGAAGATGCTCCTTTTATTGACTGCTGGAACAAACAAGCAATGGCATAGCCAATAGGTCTCGCCTTTGGAACCTTGTAAGTAAAAAAAAAAATATGAAGTATAAGACTTCACGTTTACATTTACTTCGTATTTAGGATGCAGTAAATGTAAATGTGAAGTCCTACACTTCACTTTTTTTTTTACTTACAAGGTCCCTAAGGCGAGACCTTTTGGCTGTGCCAATGCTTGTTTATTTATTTATATTTTTTAAAGTCCTCATTTCACATCCGGAAGCTTTTTAGTGATTTGAATTGACAGCCCCGCCAGCTGTTGTTAGATCATCTGATGATTTTATTGAGCCCAGGGCCCTGGCTATGCTGTACTTGTTAACGAAGATTACCATGGAGCTAATTCACCATCCCTTCCTTAATCTTTTATCTTGGATGAAACCTTGAGATGTTCTCCCTGTGGGCCCTCATATCGCAAGTGTTTTCCCAAACATTTAGTTTGTTGATGTTTTTAATAGTTGGATCAGATTTTCTCAGATTTTTATTTCTGTCCCCTTAAATCCTTTATCCATCTACCATTGAAACTCCCTGGTTGTCCCATAGCTTCCAAACGTGTGCTTTTCTTTACCCATAGAAAGCTTCCCTTCAATGTTTCTAATTCTCTGGACTGCTGAGACCCATTCTGAGATATTAGTGAGGATCGGTTTAACACACTTTAGGCAGATCTCGCTCCTTGTCAAAAGTAGTAATACAAACAACCCGGATTAATGCCTTTTTTATTGCTTCACCACTTTACCGCCTCCTTCTATAACTCAAAATATAACCATTGCAAGGCTTACCTTGATTATGTTTTCTATAATTGTGTTGGCTTTCTTACCCAGAGTCCAGAAGGGGACAAAGCCAGAACATGTGGACATCATCCGCCTTTTTCTCACCGCATTTCGGGCACTTTCATTCCTCTTTTCTCCCCGGCTTGGATAATCTCTTCGGAGTCCAGTAGGCCCTATACACTGTGAAAAGATGATTTCTCACAAGGGGGCAGATTTTATTGTAGGCCAAAAGGTAGACTTGCCTTAACTCTTCCGTCTGTACATCTGGCATTCCCACCTTCCAGATTTTTCCTAGTTCAGAGTAGGGTTCTTCTCCAGCCTCTATTAGTTCCCAGTACCGATTTGCCTGTTCCTTTGGGTGCGGAGGTTTCAGCAAGTGTTTTATCTCACAGTCTGAGCTCCCTTCATCCACCTTCCTCAGTTCTCTTGCCCAGCTTGTTAGTTGGTAGTATTTGAACCTTGAAAGATGACTTGCCGTTAGCCCACTCGTAATGTCCCAGGAATCTACTGATTTGCCCTGCATAATTTGCCCCCACTTACTTATTCCAGCTGATCGCAAAGGGGCTGCTAGTTTGTTCTGCAAGCAAATCGGAGTGCCCGGAGTATCCCAAATTGGGGCCAGGGCACTATAATACGGTATCCCCAGCATTTTCCTTATTTGATGCCAAGATGTGCAAGCGGCATTCAGCATCTTCAATCTCACTTTTTTAAAGAATTTTGGATGGCAAAATTTAAACAAAAAAAAGTCTTCTTGGTTTCCCTTGTCTTTTGTTAGAGCTTTTAACAGAGGAGAGAAGTTTTTTCTCTCTGAAAGCAGGGGCCTAAAGGTCTTAAACTGAAAGACCCGATAGTAAAAAGAAGGTTTGGACTTTCTATTCCCATATATATTTTCTTCCGACTGATCTTTTTCCAAGCGATCCTTACTCCTTTGGTTGCCCAGATGAAGCTACTTAGTTCTCCTTATAATTCTTAATCACTTTTTAATTAAACATTGGATTAAACTCTAGATGAATTGCATCAAATATAAATGTTAACTTTGGTAATTTTGACATTTTGAGTAGGTTCAATCTTCCTAGGAATGGAAGTGGGAGATAAGTGCGGTCGGGAATGGACAAGCTGAAAAAAGGCAAGGCTGCCGGCCCAGATAGCTTGCCGAATAAAGTGTGTAAGGTTTTAAAAGAAGAATTTGCCCCATGGTACAGGGAGATGATAAATCATGCTTTCGTTTAAAGAAAAGAAATCCTGCACTCCTTGGAGGAAGCCACAATCAGCATTATTTTAAAACCTAGTAAAAATCCAAAGATATGTGCGTCAAACAGACCGATATCCCTTTTGAACAGTGATTACAAGATTTACAACCATATTTTGACTAAATGATTGGAGAAATATGTAGGGAATTTAATCTACCCTGATCAAAAAAGTTTCATTTGAGAGAGACAACTACACAACTTGACACAGAAGTTAATCGGAGTAATTGATCTAGCAATAGAAGATAAAACCCCCTTGACGATACTCACCTTGGGCTCGGCCAAAGCTTTTGATAGGGTTAGTTGGCCTTTCTTACACCTAGGGGGAATACTTTGCAAGGGCAATATCGGCCATATATAAAAACCCACGGGCAAGAATGTTGGTGAATGGGAATCTAACTAAAAAGATTTGAATAGAAAAAGGGTAGCGCCAGGGGAACCACTTGTCGCCGCTATTGTTTAATTTGTACATTGAACCCTTGGCGAGAAAAATAAGATCGAATGTAAACATTTTACCATTCAAAAGTAGAGGTTGGGAAAAAAAGTGGGCCTCTACGCAGATGATTTGATAATATATACCTCTGATGTAGAGGGTTCACTCGCGGAGATAATGAAAACAATAACAGAATTTGGGGAAGTATCTGGTTATTTGGTAAATAGTGAAAAAACTGAAATAATGGAGTGGAATATGCAATATCTTAGTCCTCTTGTAAAACAGGAACTTAAATACCTAGGGATACAAGTGACGCAGGACCTAGATAAAATGGCCTTGAA
Source organism: Lissotriton helveticus (assembly GCF_964261635.1). Lineage (NCBI taxonomy): Eukaryota > Metazoa > Chordata > Amphibia > Caudata > Salamandridae > Lissotriton > Lissotriton helveticus. The sequence goes on along the minus strand of NC_136063.1, from coordinate 258,338,504 downwards.
GAATTTCAACAAAGATATGAGACTAAAAGATACTAAAAGTATCTTCAATCCTGATTGCGGAGCGTTGAAAAATCCTGCACTGAGGTTGAGTCATGCAATGCCGGTTCTGACGAGGCCTTTGATGGGGTCTGCGTCATCGTCAAGGATGCTGTCAACGAGGGCTTATGATGCAGTGTCTTGCATCGGGGATTTCTCGCACAGCAGTTCTGATGCAGGGCTGTGAGGAGGTGTGCTGCGCTGCATCGATTTTGCCCAAAAGCTCACACCTGAGCTGGCAGAGTACCTTCATGGCTACTTCCAAGGGTCCAGGACTTGGGTGGCACCACATGGTGGAGCAATACTTGCAGCAAGCAGATTATAGGTGCTGTGTTCAAGGTGGCTGGAGACTTTACTTTTTTGTCCCTGAGGCTCTAATCAGGAGGCCACCAACTAGCCTGAGTTGTTCTTGTGGTCCTGGGTTCAAGATGCAGATCCAGTCCTTCTCACGCAGGCAGCAGTCCTTTTTGCAACAGACAAGTCCTTCTGAGTCATACGCAGGTCCAGAGATATACTGAAGAGTTGAGCCTGAGGGTCCAGTATTTTTATGCTGGGTACCAGCTTTGAAACAGGAGACATTTCTAGACGTTTCTAGAGATTTCCACCCCACAGACGTGTTTGGAATTTCCTACCTCCCCGCCCAGCTTGTGTGGGACCCAATAGACTGTAGTGAAACCCTTTGCGAGTGTACTCAGGCAGGGCCTTTGTGATGTGCAAGTGTGCAGGGTTGTAGCTCCACCCCCCATGAAATTAGAGATGGTCTATCCTGCAAACACCAAACCGCCCCTTTGTCTCACTGTCTGGGAGGAATTCACGAAGACCAACTGCCAGCTAAACCTAGTCATGTCACCCAGTATACAGGCTGCAGACACCAAATTGTAAGGACAAGAAAAAGTCAACTTTCTAAAGGTGTATTTTCATATTGTGACTTAAAATCTAACTTTACTATTAAAGAGGGTTTTAATTAAGTCCGACCCTGTTTAACATCTATGTGGCCCCACTTGCTAGGTTAGTAAAATCGCAGGGGATGGAGGTTGTATCATACTCAGATGATACACAGATCATGGTGTCCCTAGCCCATTCGGTCAGCACCTCCGCGTTCAGCTTCAGGAACTGCATGCAAGCAGTTTCTGAATGGATGATTCAAAATTCCTTGAAGCTGAATGGCGATAAAACTGAGGTACTGGTCTTTGGTAAGGACCAGGAGATCTGGTCCAGTGAGTGGTGGCCCCCTTCGTTGGGAGCCTGTCCTACACCATCGCACTCTGCCAGGAATCTTGGTGTTATTTTTGACACCTCGATGACTATAAACCTCCAGGTAAATAGAACTGTGGCTAGCTGTTGGCGAGTTATCAGGATTCTTAGGAGAATCGTTCACTATCTCTCCCCTCAGGCACGCAAGCAGACTGTAGTTGCGTTGGTGTCCTCCCGGCTGGATTACTGCAACGCTCTGTATGCAGATATCGATAAGGGCCTTAGTCAACGCCTTCAGAGCGTGCAGAACGCGGCAGCGAGATTTGTGTTGGACGTCCCTAATTCCTTCTCTGCCACTTTAGCCAGGAAGAATCTCCATTGGCTTCCGATCCAGCACAGAATTTTGTTTAAAATTCTATGTCTGGTTTTTGGAGCACTTTTGGCAGGACCTTCGGATGCTTTAGGCTCCCTGCTAACCTGTTATACTCCCAGCAGGAGCCTTCGTTCTTCCAACATGAATCTTCTGTGTATCCCGCGCATTAAGAAAGTCCTTTGCCACCGTGACCCCCGTTTGTGGAATGCCCTCCCCGCTGACATTAAGGCGCAACCCTCGTTGTCCCTTTTTAGAAAAGCACTAAAAACGTGGTGTTTCATCAAGGACTATCAGTAAGCTTGCGCTGTGAATATTATAGTTATTTGGATTAGGCGCCTTGACGCCCTATGGGCTAAGTAGCGCGATATAAGTCGGGTTTCATTCATTCATTCATTCAAATTACAAATCTTTAGACACCAAACTCGAAGTTCAAATCTGCTCCCAGTTGAAAGTTATCACTTATTAAATGTAATATGGAACCTCAATGTTATCCTATGGGAGAGGTGGGCCTTGCAGTAGGTAAAAACAAATTTGAGTTTTTCACTACCAGGATATGTAGAACTTGAAAGTACATTTCCAACCTTTTGAATATATTTGACCATGCACTCTGGCTATATAGGGCCTACACTATCAGTGACTTATAATTATTAAAAAATAAGAGTTAGGTAGGCCTGGCAAAAGTTTTTTTTTGCCAGGATAAAATGGTAGTTTAAAACTATACACAGACTCTGCAGTGGCAGGCCTAAACATGTTTAGGTTTAAAGCATTTTATTGCAGAAGTATAAAACAATACATACAACAGAAACTTGTCGTCACAAAGATGCCATTCAGAGTCCCCACATCTTGAACGCCTTCAGATATGCAAACTGTACATTCAGAACATGTTGTAGGATCACATGCTAGGCGCAGAAGCGATGACGACTGACCCCAAAAACGACCCTCCCCTCAACATAACTGCCCCTCCCTGCCCTCCCTTGGAATCCCCCCCCCGTGGTGGTGTGCCGAGCCAATGTCACGTGCCCTTATGAACATTTCAGTGGATCCGTCCCCTGTCTCACAGATATCCTCCAGGGCGACTAAGATCGCGGACTGGTTAGGGATGTTAAACGCATGAGCCTGAGGTATCTGGGACAAGTAATCTCCTTGAATTCCGACTGCAATAGAGTGATAAAGGGGTGCCACAGCTCCTCAAATTTGTCTACCTCCCCCGCTACCGCGAGTGACAGCTTCTCCATACCAAGAACATGCCATAACCTGTGTAGCCAACCTGTAGTGTCGGGGATGGTGGTGGTGCGCCAGTATATGAGTATGTTCTGTATCGCTGAGCCCAGTGCAATTGCTATCTGCCTACCCTTCCTGGATCTCAGGGGGTACATCAACCCGTTGGGCAGCCCTAATAAGACATAGGCCGGTAGGCGAGGCAGTTCAATGTCAAAACATTGGTCGATTTCATCTAGGACTACTTTCCAGTAGGGGCCAGCGACGGACAGTCCCATAAGATGTGTGTGAGGGTACCAGTCTGTCCGCACTCGCGCCAACAGGCGTCGGGAAGACCATGGTTCATGTCGTGTAGTCGCTGAGGCGTGTAGTACCAATATGTAGTTATTTTAGTGAAAGTCTCAGTCAGCCCGGTGTGGTAAGCTGAGTGACGTGCGCGGTAAGATATGTCGTCCCACTCCTTGTGGCTCAATACCCTCCCTAGTTCGCGTTCCCAGCGCTCCCTCCCTGGGTTATGGATGTGGAAGGTGGGGGGCTGCAAAAGCTTATAAAGGTCGGAGACGAGCTTGGCATCCGAGGAGCGAGTCGCCAACCACATCTCATAAGGCGTAAGTTTCCGGTCTGCCAGCTCTCTCACCTGCGGCTGCAGCGCCCAGTGGCCAACCTGTAAATATCGCATACGTTCAGTCTCAGGCAGGTGATAATCCTGTCTGAGGTCCCGGAACGACACGATCCCTTCTGGGCCATACATGTGAAACAAAGCGCAGCACCTGGCAGCCTGCCAGTGTGCGAATGCGCCAGGCTCCATCCCAGGCTGAAAGTCAGGGTTCCCGATCAACGGCGTAAGCAGCGACGGGAAGGTAGTAAGTTCCCGCGTGATGTTCACCGCGTCTCACACTCTGAGCGGGACCCGGGTAACCAGGGACGCGTAGAGGTTAGCGGGCCTGTGTGCCCTGCGCAGGAAGGGTATCTCCTGTAAAGTCCTGCCTGCCACCGCCTGGTCTTGAAAAAGCCAGTGCCTGTCAGATTCCCATTTGCTCCACTCCACAAAAAACCGCAGTTGCGCCGCGTGAAAGTACTTTTGGAGATCGGGAATGCCAAGGCCGCCAGACTCCGGAGCCAGAGTAGACAAGGCCCTCTTAAGCCTCGGTTTGCGACCCTGCCAGACAAAGCGGGCTATATCTGCCTGCGCTTGACGGAGCCATCCTTTCGGTGGTTGAAGCGGTAGCGCCCGAAATAAGTACAGGACTTGTGGTAGAAGAGTCATCTTGACAGCGGCAACCCGACCCAGCAACGACAACGTGCCCTTGCTCCAGCGGGACAACTCCTCCTTCATCTTACTGCTCAACGCCGCGTAGTTCGCCGCCACCATAGCGGGCAGGGAAGGCGCCAGCAAGACACCCAAGTATGGGATTAGGTCTTTAGACCAATTCATGGGGAAGCGCCCCTGTAAGTCAAGTCGCGTCGCGGTAGACAGCGAGAGGTCTAGGGCCGACGATTTCCTCATGTTCATTTTAAAGCCCGCTACTTTGGCGAAGGCGTCCATCTCGGCGACGCAGGCCGGGAGTGCCTCTCTTGGGTCTTCAAGTAGAAGGATCACGTCATCCGCGTACAGGCTGATGGTGTGAACATAGCCTCCCATCCGGATGCCAGTCACCCTTGGGTTCTGTCTGACTCTCTGGGCAAACGGCTCCATGTAAAGAGCAAAAAGAAGCGGGGACAGTGGGCATCCCTGCCTGGTCCCCCGTTCAATCGCAAAGCGGTCGGAGCTGTACCCGTTGACCCGCACCACCGCGGTCGGGTGTTTATAACAGTTAAAGACAAGCGTACGGAATTTCTCCCCTATACCCGCTTTGCGAAGCACTCCTTCTAGGTAAGACCAGCGCACTCGGTCGAACGCCTTTTCCGCGTCGACTGACAACAGCATGCGCTCCCCTGGAACGCGGGAGGCCTTCTCCAGGACATGCACCACCCTCTTAGTGTTGTCCACCGTTTGCCGACCGGGGATGAACCCCGCCTGGTCCTGGTCCACAAGTCCCGGCAGGTATTGCGCCAGACGAGCCGCCAGGATCCCCGTATAGAGCTTGAGATCCACGTTCAGCAACGAGATCGGCCGGTAAGAGCCGCACTCGGTCCGGTCCTTCCCAGGTTTGGGAATAACCGACACCGTCGCCCTGAGCAAATCCGGGGGGATAGCTCCCGGCTCCGCGAAGGAGTTAAAGAGCCTCGTCAACAGAGGGACCAGGTCTTGACAGAACGTCTTGTAGAAAAGCGGGGAGTTACCATCTGGGCCCGGGGTTTTCCCATGTTTAAGCCGGGAGATAGCCGTAATCACCTCCTCCGGGCGAATGTCCCGTTCCAGGTACTCCGCTTGCTCTGAGGTGAGAGCAGGGAGGTCAATCGAATCTAGATATTCAGCCTCTGCGAGCACCGATGGGGGCTCACCCGTGTATAAGTCGGCGTAGAATCGGCGGAATCCCTCCGCAATCTGAGGGTCCTCCGTAGCCTTCACTCCGCTCGGAGTTGAGAGCTCCGCAACCCGCATACGTTGATGCTTCACACGAAGCTTGTTCGCTAGGAGGCGGCCGCATCTATCGCCCCCAGTGTAATATGCATGCTTCAAACGGAGCGCCGCGTATTCCGCCCTGTCCATATCGAGCGCGGAGAGCAATTTCCGCGTCGCTTTAAGCTGCCTCCAAACCCTGGGGGCCCCCGTTCTCTGATGCATCTGCTCCAGCTCCCGCACCTGGGTCGTAAGCTCATCCCGTTTCTGCTGTCGGTCTCTATTCTCCGCAGACGAGATGGAGACGAACTCCCCGCGGAGCACCGCCTTCAAGGCAGCCCACTGTGTCGCACAGGACGTATCCCCATTATCATTATGGGACCGGTATTCAGATATCGCGTCGCGGATCTGCTGCACCACCGCCGGCCTGTGCAGCAGTGTGTCTCTGAGGCGCCAAACCCCTCGAGAGGGCGATACCGGCGGCAGCTGAAAGGAACCCGAAACCGGGGCGTGATCCGACAACGAGAGCACCCCTATGTCGGAAGCCGTCGCCAGCGCAGCCATCGGCCCCGTAACTAGAATGTGATCCAGTCTCGCATACGTCCTGTGCGCATGGGAGTAGTAAGAATAGGCCCGGGTAGTGGGGTGCAGACGTCTCCACAGGTCATGTATGTCGAGATCACCTAGGCGGGAATGACTCAGTCGTGAGAACTCCCCGGTGTGTGGGCGGCGTTGCGCAGATCTGTCCAGGAGCGAATCAAAGACCATATTCAAGTCCCCCCCGATGAGTATATGTCTGTCCGGTGTAGTCGTTATGTGTTCGAGGGCTGAGTGTAAAAATATGTCCTGGCGGTCATTCGGGCTGTAAATGGAACCCACTGTGAACAACAAACCCCCCAACTTGACTCTATAAGCCAGGAGCCTCCCCTTCTGTTCCGCTACTTTGTGCAGGACCTCTCCCCTAAATTTACTGGAGACTAGGATAGCAACCCCCGCCGTTTTAGTGGACCCCGAGGAGAAAAACTGTACTGGGAACTTCGGTGATCTCATTCTAATGCAATCTCGTGCCAAAAGGGGAGTCTCCAGTAAAAGGCAGATGTCTGCCTGAGCATTCTCAAGGAGGGATAAGATCGCCCTACGCTTAACCGGGTTGTTCAGACCCTTCACATTGAGTGTGACCACCTTAAGGGCCATGAGTAGGCGGCACAAGTGAGGAAAACTGAATTTTGCCCTGTTATGTGTCCCTACGTGTTCCCCAACATGTAATATATATTTTGATTTCTATGCATATCCCCTCCATGGCCGATAATAAAGACGCATTTGCAGTTGCGTCCAACGTTAGTATGTCCGTTATCCAGTCCTTCGTGAAAGCAACGTGAATTAGGCTTTTAGGCCTATGTTGCCAACGTCTTTACATGGTGCACGTTAAATCATAGAGATGCACCCGTTCCTAAGGCTCCACAGGGCCCGGACACGAGATCCAGGCCTCAAGCCTCCTGAAACGTTCCGAGAGATGCAGCCCCGCCCGCATCCCTGACCCTTCCCTTACTTCCTGCCCAGCAACGCGGTGCCCGGCTCGGCCTGGCCTGCCTGCCAAGAATATGTTATGCCTACAGTTATCTGTTCAGCTCCCCGGATTCACATTCCTAGCTAACGAACAGCATAAACATATCCATCTACAGTCTAGTCTTTCTGTCTCCATGCAAGTGATTTACTGTATTTTTATCCATAGAAGATCCATAGTCCATGCAATACATGAAGAAATATATGCATGCACTAGCTTTTAGTGACAAGCAGCCTTTGCCCTGATGACTTTTAGAATCAAGCAACATGTACTCCAAACACAAGATATCAGATACGCTATAGGTACAGGTCGTTCTGACATCCCAGACTTCAGTCTCCTCTACTAGTGCTAGAAGTCAGCGCCCCCCAGCTCTCCCCAGTTACACGTCATGACTCGTTTTGCGCGCACCAGTAGGTTAAAGGTTCCAGCTGCCCATGACCTGCCCCTGCCCATGACCACCTATGACACTTCTGTGACGTCTACATCACACACCTCCGTGCACGCCTTCTTTCACGCCCATATGTTCTTATCTTTCGTTTTTTCACTTGTTACGCCTACTGTATTCAATGCAACTGTACTGTTCTACTATATATATATTGTATGATGTTAATGAAATGTTGAATGTCCCTTCCTGAACCTTAGTAGGTGATGGAACACGATGTCCATTGGCTCGAGCCACTTAATTAAAGCCCGTATGACTCAGATACCACGGACTCTGCCTCTCATTTATTGAGCTATCCTTTTCATTTAATGCATAGAAAAATAGTACCGGTAATTTATTTATTTACCACATAATGGCGCCCGAATAGGGACGTCCCTTTCCCCACGCGCCGGCGATGTAACGCAGGCCCCCTGACCCCTTCTGCAGCCGTGACGGACCCCTACTGTGCACCTGCAGGTTTTCCTGCTAAACTCCCTCAGGCCCACGGAGGAGACGGAGACTGCGGTCCAGCATCCAGACGAGGCGGTGAGGAATGCGGAGAGTCCCGACCAGAGCCCAAGCCGAGAGAGCAAGGTCCGAGGTATCCGGAGGCCCACCTGTTTCCGAAGCCCGAAGCGCATGCGTAGTGCGTAGCAGTAACCAGACGCCGTAGCAGTCCAGTCCAGTCCAGTTTCCGAGGCCTTCAGTTTTGCTTCCCGGTGAGTACCATTGCTGGGAACGCATCTAGACGGGTTCATTAATTTGTGCCCGGTCCAGACGGGTCTGGGTACACAGATCCGGTCCGACGTGTTCACCTAGGTGGATACGGTATGACGTGTCTCTTTATGAGGCCGGTATGTTCTGTACTGTCTTAGCAGTGCATCCAGTAATTCTGTTTTCTAGTATAGTCTCTCAAGATTTCCAGTATCATGTTATGTTTTCAATGTACTAGGTAGTATCTGTTCGAACTGTTTTTTTTAATGTGTCCGATGTCGTGGCATGAGTGATTTGTTTGCCATTTCATTACTGTGTTCATTGTGTTCAAGTTCAAGTACGTCCAAATATGCCTCTGTTTTCAAAGTTGCGTCAGATAGGAACCAGAAAAGGGATACTCGAAGAATCAGTTCCTGTCCCACCTAGGGACAGTCCCGGACATTTCATGTATCATAAACATGGCTTAGATGCCATACTGTACTTAGACTTATGGGTAGATTATACCAAAAACCTGGAAGAGAAATATAGATGGCCTGTTTCAGGAACCTGGGATGCTGAGTGCATCATGAGAGTAGAGGAAGCATTATGGAAAAAGAAAGCTAGACAATCCCAGAAAGATGCCATAGAATTGTGGCGTAAAGAATCGCATAAAAGAACAGAAAAAGAATTCAGGAAAGCAGAACTAAGTAGGGAATCATCAGAAAAGGCCCAAGAAAGGGAACTACTAGAAGAAGGTGAACGAGTTAGAGCAGAACAGTTAGACAGACAAAGAAATGCCCTTATTAAAGGCATGTATCCCCTTCTCGCCGAGGGCCTGCCTAAGGTGACCCCGGAAGCACCCTGTAATTTACCGCCACCATTGGTCCCGACTAAGCTACGTCATAAACCGACCGCAGCTGAAATTTTCCTTTCTTCCTATTTAGACGACACTGTCCCAGAATATGCTAATACGAATCCTCCTCCGCCTGCTCAACCTCACAACCCTGTTAATAACGCAATTACTGTTCCTCCAGCCACTGGTCCCGGGAATCCTTTTAATCCGCCAGTAACCCAGGACCAACCCACATTACGTATGCCTACTTTACCAGTCACATTACCAGCGACGGCACATCCAGTATTAGTTGCCGATTCTAGTTCAGGAGGAGCAGGGGGAGGTACCCCTATCACCCCGCCTCAAGTAAAACGAATGACGCTGAGAGACGCAGCATTACAACGTACGCCAAAAGTGGCTACATACGCAGCCCTCAAACAATACCTTACTGATTGTAGATATGACCCAGTGCCAGGCGAAGACCAGATGATATTATATTCCATACGTCTACGACGTGTTACAAACTATTTGACTATCTTACCGGAAATGAGGGAACATTTAGACAGAATATATCATTTCATCAGAACAGGGGAAAGACCAGAAAGTATTCACGAGGCTATGGCACACAGGAAGGTCGAGACTCAAAATATGATCTTGCAGTTTTTGATAAATTGTTTAATAAGAGAACAAGACCAGCCTGGTAAAAACAAAGACGAGATGAAAGTCCTGATAAAATGGAGTGACAACATAGCAGACGGAAAACACAGTAAACAAGGTTGTATAGAATTCATGTATAGAAAGATTCGTAAAGAAATTCTAGGCATACCCGAAAGGGAGAAAGCAACGAGAGAACCCGAGAAAGAGAATGACACTTCAGACGAAGATGTAGACACAGACAACCCAGATCGAATTGCGTACGTAGGTAGGGCGAGACCTTTTGACAGACACACATGCCTAGAATGTAAGAAAACCTTTCTTCCTCCCGTACCAGATCAGTGTTCTCTTGAGCATTTATTCCAAGCTACCGATAGAGTTTTGAAACAACGAATAGGTTACAGTGAGCTTAGTACCATGCATGAACAGGAACTAGCTCGATCAGCAGTTCAATGGACTAGTAATTCTAGCACATTTAAAGACGAAGTAGTGGCCCAAACGTTTCTGAATCTTTCTCCAGACGAACAGCGACTGGTGGGTATGTACATGATCCAACACCTCATTACACTGTACGAAAGTCAGCATTCTGATCCAGGTCCCCTATATAATGTATTGGACGAGTTACTCCTAAACAGATGGAAAGGCCTAGGTACCGATTTGATTAATGTCATTCTAGAACAACGCCACAAATACAGAACGTTCCTGACTCCACATTTCGTTCCTGTTCCACCCCCAGTAAGGAAGACATTTTACATAGACAGACAGAATCCCTTGCGAGAAGTCCATCCTGTTCGGACAGGGGGAGGTGCGCTCGAACGAGTATTTGTTTACACCCCTTTAACGAAAATAGAACTACTAGAAATGAAAAAGTTAGTGCCCTGTCACGATAAAGATCCAGCAGGGTTCCACCGTGAATTAAAAGACATGCTCCGCATGGGAGAATACACGTATCCCGATATCATTAAAATGTTAAAGGTCCTGTTGCCTGCGGGCATATATGAAAAGCTTAAAGAAAAAGAATGGGAGGTGGGAGAGAAAAAGATTGACTGGGCAGAATTAGAAGACGAAGATAAAACACGAGTTCCTGGTACCGGTCTCGGGGATAAAGCCAAAGCATTGCCCGAGTTGTTAATACAAGTCTTGCCAAGATTACTAGCCACGAAAAAGGAAGACTGGGATGCCATCTCAGCCTGTAAACAGAAACAAGACGAAGACACTAGTGATTTTTATTCCAGATTTGAGAAATGTTTCATTATTAATAGCGGCTTGAAAACGAGTAGTGAATCGTATCCACATCTTTTTGTTACCAAATTAGTAGAGAATTCTTTATCACAAGTTAAAAATCGAGTACTGAAAGTTGAGAGTACCTGGCAAGCTAATACCCCGTCCCAAATGTTACAAATGTTACAGTACCACCAGAACCGAATCAGAGAAGAGCAGGAACACGAAAAGAGACGTATGAAAGACACGAAAATGAAAGTACTAGTTGCACAGTCTGTTCCGGTGGATAGTCAGAAGAGGGGTACGACTCAGACCAGTCATTCTGCAGCTCCTGTAAAAGGGACATGCAATTACTGTAAACAGCCAGGTCACTATATAAACGAATGTGCCGTTCTGAAACACAACATAGCTACTGGTAAGACGAAAGAAAGACCGCGTCCTCCTAGACAGGAACATGTTCCACAGAACACGCAACCACCGCAGAACGCACAACAGACAGTAACAGTACCGCAGCCTATAGCTGCCACACAACAAGTCACACAGCAGATGTACCAGTACGCACAGTCAGATTATCCAGATTATCAGCAGTATTCATGAAACAGCCTGGAGAGGGAGGTTGGCTTGCCTCTCATCGAGGTTCCTGTAGATCAAGAGGGTCCCTATGTACACAGTCAAGTATTAGGGAAAGACAGAAAATTTCTGATTGATACAGGGGCAAGTAGGACTACCATCAGTCATGACGAGGTTCCAGGGGCTCCTCTCTCAGGCTCAAGAAATGTTTCCCTGGGATTTTCAGGAAAGCCTATTGTTAATGAAATATCGAAACCGGTTTCCCTAGAAGTTGGTCCATTGTCCCGGACTACAGACTTATTGCTTACGAAATCATGTCCAGAAAACTTACTTGGTATTAAAACATTGAAAGAACTAGGAGCAGTGATTTGTTGTTCTCCGGAAGGAGTGAGATTGTTTTTACGTGATTTTAAAGGACATTATGTGTTAAGAGATTTTGATCCAAGATTACTGAATGTACCACAGTATTTATGGGCGCAAGGTCCAACTGATGTAGGTTATATGCACATTACACCATACCGTGTCACTCTGAAACAAGGAATTGTACTACCCCGAATTCGACAATACAAGTTGCCACCTGAGGCTGTAGCAGCCTTATCGAAAATTATTGACGAGCTCATTGCTCAAGGAGTGGTTGTAGAAACTGACTCCAAGCGCTGCGAGGCCCTAGGGCAGTTATGCGCTATACAAATGCAATTTTTCATTTCATTTCATTTCACTGACCCAAATGCACCTCCAGTCTATCGACTAGTGATTGACCTTCGAGAACTTAATAAATGTATCATACCCCAGTACCCAGTGGTTCCAGATATCTCTTCCCTGTTGACTGCCATTGATTCCGAAGCCGCGTTCTTTACTGTTATCGATCTCAAGAACGCCTTCTTTAGTGTACCCATCCATCCGGACAGCCAGTTCCTTTTCGGATTCTGTTTAAATGGACGAAGTTATAAATTTACACGTGCACCTCAAGGGTTCACAGAAAGTCCTAGTATTTATAGTCAAGCACTGAAACGACAACTAGATAGTATTCACATGCCAACTGACACTGCCCTGCTCCAGTATGTTGTGATCTATTGATCACAGCCCGTACAGAACGTGACTGCGAACGTGCGTCACTGACAGTCTTGTATTTTCTGGCAGAAATGGGGCACAAGGTATCCCCTTCGAAACTGCAATTCTGTGTCCAGCAAGTGGTGTACCTTGGTCACTTGCTGTCCAAGAGGGGTAGACAGCTGACACCTGACCGTATCCAGTTAATTGCACATCTTCCACAGCCCAAGACACAGAAGGAGGTACGAGCTTTTATCGGCCTCACTTCTTACTGCAGACAATGGATCCCTCAGTACGCATATCTAGCCAAGCCACTGATACAGTTGACAACACAGGAGGCAGCGACATCGACTGTCCTCCCTTGGACCCAGGAACATACATTTGTTTTCGAAGAATTAAAGAAAGCTTTATGTCAAGCTCCTGTTTTAGCGACACCAAACTACCGTAAACCTTTTACGCTTTTTGTCCCTGAACGCGATGGTACAGCATTATCTGTTCTCACACAAGATCAAGCAGGACAACACAAGCCTTGTGCTTATTTTTCTAGCACATTGGATCCATTAGCCCAGGCTTTGCCTGCGTGCCTCAAATCAGTTGCAGCCACAGCTCTAGCTATCAGACAAAGTGATTCCATAGTGTTAGGACACCCCCTGACAGTACAGGTTCCACACTCCGTGGAAGTTCTTCTAAACCGAACACAGACTCAGCACTTGACCATAGCACGATTGACAGGATATGAACTGACACTGTTTCAGCCACACATAGAGATCAGACGTTGTAATATATTAAATCCTGCTACACTTTTACCCTCGATTACCTCAAACCCTGCAACACATGACTGTGTGGAAGTTATTAACACCATGACGAAGCCAAGACAAGACTTGGCAGACATTGCATTACCTGACCCAGACCTGACACTTTATGTGGATGGTTCATGTATGAGAACAAGTACAGGAGAGTTAGTGGCAGCATATGCAGTGACTACTGAAACTGAAGTTATAGAAACACATCGTATTGATACCCTGTCTGCCCAAGCAGCAGAGCTCATCGCTCTGACCCAAGCCTGCATACGAGCCAAGAACCTGAAAGTAAACATATATACAGATTCACGTTATGCATTCGGAGTCGTTCACGACTTTGGAGTCCTCTGGCAAGAAAGAGGTTTTATGACCTCTCATGGAGCCAAGATTCAGCATGGCCCCCTCATTCAAGCTTTGTTAGAAGCAATACATTTACCTACAGCTATAGCTATCATGAAGTGCAAAGCACATACGAGAGTCACTGACACCATTTCCCGGGGTAACGATCTGGCAGATCGAACAGCCAAGCTTACAGCTCAGACTCCAGACATTCCAGCTGACACGACAAAGACAGACGTTTCAGTCCTGACGACTTGCATGACAGTCAAGGATCCTACACAAGATGTACTAGACATACAGACACATGCTACTCCAGACGAAATCAGGAAATGGACTGAACAAGGGGGGGTCCTGACAGATCAGGGATGGTTGACGAAGGGAAAAGCCACATGGTTTCTCCCCGACTCTATGGTTCAAGTCATTATTAATACAGCACACAGTCCAGCACACTTAGGAGAAAAAGCCATGTTAGACAGCATCCAGAACCTCTGGTTTAACAAGCATTTACGAGCAGCAGCGAAGCAGAAAGTGCGTACCTGCATGATCTGTTGTCAGTTCAATCCAGGTAAAGGTGTTCCCGTGGAACAAGGTGGATTTCATCCTCCTGACCATCCTTTTGAAGTCCTCCAGATGGATTATATCCAGATGGATCGATGTCGAGGATTCAAGTATGTCCTCGTAGTTGTATGCGCTCTGTCCAGATGGACAGAAGCATATCCAGTCTCAGATTATACTGCCGTGACCACTGCCAAGCAGCTGGTTCGTGAGTTTTTCCCTCGATATGGTTTGCCCCGTGTCGTGTATTCAGATAATGGACAGCCATTCTCGTCCGAACTCATGAAACAGGTATCACTTCTGTTAGGGTACCAGTGGAAATTCCACTGCGTACGACACCCCGAGGCAGCTGGCCTCGTCGAGCGACACAATCAAACTCTGAAAATACGATTAGCGAAGGTCTGTGCAGAAAAAGGTGTAGATTGGATGGTAGCCCTGCCGGTTGCCCTCTTCTATATGCGAATGGTCGCTCACTCCAGATCTGGTTTGTCATCATACGAAATTGTTTTTGGTCGTCCCCCAAACATGTGGGGTACACCTATGCCTCGTAAAATCACCGATGTTGACAGTAACATGCTGACAGATTACCTAGCTTCCTTGATGTCTGCACTACTCTCTTGTCGTTCACAGGTCGCGGCTGCCTTTCCGGACAACACCCAGGTGAAACCGCACGAGGTCGTTCCCGGAGATCTAGTTCTGGTTCGGAATTTTGATCGCTCAAGCCCTCTGGAGCCCCGCTGGAAGGAGCCAAAACTCGTTCTGATGACCACAAGGACCGCCGTAAAACTAGAAGGAAGAAAAGGCTGGCTCCATTCCAGTCACATCAAGCGTTTCCATGGACCGTGTCCAAAGACTTTTTTCAAGGACTGCCCCGATACTGACTCTAAACTTCCCCTGTTAGAGAAAACTCCGCAGCAGGAGTATAAAATGAAACTGAGGTCTAGTAAGTCAGACAGCGTTTAATTGTTTAAGTCCCCCTCGGGTGAAGCGGTTAGACAGGTTTCTGACATGTATGAGATAGACCCACATAGTGAGAGAGATAGACGAAACTTCAAGAAAATGAAATATTGTAAAAATCTCCGAAGCAGATGCATCGTTACATTATTGTTTATGTTTATTCTGAGTCTTACGATCACATGTATAAGTTGTATGTTACATGTATTTTTTCCTCCTCTCGGTTCACATTTACACCTTTCCTCTAATGATACTGTAGAGCACACATTTAGTGAACTACCCCCTCACGAGTTATCCTATCGACTTGCAATGCGCAACAATACTTTTATTCGCATGTTACACTATTCGCATCAGACCAGCAATGCCACTAATTGCTGGGTATGTGGTCGACTCCCCCCTTACCAGACAGTGAAGGGAGCTCTGCCACTCTTTCCCTATCCGTTTTCACACAATGGTTCGTGTGGAGCATGGTTTACATTGACGTTATCTTTAGACGATAAGTCCACAGTTTCCCTTCTGAATACAGTTATGAATGAAACCTGTTTCCCAGACAAGGACGGTCTTCCCCATAGGACAGGGATAGATCTAGAAAATGAAGTATATGATCTAGGTAATTTTTCCTCTAACCTCATGGTTTTGAATGTTCAGTCCGAGACTAATTCAGACTTGCCTTCTATAACAGTTCTACCAGTGAAAGGCGAATTATGTGTTAGAAAGAATGGTTCAGTACACCTAGGACACAGTGATTGTACTACTGTGGTCGAATACAGTGACAATGGGAAATCTACTTTCAAAGCTTCACGTCATTCCTATTTTATATGTGGTCAGACCGCTTATGTACGTTTGCCCCTAGATTGGGATGAAACATGTTACATTGCATTCCTACTGCCACCAGTTTTTCTAGCCCCATCCGATTATCACCGAAATACCCATCTAGTACACGTCAGACATAGGAGGGAGATTGAGTCCCCAATTATCGATCAGACTGAAACTGCATTAAAACAGTATACGGATTTCAATAAAGGTTTCTTTTTCTTTATAGGTCCTGTCCAGAATAGTAAATTAATACGCAGGTTAACCAGAACCCTTGAAGCAGTAGTGAATGAGACTACTTCCGCCCTAGGTAACTTAACAGAAGAGCAGTCTGCTATGAGATTTGTTGTTCTTCAGAACCGCCTTGTCCTTGACATCATTCTGGCCGATAGGGGCGGAGCTTGTAGAGTCATCGGATCTAGTTGTTGCGTTTTCATTCCTAATAACGCACCGTCTGTGTATTCAGCAATAACTAGACTTCATAAAATAGCTCATCAGCTACACCAGAATCCAGGCACCTGGACTTGGTCCGGCTGGCTCTGGAGTGTAATATCTGCATGGGGATGGAAAGTACTGTAATTCCTGGGAGTAGTAGTAATGATCATATTCAGTTGTTGTCTCTGTTTACAATGTGGCCCAGCGATTTGCGGCTTGTGCGCTACAGCCTGTATTCCACGTCCACAGTCCCATGCCCAAAAGAAAAAAGACGAACAAATGATGCTGTATGAACAGATAGATGGTCTCATGAATATTGATGTTTCCTGAAGGGAACGTAGGGAACAAGGAGGGAATGAGGAAAACTGAATTTTGCCCTGTTATGTGTCCCTACGTGTTCCCCAACATGTAATATATATGCATGATTTCTATGCATATCCCCTCCATGGCGATAATAAAGACGCATTTGCAGTTGCGTCCAACGTTAGTATGTCCGTTATCCAGTCCTTCGTGAAAGCAACGTGAATTAGGCTTTTAGGCCTATGTTGCCAACGTCTTTACATGGTGCACGTTAAATCATAGAGATGCACCCGTTCCTAAGGCTCCACAGGGCCCGGACACGAGATCCAGGCCTCAAGCCTCCTGAAACGTTCCGAGAGATGCAGCCCCGCCCGCATCCCTGACCCTTCCCTTACTTCCTGCCCAGCAACGCGGTGCCCGGCTCGGCCTGGCCTGCCTGCCAAGAATATGTTATGCCTACAGTTATCTGTTCAGCTCCCCGGATTCACATTCCTAGCTAACGAACAGCATAAACATATCCATCTACAGTCTAGTCTTTCTGTCTCCATGCAAGTGATTTACTGTATTTGTATCCATAGAAGGTCCATAGTCCATGCAATACATGAAGAAATACATGCATGCACTAGCTTTTAGTGACAAGCAGCCTTTGCCCTGATGACTTTTAGAATCAAGCAACATGTACTCCAAACACAAGATATCAGATACGCTATAGGTACAGGTCGTTCTGACATCCCAGACTTCAGTCTCCTCTACTAGTGCTAGAAGTCAGCGCCCCCCAGATCTCCCCAGTTACACGTCATGACTCGTTTTGCGCGCACCAGTAGGTTAAAGGTTCCAGCTGCCCATGACCTGCCCCTGCCCACCTATGACACTTCTGTGACGTCTACATCACACACCTCTGTGCACGCCCTGTGCACGCCTTCTTTCACGCCCATATGTTCTTATCTTTCGTTTTTTCACTTGTTACGCCTACTGTATTCAATGCAACTGTACTGTTCTACTATATATATTGTATGATGTTAATGAAATGTTGAATGTCCCTTCCTGAACCTTAGTAGGTGATGGAACACGATGTCCATTGGCTCGAGCCACTTAATTAAAGCCCGTATGACTCAGATACCACGGACTCTGCCTCTCATTTATTGAGCTATCCTTTTCATTTAATGCATAGAAAAATAGTACCGGTAATTTATTTATTTACCACACAAGAGCAGCGATCAATGAGGCAATGTCGGCAATGATCGCCGTGAGGAGCAACAGCAGAAGGCCAAGCAAAGGCAGGAGCCTAGCAGCACCGGAACCACAACTCAGTGCACGAGGTGTGAAGCAACAGGAGGAATAGCAATAAAACATGACAGCCCAGCACAAAACCCAAAGCCCCCTCCAATCAACCCCTAACCAAACCAACACCCGGCCACTCCACCCCAAACTTTCGGACTCGTGACGTCCTCGAACCCCTCCCTCCAATCCCAACTCTCTCCCATCCTTACCCCACCCGGTACCCCAACATCCCCACCATCCCAACTCCCCTTGAACAAAGAACATTGTCCCAGTCCAGTCCCTATTGGACAAGTCTGTGGTAGGTTATTCGTGTGGACGTCCAGCCACCTTCAGCACCCCCCCGCCGCCCCCTCCCGGAACCCCCGCACCTGCTATGAAGATGAGGTCATCAGGATCTCCCCCCGGAGTGTGCTCAGGCCGTCAGGGCCATGTCACCAGGCGACGTGGCTCCGGCAACTGCCAGTATTGCGTCGTCTCTCTCAGCCCTGGCCGTTGGTGAAGCTGGTCGCGCAGGTAAAGCGGTGGGCCGGCGTCGGCGGACAGTTTGCCACCCATCTCTGGTGACGCGTCGTTGGGATGGTGCAGGAGTGTCTGTGTCAGTAGCAGTGATCCCCAATACCTCGCAGGTGTCCTGAAGGGACCGGAGTTGATGCAGGGTGCCGTTCCAGCGAAAGATGAGCCGAAAGGGGTGACCCCAGGAGTACTGTGTGCCGTGTTCTCTCAAAAAGTCCGTGGCTATCTTGAAGGATTTGCGCTTTTGAAGGGTGATAGTCGACAAGTCCTGAAACAGCGCCACTGGATGATTCCGGAAAGTGAGTGGTTGCCGACGTCGAGCCTCGAGTAGGATTCGTTCCTTCAAGGGGAAGTCCGGCAGGAAAGCCAAGATATCAGGGGCTGGTGCGGAGGCCCGGCGTCGTGGCCCCACTCTGTGCGCTCTGTCTATTCTCACTTGGAAGTCTCCAGGCTCCTCCAAAATGTCGCGAAACATGTCACCCAGGTACGCAGCCACGTCCTCCCCTTCTTCTCCAGAGGGAACGCCGCGAATCCTGATGTTGTTGCGCCTGGACCTGTTCTTGAGATCCTCTGCGTGGGCCTGGAGGTCAATCTGTTGGTCCCTGAGTCGTAGTACTTCCTGCTGCAGGTGCGTTATCTCATCATCTCGGGCTTGGCCAGATTCCTCCACGGCGGTCACTCGCTCTCCCAGGGAATCGACTTCCCTCCGCACCTCTCGGACCTCTCCTGCCACCTACTTGCTTCAGGGCCTGGAAGTCCTCCCTAAGGGTGTCGAACAACGACTCCAGAAATGATCGGGTCACCGGAGGTTCCCCTCCTTTGGCCCCTCGGGAGCCGGACGGGGGGCTCGGGGCGGGTTGGGTCCTATCTTGTCGGGGGGCGGCTCTGCTCAGCATGTCAGGCAGGGTGCGTTCACCTTTCTTACCCCCTCGGTTGCCCGACATCGCAGCAACCGGCGCGGATCGCTACACAGAGGGTACCGTGAAGGGCCCGGGCTGGGTGGGCCGAGATGTGCGCGTCAGCACCCCTCGCCGCGGCAATCCGTGGGTCGAGTACAGCCGTGGGTCCACTTCCGCGTCGTCGCCTCAAGGTGGGTGGTAGCGCTCGTCTCGAGCGTGGAGTATCACCCCTGAGCCAGCATGAGGAAGAGTGCGGTCAGGGAGGAAGGCAGGTAGGCCTCGCCGCTATGCCGGTCCTGCAGTGCCCAAAGAAATTTAGTCTTCCCGGAAGGGCCCAGGCGGCCCCCCACCGCCCCGCGACAGAGGCGGCACCAGTCTATGTCCCATGAGGCAGGCGCCCCCACCGCAGTCAAGGAGCTGAGCCACGTGTCTCCCAGGCCTACAGCTCCGTACCTTGAGCGTCAGCGCCCGGGGGTCCCAGCCCGGCACCGGCGCGAGGCGTGGTGAAGGAGGGAGGGCTCCGTCGCTTGCAAGGCCCCTGGGCCGGGCGGCGCTGTATCGCTGTAGGCCCACTGATGGTCCCCGGGGGGGGGGAACGGCGTTGAGGCCCCCACAGCCCGCCCGGGCAGTACAGGGCGTCGCAGCGTGTCGTCAGCCCGTCGCGTCAACCCCCCCGACAGGGTGAGGCGCTGCGGTGGGCTCCAGAAGTCCAGGCTCCGGGGTAGGCCCTGAATCCCCGGGGTCACGTAGTTGTGTTCCCCGGGTCTGGCACGTTGTAGCTCGGCTGGTGGGCCGCCGGCCCGTCGCGACGTGTCCTTCCGGCGCCCCTCAGATAGCTCGAGTCGGAGATCGCTGCCCCCCCGGGCGTCCTGGTGGTCCCGCTAGGACC
Organism: Lissotriton helveticus; assembly: GCF_964261635.1. Taxonomy (NCBI): domain Eukaryota; kingdom Metazoa; phylum Chordata; class Amphibia; order Caudata; family Salamandridae; genus Lissotriton; species Lissotriton helveticus. Next base: position 258,318,397 of record NC_136063.1, on the reverse strand, counting down.
TCTGAGTGTACCGCCGGCTGGCACCGCCGGGCGGACTGCCGGGGGCTCCCGGCTCGGCAGCAGGCCTCTCCGCCGGGGAACGCTCGGCACGCGTCTGCCGTTCTCTGGAGGGCGCTGGGGTCCCACAGACTGCGTCGCTGCTCTTCCGTGTGCGCCAGGTGCCGGGTCCCGCTTGATCCGGGGGAGATCAGCGGTAACAGGCGGCGCGCGGGTTCCGGGGCTTCGGGAGCTCACGAGGGATGCGTCCTCTTAGCTCGCCATCTTGGCCACACCCCCTAAACATGTTTAAAAAGGCTACTTAAGTGGGTGGCACAATTAGTGCTGAAGTCCCTTTACTAGTATTTAATTTACATGCCCTATCTATCTACAAGTAGTACTACTTTAATAAGGGCTTACAAGTAAATTAAATGTGCCATTTGGGTGTAAGCCAACGTTGCCGTGTTTAGGGAGTGAGCGCACACACTTTAGCACTAGTTAGTAGTGGTAAAGTACAGAGTCCTAAAGCCAACACAAATGAGATCAGCAAAAAAATGGAGGAGTAAAGTAAAAGGTGTGGTGGAAAGAACAACCTAAGGCTGACAGGTCTAATGGGAATAATAAGGCTGTAATTAGGAACAAGAAAAGACACCTGCCAATTCCGATGTGGAATAATTTAATGTTGGCACTTACTACCCATGACATCAAAACATTTTGGGAGACAGTTGCTTATAGATATTAAATGATTTACCAACATTTGATTCTCTGCCTTGGATCCACACAATGCTCCACAACCATATTTTAACTTTGTTCCTCTCTGGGTCAACCAGATATCCCTTATTGGCACGTTCTGCTTTTTTGCACTATTTTACCTCAAAACCTTCAAATTCAATATCTCCTGTTTACCTGATTAGATTTGTGTTGTTTTAGTTTGTTTGTATTTATTAAAAATTACACTATTTTTATAAACCTACTGTGGAATCTTTTTGTGTGCTGTTTTCACTGTTTGAAGTGTTGCACAAGTACTTTACACATTGCCTTCAAGTTTAGCGTGACTGCTCTGTGCCAAGCTACCAGAGGGTGAGCACAGTTTAATTTGGGGTTTGCTTGTGCCTAACCCTAACCCTGACTAGGATTGTGGTTGCACCCCAGTCGACCAGTAACCCAATTTCTAACAGTCAGTTAGCTATCTTTCTAGGTGCACGAAGGATAGAAATAGAAAGTTGGAGGAGGAGCCTAGCCTGGAACCATGATGGCCGCCTGAACCCTCGGCTCCGCTACTCCGATCTACTCCCCTCCGTGCCGTCCCGCATCCTGACACTTATCCGATCTTCCTGAGACGGTACCGGATTCGGGGAGTGCTGCTGATTCCTGCGGTGCGCTTCCCGGCGTGATCCCTTCGACGGAACAGATTGGGAGTCCCTGTTCACTTTTGGCTGTTGATGGCGGCGATCGGCTCTTTGTTCTCGGAGCGGACGAACTCCGGCCATCACACCAGCGACCGCAGACGGCAGGGCGCAGTCGGCCAGCGAGAAACGGCGGCCGCTTGGAGTTTCTGCGGTGACACGCTTTCACTTCTTGTTACCCCAGCACGGTAGCGGTTTGTGCTACATTTGTATCTCCTGTGCCTTCCCTCTGCGGAACGGGGAGGGGGGCCATTTTGTGCCGTGTACACAGCGATTGTGCCTGGTGGATCACCCGACTACTGGGGTGTTTGTTCTTCCCGACGACGTACTATATCTTTTTGTGCTCATTGCTATGGAGCTGGCTGCCCATGTCCCCGTGACCTGGCTATGCTCGCCGGGGCGCCTGTTGGAAGACGAACAGCGAGAGGGGGATGCCGGTGTGTTGGCTCGAGGACTGCCCCTGGCCATCGACCATCGCTTCCATGGAGCTGCACTATCCTCCTCTCCGGAGGTTCCCCTCCAGATCGCTGAGATTCTCGGCGCCCTGGCTGCTTTGCGTTCCGATTGGGTTGGTCACGCCCGGGACCTGGGGGGCCGCCTGGATTCTGTTTTATCTACGCTATCCTCAAATCGTGGAAGGGATCACGTGCTGAGCGCTTCGCCACATCCTGAGCCTGTGCACGGTGAGCTATCTATCCGGATGTGCTTGGAGGCGCTGGGGGTGCGAAAAATGGCTTCTGCAACGACACTGTCTGCTGCACTCATGGAGTGTTGCGAAAATCCTGGTCCGGCACAGTTGCAGGGGAGTCACCTTTGGGCGCCATGTTTTGCATTTTCTTCTGGTCCGGCTGGATATTCTTCCTGTGGTGTCCTGGACGCGCCGCTTCTGCTTCCACTGTTCATCGTTGGGGACCCGCTTTTGCGCATCACTCTTTTTTGTGCACCGCTGATTTTGTGTTGGACTGGCCTTACCGGACTGCGCCCTGTTTCGCTGTGGTACTTGCAATTGTTCCCATTACTCTGGTGGGTGGTTCTATTTTTGCCTTTCGCTGCCACTCTGGATCGTCAGGGACAAGGTTGACATTGCTCTTTACTGTTGTTTCCTGTTGTTGGCTATCTGGGACTGTGCTGTGTAGGTGAGGGAACTGGACGATGGATCTGTTTTAATGGGGGATCGATGGGTTGAGCGGCCGCACATATCCTGGTGTTCCTTTTAGGGCACGTAATTCTGGCCCTCCTCCGGTTACATATGTGTGTTTTCTTCTTCCTTTCTTTTCTTTCTGTATTTCGGGTATTCTTTATTGGGCGACAGGCACGCCGTTACGGGGGGGGTAGGCCGTAGCCGCTACGTGTGTGCAGGGTTGGGGGGGGGGTCTTTGTTTGGTTTTTGTTCCTATGGGCCTTTTTTCTTTCTATTCTTTCATTCCTTTCCTTTTCTTTTTCTTGGGGTCATGGTTCGGGTCGGGGTTGGGTAGGGGGTGATCGGCGCTCTGTTTATTATGTGAATCTCAATCCTGCTCAGATATCACAGTGCGGCCATTTTGCTCCTGTTCTTCGGCTTGTGGACTTCCTTGCTTAACATCGCCCACCTCTGTTCTTGAAGTATACTGTGACTGTTGATCCTTTCTAACATCTTTTAATCGAATTTGTTTTATGAACATTATAAAATCAAAACCTTGCTTTTTCCTGCTCCTCGGCGGCGTAAATGATTCTATGTAACCTTGATCGCTTGTGCATGTGTTTACATCGCTACTGAGTTGCCGTGCTGCTTGCTATTATGCACCGATTTCTGTCTAGGCCGGCCGGTTGGTTGTGGGCCCGTAATTGTTTATGCTTTTGTGCAATAAAGGTTTTAAAAAAAAAAAAAAAAAAAGAAATAGAAAGTTGAAGGTTGAACTGTTGTCTTTTTTTTTTTTTTTTTTTTTGTCCTCATTTGCCCCTCTTCACCCTTTTCTCTTACGATAGCGCCCCAGGGTGTTTTCATCTCATATAATAGGAAAATTTTTCTCTCTTAGGAGGGAGTACACTCCCTTAATCGGCCTACGTAGAGCATATTTCCACCGAGATTTCAGAGTGACTTAATCATAGGACTTTCTTCCACCCTTGCCTTCACAATTTCACCCACACCCTTCACCCATAACAGTTTAAGAAAGGAGTCCAAAATCTGTATCTCCTCTCATGCTGGCCGACCATATCCAGCTTTGCTACAGCCCTCATAGCTCTTATCCAAGCCAAACTTGTCGGAGGATCAGCAGAGACCCACAACTTGCATATTTCCCTGCGGGCCAACAATATAGCATAGAACACCAACTTTACTTTATCGTCCAAACCCCTACCTTGTAGATCTGCTCTTCCCGTGATAACAAGTTCAGGGCTTACCTCAATATGTTGGGCCAATGCAGCTGACAAGCATTTACTCACATCACCCCAAAAATCTTTTATCGCCGGGCATGTAACAAACATATGCATGTCGTCCTCGTTTGGGCTGCTGCATTTAGGGCATCTCACCATACCACCATCTTTGAATTTCGCCAACTTCTTTGGGGACCAATACGCCCTGTGGAGAGTAAACAAGTGGTTCCTTCTTAAATTCGCAGGTTTTACCACCTTGTAAAGAATCAACATAGTTACTTGCCAATGGTCTTCTGTAACGGTCCTCGGCAAGCACTCTCCCCACAGGCGTTCCGGCAATGTAAATGGTCCATCCTCCATTTCAACTATTGCCCAGTATCAGGTCGCCACTTCTTTCTTTATCGGGGCCTCCAAAGCCAGCTTCTCTTCAAACTCGTTATATACCCCTATTAAATGTTCTTTCCCTGCTGCCCAACTTTGTATCTGGAAGTATTTAAACTTCGAAAATATTTGCCCCCACTCTTGTTCACAGTAAATCCACGGCAATAAACTGCGATCTATAAACAGATCCCGCCATCTCTGAGGTCCCTCTACTTTTAGCATCCTTGCCAGCGCATCCTCGGCCCAACTTGGGGCACCTGGTAGTTCCCAGATCGGTGCTCCTACACTAAAATATGGTATTCTTGTGGCCCTCCTGATTCTATACCAGACCATTGCCAAATCTTTCAGGGCTTTTAGTCTCACTTTTTTAAAGTACTTTGGGTCAGAAAATGTATACATAAATCCATTCTGCTTAATGTTCTCGACTCTCAACATTGAGGATAGTAGTTCACCAATAACCGAACTTCCTGGCGTTCCCAAAAGCATTCTACAGTTTTTAAGCAAAAAAGCCCAAGAGTATATCTGGAAATCTGGTGCAGCCAAACCTCCTTTCAAAAGTCTTCTCCTTATTTTTTTCCAGGATAAGCGCGATCCCTTAGAAGCCCAGATAAAAGACCCGATCTCGCTCTGCAGTCTCGAGAAACCCTCTTTCTCAAACATAAGAGGGAGCGTGTCGAATAAGAAGGTTATCTTAGGTAACACCATCATCTTCACCAAGTTAACACGTCCGTAAATTGTTAAAGACAGATGGGCCCAACCCCTCAAAGCCGAAGGTATTTCCTTCCTGACTTTAGCAAAATTAACTTTGGTAAGATCCTTTATGTCCTGAGTAATTTGGACCCCTAGATATCTTATTTCTGAACTGTTGTCTTATGGAGAAAAAGCTATATCCGTGTTTCTCAAGGGCCTAACATTTGCTTTGCAGTAAAATAAATAGCGCCTTTCTTCCCTAAACTATGTACAAAGGGCCGAGGATTGTTTTTTCTTTGACTATATATTTCTTTCTAACTTCCTCTTGCCCTTGTTCGAACTCACACAAATATTAATTAAGAGACAGAGTGCACTATCTCTTTTGAGGCCTGACACATTTTATTTACTTCCGTAGGGTAAAATTCAGTTTTAGTGCAAAAAAGATAGACTGGTAACAGAAAGTTTTTAAACTCTTTACTAGTGCGGGCTGTCCTGCTATGGCTTCTCCTTTTTATTTTGAGAATTAGCTGAGCTCCAGAGACGTGCATTAATTTGATAAAGTTACGCTGTTGGTTAACATGATTTAGTAGATTTATTTGAGTATTTACATTGAGGTGCAAGAATGTGGACCTCTGGAGGATATCCCAAGGAATTGGGTTTCTTTTGGTAGGTGGAGGGTAGTCGGCCATCTATAATTGTTCAGATAAGTCAGTAAAAAGTATGGACGCCAAGGGATCAAGGGGGCCGTTACACTGATCCAAATGCTTAGAAGGAGATGATGTTTAGAGGTGCTGAGGACCATCAACAATTTTAACAGTATAGATGCTCAATTACCCTCACCTTTGACCACAGAAGTTCCTCTAACATTTACACGAGGGTCATCATTGTGGCAAGCAGTCATTGAAGAGCTACTCTAAGGCATTGAGCAGGGTTTATATTCCTTACCACGCTCTCTAATGGCGATGTACCCATCATTTCATTTTGGTGAGGCGAAAAAGGGTAGGTTTAATAGTTAAATACTAGACTACAACTGCATTTCCTGCTGCCATGGTTAGGCCTTTGCCGATGTTCACATTACAGCCTGCTTCAGAAGGGCATACTCTCGAGAGAAAGAATTATTGACTTTCACCAGTTACTGAAGGCAGAGAGCCCATTTCTAAGATGACTTTGTTGATATTAGTCCATGTGGCTTAGAAAAGATCTGTAAGGTATGTAACAGAGATTCCTATTCGTCATAATGTGAGGGTGGTGATTTAGCATATGTAAATAAATAGGTGCTATTTTCTCGAGTGTAAGCATTGCATAGTATTTCATAACATTTTGAGAGCTAATGAAGGTTGAGTTTAGGAACATGAGAACCATTTATTCTCTGGTTTCAGATAGAGCTTACTCTTTTAGTGAAAGACTGGGGTGGGACTGCCTAGAGCCATTTGTGTACCGGTTATGTCTAAAAGTTAATTATTAAGCAAGGTGATAAAATCAGTTTTAATGAATTGATCTCGGAAAAGTAGTGGACTGATAACTTTTTGAGTTTAATGTTGAAATTTGCCATGACTTTATACGAACATGTTACGCAGGTAAACATCAAATTCAGCGTACGATCTTTTTTGTCGCGGATAGTTAAAAAAAAACAATTTGTTTCAAATAAGGAATCTTAAAGAATGAATCAATGTAGGGCCGTCCCACTATACATCTCTGATTGGAAACAGTATGATAATTCTTTCTATTTATACATCTTGCACTTGGCATTTCCTTTTATCAGACACTATATTGCCTAATATTGTGAACATGTTCACTCCATTGAGATATTATCATGATTTAGTTTATTCTGCGAAGGTGAGATCGATGGTGCAGTGTGGTGTTGCCATCCTGTGGCCATTTAACTTAAACATACTAAGCATCTTAAATTGTTTTGATGTCCTTTCCGTCTCAAGGGCACTTCCGGCAAGGCCTGTTTTGTTACTTACAATTTTACCATACGTTTAACAGTCACTTTCCCTCGAGGAGTAGATCGGGCAAACTTGACGCCACTGTTCATGGAGTCGTTTTTAAATGCAATTTTGTTTACCTTTTGTTAGTTATCCGTGACTTGTGGAAATTACGCATTTCCCAAGATGCCACCCATTTGAATGAATTAACCTTCTCTGCAAAATAGATAATTATTATAGTTTAGCCTGCAGTACATTCCGTTCTCGATTTTTTCCACTGTCCCTCAGGGAAATGTGTGCTGTTTTAAAGTATTTTTTTCAGCTGCTTAATTAAGCTAGGCGGTGATAGACATAATTATTGAAGCACAAAAGCCAGTGTCTTCATAGGATTGTATAATGCAGCAACGGAAATTAAGATTTTACAGTCTTTAATGATTCCGGCATATTTGTTTTTTTCTGTGACTGCATGCACAGGAATTGCGTGCCTTTCACACTAGGGAGATGGGGTTGAAACCAGACTCCACTCCATAACACCAACCGACCTTCAGCTCTGACAGCAACACAGGACGTGACGTAACATTTTATCCAATAACAGCACAGTCCAGCTACCGTTCTCACTCCTGCACTCCCTCTTTTCCAATCCACAGTCCAGCTCTCACACTCTTCTTCAGTCCCCAGTTCACTCCCTCTCCATGTCAGCTCTATGCAGCTCGCCTTCTTCAGTCCACAGTCCACCTCACGTTCTCTTCTCCACTCCTTTGTTGTCTCTGTGCCGCCTGCCTTCCTCACTTCCCAGTTCAGTTCACTTCTCTGTATCCTCCCCGCCTGCCTTCTTCAGTTTTGAGTCTGGCTCCCAATCTGCATCCGCAAATCAGTCACGCATGCCATGGCCACAAGCAAGCTGGACTGTTGGAACACCCTCCATACTGAGATTAACAAAAAGCTCATCAGCAGGAAGCAGAACACTCAGAACTCAATGGCTAGAATCACTATCAACCTCCCACACCACACTCGCATCATACAACACCTGAAGGCGCTGCACTGGTTCCTTTTAACAAACGAGCATAATTCAGATGCCTCTCCCACATTTTCAAGTCACAGCATACCTCAAGAATTGCATCTGCTTCCACAAACCTTCTAAACTCCTACTTGCGAGAAACTCAGGCCTGCGGAAAGCCATGTCCAGCGCTTGAGCCTTCTCCTTATTTATTTCATTTATTTAATGCGATTTTATATATCGCAAACATTACCTGAAGGTGTCAGTGCTTTACAAAAGAACCAGTTGTGTTTCATAAGGACTTTGGATTACATGAGTTACATAAGAGATATAAATAGGAAAATAATTGCAAATGTACAAGTGAAGTGAAAGGAGGGAAAACATTTAAATGTACAAGCTGTAAAGTCACTCAAGGGAGAGATGCACACAAATAAATTCTAAAATCACATAGGAATGATACTAAGTACAAAGGTCTACTACATATACTAGTGGTTAGACATAAATATATGTTCGAGGCATATGAGCTGCAGATTACACACTGTTGCATAGGTCGCCATCTAGTGTTGGGCCCAGATGTTTGCACTTGTTTTTATCCTGAAAAGTTCTTTGGAAGTCACGAAATAGGTGACTCTTCCTTTGGATCACATTGCGCATGGGCATCGGCTCTATCCTCGGATTGTTTTTTTCCGCCATCGGGCTCGGATGTGTTTCCTGCGCTCCGGTTTGGAACCGAGTTTCGTTCAGCGCGCAATCCCTCACCCGTTTTCGACGATATTGTCTCGAACGCACATTCCCATCTCCAGGCGAGTCTCGACAATTTCGAAGTCTTCGATTCCGGTCATCGACGAAGGCCTTCAGGGCCTACCTAGGCCTCATCTTCTAGCTCATGGAAAGGACGGCATTCAAGAAGTATCCTCAATGTGGATCGAAGTTTTCCCACACCGATCTCCATGAGGTGTGCAACCTTTGGCTCTCACCGGAGCAGTTCAGCTTGTGCCTCCTTCCACTCCAAAAAGACAATTTGGGACCGACGAGCTCGAAGGTTCATGGCTCGCTCGTCAGCTTCAATCCCCAACGACATCTTTGAAGAGGGCGTCGTTGTACCAGAACAGCGGCGGGCCGAAGAAAGCGCCAGCTACTCCGATGCGGAAGACTCAGAAATTGAGGACATCACTCCTGCTCAGCGGGTCGTAAGTACACATGTCGGCCCCTACCCTTCCTCAACACCCTCCAAAAAGGCTTCGGTCACACCCTCGCCTTCGGGGCCGGGGTGCACACAGAGAGACAACTTCCCATGCCCCGCCTTCGGGCTCGGAAAAGAAGCATTCCAAGTCTTCAGGCGACTTGGGCTCGAGTCAGCTTACTCCCGATGCCGACACACAACCGACACCGAAAAAGAATCCATCTTCCTCATCTGCGCCGACCTCTACTTTGACATCCAAGCACTCGGCGCCGAAGACTGCCACCGGCTCATCGACGCCGAACTGTTTGCTCAACCGAAAAAACAACTGCCACCTAAAGGCCCAGACTCCCATGCTTCAGAGTCAAAAAAGGCCTCTGAACCGAAAAAACACCACGTTCCGCCAGCCAAGGACACTGCAAAAGGCCATGGTTCTAAGCCAAAAGACCCTAGAACAGCTACTGAGTCGGTGCCGAAAAAGCCTCCGGAACCGAGAACTTTGACACCGAAGGATCTGCCTTCTACAGAAGAGCTTTTTACACCAGATCCTACTCAAGACTTTTGAAAGGATCCTAAGACTGGACAGTTGGCTCTTAGTTCTAAAAAGAGACCACTGGATGCGCCTGTACCGGCGCCTCCTCCTAAAAAGAGAGACATTGCAACCTCTCCATTAAGGATCCCTTCTCCACCTTCTCCCCCTCCTCCTCCTCCTCCACCACATCACTCTCCTACACCATCCCCTATTCCAGTAGGACGGGAGTATGATGTGGATACAGATTCTGATGATACAGGGGGGGTTGCGGATGAGCCATCAGGGAACACTAGTCTCCCTCAATCATCTAACCCATGGGATGATTATAACACCCCTGACGTCCCTTACCTTCCTCAGGATGATGTATATCCCTCCAGGCCTCCTCCCCCCCCTCCCCATAGGACAATATAGGTTTTAACCTACTTGCCCATAGGGCTGCCCAATACCATTGGGTTGACCTACACAAAGCCACTGTGGAGGAAGATTTCTTAATGGACACCTTCGACACCACACAAAGGTCCACTTCAATTCTGCCAATGCTTAAAGGGGTAAATAAGCATGCACCAGAGGTATTTAAAGATCCAGTCAGGGCTCGAGTCTTCAACCCCCGAATTGAGAAAAAATACAAGGCTGCCCCTACAGAGCCAGCCTATATTAGAGGCCCCGCACCACTAGACTCCCTTGTAGTCTCCAATGCACGGAAGCGGGCCAATTCCCAAATATCAGGTGAGGCCCGCCTACCAGATAAGGAGTCTAAACTCCGAGACGCCTCTGGTAAATGAACGGCGTCACAGGCAGCAAACATATGGCGCATCGCCAATACTCAAGCACTGTTAGCAAGGTATGACAGGGCACATTATGATGAGCTGGAATCCATAATGCAGCATCTCCCAGACAAGTATAAAAATAGGGCCAATGAACTCATACAGGAAGGTAAAACTATCACCAATACCTCCATCCATTGTGCCCTAAATGCCGCAGATACTGCTTCAAGGGCAATTAACACCAGCGTCCTTTTGGGTAGGCATGCCTGGCTACGTATTTCAGGTTTCAAACCTGAAGTCCAGAGTTCCATCCTCAATCAACCATTTGATGAGCAACAGGGATACATCGACCCTAATGTCGATGTATCCCTTGAAAAGATGAAAAAGGATAAAGACACAGCTAAATCTTCGGGATCCTTGCATTCGCAAGTTCCCAGACGCTTCTTTTGTCGCTCATCCTACAGAGGCAACACAAGAGGCTACTCTTCCGATAGCTTCTTATAAGACCCCTAGCCAAACCACCTTCACTAGGGGCTACCAAAGAGGGGGTTACAGGCGTAACAATAACAAAGGCAGAGGCAAAACTAACAACTCACGCTCTGCCTCCACCCCTACCCAATGACTTTCCTCCACTTCCCCCTCACCATTCCACTCCAGTAGGGGGAAGACTACAACAATTCCTTCCTGTCTGGGCCAACATCACATCAGACAGGTCGGTGCGACAAATTATTCAATCAGGTTACTGTCTCGAACTAACATCTACCCCGCCAAAAATACCACCCAAACAGTGTCCAATGTCACAAGAGCATCTATTACTGCTAAAGCAAGAGGTAATATCCCTACTAGAAAAAAGTCCAATAGAACCCGTTCCTCTGCACCCACAAAACAGGGTAGTTTACTCCCTCTACTTTCTTATCCCAAAGAAGGACGGCTCTCTTAGGCCTATTATAGACCTCAGACCCCTAAACATATAGTCAGACCATTTTTACATGGTCACACCAACAGGTCCTTCCTCTTCTTTCACAAAGTGATTTCCTTGCTACTCTAGATCTCAAGGACGCCTACTTCCATATTCCCATTCACAACGCTCACAGGAAGTATCTCAGATTTGTAATAGACGGTCAGCACTATCTATTCAAAGGACTCCCATTCAGAGTCACAACAGCACCAAGAGTATTCACCAAGTGCCTAGCAGTAGTGGCAGCACACTTAAGAAGACAGCACATTCACGTCTTCCCATATCTAGAAGACTGGCTCATAAAAGCCAGCTCCTACAACCAGTGTGTACAACACACTCACGGCACTATCCAACTGCTTCCCAACTTGGGGTACATAATAAACCACACCAAGTCCCATCTGCAACCGTCCCACATACAGCAATATCTCTGTGCCACAATAAACACCTCAACAGCGCTATCTAATCCCACTCCTGCCAGAATAGCAAACCTGCAAGCTCTTCTCACAAAATTTCAACCAGAACACTCCCTTCTAGCTCGGGGGGTTCATGCAGCTCATAGGGATGATTGCCTTTTCCATTTTTATAGTGCCCCATGCAAGACTACTAATGCGTCCTCTCCAAGAGTGCTTAGCACGCCAATGGATCCAGGCTCAAGGTCATTTAACAGATCTAGTGTTGGTGGACGGTCATTCTCATCGCGACCCTTCCTCGAGCCAGTTCCTCAGATAGTCTTGACAGCGAATGCATCGCTCTCCGGCTGGGAGCCCTCCTACTGCATCACACCATTCAAGGCAGGTGGACACCACAATAAAAGTTACTCCATATCAACCACCTGGCGTTACTAGCAATATTCCTGGCCTTAAAAGCATTCCAAAAACAAATATCAAACAAGACTGTATTTGTCTGCACAGACAACATGACAGCCATGTCTTACATACAGAAACAGGGCGGCACACACTCCCTGCAACTCTCTTAGCTAGCACAGAACATATGGGGGTGGGCTATACCTCAAAACTTATTCAACATGTTCCAGGGGTACAAAACACCATGTCAGATCTGTTAAGCCATCAAACACAACAGATCCACGAGTGGGATCTTCATCCACAAGTTCTTCAACCATTCTTTCAGATGTGGGGACAACCTCAGATAGACCTCTTTGCCACCCACGAAAACGCCAAATGCCCAAGCTTCACCGCCAGATATCCACACCCACTGTCCAAAGGCAATGCGATATGGATGAACTGGTCAGGCAGATTTGCGTACCCTTTTCCACCTCTCCCACTCATGCCACTAGTAGTGCGCAAACTACAGCAACATTCTCTGACCCTCATTCTAGTTTCTCCAACGTGGGCCAATCAACCGTTGAACATCACACTGCTGGAACTTTCTATAGTACCGCACCAAAAACTGTACCTATCTCCACGCCTCTTAACCCAGAACCTTGGAGAGATCAGACTCCCGGACCCAGCTCAGCTCAACCATGCGATCTCGCTCCTTGGGTCCTAGAATTCGGTTACCTTAGCCGTCCTCCTGACTGCATGAACGTCATTAAAGAAGCCAGACGCCCAACCACTAGAGCATGCAATGCAGGTAAGTGGAAACGCTTTGTAATATATTGTCACAACAACAATATTAATCCTCTAGATGTGTCTATTCAACACATCATGGGCTACTTATTACACCTCTAAAGATGTAACTTAGCCTACACGTCTATTAGAATGCATCTTCCTGCCATAGCAGCATATCTACAAAATAGACAGCATTATCACTTTTCAGAGCCTTTATAGAAGGACTTAAAAGAATAATTCCTCCCAGAGCACCACCTTCACCTGTGTGGAATTTAAACATTGTTTCACACGGCTAATGGGACCTTCCTTCGAACCTTTACATAAATGTGAACTACAATTCTTAACATGGAAGGTTGCATTCCTAGTAGGTATTACTTCTCTACGGAGAGTTAGTGAACTACAAGAACTAACCTTTCAAGAACCTTTCCTGCAAATGCATCATAATAAGGTCATTCTCCGTACTAATCCTAAATTCCTTCCTAAAGCCATTTCTCCCTTCCACCTCAATCAATCTGTGGAACTGCCCGTTTTTTTCTCGCAGCCACAAACAGTCGCAGAAAGAGCTTTTTATACCTTAGATGTCAAAAGAGCGTTGCTATACTACATTGAAAGAACACAACCCTTTCGTAAGAACAAACAACTTTTCGTGTCTTTCTCACCACCACATTAAGGCAACCCTATATCAAAATCTGGGTTAGCTAGATGGATTGTCAAATGTATACAAATTTGCTACCACAAATCTAAACGTACCTTATCTGTTCCTCCTAAAGCCCACTCTACAACAAAGATAGGGGCTTCAATGGCATTTTTAGGGAACATTCTAAGGATGACATATGCAAAGCAGCTACATGGTCTACACCGCACACATTCACAAAACACTATTGTGTAGATGTGCAAACTAAACAACAAGCTACTGTGGGCCAGGCTGTACTCAAAACACTATTTCAAACTACTGCAACAGGTACTGGTGGTCGCCGCTAACAGGAAGTACTGCTGTTTAATCTATGCAACAGTGTGTAATCTGCAGCTCATATGCTTCGAACGAAAAATGCTACTTACCAGTATGCATCTGTTCTTGGCTTGTAGAGCTGCAGAGTTACACACGCCCACCCGCCTCCCTGGCTACCTTTATCTGTTCCAATATTATCTTAATTAGATACAGCTTACATGGACATCCTTCCTTTTCTTGCAAAGCTCCATCATTTCCCTAATGGCGAAAAAAATATGAGGATGGAGCCGATGCCCATGCGCAATGTGATCCAAAGGAGGAGTCGCCTATCTTGTGACTTCCAAAGAACTTTTCAGGACAAAAACAAGGGCAAACATCCGGGCCCAACTCTAGATGGCGATCTATGCAACAGTGTGTAACTCTGCAGCTCTACATGCCAAGAACAGATGCATACTGGTATGTAGAATTTTCCATACAAATTGCAAATTCACTCAGGATTACATTTTAACAGCGATTAGGCTTGGACAATTATATATCACATATTTACAGAGCAGGAAATTCTTGCCATCGTTCAGCCAGGTGTTCAGGTGGTGTTGCACTCAAGGGTGGCTCTTAGGTGACCGAAAGTCTTGGGTCCAGAAACGGGAGGGGGGTGGTGATGAGGATGGCATGATAGGAAAGGGTATGTAGCTTGGCTGCCATCTTACAGTGGCTTCGCTCCTGCATTGTGCTCCTCTTCTATACTGCGGGAGTCAAGTCAGGGTCAGGCAAGTTTTGGCCGCCATGTTGAAGTCAGGCAGGGCTTATCTGGATGGCCACGCAGTCGTCTTAGCCTCCCCCTCCCTCCCACCCCCCCCAAGGCCCTACGATTCAATTAATCAGGACCGCTTGCGCCCCTTCTCCTTTAAAGGTGGGAGCAACAATTCCTCCTGCGAACGGTGCTTTGCGCAGCCGCCTCGACTCGGCCGCAGCAGCTGCCACCCCAGGCCGTAATGCGTAGCTTTCAACGGCGCCATTGCTTACCCGAGGATACTGGCGGTGCGGGCGGGCTCAGGTTGGGTTCAGGCCTAGAGGCGGCCCCACTGCATCAGGCTGAGGCAGTGCAACCACCCATGTTGGAAGGCTGCTACCCGGCCCACCATATAGATTGCATCAGGCCCGTCAAGCGAGACGAGATCTACATCTAAGAGCCTCCTCATCACTTCTTGAATTCTACAAGAAGCTGTAGACCTGACTTATTGAGTAGTCCCACTAGGCCTGTGGTGTGGCTAGACTCACACAGCGCCAGAATACCCTTCCGGGTGATAATGCGCTCTACAAATCTGCATAACATAACTCTCTCTTTTCCACTCCCTCCCGTGTGATCCCTGCAAAGCTTGCTTTCCTCAATCCTGAGTTAATCTCACTCTTTTCTCTAATGCTCCATGGATCCTGTTTTCCACAAACCCCAGTTCCAGTAGTGCAGCAGGGGTATAGCAGGTGGTAATGTAAGCAGGGAAATGATCCCCCACCTGTTCCCTGGTTTGATGGGGAAAAAAAGAAAGTCATTGATTCGGGTGCAGTATGCCTGGCACACCCTTGGACAGCACTTTCATTGCCCAGTTCAGCTCTCTCATCCCTCCAAGGTAGCCTGCTTTTTTAAACTCTAATTTGAATTCTCTCCCTCCGTCCTAGTGGCTGTGTCCCACTAAGCATATCTACTCTCTAGTGAAACAGATATATAGTGCTGCTGTGAATGGCAGCTACCATGCCGCCCAACGAACAGTTACATGCACACATAGTTAGGGCGATACAGCTTTGTACATGAGATGCTGCATGTATTCACACATTAATCACACTCGAATGCCGCAGCTTCCTGCATTGGGGGATGTTCATACGGATTCTCGGAGGTGCAAGCAAGACAGTGTCAGAATAAGAGTATGGGTGGGAGAGCCAGAATGAGGGGGATGAGTCAAGGCATAAGGTAGCAAAGGGTGATAGAACTAGAGAGAGAAAAGCGAGGACGTATATTATGGAGGAAGACCGAACGGCTCAGAATTTGATTAATTTACTTTTTATTGAAGCAAAAGGTCAGTCACACGTGCAGTAAGTGTCTCACTCATGCTCATAAACTATGGTATGTCCAGCTCCTGAACCAAGGGCACTCCATGGCACCCAGCCCCTAAACTTTGTTCCACTAAGAAACTGGGCCGACTAGTGATAACGGATGCATAGGTGACATGGCCACGCATTAGTAGATGCCATATGAACCGATGATGGATTTTGTGATCCACCAGTTGCTGCACTCCTCGAAGTGAATCCATCTAATAAAAACGAGCCCTAAAAATACACACATCACTAGAATGAGCAGTTGTTTACTCAGAATATAAAGAGATACTCACAGATGTTGCCACAACGAAGACGGTTCATCAAACAATGACTGCAATCTAGAGTGTACCTTCTCTTTGGAACAGTCACCTCCATCTTTTACATCTGATGCTGCTGGTGTTTTTTGAACCTGTGAGGTGTGAATATGCTATATTCATAAACAAAATGGACAAGTCCTTCTACTGGTTTTTAAGTCAAACAACTGCAAGTAGTTTTAGGAAACCCCTCAACCACCTACCTTGTAGGTGGCATGCTTCATCATCGGGTGGCATGCTTCATCATCGGGGCCCAGCTTGATTACCTAGCGCAATCCAGCTGTGCTTCAACGCCTGTGTTACAGCGGAGCAGGTTGTTTGTGTAAAGAAAGTGAGGTGCAGTTATAAGTTAAAAATGTCTCTAGGGATGACCCTTGTAAAAGTTTTAATGAAAGGGCCCTAGGACATGAGTAAAAACATTTATGGGATCCACTTGAGGTTTTTAAATGTACCTCAGTATCCCAGTAAAAATTGTTTAGGTCTACTAATTTCAGCCTTTGGGTTGGATCATAAGGCTTTCTTCAGGACCAGAAAAAGTGTGTGACCAAAAACGGGGTCACAGTGGTGATAATATCAGCACACACCCTAAAGTGTGCTGTGAGTGTAGTGGATTGTTTACTCACAAGTCCTCTGTATGGAGTACTTTGACTCAGAGTTAGTTATGCCTCATGGATCCGATCATGATCTGCTACCACCCCTGCTGACTGTTAGTCAAGGGTGAAAAGGTCGGTATGACCTAGGCAGCCGATCGGGTCCCGCTGGTTTGCAAATATGCTAACCATGTCCCAGTGCATGTACTCTGACCTCTGAGAGATGTCGTAATTGGCTGTACTGCTGATTAGCACACCTACGTTAGAATCTGGTTTAAAGTGTATCCAGGGTAGTAAGTTAGATGTGCCACCACTAAAGTGACAAAGTAAAACATAACTGCAAGGCAGCCTCTATTAACCAGGCTGTCCAGGTTTTAACTGAAAATTCGACCTGTCAAAATAACCCCTTTTGATAGGCCTAAATCCTCCTTTCAAATATTATCACGTCACCCTTAAGTAGGCAATGAATATGCCAATAAGGCACGGTGCATGATATTTAAACGTAGGATATGTAACAGTATAATGTTAAACTTATCCTTATAGTGAAAATGCCTAAACAGTTATTTTCACTATGCCATGGCTGCCTGTTCCATAGGAAAGCATTGGGATACTTTAATTATGATATCTGCACTTAGGAACCAGATAACGAGTTAATTTCCGGACGTTTTAAGATATTTATTGCAAATCCAATTCATTGGTAAAGTCGGATTTGTAAATAATATTTCACAAAAGGTAGTTACAATTTTACCTTTAGCCTGCCTAAAACCTCTAGAAGCCTATTTACCTGAACTTCTGTCACCCAGAGACTGATTACCTTCTTGATTAGGCAAAGGGCTTGCGTGTTGGTAGGTGTTTTGTTCCCCTCAAAGCACTGAACCTAAGCACCTTCGACGGCCAAGCAGTTTCACTCCCCAGCGCCTTGAGACATTTATGGGTGAGTAGTCGTGCTCTACAAGCCACCTGATTGATTGGTTGATTGAAAGGATAACCATCTGGGCACTGCCTAGAAGCTTAATTATCTTCAAGTGGGACTGCCGTGTCACACGCAGATGTAGCCAGCTCCTGGGCCTGCCCTCTCTTCTGTCCTTCTAGCCAGCCAGCCCCCAATCCCAGTGAGAGAGAAGCTGCCCCCAGAACCAGTTTTGAGTAACCACAGAGGGGGATTTGCTCATTTTTCTGGCCACACATCTAGGATGGAAACAGGAGCTCTGCTCTATTTGCAGGAGGGTACACAGGACCTGCTGCAAAACAGGGTGGGGTTCCCCCTTCGAATCTTTTCCCTATTGGTCACGGACGGGCCAGGAGTCACCCACAATCTAATGCAAGGCATAAATGTGGCTCCTCAGGACACCCTCTTCAAGGCACTGCTGCAAATGTGTAAAACAGAAGCAGCACTGAATCTGCTTTCTCACACACAGACTGTTCCGCCAAATGTCAACATCTTTACCTGGACTTCGTCCTATGGCTATCCAACCTCGTAGAACCCAGCCTGCTGTCTTGCCTCACTGAGAGTTTTTGACTGACATTTCAGAGGTTAAGTCAGGAGGTAAAACTTCTGATCATGCAAACCTGATCTCTATATCCGACTCGCGCTCCATTGCAGTTGACCTTAGCTCGCCCATAGGTACCGGGCAAGGGCAATCATATGACTGTGGTGGGTACATACCACTTTTTGGCACTATTTTTATTTGAAGTTTTAGAAGTTCTTATCTCCGGTTAACCTTATTGGATTTCTGTTGTTTTTATGTCATTTTGTTCAGTAAAATACTCAATTTTTTATAAATTCGATTGAGATTTTTATTATGTTGTGTTTTTGGCTTTTTAACTTGGGTACTTCTGAATGCCTTGCACATTTTTTTAAGTTAAGCATGTCTTCTCTGTGTCATAACTACTAAGGGTTGAGCTTGGGCTTAAATTACTGAAATCTTTACTGGACTTAACAAGAATAGTGACATTATTACCTGTGGTAGGCTACCATCCACCCTAATTATTAATGCACTTTCAAACACCACACAAACTAATATTACTCATTGCTGGGATTGCTGAGCCCCCACCATTTCCAAACTGGAGCCTGGTTCCTGTGTTAGGTCCCTGGGTTTTACCGTAGTGTATACATGCTCTGATAACATGTTTTAAGCCTGCTA
Source organism: Lissotriton helveticus (assembly GCF_964261635.1). Lineage (NCBI taxonomy): Eukaryota > Metazoa > Chordata > Amphibia > Caudata > Salamandridae > Lissotriton > Lissotriton helveticus. The sequence continues at coordinate 258,299,580 of NC_136063.1, read as the reverse complement.
TAGAGCTGCAAATAGCAGAACAAGAATTTTACTAACCAGGAGTCAGCTTGATGCGTCTTTGATCATCATGTGTCATGGTTAAATTAATGCATATTAGTAGCAGATGCAGTGACGGCTGGTAAAATGTGAAAGTTTGAGGCATAAACTCTTGTTTGGAATTAGACGGAACATCTACCTAATGAGACTCCAATATAAAAAATGCCTTGATCACTCTATTTTCCTTCATTTCAACTCTGTACATGCTTTTTTACTGGAACAATACACATTGTCTATGTACCCTCCGGTTCTTGTATTGTGCTGGCAGTCATTGCCATTATAATTGCTATGTACTGAGTCAGTAATGGAAAGGGGTATGCTTATATCGTTGTATAGTACATCTCAATTAAAATGGCACAATTTGAAAAAGCATATCATACGATGAGGCACTATTTATTGCACACTACCTTAACTTTCCATCACAGACCTTGAGACTGGCCCATTCCAGCAACTGGTGAAATGTTATATCTTTAAATACAAGCCCCTTAAAGCTAATGAGTTTTGCAATTGCTGGAATTTTCTCGCCTTGAGTTCTGAGAAGGAAAGCTGAGGCGGGATGCCAGGGCCAGCTGTAGCATTGGTGGCACCCAATGCAACAATGTTACTTGGCAATTCCTCCTGCACGTTTTTTTAATGTTAGTAGTGCAAAGATTGGCAAGTGGGCACTTACATTTACTGAAATGCCATACATGAAATATTCCAGTATTATCATGGTAAGAAAAGCAAATGCAAATAGAAAAATCAAGTAAAGCACTATCAGATAGTGGAGTGACTATGGGCTGTAGGGATGTGTGAGTTGTCATTTTATTACTAGTTGAAAGTGCATCATCTGTAAGAGACCTCATTCCACAAAGAAATGGGCAACTATTGAACCCAGCGGGTATGAAAGTGTGCAATCCATCACGGTCAGGACTTGCAGCACAAAACTGTTACATGGGCATTAAAAACTGTGAACATCTCTCTGTTATTAGACTGCAAAATGTCACCTGATGCAGTCGTACTATGACAGTATCAATTTCCGAACACTTCTCTGCCAACATACCTCATCCCTTAAGGAGCACTGCCATTTAATAGAGTTCTAGACCCGCAACCTGCTCTCCAAATGCACCTCACCTTGCCCTACAGAAACTCATTTTATTTCAGCACAGTGTCCTACACACACACCTGCCGATGCACGTCATTCCTGTCCAGCTCCCGTACTCACACAATGTGTACATAGAGAACCTCTTATACACCCACTCACACTGCCACACAACCCCTCACATACACATTCACAGACCCATACCAGTATTACATACAGCCAATCAATCACTCATTCATGCAGCCATTCACACAGCCACTCATACAGCCACTCACATTCTCACTAACTCACCCATACTTCGATTAATGCACCCACTCACTGGTGAGGCCTGAGTGAATTGCTGGCTGCATGTCCTCAGAACTTCCAGAGCACAGCTGAACTCTTGACAGTGTACAGCCCTGTACATCATCTGCTCAACAAGCGCAAACGTTAAGTGCATGACTATAAGTTTTCATATATCTGATTTCACTGCAATTAAAACCTACAAGTCACCCCTAAGGCAAGCCTTTCAGTCCTGAAGGCAGGGTGCTCGGTTCTAAGTGTGGGGGGTGCCCCTGCATGAGCAGGGCACCCCAATATCCTTCGCAGTCCATTCTCCCGGGTTGTAAGTTCATCAGCCATTACAACATATAGAGTGGCATTTCGTCATTACACGTTGACCATCTCTAAACTGGCTGTAACGAACCCTGTCATGTTTGGTATCAAACATATCCGATAGAGACTTCTAGCTGCAGATTCCTTACCTTTGAATTTTCCAGGTGTCAGGCTCGATCCGGAAACTTTTGCTGAGCAATACCCCTTGCATGGGATGTCGGGTGGCTCCATTCGGTTCCGCGTGATCGCGTCGCAGTGCCTATAAAGGCTTCACCCAGCCACACGGACTTCAGTTCTTTTCGATCTGCGCCAGTTAAGCACAGATCCGGGAAGAGCTACCCCTCTGCTGCTTTTTGGCAGGCTTTTTCTTGACTTTTGTCAAGAGTTTGGATTTTTTCCTGCTTTGTGTTCGAGGTATATCTTCAAGGGAGACAGGTTTGAAGCCATGCAGGACTTGTGCCCACATGATGTCGGTTAAGATCCACATCGCGTATGTCTTTGGTGTATCGAGCGCGATCACGATACGAAGTCGTGCTCATACTGTCTGACTACGGCTCCAAAGACCTTGAGGGAGCTTGCAACTCAGCAGTCGACACCGTCCAGCGAGACTCCGAGGAGGTCACGGTTCTGATCGAAGAAGAGGAGGTCGCAGGACCGCTGGTGTTCTCTATAAACATGCCGAAGTAACACCCGACTCCTTCTCAGACGCTCACTTTCATCAGAGCTCTTCTGGACGCAGTGCAGTTTTGGGCTTATCCCCCGAACAGCAAGTCCAGAATATTCAGAATTTGATTCTGATATTTCAGCCTTTATCCTGGATTTTGGTGAAACTGACTCTGAGGCTGTTGAGCCTCATGGCCTCCTGCATCCTGTTGGTAAGACACGCCAGGTGGCAAATGCGGGCTCTGCAGTGGGATTTGAAGTTCCAATGGGCACAGCATCGGGGAAATCTCACCAACGTGGTTCTGATCCTGGAAGGAACTGCAAAAGATCTGCAGTGGTGGTTAACGAACCATAATTGGGTCAACAGCAGACCTCTCTCTCTTCCCCAACCAGATCTCGCAGTTGTGACAAATATGTCCCTTCTGGGATGGGGCGGCCACCTGGGAGAGGTGGAGATCAGGGGACAGTGGTCTCCGGTGGAGACGGGGCTCCACATACATTTTTTGAGCTCCTAGTGATTCGATTGACATTGAAACCATTTCTTCCCTTTGTCGTGGTAAAATTGGTGCAGGTGTTCACAGACAGCACCTCCGCCATGTGTTACTGCAACAAATAGTGCAGGGTGGGGTCGGCGACCCTTCATCAATAGGCTCTTCGTCTCTGGACATGGCTGGAACTGCAGGACATAACCCTGCTGGTTCAACACCTGGCAGGTTGTCTGAAAGCCAGGGTGGACGAAGTCAGCCCTTGATACCTAGCTTATCACGAGTGGCGTCTCCAGTTGGAAGTGGTGCGAGGTCTCTTTCAGCAGTGGAGAGAACCCTGGTTAGATTTATTCACCTCATAAGAGAACGCGCAGTGTCAGCGATACTGCATGCTGGAGTTTCGAAGGTGGCTGTCGCTCTACGACGTTTTTCGTCGTGATTAAGATCAGGCCTGTTGTACGTCTTATTCCCCATAACACTCCTGCCCAGGGTTCTGAAGAAGATCAGGAGTGACCGGGCCCAAGTCATTCTTGTGGCTCTGGACTGGGCAAGGAGAGTCCAGTATCCAGAGCTTCTGAGAATAAGTATCGATCCTCTGATCAGGCTGCCCCTTCGGGAGGATCTTCTGGCGCAGCAGCAGGTGAGTGTTCTTCACCCGAAACCGTCAACTCGGCGCTTCCATAGGTGGAGATTGAGTGGTGACAATTGATAGATTTTGACCTTCCTCCCGAAGTCTGTAATGTTATTCTGGCGGCCAGGCGGCCCTCCACTAAGAATGTATATGCCTGAAGTTGGCAGAAATTTGTATTATACTGAACAGAAAGGTCTATTCACCCTCTTTATACTTCTCTTTCTACTGTAGTATTATTCATTATAACCCTTGTCCAGAAGGGCTCTGCCTTGGTAACTCTCAAGGGTTACCTTTCTGACATGTCTGCTTTTTTACGGCTGCCAGACCAGCTCTCTCTCTTCAAGTCTCCTATTGTAAATAGATTTCTAAAAGGGCTGGCTCACTTATTTCCATCCACGCCCTTTGTTATGCCGCAGTGGGACTGTAATTTTGTACTTACTGATGTGATGTGTTCTCCCGTTGAGCCTGTGCACAAATGTCCCCTCCTGCTGTTGACCATCAAAACAGCCTTCTTAGTGGTGATTACATTTGCTCCGAGGGTGAGTGAGTTGCAGGCTTTATCTTGCTCGCCTTCCTATCTTATGTCCTTTCCGGACAAGGTGTTGCTTCGCTCCAGGGCATCCTTTTTGCCAAAAGTTGTGACCCCATTCCATCTGGGCCAGCCCATCACTTTGCTCCCCCACAGTCCTCTAAGGAAGAGGAGCGTCTCCACCGGCTGGACCCAACAAGAGCATTGCTCTTCTGCTTTGACCGAATAAAGAGTTCCAGGTGGATGACCAACTCTTTGTGGTGTACGTGGGAGGGAAGAAGCAATGGGCAGTGCAGAAAAGGACTGTCATGCCTGTCGGTCCGTGCTCCAGGTCATTCCCAGACTACAAGAATGGCCACCGTAGAAGGAGGCGCGCATGTGCAGAAGCCCATGATGAGGCTAAAGTGCAGCCGCTCCCGAGCTCAGGCGCTTCGCGTCTTTCTCGCAGGAGGTTCACTTACCTTCCGGTGCGTTTCCTACGTCTCCTGCAAGCGTTGGATCTTCTTTCTGCATTCAGCTCGTCCCGGCGTCTCTGCTGTCTCTCTCCCCACTGGCTTCAGTCTTAAGCACCTCCCTCGCTGGCGTTCTCCTCCTGACATGGTTTTTGGCATCGCGTTCATTGTCCCTTCTTCACCGACGTCCTCTTCAAGCTCCTGATTCATTCCTGGTGTTTCCTCAGTGCACTGTACATCGGGTTATCCCTCCTGCACGAACTTGATACCTGCAAAGAAGAAAAGACAAAAAGTAAGCTACAGACTGTACACTGGTAACAGCGCTCTGCGCTGCCTGACTTTGTTTATTTTTTTGTTTATTATAAATTACTTATCGGATCCTGTGCTGTCGTCTCTGGATGTCGCACCTTCAGCAAGCCAAACATGTTTTTCCATTTACTATAAAAGAAGAAAAGTCTACCTGAGTAAAGGTTAACAATTATTTGAAACAGAACAAAACATTTTATTTTGGGAATTTTCACAAGAATAGAAGTCTGGCACATAGGTAGGTGTATTAGCATAGTATGTTAAAATTTTCAAATCCATGTTAGTTATTTAATTTCCTTCTAAGTAATCTTTATCTTTTCCTTTAGGCTGGAGTTGCACATTTAGAACCAGTTAGTGGCACATATTGAAGAAGGAAAAATAAGGTAGGAATTAGCGTATTTAAGAGCAACACACCTAACATACTCTCTTCACCATACTTACCAGTTTGTTCCCTTTTGTTCTTATTTACAGCTTTATCTTGTCCCTGCCTGGTTCTATTTTGCCTGGTTCTGCTTCACCTGAGACCCGACGACAGACGTTTACCTTTCCTTGTTTTGTTCCCTTCTTCCCTGGGTCACCATTGTCACTTTGACCTAGTTGGGCACAATAGGTGATTATGGGAAGTTGAGGATTTATTCATCATGTCCATGACGTTCCTGCGGAAACATCTGGAACCCTGATAAGGACCATCTCTCACTGGGTCGTTCTCTGCATCAAGATCTTTTATGCTTTGGCGAACAAGCAACCCCCTGCGGGACTAAGAGCACATTACGCCAGGGGAAAGGCTACGACAATGGCCTTGGCACGGGAAGTCCCAGTCCAAGACATCTGTCAGGCAGTAACATGGGCTTCTTTGCACACGTTCGCAAAACATTACTGCCTTAATGATCAGATGCGCAGGGACAGACATTTTGCCCGTCAAGTGCTGCAAAACTTCTTAGTTTAGGATGTGAGTCCACAACCCACTGCCGCGATGGTATGGCTCGGGTATCTGATTCAAAAGTAAGGAATCTGCAGCTAGAAGTCTCTATCAGATGAACAAGTTACTTACCTTTGGTAACGCATTATCTGGTAGAGACCCTATCTAGCTGCAGATTCCTTAGAACCCTACCTGTGCCTCATCATTTTGTATATATATTGTAGAACTAGGGTTGTTTCCCCCTTTCAGGGCCCTATCTTTGCTCACGACTACATCGGTTACTTCGTGGCTCTGTGCTTCTGGCGTGGAAAAGACAATAAGTACTGATGTCTGCACGCCTGGGCGGCGTCTATATAGACACTGCAACGTCATAACAGACGCTGATAATGCCGATGACATCACGTACAGCCGATTAGAGCCACCTGACATAGTGCATAAGGAGTATTGCTCCTCAAACGTTTCTGGATCCAGCCTGATGCCTGGGAAATTCAAAGGTAAGGAATCTGCAGCTAGATAGTCTCTGCCAGATAATGCATTACCGAAGGTGAGTAACTTGTTCATTAGAATCATACCCCCACACCGTAAACAGTGTGGGAGGTAGGGTTCCATGCACTGTAAAGCTCCTCCGGGAGGCCCTTAGTGCTCCTGGTACCAGTCTTCTAAAACCGGACAGCAAGCTAGGACTGCTGCTGACCAGAGACATTTTTCTGCTCTCCTGCTGCTGAGCCAAGCTCGAGCAGGGGATGGCAAAGCAATAGATATTCTGTTACAGGGAAGTGCGACCACCTCCCACACAGGGTTTAGTGTATTGGGGCAGTGTGGGGGCGCATGCCAGTGCCACTGAAGACTGCCTGAAGGCCACATTTCGTGCCCTCCTTGCATACTCCAGTTCAAATCAGATTGTTGAGCCTTTGGCTCCTGCTCTGGTGCGAAACTGGACAAAGGTCATGGGAGTATCCTCCCCACTGTCCAGCTTCTTCTCTGGGAGGGACCCCTGGATCATCCCAACCCTTTCCTGTATGTCCGTTTTGAAAGTGAAAAAAGGTTAGAACAGAAGGTGAAGAAAAATTCCTGAGAATTACAGAGTGGTGAAAGAATCCTGCTCGGTGAGTAAAACAGCACACGTAACTGTTTAGTGACAAGGTGTTTATTCTTTAACAGAAAACTTCTCGTTCTTATGTCACCGTGATATGTTAGCGAATACGCTGTTAATAGTATTTTTAGATCGCGACTTTATTTCCATCCCACACTTTTATACGCATTTTAGACTCACCTAACACTAGTCCTGCTTTATTTACCTCAGTGCACTTGTGACTCATTTTGTGAAGAGTTTTAAAACTCACCTGGCACAATTTATTTATTTTTCTTATGTTTATTGGACACTTACCTCGAGAAGAATAGAAACCGAGCACCCACTGTGCATGTTATTTATCTGGACACCACTCACGTGGCATTTTTGAGAGCATTTCTTCTTTCATTTAATATACCGGTAACTATATAGTCTCAGCTGCAAGCTATATTTATGCTTTACGTTTCAAGGTAGTATTCAGCTTCTAAAATGAATGTACGCCATTACATTCCCAGGAAAAATCCCCTGATGAAGGTCTCAGCCTGAAATGCTTGTGGCGCGTTGACCGAAGAAGGTTCTGAAGTCAATAATGTAAAGCAGTAATGTGATTTAAACATTACTATCATTGAATAAATGACGACTAAAAAAGAATGTATTATTAAATGAAAATTTTAATCCGTTGAATTAACTGTTTACATTTATTGAAATTTGAGAGAGTGCAGACTAGGGATGTTTTTTGCGGTTTAGGTAAAACGCCACTGATTTTGAGTATTGAACGTCATATTCCCAGGAGACAATACCAATCAGCACCAAAACACGGATAACTTTATTTAAAGCATTGAATATACAAGGAAGTGCGAATGTCTTAATTTATTCCTTGTTTGTGTTAGTGAGTGCCCTAAATTAAATACCTATTTTTATAAATACACTTTGGGTTCTTTTTCACTTAACCTATACAAATAATATTAAGATCTGGTGAAACGAGCTGTTTTACACTCCTTTTAGACTAAGCCTGAATGCTGCTCTCCACAGCTACCACAGCTTTCTCAGGTTGTGTAAAACCACTCAAATCACCAAAAGGGTTGTCTGGATTAGTGCAGGGTGCTACACTTACATAAGTGAGCACCATATACGAAGCCAGCCTCCTACAATGATGCTTCAGTAAGTCCATTGGTACCTGCACCTGGTTATTTACCCCATCAGTTTTGTTAAGAGAACTATCACTGTTCATTCTCGCCATAACTTTAATGCTTTTTGGCAGGGAGGGGAGTGGGTGGGTCTAGCCGGTAAGGGGTTCAGGGGGGGTTGGATGGGGAGGGGGGAGTTAAGTTGCAGTTCAGTTCTGGTGACGTTCATAAAAATGAAAAGGAACATTAAAAAGGAGGACACCTCCACTGTCACGACCTGTGGACTAATTCCTGACTTGTGTTACTATCAAACAGTGCTCCACCTCGGCTGAGGCGGAAGTGATTGATGTTGATTATTGTATTTTGTCTGCTGGTATGGAGGAACACCTAATGAGTAAGTTTAAAAAAAAAAACTTTAATGCTGTTTTTCAATCTTAGGTTCAAAATTAACTAACCAAAGTGTTCTTTGACTCCCCGAAAATAGCTAGCTTATTGAAGACACTATGGACCATAAAGATATTGTCTGAATTAGACCAGCAGACAATGGACTGATTCTTTGAGAATGATGCTGTTTAACTGGGCTGCTCGAGCGTTTTCTGGGACTGCAAGAATCTTTATTGCTGTAGTTCATATTTTCAGGCTCCAATGTTGCTTCTAGTAGATCCTCCTAGGATTGCATTGAGGTCAGCTCCAGGACTGTCCATCATGACTCTCAATCCAGTGCTGGTGGTGACAGGCCTATGCTTCCAATTCTTTAGTGAGTTTCCCCTTACTCCAGTATTGGAACTTTCATAGATTCACATGCTTGAATCCTTCCCCGCTGTCATGATGGAAGTCCCAGGTACCTTTAACATAGTACTAACATTATAAGTATAGACTAGAAAAAGGCCTAGGCCTCTTAGTTTAGCAACCTTTCATAGTCATTATTAAAAAAGAGACAAAAATTGTGTCTTAACCAATCAGCGTGCATCACCCTTCGAATATGCCTGAGAGAAGCCCAGTACCTCAGATATTCTACTGCACGTTGGGCTAGGGAATGTACTCTGAGCTCTGCTCAGCTTTTCACATCTACAGCTTCTGACAGAAATTATATATTTATGATATATACTTTTGGACAGATATATATTTCCATCCTTTATATTGGTTTATTTGCCACCAGGTTTGACTAAGCTATCTCAGAGATGGCTAAAAAGGCTCTCTGCAGGGAGTGTGCTACTTGCATGAAGAAGAGATTATATATAGAAGACGATCACAATGAATGCATTTACTGATTGTCCCAATCCAACTAAGCGTCGGACTCCAAAATAAGTCGCACTTTTTCTAATAAGACTCTCGGGGACCGTGAAGGGTGTCTTCCCATTTGGCTCCAAAAAAGTGAAAACCATGTCTGATCCTGTGTCGGACTCAAGGTGAGCAATCTACTTCTTCAAAAATTTCCCTCAAAAGGAAGAGGGATCCCTCACCCTCAACAAAAAATCCTTGTAGTAAATGCGCCAAAAAGTCCTCTCATGACTCTGCTTCAAAGCGCAAAAAAGAGTCTTTCAAAAAGAACATCCGTCAAAGTCTAAAACTGTAGACTGTATCTGAGTTTGCAACACCACCTCCAGAGCTCAAAATGACATTCAAAAAACCTTCAGACAGATCGTCGACGGGCTCTCTGCTGAGCATAAAAGATTTTTCAGCACTGCCGACAACAAAAGGCTACACTTATGGGACTTCAACTGCATTCTCTCCTGCTCCCTCTCTCTATCGACAACATCATTATCGTCGTCAAGTCAGACCCAGATTTCCTCGACCATTCCACTGTCATCGTGATCAAAGCCAGTGGATTCTTTGCCATTGAAGAAGCACTCATCTCCCTCTAAGTCTATGTCGTCTACGAAATAGTTGTCGATTAAACTGCTGTCCACGGGCAATCCACACTTGCCATGCGCATAATTGGCGACAGAGAATGAAGACTCTGTGGTCGACGAAGATGGCGACATCGATGAAGATGACAATCGCCAGAGGTAAAGACGTTGTTGTCAAGTCCACTTCTATTGACAACTACATAACCATCGACGGAAGCCCATCAGTCGAGGAAAAGTCTGTCGCCGCCTAAATTACTGTCGACAGCCAAATCTCCATTGTCGACGAGCTGTTCTCCGACAAAGAAAACTGATGCACCTGCAGAAAAACAAGACAAACAATAGAAACCATTGGGATTGCCCAGAACTTACTTGCCGCAGTATATTCATGCCTCTTCTGCCCACTCATCTCCTAGAAGCAGAAGATCATGAACAAGAAGGTCTTCTTGGGAATGCCTATAGTCCGTCTGACTTTCTCGTTAAATGTCAACATGATGATGATGAAGATGAAATGGAATACTATGGCCAGACTTATTATGCCCAGCCTGACATCAGCTTGACATTGCCATCACCTGTATCCATGGATCTCCAGTTCATGTTAGAGGATTACCGCCGAAGCTTCTCACCTTCAGTGCCTGCTGCCAAACTTCCATCTTCACCAGTAGGATCACAAGAGCAAACAACTACTCCAACGGTTTCAGTCCCGAATACTCCACTGTCAATTCCACTCCGAGATAACATCTCTTCAGACGAAGAGAGAGAAGAAGGGGAGCTTTGTGACACTGTCACAACATGGGACAATTATATGGCGTCTCTTCCTGCATCACCAACACCTCCTCTGGTAGATTCTCCTTCAGATGATATAGGAAGATTCCATAATCTGTTGGAATGTGCAGCAAATTGATGTGCTTTACCAATGCCTTCTAAACAGTCTGTTTTGTATATGATTTTAAGAAACCGTTAATATGTCAGGGCCATACCTATAATAGACCACATCTGGGAAGGATGCATTATGATAATGAAAACCCCAGCTTCATTACCAGCGATACTTCCATGCCTTGACAAAAATACAAAACTACAGCTGATGCACAAGTGTGTCTCGCGGGGCAGACTCCGTGTCATGCAAAGTGCCTAATGCTGCTCGAAAAATTCTTTGCCACCTCTTTCTGTTCCTCTGGACAAAGATGGCAGACGCCATTGGCAAGCGTTTTCTGCCCCTGTCAGCGCTAACAGTGAGAGCAGCAAATTCTCTGGCGATCTTTGGGCGGTATGACCGCCAGATGTGGTCGGACATTACCCCTATATCAATCAGCTTCCTGAGGCTGCTAAAGAGGAGGCTAAAAGATCTTACATGACGGAAAAGGAGCATCTAGCGAGATTATAGATTCGACCATGGATGTTGCCATCACAAGGTTCAGAAATGTGGCAGGTGCAGCAGTTCACAGACAAGGGTGGCTCAAAGCCACCTAATTCCATCCGTAAGTTCAAAATAAGATCTTGGACCTACCTTATGACCGAGAGGCCCTCTTTGGAAAACATGTAGTGGAAACCCTCAAAACCATCAAGGTGGACACCAATGCTACCAAGTGTTTGGGGACTTGACAATTCCGGAAAACTCCCTTTTGGGGATCCAGAGGAAGAGGACAACCTTCCTATACAGAGGGGTATCAACAGTACAGTTACCATTCCTATTCTTTGAATACCCAGTCTTACAGTTCCAGCAAAGACAACCGCCTCAATCATCTTATGTCAGATCGAACAGAGGATAAACTCCACGTGCTGGCAAGGATACCAACCACCACCAATTATATTTTATAAGCACCAGCACCACCTCATTCTCTTACTCCTCCTACCCTCTACCTTTTGGAGCGAACATTTCCAGCTACTTCCATCAATGGCGAAGTATTACCACAAGCGGTTCTACACCTGGTAAAATTCGGACACACTCCTACACCACCATCTACAATCCCTACGCCTGGTACAATTGGGACACACTCCTACACCACCATCTACAATCCCACCCCAACCCTCCCACCGGAGGCATCTCAAGGCACTTCAGCAAGAGGTCAAAGTCATGCTTCACAAAGGAGCAATCGAAAAGGTCCTTGTCTCCCAGAGGGGCAAAGGTTTCTACTCCCGTTTCTTCCTGATCAGAAAGAAGTTAAGGCAGTGGCGACCAAACTTGAAAAAGCAATCGTTTCAGATGGTCTCATTGCAGAAAGTTCTAAAGATCCTCATCCAGCACAATTGTATGACCACCCTGGACCTCAAAGATGCCTTTTTCCACATTCCTATTCACCCAAAGCACAAGAAATATCTAAGGTTTATGGTTGCCCGGCGGCACTACAAAGTGCCTTCCAACAGTCGCAGCGTTTCTCAGACAATACCAGCGTCAAGCCTTTCCATATATGGACTACTGGCTGATCAATGCACCTTCCAAGGCAGCAGCGAGAGCCTCCACAAATGCCTGTACAGCTCTCTTCCGACGACTGGGTCTTACTCTCAACCCACAAAAATCCAAACAAAACCCATCGCAAACAATTGCCTTCTAGGAGCCAAGTTGGACACTATATGCTCAAGGGTGTATCCCACAGAAGAACGACAATAACGGTTTGTCATGCTAACAAGTACCATCCAAAGAAAAAAGGCTCTTTCGGTCCAACTGTACAAGTCAATCTTTGCGGCCAGGCTCTTCGGTTGAACGGAGCAGCATAACTCCCCACCTCCCCATCAGTGCCTTGAGACCCTCACGGGTGAGTAGCGTGCTTACAATTCCCTGATTGATTGATTGTTTGGGGAGATGTCATCAGGTATACCGCTCATCTCATTCTGTCGTCTCAAAATGTCGACCCTTTCAGGAGGAACTAGACAAGTAGTGGATACAGTCCACCGGCTCCTTCGACAACATTGTCAAAGTTACTCCACAGATGCTAAAAGCCCTAAAGTGGTGGACAGACCAGAAGCATTTGTCAGTTGGGCTATCCCTATAACATTTAACAGCCCATTTAGTAATCACTACGGATGTGTCCCTGGAAGGATGGAGAGCTCACCTCCAGGATCTCCAAGTAAGTGGCAGGTGGAACCAAACTCTAAGTCAGGCCCACATAAATTTACTGGAACTGAAGGCAGTACATCTGGTTTTGTAGGCTTTTCTTCCAAGAATACAACATTCAACAGTGCTCCTCCATACAGACAATATGACGATGATGCATTAGATCAACAAGAAGCTCATACGCTTTCCAGAGAAACGCAAAAGATATGTGAATGGGCTATAGCACACCAAATCTGCCTCCAAACGGAGTATGTTCTGGGACAACAAAACACTATGGTGGACACACTCAGCAGTCTCACAACATCATGCCACGAGTGGGAACTGCACCACCAGAGCCTAGACAAGATCTTCCTTCGCTGCAGCAGACTGTACTTGGATCTCTTCGCAACCCTCCAGAACCACAAATAACGGTTTCATGCAAGTTGGCATCCCCAACCAGGGGCATGGGGGAGTGCCTTTTCAATTCCATGGTTCTGTACCTTTCTCTACGCTTTTTCACCAATTCCTCTCCTCCCAAGGGTCCAAAGGAAGATAAAGGCAGAACCCTGCAAACTGATTCTCATTGCTCCAGCCTGGCCACGTATAAACTGTTACGCAGAATTACTTCTCCTATCCCAGGATCAACACATCCGGCTTCCGCTTCTTCCAAATCTTCTGAAAATGAACCAAGGACAAATTCTACACCCGGATCCCAGACACCTCCACTTGTTGGAATTGTTCCGGAGTTCCATAAGTTTCGACAGTTGAACATACCAAGGGAGTGCAGAGAATGCTAGCCAGGGCATGCGCTGACAGTACTAACAAAACTTACCGCCACAAGTGGAAAAGGTTTTGCATCTGGTGCCAACAAGCTGATATACATCTGGAGTCCTCCACTCTGGAGTACGTTCTACCATATCTTGCATTCAGCGCAGTCAGGTTCAGTGAATAAATCCATGAAAGTTAATTTGGCAGCTATTTCCCGTTTTAGAAGATCTCTTTCTTCTCCACCGTTATGGTCTTCTAGAATAATCATAGTTCCTCAAAGGATTGTTCCGTACTTTTCCTCCGGTAAAGCCTCCACCTTCATTGTGGAAGTTAAACACTGTTCTTTCAAAGTTAATGAAATATCCCTTTGAACCAATACATAAAGCGGACATCAAATTCCTGTCAAGGAAACTGGCTGTAGTCCCCACTTTAAATTCAGCTAGAAGAGTCCGCAAAATTTAGGCTTTCATTATACAGGAACCATTTCTGCAGTTCAGGACTGATAGTTTTTCTCTGCACAAATCCAAAATTCATACTCAAAGTCCCTTCCAACTTTAATGTTAATGAGCCGGTAGTACTTAAAACTTTCTTTCCAAATCCTTCAACAGCAGCAAAAAAGTCTCTTCACTCGTTGGATGCCAGACAATGGCTAAATATTTTACTGCAAAAAACGCAGGTTTTTCGCAAAATTTCTTACAGCGCTCCAATGAAAGGTTTCCTGCTGTCCAAGCTGAGTATTTCTAGATGGATTTCAAATGCCATCTAATTTTGCCATCAGAAGGCAGGCAGACCCTTGTCTTCATGAGTCCGATCTCATTCCACAAGAGCTATATCTACTTCTACAGCTTTATTTGCGGGAGTGTAGCTTCCTGAAATTTGCCATGCAGCAACATGGTAGAACAGATACATATTTACTCGATATTACTGCTTGGATTCAGCCATTCTCAACGATGCAGCGGTTGGCCAAGCAGTACTCTCTCTTCTTTTTCAATAAGGTGAGCCATCCCTGTCTAGACTCCTACCATTCGTACTGTATGACATTTACAGAGTTATCTATGGGTTCCTATTTTATGCACAGATTGATATATAGACTAAGTATTATTGCTGTTCTTATTATTATTATTGACTTGTAATTATTGATTGCTTGGTGTTATGATTCATTTATATCGATTATCTGCGCATGAGTTGCTGTTATATGTTTTGAGAATTCGGTGCTAATGTAAATGTGCTACTAAACTGCTAGCTATTCTGATTCAAGCATTTGAATCTATGCAAGTTCCAACACTGGAGTAAGAAATTAGTTACTTACCTCTGTCTGTAGATCTCCAGTATCGGAAGCTTTCATAGATTCACATGCAATTCAACCTCCTCCGCTGGGGATCCTTACCTTTCCCATCTCAGTATACTTATATTAACATTAGTGTTCAAAGATCTAAGGTACTGGGCTTCTCTCAGGAATGTTCTATAGGGTGATTCATGCATGTTTGGTTAAGATATGACTTTGGTCTCTTTTTTAATAATGACTATGATAGGTTGCTAAACTAAGACCCCCAGGCCTTTTTCTACTCTATACCTATCACGGTGCTACTATGTTAAAGGTACCAGGGACTCCCATCATGATGACAGAAAGGATTCAAGCATGTGAATCTATGGAAGCTTCCCATACTGGAGAACTACAGTTACAGGTAATTTCTTCTATCTACAGGCGCCCTAAATCAGATATTGTACTGACTCATTAAGAGTTGGGGAAAGTTGAGACTCGCGCGAGGGATCCCTCTGCATTACACCCCTGCATGATACGTCAGGATTATGTCTCTTCATATCAGCTTGCTTGAGCTAAAAGTGGTCTTTCTGATCTTAACTGTTTTCCCTTCAATCCTCCCAAAGGGGCCATGGTTCACAAGGACAAGAATATGCCAGCTGACTATTGAAGTGTGAGAGTGGGCCATCGGCCAGGCCATGTTCCTGCTGGTGCTTACATCAACCTGGTTCAACAGTTGAAGAACAGACAGTCTTAGCATGCAACGTCATTTTCATCATGTGTGAAAAAATGCACAAAATGTTTTCACATACAAGGCCTGGGGCTGCCCAGCCACTGACACCATGGTAACCTACCAGATCTCCTGATTGACCTGTGTTGTAGGCTTGGTATTGATCTTTACAGGGACATCAGTATGTGCCTTTCCGGTGGCCCCTCTTATTCTTTGAAAAGTTCAAAAGATCACTTTGATTCTCGTGGCCTCATTGTAGCAGCTTCAAGCCTGGTTCCCAAACATCCTGCTCCTTCTGGCTCCTGTACACGATGAGCTCCTGTTTATGGAAGGAGGGAGGGCCCTACTCTACTTCCTATCATCCCTGAAGCCTCTGGCTCCTGATAAACTGACCTTTACCCCCCTTGGTCTCTACTCTGAGACGTTGGATATTGTAGTGGCTGCCAGGAAATCTTCCTCTCGCACAAAGGCCAGTGACTGATGCTCTGCTATAGGGCGTTGATGAGGGACACAATGCTGCTCAATGGGCGGATAATGTCATGTATTTCTCCTGTCAACTGTCAGATTGAGTTCTGCCAAATACCTTTAAGAATTGCCCTGCGGTCATCTGTACCTATAGAAAGAACATGAACCTGGTGAAGTGGACTGCTGTTTCTTTTGATTAGTACTGTATCAAACCTCCAGTGTGCACTATGCAGCATTGTGTGTGGGACAGCTAAGGAAGAAAAGACCCTGTTTCTGTAAGTGTTTTGCCCATAATTCTGATATAGCCTGTTTTACATAAAGCATAAGGCATATTTTTTCCAAACAAGGCAAAGGAGAAGCATTAAGGATTATTTGGAGATGCATTCATCATTGATCTACAGTCAGGCCATAGAAGCGGTATTCACTCGAGGTGGCATGCCTTGTGTAATAGAAGCCCACTTCTCTTGTGTGAAGCAGGGCCTGCTTGACAAAGGTTGCCAACACTTTTGCGATTCTTCAACGCGCTATTGACAGCATGCATGATTCTGTGAGCTTTATCTCAATTTGTGCTTACATTTTAATAGACGTATACAATTCTGTCACATCCTCCTTAATACTGTTAGTTATTTGTTTAATAGATGAAGATAAACTTTCAAGAAGGAAGAGCATCGTCGACACAATATCTATTCAAGTGGATATGTTGACCGGGAGCAACACAGAGGATAAGGTAAACTCTAATTAGATAAGTTTTTTCAGGTGTATGTAGAATATCAAGCATTATTAAAAAAATGAAGACATACCATACTTTGCCTTGTAGTTGCTTGAATTCCATCATTAACAGCGTAATCCCTAAGTTTATGATCAATCGAAATATGAATTTAGAAAATGGCAAAGTGTTAAATTGGAAAAGCATCACTTGTAGGACAATTGCCAGTGTTTGTGAATAGTGCTCCAACATCTGTTCTTTGATAAATTGTTAAAACAGAAAACTCTTAATGAATATTTATTATGAACCCATGACAGTGATGCCGGGTTGGCTTCAATATGTTTTTCTGTTACTTTTAAAGGGATTTGACATTTAGGAATTGTGAATGTTGACAATTAATGTCTGTCATTAAGTACTTTAAACGTTAGTGATACAGCATCTGTCATTTATATAGAGAGAGCTTTAGACCTTAAAAGTAGTATCTTTAATAAGTATTTACTGAAGAAAATAGAAGTGTTCTTTCTTGTATTGAAACTTAAATAAATAATCTGTCAAGTTCCAGTTGTTGAAAATGGAAGCATTGTACCTCGAGATTGATTCCCAATAGGATAATTGGGTTCTAAATATTTAGCATTTGAGACCACTAGCACCTTTGAGAAAGAATTTTCTGTCTCCTGGTTGGATTTTACATGGTTACACTGTTGAGTTGCTTCTGTGTCTATTGGCCAATAATTTATGGATCTTGAATTTCTGATGGCTAAGATTAACTGCATATTCCTCACCGTGTGACTACTCCAGGTGCAATACTAGATCTGGAGAATTTTCTTCAGCAATTCCCTTGCATGTTGGTAGGTGGTGTTGTGAAGCTGCACACCGGATCCATCCCCCCCGCACGTGGCGTCGAGCCCCTACATAGTTGGCACTTCTGGGTTTGATGTCATTTTCTCTCTTTCCAAACCTCCTGAAGCAGATCCGAAGTGCACTACCTGAATCTGTCTAGTCTGACCGCTCAAATATTTGAAGTTTTTCAAGTGTGTAAAGGACATGTCTACCCTCATGACGACAGGGTCAACCCTTGTAAGGACTGCCTTAAACAAATGTCAGTGACTGTTTCTGATGTTTGAGCTACTCACAGAACCCTGCGTCGCACAACTAATGCGCTCAGATCAATTCGAAGGCCATCAGGACCATGAGGCCAGGCTCTATGTCGTGGAACATTGCCAAAAGGCTTGAAAGGCCCAGTCTCACTCAAAGTTCAGGACGTGGATGTGTTCTTGTTCCCAGGGTCCGTCCCACAAATATGCTCCTCTTCCAGGTTGAAGTCATTCGGTAAGTCAAAGAAGAAGAAACACATGAAGTCAAAGCATGCCTCCCCCTGTTTTGGCCACTCCCACTCCTCCCACTAGAAGGAGTCGCAAGGCCCTCAGAGTACCTCCAAGTTGCAGTCTTAGTCTCTGACATCAGAACCCATCCAAGTTTTGATCCAGATTGAACCCAAGTACATGGGTCCATTACGATGTTGTAGGTGGTTCAGGCCTTCAAAGAGGCCATGCTGTGGATCTTTGGTACCCTACAAGGTCCCTCTGGAGCACCTATGGATCCGGGGGAGCCTCCACTCAATCCACTGCTGGCGGATCTGTCCCCAATGCGAACTGTCTCTTTCGATCCTTCCCCTGGGCCAGCCCCAACTCCGTGGCAAATGCCTATCCCAGCGCCCCATACGATGCTATGACTGATGCTGTGGCCCCCAGTGTAGACTCCAGCAGTAATGCCACAGACACCAGAGTTGGAGCAAATAGTCCTTTCTGATTCAGAAGTGAATCCTCCATGATCTCGACTGAGGTCGCACCCCCCTCGGCCATTATCTCTTTAGGTTTCAGAGATGCGTCCCCAAACAAGATGATGACACCTCCCAAATATACAGCGATGACAATCTCACTGGTCCACACTTTCCTACGTCTTCCCTCCTTCTATATAGTCATATGGAGAACAGCAGAGATTTTAGACCTACAACTACCTACTGTGGAGGTCAATACAAACATCTTAACAGAAGTCATGCAGCTAAGGCAAACCTCCTAGGAACCCCTCCTACCTTTTAATGCGACTTTAACAGACACATTGTTGGGAACCTGGGCAGAGCAATGGACTTCCCAATCAGTCAAATAGGCAAGAGGCAGTGGCCTGTCCCGGGAGTCCCACGCCTCACCCAGCAGGCTCAACCTAATGTTTTTCCAACAGCCCTGCCAGACAGAAAGTTGAACTCCATTGAGGCGTTTGCGAGACACATGTTCTCCTTAGCCAGCCTCAGTCTAAGGTCAGTTGATTACTACTGCCTCCTGGGACAATATTCGCATGCGTTGTGGAGCATAGTAGCTGTCATCTTACCAGCCGTCCAGGAATACCTTTGTTCCAACCTTCAACAGATAATACATGGTGGTCAAGAGGCAGCGAAGTGCGTAATCTGCTCGGTCCTGGACACCACCGAATGCTTATATAGGGCAGTCAGTACCAGCGTGGTGCTTCAGGGCACTCTTTGATGTGCACTCCTTGATTTTCCAGTGAAGTCCAACAGTCTCTTCGGAGATTACGCATACTCAGCCTTAAAGTGCTTTAAGGAGAGCAAAGTAGCAGTATGGTCCCTTGGACTGACACCGCCTATGTGGCAGTTCCCTCAACAAGTTGTCCCTTTTTGAGATTTTGAAAGAGATTTCTAACTGAGACCATGCCAGACTATGCCTACCCACAGCAGGCCTCCTAGGCTTTTCAAGCCAGAGAAAAGGGATCCGGACCCCAACGTCCAGGCCACCAGGGGCAATGAACTCCCCTACCCTACAGACACTGTGAAACAACTTCAAGTTGCCCTCTGCAGCATGCAGTCACCCGGTAAAAAGTCAGTTCACATTACATCACATTACATCACATCAATGAGATGGGTGCTCTAAAGTGTTCTAAATGGATATGTTCTCCCCCGTCTCTCCACTTTTCAAACATGCCTTCTACACCACCACTCCTTCTGGAGGGCCACTGATCCATTACTTGATGGTTGTTTATTCTCCCTTGGGCAAGGCAGTCATGGAGAGGATGCCAGTATCAGAAGTTTGGATTGGTTGTTACTTAAATGACTTCCTGGGGCCAAAGGAGGACAGGGGCCTCTGCCCTATCGTCGTTCCTCGCCCTCTCAACGTCTTCCTCTGGAAGGACAAGATCAAAATACTCATCCTGGGCCAAGTTCTGTCTGCCCTGGATCCAGGAGAATGGATGGTGGCATTGGATCTACAGGGCACCTATTTTAACTCCCAGTCCTGCAGTCCCACAAACGCTGTCTGCGGTTCTAGGTAAACCACAAGCACTTTAATTTCTCAGTGCTTCTCTTCGGCTTTACCAGTGAGCCTCGGTGTTCACAAAAGTGATGGGGGTACTCACTGCCCATATTGGAGGATAGGAATACCAGTCTTCCCATACCTTGACGACTGCTTGCTTAAGGCGGGCTCATCTAAGAAAGTCATGGCCCACCTCCAGATGACAGCCACCGTGTTGAAATCACTGGGATTTTTCATCATCATGCTCAAGTCACCTTTGCAGAGGCTCTCCTTCTGTGGAGCCATCTTGGACACTGTTCTCCTCAGCATTCCCTCAAGGACATTATGACTATGATCCCAAGGTTTCATCCTTTGACTTGGCCTCTGAGAGAGAGATTCTGAGGCTTTTTGTCTTCTTGACCTCCTGCATCCAGCTAGTGGATTACTCCAGATGGCACATGAAGGAGCTGCAGTGAGTCTGAAGTCTCAGTGGGATCAGCACTTTTGGATTCCATCCAGGTGTCTCAGAAGACTGCAAGAGATCTGTAGTGGTGTCTGCTTGCTGCTATTGGACCAGCCACAGACCCCTCTGCGTACCCCACCCTGAGCTAATGGTCGTGACTGCTGCATCTTTGTTAATTTGGGAGGTCATCTGGGAGAAATGAAGATAAGAAGACACTGATCTCATACTCAAACCTGCCTCCATCTCTTGGCGTTGCAAGTGAATCCCTTGCCACTGAAAGTCTTCCTCCCATTCAACAAGGAGGAATGGATGCCGGTTCTCATGGACAATAACAGCACAATGCGGTCACATTTTAATAATGCTAGAACATTTCAGTTTATTCCGATTGTTCACAACGTGTCTTCTTACTATTTTTGTGATATCCTGTGCAGTTATTTTTGATGTGCTCAGAAATAGGTTCGCCCTGTTGTAATAAATGCTTTTAGTTAAAAGTGCCTATTATTCTTAATGCAATGTGTGTGATATTGTGAATAACTAAATAGGTTTGTTTCTGTTACCGCATTGCTCCTGATTCTGTTACAGGGTAAAGCCACAACTAATCCAGTTATCTATCAGGTGGTGTTCTGCCGGGCGACAATAATCTATCTTTCACATTCAGCACTGGTGCATTGAACTGAGGTCACCAGTGGGTGGGAACGCGAACCTTGTAGAACTACCTTGTAGTTTACGCGACAGTTCTCGTCACAGAGTGCACATCCACACAATGTATTCTGTGTTGTTGTGTGTGCTCACTTGTATATTGTGGTAAATTGCTGTACACTTGAAAATTACCACCAAGACTTGTAATACCCAGAGTGTTATAAAGCTGCTACCTTTGTTTATGATCAAGATAGGGGCTATCTACGACTGTCTAAGCTGGACACCGCTGCTATAAAAAACTATATTGCTCTGATCTTAAGTATGCAGTATACCCCACTCACCCTGTTTAAGGCCTTGTATTTTTAGATCGAGGGCAAGGTTGAGGGGGCAATACCTGTCCTAACCTTACGTCTTGGCTTAATAATCTGAATCTACAGCGATATGGGAAGCTGGGGGGCATGTACTGATTTCAAGTCTATTTCAGTTGACAACCCCTGGCACATCTCAGCTTGTGCTTCGAATTTCAGATATATTGTCAGTGTGTGAAACCAAAAGGACAGGTAACCATACGATTCCCTTGTCAAAGTCCTCCAGAATGAAGAAAGCCAGTCGGCCTTGAAACATATCCCTATAACCTATGCTGTTTATAGAGGGGCACTTAAACAAGCACTGATAATAGAACAAGGCCTGCTTTGTCGAGCAGTGTTGACTGCTAAAACAAAGGCATTTACACTGGAAGTACCTGGTTTTAGTTCTTGGGGCATAGCAGCAGCTGGGAAGCAGAAAACTGTTCAGTAGCCTAGACACTGTAACAACCATCTTTTCTGTTCATACCAGCAGTAACTAGTTGCGTATGTACTGTGAGCTAACAAACATTTGCAGCAAGAGATTCTTCGTGAACGTCCAGCCACACATTCCTTAACACACCAGCAGGTGGGACAGACATGCCTTCAAAAATGAGACCACTAATTGGCACATCAAAAGGGGAATGCGGTGTTATGCATGCTTTACAGAGAATGAATAATCAGAATTGTAGAGCATATTTTCATACATGTTGTAGCTTGTACATATATCATTTGGTAGGCATAACAATAAAAGTTTATTGTAGAGATTAGTAAATACCATTGAAATTCATCCGATTCCGAATGCGAGACAATTAAGTTGACATACAACACTTTGAAAGGTAGTAGATTCAGCCGATCGTTTGCTATAGTTTGTGTGTTTATATAAGCGTGTGCTTGAAAGTCAGTATAGGTGGATACATGGATGCATGCTTGTGTGTGTATTTGTGCATATATGCATGTACATATGTCAACTGGTGTTTTCGTCATGTGATGGAGATACAGACAACAACTGGATTAGTGATAGGGCTGTCAAATTTGCACTAATGTAACAGAAACCTAAAGTGCTTTAGAGGAAAAACTGGCAGGGAACCAGCAAACATTCTATACCATGTGTCAGAAGGTGTAGAAGCAGCCAGGTGTTGTCGAACAGTGAAGGGCAAAAGCAGCACAACCAAATTTTGCAACATCCTGTTCAGGAACAAGCGGTGTTGAGGCGCACCAAAGCTGCACTGGGACTTTCTTGTCCAGTGCAGTAAATGATGGAATGCGGCGGGCGTGAGTGCAGCTGGTCACCAAGTGATACAACAGGAACAAGAGTTGTTGT
Source organism: Lissotriton helveticus (assembly GCF_964261635.1). Lineage (NCBI taxonomy): Eukaryota > Metazoa > Chordata > Amphibia > Caudata > Salamandridae > Lissotriton > Lissotriton helveticus. The sequence continues at coordinate 258,276,811 of NC_136063.1, read as the reverse complement.
GTGCCTGGTGCTCACATCTCTACCTTTTTAGACTCACAAGCATATCTCTCATTGGGGCAATCAGTCTCTACAGAAGCAAGTGGAAATATGGATGCTCAGGAGGATGAGAGTTAAAATGTGGTCACTTTGATCCTGCAGACCACTCCAAGGTGTTCAACATGCTGTCTATCTTTCAGATTATCATTCTGGGTAGCATACTGATCACCTCTTGAAACATGTATGGGCATGTGAGGAGTAGCACCATTTTCAGAAGAGCTACATGTCACATTATGGCTAGTGAAAGATGTGTCCAGAATAGGCAGGATTGCTCTATTCCCTGAAGGATTTTACCGATATTTAATTCTACATTGTCTTCAAGTGATTGTGTGATCTATAAACCTAGGTATTTAGTTTGCTTCATCATCCCAGGTCAGGAGACATTTCATCGGACTGCGGGGTCATGATGCCCATTGGAAATAGTCACGGTTTGGTCCAGTTACCTCGCAGTTCAGATAACTTTTGTAGTCATCCAAAGTGTCAAGTATGCGTGTGGCCACCTTTTCAGGCTCTTCATATAGACAAGCATGTCATCTGTGTATAATGACACTACGTGTGTTGTATCTCCCTCTCTGATTGCTCCTACCCTCATTCCTGTTTTCTCACCCTGGCCAACATTTCCATAATCCAAGCAAACAAGAGGGGGTGACCGAAGGAACCTCTGCTTAGTGCCTTAATTCGATTTCCACTACTCTCAGATCACAGCCCCCATCTTTACTCTCACCACAGATTATCTGTACAGTATTTTGATACATCGCATTATCTACGGACTAAAGTTCATAGTCTCCAGAAAGTTGTGCATCACGTGCACAAGCTAGCGCAGACTAGGGTTCGTTCTCCACAGGATGAGGCTTGGTTGATATGCATGCTTCAGTGGAGAGATTCATTTCAGTATTCTTTGAGCTATTACTTTACTGTTTTGACATTTGTATTATTCTTAATAACGGACGGTAGGAACCCCACATTTTTAGGACAGTCTTGGGAACCTGACCTTTTTTTTTTTTTTAAACATTTTATTAAGTGGTATATCTGTTATCATGACATCATTTATACAGGCTGGTTACAGTTGCAGTTAAGTAAGTGATTTGCAATATAGGTACATAATCAAACATGAATAGTTAGACAGCGCATCAATACTTAAGACAGTAGACATATTAGATGAATCTCGTTGAGGCAGACACGCTCCCGAGAACAGTGCCGGGCTACCCCTCACTGTCTTCATCTTCCGAACTATCGAGATCGCCTTCTGGCAACATTTCACATAAGTCCCCTCCAAAGGTGTTCCAAGGAGCCCAGATTTTGTTCCACTTGCGTGGACTACCCCTGGTGTCGTAGACTGTGCGCTCCGTGACCATGACTAGATCCATATTCCTACACCACAACGCTAATGTAGGGGGGTCAGCCACGCCCCACTTCTGTGCTATGTCTCTTTTTGCTACCATGAGGCCTAGTGTAGCCCATGTTTGTCCATAGCGAGTGAGATCTGTAGGGTCCCGCACGTTCAGAAGACATTTCCGCAGCTCGGCCAGAAGGGAGATTTCTAGTGTCTGCGATATGGTGCGCAGTACCTGATGCCAATAGTCTACTATAACTGGGCAGTCACACAGGGTATGAAATAGTGTACCTTCCTCACCACATCCCCTGAGGCAGAATGGGTGCACTGCGCGATGTATTTTGTGTAAGGTGGTTCTGGTATAGTATACACGATGGACTATTTTTAATTGCACCAGCCGTAATTTGGCTGATATGCCCACCTCCCTAGGGGATGCCAGGGCCGCCAACCAATCTGTTTCGTCCATGTCTCCTACTTCCTCCACCCACTGGTTTTGGAGTTTTAGGGTAGGGTCAGGCATATTGTTGAGAATCTTTCGATATGTGAGGGATGTTGCTAGTTTCTGCATGAAGTCTGTGAGTAGACGGTCCTCTAATGGTGAGGCCTCTGGGACGTCAGTGTCAGCGGGGATTGCTGCCAGTATGGCATGTCTGATTTGGACATATCTATAAGTTTCAGTGTTTCCTAAGTCATATTGCTGTTGGAGTCGTGCAAAAGGAATCACCGTCCCTCTCTCCCACATGTCTCCCACCATGGAAATTCCAATATTGTCCCATTGTGTAAAACCTTTACTACTCCGTAATTGTCCCAATGCTTTGGTATCCCAGAGCGGGGTGAGTTTGGTGATAGTTCCCCTCCATCCCAGTTTTGCCTGAGCTTTATACCATAATATGACTGTCTGTTTCGTGGGCCCTATTAGCTTCGTGGTTTGACTATTATTGTAGAGCACTGCCAGGATGTTGTGTGTGCCTAGTTGCGCTCTGTTTGCTCGGTATGCTGGGTCATCTTGTGGTGCATGAATCCAATGATTGATGACTTTTAGTTGAGTTGCCCAATAATACAACTGTAGGTTTGGTAATGCAATCCCTCCATCATACCAGCTCCTATTTAATTTATTCTGGGCTATCCGTGCCGGTAGATTGCCCCATAGTAGAGCCGAGACCTGTGTTGCTACTTGCTTAAAATACTGTGGCAGTATCGGGTATGGTGTGTTATCAAGAGCATATAGGAATCGCGGCAAGGCCATCATCTTGTATAGTGCCGCTCTTCCCAACAAGGTTAGGGGTAAGGATGACCAGTGTTTTACGTCGCGCTTCAGTCGTTCCAGGGGGGGGGCTACATTTTTACTAAAGAAGTCTACCACGTTTTTTGTAATATGTATACCCAAATGAACCTGACCTTTCTTAAATATGTTTTGCTTGCGCCCGATCTAAGACCTGTGTCACGGTATACAGTTTTGGAGCTGTTTTTGAACTTTGTGTTGAATCTTTCCATCCATTATTATTGGTTACTGCTAAAATGCTTTCCTTCTTTGAATCTCACCATAGGAGATACGTCAGTCTTTTTTTTTTTTGTTGAGTTGTCATCATCTCTATGAAGGCATTGTGAATAAACTATTGTACCCAGTGTGTGCGCTCTGCCTCCATGTGGAATTGGCTAATCCTTGATTGACATATTTACCGTGTATATAAGTCCCTAGTATATGGTACTCCGTGTACTGCCGCACGTATTGTGCCACCACTAAAGTGGGTGTGCACTTTTAAAACTGCAAATGTGGCCTGGAAAAATAAACCTTTTGCCATACCTAAACCTTCCTTTTTATTACGTATATGTCACCACAAGGTAGGCCATAAATGCCCAAACGGTTGGATGCATGGTATTTAAAAAGTAGGACCCCAAAGTGTTACATGTCCTGGCAGTGAAAAATATCCACATTTGTTTTCGCTGTGGCAAAGCTGGCTCTCCCAGCAAAATGCTCTAGGCTGTTTTATAATACTTTATATTGCATACCTTCAGTTTAGAATAGCTAGAACTATGATTCAAGTACTCAAATTCATAGGAATTTAAAATCCAATCTAATTGTCATACTTTAAATTACTATTTTGAAAATACCACTTTTAGAGAGTTGGTATTTTCCTGCCTAAAACCTCTAGTAGACTTTGCAGAGTTAATCCCATACTGTCTCCTGACAGCCTGCTGCCCTCTGCAAGGAGGTGTGAATGCTTCCAACGAAAGGTAACAAAGGGGCCTTGATTGTTAAGTGGTGTGACCTCCGGGGGTAGTATGTCCACACAACTGCACAAGCTTCAACGGGTTATCCCTTGTAACCGGCGTATGTAATTCACACCTAGGGCAGCCTCTGTCCAAGTAGCCAGAGTGACACCTATCCCAGTGGAGGTAAAATCTGTTCCAGAACTGGTTTGCATGGGGGGTTTCTAATTTACCTAAGTCCCAACTCATGATTGTGCCCAGAGATCTGAACAAGGAAAGAAAGGTTCTGCCATATTGGTTTTAGGTAGGGAGTGACACAGCTTTGGGAGAGTTTACCGCTAAACACACAGGAAGTGGGTAGTAGCATTCCTGGTAACTTTTACTTCATACACAGTGGCATTGGGCCTTACATTGGCACCCTCAGCACTCTCTTCAGAAGACTGCTGGGCCTGTGGAAACAGAAGGAAGACTACAGCTGCTGAAACTTTTAGACTCCAGAAAGAGGACTGTACCTACTGTAACCTTTGAAGAAATAACGCAAGGGCTGGAACAATTCTCACTTCAACCCAGGACCGAAGAGTAGAGTCCGAAGACTAGTTGGTTGGCCTCCTATTATGCTTCAGGGAGACAAAAGCAGTAAGACCTGCCCTGGGCCCTGCTATTGGTTTCCTGTTGTGTGAGTCCTGACCCTCTCAGCTGCGTCCCTAGGGTCCTGGGGCCATTGTATGGGTGTCAGTGTGTTCTTCCTCTCTAACTCTAAAAGCTGAGATGATTTCAAAGAGGACCCTCCATTCTGATCATCCCCTCAAATAGAATCAGTTAGTTGCTGGGTAAAGTGGTCCCCTCCATTTCATGACCAACCTGGTGTGTTTTTGTAGCGTGAGGTGGGTTTCCTGCAAAAAATCTTATGTAACATTTTGTCTTTTTATGAAGGATACTATTCAGTGGCATTTTGTATAATTTTAAACTCCCATTCATTCCATGTAATCATCTTAACAGAAATCATACTGTTAAATGCTTCCTCGTATTAAGAGCCCACACACCTAGTTTGATCCTAGCTCCTCATCCGCATTCCACAATCTCACCATAAATCTACGCCTCTCATTGCTTACTGTCCAGACAATCCCCAACCGAACTCCCACCCGCCGACTCTTCGGTAAACAGTTATTAACAACATGTAGATGCTTTATCTATGTATCTGATTTCAGTTATCTCTGCCTGTACAGAAGCCTCGCTTTCAGGCGTTTCAGTTGCATAGTAACTTCTTATTTGCTGGTACACCCTTTCCCCCACCACTCCAAAACCAACTAATAACCCTTGAACAAATAGGAACAAAATCTAGTAGCCATTCTGGGACGTTGCCAACCAATGCCTCCCTTTGCATCGCTCCACGAAGGCGGACACCATGAAGGTCGGGCTGGAGTCAAGGAAGAGCTCCAACTGTACTTTGCCCTGCGTTTTGTGGTCGCCAACTGTTGGGTTCTGTTAATCTACTTACACTTAACTTTTAGGTTGATGATCCAGCTGCTCTTATTTACCATTTCCGGTTTTCAGTCCCTGGTTTTATCAGTTTATAGTTTAAAGTTCTTGGTTCCCATCAAAATTCATAATAATTTGTTGTGGCTAGGTCTCAGTTTGCAGTCGAGCGCTTAACCGATGAAGCCTTGAGGGATTTAAGCAATCCGTTGCATCCGCTCTTATTAGGCATCTCCCAGATTGAATTGTGCCCCCTGCCAGCTCTCTGGCCAATACAGACAATTTCTGATGAGCTAAAGAAGTCAGTTATGTTATCTCGTATTACTTCCATCTTGGCAGAAAAATACAGCATATTCCTGTGAAGCTCAACCCGGCTCATCTACTATGGGGTGAGATCTGAATGGCCAGACCCTCATATTAAAGTGTCTCACTCTATGTAGCCCGCATGAGGATGGCATCCCTGTCACAATAGTCCAAAGAGTGAGCTGCTATAACTTGCAATGGGGCACCAGGCTTTTAGTGGTGGGTCCAGCGTTTTTGCCATCCTTTCGACCAACAAGAGCTTTGAAGCCCCTTCAGTTCCATAGTGTTTAGTATCCAGTCCTTCGAGGAATGGCCAACAGATAGGTGGCTCTACTCTCGAGCCTCGGCCATGCAGATTTGTGCATCGAGATGTTTCCTCTGTTTATTCTGCTCCAGGATCTGTGTTGTTTCCTGAAGATTTTTATGGTGGCTTGCTGGTCAGCCATCCATCACGTGTTTCTGCACATTCTCCTCTATTGCCTACGTTCAGACAGATGGGATTATATCTGCCCTTATTGAGGTAATTTCCACAGACAATGTGCAAATCTTATATTCAAGCTCTTTGTGCGAGCCTCATACAAAAAAGCACTCAAAAATCATCATGCATGTAATCTGTCCCAGATGTTTGCACTCATGCATCCATTCATCCTCTGAAGATAAAAATAGAAGATGTAAAGAAATGAAAGGGGTCTTCTGAAGGAGGACCACTAGAAGAAGAAAATATAAAACAAAAGGGCTAATCCAACAGACCTGACACTGAAGCACACACATTCACACACTGAAGCAGAAATTGAATGCATCCAAAATGGAAATACTCACGTGTGGCGATTGGAAACATTATAACCCGCTTGCCGAATGGTCTGATTAACTGGTATCACTGCCTATTGAAGGAAGTAAGAAACCTCAGAATGACCATGGACTCCGAGCTGTCGATGAATGCCCAAGTGGACAAACTAGCAAGATCAAGCTTTGTTACTATAAAAACTCTGCGACAAATCTTCCCCCATTTGGGATTTCCAAACAAGTTCCAAGTTACCATCTCCCTTGTTCTGTCCAAACTCGATTATGCCAATAGCCTCTACCATGGATCACCTTTAACGACTATGAAAAGACTACAGCGGATTCAGAACTTGGCTGCCAGACTACTCTTCCATATAAAACCGCTAGACCACATCTCCCCTGCCTTGAAAGCCCTGCATTGGTTACCGGTTGCCAGAAGATCTGCGTTCAAGCTGCTTTGTATCACCCACAAAGCGATACATGGAATAAAATCACCAAACTCATTCATCATAGGAACCTCCGCTCTAGAGTGGCACCTCGCCTCAAAATCCCAAGATACAAGAAAAAAACCAGGGGTGGCACATCCTTCTCTTTTCAAGCAGACAAAATATGGAACTCTTTACCCCCCAACATAGGATCCACTGACAACCACCTTATCTTCAGAAAACTACTCAATAATTTGACTGTTCCCCACATAAGCACCATACGCAAACAGAAGTATACAGCATATCCCTCTGTATATAAGCATTTATTTGTGCTATAGATATGTACCTATATATGTTTATTGCTTTGTATAAAGATGTTGAATAATTATGTTAAAAAAGAATAACTTTTTAAGTACGACATTTGAAAACCAGAGTTTATTGAATGCATCTTTAATCTACTTATACTTACTTCCTTTATGCATCTATGTACCGTACATGCACTTGAATCTATGTATTTATTACTTTCCTCATTTAAAAAAAGCACTACCCTATTTCTCACCCTATACCTCTATCAATATCTTTAATCTACATATACTTACTTCCTTTATGCATCTATAAACTTTCCATGTATTTATGGATCTATTACTTTCTTCTAATTCAGCATATTCAATGCACTACCCTATTCTCACCCTATACCTCTCTCAATATATCTAATACCTCAACTCTGACTCATCTCAAACCTCTTTCTACTACTCTTTCAATGCACTACCCTATTTTTCACCCTATACCTCTATCAATATATCCTCTAGTTCCACTCTCTCATTCATCTCGAACCCCATACCACTACTATGCCCCCCAAAATAGCCATTTCTAGACTCTCCCCTACTCTACCCCTCCTTGCACCATCTTATACCTATTATACAGATCCCCAAAACAAACTTTTCTAAACACTTCCCTCTGACTCTTCCCCTCCACGTCCCTTTTTACTCATCCCAAGCTTCCCAGTACTGCTATGAGGTCCCAATTGTTTTTTAACACAAATCTCTAAATCTTTCACTCTTCTATCCCTCCACTATCCTTTTCAATCAAAATAACAGACAAACATGTCCGCTTATCAAATTTCATATTTCACTATACTAATTTACCACTAATCCTTTATAGGTTCCGAGTAGCATGCTACTCGCCGAAAAAAACGCTTTTACACCTCATTAGGGGTAGCAAGCACTATATAAATGCAATCTTTTTTCCCTCTTCTATCCCTCCGCTATCCTTCGCAATCCAAATAACTGACTAATAATCACCACTCAAATTACTTTCATATTTCACCATACTAATTTACCACTAATTTAGTCCGGGTTTCGGAGAACGTGCTACTCACCGAAAAAGCACTTCTTATGGAGACATCTGCTTATGGATTCCTCTCCTTAGGAATATACCCTGCGCCAGCATTCCGCTGAAACTTTTTCCTAGCTCTCCACGCCGACGAGGACGTCACAATGCTACGGCTCCGCTCGCGACTCCACATGACGTCACAGGACCCATAAGAGAGCCTCGTCGGCGTGATGATGTCAGTTCCCTTTTTTCCACGCCGTCGATGCGTAACGGTTTTCTGGGACTCTCCATGCTGTGTCAAGTTACTTTGTTGTTTCTTCAACTTCAACTGTTGTCTTGCGATGGCCTCTTCGAGGAAGTCCGGATTTAAGCCCTGTAGAGAGTGTGGGGGTCATATGTTTATCACTGACCCCCATGAGGGCTGTTTATGGTGTTTGTCGTCGGATCACCACCTGAAGAACTGTTCCAGCTTTTGAAAACAGAACCCAAAGGCTCTAAAAGAACGGGAGGCAAAGCTTTTTATGGCAAAAGCAAAGAAGGAAAGGAGAGGACATAAAAGATCGAAGTTGAAGTCGTCGACTTCGCATGCGCTGAAGTCGAGGAAGCACAAGAAAAAGATAAGACCTGGCTCTTGACGACGTTCGTTGAAGGAGAAGGCTTCGAGATCACCTTCTCCGGTTCCTCGACTTCGTCAGAAAGACCTTGTGTCTCCTTCGCCTTCGCCATCTCGTTGGGTGACTCCGGAAAGATCTCCTTTTCCAAAAGGTACTCCGGCACGGTCGCCGGCGTCAGGGGGTTCAGCGGACTCGGAGGGTCCTTCTCCTGTACACGATCCTTCTCCTGTACACGAGGCTGAACCTGTGGCTCCGCGAGCGGATCCGGTTGTTCCGATGTCAGATGCTCCTCCTGTGGATGCTGACTCGACTCAACTCCTTATCCTCAATTTTCTACTCCAGGTTCAGATCCAACGCATTTTTTAAATGCGATGTATGGAGTATGTGCCAAGGCAACCTTCCCCTCCGGAGCACCTTCTGGTCTCATGGATCCGTTAGCCTTCAATTTGGGCGTGCCTCAGCATTATGCCCAGGCACCCTTCGTGCCTTTCATGCTGACAGCGCCCTCATGGCAGTTTCCAGCTCTGAGATTTTCGACGCCGTATATGGAGTCCCAAGCGCCGTCTGGTGGGCCTTCCTCTCTGCCTCGTACGGCGCCGATTCCACCTTCGGATCTTCCTTTGACGCCGGTTTCTGAGCTGTCGGCCCGCATGTAGCGCAGCCGACGCCGCAACCAAGGTTTCGCTCGAGGAGAGAGGCACAGAGATTGTTGGAGGAAGAACAGTATCAGAGAGAGGAGGTTGAAGAGGGTGAGATAGAGGAATCTGTAGATGAATTTGAAGAAATTCATGAGGCAAGTGGCCTGGACACCTCCACAGAGTGGGAGCTTTCTTCGTCAAGGGCTTCTCTACCTCAAGAGGTAGCTCCATATCATACTGTCATCAGAAAGGCTGCAGAACTTTTAGACTTACAACTACCTACTGCTGAATATAACAGGAATTTGCTCACTGAAGTTTTGCATTCGCCTTTTTCAATAGTGGAGCCGTTGTTGCCTTTTAATGAAGCCTTAATGGAACCTGCCCAGAAGGTGTGGCGTAACCCACTCTCTTCTCCTGCGATATCTAAATCTGTGGCAAGGAGGTATAGATTGGCTCCGGGAGACCTCCCTTTCTTTCTACACATCCATCTCCGGAAAGTCTGGTGGTGCTGGCGTCCTGTTCAAAACAATCTACAGGCGCATTTCCTCAGGCTCCTGCGGCAGGGACTCTAAAAAGTTGAAGCAATCGGCTTAAAAGGTCTTTTCTTCTTCTAGCATGGCACTAAAATTAACCAATGCTACCTGTTTGTTGGGACGTTACATGCATGCGTTGATGGATTCGGCTAAGCTATTGGAGCCCAAGTGGCCGGATGAAGAGCAGGGAGATGATATTAAGGTTTTATGGAGGTTCTGTCTGATGCTCATGCTGCTGCTCGACAGGTTATACAGTCTGGCCTGGATACAGCTGATTCGGTAGCCAGGGTTATGAGTTCCTCCATAGTTACCAGAAGACAGACTTGGCTTAGATCCTCTGGTTTTTCCCCCAGACGTACAGGCTCCCCTTCTTGATTTGCCCTGTGCCCTTTGATGTTTCAAACCTTTTTGGGGAGAAGGCTGATTCTGCTCTTCAAAGGTTCTAAGACAACAAAGCCACAGCAAAATCCTTGGGATTACAAACCCAGTCAAGGGGGTTTGGTCATGAGAAATATTGTAGCTTGCGACAACCTCAGCAGCAACAGCAGCAAAATCCTCTTTATAAGTCCTATAGAGGAAGAACCAGAGGTCGTCAACGTGGGTCGTCCGGCAATCTCTCCTCCTCCTCTTCTACCTCCCTTGCTCCCCCTGGTAACGCAGGAAAGCAGCCCTAGATCCCCCATCCTGGAGCATGTGGGTCCTGTAGGGGGTCGGTTGTCTCACTTTTTACCGGGTTGGAATTCCGTCACGTCAGACCTTTGGGTTTTAAACCTTGTAGAGAATGGGTATGCCCTTCCCTTTCGGGAATTTCCTCTTCTTTACCCTCCTAGCCAAGGTTTTTGTTCGTTGGACCATTTGCTTCTTTTTCAGAAGGAGTTCCTGGCTTTTTTTTACAAAAAGGTGCGATAGAGGTGGTTCCGGAGCAGGAAAGGGGTCAGAGATGCTACTCCCGGTATTTCCTGATCCCCAAAAAGGATGGCAGGTTACATCCGATTCTGGACCGCAAGGTCTTGAATTTTTACCTGAAACAGGAGAAGTTCAAGATGCTGGCCCTTGCTCAGGTTCTTCTGGCACTGCAGCAAGAGGACTGGATGGTGTCGATTGATTTAAAGGATGCGTATTTTCATATCCCCATCCTGAAGTTGAACAGGAAGTCTCTCCGTTTTACGGTAGGGTCGTTGTATTACCAGTTTGCGGTCCTACAGTTTGGTCTTAATACTGCACCTCGAGTCTTCACGAAGGGGATGGCAGTGGTGGCAGCTCATCTCAGGAGGCTGAGGATTCCGGTTTTCCCTTATCTGGACGATTGGCTGCTCAAAGCAGAGTCGCCAGAGATGGTGCTTCATCATCTGCGAGTAACAACTCAGCTGTTGTTCAACTTGGGCTTTTCAATAAATGTGCCCAAATCTCACCTGGTGCCTTCTAAGCCCAACCTGTTCATAGGGGCGGTACTGGTTACTACTGTGTGTCGAGCTTTTCCAACTCCACAAAGAATTCTCGACAATCAGGAGATTATTCCTTTGTTTCACTATGGAGCAGTTGTTCCAGTATTGAAGGTCCTTTGCCTGGTCGGTCTGCTTGCTTCCTGCATTCTGTCGGTCAACCATGCACGCTGGCACATGAGGGCACTCCTGTGGTGCCTCTGCAGGCAGTGGTATCAACACAACGTAGATCTCAGGGAGTCGGTCGGAATCTCCAGAGACGCTGCAGCGGAGCTGACTTGGTGGAGTGTACAGGGCTACCTGTTTCAAGGAAAGCCCTTTCCGCCTCCTTTGCCGGTGGCCAAAGTGATCACAGATGCCTTCACTCTAGGGTGGGGTGCTCATCTGGAGGTCAAAGGTATTTGTTCTCCAGAGGAAAGGTTGCTTCACATCAACCTTTTGGAATTGCGGGTGATACATTTGGCACTAAAGGTTTTCCTTCCTTCCCTTCGTGGTCAGTCGGTTCAGGTCCTGACGGAGAACACTACCACAATGTGGTACATCATCAAACAGGGAGGTGTAGGGTTGTATCATCTCTGTCGAGAGGCTTGCGACTCTGGTCCCGGGCTCAGAACCATCATATTTGTGTGTTTGCAAATCATCTAGCCGATGTGCTGAATGTTCGTGTGGACAGTCTCAGTCGGCATTACTCGGCCGATCACGAGTGGAGGCTTCATCCGGAGATGGTCCAGGATCCCCTCAATTGGAACTGTTTTCCACTCACGAGAACGCGCACTGCCCGTTGTTCTGCAGTCTCCAGTATCCTATGCAGGTGGGCGCTGGGGGATGCGTTTCAATTGGATTGGAGCTTGCAACTCCTTTACGTGTTTCCTCCCATACCCTTGATTCCTCGGGTTCTGAGGAAGATTCTCCAAGACGGGCCGAAGTTATAATGATTGCTCCGGATTGGCCAAGAAGGGTGTGGTACACAGATCTACTTCACCTCTCATCGCACCCTCTGCTCCGTCTCCCTCACAGGGCAGGGCAGACCTCCTCTCGCAGTCGCAGGGGCAGGTTCTACACCCCGCCTCCAGAGCCTGCACCTTCATGCCTGGAGATTGAACGGAGCAACCTGAGTTCCTTCTCTCTCCCACCAGATGTGGTGGATATTATTTTATCATCCAGGCGACACTCCATTAAGTCTCCGGTGACGTCATGCGGAGTCGCGAGCGGAGCCGTAGCATTGTGACGTCGGCGTGGAGAGCTAGGAAAAAGTTTCCATGGAATGCTGGTGCAGGGGATATTCATAAGGTGAGGAATCCACAGGCAGCTACTGTATCCACCAGAAAAGGCGTTACCGAAGGTAAGTAACTTGTTCTTCCACACCCCCTCAGGGGTAACAAGCGAGATATAGATATATATATATATATATATATATATATATATATATATATATATATTACCTACTGGCGGTCGCCAGTAGGTATATATAGTTAGGATTTTTTCTCTATGGGTTTTTTGAAAATTCTATGTCTAATAACTTTGGCGTTTGTGGACGGAATTGGCTGAAACTTTCAGGAAAATGGAACATTTTGTTTCTGAGCAGCCCTTGAAAATTTGGGGGGGGTTCGTCAAGGGGGGGCTGAGAAAAAAGGGGGGTCCCAAAACGTGTTTTTAACATTGAGTTTTCCATAGGGCGGTTGGCCTCACTTTTAGCCCGAACGGGTGAATGGATTTGCACGAAACTTGGCAAAATTGTAGGGACTGGTAGCCCGATGTGCCTTTTGTAGGTCTCAATATATGTGCTACAGTGGATTTTGAGAAATTAACGTTTAAAAAAAGATATATATCTGTAACAGCGGACCGGGCAGCGCTCCAGGACGCGTACTTTTCGCGCAACGGAGCTTTGTGAAGCGAAGCTGATTGGTTCTCCGGCGTCTGTCAACATTCCAAACAGTCCGTAGCGGCCGCCATCTTGTCTCTCGGTAGGATCGAGAGACAAGAGGAGGCCAAAGCGAAGGGGCAAATGACCATAAGGGGGAATAGTAGATCCTCGCTGACCCCCTACGTTTGATGTGGAGGTTTTAAAAGGGCTCCGCGGGGCATAAAAAAAAAAATAATAATAATAATCGAACGGCTGAATGGATTTGCACGAAACTTGGCAAAATATTAGGGACTGGTAGCCCGATGTGCCTTTGCTAGGTCTCAATATATGTGCTCCAGTGGATTTTGAGAAATTAACGTTCAAAAAAAGATATATATCTGTAACAGCGCTCCGCTTCGCGTACTTTTCGCGTTACGGAGCTTTGCGAAGCTGATTGGTTCTCCGGCGTCTGTCAACATTCCAAACAGTCCGTAGCGGCCGCCATCTTGTCTCTCGGTAGGATTGAGAGACAAGAGGAGGCCAAAGCGAAGGGGGAAATGACCATAAGGGGGCATAGTAGATCCTTCCTGACCTCTTAGGTTTGATGTACCATTTTGTCAAGTTTGGTGTAATTCCGTTCAGCCATTCAGGCTGTAGACGTATGTAAATGTCCTATGGAAAATTGCATGGGGAAAACACATTTGAAAGTGTTGAAATTTAGAACCAATTAAAATGTTACTTTGGTTTTGTATTTGTGTGTGATGAAAGTTAATTGGTTATGTATATATGTCAAATGAGAGGAAACCACAGCCATTTTGTGATACTACTGTCTGAGGTACATTTGTGAGGAATTTTTGGTGGTGAATTTCTGGTGTTTGATTTACACAGTACTAACACTTCTGCTACTTTTAAAAAGGTGAGTTGTTAATTTGTAAGGGGAACTATGTTGTACACTTGAAGATAATTTGAAAAATGTTTTCTGTTATTTATTTGCAGTCCTTCTATTATACTAAATACTTGATAAAGTTAGTTTTATATTATGTATTACTAAAAACGATAAATGAAAGTGATTATTTTTTTCTGCAATTTACAGCAAGCAATTTCAAAATAAAATGGCTCACAATGAAGAGACCGTGGCAATTTCTTTTGAATTGTCCACTACATTGATTGAAATTGAGAGCACTAATAATGAAATATTGTCACAAGGAGGAGATGACTTGTATGATTCCATTAGATTGATTGAAATGGACAGCACCAATAATGAAATATTGTCACAAGGAGGAGATGACTTGAATGATTCCACTACATTGATTGAAATTGAGAGCACCAATAATGAAATATTGTCACGAGGAGATGACTTGAATGATTCCACTACATTGATTGAAATTGACAGCACCAATAATGAAATATTGTCACAAGGAGGAGATGACTTGAATGATTTTTTTGATCAATCTCTTGATGGCGAATTTATCGAGTGTTTGGAGACCATAGAGTTACAAGAATCATCATTGGAGACTTTTAATGAGGACATTGCTGATGAGGACATGTTACTAGTTCTTTCAAATTTAGAAAATTCTGAAGAATAAATTTATATTTAGAAATCAAAAATTGTTTGAGACATTATTCATTTTTATTTTTAATTTATGAGGTTGTAGCGAAGTGATTGTAGTATAAAATGAGACTTATAGTATAGAGTGCAACATTTTTATGTTACATGGTAAGTTTACTCATATTTACTTCCCTTCTGCCACTATATTATCTCCAATGTGTATTTGACATCTCTTCTTCATCTCCGGCCTCCTTTCTCTCACTGTGTGTCTCCGATGCATCTTATCGCTGCTATTTTGTGTAATTACAGAAGAGAGTAAAATAAAATAGTTCGGAACGTGAAAAGGGGGCAAAGTAGAGTACTCCTCACCCCCTAGGCCTTTTTAGGCGGTCCCAAAAGGATCAGTTTCTGCTTTCCTGAGAGATTATGGTATGAGTTCCATATACCACAATAACTTGCATTACAACATGCAAGATATCTATCTCCTATTACCAACTTTTGGAGATATTCGCGCTAAGCGCGAATATCTCCAAAAAGTAACACCTGCCCTGAGCAGTTCTTAGCCATGTTATCCAATGGGAGGTGGATAACATGGCTAAGAGCATTAGCTCGGTAATGCATGAATATCGCTGAGTTTTTAGCGATATTCATGCATTGCGGCCGTTTATTATCGCATTTGCGATAAACCTTGATAATAGCAAGGTTTATCTTCGATAATTTCTGACGATGCTTAGTGGTAAAAAATTGGTTGGTAAGCATCGTTAGCGATAAATATCGCTTAACTTTGGTAATATGCCCCAACGTCTGTTAACGTTCGATTCGAAGGAAATGAGGAAGTGTTGAAAAACATTGTCTGCGCCATCTTGCCTTTTTTGAAATGCCACACTTTTGTCGTGCACGGCAGCCATTTTAGATGTCTTGACCAGACCCACTCTCTGCACGCTGTCGATTCGTAGCATGGCTCCTCACCCACGCAAGCATCTTCCCTAGGCACTGGTCACCACCGCTCTCTGTCTTATGCATGGGCAATAAACCTCCCCCCATCTGCGCTGCTCTTCCCTGAGAATCACACTCTGTGCCCGCCCGACACCTCCCTTTCGCCCTATTCACTACCGCACCCTCTGACACTCCTCTTTCTCTGTGTCCGATTGTCCAGGCTATCAGCTAGCCCTGCAGATGTAGTTTATGGCCCCAGCTGTAAAGAATCACCCCTCTTCAAAGGAGTTATAGTAGATCAAGGCCCACACCCGATGAGATCCGTCACACCACACGTGTTCCTACTATCTGAAAACCATCCTGTATTGTGATTGGGGAGGGGACCGAGCCTGAAGCGGAAGATTCCAGGAATGACTCTTTGTACATCAAAGTTTTTACAATTATGTGTCACATTAAAAATATATAGCACTCCAACAAAGTAGTAGGAATATAAAACTTTAATAACATATAAATATATACAAGAAAACAAAAACAGTAAAAACATTTAAACAACGAAGAGACCGTGGCAATTTCTTTTGAATTATCCAATAGATTTATTGAAATTGACAGCACCAATAATGAAATATTCTTGTCAGTAGCGGTCTGTTGTGCGAATAGTTCCAAGGCAGCAGAACGCGCTGAAATCTAGATGGCACGAAAGTGATGTCTAGTAAGTTGCCGCCCAGCAAAAAACGGCGTGGGGCGCCGCGGGGGTGAGTGAGTCCAGTAGGCACCACCGCTATTCTTACCGGCATTGCACAATTACTGCTGGGGACAATGCCTGTGCTGTAGCAGGGTCACAGCAGAAACAAAAAGGATTCTGTTGAAGATGTTGTTGGTTTTCAATTTGAAAACAGTTCTGGTGTCAACTGCTATGCTAATGTAGTGGTTAATGTTTTGTTTTCTCTAGAAAATGTAAAAGAGGGGGAGGCAGTCCAAAGTTCCGTTAAAAGGGCAAAGGAAAGGATCGGTGGTTTGAACTATCAGTCAAAAAGGGGAGGGGGTGCAATAATTTTTCCTACCGGGTCACACTGTGCTTTCACCGGAAGTGAGGTCTGCAGGATTCTAGTAATTCAAAGTGAGGCTGGCGCCAGCATGGGAGCGCCGACGTCCCGCGGATACAGTTTCGTCACTCCACGGGCGATCATGGCAGTCATTCCCCATCGGGGGTCCTCTAGAATCTTCAAGGTCGTGGAGGACTACGGTGGTGGAGTCAACCAGTGACCGGGCCATTTCTTTATGCTGGGCCCGCTCTTGCCAGGTCGACCGCCATTTTGAGAGTTCGGCAGCTACCGGCGATCGCGGGGTCACATGAGCGGACGGGCTCCACCCTGCCGGGCGAGACGTTGCAGCATGGCCACAGTGGAAGAACCCTTTTCCGGGCGCCTGGAGCGCTGAGGGTGCAGCTGGGAAGCCTCCACCTGGGGAGGCGGGAGAGGCCTGTTCGCACCGTCTCTCCCTCCCAGTGCACCCCACGGCGTCTCGCTTGAGATTTGTTATGGCCGGACCAGGCGATGAGGATGAGGGGGGGGGGGGGGGGGGGGGGTCGGAGGCATGTGCAAGACATCCCCCCCCAGTGTTGTCGCAGCCATTATAAAAGAAAGAAGTGTCCCGTCCGTCTTCGGGCCGGGCTTCCGGTGGATGTCGGCCGGACGCCCCTGGCTCTGGCCCCATGAACGGGTTTCTTGGTTTATCGGCTGCAGCCGGATCCCGTCGGCCTCGGCCCCCCGACCGTTGGTGGCCGGACCGGAAGAGCATGTGGCGGGACTACCTGCAACTCTCAAGGGCCACCGCGGCCGGACTGGGAGAGAGAGGGGAGGGTCGAGGAGACATTCCCCCCCCCTGCAACTGTTCAGCGTTGTAAAGGCAATCCCCTGGCCGGGTCCCGCTGGCCTCGGCCTCTCCTCCGGCTACACCCTACGTTAGGATCTCCTGGCCGAGGCGTGGCAGCAGGACCTGCCTTATATGGGCTGCTCCCGGCTGGGCGTAGCCGGAACCCTGCCCCACCTTGGAAGTTTCCAGAGTGGGGGCGGATGTTCTACTGACTTGCATTTTCCCTAGTCTATCGATTTTTTTGGCGTAGCAGGCGGTGGGACAGCGAGGGGTGATTTGGTTTCTCTTACTGTTTTTCTGGTCTCTCACCACTGGCATATTTTAACGTTTTCTTGTTTCTAGGACATTAATAGGT
Source organism: Lissotriton helveticus (assembly GCF_964261635.1). NCBI lineage: Eukaryota > Metazoa > Chordata > Amphibia > Caudata > Salamandridae > Lissotriton > Lissotriton helveticus. The sequence goes on along the minus strand of NC_136063.1, from coordinate 258,259,133 downwards.
TTTATCATTACGTTATGTTATCGTTTCTTTGTTCGTTGTTTAATAAAAGTTCATGTTCATCAGTGGCCTACTGATTTTCGTTTTCCTATTTTTTTCTTTCCAGGTTGTTTCATGGTAAAGTTTCTGTTAACAGGATACAGTGATCACTTCGTTATTATTGCATATGTCCTTTTCACTAGGGGTGCTCTCTGGTCGGGCCAGATGACGTATCTCTAGTAAATGGTCCGGGTGAAAAAGGTGCATCAATCAGTGGGGAGTAGATAGGCATGACAGATTACAACGGGGGAGAAAGGTCCGCATTACGTACCCTTTCACTACTTGCAAAGATTTTCCTACGTTTATTTGCAAACAGGGAATACCTCCAAAAAGAACTAATTCCCAAACAGTCAATGTTCGGACAATCAATCAATCAATGAGGAATTAAATAGGTACGACGTGTTAAAGGCTTGCGTTACCTACCCTTCACTATCTGCAAAGGGAGAGAGAATATTCCTATTCTTCCTCGTTTGCAGGTAGAGAAGATCCTTAAGAGAATTAACTTCGAACAATTCAATGCTCGATTGAAACAATCAACAAGGGGTACTGTGAACACAAATGAACGCCGCTTATGTACATACGCATTGCTATTTTCAACAGGTTGTTCCTAATGTTTCTATTTTAGCGAGGTCAAAAAGAGATCCCATTAGTGGCCTACTGATTTTGCTCGATTCCTTTTGTTTTTTTACACGATTTTTCGCTATCTGCAAAGACTAAACAGAGTATTGCGACTCTGTGCTTGTTTGTAAATAGAGAATGAACCAAAGAGAACAATCAATCAAATGGAGAGAGAAGCAGGCACGACGGATTACAAAGGGGGCAAAGGGCTGCGTTAACTACCCTTCACTATCTGCAAAGAGAGAGTACTCCTAATAGAAATGAGGGGTGGGGGGCAGCATTCAAAGCAGATCAGTGTGCATAAACACGAAAATGTTTTTACTTACCACGTACTTGACATTCGACAGCTTATGATATTTGCTATTAAAAAACCATTGAAATTCACTGAAAAAACCATAGGTTATAGACCATATATAGTTAGGAATTAGCATTTACAAAACCTTGAAAATTCACTGAAAAAACCATAGGTTATACACCATATATAGTTAGGAATTAGCATTTAAAAAACCTTATTTTACTCACACAAAACCATTGAAATTCCATATATAGTTAGTTGCACTAACTATATATCGCGCACCCGCAATCCACTGCTGATCATGTCACATATTACATCATTCATGACATGGTCAGTGACATCACTGATGACATCACTGATGACATCTCAAATGACATCACTGATGAGATCACTGATGACATCATCCAGTGACTGTGTGTTTCTGTAAAGTTTAAATATGTTTTACATATTGAAGAATGAGTAGATGTATAAGTGTCTGGACGAAGGATTTAGTAGGTGCATGACTGAATGTATGAGTGAGTGATTAAATGTGTCTCACTGAGTGCATGGGTTAGTGACTAAACTGTCTTAATTTGTGCATCATTATGTCTGTTGTTCTGTAAACTGCTGCATGTGTTGATCAGTAGCTATATGATTAACTATATGGGTTATTGATTGATTGTCCAAGTATTTGTATAGGAGACTGAGTGTGTGTGTGGCTGGCTGGGAGGTGTGTGACTCTGTGCAGATCAATGTGTACTTGTATCAATGATTGTATAAGAAAGTAAGTATGTGTTAGTATATGTTTGAAAATGTAAGGTGCTCTATGTTTAACTGTATAGACAAGAAAATTGAAGTGTGATTGATTCTTTACAGGACTGACTAGGTGTGTGAGTAACTCCATGGATGAGTGGCAGAGTGTAAGTGTCTGTATAGGTGTATGAGTGCATATGATAGTGTTGTAAAGATGAGTGATTGTATGTATGAATGATTGTATGGGTGAATGAGTGAATGTGTGTGTAGACGTAGGAATCAGTGAGTACATATGTAGTAACTAGTATTGGTGTGTCAATGGTTTCAAAAATTATACTCTGTATTTAACACTGGGTGAAACAGAGGTTATATTAAAACGTGAGGAGATGCATTGTATTGTCACATGAATGATATCATCAGTGATGTGGTCATTGATGTCAAATGAGATGTCATCAGTGATGTCATCAGTGATGTCACTGACCATGTCATGAATGATGTAATATGTGACATGATCAGCAGTGGATTGCGGGTGCGCGATATATAGTTAGTGCAACTAACATGGTTTTGTGTGAGTAAAATAAGGTTTTTTAAATGCTAATTCCTAACTATATATGGTGTATAACCTATGGTTTTTTCAGTGAATTTTCAAGGTTTTGTAAATGCTAATTCCTAACTATATATGGTCTATAACCTATGGTTTTTTCTGTGAATATATATATATATATATATATATATATATATATATATATATATATATATATATATATATATATATATACTGAAATCCCAAAAATATATTGCAATGTTTATTGTCTACATTTCATAATCTATGGGACATGTAGAGTCAATGTATTTAAGCAGATATTATCTACCATGTTTTTAGTAATTTCCATGGTGAAATCAACCATGAGTAAGTCGGTCATCTATATCCATTGCTATGTAGGATGGCCATGTGACCTATTACGAAAAGTGCGGTGATTGGTAATGGTTAATTTAAAATGTTTGCACTTAGAAACGCTTTTATCTGGTGAGCAAGGCGACAGGATCGCCGAAACGCGTCGGATCGCGGCACCTTTGACACTGCAATGATATAAAATAAAAAGAAACTTTGCTGCACAGTTTACCGGATTGGTGTCCGTTTCTCTTCCTGGGAGTGCTGTTTGCGCGGTGCATCGAGGGAGCGTCAGCGCATATATATATATTCCTTTGATATATATATATATATATATATATATATATATATATCTCGCTATATATAGATCTTTCCCTTTCCCTCTGCTACCCTTCTCAATCCAAATAACCGACTAACAGATCATCCACCACTCAAATTATTTTCATATTTCACTATACTAATTCAGCACTAATCCTTTAATGGGTTCCGGAGTAGCGTGCTACTCGCCAAAAAAGCACTTCAATACCCCAACAGGGGTAACAAGGGCTATATAAATGCAAACCTTTTTCCCTCCTCTATCCCTCTCCTATCCTTCTCAATCCAAATAACTGATTACTATCCACTACTGAAATTACTTTCATAGTATACAATACTAATTCACCACTAATCCTTATAGGTTCCGGAGTAGCGTGCTACTCACCAAGAAAGTGCTTCAAAGCCCTATTATGTATAACAAGCGTCATATAAAATGCAAACCTTTTTTCCCTCTTCTATCCCTCCGCTATCCTTCTCAATCCAAATAACTGACTAATATCTACCACTCAAATTACTCTCATATCTGACTATACTAATTCACCACTAATCCTTTATGGGTTCCGGAGTAGCATGTAACTCGCCGAAAAAGTGCTTCGATACCTCGTATGGGGTAGTAAGAGCTATATAAACACAATTACAATACATTTTGTTGCAAACGTGCACATCTGATCAGAGAGTTGCGTACTACTCGTTAAAAAAAAGCGCGTCAACACCCTATCAGGGGTAACAAGCGCTATATAAATGCAAACCTTTTTCCCTCTTCTATCTCTCCGCTATCCTTCTAAATCCAAATGACTGACCAACCTATCCACCACTCAAATTTCTTTCATATTTCACTATACTAATTCAACACTAATCCTTTTTGGGTTCCGGAGTAGTATGCTACTCGCCGAAAAAGTGCTTTGATACCTCGTATGGGGTAGTAAGCGCTATATAAATGCAATTACAATACAATTACAATACATTTTGTTGCACACGTGCACATCTGATCCGAGAACTGCTGTCACTCACTAAGCAAGTGATCCTTTGGCTGAAATGGATGATCTGTTACCCCATACTGTATGCTGTCATGTATGCTAGCAGAATGTAAGTGACACTCGTATAAATCATTGTCCGAAGGGGGCTGACCCAAAGCTCCTCCATGTATGAATATGTATGTGTGTGTGTGCGTGTGTGTGTTTGTGTGTGTGTGTATATATATATATATATATATATATATATAAAATATATATATATATATATATATATATATATATATATATATAATATTAGTCTGCATCAAAATCCTTGTCTACAAAGATAATCTCTACAATTTAATGTAACAAGGCACTTGTCTGCAGTTTTTTCACAGTTTAGTAAAAAATCAGCTTTAAATTCCTATTGGCTTTGACGTATATATTTCATACCAAACGAATAAGGCCTATTGTATTTGTCGTACTTTTGTGAAATACATATTTATGACTTACGGAATCTAAAATTACTTTTCCCAGTGAACCATTCACAACTATCGCCTTTCTTAATGGCTTGCACCATAGCCAACTCAGAACTACAGTATTGAGCATACTCTTTCCCACTAGGCAACCATTAGGTTTACAACAGTAAAATTACAAATATGTTCAAAATTACAATTGTGCAAAACAATAATAAATCCCTGTTAGGAGGGCCTAATAAATATTATCCAAAACACTTGCATACTCCAGCAATCTGTGAGATTCCATATAGCAAAATATCTGCCTATAGACTTTAGTACAGTGTGATAACAATCTACCCTAATCACCTCTTGTCTTTAGTACATGCTTTTCACAATAGGTAAGTTAGGCCTACTGGCTTTGTAATAACTTAATGAACAGATCAAAATGTGCTGGATGTATGTGGATTGGAACACACGGTGAGTCTGTGCACACTCAATTACATGTTTAAGCATATTCACAAACTCCTCTCCAGTTTCTTAATGCACTGGAAAAGGTTAAAAATGTACTCCTAACAAGGGCTGGAGTAAACCCTTTTCCATGGTGGGTAAAAAGTAGGTTACATCAGTAATCTTCAGTTGTGGGCCATTCATCTGGTTCTGAAGATATTCCTGCTGTCCATCAAGGGGAGGCTGGTACATGTTCTCATGGACAATACCACCACCATGAGTTCTGGATCCTGTGTCTGGGGGCTTTATTCCTCTGTAGGTGGCTGAACCATTAGGGCATTTTCTGAACCACCTGGCCGGGTCCCTAAATGCTTGAGTAAATGAACTGAGCAGGCTGTGACTGGCAGTTAATGAGTGCAGTGTACATTCTGAGGTAGTGTCTGTGTCTTCCCATAGTGGGCAGAACCCTGGTTAGATCCTTTTGCCACTGTTGAGAATATGCAGTGTCTAAAGGTTTGTGAGAAAGTTTTGTGACTCCTGCACTCCTTCCCTTCTTCCCCTGCCCACAGTTCTGAAAAAGTTTAGGACCAACTAAGTTCTTCTTAGTGTCTCTGTATTGGGCAAGGCTAGTGTGTTACACTCACCTTCTGGGCATGAGCATCTGTCCTCAAATCAGGCTACCACTTCACAAGGACCTCCTGTCTCATCAGCAGTGCAGAGTCCTACAACCAAATCTGCATGGTCTCCACCACCATGTGGAGAATGAGCGATGGCAACTGACTGCGTTTGATCTTCCACCTGAAGTGGAGGGGGGTCATCCTTGCCACCAGATACCCTTCGGCAAAATCCATTTATGATAGCCGCTGAGACAAATGGGCTGGTGTGGAATTTGCAAGACTGAGTCTTCATAAACAAAGTTGTCTGACATCCTTTTGTTTGTTTTTTCTTTGGCCCAGCAAGGTCTTTTACAGTTTTCAGTATTAAAGCCTTTTGTCTGCCCGATCGGAATTTTTACACATGCCCCAACAGTGATCCATGTTTAAGTCACCTGTTGAGATTAATTATTGATATTAAAGGGTTGGTGCACAAGTTTCCTCCCAAACTGTTAGTGATGCCACGGTGGGACCTTAACGCACAAGTTACTACTTGTGTAACGATATATCTGTAAGAGACATTAGTTAGTGATAGATTCCTTACCTTAGAATATCCCCAGGCGTCAGACTGGATCCGGAAATTTTTGCGTAGCAGTACCCTTGCGTGTCGGTAGGCGTCGTCTGCGGCTCCGCGTCCGTCGTCGGCGTCGTGGGCGCCGTGATGACGTCGTCGGAGTACTTAGACGCCGCCTCCGCGTGCTGACGTCCATTTTTAGACACAGCTTTTCCGCGCCAGAAGCGCTGAGCCATGTAAAAAACCAACACTGGTGCCAGTGAAACTAGGGCCCTGAAAGGGGATGACCTTAACCCTAGATATCGGTTCGCAGAACGGGGAGGATGGGTGGGTCACGTTAGTGATGGATTCCTTACCTTAGAATAGATACCCCAGCAATACCAACCCCGGTGGTGGGTCTGCGAACCAATAATCACACCAGAAAGTCCTGGAGGACGGAACGGCCAAAGAAGCCATCCCTCCGGACTTGACTGTCCAGGCAGTAGTGTCTTGAAAATGTGTGCAGCGAGGCCCACGTAGGTGCCTGGCAAATGTCCTGCAAGGGCACTCCACGGCCCAGGGCAGTTGTAGTCGCCGTGGCTCGGTGGGGTGAGCCCGCAATCCAACAGGGGGCTCCTTTTTAGCCAAGGAGTAACATGCCTGGATACACAAGATGATCCACCGAGAGATGGTCCTCTTGTGCACTGCTTTCCCCTTCTTAGCGCCGACGTAACCAACAAAGAGTTGGTCATCCACCCGGAACTGGCGTGTGCGATCCAGTTGTGAAGTGGCTCAAAGGGAGCGCACATCAAAAATGTAAGAACAAGGTTCAAGTCCCACTGAGGCATCACAAACGGAACAGGAGGGGAACGTGTGTGTGATGCCCTTCAGAAAGCGATTTACAATAGGGGACTTGAACAAAGAAGGTTGATCAGGTAGCCTTAGAAAGGCTGAAAGGGCAGAAAGGTAGCCCTTGATAGTGCTCAGAGCAGACCGCTGCTGGGCTAGAGAAAGAAGGAATTGAAGAACCTCAGAGAGAGGGGCAGCAAGAGGATCCACAGCTTTTGCTGTGCACCATGCCACAAATCTGTTCCACCTGCAGGCGTATACCGACTTTGTGGAGGGACGCCTGGCTGCCAGAAGGACGTTACAGACTTCAGGAGGCAAGTCAAATGGCCGCAACTGTCGCCGCTCAATCTCCAAGCATGGAGGTGGAGACTGGACAGGTTCGGGCGGAGGACCGTCCCCTGCTGCTGCGACAGAAGGTCCTCCCGAAGAGGCAGACGAACCGGGGAATCGACTGACATACTGAGTAGCTCTGGATACCAGTACCTTCGTGCCCAGTCTGGAGCCACAAGGATGACTTGGGCCCGGTCGCGCTTGATCTTCTTCAGCACTCTGGGCAGAAGTGGTATAGGCGGAAAGGCGTACAACACACCGCAACTCCACTCGCGTCGAAAAGCGTCTCCGAGCGAGTGCCGCCTTGGAAATTCCAACGCGCAGAACTGATGACATTGCGCGTTCTCTTCGGTGGCGAATAGATCTAACCAAGGCTCTCCCCATTGCTGAAAGAGGCCTTGCGCCACGCCATTCGTGATCCATCATGCACCGACGGCTGAGCTCGTCCGCCCTGGCGTTCAGAGAACCTGCCAGGTGTTGAGCCACCAGGGTCACGCCCTGGCGTTCCAGCCACTGCCAGAGGCGCAGAGCCTCCTGGCAAAGGGTCCACGACCCCACCCCGCCCTGTTTGTTGCAGTACCACATGGCGGTGGTGTTGTCCGTGAACACCTGCACTACACTCCCACGGACAGAGGGGAGGAATGCCTTCAGTGCTAGACGAATCGCCCGCAACTCCAAAAAGTTGATGTGGAGTCGGGCCTCCGCCGGAGACCAGAGGCCTCTGATCTCCGCCTCTCCAATGTGGCCCCCCCAGCCCTGGAGGGACGCGTCCGTCACAACTACGTGCTCCGGTTGGGGTTGGGAGAGGGATCTGCCGCTGACCCAATCGCGGTCCGTGAGCCACCACTGCAGCTGTCTCGCAGTGCCTTCCGAGATCAGGACGTGGTCGGACAGGTTGCCCTGATGCTGGGCCCACTGAAACTTCAGGTCCAACTGCAGAGCCCGCATCCGCCACCTGGCGTGATGCACCAGTAGGATGCAGGAGGCCATCAGCCCCAGAAGCCGCAGCGTCCACCTGACCGAGACTCGGGATAAAGGCTGAAAGAGTGGAATCAGAGCCTGAATATCCCGGACCCGCTGTTCGGGAGGATAAACCCGAAACTGCGCCGAGTCGAGAACCACTCCGATGAAAAGGAGCTTCTGAGAGGGACACAGGTGTGACTTCGGCACATTGATGGAGAACCCCAGCTGGTGCAAGAGGTCTGCTGTCGTCTGGAGGTGGCTGACGACTGTCTGGGGCGAGCCCGCCTTCAACAACCAGTCGTCGAGGTAGGGGAAGACTGAAACCCCGAACCTGCACAGATGTGCTGCGACCACCGCCATCACTTTCGTGAACACCCGTGGGGCGCTTGTAAGGCCAAAGGGGAGCACGGTAAACTGAAAGTGCTCGTGGCCTACCGTGAATCGTAGGTAACGCCGGTGGGCCAGCAGGACGGGGATGTGAAAATAAGCGTCCTGCAGATCCAACGCTACCATCCAGTCTCCTGGGTCTAGGGCATCCAAAACTTGAGCCAGAGTCAGCATTTTGAACTTCTCCTTCCGGAGGAAGCCGTTGACGTTCCGTAGGTCCAAGATAATAGGGCGTAAGCCCCCTTTGCCCTTCTTGGGTACCAGAAAGTAGTGGGAGTAGCAACCACACCCTACTTCTGGCCCAGGAACGCGCTCGATGGCCCCCTTGGCCAAGAGGGCCGTAACTTCCTCCTGCAGAAGTTACAAATGATCCCCCGATACGCGGTGGAATTGCGGTGGCATGGCTGGAGGGGTCGTCTCGAAGGGGAGGGAGTAGCCCCTTCGGACGATCTGCAGCACCCACCTGTCCGAAGTGACAGTGCGCCAGTGAGAGTGGTGATGGCGAACCCTGCCCCCCACTGGCGTCACATGGGCCGAAAAGCACGGACTAGGAGGGTTTTGAGGCGGATGCTGCGGGGGAAGGTGTGGACTGACCTCGCCGTTGTCCCCGACCGCCGCCACGGCAGTTTCCATGGCTGCCACCGCGTTGGGTATTACCCTGCGGAGCGTGGCTGGCAGCACGTGTGGGTACACCCCTTCCGTGGCCACGAAAGGAGTTAAAGGCAGCCGATTGCTGGCGCGGGGCCGAGAGGCCCAAGGACTTGGCCGTAGCCCTGGAGTCCTTAAAGCGCTCAAGCGCATGGTCTGCCTTGTCGCCAAAAAGGCGACGGCCATCAAGCGGCATGTCCATCAGTGTGCTTTAGACATCGGCCGAAAAGTTGGCGGACCTCAACCAGGCGTGGCGTCTGACTGCCACCGTCGTTGCCATCGCTCTACCTAGTGAAGACGGTGGTATCCAGCCCACACCGGATAGAATATCTGGCTGCATCCCGGCCCTCCACAAGGACTTGGCCGAGTTTGGCCCGTACCTCCAACGGACACTCTAGCAGCACTTCCGCAACCGTATCCCACAGAGAGTGGGTGTAGCGGCCCAAGAGGAATGCAGTGTTGGATGACCACAGTCCCAGACTAAGGGAGGAGAAGATCTTTTTAACATACTGCTCGTACCTCTTGGATTCCCTGTCCGGCGGAGCCGACGGGAATGCGGTCTTGGAATTGGATGCCTGGATGACCAGGCTCTCGGGGGTGGGGTGGGTGGACCTGAAACATGGGTCGCCCCGGGGCCGGGCGGTGGCGTCTGGCCACGTTCCTATCTACGGGCGAACCTGTAGCGGGCCTGGACCAAGTGCCCAAAAGAACGTCGGTTAAGGCCTCATTAAAGGGCAGCAGAGGCTCGGCCGAGCTTGACTGCGGTTTAAGGACCTCAGTGAGAAGGTTAGTCCTCACGGCCGCGACGGGGAGCTCAAGGCCCAAGGCCTTGGCTGCCCTCATCAGCACCACACTGTAGGTTGCCCCCGCCTCCGAAGCCACGGTAGGAGGTGAGACAAAACCAGTGTCTGGCGAGCTTGAACCAGACAACTGGCATCCCCAAGTCCACCTGTCCAGTCCTCTTGAGACTGACACTCTCTGGTCAGAGGGTCCTCCGACCCCTCCCAACACTCCTCATCACCCATCTCCTGATAATCAGGGTTGTCAATGGATAAGGCCGGCTCATAGAAGGTAAACTTCCCAAATGGCGTCGATAGCGGCGCCCAGTGGCGCCGCTCCGGCGCCTGAACCGGTTCGAGGGAGGCATCGGGGACGGCGCCGGAGGTTACACCTGGCGGACCGACGCCGGGGGGGGGTCGTAAGGTCCACCGGCGACGACCCAGATCCCGAAGCGGATCCAGTGGGTACCTGCGGCGCCGGGCCCAAAGGCGCCGGCGGCGTCGGGACCATGGGGCCCTGCGGCGCCGAGGCCGAAGGTGCCGGCGGCGCCGGGGCCGAAGCACCCGACAGCGTCGGGGCCAAAGCCCCCAACCCGCTAGGGGCCCCAGACGGGTCCGCTGGGCCCGGAGGCGCCGCGGAGCCCCTCGGAGGAGAAAGGGACCTCATGGCCATGAGGAAGCGCTCGATCTCCTCCTGCGTCGCGTCTCGCCCAGGGACCGGAGCTGGACGCGGCACCCGCGACTCCGACGGAGCCGCGTGGGCGGTGTCACCAGAAGCCCCGGCTGCGTCGCGCGGGCGTCGGGGGGAGTCAGAAGAGCGATGACGCCTCTTTGACTTCTTGTGTTTCTTACCTGACGACGACTTCGACCCGGAGGAGTGGTGCCGACTCTCGGAGCTGTGGTGGCTCCGACCCCGCTACCTGTCCCTCGACCTCCCTTGGGACCGGGACCTCTCGCGGCGCGGGGCCGACTGCTGGAGTTCGAGTCGCCTGCGGGACCGCTCCCGCCTGGCTTTCGAAGATAGGGCCCGGCAGTCGGGGCAGGCCTTGTCGTCGTGGTCGACGCCTAGACAGAGTAGACACCGGCGGTGAGGATCCGTGACCGACATCGTGCGGTCGCAATCCTCGCAGTGCTTAAATCCAGGCATCCCTAAGGCACCGATCGGAGTCGTTCGACTTCGAAAAGATGATCAAAATGATCCAAAAAGTTAGTCAAAAAGTGACTAGAAGTACTGCTTTTTCCAGATCTGCGCTTGCTGGCGCGGAAAAAAGAAGAACTGACGTCAGCACGCCGAGGCGGCGTCTAAGTACTCCGACGTCATTACGGCGACGACGACGGACGCGGAGCCGCAGACGACGCCTACCGACGCGCAAGGGCACTGCTACGCAAAAATTTCCGGATCCAGTCTGACGCCTGGGGATATTCTAAGTTAAGGAATCTATCACTAACTTGTCTCTTTCAGATTTGGATGTTTCTCATGTGTTCTACCTTTGAGCTGATGTAGAGCTCCTCACTGTCTCTGCTTACTTTGGACATCATTTTCCTCCTTGTGATTCTGTTGGTTTGTTGTGATTGAACTTTAGGTACTTGTGCTGCATCCGCCCTACACCATCTACAACACCTTTTTTCTAGACTAGTTAATGCCGAGTACTCTAGCAGGATTCTTGCCAAAGTTCATGACTACCTTACACAAGGGGTAATCCATCACTCTACCAGTGGTATTTGTGCCTTCTCACTCCTTGCAAGAGTAGTATATGCTCCATCAGTAGGACCCCACAAATGCTTTAAGCTCTTACATTGTTTGTACCAAGGACCATAACGTGGTCAATCAATTGTTTGACTGGTTGTGAGGTTCTTAGGAGTAAAAAGGAGAATGCAGCGCAGTGGAGGACCGTGCCTAGGTGGATAGACCGCGTCATTAAGGTTTGTTTAACACTGACCAAGAAGCTGCCTCCAGGGCTACGGCTGTTTCCGCTGCATTGACATGTGTATGGCCTGCCCTTGACATCTGCCAGGTTGTTAAGTGGGCATCAGTGCACCTTTTCATGAAGCACAACTCTCTCGACATCCAGGTCCAGCGGAAAAGACATTTTACCCAGTTGGTTCTGCAGATTTCTTGGTCTGAGTCCTCTCCACTTTCACCTGCGGTATCTATACTAACGTGAGGAATCTGTTGTTAGAAATTTCCATCAGAAAAATCAATGGTTTACCTTAAATATTCCCCTTTCTAGGAAATACTCTGTTTATTTGCAGATTCCTCACCACCCGTCTTCTTTTCTAACATCTAAAATAGGCCGAAGTTAGTGTTCAGCAGCACACTGGCACCAACAGTTGTTCACGCTCTGTGTCTGAGGGTGCAGACAAGAAACAGATGCCAGCACGCAGGGGTGTGGCGCTTATATGCAGCACCAGTACATCTCTTCCGAGTTGGTGTGGAATCAGCGCTGAGGCCATATTGTGCTACCTAGTAACACACCAAAGCACTGCTATGGATAAATGTTTTCTGGATCTGAGATGAGGAATCTACAATTAGATAGAGCATCCACCAGAAAGAGCATCACCAAAGGTAAATAACTTGTTAATTTGGCTATATAGGGGTCTTGGAGGCTTTGAATAAACAGCTTCATACTTGTTGGCCAACCTCAGCCATGATGGAGAAATCAGACCACTCACTGACCCACAAAACTGGATGGAAGCACAAAGTCACCCAAGGGATTCATTCTTTCATGCCACATAAGCCTCTCAAAACTCTAAACCAGCTGGCTGGCAAACCAAAAAGATGTTCGATAACTGCAACAGAAGTAGGAACATTGAAGAGTGATAGGTTCTGGCCAGCCAGACTCGCCACTGAGCTCACCTGCACTTATTGCATTAGAGTTTTGGCATCCTCCTTCTGTCTCAGGTTAGAGGTAAAAAAAGGTTTCAAAGCCCTTTATCTGTGTCGCTCATCCCATTGGGCCAGCTTGGGGTCCCATGTAAACAAGGTCACGCAGCAGAGTTGACCAGCAGATCTTCAGCATTTGCTGTCAGTCTTGCTTCTAGCCTTTTGTGTAGTTCCTATAAACCTATATAGTATCTGCACGTTTTGACAACATAGACTGTGGGATTGGTGTCCAGACTGATTGCAGACACCCCCACTGAGTATAAACAACTATGCCCCTGCACTTATACACATTCAATGAATCATTAGTCACGCTATGCGTTTAGTTTTGTAGTGTGGAATTGTAGATATTAGCACCACTTTACACAAACAAGTAGCTTCTCCGAGAATTAATACATCTGAGTTTGAGATATATGGATGGATATAAAGTCTCTTGTTGGTATAGACACTTCTGTTTATTGTTCCAATGCACAAGCCAACATGTGTTTCATCGCAGGGAACAATCTGCGAATCTTCAGGGCTGGATAAAAACAAAAGTACATTTTTGGGAACATGTTCTGTTACCAAACCGAATCAGTTGGTGACTTGGTGGTTTTAACCCAAGTGAGAAACAGCATGCCATTTAAGTGACTTTGTGTGTTTTAGAATTAACTGAAATAAATGATATATGTGAGTTTGCACTGGGGAAGGTCTATATATACCTACAAGACTGGCCTGATAGAATATTGAGGTAAACGCGTGAGAGTGTGAAAAATACCTTAAAAAAACGAACACCCAAGTGACTTGCGAGTGGTAATTCTTTAACAGATGATAAGGGGAAGCACGAAAATTTGTTTGCACACAGTTAGTTTATCAGATGTTCATGCATGGATATCCTACTCGAATGTTTCAATTATATTTATTGAAAATATATTTAATGGGCACAATGTGGTTTAAACCTTGAAAAGTTGTGCACTTATTTAATCTAACGCCCTTGTATCTTTCTGGTTGTGCAATTCAAAATTATTAAGGCCAAGTCAATGAAAAAATTAAAGAATTATATATATTTTCAGGCCGGTCAGTATCATGCCTCCGTTAGCAGTATTGAATAAACAGCTGAGAAAAGGGAGTAGTACTGGATTTGATACAAAATGTATTTAAGACAATGAAAAAAAAAATGTTTATTTATTTTTTTACTTTTTTTACATATTAAGAAAAAGGGGACACGGGGATTATGGTGCCGGATAGGGCTAGGTAATAGCCAGAAGACTTTTCTCCAGATAGTGAGGTAAATTAAAGAATGGTTATTACCACTCTACTGAGTATGTTCGCCTGTATACCAGTTAGCTCACTGTGCCACTAGAAACCGCTCTTACTAAGGAGAGAATAGTTCTTGGCAACTATCAAACATGACAACTCTGTCCCATCAGGGATCCAGAAAACAGTGAGATACCTTTCGCTGAGTCACTCGTGCTCACTTTGTCTCAGAGAGATACACCGAATAACCGATGGGTACGTTTTTCAATAAGCATTTATTGGACCAGCATCATTCTAGTGTAAAATTCTAGTGTGCTGAAACAACAATTAGACGGAAACCAATATAAATGATTATAAGCACCAACCGAGTAAAAGGATGGTAGAATTCTACCATAGTGCTAAAACAATGAATACAGGCAAGAATGAAAATACATGACAGTAAATATGCGTACTCCTACAATGCGACCCTAACTAGATATACCTAAGTGTACCTAGCATGTATGTAGGTGTAAAGCCAAGAATCCCTCTAGGATAAAGTCAACTCCATCACCTTAAGTGAGAGAATGTGGGACCCCGTCTTGGCCTCGAGATGGACACCCCCCCGGGGGATGTCAGACCACTGGGAGCTGGAGTGTCTGCGTCTTGCGTCAGTGTGTCAGCATGGAAGTCCTTTTTCTCCTCTGCCTACCTCGGCAAGATATGGTGTTTATACACCCAAAGTGGTACCCTCCGGGGTCTACCTTGCTGTGTCATGTCTGACATAGGATGACGGAAGGAATGACCCTTATACATAGTTATTATGCAGGAGATGGTAGTCCTGCTGAGTTTCCAAGAATCCTCATGCATAATTAATGAGGCTAGTTTTCAGGGAAAACCTCACGTCCTGTAGGCAATACCATAACTAGGTAAAAGGTCAGTCCCAAGAACCATTATGTAGTGTAATGGTAGGGGAGAATGTAGGTGAAAGGTTCGGTTGCTACCTAAGCCTATGTCAGGGTACCTATATGGAACACAACAAGCCAGTGGGAAATTTGCAGCACTCAAATGCACGTTTGGTAAAGCCCCGCTAGCAGCAATGTTCCAGCAGGTTTAGCTCCAAAATTGTTCCAGCTTGCAGGATCCCAGAATGCAATGCAGTGATTACTGCCTTTATGCATGCGAGCTTCCTAGAGGCTGCTGTGGCAGGAAGCATTGTGCACTCCCTCCTGGCAGCTCTAAGAACCAAGACCAGCAGAGAAGGATTGACAGATCCGGTTCTCCTATGCGGACTATGCTCATCCTCCATGTTGTAATTGTCATTCTAACATACGTACAACTTCGGAAATAGCTACAGGCCAGGTGCGCTGGTGTTTGCAAAGCATTTTCTGTGCAAACATGATTCGATGATCGCAATAAACAAGCAAAAAACGTTGTTGCGGTTTGTATCGCTCCCTGTGAAATCCTTTTACGACAAGTTGAATGGTTCCCTGATCGAGCATTGTGTGTTCTGTCTGCTTATGTGCAAGCGAGACGCTCTTACACTTATGGTTATTTTGTCCAAGTTAAAGTCGTCCGAGGAAACAGTGGATAGCCATATCTGTGGGCAGTTGGGCCTTTAGGGCAACCATAATGAACCAATTGTTACAAGATTCTCCATGATGTTTGAGGGGCTTTTTAAGGCTTTGTCTACTTGTGGCTTTCTTTTTGCACATACTTGAAGCTTTGTGGTGTTGTTACTCAGATATTTGCACTTTATATTTTATGCTTGCACTTTACAGCAACTCTGTTTCAATTGGTTGCCAAATTAATAATGTCCCGTTTTAAAAAACAGTTGTCTTGCTTAAAGTTTTGAGTTTTATGATTCCATGCAGTGCCTGAAAAGCAGATGCACTACTATGTTGAGGCCGTGTGAAATGTTTACTTCTAGTTTCTACCATCGCAGGAACTGGCCATGTGCAATGTTTGAGATGCTGGAGCTTTTCTGTGGAGATATTTATTTGAGCTAAATTGCGGCTTTGCGGCTCTCTAAGCTCATATAACTGATCAGCTCAGTGGTTCCGTTCTGATGGACAGGCGCTGCCAGCTTTCACTGCTGAACTTAATGCTACTGTGCATCTTTCACATTTTAATTCTTGGTTTATCATTTGCTTTTATGGTTTGTACTGAAATTAAGTACTTTTGATGATGATCGCAATAACTTGTGGCAAACTTTATGCACAACATTTATAGAAACATCCCAGACGCATACAAAGAGACTTCTGTACACCCAAGCCTGGAGTGACATAACGAAACTTAAGGCCCCTCAAGTTTCGTTACGTCAGTCCAGGCTGGGGTGTACAGAAGGGCCCTATTCCAGTCTAAAGCTGGCGTTCTCAGGTCAGGGTACTGTGCTGAGGGTGAAATGGGGGGGTGGGCTGGAGCTTGCCCCCACCCACCTCCCCCTCAGCACCGCTGGGGTTGCGGGGCCTATGTTATGCCTCTGAGGCCCTGGGAGGTTAGTGGGCCGCGTCACTGCGTGCAGCTTTGGATATGAGCAAACCGCGATTAGGATGCTACCAGCCAGGGATTAGGCAATGTGTGAGGTGTTCTCCTTCAGACTCAAGGCTGGAGAGACCGATGTAGTGTCTCCGCTTCAGGGAACACTTAATACCGATTTTCTCTTGGAATCGTTTGCCAAAAAGTAAAAATACAGGACAAGAGAACATCGCTGCAGTGAAACAGCAGCACTGTTTGTCGAGGATGTTTGATAACATCCTACTGATATCTTACGGGATAGTGTTTTTTTTTAACTTTGTTGTGAAATACGTCAGTGAAGGTGATGCATATTCCAAGTTGGAACGATACTGTCTGTTCACAACGATTTGTCATAACTGCATTGTCTTTAGTGATCTCTAATTCATGCAACTTATTCCGAGTGAAAGCTATTTAACACCAGTTGCTCTTTTCGTCTCTAGGTTTTCGATGGAATGCTTAGACAGTTTTTTTAAAATCTTTCCTAGTACTGTTTGAGAACATTAATGTTTCAGAACATCCAACTCTCTGAAATACACGGTGATCAATAAATATGTTAAGCACCTTATCTATTGAGCAGCTATATATTTTTTTATTTTTTTAGGTGAACAGTGCTGAAGAGATCACATTTGAAGCATTGAAGAAAGCAATTGGTGAGATAATTTAATTTCTTGTTTGTAAATATGTCTTGATCACTGCCAGCGATTCATGGAGCAGCATTTAAAAAAGTGCACAGGGTTAGAAAATGTACCCTTCTTCAGGTCCTCTAACCTTTTCGAATATGAGCATGCTGTTTTAGATCCCTCTAGCGCACTGCTATGTAGACTGCCCTAACTCCTTTAAGGACGCTGTTTCTACTCTTTTACTACGCTTCTTGGTTACATTTCTCTGGAACTCTAATCATTGATGCTGTTGTGCACTAGAAAAATATTTTCATAGTGTTACCTCATTAGTCTTACATCACAGTGGTCACCATTGTATGTTTAGTGCTGCTTTTGGCATCACAGCTGTATATTTGAATTATGAAATTTCACAATTCTTTGCTGGTGTAAAACACGTGAATGAAGTCAGGTTACAATAGTGACTATTATTGTACAAAACTGTGTAGTTTGCTAAAAACTAGTGCAAGGCGAGATTTACTTGATACTTTATAAAGTTACACATTTTTATTTGTGCTTTAATGCCACCAAAAGTATTCATATACTCATTGCCTGCATTTGACACAATCAACCATATCACTTTCCTGTTACTATTACACAATAGAATGGAAATAGATGACAGAATCCTCAATTGGTTTAAATCCTATTTCACAACTGGATTTCGATGTGTGAAGATTGGAAATTCTTTCTACTAATTGGTAACACCTCCTGAAGGCTCAATTCATGCTTTCTTACTTTTTAACATTTATGTTGAACCTTTAGAAAAGGGGTTCCAGTCTTCCCCTATCTCCACGACTGGATGTTGAAGGTAAGCTCGCCTCAGGGTGTCATCTCCAACCTCCAGACTACGGTGGACCTCTTGTACTCGCTGGGGTTCACTATCAACGTGCCAAAGTCACACCTGATTCCCTCTCAGAAGCTCTTTTTCATCAGAGCAGTTTTGGATACAGTGCAATTTCGGGCTTATCCTCCCGAGCAGCGAGTCCGGGATATTCGGATTTTGGTGAGAATGACCCTGAGGCTGCTGGTCCTCATGGTTTCCTGCATCCTTACTGGTGGACCATGCCAGGTGGCATATGCAGGCTCTGCAGTGGGACCTGAAGTTCCAGTGGGCGCAACATCAGGAGAATCTTTCCGATTGCGTCCAGATCTCAGAGGGCACTCACTGCACACCAATTGGGTCCAGGAATGGGTCAATGTTAGATCCCTCTCCCTTCCACAACCAGAGTTCACAGTGGTGACAGATGCGACACTCCTGGTGTGGGGCGGCCACATGGGGGAGGCAGAGATAAGAGGCCTCTAGCTCCGGTGGAGTCCGGGCTCCATATCAACCTTCTGGAGCTCCAAGCGATTCGTCTTGCACTCAAGGCATTCCTTCTCTCTGTCGAAGGAAGATTAGTGCTGGTGTTCATGGACAACACCACCATCATGTGGTATTGCAGCAAACGGGGCAGAATGGGGTAGTGGACCCTTTGTCAAGAGGCTCTTCGCCTTTAGACATGGCTAGAACATCAGGGCATATCCCTGGTGGTTCAACACCTGGCAGGTTCCCTAAATGTCAGGGCGGGCGAACTGGATCACGAATGGTGTCTTCAGAGGTGGTGCACGGTCTCTTTCAGCAGTGTGGAGAGCCTTGGTTAGATCTGTTCCCCACCAAAGAGAACGCGCAATGTCAGCAGTTCTGTGCATTGGAATTTCCAAGGCGGCACTCGCTTGGCGACGCTTTTCGGCATGAGCGGAATTGCAGTCCTCTACACGCCTTTCCGCCTATACCACTTCTGCCCAGAGTGCTGAAGAAGATCAAGCGCGACCGGGCCCAAGTCAGTCTTGTGGCTCCGTATTCAATACGAAGAGTCTGGTATTCTGAGCTCTTGAACATGGCCATCGGGCCTCCAATCAGACTGCCTCTTTGGGAGGATCTTCTGTCGCAGCAGCAGGGAACGGTTCTCCATCCGAACCTGTCCAGCCTCCACCTCCTTGCATGGCGATTGAGCGGCAACAGTTGACAGCTTTCAACCTTCCTCCCGAAGTCTGTAAGGTTATCTAGAACAAATGTGTGGCATGGTGCACAGCAAAGGCGGTGGATTCCCTCGCTGCCCCTGTTTCAGAGGTTCTCCTCTTCATTCTTTCTTTGACCTAGCAGGGCTCTGCTCTGGGCACTCTTAAAGGCTATCTTTAGGCCATTTCGGCCTTTTTTCGCCTTCCTGATCAGCCTTCTCTTGTCAAATCCCCTATTGTAAATAGATTTCTTAAGGGCATTACTCACCTTTTTCCTCCTATTGCTTTCGTAATGCCCCAGTGGCACTTAAATCTTGTCTTGACTTACCTTATGTGTGCTCCTTTCGAGCCACTACATAACTGTCCTCTCAGACTCTTGACTTTAAAGACTGCCTTTCTGGTTGCCATCACCTCTGCTCGCAGGGTGAGTGATCTTCAGGCTCTGTCTTCTAAACCTCCTATTCTTGCTGTCCATTAGGACAAGGTTGTCCTCCAAACTAGAGTGTTCCCAAAGTGGTTACCTCTTTCCACATAGGACAGACCATTACTTTGCCTACCTACTTCCAAGGAGGAGGAGAGACTCCACCGCCTGTATCAAAAACTTGCGTTATCATTTTATCTGGATTGCACAAAACAATTCCGGGTGGACGATCAACTCTTTGTTGCCTATGTGGGTGCCAAGAAATGTTTGGCCATGCAAAAATGGACCATCTCTTGATGGGTCGTCCTCTGCATTAAAATTTGCTGTTCCTTGGCGGAAAAAAGAGCCTCCAGTAGGACTGCGCGCCCATTCCACCAGGGCAACGTCAGCCACAACGCCAACGACGAACGCGGGTGGACCGACGCCACCTACCAACGCGCAAAACATTCCGATCCAGTCTGACGCCTGGGGTTAATTCTAAGGTAAGGATTCTATAACATATATTTGTCTCCTACAGATATATTGTTACCGAAGGTAAGTAACTTGTTAATCGCCGCTACAGACGAGTACTTCCTGGAGTAACGGTGGCTCTTATCCTCCTCGACCTCTACATGGTATTCAACACCGTCTCCCACAACACCCTCATCATAAGACTCCACAACATAGGCATACAGCAAGAGGCCCTCAAGTGGATCACCACCTTCCTTACAGGATGTACTCAAAGCATCCAACTGCCTCCCTTATCCTCCACACCCAAAGACATCATATGCGGCTTACCACAAGGTTCATCCGCCAGCCTCACCCTGTTCAACATCTACATGACGGTAACACATCTTCTATGCAGATGACACTCAACTGATCCTCTCACTCACCAAGGACCCCTCCAACATCAAAACGGGCTTCCGTGTTGCCATGACCAACGTATCCAAATGAATGAGAGACAACTGCCTCCAACTCAACTCTGACAAAACTGAAGTACTGATCATCGGGAAGAACACTTCCGCATGGGAACACAGCTGGTGGTCTGCAGAACTGAGACCTACACCAGTCGACTATGCACACAACCTCGGCATCATCCCCGACAGTCAACTGACCATGAAACGACAAGTCAATGCAGTCGCCCCTTCCATCTTCTACATGTTTCACATGCTCAGCAGAATCTTCATATGGATCCCACCCAACACCGACAGACCGTCACTCAGGCCCTGGTCACCAGCCGCCTTGACTATGGCAATGCCCTTTACGTCGGAATCTCTACCCAACTTCTCAGAAGACTCTATACCATACAGAACACTGCAGCCAGACTCATCCTGGACCTCCCCAAACAAACCCACATCACCCCACACCTGAGTGACGTCCACTGGCCCCCCATCCAGAATTAATGCCAGTTCAAGATGCTTACTCATGCTTACAAAGCCCTCCATGAACTTTGACGTGCCTTCATCAACCATGGATTCAACTTCCTCTAACTCTAGACACCTGCGCTCCTCTTCACTCGCCCTCGCATACACCCCTCGCATCCGCCGCAGCAGTGGTCACTCCTTCTCCTACATCGCTGCCAAGGCCTGGAAGGACCTTCCCCTCCAGCTCTGTAAAGCCCCCTCACTGGCGGACTTCAGAAAGAGACTCAAGACCTAGCTGTTCGACGGAGACACAGTGCCCAGATACCCCTAGGGTGGACAGTGCTGCGCTTTACAAATGCTGTTTGATTGATTGAGGTAATGTTGTCATTGGAAACAAGAATGGGGACCTGTCTAATTGCCAACACACATGTACCTAACCTACAAGATTTGCATCTTGCACGCAAGTAGGATTTGTTCCCCGGGTAGTAGTGTCATCTGCCTTGCCTGCATTAGAACCCAACCTTATTACTGAAAGCTACCAAATACGAGAGCCCAAGAATGCTTTATTAGCTAGTTCTCACCTTGATATATCAGACCGTTGTCACCTTCTGTCCTTATTCCTCTAATGTTGGATAAGCAGCTGAAGCCAGCAGTTGTCAAAGAATTTGGCATCTCTCCTCAACACCTTTGTCTCTCACTGCTACTGTCACAATGTTCTATCCACAAGTATGGTCTCTCCTAGGTGCTCATTCACCAAGTTAATCTTGTTTTCTCTCTACCAGTGACACCACCACCCACTATCTATTGGTCTCTAGGGGGCTGACGTAGAGACAGCATCAATCTCCACAACGGCTGCAGAAATCACCCCAATCCTTCATAGGGCAGATATGTGAGTCTCAAACACAAAGGGTAGGACATCAGGGGCACCAGTCCTCCCAGTCCCCTTCCCCTGCAGCATCATCCACCAATGCATGTTAGTTTTGCCTTAAAAGTCCACACCCATCACATGCAAGGCAAGATTCAGTAATTTCTCCTGTGGCGATGATCCATCATGTCTGACTGATGGGTCATACAAATCGTTCAGCATGGTTATGCCATATCCTTCCTTTTGCTCTTGTAAATTTTCCCCCAACATTTTACAAACTTTCAGAGGATTACCTCTCCATTCTGTTACAGCAGGTGCAAGTGTTGCTCTCCAAAGGTACCATCAAGAAGGTTTCACACTCGAAAAGAGGACCGGATTGTCACTCCCACTATTTCTTTGTGCCGAAAGAGGACGGAGGCCACTGACCTATATTTGATCTTCGACCGCTGAATGCCTTATTGTGGTACAGATTCAAAATGCTCATGCTAACTAGGTCTTGGACTTTGGGTACTGAATGAACTTCTTGGATTAGTAGGAAAAATATTTCATGTACCCGTTCTGCAGTCCTACGGATATTACATGTGCTAGGAGCATTTTCAGTTTGTACTGTCCCCCCCCTCCCCTTTCTTGGCCTCATTAACGTGTCTCAGGTATTTTGAAAGTGATGATTGTAGTTGCAGCATAACTTTGTGGGTTTTCCCCTACCTTGAGGACAAGCTGTTTGTGGCGAGCCAGCCATCGTCAGTCATAGTCCACCTCCAGATGGCAAACCTCTTAGCATAATTGGTGTTCACAATCAGTGAGCCAAAGTCCCACCTGAATCCTTTGCATAAGCTTCCATAGACTATTCTGGATAGCACAGACTATTCTGGATAGCACATGCAGACTCTGCAAGGGAGTCTAAAGTTCCAGTGGGCCATGCACCAAGGATATCACCAGAGACCGCTCACGATTTGAACTGGTGGCTGCTCAAATGCTATTGGTCCAGCTGCAGGCCCTTGTCCCTTCTCCACCCGCAGGGTACGTTGGTGAGAGATGCAGCAATACTGGGTTGGGATGGTCATCGGAGGAGGTGCAGATCAGAGGACGCTGGTCTCAGACAAAAGCCCGGTTTCATATTGGTCTGTTGGAGGTGCAGGCCATCGTCTGTCATCCATCAAGGAGGGGGGGGAGGGAGTAGGATGGAGGATCTTACAGACAACACCACCATATGTTATTACAACAAGCAGGGTTGAATGGGTCTGTAGTCCTGGCCAGGAGTCTACGAACCTCTGGGGTTGGTTGGTTGGAGTGTTATGGCATTTATATCACCATGTGTGAAGATTGAGCTGCTACAATTGACTGTGTTTTATCTGTCGCCTGAAGTTGTGGATGTCATTCTTGTCACCAGACGCCCTTCCTAAACATCCTTTTTTATCAGGCGCTGACACATTTTGGCCTTTTGTGGTATCCACAGGAGTGACCCTTTGCAAGCCAAGTTTGTTTTGTCTTTGGCCACTATTGCCTTTTTACATTTGCTGGAACAATTGTTCTTGTTTAAATCACCTGTTGTGATGAGGTTTGTGAAAAGTTTAACACGTTTTCCTCCCAAGTCGTGTGTGATGCTGCAGTGGGACCTTAATTTGGTTTTAACATTTCTAATGTGCACTCCATTTAAACCTATGCATAGCCACTTGCTGCTTCTCTTCGAAAATTATTTTCCTTATTGTGATTACTTCCGCTCATCGCAGAAGCGTGCTTTAGGCACTGTTGGTGCAACCTCCCTACACCACCCTTTGTCCCAAAAAACTGCCTTCTTGCCTAAAGTTATAGCTCCTTTCCACGTTGGCCAATCTTTCACCCTGCCTACATTCATTATCCTCCCTTGACACCCCCCCACCACCTCCCACCCACCACCAGAAAGAAGTGGAGAAGCTTGGACCCCAAAAGGCTTTGAGTTCTTATATTAATTGTACCTTGGAACACTGTATTACCGATAAGCTTTTTGCGGGATTCTCAAGAGAAAAGAAAGAAAAGACTGTGCAGAAGAGGACCCTGTCGAGGTTGAATGTTGTGCGCATCAGATTGACTATTTTCTGGCCAGAAGCAACCTCGAGGAGGTCCAAGAGCCCATTCTACTAGGGCCAAGGATGCTACATGGCTGTCCGTGCACGCTCATGAAACACTACTGCCTTTACATCCAGGTCTGGCGGGAAGGACATTTTATCCGCATAGTCCTGCAGGATTTTTTGGTCTGAGCTCACTCCACACACCCTCCTCCTTGGAGAGGTACTGCTTTGATATCTTTTCTAAGGTGAGGAACCTGTGGTTAGCAGTATCCATCTGAAGAACAAGTTACTTACTTTAGCTAACTCTCTTTCTGGTAGCTATTCTAACACAGTGGTTCATTTATGGAAAAATAAGTGCCAGGGCTCTCGTCATTAGGCAGCTTACACCAGCTCATTGCGCTTTTCGGCGCCGCCTATAACAGAACTATCTACTAACCATGAAACTCTACAAGTAGGGGGGAGGGAGGGCGTAACGGCCTGAGCTGCTGACTTTGACGCTGGGGAACCAGGTTCGTATGTTAGCGTTTGCTCAACACACTGCGATTCCGGGCAAATCACCTTATTTCCCCATGCCTCCAAAAATGAATGTCTTTAACTGGTGCTCATGAAAAGCGCTTCAATACCTTTGGGCCGAGTTCACGCTATACGCACTGACGATGACGATTAAGTGCGGTGCCCAGCACTGGAACCTACCGGCTCAAATTAAGCAATGCTCTAGCATCAGATTCGTTACTGCCCTCCCACCTCCCCAATCTGTGGAGTGACCTCTGTTTTTACATATGAAAAGGTCCCAAATTAGGAATCCGCACACTGATACCAGCAATTATTTATGCTCTACGTGTGAGTTCAGAGAAAGAGATGAGCAAGAAACTAGCAGCACGCAGGGGTGCTGCTTAAATGAAGCTCCACTCTGTCACTTCTGGGCTGGTACAGAACCACAGGGGTGCCACCTAGCAGCTTGTAGGAGCAATGTTGGAAATGTTTCCAGATCCAGTCTGGTGCTTGGAGAGTATTCTAAGGTGAGGTTTCTGTGATTCAATATAGTATCTACCAGTAAGAGCATTACCAAAGGTAAGTAACTTGTTCATTTGTTGGGTTTGGGTACCATTGTAGCCTAATCCTGCTTGCTGAACTTTATTTCAGTTTAAATAGAAATATAACCTTTATTATTTTTATTTATTTAGATAACACTGGCTTGGAGGAACAAGAGAAAGAAAAACGCCGTCTTGTGATAGAAAAATTTCAAAAGGCTCCTTTTGAAGAAATTGCTGCACAATGTGAATCCAAGGTGGGTCCTCAGCATGGCTTCTTCTGGTCTGCATTCTGAAAGGTTTAGTGGTTTTAATACCATGTAATATATTAATTTAACATAATGCTAACGCCAGTAACACAGTAACGACAAGCAATACAACAGTTTTTTACACAACAGTGTATGCTGACTCTCCTAAGCAAGCAAATTGTTTGAGGTAATGAATGTTGATATTTAGTTATTATTTTGAATAAGTCTGGTAAGTCGAAGCACAAAAAGAAGTAGAAGTAGCATCGTCACTGTTAGCGTTCTCCCCGACCATCGGCTGACACGACGCGGGATGCAGATGGGAGTCGTCAGGCTTTCCGGGAGCCGGGGCGACCCCTGCCCAACTTTGGAGTTTTAATGAAGCCCTCCACTCGATTTTTGGGCTGCCCGACTCAGCCGGCGCGCCTTCAGGCCCCTCGGCTGCGGGTTCTAGGCCTTTGTTGCCGGTGGCTTTGGTATCGCGACCGCAAGGCCCCCAGGGATCCAGGCCTGGATCTAAATCGGCACCAGTCGACCTTACGACACCTCTTTCGGTGCCGATTCCACTGACGACACCTCCGCCCCCTCCGACGCTGGTTGTGTCCCCAGCCGGCGTAGACTCCGATCTCCATCCTGACCTGGACACGGAGCAGGAACGGCGTCAAACGTCGGATCCATTGCCAAGTGGTACGTTTGTGCCAGTGTTCTATCCTGGCGTTCCCTATCGCCCTGAGTGGCAGCCAGAAGAGGACGAGGAGGGCTGGGAGGGGTCTGGTGACCCTTTAGCTGACCAGTTGAGTGAACCGGACTGGAAAGGGTGATGCCAGTGGTCTGGATACTTCACCAGACCCTGTTATGCTTTCTCCCCCCTTCCGTGGCTATGGAGGAGTGCGCCTCCTACACAGTGGTGTTGCGTAGGGTGGCTGACTCCTTGAACATTGAGCTTCCTACGGGACTAACCTCCTGACCAATGTGCTTTAACCGGCAGCGGCCTCTTCGGAGCCAGTGAGGCCCTTACTGACATCCTTCTGGGCACCTGGTTCAAGCCAGCATGTGGGGCTCCTGTGGATAAGATGATTGCCCGCCTGGCCCCGGGCGACCCACTTTTCCTCTCCCAACACCCTATCCCTGAGAGCTTGGTGGTCCAAGCCTCTACCTCTAAGGGCGCATTCTCTACTGCTACCCAGATAGGAAATCCAAAAAACTGGACCATGTTGGGAAGATGTTTTCTTCCGCCATCTTGGGACTGCGGTCGGTGAACACTGCATGTCTTTTGGGACGTTATTCCCACTCTGTGTGGGATAAGGTTGCGCAGGTGCTGCACAGTGCCCGGAGTAGGCCCGGGCCACTCTTTACGCATTCGTGGAGGGTAGAGATGCTGCAAGGTTCGCCACTAGGTGTGGGCTGGACACCACCGACTCACTAGGCAAAACAATGTCAACGTCGGTAGCCCTGCGTCGCTATGCCTGGCTGAGGTCCACTGACTTTTCAGGTGATGTCCAGTCAACTCTTTTGGACATGCCTTTTGATGGCCGTCGCTTGTTTGGCGATAAAGCGGACAACACGCTTGAGCGCTTTAAGGATTCTTGTGCTATGGCCAAATCCTTGGGGCCGCTATCACCGCTTGCCCCACGCAGTCTACTTTTCGCCCCTTTCGTGGCTACAGAAAGGGGTGCCTCACCAATTTCCGCCCAGAGCCACAGGTCTGCGCAAACTGTTCAGCCCCTGCACTGCCGAGGGCGTGGGACCCAGCATCGTGGGTCAGGGAGCCAGTGGGCGGGCCAGTCCACCAGCGACCTCTTGCAACCCCTCCTAGTCTGTCCTTTCAGGGCCACCAGTCGCCAGTGGGCGGCAGGTTCCGCCATCACTTCCCCCACTGGCGACCATCACATCAGACAGGTGGGTTTTAAAGATCGTCCGAGAGTACTACTCCCTCCCCTTCGAGACTAGCCCTCTATCCATGCCACCTTAATTCCATCGCATGTCGGAGGATCATGTGGCCCTTCTCCAACAGGAAGTTACAGCCCTCTTGGCCAAGGGGGCTATTGAATGAGTTCCTGCCCCATATGTAGGTTGTGGCTGCTATTCCCACTACTTTATGGTACTCAAGAAGGACAAAGGCCTGCCTCCTAGCTTGGATCTCAGGAACGTCAACCTCTTCCTTCGGAAGGATAAGTTCAAAATGTTGATGTTGGCTCAAGTCTTGTCTGCCCTCGACAATGAAGACTGGATGGTAGCGTTGGACTTGCAGGACACATATTTCCACATCGTCATCCTGCCGGCCCACAGGCGTTACCTATGGTTCACGGTATGCCACAGGCACTTTCAGTTTACTGTGCTCCCCTTCGTCCTTACCAGCGCTCCTCAGGTGTTCACAAAATTGATGGCGGTGGTTGCAGCTCATCTGCGCAGATCAGGGGTCCCAGTCTTCCCCTATCTGGACGACTGGCTGTTGAAGGCTGGCTCACCCCAGGCTGTCTTTGCCCACCTCCAGACTACAGTGGACCTCCTGCATTTTCTGGGGGTTCACAGTCAACATGCCAAAGTCGCACCTGACCCCTCCGAGAAGCTCCAGTTCATTGGAGCGGTTCTGGACACAGCGCAGTTTTGGACCTATCCTCCCGAACAGCGAGTCTGGGATATTCGGGCTATGATATCGATGTGTCAGCCCATATCCCTGGTTTCGGTCAGAATGACCCTGAGGCTGCTGGGCCTCATGGCCTCCTGCAACCTGCTGGTGGATCATGCCAGGTGGCATATGCGGGCTCTGTTATGGGACCTAAAGTTCCAGTGGGCGCAGCATCAAGGGAATCTTTCTGATTGCATCCAGATCTCGGAGGGCACTGCACACCGATTGCAGAGGTGGCTAACAAACCAGGATTGGGTCTTCCCCACCAGAGTTCACATTGGTAACGGATGCATCATTCCTGGGATGTGGCGGCCACATGGGAGAGGTGGAGTTCAGAGGCATCTGGTCTCCGGCGGAGTCCGGACTCAACCTTCTGGAGCTCCGGGTGATTTGACTTGCACTGAAGGCATTCCTTCCCTCTGTCCGGGGAAGAGTAGTGCAGATGTTCACGGACAACACTACCTCCATGTGGTTCTGCAACAAACAGGGCGGGTGGGGTCATGGACCCTATGTCAAGAGGCTTTCCGTCTTTGGACATGGTTAGGACACCAGGGCATATCTCTGGTGGTTCAACAACTGGCAGATTCCCTGCACGCCAGGGCAGACAAACTCAGTAGCAGGTGCATGATGGATCACGAATGGCGGCTTCAGTCAGAGGTGGTACAAGGTCTCTTTCGGCAGTGGAGTAGAGTCTTGGTTAGAACTATTTGCCACCGAAGAAAATGTGTAATGTCAGCAGTTCTGCACGTTGGTATTTCCAAGGCGGAACTCGGTAGGCGATGCTTTTCGTCGTGAGTGGAGTTGCGGTCTTCTATACGCCTTTACCCGTATACCACTTCTGCCCTCAGTGCTGAAAAAGATCAAGCACGACTGGGCCTATGTAATTCTTGTGGCTCCCGATTGGGCACAGAGTCTGGTATCCCGAGCTCTTACACATTTCCTCGATACTCCGATCCGGCTGCCTATTCGAGAGGATCTTCTGTCGCAGCCATAGTGGACGGTCCTCCAACCGTGCCTGTCCAGCCTCCACCTCATTGTGTGGAGATTGAGCTGCAACAGTTGACAGCTTTTGATCTTCCTCCCGAGGTCTTTAATGTTATTCTGGCAGCCAGGCGTCCCTCCACTAAGACGGTATACGCCTGCAGATGGAACAAATATGTGGCATGGTGCACAGCAAAGGCTGTGGATCCCCGTTCCGCCCCTCTTTCCGAGGTTCTTTTGTTCCTCCTTTATTCGGCCCAGCAGGGCTCTGCTCTGGGCACACTTAAGGGCTATCTGTCAGGTATTTCAGCCTTTGTTGGTCTTCCTGATGAGCCTTCTCTTTTCAAGTACCGTATTGTAAATAGATTTCTTAAGGGCATTACTAATCTTTTTCCTCCTATTCCTTTTGTAATACCCCAGTGGGACTTGAATATGGTTTTGACCTACCTTATGTGTGCTCCCTTAGAGCCACTACATAATTGTCCTCTCAGACTCTTAACTCTAAAGGCTACTTTACTGATTACCATCATTTCTGCTCGCATGGTGAGTGAGCTTCAGGCTCTGTCTTCCAAGCCTTTTTTCCTTGCTGTTCATCCGAACAAGGTTGTCCTTAGAAGTCGACCTTCTTTCCTTCCAAAAGTGGTTATCTCTTTCTACATTGGACAGACCATCACTTTGCCCACCTTCTTCCCACCCCCACATACTTCGAAGGAGAAGGAGAGGCTCCACATCTGTATCCAAAACGTGTGCTATCTTTCTATTCGGATCGCTCAAAACAATTCCTGGTGCATGACCAACTTTTTGTTGGCTATGTGGGTGCCAAGAAAGGCTGGGCCGTGCAAAGATTTACCATCTTTCGGTGTCGTTCTTTGCATCAAAATTTGTTATTCATTTGCAAAGACGGAACCTCCAGTAGGACTGTGCGCCCATTCCACCACGGCGACGGCAGCCACTACTGCTTTGGGACGTGGAGTTCCCCTTCATGACATCCGCCAGGCAGCCACGTGGGCTTCATTGCACACACTCACCAAACATTTCTACCTGAACAGCCAAGTCCGGAGAGACTGCTTCTTTAGCCGTTTAGTTCTCCAAGGCTTTCTGGTGAGAACTTAGTTCGCAGACCAACCCCCGGGGCTGGTATTGCTGGGGTATCTATTCTAAGGTAAGGAATCTATAACTAAGTAGATACCACAACATCATCCGGTTGATCACGCAGCCAACGACGATCGCAGAGTCGACCAAAGCCACCTACCGATGGTAGTTTTTGCACAAATTATCCATTGCAGAACCTGTGGATTTCTGGCCAATACATTCCAGTTTACAGTACCCAACCTGAGAACTGCTACCTGGGCTCAGATAGCTCTTTCGGGCACAGCCAGAAAATAGAACTTCTTACCTACGGTGCGGCGTTAATTTCCATCAGAAAACAAACAAACATGGTATTGGTGAGATAAGCTTTCTCTCATATCACATCTTTTTAGCCCATCGTAATCTGCAGTCTCCTTTGTAGCACTTGCATTTAATGCCACAAAACACTCTTAAATACCCCGAATACAAACACGTAGTCACAAACATAACAGTTCCCTGCAGAGCATGTTATTTAAAGCTATTAGGTTAAGCATATTGTGATTACAGTCTAATCATCTTAGTATTCAGTGTCTTAATGACCACTCCAGACCCGAGTCAACTGAACCTGAACACAGGTCAGATCTTCACTTTCTTGATTTTCCCAGAGCGACCCACGCCCAGCTGAAAGACTTTTATAAGGCCATGCACCTCATATTTGGGTGGCCTGGCCCATCTGGAGCACCTTCAGGCCCCTTGGGTCCGGGTGGGGCGCCTACTGAATCTACACCAGCAGATGCGCTCTAGGCAGCAGTCGGGCCACCCGAATCCCTTGCTGGATCCAGAGCAGAGCCGTAGACGAGACTGAAACCTTCCTCTATGCCCGCTCCAGTGCTGATGCCCCTATGCAACGCCACCCCCATCAGTATTGTCAACTTCGACAGAGAGCCTAATCAATGGTGTCAGGCTCTGGTATCGACCAGGTCCATGCTTCCCAAAGCGGAGCCAGTGACTTATGTTTTTGACAGGCCTGGAAAGGGGGACGAATAGGAGAGGTCTATGGACCCTAATGGTTACAAGCTTCCGGCAGAAGAACAGGACAACCTTTATGAGGAGCTGGTGGAGACCACTGGGTTAGACTTCTTGCCCGACACTCGCCCCTCCTCCTACCGCGGCTACAGAGGAGCCAGCCTTTTTTGCGATAGTCGTACGTAGGGCAGCTGTGGTTTTGGAGCTTCAGGTGCCCACATTGGCGGTCAAGGTGAACATCATAACAGAGGTGTTTCAGTCAGGAGTTTCCCCTTCTGATCCCCTTCTCCTATACAGTGAAGACCTTACAATTGTCCTATTTGGGGCCTGGTCTAAGCCCTGCACAGGGACTCCTCTGTATAGGAGGATTGCCAGCTGCCGTCACCCTGCTCCTGGGAATCCCAGTTCCCTCAGCCAGCACCGCACCCGGGAGAGCTTGGTGGTCCAAGCCTCCGTGTCCAAGATTATCCCCGGCACGTTCCATACCACTCCACCATATAGGCAGTGCAAGGTTGGACAACTTTGGCAATTGAATGCTCTCGCTCTGCCAGACAAACACTGCAGTTGGTGAACACCGCTTGCCTTTTGGGCTGTTATTTCCATACCATCTGGGCTTGGTTGTGCAAGTCCTGCCTATGGTCTCGGAGAAGGCCCGAGCCATACTCACCCAGGCTATTGCTGATGGGCTTGATGCATAAAAGTTCACCATAAGGTGTGTGCCCAACACAACCCACTGGATGGGCAGAGTGATTTCTTCGTCAGTGGCCTTGCAGTTCCACACCTGGCTGAGAACAACCGTTTTTTCAGGGGATATCCAGTCTTCCCTCATGGACATGCCCTTCAATGACCCTCTCGTCTTTGGAAAGAAGGGAGATTCTGTAGTGGTGCGCAATAAGGTCAGCAGAGCTACAGCCAGGTCCTTGGGCTTGCCTACGGCCCCTAGTCAACCCCGATCTGCCTTCTGCCCCTTTCATGGCCACGGAAAGGGGTCTCCAGCTGCGCCCTTACCCTCCCAGCTACCTTGGCCAACAGGCTTCCCTGCCTTTTTGTAGCTGAGGACACGGATCCCATAGACAGCTTGGGACAGGCAGCCAGGGGTCAAGTCAGTCTGCCACTCCCTCGACAGCCACTGCCTCAAAGCATCTTTAGTTTGCCTCCAACCATCATGGGCGTCACCTGCCCCACTGGTGATCAGTGACATAAGAACGCTGGTTTCTCCTGATGATCTAAAGGGGCTACTCCCTCCCATTAGTGAATACCCCACCACATATATACCACCCAATTACGATTGGCTGACAGAGAACAATCTCTCCTTGTTCCGTCAAGAAGTACAGACTATCTTGGCCAAGGGAGCCATAGAGAGGGTGCCTGCATCAGAAGTAGGTTGTGGTTGTTATTCCCGCTACTTTCTGGTACAAAAGGAGGATGGAGGACTTCATCCTATCCTTAATCTGCGCCTTCTCAACCTCTTCTTGAGAAATGAGGAATTCAAAATGCTCCTGCTCATCCATCTGTCTTCCCTTGATCCTGGAGACTAGATGGTAGCATTTGACATGCAGGACGCATATTTCTACATACCCGACTTGCCTGCCCACTGATAATACCTACAGTTGATCGTGGTCCAAGAGCACTTTCAGTTTGCAGTGCTCCAGTTTAGCCTTACCGGTGCCCTTCAGGTGTTCATTAAAGGGATGGCGGTGGTTCCAGCACATCTGTGGAGTTCGGGGGTTCCAATTATCCCCCTACCTCGATGACTGGCTGTTGAAGGTGGGCTTGCCCCAGGCCGTCATATCTCACCTTCAGACTGCGGCAAACCTACTATATTTACTGGGCATTACTATCAACATTCTGAAGTCTCACTTGACTACCTCTCTGAAACTCATCAGAGCTGTTTGGAATATTGTGCAGTTTTGGGTCTATCCTCATGAATGGCTATGATTCTGATGTTTCAGCTTCTATGCTGGATTTCGGTAATACTGACTCGGAAGCTTTTGGGCCTTATGCTACCTGCATCCTGGTGGTTACTCATGTCCCATGGCATATGCAGGCTCTGCAGTTGGCCCTGAAGTCCCAGTGGGCACACCATCAGGGGAATATCTTCGACATGATACGGATCTCGGAGGGAACCTCAAATGATCTGCAGTGGTGGATGACAAACCGTGATTGGGACAGTGCAGATCCCTCTCCCTTCCCCAACCAGAGCCGACTGTAGTGACAGATGCATCACTCCTCGACAGGGGTGGCCACCTGGGCGAGGTGGAGATCAGAGGCCTCTGGTCTCTGGCGGAGCACAAGCTCCATGTCAGTCTGTTGGCCTTTCAGGTGATTCACTTCACACTGAAAGCCTTTCTTCCTTCAATCAAGGGAAGACTGATGCAGGTGTTCACTAACCAAACCACCATTAATTTATATATTTTGAGTTTTATATAGTGCTGGCTAGACT
Source organism: Lissotriton helveticus (assembly GCF_964261635.1). Classification (NCBI taxonomy): domain Eukaryota; kingdom Metazoa; phylum Chordata; class Amphibia; order Caudata; family Salamandridae; genus Lissotriton; species Lissotriton helveticus. The sequence goes on along the minus strand of NC_136063.1, from coordinate 258,225,921 downwards.
CGTAAGTATCAGAAAGCTTTACATAAGGAACAGCGATTTGCAAGTTACACATTTTACATAGGTTACACAATGAGGATCAGAGTTACAGGCTAACATGTTACATTTGTTCAAGCAATCAAAACTTTGTAACTGAAGATAAAGGGCAGAGTTACAGAAAATGTGTCATGGGAGGGGAAGGGGAAGGGAGAAACAGGGAGACGGGGAGAAACTGTGCCCAATGTCCGACTGGGTAGGTGACTGCCGAGGTGATGAACCAGGGCAGATCTCCTCAATAGCTGAACCAAGCTGCTTCACCGGGCGTCGGACATAATCTCGACCTCCTCTGTCAGGGTAGTGAAATGGTGTACTCCGAGAGTGCCAGAGTAGCGCGGGAGGTTTGGGGGGTAGGGGGGCGTGGGCAACCATGGAACAGGAACACAAGAAATGAGGCGGAGAGGTGGGAAGGGACAGGTCCCAAGGTCCGAGCTCCTCGTGGTGAAAGTCTCCCCTGGCCGCCATCTTAAGGTCAGGCAAGGAGTTAAAACCCCTATAGGTCCCCACATCCGGGCCCTTTTCACGGATTGCTGAGACCATTCCCGGGGCCTTGCTATTACTGCTTTCCACCCGCAGGGTTCCTCTGGGTGCCCCGGCACCATACCTGAAAAAGGGTTGGACGGCCGCCATTTTGGAGTCAGGCGGGGCACCACAGGGTCCCCAACCCTCTCGGTCTGCCTTCAGTTCTTGGGGCCCCCCTTGCACCAGTACCGTAGCTCCAGAGTCTCAGTGCACCAGGTTGGAGCAGGGGGTCCTTTTAGTCCCAGTCTGCTCCTTGAAGTGTTTGCTGCGCTTGGGTTTGGCCAGTTCTTCTTGTGTCCCCGCACTCTCTGAACGCCAGAGCAGACAAACATAGCCGCAGATGCCTAGCAGATCACAAATTGTGTCGCCATCCAGAGGTAATGCAAGGACTCTTCCAGCAGTAGGGAGAGCCTTGTTTATATCTGTTTGTCACCACAGAAAACGCTCTATGTCAGCAATTTTGCACACTGGAGTTTCCAGCGCGTCTCGCTCCGAGACGCTGGTCACCTCGAGTGGAGCTCCGGCCTCCTATCCGCCAATACCAATCCTGCCCAGATTTCTCAAGAAGATCAAGAACGACTGGTCCCAAGTCACTCTTGTAACTCCAGATTGGGCCTGAAGAGTCTGGTATCCCGAGCTGTTGAGCATGACCATCGGTTCTCCAGTGAGGCTGCCCTTCGAGAGGATCTTCTGTAACAGCAACAGGAGAGGGTTCTGCACCTGAACCTGCGCACCCTCCATATTGAAGTCGGTAATGTTATTTTGGCAGCCAGGTGTCCTTCCACCAAGCCATGAGGCAAGTTTGTGTCATGGTTTGCTTCCCATAACGTTGACCCCTTATCTGCACCTCTCTCACAAGTTCTATTGTTCCCATTATCGCTCTGCTTTGGGCACAGATAAGGGTCACTGTTCTGTCATCTTGGCATTCCTGTGGGTGCCGAACCAAACTTCTCTATTTAAGTCACCTGTTGTATCTAAAGGCTTGCAGCATATGTTCCCATCTACGCTCTTCATTATGCCTTAGTGGGACCTGAACCTGGTTCTCACCTTTCTCATGTGTGTGCCATTTGTGCCTCTTCACAGTTGCCCTCTTAAGCATTTGACTATTAAAACTGCTTTTTTGGTGCCCATACCATCGGCCATGAGGGTCAGCGAACTGCAAGCACTTTCCGCGCACACTCCTTATACCACCTTTTATCCGGACAAGCTGGTTGTCCTTCCTCTCTTCTCTGTAGACCTGAACATCACCCTGCCTACTTTCTTTGCTCCGCCTCATCCCTCCAAAGAGGAGGAGAGACTCCACCATCTGGACCCAAAAAGAGAATTGTCATCCTGTTCTGACTGCACGAAAGAATTTTGGGTGGACTATCACCTCTTTGTGGGCTATGTGGCAACAAAAAAAGGGAAGGCAGAAAGACAGAAAAGGACAGATGAGTTATCTTCTTCATCAGGATTTGCTACATATTGGCCAGGAAGCAACACCTGAGGCAACCTCTGCATTAGCACACAGTGTTCCAGTCCTGGACATCTGCCAGGCAGCAATGTGGGACTCTCTTGTACATATATATATGCCCTAGTAGGATGAGGCGTATGTTGGTATATATATATACATATATGTGATGTATATGGGTCATAAATGTTTTTAAGTCCTTTACATTTTGTTTATATTATGATGTTTGTAAAAGATCTAAATGTTATACGTCGTCCAAACATGTTGTTGTCATTAAGGTTGACTGTAGTATACCTTTTGTTTGATATATGTGTTGTTCTGGAAAGAAGAGAATTTCCCTAACCTCTTCGAGGCTCATGACGAGCTGAGCTCGTCATGAGCCACGGCGCTCCGGTGCTCATGATGAGCTCAGCTAGTCATGAGCCGTGGAACGCTCGCATGCGGGGATAATTCCCCTGCTGTGCTGAGCGTTCCACGGCAGGTAATGCACCTGTGACGAGCTGAGCTCGTCATGAGCACAGGAGCGCCGTGCCTCATGACGAGCTCAGCTCGTCATGAGCATGCGGGCGCTGTGCGCGCCCCCCAGCACAGCGGGGGATTAACCCCCGCAGCGAAGGGGTTAAATAAGTAACAAAAGTACTGAAAAAATAGGGTAAATAAATAACCCCAACCACAAAAAGCATATAGTGTGGTTTCTGGTCTTAAAGAAATAGGATTCCAGGTCTTGTTCTTGTTTACATACTTTTAGAAAGTTGACATTTACCTACTTTAGCCATTTGGTGCCTTCTGCTCATCTCTGGAATACACTTCTTGGGTGGTTAACAGCTGGCTTCCTGCATTCCCTCTAGACAGTCACTCACAAAGGCAGAATAGGTGTCCCTGAGTGATCATTTGCATACATACTGGCCATCCTGAGCAGGATGGCCGGGAGGAGCTGACACTTTCACCTGAAGGGGCTGGGTTCTGTTCCCACACAAAGGAATATTTATCACCCTGTAGTGTGTCTGGAGCCAGAGCTAGAAGAGAGAACCTCTGTGCACTTCAAAGCTTTCTTTGAAGTCTCCCCCTCTTCAGAGGCACCACTTGGTATAAGTACTGGACCTCAGGCACCTCCAAATCCGTACACTCCTGGACCTTTGCCTACTCTGCCAGGAAGAACTCCTGTGCTGCTGAAAGGAATCCACACTGCTGAACTGCTGTTTTGCTGGACTCTACCTTGCTATGCTATTGCCTTGTTGAGCTACCTTGCTGCCTGCTGTTCTCCTGCCTGGTTGAGAAGGACTGGACCTGCAAAAGTTGAACCCAGAGTGACTCTAAGGGCTGGCTGGCTTGACCCCTACTCCAAGTCTCAGGGATATCAAAGACTTCAGCTACCTGCATCTGTACTCTGCAAGCTGTGAGTCTGTCCTGCCACATTGATTGTAAGCTTATGCTTCGGCCACCTAAGCTCTTAAACGGGGGTGCCACACAGCTCACCTTTGAGTTCTACTCTATTCAACATATCTATGGCCTTACTTGCCTCTTTGGTGGAGTCATTTGGTGTTGAAATAGTCTGGTGCAGATGACACACAATTGTTCCATTCTTTTGAGAATGGGTCCTTGGCTGTCCTAGAGTCCTTTATATCTTTTCTGGGGTCTGTACTGAAGTGGATGTGAGCCCACAAAAAGTGCAGACAGAAATTCCATTCTTTGGGCTTTCTCCTGCCCTGTGAGGGGAGAGCTGCTGGCCACCTATTTTGTCTCCTCCCCCTCTACTGGTGATTGTTTTGAGGGTTGAATTGGGTGTGAAATGTAATAAAAACCTCTCCTTCAGGTGGATGCGGAGGGTGCTCTTGTTTTGCTTTTTTGCTGGCCCTAAAGAAAATCGTTTTTTTCTTTTGCCTCTTCACTCCTATAAAGTCTTGGTCTATGCTCTTATCACCTGAAGACTGTATTGAGCTTTATATGAACCTTCTGTAAGGTGTCATTGAATGCGTGTGAGTGGTACCAAACCCGGCTGCTCAGTTCTCATTCCTAGCCCCTATCTCTCACCCTCTTTAGGCCTTGCATTGGCTACCAGTTAGGGAAAGGATAATGTTTAAATTCTTAGTACTTACTTATTAGGCCTTTATCTGAAAGAAACAGGTTAGTATTAGATTCCTTACCTTAGAATATCCCCAGGCGTCAGTCTGGATCCGGAAACTTTTGCGTAGCAGTACCCCTGCACGTCGGTAGGCGTCGTCTGCAGGCGTCCCCTGCGGCTCCGCGTCGTCGGCGTCGTGCGCCGTGATGGCGTCGCTGGAGTATATAGACGCCGCCTCCGCGCGCTGACGTCAGTTCTTCTTTTTTCCGCGCCAGTTAGCGCAGATCCGAAGAGCAGTACTCCGGTCTTTTGACCAAGTTTTTTGTTAACTCTAATCTTTCTTACGGTGCCGGTAGGATGCCCGGTTTCAAGAGTTGCGACGGGTGTGACCGCCTGATGTCGGTCACCGACCACCATCGACTCTGCCTCCGGTGTCTGGGCGCGGACCACGACGTGGAGTCCTGGTTCGACTGCCGGGCCTTGACTAGTAAAGCTAGGCGGGAGCGGTCCCGCAAGCTGCTTGAGCTCCGAGTGTCGGCCCCGCGTCGAGAGCGGTCCCGGTCCGGTCGGAGGTCGAGGGAGCGGTCGAGGGAACGATCGCGGAGCCGCCATGAGCGCTCCGGGAGTCGCCACCATTCCTCCGGTTCATCAGGTAAGCGACACAAGAAGTCGGGGCGTCGTCATCGTACCCCCGACGCCCGCGTGATGCGGCCGGGGGTTCGGGTGGCCCCACCCCCGCGGCCCCGCGTGGGTCGCCGACGCCGTCTGCCCCATACCCGTCGGTCCCTGGGGAAGGCGCGTCGCGCGAGGAGATTGAGGAGTTCCTCATGGCTATGAGGGCGATGTCTCCTCCGGCGGGGCCTACGGCGCCTGCGGGCCCGTCGGTCCCGTCTGGGGGCCCGAGCGGTTCGGGTGCTCCTGCCCCGACGCCGCCGGCGGCTCCGGCCCCGGCGCCGCTGGGCCCTTCAGGGTCGTCGCCGGCTGGTCCACCGGCCTCTCCGGCGCCGATTCCATTGGGCCAACCCGTGGTGCCGCCTCCGCGCGGCGCCGTGACTCCGCCGTCGGTTCCGGCCGGCGTCGGGTCCCCGGCGCCGCGCGGCGCCCCCCCCATTCCCTCTCTGACTCCTGACGTGGAGTCGGACCGGCATCGTCCGACGCCGAGTCCGGCGCCGTTGGGGCCCATTGGCTCCGAGGAGCCGGTCTATATCGTCGACCCGGACTACGGTGATGAGGACGAGTATGGTGAGGGTTGGGAGGGGTCTGAGGACCCTTTGTCACGAGCCTGCCAGTATGACGTGGACTGGGTAGGTGACTTAGGTGATGCCAGTGGTCTGGACGAGTCGCCCAACCCTGGGTTTGTCTCGTCTTCCCCTGTGGCGTCGGAGGCGGGGGCTGCCTATTCGGTGGTCCTGATGAGGGCTGCCAAGGCCTTGAGTCTTGAGCTCCCCGTCGCTAAGGTGAAACCTAACATTCTCACCGAAGTGTTTAAACCGCAGTCATGCCCTCAGGAGCCTCTGCTGCCGTTTAATGAGGCCCTGACGGATGTCCTTTTGGGCACCTGGTCCAGGCCCGCTTCCGGTGCACCGGTTGACCGGAACGTTGCCAGGCGTCACCGTCCGTGTTCGGACGACCCTGCCTTCCTCTCCACCCATCCCTCCCCGGAGAGTCTGGTGATCCAGGCCTCCACTTCCCAGTCCGCATTCCCGTCGGCCCCGCCCGATCGGGAATCGAAGCGATATGACCAATTTGGCAAGAAGGTCTTTTCGTCTTTGAGCGCTGGACTGCGGTCTTGCAATACCGCGTGCCTCTTGGGCCGCTACACCCACTCTCTGTGGGATACGGTCGCGGAGTGTCTGCCGCAATGCCCGCAGGAGGTGCGGGACAAGCTCAACCAGGCATTGGTTGAAGGCCGGGACGCGGCGAGGTATTCGATCAGGTGTGGTCTTGACACGACCGACTCGCTGGGACGGGCTATGTCCACGACGGTGGCGATTCGTCGCCATGCTTGGCTGAGATCCGCCAACTTCTCGCCGGATGTCCAGAATGCCCTCATGGACATGCCATTTGATGGCAGTCGCCTGTTCGGTGACAAGGCGGACAACGCGCTTGAGCGCTTCAAGGACTCCAGGGTCACGGCCAAGTCCTTGGGTCTTTCGACCCAGCGCCAGCAAACGGGTTCGTTTCGCCCCTTTCGTGGCCAAGGAAGGGGCGGTCCCACACGTGCTGCCAGCCACGCGCCGCAGAACGCTCCCCAGCGCGGTGGCGGCCGTGGATTCCGCTGTGGTGGCGGTAGGGGGCAGCGGCGAGGTCAGTCCACACCTCCCCCCGCAGCAGCCTCCAAATCTTCCTAGTCCGAGCTTTCGGGCTCACGTGACGCCAGTGGGTGGCAGGGTTCGACATCACCACTCCCGCTGGCGCGCGATTACATCGGACAGGTGGGTGCTGCAGCTCGTCCGAAGGGGCTACTCCCTCCCCTTCGAGTCCACTCCTCCAGCCATGCCACCGCAGAACCACCGTGTGTCGGGGGACCACTTGACACTTCTGCAGGAGGAAGTTACGGCCCTCTTGGCCAAGGGGGCCATCGAGCGCGTTCCTGGGCCAGAAGTAGGGTGTGGTTGCTACTCCCACTACTTTCTGGTGCCCAAGAAGGACAAAGGAGGCCTCCGTCCTATCTTGGACCTACGGAACGTCAACGGCTTCCTCCGGAAGGAGAAGTTCAAGATGTTGACTTTGGCTCAGGTCTTGGCTGCTCTAGACCCACAAGACTGGATGGTAGCGTTGGACTTGCAGGATGCGTATTTTCACATCCCCGTCCTGCCGGCCCACCGGCGTTACCTGCGGTTCACGGTAGGCCAGGAGCACTTTCAGTTTATCGTGCTCCCATTCGGCCTTACCAGCGCCCCACGGGTGTTCACGAAAGTGATGGCGGTGGTCGCAGCTCATCTGCGCCGGTTAGGGGTTTCAGTCTTCCCCTACCTCGACGACTGGTTGTTGAAGGCGGGCTCGCCCCAAACAGTCGTCCACCACCTTCAGATGACGGCAGACCTCCTGCACGAGCTGGGGTTTTCCATCAATGTGCCGCAATCACACCTGTGTCCCTCTCAAAAGCTCCTTTTCATCGGAGCGGTTCTCGACTCGGCGCAGTTTCGGGTTTATCCTCCGGAACGGCGGGTCCGGGATATTCAGGCTCTGATTCCCATCTTTCAGCCGTTATCCCGGGTTTCGGTCAGGTTGACGCTGCGGCTTCTGGGGCTGATGGCCTCCTGCATCCTACTGGTGCATCACGCCAGGTGGCGGATGCGGGCTCTGCAGTGGGACCTGAAGTTTCAGTGGGCCCAGCATCAGGGCAACCTATCCGACCATGTCCTGATCTCGGAGGGCACTGCGAGACAGTTGCAGTGGTGGCTTACGGACCGTGATTGGGTCAGAGGCAGATCCCTCTCCCTTCCCCAACCGGAGCACGTAGTTGTGACGGACGCGTCCCTCCAGGGCTGGGGTGGCCACTTGGGAGAGGCGGAGATCAGAGGCATCTGGTCTCCGGCGGAGTCCCGGCTCCATATCAACATGTTGGAGCTGCGGGCGATTCGCCTAGCACTGAAGGCATTCCTCCCCTTTGTCAACGGGAGTGTAGTGCAGGTGTTCACGGACAACACCACCGCCATGTGGTACTGCAACAAACAGGGCGGTGTGGGGTCGTGGACCCTTTGCCAGGAGGCTCTGCGCCTCTGGCAATGGCTGGAACGTCAGGGCGTGACTCTGACGGTTCAACACCTGGCAGATTCTCTGAACGCCAGGGCGGACGAACTCAGCCGTCGGTGCTCGGTGGATCACGAATGGCGTCTGAACTCGGACGTGGCGAACGGCCTCTTTCAGCAATGGGGAGAGCCTTGGTTAGATCTATTCGCCACAGAAGAGAACGCGCAATGTCATCAGTTCTGCGCGTTGGAGTTTCCAAGACGGCACTCGCTCGGCGACGCCTTTCGGCGCGAGTGGAGTTGCGGTCTGTTGTACGCCTTTCCGCCTATACCACTTCTGCCCAGAGTGCTGAAGAAGATCAGGCGCGACCGGGCCCAAGTTATCCTTGTGGCTCCGGACTGGGCTTGAAGATACTGGTATCCCGAGCTACTCAGCATGTCAGTCGGTCCCTCGATCCGCCTGCCCCTTCAGGAGGACCTTCTGTCGCAGCAGCAGGGGACGGTCCTCCACCCGAACCTGTCCAGCCTCCACCTCCATGCGTGGAGATTGAGCGGCGACAGTTGAGGCCATTCGACTTGCCTCCTGAAGTCTGTGATGTGATTCTGGCAGCCAGGCGTCCCTCCACAAAGTCGGTATACGCCTGCCGGTGGAACAGATTTGTGGCATGGTGCACAGCAAAGGCTGTGGATCCCCTTTCTGCCCCTCTTTCCGAGGTTCTCCTCTTCCTTCTTTCTCTTGCCCAGCAGGGCTCTGCTCTGGGCACTATCAAGGGCTACCTTTCTGCCCTTTCCGCCTTCTTAAGGCTACCTGATCAGCCATCTTTATTCAAGTCCCCTATTGTACTGAGATTCTTGAAAGGCATCACGCACATGTATCCACCTGTTCCGTTCGTGATGCCTCAGTGGGACTTGAATCTGGTTCTGACATTCTTGATGTGTGCTCCCTTTGAGCCGCTTCATTCCTGTCCTCTCCGTCTTCTCACTCTTAAGACGGCCTTCCTGGTTGCCATCACCTCTGCCAGGAGAGTGAGTGAGCTCCAGGCTCTTTCTGTCAAACCTCCTTTCATGTCCGTCCATCCTGACAAGGTGGTTCTTAGGACTAGGCCTTCTTTCCTGCCCAAAGTAGTTTCTGCTTTTCACATCGGGCAGTCCATCACCTTGCCCTCCTTCTTCCCGCCTCCGCATCCTTCAAAGGATGAAGAGCGGCTCCATCGTCTGGACCCGAAACGTGCGCTTTCATTTTATATGGATCGCACACGCCAGTTCCGGGTGGATGACCAACTGTTTGTTGGCTACGTGGGTGAGAAGAAGGGAAGGGCGGTGCAGAAACGAACCATCTCTCGGTGGGTCGTCCTGTGCATCAAAGCATGCTACTCTTTGGCTCGGAAGGAGCCTCCTGTTGGGCTGAGGGCCCATTCCACTCGGGCCACGGCGGCTACTACTGCCCTGGGCCGGGGAGTCCCTTTGCAGGACATTTGCCAGGCGGCTACGTGGGCCTCGCTGCACTCCTTTGCGAGGCACTACTGCCTGGACAGTCAAGTCCGGAGGGATGGCTTCTTTGGCCGTTCGGTCCTCCAGGACTTTCTGGTGTAGGTTTGTATTGGTTCGCAGACCCACCACCGGGGTTGGTATTGCTGGGGTATCTATTCTAAGGTAAGGAATCTAATACTAACCTGTTTCTTTCAGATGAACAAGTTACTTACCCTCGGTAACGATATATCTGTAAGAAACAGTAGTTAGTATTAGATTCGTTACCGCCCCACCCATCCTCCCCGTTCTGCGAACTGATACCTAGGGTTAAGGACATCCCTTTCAGGGCCCTAGTTTCAAATGGCACCAGTGTTAGTTCTCACATGGCTCTGCGTGTTCTGGCGCGGAAAAGCTGTGTGCAAAGAACTGACGTCAGCGCGCGGAGGCGGCGTCTATATACTCCAGCGACGTCATCACGACGCCGACGACGCGGAGCCGCAGGGGACGCCTGCAGACGACGCCTACCGACGCGCAGGGGTACTGCTATGCAAAAGTTTCCGGATCCAGACTGACGCCTGGGGATATTCTAAGGTAAGGAATCTAATACTAACTACTGTTTCTTACAGATATATCGTTACCGAGGGTAAGTAACTTGTTCTATAAGTCGACCCTACGATATCTGTCCAATAGATTCGGCCACTACATCCCTCTAGAGCATTTGGCTATTCTAATGCATTGCTGGCAGTCATTCCTAAAATCCATCACAAATTAAAAGCTGGATCATCCTTTTATTTCCTGGCTACTCAAGCATGGAATCTTCTGCAATTCATGCTTCAAAACACCCAAAATTTACTACAATTTTGCAAGCTATTAAAATTCTGTCTTTTGATTAACCATAAATGGTGTGGTGAGCATATTCCATTATCCTCCGTGCTAGAACACTCCCAGGAGTAGCTCCACTCTTTATAAAAAAAATTATCTGATAGATACTTCTAGCCGCCGATTATTTATCTTAGAATTATCCCCAGGTGTCTGACTGCATCCAGAAATTTTTTCATGAGCCCCTTGCGCACCAGTAGGTGACATTGTGCGGCTCCACGTGGCATCGTTGGTGTCGGTTGCTCCGGACATGACGTTTGCTGTGCCTATATAGGCGCCTCCCGGGCGCGTTGACATCAGTTCCTTTCTTTCCTTGCCAGTCAGCGCAGATCTGGCAAGAGCTACTCCTAAGTCACTTTAGGACTAAGCTTTTTTTTACATTTTGCCCTAGTCTTCTTGAGGTCTTACCTCCTAGTGTGGCAGAAAGCTGGCTTCAGCCCTGCGGCGCTTGTCACCAATGGGGATGGACCTGCATCTTGTTTTCCTCTGATGCTACAAACAAGACCATGATCCAAAGACCTGTCCTGACTACCGCACCATGCATCCGATGGCCTTGAGGGAGCAATCCTTCAAGTGCCTAGCAGCCGATCCAGTTTCCGGTCAAGATGAAGGTCCCGGTTGCGGAGTCCAAGGTTATGGTCGCATTTCTAGTGGAGCCATTCAGGTGTGTCTCAGTCCCACAAAAAGAAGTTGTTGAAGCATGCTTCGACTTTAACTCGTCCTTTGGTCTCCGTGGTTGAGCCAGCCCCCATTCCAGCTCAGTGCCTCCTTGCGTTTCCAGGAGCCGGAGCGACCAGGGCCGTACTGGCCATAGCGGGCACCGGGCAATCCCCCGGTGTGCTGCATGGGTGGGGGCCAGTTTTGTTACAGGGCTGTTTTTGCAGCATAGCTGCAAAATCTGTCCTGTAACAATATGCTGCAAAAACAGCCCTGTAACAAAATCGGCAGAAAACCGGCCCGGCAAAGAGCTTGGCAGGACCACCAAACCCCCCGAGTGGGGAGGGGGGGCCGGCCGAGCACTTTGCCAGGGCCGGTTGTGGTTCCCAGTCCGGCCCTGGGAGCGACTCCTGCTCAACTTCATGCCATGCTTCTCATATTTGAGAAGCCCGTTCCCTCTGGCATGCCTTCTGGCCACGCATATTCGAGAGGGGCCCCCACCTGATCCACGCCGGTGGCTCCAGCGCCAGTGGGGCCCCAGGGATCCACAGATGGATCTTGATCTGCGCTCGTTGTGACATGCTGATCTTCCCTTGTGCTGGTCTCGAGGCTGACACTCCTGGCGCCGACAGCTCCATACCCCTTTACATCCCTGACTCCAACATGGAGCCGGAGGATCTGGGTGAACCCAGTAAACTGGACACTTCTCCAGATACTGGCATGCTTTCTCACCATACCATGGCTATGGAGGAGGGAGCTTCATTGATTATGGTGTTGTGACAGGTGGCTGAGGTCCTGGACCTTAGTTTGCCCTTGGAGGCAGTCAAGACTAATATCTTGACAGAAGTACTTCAACTAGGAGTGTCCCCTTCCGACCCGCTTATCCCATTCAACAAAGGTCTTACTAATGTCCTGCTTGAGACCTGGTTTAAGCCCAACATGGGCTCCTCTAAACAGTACAATTGCCCACTGCCACGCTACGGGGGACCCCAAATTCTTCACAGAACACCCTACCCCGGAGAGCTTGGTGGTCCAAGCCTGCACTTCACATGTAAATCCTGGTGCATTCCCAACCTCTGTGTTGGATCGAGACTCCAAGAATCTGGACAGTCTAGGCAAGAAAATATTTTCTTCCAACATCATGGCATTGCAGTTGTTGAACACTGCATGCCTTTGAGCTGCTAATCGCATGCCCTATGGGATACGGTTGCTCAGATGCTGCCAACAATCCGGGAGGAGGTCCAGGCTGTGCTCTCCCAGGCTATTGCTGACAGGAGGGATCCAGCTAAGTTCACCATTAAATGTGGACTAGACACCACCGACTCACTAGGCAGAGCGGTTTAGTTCACAGTGGCCATGCGATGCCACGCCTGTCTAGCACTCATGGACATGTTTTTTGATGACTTCGGTCTCTTTGGAGATCAGGTGTATATGGTGTTGGAGAGATTTGAGAACAGAAGGGCTACAGCCAGGTCCTTGGGCCTTTCCATGGCCCCTCGTCACCCTCAATCCTCCTTTCACTCCGTTAGTGGCCATGGAAGGGGTGTGCAGCTTACTCGCCCAGCCACTGCAGCGCGCAACCTTTCCACCCTCTACATGGCAGTGGACACGGTACCTACCGGCCCGTGGTTCGGTTGGCCAGCGGTTGGATCAGAACACCATCCACCCTCCAGCAGCTACACCCTCCAAACCCTCCTAGTCTGCCCATTAACCAAATGGGCACCAAGTGGGGAGCACGATTTACCATTACCTGCGCCACTGGCAGTCCATAACCTCAGACAGGTGGATCGTGCAGATTATCTGATGGGCCTACTCTCTCCCCTTTGAGACTATCCCTCCCTCGATTCCAACTACTAACGACAGGCTGAGGGAGGACCACCTATTTTTTTTCCACCAGGAAGTGACACTCTTTTGGCATGGGAGCCATAGAGGGAGTGCCAACGCCAGAAGTGGGTTGTTATTCCCGCTACTTTCTGGTGCCCAAAAAGACGGAGGCCTTTTTCCTATCCTCGACATGTGCTGTCTCTCAACTTCTCCTTAAGCAGGAGAAGTTCGAAATGCTCATACTTGCTCAGGTCCTGTCTTGCCCTGGTCCCACGAGACTGGATGGCAGTGTTGGAGTTGCAAGACACATATTTCCATATTCTCGTCCTGCCTGCCCACAGGCGTTACCTGCGGTTCGCGGTGGGCAACGAGCACTTTCAGTTCACTGTGCTCCTTTTTTGCCTCATAGCCGCCACTCGGCTGTTCATGAAGGTGATCAAAAACATACAGTATGGTGCACCAAGTAACATTTATAAATCCAGATCTGCCACAAGCAGCAGTCGAAAGGCATCAAATGTCTGATTCTTGTATCAGTCTTTTGTTATTATTATTAACGTAGATATAACATTCAAGCAGCAACACGTTTTGTCCAAGACTGGACTTCTTCAGGGCAGAAAGCAACAGAGGCAGTGTCACAACTGGTAGTGTGAGTTTCTAAGTTATTCCAAGATCTCAAAACTACACTGCCATCATTGTATTCATCCAATGATGTAACATATAGTGAGTTATGATGCTCCTATCCCAGCCAGACATTTCATATAAGGAAATTCCAAAATATACACAATGGGGTAACAAACTCCAAACCGCCACACAGGTATCTATAGCCCATTGCCCTGGATTTATAAATGTTACTTTGTGCACCATGCTGTATGTTTTTGTTCATGTAGGCCCATCTTTTGGACTGCACCTTGACAGCAGGTGTTGACATGTGTGCACATTTGGATTATTTTCCAGTTTTGATAACATTTGGGGATATATAGAATAAGGTGAATGTTGTACTTTGGGTGTGCTGTCGTAGATTGGGTTTTGTTTACCAAGGTGATGGTGGTGATTGCAGCTCAGGGGTGCCAGCCGTCCCCTATCTCGATGACTGACTGTTGAAGGCAGGGTCGCTCCAGGCTGTCATCCCCCCTATCTCCAGCCTACAACCTACATTCATTAGTGCTCACTACTGACCTGCCAAAGTCACATCTGACTCCCTCTCAGATGCTCTCTTTCATCGGAGCTATCCTGGTTACGGTGCAGTTTCATGCCTATTCTCTCCAATGACAACGATACTGATGTTTCAGCCTCTATCCTCGATTTCAGTGAGACTAACTCTGAGGCTGCTGAGCCTCATGGCCTCCTGCATCCTGCTGGTGACACATGTCCGTTGGCATATGTGGGCTCTGTAGTGGGACCTGAAGTTCCACTGGACGTAGCTTCAGGGGAATCTCACCAACATGGGCCAGATCTCGGAGGAAACTGCGAAAAATCTGCAGTGTCTGTAAAGAACCACGATTGGGTCAGCATAAAAAAGGCCCCCACAGTGCGGGGGCTGAGCTCCTGGGGGCCTCTCAGCATAGTATCTTGGCCTGAGACCTCCAGAGTTGAGCCTCTCCATGTACTTTGCAGGGTGGGCCCTTCAAGTTTCGTTGCGCCACTGGTCAGCAGCAGATGCTTTACTCCTGGGATGGGGCAGCCATCTGGGAGAGGTGGAGTTCAGAGGACTGTGGTCTCTGTCGGTATCCAGACTCCACGTCAACCTGTTGGAGCTCTGAGCGATCCGAGCGACACTGAAAGCATTTCTCCCCTCCATCCAGGGAAAGCTGGGGCAAATGTTCACAGACAGCACCACTGCCATGTGTAATTGCAACAAACAAGGCAGTGTTAGTTAGTGGACCCTTTTCAAGAGGCCCTGCGTCTCTGGACATGACCGGAACAGCAGGGGGTATCCCTGGTGGTTCAACAGCTGGCAGGTTCACTGAACACCAGAGTGCACAACCACATCCGAAGATGCCTCGTGGATCACAAATGGTTTGTCCATCCAGAGGTGGTTCAAGGTCTCTTTCAGCAGTGAAGAGAACCTTGGTAAGATCTGTTCACCACTGACAAGAAAGCACAAATTCAGTAGTTCTGTGTGCTGGAGTTTCCGAGGCGGCTCTTGATCAGAGACCTTTTTCATCTCGAGTGGAGCACAAGCCTCCTGTGCACCTTTCCACCCATACCTTTCCTGCTCAGTTATCAAGAAGATCAGAAATGACCAGTCCCAAGTCAGCCTTGTGGCTCCAGACTAGGCATGGAAAGTCTGGTATTCTGTGCTTTTTAGCATGGACATCGGTCTTCCGATCAGGCTGCCCCTTCTGGAGGATGTTTTGTCGCAGAGGCAGGAGAGGCTACTCCATCCGAACCTGCCAACGCTCTGCCTTCTTGTGTGGAGATCGGGCGGTGACATTTGGCAGCTTTCAGCCTTCTTCCTTAACTCTTTGACGTTATCTTGGCAACCAGGCTTCCCTCCACCAAGATGGTTTATGCCTTCTGTTAGGCAAAATTTGCGGCATGGTGTACAGAGGGACAGATTGATCCCCTTTCTGTCCCCTTTTTTCAGGTTCTCCTGTGCATCCTTTCCCTTGCCCAGGAGGGCTCTGGCAGGGGATGGCTGAAGAGCCATCTCCCTGCTATTTCAGCTTTTCTGTGGTTGCCTGATCAGCCATCCCTTTTCAAATCTCTTGTTTTAAATAGGTTTCTGAAAGATTTACATTTGTTTCCACCTTCTCCCTTTATTATGCCCCAGTGAGACCTCAATCTTGTCCTGACACTCCTTATGTGCGCTCCCTTTGAGCCCCTGCACAATTGTCCTCCCAAGCGCCTTACCATCAAGACGGCTTTCCGGGTGGCTATAACATCTGCCCAGAAGCTCAGTAAGGTACAGACCTTGCCATCCAAGCCTTCTTACCGGAACACCTACCCAAGACAAACTCGTGTTTCATACGAGAGCTTGCTTTCTCTCAAAAGTGGTCACTCCATTTCACATTGGCCAATTCATCACTTTGCCTACTTTTACGCACCACCTCAGCCCTCCAAGTAAGAGGAGAGACTTCACCGACCAGACCCAAAAATAGCTCTGTTGTTCTACCTTTATTGCCCACCAGAGTACTGGGCGGACGACCAACCCTTTGTGGGGTATATTGGAGCGAAGAAAGATAGGGCTGCACAGAAGAGGACCATTTCACGATGGATCATGCTCTTTATCAATATCTGCTACGCATTGGCTAATAAGCAACCCCCTGATGGTTTATATTTAATCTCAAGGTTTTAGGGAGGCTATTCCACAGCTTTGCACCTAGACGTATCCTGGGGATGCAGGCCAGGTTTGCATTTTAAGAGCGAAGGGGCGTAGAGGGAATGTAGTGAAAACCCTGTTTTGTTAGATAGCCTGCACCTACTTTATGGAATGACTTAAAAAAGATGGTTAGGGCTTTGAAATCTATCTGTGCTTTTATGGGGTGCCAGTGAAGGGATGCAAGAATCTGAGTCATACTGGATCTAGGTTTAAGTTTGCTGAAGGCTCTGGCTGCTGCGTTCTGAATCCCTTGTAAACGCTGAATCAGAAATTTGGGATGGCCCAGGTACAGTCAGTTGACATAGTCCAGTTTTGTAGTTATCATTGCCTGCACCACTATCTTTCTGCTCTCCAGTGGGAGTAGTAGCAAGAATTTTTTGAGCATGCAAAGTATGCCAAAACAGGTGCCAGTGAGATTCTGGATCTGAGAATGCATGGAAAGGGATTTATCTATCTTGATTCCCAAGTTTTTTGGTTTCTCCTTTTCAGCAGGAGGTGGTGGAAGATCATCAGGCCGCCAGGCGCTCCATTCCGGAATGTCTGGGCATTAAAAAAAGACCACTTCAGTTTTATCTGAATGACACTTTAGCTGATTATTCTTCAACCTGTTAAACACCTTTATTAAACAGGTCCTAATCCTTGCCCCGCCGAAGTCTGAGCCTTTTTCCCAGGTGAAGATCAGCTGAGTGTCATCAGCATAATAGACGACCGTGGCACTCTCTTCCTCTACCTTGGATGGAAGGGGGGATGGGTAGATATTAAAGAGGGTGGGGCTAAGGGTGGAGCCCTGTGGGACACCCACATCCAAGGACGGCATTGGATATGAGAACGGACAGAGCCAGATGGTCTGAGATCTCTTTCCCAAGAAGGAGGACAACCATTTCAGGGCCCTCCCAAACAGGCCGATGTCTTTGAGCCTGTTTAGAAGCCTGACAAGTGGGACCGTGTCAAAGGCCGCTGACAGGTCGAGAAGTATCAGAACGGCCTTGCCGCCCTGATGCAAACTGCCCCTAATGAACTTGGTCACCTCGTGCAAAGCTGGCTCAGTCCTGAAATTGGCTCTAAAGCCGGACTGGGATTCGTGGAGAAGCTTACCGTCTTCAATGTGTCTTTGTAGGGCCTTGTTAACATGCTCCTCTAGTGCTTTAGAGAAGGCTGAAAGCAGAGATATTGGCCTGTAGTTGGCTGGGTCCGTCAGGTTGGCGTTGGCTTTTTTTTAAAAGTGGGAGAAACTTAGCGTGTTTCCATAAATTTGGCATAATACCAGAGTAGAGGGAGGCATTGAAGAGCTGATGTACTGTAGGGTTAATAGTGGGGGCTAGTAAGGCCAGGATGCTAGCTGGGGAAGGGTCGGACGGAGAGCCTGACTTAATGTTTTGAATGAGGGACATTGACTCTTCCAGCTGGAGCTCCGGAAAAGCGTGTAAAAGAGGAGGGATCAGGTTTTGAAATGTATCATTTGTACTATGATAGATGGCCAGCTCGTCTTCTGAGATGTTGGAGAAGGCTTGTTGGTTCAGCGCGATCTTTTTATAAAAGAATTGGGCAATCTGCCTTGACCATTCTTCAGTGCATGGCCCTTCGGCTAAGTCGGCTCTCGTGAGGTGAAGGATTTCACTATCCTGAAGATATCTTTACTTTTGTTTAGGGAAGTATCAATCTTTGTTTGAAAAAATTCTTTTTGGCTGTTTTTACCTTGGAGTAGTGGGTTTTTAGGATTTCCTTGTAGACCTTCTTGTCTTCTGGTGAGTAAGATTTGCGCCATTTACGTTCCATTTTCCGACAATTCTTTTTACTGGTTCTAAGGAGATCACTAAACCAGGGGGCCGACGCAGCCAGCCTCTTAGAGGGGCGGATAATAACTGGAGCTGCTGCCTTGAAATTTGTACGAAGCCAGGAACCTAGTTGAGAGGCCCCTATATCAGGGTTTTTGGATAGCTCTGGTAGGGAACATCCTAGGGCATCAGCTAGCTTTGGAATGGATATCTTATGAAAGGCTCTATAGTTGGAAGTCTTTTCCCCAGCGGTCGCCGAAGAGGTAGCGCCAGAATGGGGTATATCGAATTTGAGAAGAAAGTGGTCGGACCAAGAAATAGGCTAAGGAGGATCAGCAGATAAGTTAAAATTATGAAAAATTTGGTCGAGGGCATTGCCTTTCTCATGAGTAGCCAGGAAAGTGGCTGTGGTCATCTCAAAGATCGGACCGGTTTTCACCAGGGTAGTCGCTTGGGGATCTTTCGCATTATCCATATGGATATTGAAATCCCCCAGGATCAGACAATCTTTGTATTTTAAGGCCAGGGCGGCTGTGGCTGAATTAAGTGAATCAGAACCTTATGGGAAACTGTTGCGCAAGTGCTGCCACAAGTGCTGCAACAGGTCCTGGAGGAGGCCCAGGCCATGCTCTCCCAGGCAGTGAAAGATGGGAGAGATGCAGCAAAGTTCACCATTAGCTGTGACTTAGATACCACTGGCGCACTGGGTATCAGTTTCTGTGACGGTGACCTTATGGCGCCACACCTGGCTGAGAACATCTGACATCTCGGATGATGTTTAGGCTAACCTCATGGACATGCCCTTTGACGGGACTCATCTTTTTGGTGAAAAGGCCGACACAGCTTTTTAAGGAATCTCGTCCTTAGGCCAGATCTTTGGGCCTCTTGGTTACACTTTGTGGCCAGTCTGCCTGTCGTTCCTTTCATGGCAATGGAAGGGGTTATCAACTGCGTTAGCCCTACCCCAGCCAACATCCTTCACAGATTTCCCAAATTGTGCGAGGACGTGGATCATTCCGATCTCGTGTGAATGGTAGCCAGTAGTCGTCTGCCACTCAGCCACCAGCAGCTGCAGCCTCCAAGCATTCCTAGTTTGATTCTGCAAGACCATGCCACTCCAGTGGGAGGGAGAATTCAACATCATCTCCTTCGCTGGAGGTCCATAGCATCAGACAAATGGGTCTTGCAGATCATTAAGAATGGCTATTCTCTTCCCTTTCTTTCTTTTCCTCTTATTTTACCACCATCTCAAAAACGGCTGGCAGAGGATCATCTAATATTACTCCGAGAAGACGTTTCAGCTCTCCTGGCCTAAAAAGCTATAGAGGAGGTTACGATTTCAGAAATAGGCAGTGGTTTTTTCTCTTGCTACTTTCTGATACAGAAAAAGAACAAAGGTCTACGTCCTATTCTGGACCTCTGGACCATCAATCTCTTCCTCAAAAAAGGAAAAGTTCAAGATCCACATGTTGGCTCATGTTTTGCCCTCCCTATACCAAGGAGATGCTGGTAGTGTTGGACTTGTCAGACGCTTATTTTCACATTCCCATCCTACCAGCCTACAGGTGTTACCTGCTGTTCAAGGTAGGCCACGACGAGGACTTTCAGTTCACTGTGCTCTCCTTTGGCCTTATCAGCGACCCTCTGATGTTCATCAAGGTGTTGGCGGTAGTCACGGCTTATCTGCACGGCTGGCTGTTGAAGGCACCTTCACCTGAGGCTGTCATCTCCCAACGCCAGACTACGGCGGACCTTCTACATTTGCTGTGGTTCTCTATAAACGTGCCAAAGCCACACCTGACTAATTCTCAAACACTCCCTTTCATCTGAGCTCTTCTGGATGCACTGCAGTTTTGGGCTTCGCCTCCCGATTAGTGAGTCCAGGATATTCAGGTTATGATACAGAAGTTTCAGCCTCTATCCTGGATTTCACTGAGAATTACTCTAAGGCTGCTGGAACTCATGGCCTCCTGCATCCTGTTGGTAAATCAAGCCAGATGGCATATACCAGCTCTGGAGTTGGACCTGAAGGTTTAGTGAGCTGACTATGAGGGGAATCTTTCTGCCATTATTTAGATCTCAGAGGGAACTGCAAAAGACCTGCAGTGGTGGCAAACCCATCTCCGTTAACCGACCAAATCTCACAGTAATGATAGAGGCATCACTCCTGAGTTGGGGACGACCGTCTGGGAGAGGTAGTGATCAGGGGACACTGGTCTCTGGCTGAGTCGGGGCTCCACATCAACTTGTTGGAGCTTCAGGTGATTCAGCTAGCATTGAAAGCAGTTCTTCCTTCTGTCAAGTGGAAGTTGGTGCAGGTGTTCACTGACAACATAACCGCCATGTGGTACTGCAACAAGCAGGGCAGGATGGGGTCCTTGCCCCTTTGTCAAGAAGCCCTCTGGATATGGCTGGAACAACAGGGCATGACCTTGGGTGGTTCAACACCTGGCAAGCTCTCTGAACGCTGGGGTAGGCAAACTCAGCCGGCGATGCCTAGCGGATCAGGAATGGTTTCTCCAGTTGGAGGCGGCGCAGGTCTGATTCAGCAGTGGGGAAATCCTAGGTCAGATCAATCAATCAATCAAAGTACTTGTAAAGCATGCTACTTACCCGTGAGGGTCTCAAGGCACTGAGGGGAGTGAATGACGCTACTGCTCGAAGAGCCAGGTCTTGAGGAGTTTTCTGAAGGCGAGTAGGTCTTGGGTCTGCGGTAGGTGGGTAGGAAGGAAGTTCCAGGTCTTGGCGGCGAGGTAGAAGAAGGATCTGCCGCCGGAGGTTGTTCGTTGTATGCGGGGAACAGCGGCGAGGGCGAGGCTGGCGAAGCGGAGCTGGCAGGTGGGGGTGTAGAAGCTGAGGCTGCTGTTCAGGTAGGCTGGTCCGGCGCTGTGGAGTGCTTTGTGTGCGTGGGTGAGGAGCTTGAAGGTGATCCTCTTGATCTGCTCACCTCTGAAGGGAACGCACAATGTCAGCAGTTTTGCATGCTTGAGTTTCCAAGGCGGCTAGCGCTCAGGTTGCTTTTCGTTGTTAGTGGAGCTCAGGCCTCCTGTACGCCTTTCCACCCATACTACTTCTGTCCAGACTTCTTAAGAAAGATGAGGCCCAAGTCGGTCTTTTGGCTACAGACTGAGCAGGAGAGTTTGTTATCCAGACCTTCTTCGAATGAGTATCGATCCTCTGTTCAGGCTGCCCTTCCTGAGAGTATTCTGAATACACAGCGGGGGAGCGAGCTCCACCCGAACTGGTCAACTCTCTGCCTCCTTGCTTGGAGATTGAGCGACAGCAGTTGATAGCTTTCAACCGCCCTCCCGAAGTAAGTAAGTTTATCGTGGCGGCCAGGCACCCCTCCACTAAGACGGTATACGACTGCCATTGGGAAAGTTTGTAAATTATTGTACAGAAAGGTCTATTGACACTTTCTGCTTCTCTAGCTAATATTATTCTTTTTATTCTTACTCTTTCCCAGCTGGGCTCCACGATGGGTACTCTCACAGGTTATCTTTCTGCTCTGCTGTTTTCTTGCGGAATCGGACCAACCATCCTTATTCAAATCCCCTACTGTAAATAGGTTTCTAAAAGGGCTTTTACATATGTTCCCACCTATGCCCTTTATCATGCCACAAGGGGATCTCAATTAAGCCTGGGCGGAAAACTACGCTCGCATAGTTTACATAACTACGCGCTACACGAATTGCACATAGCACAGTGCAAAAACTCGTAGCGTAGCGTGCATTTTTTGCTTGCACGCGGTCCTCAACGTCAAGTTGGCGACCGCGAGCGGGCAAAATGACATCCCAGGGCGACTTTTTGATCGTTCACTTTCAGCAACATCAAGTTGCCGATCGCGAGCTTGGAAAATAAACCTCCCGGCGAGATTCTCAACGCAGGGAGGTCAAGTTTCTCATTGCAAGTGATCGCGAATGCTCGTGACCGCTCGCGATGAGAAACTACCAGTCCGCGTAGCTCGCGTACTGCGAAGTGCACTTTGTGTAGCTATGTGTAGAGCTATTACGCGAACTACGCCCAGGGTAAATCTCAATCTGGTTCTCACATATCTCGTGTGCTCCCTTTGAGCCTTTACTTAATTGTCCCCTCCAGCTGCTTACCATAAGGACAGCCTTTCTGGTAGCGATAACATCTGCCCGGAGAGTGAGTGATTTGCAGGCTTAGTCATCCAAGCCTTCCTACCATAGGACATTCTTTGATAACGTGGTGCTTCGTTCCTGTGCCTCATTCCTTCCAAAAGTAGTGTCCCCATTCCATTTGGGTCTGTCGATCAAACTGCCCACCTTTTTTGTTCCTCCGCATCCCTCTAAGGAAGAGGAGTGTCTCCATCACCTGGACTCAAAAAGAACATTGTCATTCTACCTTGACCGCACTGAAGAGTTCCGGGTAGACGACCAACTCTTTGTGGGTGAGTGGGAGCTAAAAAAAGGTTGGGCAATGCAGAAGTGAACCATTTCATGCTGGGTCGGTATTTGCATTAAAATCTGCTACACCCTGGCTAGAAAACAGCCTCCGGAAGGTTTACAAACCCATTCTACGAGGGAGGTGGCTATGACCACGGCGTTGGCTCGTGGAGTGCCAATCCTGGACATCTGCCAGGCTGCAATGTGAGCTTTACCACACACGTTTGCAAAACACTACTGTCTGGATGGCAGGTCTATATGGACGGGCATTTCGCCTGCTCAGTCCTGCAGGACTTTTTAGTCTAGTAAATCTGTTTGCAGCCCACCGCCAGCAAGTTTGGCTGGGTATTTAGTCAAAGGTAAGGAATCTTCAGCTAGAAGTCTTTATCTGATGAACAAGTTACTTACTTTCGCCAACACATTATCTGGTAGAGACAATATGTAGCTGCAGATTCCCTACAGACCCACTCATGCCTCCCCACTCTGCGGACTCATTTATAGGGCTAGGGTTGTTCCCCTTTACAGGTCCCTATGTTTTGACACACATTATTCAGTTCAGTCCATGGCTCTGCGCTTCTGGCGTGGAAAAAGTAAAAAAGTCGCTGGGTGGCGCCTATATACGTCACAGCCGACACTGGTGATGTCACGCGGAGCTGGACGGAGCCGCCCGACGGCACGCAGTGTTACTGCTCACGCAGAAAGTTTCCGGATCCAGTGTGATGCCTTGGAAATTCGAAGGGAAGGAGCCTGCAGCTAGATATTGTCTCTACCAGATAATGCATTACCGAAGGTGAGTAGCTTTTCTTCAGGTAGGCTGCGAGCACTTTCAGTTCCCCTTGCTCCATTTTGGCCTCACCAGTCCCTAGAAGCAGCCCTCTGAATGCCTGCAGGCCCAATACACTAGTACCAAAGCTGCTACAATGGCCTTAGTAAAAGGGGTACTTGTACTGGTTATCTCCCAGGCTGTGCCGTTGGTTTCTGTGCATATTTGGTCCGGCTGGAAGGCTATTTCTCCTGCTTGGTTCTGTAGGATTTTTTTTATCTGAATTCACTCCTCAGACCCTCCGCCTTTGAGAAGTACTGCTGTGGTATCTATTCTGGAGATAAGAGATCTTTGGTTAGAAGTGTACATCAGAAGAAATTACTTTTCTATGGTATTAGTGGTGGATACTCTACCTAACTACAGATTCCTCTCTAATAAAATCCTGGTTCTGTGTACTGGCTTCTTTTGCATCTAAAAATGGTTAAATTATGCAAAGTAGGTGTTAGTGACCGATGGACAAATTAACTGAAAGAACTTTACAGGAAAATGTTCACGGAGAAACACGTGTCAGTTGCATATTGATGTAAAATGTAAAATAAAACAATGAATGACACTGATTTCAAACATTGGAATGTTATGAAACATGTTCTATGGTGTTTCTGTGCGGCTCCTGGTAATGACATAGTATGTACCATATTTGCACTCATTTAGACTGTTTTGAGTAAATTGGTATTTCGAAAGTGATTTTGTATGCATTTCAATATTTACTATAGAACACTAGTGCACAATGTTGTGATCACTGTTGCTGTATTCATTTTCACTTTTGAACTTTATATTTCTTACAAAACAACCACTATTTTCCAAATTTCTGATTCGTGCATTTTCTCCACTTGTAATGTACAGGGCTAACTAACATTCATATTTTTGATTTGCATTTCAATTAATTATACTGTTTTTCTTTTCCCTAGGCGAACATGCTTCATGACAAACTGGCACAGATATTGGAGTTAACTATAAGGTAAATAAATAGTTTCTATTAACCTCATTAAGTACTATTAAGTACATTATCACCACAGAAGACGTCCACGTTATGAACCAGAGCAGTAAGAATCTAATTGGCAACAAACATGAAAATCCCAAGCAAATCATACTTAAAACTTAGATTCTAATTTATTTAATCAAAATCATATTTTCTAACCACAAGATATATTCATCATCGTTTGCGACACCTGGACCATTCTTGTGACCCAGATGTCATCCAGTAGGCTTTTGCTGCCACTCGGTCACCATGCACCTCTGTTTACCTGCAGCTGTAGATCCCATCCTAGGGGCTAGAACTTCTGTTGTACAGGAATACACACTTAGCTGCCACTGAACATTGTTTATTTTAACCATGATTGCAAAGGTGTAACAACAGACTCTAGTGGCAATGCATAAAAAACTCCCCACTAGTCGCTAATCTCTCTTGTCGGATATCACACCTATATTGATTAACTACTTGTAACCATTCTAAGTTTTGATATATTGTTAGCTTTTATTTTAGGGGCAATATCAGCATCATGAGATGCCTAAGCAATATGAGAAACAGTGAGATCCGGAACACTTGCACTATTTGCAAATATTGCTGATTTTTTTCAACTGCCTTGTTAACAGTAGAGGCAGGATGAATTGATCCTGGTCACTGTAATACTAGCCTTTAGCTTTCAATCAACAAACCTATGCTTTTCAGAACTTGCAGTAGTTATTCATATTAGAATAAATTAAACTGCAGCAACTAAAATGCAAATCAAAATCGGTCAAAATCGACTAATATCGACCTAAAATAATTAAGACTTGATAGTTATACCAAGAGAGCTGCAATGGATCTGGTCTATAAATAATTAAATCTCAATGATGAACAAGGCAGAAAGCTTTATCAAGGCGTGGGGTCAAATCCATAGCCAAAGCCATTGCGCTTCTCCAAATGGTTTGGATCTGTAGTAATATGTGGGAAGTGTACTTGAGCATTTCACGTCTGTTTCATCATTCCAAATCACTTTTTAATGTTCCAGTCCTCTTGGTATTGCAAATTGATGAAGCTTGATGCTTCAAGCCAGAGGGCAGAACACAGAGCCAAATGGAGTAAGGTATTTGAGAAGGTAGTTTGAAGCTGTCGAGCTGGGTTCAAATGTCTGAATCAGCCATTCAACCCTGTTGTGGTCCTGTGGCTGAGAACTGTTAATCTCTGATATATCGTCTTCACTTTAAGAAAATGTTTCAATGGTTTTGACAAGTTTTTGCAAATCTTCAGGTCAGTGTTTATTCTCTGGGGCCAATGTAAGTCAAGGGCATTTATACAATCCTCTGACAATTATTACTGTTGTTCACAGAAGCACAGAAGCCTTGCACCAATGCGCTTAATTGCCACAATCTCCTGTTTGTGTTTCAGACAGTATCAAAGTCAATCCTTACTCTCATAGTGTGGTTTGCAGTAGAACCCTTAGATCACTTCTTTTGAAAGCAGCTGACAGCAACAAGTTTTAAAACAATATCTAATTCGTACATTCTCCAGATCATGGACCCCAGTGCAAGCACTCCTGAGGGTTTGAGCAAAAGGAGAATGGGCACCTTGAGTCCACATTGTATGGTAAAATACAACTGCAATCAGCGTTCAGAGTTTGGTGCCACCTGCTGGACCATTGTTATCTCCGCTCCCTTACTGCATCTCAGGTGTTTTTCTGAAACACAAAGGTTACTTTTAAGGGGGGCATGGCCAACACACCTTGAAAGTGCTCCTGAGCCGGCTTCGCCTTCTCCCGCTACTATCTGCCATCATCCTCTCTACGTGGTGGAGGAACCCATCCCTGCAGCAGACTGTGCCCGTGTACCTTGCCATTTCCAGGCTTGAGCCCCGCTAGATCGGGGGCCTGAGGACATGGCCTGCCTCGACTGCACATCCTTCTTGGGTCGGCCTGGACTGCGACAGTACGGGAAGAATACGAGGGGTGCAGGCTCGTGTCCCATCCTAGTGAGCCAGTGACCGCATCGCAAGCAGTCGAATAACCTGCAAGAGGCAGGCATGCCCGTTTCTGGGTCCCCCGACTTCCCAGGTGAGCTGTGGTGCAGCATTTTCCTCGGTTGGCTGGAGGAGAAGGAGGTGGACAACCAGCCGCGGAGGTACGCCGTGAGGCAGACACCACTGTGATGGGAGAGAGAAGATCCTGTGTGGGCCGGACACGCCCATTGCTAGACCGACTGTCTTCCTGGCCCCGCTAGAGAGCAGCGTTTCCTGCGATCGCGGGCTGAGACAGAGACGAGTTGCCGGCAGCAAATGAGGACAGGCCAAGGAACTCTCGCTTCGAGAGATCACGGCGGCCATCCAAAGAATCAAGGGCACTTTAGAATCAAAACTGGACTCCATAGTGGCGGAGATGTCACTGATGAAGGCAGAGATCAATAAGGAAAAAGACTAACTCTGTGACACAAGACAGACAGTTGTGGATATCACTAAGGCCACTCAACAGCTCCAGAAACAGGTCACTTCCGTACTTAAGGACAATGCCACCATACAGGCTTGTCTGGAGGACATAGAAGGAAGATCCAGACGAAATAATATCTGCAAATTGGGGATTCTGGAGAGAGCAGAGGAACCCAGCACTGACCTCTTTGTTGAAAACTTCAGCATCACTGTGCTTCTACACAGGGGTCTATCAAAATTCTTCTCAGTTGAGAGATTGACAGCAACTGCCCCTAGTCCGGGCATGCCCCCTCACACCATTATTGCATGCATCTTCAATCACAGAGACACAGATGCAATTCTGCAAGCAGCAAGGCGCACTCCAGACCTGAAATTCGAAGGGGCAACCGCTACCCTGACTTTACCTTCAGGGTCCAACAGTTGCTGAGGTTTTCATGGATGTCAAGAGAGCTATGGAACTGCAACATCAAATACATGATGCTTTCCCCGTCCAAACCTAAAGTAATAGCAGAGGGAAAAAGTGTTTTTTTGAATCTCCAGAGGCAGCACAGGAATGGTTGGAGGGCTGGCGCACTTCAGGTAATCAATCAATCAAAGTATTTGTAAAGTGCACTACTTACCCGTGAGGGTCTCATGGCGCTGAGGGGGGAGGGGGGGCGCTACTGCTCGAAGAGCCAGGTCTTGAGGAGTCTTCTGAAGGTGAGTAGGTCTTGGGTCTGCCGGAGGTGAGTCGGGAGGGTGTTCCAGGTCTTGACGGCGAGGTAGGAGAAAGATCTGCTGCCGAAGGTCGTTCGTTGGATGCGGGGGACAGCGGCGAGAGCGAGGCTGGCGGAGCGGAGCTTGCGGGTGGGGGTGTAGAAGCGGAGTCTGCTGTTCAGGTAGGCTGGTCCGGTGTTGTGGAGTGCTTAGTGTGCGTGGGTGAGGAGCTTGATGGTGATCCTCTTGTCGACAGGGAGCCAGTGTAGGTCTCTCAGGTGAGGGGTGATGTGGCTGTGGCCGGGGACGTTGAGGGTCAGTCGGGCGGAGGCGTTTTGGATGCGTTGTAGTCGACGCAGGTGTTTGGCTGGGATTCCTGCATAGAGTGCGTTGCCGTAGTCCAGCCTGTTGCTGACGAGGGCCTGTGTCACTCTTCTTCTTGTTTTGGTCGGGATCCACTTGTAGATCCTGCGGAGCATGCAGTGGGTGTTGTAGCAGGAGGAGGAGACGGCGCTGACCTGCTTTGACATGGAGAGGGAGGAGTCGAGGACGAATCCTAGGTTGCGTGCCTGGTCGGTGGGTGTCGGTGCTGTTCCCAGCGTGGTCGGCCACCAGGAGTCGTTCCAGGCTGAGGGGGTGGGTTCAAGGATGAGGACCTCTGTCTTGTCCGAGTTCAGCTTCAGACGGCTGCTCCTCATCCAGTCGGCGATGGCCTTCATTCCCTCGTGGAGGTTGGTTTTGGCCGTGTGCGGGTCCTTGGTGCCGGAGAGGATGAGCTGGGTGTCATCGGCGTAGGAGATGATGTTGAGGTCGTGTTGGCGGGCCATTTGTGCGAGGGGGGCCATGTAGACGTTGAACAGCGTTAGGCTGAGCCCTGGGGGACGCCGCAGATGATGTCGGTGGCTTCGGATCGGAAGGGTGGGAGGCGGACGCTCTGGGTTCTGCCGGAGAGGAAGGACGTGGTCCAGTTGAGGGCCTTCTCTTGGATTCCGGCTTCTTGAAGGCGTCTCTTTAGAGTGCGGTGGCAGACCGCGTCAAAGGCTTCTGACAGGTCCAGGAGGATGAGGGCTGATGTTTCGTGGTTGTCTTGTTGGCGCCTGATGTCGTCTATGTCGGCGATGAGGGTTGTCTCGGTGCTGTGGTTTCGTCTGAATCCGGACTGGGAGGGGTCTAAGATGTTGTCTTCGAGGTGCTGGCGCTGGGGTTGGAGAGTTCCTTCACGATGCTGAAGAGCTCTTTGCTGTCGTATGCGTTGTTCTCCAGGCGGTCTTTGAAGAAGGATCTCTTGACTAATCTAATGAGGTGGTGATGTCTGCCGGTGGCGTCCTTGTGGGCTGCGTGGCTGTCCGGTGTGCGTTCGTGGAGCCATTTCTTCTCCGGGTTCCGGCATGCGCGTTTGGAGGTCTGGAGCTCGTCGGTGAACCAGGTGGCTTTCTTGCTGGTGTGACTGTTGGAGGGTTTCTTGAGCAGTACAAGGGTGTTGGCGCAGTCGTTGATCCACTGTCTGAGGTTGCGGGCGGTGGCGTCTGGGTCGGTGAGGTCGGTGGGTGGGTTCTGGGCGAGGGTGGTGGTGGTGGTCAGCTGGTCTTCGCTGTCTTTGCTCCAGCAACGGCGGGGCAGCAGTTGGGTGCGGTGGTGCGTGGTTCGTTTCTTGAAGGTGAAATGGATGAAGCGGTGGTCGGTCCAGTGGAGCTCGGTGGTGTGGTGGTAGGCGACGTGGGTGCTCTTGGAGAAGATGGGGTCCAGTGTGTGTCCGGCGTGGGTGGGTGCAGTGACAAGTTGTCTGAGGCCGAGGTTGGCGAGGTTGTCGATCAGGGTGGCAGAGTTGGTGGTGGTGTTGTTCTTGAGGTGGAAGTTCAGGTCCCTGAGGAGGATGTAGTCCATGGAGGCCAGTGCGTGGGTGCTGGCGAGGTCGGCGATCGAGTCGCTGAACTGTGCCCGGGGGTCTGTAGATGAGTGTTCCTCTGAGGGTGGTGTTGGGGTCGGTGTGGATCCGGAAGTGCAAGTGTTCGGCGGTGTTGAGGGTGTCGTCCGCGTGGGTGGAGACCTTGAGGGTGGACATGTGGACGTTGGCTATTCCTCCTCCGATTCCGTTGGCGCAATCCCTGTGGGTGATGTTGTAGCCATCCCACGGGATGGCTATGGCTATGTGGGGCGCCGAGGAGTCGTTCCACCAGGTCTCGGTCTGGAAGGCGACGCCTGGGGTGGAGGTGTCGAGCAGGTCCCAGAGCTCGACGGCGTGTTTGCGTGCGGAGCGGGTGTTGAGGAGTATGCAGCGAAGGTGGTTGGGTCCGGTCCTGGGAGGTTTGGTGGCTCTGTCGCATGTTAAGCTGCAGATGTGGCAGGAGAAAGGTCCGTGGGTGCGTTTCGGGCGGCCTGGAAGCAGCGGTGGTCTCGGCCGGCGTTGAGAGCGTGGAGGGTGCTGGCGTCGTAGCGGATTCTGGTGGAGTGGCGATTGCGGGGACCAGGGGTTCTGGCGCTGGGCGCGGTCCTGGCACGGACGGGCTAGCCTCTGTCGCAGCCACCCAGCGGCCGCCATTTAAGGCGAGGTGGGAGGGAGGAGCAGCTGGGAGGCGGGAGCGGGGCGGCGAGTGGAATACAGAAGGCAAAAAGGGGGGGGTGGCTGCAGGGGAGCAGCGGCGGGAGCGGGAACAATGGCGAGGGGTACTGAAGGCAAAGGGGGGATACTGGAAAAACAGGGGGCCCAAAAGGAACAGTCAAAGGGCAATGATACATTTACAGTACAAATACCACAAAAACCACAAGTATGACAGAGACAACGAACCAGCAGAGCTGCTCAGCACAGCAGCGGCAAACTCACGAGGCAGGAGGTAGCAGGGGGGAAGGCACACGTACAACTGGTGGAGCTGTGCAGCGTGGGGAGCGACCTGGAATCAAACAACAAAGGGGGGGGCACTACTGGCCACTCGCCTCGAAGTGGCAGAGAAAGCACAGAGGATGTGGAGATGCGTCTGGACGGGGTCGCATCCGCTCTGGGCCTCTGAGGCGGACCGGGCGGGCCTGTGGGCCCGCTGACGACAGTCGAAGCTGCTTGAAGAGCTATATTTTCTGTGACACGCTGCTGTATACACAGGGGGGCTGTATTTTCCGGGGACGGGCCAGCCTATGGGGACACTGCCATCCAAGACTAAGTTTTACTACATCCTGCAAAGTATGAAAGGAGCGGGCCCTTAACATGGAGACATTTTAGGGGCCATATGGGTGCGGGCTGTCTTGGTCACTTTAACCCCCCCTTCCCCAGTTGTAGGTTAACTAACGTGCTTCTTCTTTTTCAGGGGCGACAGGCGCCTTGCCAGTTGGGGTTCGGTGGGCTGTTTACTTTCCACCAGACAGAGTAGCAGGGTGGGTGGGGGGGATTCTCTAGTTTACATAGGGTAGTTATGGTATATTACAGAGCTGCAACAGTGTATTGTGCGATGTCGCCACCTGCTGGTCTCCCCCTCCTGTGGGTGGTGCTTGCCTTGACTTTCTACACACATCATGTCACTGACCCAGAGTCCCGAGCATGTTTAACGATACTGTCATGAAACCTAAAAAGCCTCTACAACAAGATTAAGCAAGGTATGGTCCACCAGTTCATTTATAAGCTTTCACCCAATGTAGTGCTGCCGCAAGAAACACACCTACTAGGCAATTCTTGTAAAGCAATGTCCAGAGTGGGCTGCAACATGGAGGTGTGGATATCCTTATCAAGAATTCAACTCCCTATATCCCATACAAGTTGACCATCAAAGCAGTTATGTGGCACAGCTGGGCACCTGTGATGGGATCCCAATCAAACTATGTTCAGGCTATTCCCTGTGTTGAGGAGTATGCAGCGAAGGTGGTTGGGTCCGGTCCTGGGAGGTTTGGTGGCTCTGTCGCATGTTAAGCTGCAGATGTGGCAGGAGAAAGGTCCGTGGGTGCGTTTCGGGCGGCCTGGAAGCAGCGGTGGTCTCGGCCGGCGTTGAGAGCGTGGAGGGTGCTGGCGTCGTAGCGGATTCTGGTGGAGTGGCGATTGCGGGGACCAGGGGTTCTGGCGCTGGGCGCGGTCCTGGCACAGACGGGCTAGCCTCTGTCGCAGCCACCCAGCGGCCGCCATTTAAGGCGAGGTGGGAGGGAGGAGCAGCTGGGAGGCGGGAGCGGGGCGGCGAGTGGAATACAGAAGGCAAAAAGGGGGGGGTGGCTGCAGGGGAGCAGCGGCGGGAGCGGGAACAATGGCGAGGGGTACTGAAGGCAAAGGGGGGATACTGGAAAAAACTGGGGGCCCAAAAGGAACAGTCAAAGGGCAATGATACATTTACAGTACAAATACCACAAAAACCACAAGTATGACAGAGACAACGAACCAGCAGAGCTGCTCAGCACAGCAGCGGCAAACTCACGAGGCAGGAGGTAGCAGGGGGGAAGGCACACGTACAACTGGTGGAGCTGTGCAGCGTGGGGAGCGACCTGGAATCAAACAACAAAGGGGGGGGCACTACTGGCCACTCGCCTCGAAGTGGCAGAGAAAGCACAGAGGATGTGGAGATGCGTCTGGACGGGGTCGCATCCGCTCTGGGCCTCTGAGGCGGACCGGGCGGGCCTGTGGGCCCGCTGACGACAGTCGAAGCTGCTTGAAGAGCTATATTTTCTGTGACACGCTGCTGTATACACAGGGGGGCTGTATTTTCCGGGGACGGGCCAGCCTATGGGGACACTGCCATCCAAGACTAAGTTTCACTACATCCTGCAAAGTATGAAAGGAGCGGGCCCTTCACATGGAGACATTTTAGGGGCCATATGGGTGCGGGCTGTCTTGGTCACTTTAACCCCCCCTTCCCCAGTTGTAGGTTAACTAACGTGCTTCTTCTTTTTCAGGGGCGACAGGCGCCTTGCCAGTTGGGGTTCGGTGGGCTGTTTACTTTCCACCAGACAGAGTAGCAGGGTGGGTGGGGGGGATTCTCTAGTTTACATAGGGTAGTTATGGTATATTACAGAGCTGCAACAGTGTATTGTGCGATGTCGCCGCCTGCTGGTCTCCCCCTCCTGTGGGTGGTGCTTGCCTTGACTTTCTACACACATCATGTCACTGACCCAGAGTCCCGAGCATGTTTAACGATACTGTCATGAAACCTAAAAAGCCTCTACAACAAGATTAAGCAAGGTATGGTCCACCAGTTCATTTATAAGCTTTCACCCAATGTAGTGCTGCCGCAAGAAACACACCTACTAGGCAATTCTTGTAAAGCAATGTCCAGAGTGGGCTGCAACATGGAGGTGTGGATATCCTTATCAAGAATTCAACTCCCTATATCCCATACAAGTTGACCATCAAAGCAGTTATGTGGCACAGCTGGGCACCTGTGATGGGATCCCAATCAAACTATGTTCAGGCTATTCCCTGCCCGACATCATCGTCCCACGCTGCCAAAGCTCAGTGAGATGATGTTCCACTTGCCAGAGGGGGTCCTGCTCATTTGGGGTGACTTCAATTCCCTCCTCTCTAGACAGAAACTCCCTGGCTCATGCTGCCCACTGGAACCCCTTGCTGTCCGACTTTGTCACTGCCCTGGGTCTGACCGACATTTGGCGTATGCGTTAATATACCTTTCTATCTGGGGTCCACCACAGCCTCTCCAGACTGGACTATGTATTTACGTAATCCATCCACTTAGCATGGGTGGCAGAGGTCCCCCACTTGGCCAGGGATCTCGGATCACTCGCCGGTTTGGGGGCACTCCAGCACAGCACAGGTCCCGCGACCTATCAATGCCTGGCACCTTAAAGACACCAAACTCATTTAGGACCTGGGCCAAGCCACAACTTCCTACTTTGAACTAAACGAGTGTTCAGTTGACTCTTATTTGACTGTATGGGAGGTCTACGAGGCGGTCATCCGGGGTTTAGCATACTCCTTGATTGTGGGGCAGAAAAGAGACAGGCAGACACAACTCCTGGCACTGGAGACTGAAATTATGGCCTTGGAGCGTCTGGGACAACAGGAGGCGAGCAAGAATTTACATGCCTCTGCCTCAAACGGAAGGAATATAGTGCTTTGATTCAGGACAGGGTAAGGATCTCCCATATTCTATCTCAACTACGCCTTTATGAAGTGGGAAATAAAACTGGTAAGCTACTGGCATGTGTGGACAACAGAGATCCAACCTGGGGATGGGTCTGACATATCGACACCGGGTTGGGTAACACCATCTCCGACCCGAGGGTACAGCGGATGCATTTGCACAATGCTACGCACACCTCTATTCTCCCAAATCAAACTGTTCACCCTCAGGTTTTGGGGATTTCCTGAGGCACATCAAACTTCCCAGTCTAACAGAAGAACACCATCATTTCTTGGAGGCAGACCTAGATCCGCAGGAAGTGAGCTAGGCTTTGAGATCAATGAGCTCGGTCAAGGCAATGGGTGACTAACTAGGCATCCCTATCGAACTCTATAAACGTCTTGGCTCCAAGTTGGAACCTCAAATAATTAAAATGTGGAGGGAGGTGCGATCGGTGACCATGCTCCCTGAGGACCAGCGCCTTGCGACAATAGTTGTAATACATAAGTCCGGGAAACCCCCGGAGCAATGCAGCTCGTATTGTCCCATATCCTTCCTAAATGTTGAGATAATAGTCCTTGGCAAGCGTCTGGCCAATAGACTCCGACATGTGTTTACCTCCCTGGTCCACCCAAATCAGTCCGGCTTCATGCCAAACTGAGGGAAACGCCTGAATCTGAGTAGGCTTTATGGGGTTATGGCAGGTGCACGAAACGAGGATGTATCCACAATGGTATTTTAATTTGGATGCTTTAATAGGGTTTTATGGACCTATATGTTCAGAGTGCTTGAACAAATGGGATTTCGTCCCAACTTTATGGGCTAGATGCGTCTACTGCACCTGATCGCCCATGTCAAGGGGCAACGGCACCATTTCCAGCAATTTTTAAATAGGCAAGGGGACTAGACAGAGGTGCCCACTCTTCTCCCTGATATTGGCCTCATCCTGGAACCACTGGCGGCGTGTGTCCGACAGGACTCACTGGCGGCGTGGGTCTGACAGAACTGGCTCGTGAGGGTCATTTGTTGGGCGCATCATGGGATTAGCATATACCTCTATACGCTGATGACATCTTCTTTTATGTAACTAACCCCCCGCGACAATTACCCGACTGAGCCACATTCTGCAGATCTTTGGCCAGTACTCCGGGTACACCATCAGTTGGAACAAATCCCTTATGCATTTGATAACAGGTCCCTGTCAGTGCTCCCCAGAAGAGTCCATCTCCCCCCTGTCCACTGGGAGCTTTAATTATCTGGTTATCCTTGTCACCATGGACCCCCTTCTCTTTAATCGTCTAAACCTGGTTTCCATCCTGGAGCGTTCTGAATCTTATGTACAACACTGGAGGGCTCTCTCACTCTCCCTATTAGGACGAGCGGCAATGTTTAAGATTGCCTAGTATGCTCTATGCGCTGCAGAACACTCCTCACCGACTTCCCGATAAATACTTTCGTACAACAGAATCCCTTCTCCGTCTGCTTTTGTGAAACACAGCTCCACCACGCATGTCTCTCTCCTAGTTGATGTGAGGGGTAACAATGGCATTGGTCTCCCTTACATCTAGAAATACAAATTCAATTGAGCGACACAATTAGCAGTAACGAATGACTGGGCTTTTACCTCCTGGGACGATCCGCCTTTAAATTGGAGAGATTTTGATGGGGATCGGGGGGTACCCGGAGGTGCTCTATAGCTTGATTGGAGCTGAGAGCCTCCTGCCTCAGATGCTGCAGTGGCCCAGGTGTGGAGGACGGCTACATCATTCCTGTGCTGGAGGGAGAAGTCCACTGAAATGACTCCATTGTGGTATAGCGATTCTCTTAATCAAGTTCACAGCCTAAAAGGCTTTAAGCCATGGAACCTCATAGGTATATCCATGGTGGGTGATCTGTGGAGAGACTGAAACATGTTCACCTGGGCGGAGATGCAGGCCCAATACGATTTGACACCCACTGAGGCCTTTAGATATATGCAACAACGACAGGACGCACAGGTACTCCACTCCCAGACTCCTCACCTCTGGAGGACAGAGTCCTCTTGGAAGCGCTACTCAAAAAAACTGTCTTGCTCATCTACAAGAAGCTAATTACTAATTCACCAAACATCCTCACTACACTCAGGACTAAATGGAAGGGAGATATTGGGGACTGTGATGACAGGGAGTCAGAGGAAGCATTAGCAGCCTATAAAGAGGTGGCCATTAATACAGGGTTCCGCTTGATGCACGTACATATTACTCCTGCACCGTGCTCTGGGGCATGGGCCGCTGTCAGACAGAACTCTGTCTTCAGGGCTGTGGTGAAAGGGAACCTTCTTCCATATTTTGTGGTCATGTCCAGCTGTGCAAACCTTTTGGATGGAGTTGCAGAGGATTACGGGGGAGGTGATAGAGGTTGCGCTCCCAGACTCTGCGAAAATATGTCTTCTACATATATGGGGGGTGACTCACCACCAATATATAACAAGTTGTGGCTTTTGCTCGGTCTTGCGGTCCCCAAATGAAACATTGCACATTTATGGGGTGCTGGTGAGGCTCCTACACTGGTGGAGTGCGAACGGGACATGGATTGGTGTATGACAAATGAAATATCAATTTATCTAGGAAGAGGTTGTCCACCCAAATGGGAGCGGGTCTGGGCTGGATGGCGCTCCCCATAGAGGCCTAAACACTGACACCCAGCTTGGTGATCATGATTAGGGCTCCCCTTAATATTGGGGAAAATTCATACAGGGAGTGAGCTCCACTCAATTCCTTTCTGCTATGATCCTGTACGTATCTCACTTGTAAGGGATTCTGCCCTAGAGTTGGCACACACAAATGTTATATGATGTACTGCTGCTAAATTTGTTGTTGTTTTGAAAATGCAATAAAAAGATTTTTTTTTTAAAAAGGATTACTTTTAACATGCTTGTTTGCACATTTCTTAGTGATCAATTTGAGAACCATAAAACACATTTCTTGATTGACTGGGAGCAGTGTTAATCCCGTAAGGATTTTTGTGCTCAACACCTGAGCCTGGTCAGGAAATCAATACACTTAATATTATGTGAAGCACATTGGGTTCCACAAAAAGGACAGAGAATATTTTAGTATAAAACCATAAAGTTTTATTAAATGTTAATAGTTTGCAGAAAGCAAAAATATGGTTAGCAGCGAATTATAATCAGAATGTGTATGCTTCAATTAATATGTAAATCATTTAAATCAAATTTTGTGGAACAGAGGATGAACCAGCATGGGGTTGCCTCAAAAGGAAGAGCAAAGGAAAAATTAGTCCTCTGTCAGAAAAAAGCACTCTAAAATCTCCTTTTTTTAAAACATTTTTTTTTTAAAGTTTAGAAAGCTTTATTGAATAAGATAAACCAGGTAAAACAGAATTACAATACAAAAAGCATTAGAATATAACAACAGGTTATACAATATAAGGAAAAGGTAAAAGATCCCAAAAGGGAGATTATAAACTTTACCAAAAGAAAAAGCTTTTAAAGGTATTTTATGATGAGAAAGAAAAGGAAGGAAAAAAGTGGGAAAAGGAAGGAGGAGGGAGAGAGGAGAGAAAAGAAAGGAAAGAAAAGAAAACGGGGGAAGGCAATCTATTACATGGACCATAAGAGAAAATCAAGAAACATTCCTTGAAAGGAAATTAGTCAATGGTGACCATAACAAATCTTTTTTGATTAAAAGAGGGACAGTAGTAGCAAAAGCACGGTCCAGGCGATGATGATGAGATAACAGATCCACCAAGCAGTATAGGAAATCTTCGAAGTGTCCTTCCAATTTGTTGTGATAACCTGCAAAGAAATAGCTATGTACAGGTCTATAAATTTAGGAACATTGCATTGAACATTCCATATGGGAGAAGAACCACCAAGAAAAATATGAACAACCTCAAAAGGGTGGTTTGTACTCAAAATGTCATTAAGTTTGAACCAAATCTGAGACCAAAAGGATTTAAGTGTAAACACAAACAGGTATTTGGATAAATCCCAATACCAGGAGGGTTCGAGAGGTATGACTGTACCGGAGTATGTCCTCTCTAAATAATATATGTCACAAAAAATACTCCAATAGACACCGGTTAGTATCGTTCTTGAACTAGCTGTATCTAGGGGACAAGACTAACAGGAGAAAAGGAATTCCCTAGTGAAAGGTTTTACCTAACCCAACCATGAATGTAGGGAAAAAACGACTTTTTGTTTATTTACACTCACACACCCTAGTGGTGTCATGCTTCATCATCGGGTCACCCTGACCCCTGTAAGTCAGGGTGGGCTCAACCACAGTGTTGGGAGCTCTCGTGACAGATCAATGGCAAGGGGGTTTAAAGATAAAATACCTCAGTCAGATCCCCGGTTTCCCTTTATTTTTGGGTTCTGTCTGGGTCATTAAAATTATATTAAGAATGGGTCTTTGTTGGAGTAAGACCCTAGTGCCGACATGTTTCAGTGCTGCGGATGTCCGTGCAGCACAGAGACTTGACAACCTAGCACGTCATGTACAGGGACAACAGGGACAACACTCAATAAAGGGGAATCCTCTCAGCCGAAATCACATCTCCCAAACCAGGGGTTGGATTCAGTGGCCACTAATCAGCTAATTTGATCGGGCGAGAGGGGCAAACATTCTGTGAAAGCTTGAAGAGCAATACTACGCTCAGGGCCCACTCTCCTTTTGTCAAGGGCAAGACAAAATACTAACCACCTGACTTTTTTCTTCATTTCAGTGTAATAATCAATAACCTTCTGAATTCACCTTGGGTCAGGGTGAACTGTCCAGCAGGAAGAATATATATTTGGAGTGCCAGTACCCCCAGAGGTTCCAAATACATCTATTGCAAATTAATCAGGAGACTAGTCCCAAGAGAACAATTTACATGACCCGGGTGCCTTACTAACTTCAGGATTTGTTTAGGACAAAGACACGCTGATTAACAGAGTCATATACTGGCTCAGGATGAAACTCTATTGTCTTTCTGTAACTAGACAGGATAACGCCTATACCAGGATATGCTCGATTGATTCATCCATGTTCGATTATATTTTGGTAACGATGAACACGGACCTGCAGGCTGCGAATCTTATAAACTTTGAATTATGCACTTGCTGCTTGTTGGGCTGCTCAAGACCGAAATTAGGCTAAAGGCATCACCTCCGATTTACAGTCTAGCTGTGGGTTGTTCTAAGAATGCCCTCAACTGGGGTTCAGTACCTCCTAAGCAAAAAGGGGTGTCCGACCTGAACGCTGCTGATGGCTGAAACCCCATGAAGAGCTGGTGGCATGGTCTGCATTAGGACATTTGCCTTCCAATAGTAATAGAAGTATTGACAGAACCCCCAGCTGCGATATCACAGGTGCAAACATGGTGGGAATTAATAGAAAATGCCTGGTCTTGCTCCTAAGGAAGCTGTAGATTTAATGAATGCGTTTTGCGCCAATGTTGGCTCTGATCCTCGGTCTACCAGTGCTATAATGTCCTGAAACTTGGTCGAAATAAAGCCAACGTTAGTAGATTCCAATTGGATGTCTTACATTGGTGGGTGCGATGTCTGCATGTTTCAAGAGACTTGGGGCGCCGAAAAGGTGTATCTAAATGGGTTTACAACATATAGTGTGGAAGCAAAACCCTCAGATAAATCAAACAGGGCGATTGGTTGACTCTCGATTTTGATTAAAAACAATCTCTTTTGCTCACACACTCGACTGAAGGTTGACTGTCCCAATATAAGCGGGATTACAATTACACTTTCTTCTGGTATTCATAAATGTTTATGTAAGATCTGTTACTGCCAGTAGTAAGTCCTCTATCTTCTCCCTTCTGGATGAGTTAATTGAGTCCCTTCATTCAAATGCATAGTTAATAGTAGCTGGAGACTTCAATACCTCCTATGAACCCTCCACATATATAAAAGAGCTAATAGATGCAGCATACGAACAATGGCACATTCCCATTTTGACAGGGAACCTCGGTGTAACTTTACTGCCACCGCTCTTAAATTGGCTTCTGTGACAGTTGGCATAGAACTAAGGGCATGCAACGGGCGAAGCATCTCAGATCCAGAGAGAGTGGGCACATTCAAAAGAGGTTCCCACTCAAGTATCATCGATTATGTCACTTAGACAAAAAGTCATGGCCGTTATTGGTTGACATGAAAGTGAACCGCCGCTTGGATAGTGATCATAATTCTTTGGTTTCAACTCTAACTGGGGAAGCCATGAGAATGACTGAGAATGTTTGTCACGCCACAGTACCAGAACCCACCCTAGCTAAATACCGTAGATACGTTTCCTGGCCAAATGTCATGTGTTGGACTTGGCCCTTCTGGCAGGTTCACCCCTGAACTTTTTTCCTTTTAATGTTACATCAGTATAATGATTTCTGGTCTTTGCACACTTTTGCACTGTGGCGCAGTGTAAAGTGCGTGCGCTCTCTGAGTACGTGTGTGAGATTGGCCTGCCCTCCCATAGGAATGCATGGGGGAAATGTGTGTCCATGGTAATTCCTGATGCGTGGGGAGTGCAAGGTTGAGTTTGGTATGTGCAAACTCGTGAGATTGAATGCTGCGCGATGATGTGTGCGGCGTTCATGTGTCTAGTGTGGACGTGCCACTTCTAGAAGTTGTGTAAATACAAGCCCTAGGCAACCCAGGGCTGCTAGTCGCACAGCAATTGGGCAAAACGCCTCTGTAATTTAAATGGAATTTTATCACATGTATTCAAATATTCAAGTTAACATTTATTTTTCAAAGAATAGTATTTTTACTCTTAAACAGTATACATCAAAATTATTTATATGTGCACTTGTTTCTCAAACTATTCATGGTCAAAACGTGAAGCATTTGAAAATATTATCACAACATATTTTCAATACAAGTGAAATAGTAGTAACGATTCATCAATAATTGAAATTCAAAAAACAAAAACCCAATGCATTTCGGGTACATAGAGCACCCTTCTTCAGGGGATTAAACATGTACAAACAAAATTCAAAATTCAAAGGGTCCTTGAGTGCTTTGGTCTCTCAAAATGCTGATTCGACAGGATCTAAAAGACAACAACATACCGAACTCTAATAAGTATTTCCATATGTACAAGGTATCATCTCGCAAAAAACGTGCTGGAGTGAACACTGAAGAAAAGCGACCAAAAGTACACGCCACCACAATACACCCGTGTTTAGTGAAACAATCAAAAAATGTGAGATGTGAAAGTCAGAACAGTCCATAAAAGAAAGAGAAATTAAGATAAGAGGTATTTACATTCTCAGGGGTGAAAAGCAAGCTCCTAGCCGTGCCATCTTAAAAAAACATGCTGGTGACAGTTTCACCTGATGGATTACTGTGCTCAACTGTTAGCCCTTAATCCAAGAAAATATTACTGCCAAGTAAAAAATACGTACGGTCCTGTGAACTACTTTTTTACTCTTGTTGCTAGTCCAACGGAAGTCTCCCTCTTTGTACCAACACCTGAACGGTAAACAAGTACCAGTCTATTACCACTGCCATACGATATGCAATAAGTAACTGCTTCACTCTAACTACGTGACAGGTCTTACCGCCACTTATAAATGCGGGTCCACTCGGTGTTCATAAAAAGTCGCCCTGCAGCATTCTGTATTTAAAGAAAAACTCATGGTGAGTTGTTTGTTACACGGCAACCTTGCCTAAAATCTCTGTGATATCTCCATTCACGCACTAACCTGGCGCCTCCAACGTCGGCGTCCTGAATGATTTCCCGGTGCGAGTCCGCCCTGCCGGTCACGTGGTGCGGAACTCGCCCGGTGTTTGCTACCTCATCAAACACAAAGAAGGGACTATCTCCACACAACTTGGATTATCCTCACTACTTATGGCAGTCTTATGGCTTGCTGCCTTCTACGTGCTAAAGACTTTTGCTACGTGTGTCAAGATAATCTTCAATATTCCTATCTACAGTGTTAATCAATAATTATTGTTGTTAAAGTACCGCCTCATTCTTGAGTCAAAGAAATAGTTCCAAGTCTGGCCTCGTATGTATTCTTATACTCAAGTGTATAAACTCTACCCTAGTATCGAAAGTTCCCACTTTGTACATACACTAAATATAAAAGAATCTAAGGTGACAAAAATGAGTGTAAAAGGATTATTAAATGTGAAAAGGGTTATTAAGTGTGGAAAGGATGCTTGTGAACAAAAAATTAAAAAGTGAGAAACACCTAAATGCCACGTACTCATCCATTGTG
Source organism: Lissotriton helveticus (assembly GCF_964261635.1). Classification (NCBI taxonomy): domain Eukaryota; kingdom Metazoa; phylum Chordata; class Amphibia; order Caudata; family Salamandridae; genus Lissotriton; species Lissotriton helveticus. The sequence goes on along the minus strand of NC_136063.1, from coordinate 258,184,640 downwards.
CTATTAACTCAATCATGTACAAACTGAAACGAGAATTAGGGAGAAGAAGGAAAAAGAAAAAAGGAAAAAAAAGGGAGCATAAATAGATTTCAAGCCTCAGTGTTCCTCCTTACAATCTGACATGCGTTCTGTTATGAAATTTAAAGAAAACACACAAGTTCATAATGGTCATTTAAACCATTCGGATTAATTGTTCCTAAGAATTTTATCCAATGTGTTTCCCTTCTGGCAAGAAGTGTATGCAAATCCAATCCTGGGGAGCGCTCTATACATTCTAGGACTGTGTACCTTAGTTGAGGAATTGTATGATTAGCTTCTACCCAGTGTCTGGCCAATGGGGAAGTTGTGGTGCGATTCCTAATTCGGCTTTTATGCTCTACTATGCGAGTCTTTATTTTACGACTCGTACGTCCTACGTAAACTAGTCCACAAGGACACTTGATCGCATATATAACTCCTTCTGTGTTGCAATCTGCATTATGTCTTAGTTTGATGCTCACCCCTGATTGCGGGTGAGGAAATTGATCACCTGTGATAACGTTACCACATTGTCCGCAGTTATAACATTTCATCATACCCCTCTCTCTTTGTCGGGTAGTTCTTTTTTGAGGTTTCAAGAATTCCCTTAGATTCTTGGTTCTGCTATGTGCAAAAAGGGGACTGCCATGAAAGACTGTTTTAAAGTCAGGTTCATTTTCGATAAGTTCCCAGCGATTCCTGATTACTGTTTTGATTTGTGTTGCTTGCGTGGAATTCTTAAGAACAAATACCTCGCGTTGCGTGGGGATTTTTTCTTTAGGCGTTAAAAGTTCATCCCGAGTTTTTTTTGATGTGACCTGTACAGCTTCACTGAGTATTTTCTCTGGGTAACCTCGCTCTTTGTATTGTTGTATCTGTACTGTAATCTCTTCCTCGCTTCGTGCATCATCTGATGTTATTCTCTTGATTCGCATCATCTGCGAAATCGGAAGATGTTTTTTCAGACTATATGGATGAGCACTCGAGAAGAGCAGTGCATTGTTCACATCTGTTGGCTTCCTGTATACAGACGTGGATAACCCTGTTGGTGTTTTACTTATTTCAATGTCCAGAAAATGAATCTTCTGTTTTTCAATACTGTGTGTGAATTGAATACGAGGGTTCCGTTCATTCAGTTTGCAAATACTCTCTTCCAATTCGTCTCTGGTACCTGTCCAGATGACTAAAATGTCATCTATGTACCTTAAGAAAACTGCTGCATGTTTTTTCCACATCTCATTTGAAAGTATATATTGTTCCTCGAAATGGGCCATGTAGGTATTAGCGTACGATGGTGCTCCGGGAAAACCCATCGCTGTTCCTGTGCGCTGTATAAAAAAGTTTTCCATCCAAACAAAATAGTTGTTGTAGAGTGCAAAATGTAGTAGTTCTAGTAGGAACACTGCTTTATCATGATCAATTTCAGAATTTAGCAATCGCCATTCTATTGCCTCCAGTCCTTCTTTGTGTGCGATAGAGGTGTATAGTGCGACTACATCAATTGTGCAGAGCCAGATGTCATTAGCAAAGAGATGTTTTTGAGATTCCAGTTTCAGTAAACAATCTGTGGTGTCTTTAACGTATGTCTTCCAGGATTGGACCAACGGTTGTAGGTAAAAGTCAAGATAGTATCCAAGAGATTCGTGGATGGATCCACACCCTGCTACTATCGGTCGAAAAGGTGGTTTAGTTCTGTGCTTGTGCACCTTCGGTAGCATATATAGGGTCGGGATCTTAGGTGCAGAATTGAATAGAAATTTCCTTGTATTTACATCTATGATGCCGGATTCTAAAGCTCTGGACAGAAACTCGTCCAGTACTCTCAACAATTCATTTGTGGGGTCATGTTCCAAAGGAAGGTAAGTATCTTTGTCTTGAATGTGTTCCATCACACTCTTGTTATAAAAGTCGGTATCAAGCACCACTAGAGCTCCTCCTTTGTCTGCTGGATGAAATGTCACTGAGGAGTCTTGTCTCAGCTTATTAAGGGTGCGTCGTTCTTTTGGACTCAAGTTTTGGTGTTGTTTTGAACCATATTGTATCGATTCTAAATCCTTTTTGACCAGAGATTCAAAGATGTCAAGGGTCTTATGGGAGATGGGCGATAAAAATCTGCTTTTGGGTCTAAATTTCTTCTGTTCAAGCGTGAGTTCTTGTTGACTGGGGTTAATTGTGAAAAACCACCTTAATCTTAATTTACGCATGAATTTGAAAAGGGCTACCTCCGTTTCTAATGCATTAGATGTGTAAGATGGGACAAAAGAGGTTCCTTTATTAAGTACTTTGATCTCTTCCGAAGTTAACTGTCTTGATGAGATGTTGATTACCAAGGAGTTCACTTCTTCACAGTGCGCTGCGGCCTGCCTTGTTCCTTGTGCACCTTTGGTTTTTCCACGCCTTGTGTTTCGTCTTGCTGTGTTGGCGTTTTGTCTGGTGGAATTCTGATCAAGGGGCCCTCCCCTAAAAAAGGTCCACTGCTTTTGGAGGTGGTAGCAGAAGTCTCCAAGTTTGGTGCTGTGAGATGTGTCAAAGTAGCAGGGGGCCTCTGCATCGTTAAGTCCTCATCTTGTACTATACTCTCCTCGGACGAAGCTGCATCTGGTTTTTTAAAGACCCTCTTTTGTGCATATTTTTCAGCCCAAGTATAGACCTCGTCCAACTTGTAATCTATCGTGTCCCTTCGGAACTTACGAATCTTCCTTTCATGTACCTCCTTTGCATGCATATCAAGATTTTTATTTATCTTATCGAGTACTTGATTCCAATTCTCATTTTCCATCCTGTTGCTTATTTCGTTTTTTAATTTGTTGATGTCAAAGCTTAATTCGCTTAACAGTGTCGATATCTCTTCTATTATAAGCAGAATTAAATCAAGCGAACATTTGTTCAAAATAGCGTACCAACGGGCCATAAAAGATTTATTGTATTTAAAGAGCATTGGGCGTAGAGCCACCCTTAAGCCTCGAGGTATACGCTTGACTTTGTGATATTCAATCAACGTTGTTGCGTGTAATCTTTGATTCACTTCTTTTCTCATTAAATATTCGAGTTGTTTGAGTTGCTGCGTAGTAGTTCCTGTTGATGTTCCGTATTCCCTCACTTCCTTCACTAAGGCATAAATTATTTCCGCTTCTTCTGGTGAGTAAACTTTTGTTTCTGCCTGGTTCGTGGTCAAATTTGAAATGTCCTGCCAGGACATGATTATTCTTGGGTGCTAGTCCACTAATTGGCACTGTGGGTATAAATTCCTAATGTAAGGTGGAACCGCACTCCTGTACTCAATGATAAAAGTGGGTTATGTGGGTGCTGAAAAGTCTTCGCGTGCTTACTAGTGTGAGGGTTGTGTGCCAAACTCCCTCCTAAGTAACAGTCATGTAAATACAAGCCCTAGGCAACCCAGGGCTGCTAGTCGCACAGCAATTGGGCAAAACGCCTCTGTAATTTAAATGGAATTTTATCACATGTATTCAAATATTCAAGTTAACATTTATTTTTCAAAGAATAGTATTTTTACTCTTAAACAGTATACATCAAAATTATTTATATGTGCACTTGTTTCTCAAACTATTCATGGTCAAAACGTGAAGCATTTGAAAATATTATCACAACATATTTTCAATACAAGTGAAATAGTAGTAACGATTCATCAATAATTGAAATTCAAAAAACATTTTGTTCACAAGCATCCTTTCCACACTTAATAACCCTTTTCACATTTAATAATCCTTTTACACTCATTTTTGTCACCTTAGATTCTTTTATATTTAGTGTATGTACAAAGTGGGAACTTTCGATACTAGGGTAGAGTTTATACACTTGAGTATAAGAATACATACGAGGCCAGACTTGGAACTATTTCTTTGACTCAAGAATGAGGCGGTACTTTAACAACAATAATTATTGATTAACACTGTAGATAGGAATATTGAAGATTATCTTGACACACGTAGCAAAAGTCTTTAGCACGTAGAAGGCAGCAAGCCATAAGACTGCCATAAGTAGTGAGGATAATCCAAGTTGTGTGGAGATAGTCCCTTCTTTGTGTTTGATGAGGTAGCAAACACCGGGCGAGTTCCGCACCACGTGACCGGCAGGGCGGACTCGCACCGGGAAATCATTCAGGACGCCGACGTTGGAGGCGCCAGGTTAGTGCGTGAATGGAGATATCACAGAGATTTTAGGCAAGGTTGCCGTGTAACAAACAACTCACCATGAGTTTTTCTTTAAATACAGAATGCTGCAGGGCGACTTTTTATGAACACCGAGTGGACCCGCATTTATAAGTGGCGGTAAGACCTGTCACGTAGTTAGAGTGAAGCAGTTACTTATTGCATATCGTATGGCAGTGGTAATAGACTGGTACTTGTTTACCGTTCAGGTGTTGGTACAAAGAGGGAGACTTCCGTTGGACTAGCAACAAGAGTAAAAAAGTAGTTCACAGGACCGTACGTATTTTTTACTTGGCAGTAATATTTTCTTGGATTAAGGGCTAACAGTTGAGCACAGTAATCCATCAGGTGAAACTGTCACCAGCATGTTTTTTTAAGATGGCACGGCTAGGAGCTTGCTTTTCACCCCTGAGAATGTAAATACCTCTTATCTTAATTTCTCTTTCTTTTATGGACTGTTCTGACTTTCACATCTCACATTTTTTGATTGTTTCACTAAACACGGGTGTATTGTGGTGGCGTGTACTTTTGGTCGCTTTTCTTCAGTGTTCACTCCAGCACGTTTTTTGCGAGATGATACCTTGTACATATGGAAATACTTATTAGAGTTCGGTATGTTGTTGTCTTTTAGATCCTGTCGAATCAGCATTTTGAGAGACCAAAGCACTCAAGGACCCTTTGAATTTTGAATTTTGTTTGTACATGTTTAATCCCCTGAAGAAGGGTGCTCTATGTACCCGAAATGCATTGAGTTTTTGTTTTTTGAATTTCAATTATTGATGAATCGTTACTACTATTTCACTTGTATTGAAAATATGTTGTGATAATATTTTCAAATGCTTCACGTTTTGACCATGAATAGTTTGAGAAACAAGTGCACATATAAATAATTTTGATGTATACTGTTTAAGAGTAAAAATACTATTCTTTGAAAAATAAATGTTAACTTGAATATTTGAATACATGTGATAAAATTCCATTTAAATTACAGAGGCGTTTTGCCCAATTGCTGTGCGACTAGCAGCCCTGGGTTGCCTAGGGCTTGTATTTACATGACTGTTACTTAGGAGGGAGTTTGGCACACAACCCTCACACTAGTAAGCACGCGAAGACTTTTCAGCACCCACATAACCCACTTTTATCATTGAGTACAGGAGTGCGGTTCCACCTTACATTAGGAACTTCTAGAAGTTGGCCTGTCTGTGCAGTGACTGTCTGTCTTGTGATTGGCGGGAGCTGGCTGGTGTGCCTGGCTCCAGAAGTCAGGATGGGTCTGCCCCGGTGGTGAATGCCAGATCTGCATGTTGATGGCCGGGGAGGAGTGCACCTGGGACCTGAATAGGGCTGGGCTTTCCCCTCACAATGCTGGCTCCACCCCCTGTGGTGTGTCTAATGTCCCTGACCCATCCTGTGAATAGGCAGAGGGGCTGAGCAAAACAAAGTGCTCAGGAACCAGTTGTATCTGGTTCGCCCCTTGCCTGCACCTTTGTAGACAAAGGATTTCTCTGTATAAAAGAGGGGCTGGGACCCCATAAAAATGTTCTTGTTTGCGGACTTGAAACTGCCAGGGGCGTGCTGCTGCTGGGGCCCAGGGGAAGGCTTGCCTCCCTGGGCCCTGCCCAGCCCCTGGATGCCCTGGAGGACTTCTTTTGGACCCTATCACCTATGAGGACCTTGTTGCTGGAACCCTTTTTGGCTTCACCTTTCTATCCAGGACCTCTGACAGCCTGGAAGCGCTGTATCTTATTTTTAAATGTAGCCTGGCAGCGCTGAGCTGCCCTTCACCCTGAGGGAATCCCCGAGGTAGGGATTCCCCCGAATTTGCCGCAATTGCGGGTGCCCACCCCGCTTATTTTGAGATTTGCAAGCAGGTGCCCGCCCTGCGTTATGCCCTCGTTGTATGTTCATTTAACGGGTTCCCACCCCGTTTCTACTTTTATTTTGGAAACCAGGGTGCCCACCCCTCATTTATGCCCCCGTTAATTCACCGCCACGGCCCTCGCGCCGCCAACAGGAAGCCAGGCACCGTAGTGCCTGACGAGGGGCGGGACTTCCGGTTTTAGAGGGAAGTCCCGCCCACCACCGCGCTGGGATTGGTCCAAAAAGTCCCACGCTGGCCAGAGAAGGAGAAGAGGAGAGCCCCGCGGTGATGGCAGCAAGCCCCGGGTCCCAGGAGGGGGCCCAGGTGAATCCACATGGTGGCAAGGCCGCCGACGGCAGCGCAGGGCTCCCAGGAGCCATGGGGAGCCCCGCAGAAGAAGCAAGCAGCGTCTCTAGAAAGGAAGTTCCCCGCCCGGATGAGCCGGTGGCCCTGTCCCATGTATATAATCTCCTGTAAATTCTGCCCGTGCCTATGGCACATTGTAAAGTGTGTGTTCATTATCTAATGTGTTTGGTATAATACAAAGGCTATTTTATATAACCTTGTGTGGAGTTCCTTTTGTGGGCGGGGGGCTTGGATGTTGCTGCTGGTGGGTGCGTGCGCAAATACTTAACTTACATTGCCTCCGGGGTAAACCTTACTGCTCGTGTCACGCTACCAAGGGGGTGAGCAGGGGTTATCTTGGCATGTAACTCCCTTGCCCTGACTAGAGTGGTGGTTTCTGCCTGGTTTGGGCGCCAGCCTTAGCCAACCGGAAATCCCATTTCTAACATCATGTCAAATCGGAAGTTGTACTCCGAGATTTATGGCTTCTTTGTGGCCTTTTTATCTAACTATGCAGGCCTCCCAAGTTCCACCATTTTTATATTAAACATTCACCGCCATTTTTTTCATAAAGATGCAGGATATTTTTTATAAAAAGATGGGTCACAAGAAATCCCTTCAGTGTAATGAGGTAAAATTGTTTAACATCAAGTGCATAATAGCTAAACAATCCTGAAGGATAGCTGTCAAAGGGTGTAACCAGGCAACGATTATATAAGCCAGGCATAGATATAACTCTGCCCTCAGTTTAGCTAACCGGAATGACGAGGTCTGGCAAGATATGCTCCATGAAGCCAAATTGAGTGATAATCTGTTCTTATGACTCATAGCAGCACAGGGTCACACAGACAATGCAAGAATATACCACCACCATATCCAGTCGAATAGTTGGGTTACTCACTTTGCTACGCTGTATGCCATAACAAATTCTAGTGACCCACCTCTGAGTTCTTCTCAGACGACCCTTATTGAGGATGAGCCAGCAGTTGATATAGGTAAAACAATAAAATAGTTTTTAGCCTTGCAGATACTGCAAGAGCTATCGACTTATTAAAAACAGCCAAGGCCCTGGCCTGACAAAATCCCTGGTGACTTGTATAAAGCAGAACCCCAAGTATAGACAAGCTATACAAACCTATTAATGCCACCTCAGCTAGCTTGGGATTCTCTGATTCATGGAGAGAGGCGTAAATTATCCCGATCCGCGTACCTTTCAGCTATAGGCCAATAAGCCTTCTAGATAATTTACTAAAGATCTTCATACAGCAAGTCCTCTACAAATTATTAAATTGGGTCAGCGAGAAGAACAAATTATATCTCCTCTCCAAGCCAGATTTTGTTCAAAGACCAGCACCTCTGATCAAGTCTTTAGATTTGCTACTCTCTATTGGAAATGTGCTTTATTATCAAGACAAAAGCTCTGAGTGGCTTTTGTCGACCTTAGAGAAGCGGTCGATCTTATTCCACATGACAGTCTGTGGGGAAGTATTGCAAATTTGGACATCCCAGGGAATTTGCTTGAACTTATTGTAGAACTCCATACCAAGAAATATGTCCAAGTCTGGTGGGGCAGTAAGGGAGAAATAACTGATCGTATCCCAGTCATATGGAAGGGGTGCATCCTTGCTCCGTCTTTATTCACTCTATATATGAATGTTGTGGTGAAAGAACTCCTGGACTTTAGGAACGACTCGCCCACTCTAAATAATAGAAAGGATCCCATCCTCCTTTTCACGGATGAATCGCTCCTTATTTCTAAAATGCCAATGGGGCTCCAAATCCTGGATTCTGTAATTCTAGGGGTTTAGAGCTTAATTAAAATGAAACAATGTATATGGTGTTTAGGACTGTCACCATCAAGAACTCTGTCATTCGAACTGGTAGTGAAGTACTTGAGAGAATACATAGTTTAAACTATTTGGGGGTTAAACTAACAGACAAATTTAAATGGGAATCACAATCATTAAGAGAATGCTGTTAAATGAAGACCGATCCAATGCCATTTTAAGGCTGTACAAAAAGACGAGCTCTTGCTCGATATCACCAGCATTGGAAGTTTACCGTACAAAAGCACAAAGCCCCGCGCTTTTTTTACACCAAGGTCTGGGGTTAGTCTGACGTTCGTCAAATGGCTTTCACAGACAACCACTGTACACGGAAGCTGGTTTCTGCACCAGCCATCACCCCCCCCCCCCCCTTAGTCCACTCTTTTTCGACCTATGCCTTAGAAGAATCGCTGATTTGGCTTCACTAAAGCCCCTATTGTACTGGGTCTCCCTTTGGTCTACACCCTAGCTAAGTGACTGTAGAGATTCCCTTGGGGATTTAGTGAATACTACTAATGCCATGCGGGTCCCATGGCTAAAATTTGTATTAAAATAGTTCTAAAGGCTGGGCTTGCATAGATTATGGAATGATCCTAGATTATTTTGCAAAGCTGAGCTTGCCGGCTTATGACCAGCTACTGGGCGTCAGTGAAAAATGGGGAAACGGGTCATGTAACAAACAAGTTTTTAGAATTCAAGATTAGCCATACTTTGAGCTTTTTCTAGACACCATTACTCCGCCATTAGCCAAAAGTTTATATGTGTGCTTCTGGCTGGGCACCTTACCGTTGAGGTTATTTACAAGCAAATGAAAAAAAGATTTGCTTGGTCTGGCTTTAGAGACAGAGGTGCAATCATTTTGTTCTTCCCGGGGTGTCTGGGTCCTCGTCAGAAGTGGATACGACCAATTTGTCAGAATTTCGGAATGACCCGATACTTAGTAGCCCAGAGGATTCTGAAAAGCGAAACTTAACCTCTAATTGTGTTTGCAGTCAGCTATTTCTTAACAAATGTTTGATATACACGTAACAAGTTTTCACCACATACAGCTTCATGGTCATTATTGAGTCTGATTAACATTCCGGATATTGATGTACTGTTTTTATTTACGCAGAAATGTTCAGACATCAGAATGCGTCCTGTACTTTGCCTTTTTTTCACTTATCTTTACAACGTTCATAGAATTGGCACCTTCCAAACATTGTCCTATATGTACTGTATTATGATTTTAACACAATATGATTGTTTTTATATGTTGTGATGTACGTGTATCCATTACGAACATCATGGCTGTAAATTTTTAACATCTTTTCATGCCCTGCGATTGTTCTTATACTTATGCCATATATATATATTTGTATTGTGTTGTGCATACTTTGATTGTTTTTGGATAACTGAATATAGTACTTTTAAACAGTCTACAAAATCTCTGATGTGCAGCTCTGACCCACTTTACAATTGCAATTTCAAATTTGACCACTTAGAAGGCCTCGCTCTCTGTGAATCAAAGAAATACTGGTGTGTGCAACTTTCTCTGTTGTGAAACAACACTTTAAAAAATAAATCACTGTATTGCCATTTCAGTTGTCTACAAAGTGGGGTAAACCATTAGTAGTCTCATGGAAAGACACTCCACCAGAAACCTCAGTGACTAGTAAACTTCTGAGTTTTCTAAATTCTGATAGCAATGGTATGGTTTGCCAGTTGAGGGAAGTACTTAAAGGGTGAGGTAGGAGAAAGCAGAAAGAGCGGCCATTAGAAGATACAAACTGAAAGAGTTAACTGAGTAAGAATGAGTAAGAGTGAGTGCAATTAAGAAAGATTGTAAAAAATAATGAATGGTCAGAGTGAGAATACATGAGACAGAATGAATAAGAATGGGTCAGTGAGTGAGAAAGTATGAGTGGTTCAGAGTGAATGTTACTAAGTAAGTGTCAATTAAAGAGAGAATGAGTGACATAGTGAGTATGAGTTAGAACGTATCAGTGGGTCAGAACAAGAGTGAATGAGAGTAAGTGAAATTGACTGAGTCAGAGTAAAAGTAAGCACATGAAAATTAGTGAGAATGAATGAGTATGAGTGACTGAGAATGCAGTGTGATTTTGTGAGTCTGCTGTGGGACCTTTCATACTGAAGGTAATCCATGGCTTATGGATGCACCTATTCCAAATTGCTGGTGGAGGCTGTTCTCAGCGTGACAGGATCTTGTGAAAAAAAATACTGTCTGTGACAAAATACTGTTCCTACTAGAGGCAATACTTGGCACATGGGGCAGCCATTATAAAATGCTAATACTGGTATACTGGAGGTAATTCTTAGCAAGTTGGCATAGAGGCACCTGTGGCAAAATGCTGATGGTGGCCCAATGGAGGCAATTCTTGGCATAAGGGATGACAGAATGCTGGCCATGAACATACTACAGGTCATTTTTTACAGGTGTGTCACGCATGATATGTGTATGGCATGAATGGCAAAATTATGGCACTGGCATATTGTATGCAATTTGTGGCCTACGGGGGCTTCTGTGACAAAATGCTGGCCCTGATACAACTAAGTTAATATTTGGCATATGGTAGCACCCAAAATACATTTTGAAAAAGTATAATCCAGTCCTGGAGAGCGTCAGGTTTCATTGCCTTGCAACACCGTGATCGTGAATATTTTATGAGTGCTATTTCAGAGCCTATGACTTTTAAGGAAACGGATGTGAAAATTATATTTTAAATTCATTATTTGGCCCCATTTCTAGCAAGGAAATCTCTGGAGGCAATTCCCCACTGCCCTTCCACTTTCAAAGATCACCAGCTGTGACTGAAAGAATAGAATGCAAACAGAGTCTTGATAAGCACTGGTTGTTTTCTACAACTTTCGCTTGGGCCAGACGTTTTGCTTTAGATTTTTTGTAAAATAAATATATTTAGCAGTTCAATGTACACACCGTCCAGACACCTCCTCTATTTCTTTTAAACTTACAGCTTCACTGGCTCCCTACTATGAAAGCTGGCAGTTTTCAAGATTCTGTATTAGTCATCAAGCTCTTCAATATCAGAAACTCCTACCTGAACAAGTTTATTTTTATCATCCATGCATGCTCAGCCAGTATCCATCTGGCCACAATGCCATTCATGCTCTCTACTTCATTCCAGATTAGACCGCTACTCTCTCTTATTTGGCTGCCATGTAATGAAACAAACTTTCTCTATTCCTGGCTCCAAACTCCAGGTTTGTTCTCTTCAAGAAAAATTATATATTAAGCTAGAGCTTTTTCTCGTCGCTCGAGTGAGTATCTTCTGAGCGCCAGGACACCTTTTTTGGGTAACAGTTGTGCTAATTAAATAATTAAATAAAAATGAGTAAAAAGAAACATTTTAAACAAGTTGCATGTTTCGTTATCGCATAGACATAAAAATTATGTGTTGGAATAAAAACGTCTCTTCTGTGATTCGCGGGATAATGCCTTGTAAATGATCAATTAATCAAAATGTATTAGAAGAAAGACATAACTGAAACCAATACAATAGTTCATATTCAATATATTGTCTTATCAATTAATATATGTGGACATAAATACTATAGTATTTTTTCCCACCTCCCTGAGATTTATCAGTACCTTTCTCTTTCCAGTCTACACTAGGGGAATTATTAAATCATGGCAATTGAGGTATAGATACATTAGGTTCCCGGTGCTGGCTGTGTTTTATGTCATAGAGGAATAACAATGTTTTTATGTAATACAAAGAAAAATGAGTAATGTTCCTCTAACACTGTAGTATAGGTTGTATTTAAAATAGACATTGTGTGTGTTATAATAATCTAGTATTATTACATTAACAAAAGATTGTAATAATAAGCAGCCGTATGTCTTTAGTTCCGAATGCAAGTTCAAAATTAATCAGATTAGCCATTTGCTCAAAGTCGTAATGTTAGAATTCTGTTTTGCTTTGCAATATTTTAAGGTTACTCTCTAGAGTGCAGCGTTAGCAAGTGGTTGTAATATTGTAAGCAATATTCTTATTAAGTTATTTCAACAATCTGTTTTTTTTTTCTCCATTTTCTGTTGTGTATAAAAACATTCCCAGTCCGTGAGTGGAACAAACATAAAGGGCAGCACCTTTTCCTGTTACTAGCGACTCATCTCCGTTCACCCAAATAAGCAGCACATTTTGTGCAGTACAAATCCCACAGGTTTATTGTTGAGCTGAAGTGCAATTCTGAAGTATGACTCCCTTCTGTTTTTTAGGTCTCGCTTTTAGACAGCTCATGCGCAGTCTCGAAGAGACATGATGTTAATACGTCGTGGGCTTACAGCCTGCCCATTGCTTTTCATTTGTTTCTTCGAGTGTCCTCTAAAAAGCCTTGCTTGCAAGTGGCTAAACTTTTCTAGTTGCCCTCCTTTTCGTCGGTTGTTCCCTCCCATGGAGCACCGTCCCATTACTTGTAGCCGTGCAATTGTCCATTTTAGCAACTGCTTTAGGAACATCTTTTTTCTTTGTCTAAGAGCACTTCACACGAGTGCTTGTGTTTTCACTCGATCCGAGCTTGTTCTTATCTCATAAGATTTGCTGTTCATTGAAAGACAGAGATCAAACGTCAGACGCTGTTTCCCCAGGGCGCCCGTTTAATTTTCTTTCTCTGACTTCAGAGTGAGAGAACGCATCCCCTAGCCCCTCACTCATCGCTGCTTACCCCCTCATTGCTTGCCACCTCCACCCCTTGTTTATTTATTAAGGAGTATCTGGGTGCTGCTGCATTTTGGTTGTTTTTAACAAAGTCATTATCAGAGCAATGGCTGAATTGCAAACACTTGTTTTTTCTTGCCATCGTTGGCTGCACGCTCCTCTGTCCTGCTAGTAAAGGCTGATGCCGGCTGTCCCCACCCCATCCCTTCACCTCCCACCTCTAGGCTGCAAGACATTCTTCCAGTTCCATCTGCCGCTGCAATCACCACTACCCCCGCTGCTGCATGTGATTTCCCCCTTACGCTCGCCTTTTGCTGTAGATAATAGCCCGCCAAGGATGGGGTCTGGAATGCACCACTTGGTGAGACCAGAGGGATAAGGAAGAACAGTCCATAAAGCACATGGCCTTTCATTCAAACCAGAACCAGGCATGTCACCATATATTTTTATTTGTATACCATACTGCTTCATTGATAAAAATCAGCAACGCAGAAATGGCAGTAACACATTAAATGGAGGCCCAAGCACCACCCTTCATCGATGTTCCCTTTGGTATGATTTGCTGCTTAGTGTAGTCTGCATTGTTACGATCTATGGACATAAGATGAGTAACACCAGTGCACACAGGACTTGTTTTTCGTTCTGGCATTGCATTGCTTCTAAATAATATTTAACTCTACAGCAGTCTTCTTCCTGGTTTAACAGCGGTTACAAAGTCATTTTGATCTGGCTCGGAGCATGCTTTTTGAGATAAGCACAATTAAGTTTTATTTCACCAAAACTAGGCAGCTGTGTATTTATTTAGGCATTTAAAATGTATGCTTTCCATTTCCGTGCTCCTAAAGCTCATCAGCAACAGCTGACTTGCAGTGACAATGACTATTGCTTACTTCCAAATGGATATATAATTAGATGCTTTAGTCACCTATAAAATCAGTTCCGATAAACTAAATGGAAGGGGAAGGCTAAAAGACAGTACATTGACATCGGCAATAACTCTAGGATTCCCGAGACCGATTGTCTTTGCCAATGCCTGTTTTATGTGGATTCAGCTGCCGGCATTTGGAGTACGAATAACAACAGATAATGGTGTCTTTGCAAAGGTTGCTTAGGGTTCCATAGAGCAGCAGGAAATATGAGAAGAGTTTGTAGGAGCTGCTCTGAGCTCCTCCTACTAAATTTCACCTTACACATAAAGAATGCACTATGTGCTACAGTTGTGGGTGCGGCCAATGTTCTGGATACTTTATTAAATGGATTAAGCTTGTTTTTTATAGCGTTCAAAGAGAACCTCACCACATTATTATTCACAGCAATAAACTGCAGAGTGCAAGTTAGGATGGATGGAATTCCTAGGTAGTGTATGAAAAGGAGAAGGCCTAGAAAGAGTTAATGTCTGCCACAGTAAAATAGATCACTCCACTCTTTTGCATGCTGCCTCCCAGACATCTGCCCCTCATTTTGCTGTTTCTCCAGCCAAGCTACTTACACACAGCTCTAATGTTATTTCTTAATAGCAAAGCCATGCAGCCGGAAGAATGAAGTCCGTGAGAACTGGCACTTCATTGATTGTGATTACTGCAGTTTAGAAAAGGATCCAATATTACTGCCAATTAAATCAGTGTTAGGTTTATATGTTAAACTTGGACGAGGAGAGGGGCCTATGAAGGGCAGGAGGAGAGGCTTTAACCCTGTCAGCGTTCACCTACCCAAACTCCACAATTTACCTGTAGGATCTATGCACATGGTGGTCAGTATCACTTTTGTATCAGACGTGTCTGTTGGTTACTGTTGAATGACTTCTCCTAGCCTGTCCCAGGATGATTCCCTGAACTTATCTAAAGTATCTTTACTCTCCCAGTACTACCAGCGTGAGTTTCCACTTTCCTGATGCATTGTGAGTAGCTGGGTGCCTCAAGCTCTCATCTTGCCCTCTCTAATTACGAGATGCATTGCTTGTCATATTGGTTATTGTGATACTATTTCTAATTCAAGATTAAGGGTGTATGAAATGCGCATTATTTGCTATTGCATAACTATGCAAAATTCCTGAAAAACTATGCGTAATTACGTGAAATGCGAAAAATGCATTTTCTGCTATATTTTAGCTTAAAATACGTCTTTGAATCCGTTTTAAACTCAAGGGCACATTTCATGCTTAAAAAGTAGTGCACAAAACTCAAGTACCGCCATCCGCAACCACTCGCGTGCTGGTCCTTTGCGTTGTTCCTATTAGCTCATAGTAAAGTTTTACCGCAGACAGCCATGAATTATATCACATAATAGCAGAACTTTGTGTAGCAAGCGTAACGGACGTTTCCTCCAAAGCCTACTGTAAATCTGTCACCCCCCCTATTTTATAACTTTGTTAAAATAATGCCTTTCTATAATAAAATGCTGCATAAACTGCTTTGTGAATAATAGTATGTGTAAGATGTTCCTTTTTATACAAATAAGAAATATCAACAGTGTCTGATGTTTTTCTTCCCAAGATGTTGTACTTTCCTTAACTTACACAGTAAGACTTCCTGATGCAATACTTTAAGTAAAAGCGCCATTTACAATAGTTGGTTCAGAGCATTAATCTGGCCAACCATATGTAACAGAACTTTATCAGTGTGGCCTGGGTGCACCCAAAGGCAAAGTGACAGGAGGCCTCTCGGACTGCAGGTGCAGAATTGATGCATCACTTGAAATCTACGAGATGCCCAATTACAAAACATTTCGCCTTGGTCGTGCAAATGCACACCTTCACCAATGTAAAGCTGTTGTAAAATGAATTTGGGTATTTACTGATCTTAAAAAGAGGTCATCTCTGCAATCTCACTTTATGTAAAACTATCAGCCCCCCCCCCCCAGCGTTGCCTGGGGCAGAAGGGGGCTGGGGGCAGCATTTTCGGATTTTGTGCAGTCCCGGCCGGGCCCCCGCCCGCCCCGACATTGAGTAGACCGCCTCCCGCCCCCGCCCGCCTGCCTCCCGCCCCCCTGCCTCCCGCCTCCCGCCCGCCTGCCTCCCGCCACCCGCTCGCCTGCCTCCCCCTTACCTGAGCCGCGCTCCGGACTTAACCGCCACTCCCGGGCCCCCGCCCGCCCCGACATTGGCCAGACCGCCTCCCGCCTCGCCTTACCTGATGCGCCGCTCCTCCCCGAGCTCCGGACTTCACCGCCACTCCTCGCCGCTCGTCACCGCTCCTCCCCTGTCGTCATCACGCACGTCGAGGTCGCGGTCAGCACTACGTCGCGGCCGGCGCTAGTTTTAGGGGACTACTTTGTTTATACATTTTAATTTTTTAATTTACGTTTTATTTTCATTTTATGTCTCCTATGTCCATCTACACACCCTGAGGATTCCAACAATGTATTGGGTGTGTGGATTGGCGCTGTGGTTCCCGAGTTTACCTTGCCAAAAGGTTTCTGTTCTCTCTTTATAATAGTAGTATAGATGAGGTTCTGAGAACCAATGGAGATTGGCTATTGCAAAAGACAAGGGTCCTATGCTTATTTGAGAATTTTCATCAGAACAATAATATGGCAGTCCTGCCATCGTGCCTTGGACATCTCCTTGATCGTGTATACAGATGACTCCGTGGAGCATCTAACTGGGCCATTTGGATCACCCCTCCGCCAAGTATTACTTTACCTCTACCCTTGAAACCCCGTGAGGTCCAACCAACATTATACAGATGACTCCGTGGAGCATCTAAGCGGTTTTACTCCCGCCATCCTGCGGTGCCGTTCCAACCCGCTTGGCCATTTGGTTCACCCCTCCGCCAAGTATCATTTTACCTCTATCCTTGAAACCCCTTGAGGTCCAACCAACATTAAGGAACAGATGATCCTATAGTCTGCGGTATCCCCGCTTGTGTAGACCCGCTAATGAAATTCCCAACGTCGGAACGTTGGCATCAACGTGTTTAACCAGGCAATTGTTATTCAAATTAGTCCTGATGATGATCCCACTCACCTAGGAGCTAGGGATCAAAAAGACGACTGTTTTTCAAACAATACCACAAATTAACCAATGAATGAAATTGATGTGGATTATTATTGTATAGAGCTTGTGGTACTATATTCTATAGACAAGCCTATATTGGCTCCAAAGTGTTTGCCTGACTATTTCAAAATCTTGCTTTTGACACTAGTCTTTTGTCTTTTCCTCCCACCTTCTTCCTTTGTGTGGTACAGGATTGTGCCCTTGTATTATTGTGTGTTTATATATTCCTTGTATTTATTCTTGACAACCAAGTGAATTAAAATCCTTTGTCCGGCTGGACACTGGTAAAACATATATAGTACTTATTGTGGTCTATATAATATTATTGTTCTGATGAAAATTCTCAAATAAGCATAGGACCCTTGTCTTTTGTAATAATTGATACCCTTGGTCCAATGCTACCTAACGGGTTCCCTTGTGTATAATTTATATAAATGTGGAGATTGGCATCATAAAATAATGCAGTTATGTTGCTTTCACTGTTACATTTTTTCACAAATGTTTTTTCATTTTATTTCAGGCCACCTCCTAGCCCCTCTGGCACAATGACCATAACAGCGGGACATGCTCAGTACCACTCTGTTCCAGTTTATGAGATGAAGTTCCCAGACCTTTGTGTGTACTAAATGCAATCCAGCACCCAGTTGCCATCTGGATTAAATTATGAAACGAGATGTGTTTCCAGAGGGTGTTAACTCTAGCTGCTTTACTACAATCAAATCGACCCTAATGAATGCTCAGACAGCCTGGAATGTTGTCCAAATTCCAACCATTAGTTATTCATGTTAGATTTTTTAAATATTTAGTTTGAACTTTCGTTCATCACTCATAGGAATTTGATTAGACTATCTTGAGCAAACAATACCACTAAGTTTTACCCGGGATGGAAAAAAACAATTGTACTGTATATTTACAACCAAGAGTATATATGTGAGGATGGATAATGTCTGCACTCCCATTCACCTATCTCCCTCCAATTAGTTATTGTAGCATTAATATTGTCAGATTCTGACTTGTCATTCATTGTTATATTGCATGCATGTGTTTATTCTTTTACTTGCCCCAGTTACAATTCTTCATCCCGAAGCACCATGCCACCAACCCAGTTTCCCCCAACTCAATACGGTTGTGTTGTTCTCCCTATGCGTTAGCACTTTACACATTTGGTATCTGCTCCTCTAAGGGGAATAAGTGGTGCAAAAGTTGACTTCCCTGTGAAATGGACCTAACATTTTCAACAATGAACATGTCGTATGGACTTCTTTGATTAGTCATGAAAAAACATCTACGTGTAGTTCATGCTGTGCTTGATATCTATCTCCATATTGTTATTGTGGGAACGTAAGAGCCACTGCTCAGTTTCTATACAAATACAATACACATTTACCAGCCCTATTATTTTTATGTATCCCCGTCCCCCAGATCCATTTGTTTACTTTGAATATTGTGAAATTTACAGAGTATGTGGTACTGGAATGTCTTTCTAGGGAGGACACTATTATACTGGACAATCGATGATGGAGCCAATGAACTCCTTCTAATGATGACTGTTGTGGTCTGTTCATTGTGAGCAACATTCACAGTTCGAGGTGGGTGCTTGACCTCTAATTTGACAAATATGAACTGGGGTTAACACATCATTTTGTTTAACATGAAGACCTCCTCATTCTTGTCATTTCTCTGCGACATCAGCTATCTCTTGTCGTGAGGTTTAGCTCCTATTAATGGCTCATGTTTCTGCACCACAGAGGGCACGGTTTGAACCCTTGAGGCTGTTTACTAAACATAAATAACCCCAGACTTACACTACACTTACACTTACACTAACACTTGAAGCTTCTCACGTATGATGTTCCGCTGAATACCTAGCAGGAATGTTCACAGGTTTATGCCATTATGTGATGACTGCTTGCTAAGGATGACTTGTTCCTTCACTGTTTTCAGTTCATGACTAAAATATTCTTCAAAGAATAAGTTTAGCTCGTTTCCCTAATGATAGAGTGGCCCAACACTTTTGTTACTATGGGACTTTTTGACAGTTTTCTTGCTCCTTTTTTTAGTTCTATACAGATCAGCACTTCTTGGAGTGGGTGGGGAGGGGAACTAGATAACATTTTGCTTTTGAGCATATAGTTTCCAACTTGAACTTAAATTTCAAAGTGTTCTTCCTCTTTCTTCCCTTTTAATGTCCTTTTCTCATGCTGTCTGATATTTCAAATTGAGTTTGTTAGATATTTTGTTCTGATCATTAATCACAGTGAGCCCAAAAGTATCTGGGAGGTGT